>NC_138161.1:2500-1368719 GCF_964165515.1 Mesoplodon bidens | reverse complement strand
CTCCTGAATCGGGCCCTGAGGGGTGGCACACACACACCTCGACTTCAGTGCCAAGGCCTCCATGCTCTGTCATTATAAGACGGCCAGGTGAGCCCTAGGGCACCAGCTGAGCCCTGGGATACCAGGTACATCAGTGTCTCCTTTCCCAGACTTGAATCTTGCAGGTACACCACCCTCCTGGGATGGGATGAACTGTGTAGCCACTGCACTATGGGCAGTCCTGGGAGTTGGGGCAACAGTCCTTCTCAGAGCTCCCCCCAGGAGCACACACAGCCCCCATGTGCTGCTGCCTGAGGACTCAGCCTGGCCTGTGACTGACACCCAGAGGGCTCCACATTGGGTGGGGGTGTCTCCCATGTGGGCCCAGCACTCCTCCCGTTCCTCTGGCTCCTGATTCACCATGAGGATTTCTTGACAGGCCCGTCCCTCCCTCAAGAAGGTGCCCTGTTTTCTTCTCTTTGTAGGACAGCACAGTGCCTGGAGCTTAGTAATCGCCCAGGAAATATTTGTTGAATTAGCAAAGTTATTTATTACCAATTACCTACGAGGCAAATTTCAACCTGCGTCTTGCATTTATGTGTTCTTGTAGGAAAGAACAGGGGCGGGAGCAGCCAGCACTGGCTCTGGTGCTGGCCTTTGACACCCTGTCTCCTGTGCCCTATCCAGCAGGGCTGTGCCCTATCCAAGAGAGCTGTGCCATATCCAAGAGGGCTCTGCCCTATCCAGCAGGGCTGTGCCCTATCCAAGAGAGCTGTGCCATATCCAAGAGGGCTCTGCCCTATCCAGCAGGGCCGTGCCACAGCGTGGGGGGCTGTGTGGCCTCACCAGGCAGGTGTCCCTGGAGGGGCCACCAGACGCATTCTCAGGAGTCTTCCCGTTGGGGATAGCTGCTCAGCGGCAGGAGAGTCCTCTGCAGTGACCAGGCATTTGGCATCACAGGTAACTTCACCCTCCTGCCAGCTTCCTAAATGCAGCTTCAGCAGTTTACCCAGAGCCACCCATTGACGCTGACTTCTTAAATCCACCAGGAGTTTTAAGTGAAACGTAAATGAGTGTATTTTACACACGTGAACAGAAGCTGTACATGATGATTATAAAGTTAGCATGTCAAATAGCCCTGATGTTTGCTTCCTGAATGTACCTTTCTCCTGCTTCCTCCTTGGACACCGAGAGGTGGTGGCTGGTAGGGGCAGCAGAGTGCAGGCCGGAAGGTTCAGAGGTCCTGCGGGGCCAGCGAAGCGGGAGAGGCGCAGACTGGTCAGGTGCGAGCACTCCCCGCGACGGCCAGTGACGGCAGCAGAGACGCCACACCCTCTGGTTTCCTTTGACTGGAGACGAGTCCAGTCACACAAGCCTGGGGTGTGTTCAGAAATCGTCAGGATTCTGCCCTGCACCCCATCCTGCCCAGATCTGAGTGGGGGGACTGTCGGCCGGGCTCAGCGGGGCTCCTCCAGACTCAGGCTGGTCTTTTCTGCAGGCGGACTCCGCAGCCTGGACCAGCCGTGCAGCAAATGTGAGGCTCCATCTGCTCCCCTAGTGTCACATCAGCCCGTTTTCCCTCCCAAGGGAATCGCAGCGCCCCCCCAGGAGACCCGCTCTCCCCACCGCTCACCTGGATCTTAGTCTCCCCACCAAAGTGCAAGCGGCAGGACTTGGAAATGGCCGCAGACACGTGTTGCTGGACGTGCCCCTCGGCTCTGAGTGTACACCCACCTGCGGCCCCAACGTCCTTGAGGGAAGGATACGAGGTTTTTTATACACACAGGGGATTGCAGTGTCACAAAACCTGCCTCCATCCCCCCAGATCTCCCCAGCCTGGCATCCTGGGGCAGATGCCCTTGCAAACCAGGGGGCTCTGTTACACGTGGATGTAGCACGTGGCTGCTTCCGCCCTGCCTGGGCGTTGAGGCCAGCTCCCAGCCCTGGTTCCCCCGGTGGCCTCAGTGCAGGACCCACACCAGGGCAGCCGGAGTCTTTCCTCGGGACGCCACAGACGTGGACTGAGTGTCCCTTCCCGGTGCTGGGCGACATCGCCGGGGACACTGGAATCTGTGGCAGGGCGCCTGCAGGCTTTCTGCACAGGAGAGATCAGAGCAAACGTGAGACCTGGGTTGCGGGGGGAGGGCTGTGGGTTCCCATCCTGGGCCTTGTCCCTGCGGCCACCCTTCCCTTAACTCCAGCCTCAGGCTTTGCGTCAGCGGGACGAGGTGACTCGTGTCCTCCAGCTGAGGAGCCGAGCAAAGCGGTCGAAATGGATTTGTGTCTCCCGTGCACTGGAAGCGGGTGGTCAGATTTGGATGATTTCTTTATAGATGGTACTAAACTGAGGAGGGCACCCTGGCCACGGGCAGGATCCCGCCCACAGAATCAGGAAGGGCCGTGCAGCTCAGAGACGAGCCGGGCCTTCAGGTTCGTCTGAGGCAGCGCCTGGGTCTCCTCCACCCTTGGCTGGTGGGTGTTGGCTGTGCTGCCCCCGGAAGTGACCAGGCACCGCCGGCGCTCACTCTGTGACCCACACGGCAAGCGCTCTCGTCACTGTCACGCAGTGTCAGGGCTGCATTCCACTGCCTGGCCCTCGACCCAGAAACGACGACAGTTATACAACCAGGGGACATGGACACTGATGTCATCGTTATGACTATACAGCCTGTGTTCAGGAAGCAAGAGGAAGGCCGAGCGTGTTCAGTGGAGACGTGATGACCCAGAAAAGGACGCGGGCTAGGCTTCTGGGGGTGACACTGCAGCATCCGAGATGCCAAGTGCGCTGGATGGTCAACAGCAGAGCGGCCCGTCCAGTGAGTCAGAGGAGAAATGGCACCTCATGGAGTGAGACACAGGGACAGAGGGCAGAGCCTGGCATGCCTGCAGGTGGAGGCCCTCCCTGTGCAGGGGCGGGAGCAGAATATATACTCGGGAAAACAATGGCTGCAATTTTCCAAATTTGATGAAAATTCTAAGACTCCAGATCCAAGAAGTTCAGTGAAGCCCCAAGAACAAAAACACAAGGCACAGCATAATAACATAATTGCTCAGATTAAGAGAAACACCTTTAAATATGCTAGAGAAGAGGAGGTTACGTTCAGAGGACAAAGGGGACACTGCCGTAGACCCCTCCGGACACAGTGCGGAGAGGAGGGAAGGCCAGCACGGCCCACCTGGAATTCTGCACCAGGTGAGACGGGCTTCAGAAGAAGGTGACTGTCCAGACACGCCCAAAGCTGAGAGAACTCGTCACCAGCAGACCTGTCGCACACAAATATTAAGGGAAATTCTTACGGTAGAAGAAAAATGATAGCAGAGCTACATGGTTGAGCATGAAAGACACTTTTATTATTATCCAAATCCCTTTAAAAGAGAATTGACTGTTTAAATTTTAAAAACAAAGTACTGTAGGATCTATAACGTAGGTGGAACTAAAATGTGTGGCAGTAACAGGGCAAAGGCCGGGAGGAGAAAGGAGAACACCCTACTGTCGGGTTGTCCTGCACCCGTCAGGCGGCGAGGCCGCAGCTCACGGGCTGAGTCAGGTTAGAGGTCTGTGCCTAAGCCCTGAAGCCACCGCCTGGGTGACAAAACCCAGAGTGGAGACTAGTAAGTGAACGAAGGAGACGAGGTGGAATCACAAAGTGTATGCAATTAATCCAAAATGTGGCAGAGGGGACATAGACACGGGGGGGATGAAGAACAGATGGTGAAAGCAGAAAACACATAGTGGAGTGATAGACCTAAACTCAGCCATATCAGCAATCACTGTGAAGAGTCCTAACACCCCCAATTAAAAGGCAGATTGTCGAAAAAGATTTAAAAGTTTCTGTAGGCAAGTCTATGTTGCCTACAAGAAACTCACTTTGAATATAAAGACACAAATAAATTAAAAATAAGAGATGGAAGAAGAGACACCACGCTAACACTAATCAGTAGTAAGGTCGGGTGTCTGTATTAATGTCAAAGTCAATTTCAGAGTCAAGAGTATTACCAGAGATGAAGAAGCATCTTTCATAATGGTAAAGGGGTCAATTCATCCACAGAACGTAACAGTGCTAGATGTTACGATGCTAACGATGGAGCTTAAAATACATGAAGCAAAAAAAGATAGAACTGCAGGAGAAACAGACAAATCCACAATCACAGTCAGAGACGTCAACATCCCTACTTAATATTGGGATAAGTGGACAGAAAAGCATGCCCAGCCATCTTGCTCTACTGACATCTGTAGAACATCCCACCCAGTCACACAAGATAGACCACGTTCTGGTCCATAAGCAACTCTCAATCAATTTAAAATATCTCAAGTATTACAAAATATGCTGTCTAACTGTAATGGAATTAAATTTGAAATCAACAGAGGAAAGCTATCTAGAAAATCTCCAAATACTTGAAAACTCGATAACACACTTCAAAATACCCCATGAATCAAAAGAGAAATTAAGTCTTGAAATGAGTGGACAAAAAGCACAAATATAAAAATTTGTGGGCTGCAGCGAAAGCTACATGTAGAGAGAAATTTATAGAACTAAACATTGTATTAGGCCAAAAGTAAGATTTTAAATCCATGCCACCAGCTTCTTCCTCAAGACACTAGAAAAGAGGAATAAACCGCGGACCCTGCCCCCATGTGTCAGGAGTTGGTAACAGACGGGGTGGGTCGGAGGAGGGGTCATCGTGCCAGGTCTGGGCATGAGCAGAACACAGAGACGACAGCCCATCGCCACGCACGCGGACTGGGGCGTCCGTCAGAAATCAGGGCGCCCAGGGAGTGGGGTGCAGGGTGAGACCTAGGCTCAGGTGCGTCTGAGGATGGTGTCAGCACAGAGAGGCATTTGAACCACGGACTAGACGGGCTTCCGGGGGTGGGGGGAGGCGAGGGGGGGCCCTGCCAGGCGCCATCGGGGGACCATGTCTGCTTCTCCTCTTCCTCTCAGCAAGTGGAGTAAAATACATTAAATCCCCAGCATGAGGAGGACAGAAGGAGGGGTCCTCGCTGGCGAGAGGGATCTGCCGGTTTCTGGACACCAGGTGTGGGGAGGAGTGTGTCACAGGAAGAGGCTTTTTCTGATGAACTGGCCGCCTGGCTTGGTGTGGACGGCTGTACCCACAGGAGTGCAGCTGCTGCTTCCTGCAGAGCATCGCTGGCAGCCACAGAGGTGGGAAGCAGGGCCAGCACACTTGGGGTGGCCTCTGATGGGAGGTGTCCTGGGTCCTGGCGGGATGACCAGAGGATGCCCCCACCTTCCTGGCACCCCTTGCCTGCCATCTCAGGGTGGGTTCTTCAGGGTCGGGGTACTGAGTCCGGTTGACCTGAACAGCCCCCGGGGCTGCTTCTGTGGCCACGGTCCACGGAGGCCTGGGATGCCCACTCGTGGCCACGTGAAGCAGGCCGGCACTCACTGGCCCGTGTGACTGATGCCGGCTGACAGCCTGCAGCCTGGAGCACCCCTGGCGCTCGCTGACCCACTTTCTCCACCGTGGGCTGGAAACATTTACATAACAGATGGCCCCAGACCCTGGAGGAGATGTTTCTAATTAAAAAGGAGGCGTGGTGTCCCCGCCTGGACGCCCCGCCGTCCGGTTCATCCGTGCAGGCACCTTAGCCTTGGCGCGCACCCTGAGCTTAGGAAGGGCTTTGCAGGGCTGCTGCAGGGTGTCTGCGTGGCAGGGAGCCGTGTCTATTTGGTGCCACTCCAATCGTTTGAACTCAGACCTGGACCCTGTGCGGACCTTGGGCGGGGGCCTCTTGGCTGTGTCCTGCACACCATCAGGCTGGGTCACCCGCACACGCACCTCGCTCTCCAACCGTCCTTCAGGTCCGCTACTGTGACCATTCCTTGCCTGTAAATCTTAAAACGGAGCCTCAATGTTGCCTGGAGGGCGAAGTGCTGAACCGATACACTGCAGAAATTATACAATAAGCGGACCCGTGATATGAATGTAAAGCATTTTCTGAAAACTTTATAAAGGGGGACACTCAGCTGTTTGGCAGTTTAGTTAATAGAGACCGAATCCACTTTAGAATGAGGAGAACTGCGGAATCTCGACTCTAGACATAAAGGGAACACAGGTCTGTAATCTCCTGGCTTTTTAAGGGTGACGGGGAGGATCCTGGCACCAGTGTGGTGGGAAATGGGCGGATCCCAGGTGACAGCAGAGCAGACACTCCCCAGACACATGGGGGTCCCCAGGCTTGCTGGTCACCCCTTTTCCCCTCCAGCGGCTGAGGGAGCTGGTCCAGTGTCCCTCATCACAGAGGTGACACTGAGGCCCAGGACCATGCGTTAGTCAGCAGTGAGGCCAGGTCACTCGCTGGCAGGCTTCCCCTGAGGCCCATCCCCCCTGCCATGTACCCCAGGCCCCCACAGGTGCCACACCGTGAGTCCCTGGACCAGCCCTTCCTCGTGCTGACTGGGGTGCCCGGGACGCCTCTGCCTTTCCCCAGCAGCGATGCTGAAGGCGGCAGCCCACCAACCCACCCGCCCGCCCAGGCCCGGTCACCTGATGTGTGCCTTCCCTTGCCAGGTGACACCATCTGGGCCCCATCTGTCCTTCCTCACGGCACCCTCGGCACCTTGAGCCACCTCCCCCAGCTACAGTTTGGAAGAAAGATGGAGTCCAAGGTCTCAGAAGGTGGCCTGAACGTGACCCTGACCATCCGCCTGCTGATGCACGGAAAGGTACGGGGGCGGAGAGGGGAGGGGAGGCACGCCCACCGCAGGGGTCTTCGTCTCATATTAGGCTTTTAAAATTCTAAGCGATCTCCGACTTACACAGCAGCTGCAGCGCCGTCCAGATTCCGTTTCTCCCAGAACCTTTCGAGACTGAGCTGCCCGTCTGCTGCCCCATCCCCTAGTGTGTATTTTCTACACGTGAGGGCGTTCTCCTCCGGGACACTAACACTGACGCACACGTGCCGGCCGGGCGGCTCGGGCCCCTCATGTGCACCGGTCGTCCCAGGGCTGCCCTTCCGACAGGCGCTCCCCACGCTTCCTTTGCCTGTTGCTTCGAAAGCAAAGTTCCTGCCCAGTTCTTCTGTAGAAAGAATGTCCCTCACTTTGGTTTTTTTCTGACGTTTTCTCACCGTTGGCAGGAGTGTCCCAGAAGCTTTCCTATCAGGTAGTCCAGATTTCAGGGTGTCACTTGGTGGGGGCACCTGCTGGGCACCTCCCCAACTCCTCTTCCACAGTCATCAGGGCGTCTTTGCTGGCAGGTACTAAGGTGTTGCGTGAATGTCCTGTGTGCCACCCTTGCTTCATTCATGGCTTCCTGGAAGCAGGGTTTGCTGTTTTGCTCGCATCACCCCCCATGCTGTCCCCACACTGTCCCCGCGCTGTCCCTGCACTGTCATTATTGATTTTGATGCTCACATTGTCCCTGACTTGGCCGTGGTCGCCCCACCGAGCTGGCCTGTGTCCTTTTGGGGGGACCCACCGTTCTGACTGCACATCTTCTCTGCACACCGCTGTTGCTACTCCTTGCCTTCCTGCTGGTCCTGGAATCAGCCGTTTCTGTAGAGAACCCAGCTCTCTTGAGTGGAGGCTGGTGGGATGGTGTTAGAGCCCAGAGGTGGGCACATGGGGTGCTCACGGCTTTTGGGCTACTGTGGGCCCCAGACAGAGCTAGGGAATATGTGTTTGTGTGTGTGCGCGCACGCGTGCACTTGTATGTGTGGGTGTGGGTGTGTGTAGAATCATATACACCTATGTCTGCGCACATCTGCATATGTATCTCTAAATTGGGCTCCCTGAGTTCACACCCCCATTCCAGTCCAATAGCACAGGGTTCATCCTGGCTCCTCTGTCTGGTGTTTGTACCATAAGAAACCCAGGGGACGGCAGAGGCTGGCATCGTGCCTGGGGCACTGCTCTCCCTAGATTTCCAGAGGCTGGTGCTCACACCTAGAGCCTCCCTTTCCATGATGGAGGGATGCTGACTGCCTTTCCCGCTCCCAGGGTGGGTGGCATTTGGTCAAGGTTGTCCGGAGCTGGGTGTGTACCGTGGAGGACAGTCTGAGGTCAGATGCATGGCCCCACCTCCAGCAGCTGCTGCCGCAGCAACTACCCAACCCTGCCCCTGAGAGGTGACTGCCGGAGGGGCCACTGCCCGTGCCCAGCTGCCCTTTGCCGCCACAGCCCCTGCTGCACACGCGCCCTCCAGGCCTCGCAGAACTGGGGCGTTTCCCCAGGACACTGCGGTTGCTGAGGGCTTCACTATAATAAGGAAGATGAGTTTGACTGTGGGAGCTGCTCTCTGCAGCTCGAAGCAGGCCGGCCCCGCCTCCCTGAGGTGCCATGGCGGAGCCTCGTGGGTCTGTCCCAGGCAGGGAGGTGCTGCGACGGGCAGTCCTGGCCGGGAGCGCGTCTGAACCATTGCGGGCCCCAGGCTTTAGAAGCATGGCGGTGTGCTCAAGAGTCTTTCAATGTTCTACCTTTTTAAAAAAAAGTCAAATATCAATAGCAGCGCTAAATTTTTATACATCTCAAAATCACGGGGGGAGATTTTATCTTTCATCCATTTCTTGCAGGGTTTCCTTGAGGCCTTAAGTGCACAGGTGATACCTGTTGACATGTTTATCTGGAAAGCAGCTGGCCATTCTCTTTCTCTTTGTCGGTCAGAGGCAGGGCAGCCTGCCAGCCCGCTCCCTCCTGACCGTCCAGTCTCCCTTCCTCACTCATGACTCGGAAGGTGGACGGCCTCGCGGCGCCTGTCACAGGATTTTTGCTCCCTCTGCTCTATGACATCATCTTTCTGTGATTCTTTTCCTGCAGGAAGTCGGCAGCATCATCGGGAAGGTAATTTTTTTTTTAATTTTTATGTTTTTGGCTGCCTTGGGCCTTCATAGCTACGCGCGGGCTTTCTCTAGTTGCGGTGAGCGGTGGCTTCTCTTGTTGCAGGGCACGGGCTCTAGGCATGCAGGCTTCAGTAGTTGTGGCACGCGGGCTTCAGTAGTTGTGGCTCGTGGGCTCAGTAGTTGTGGCTCGCGGGCTCTAGAGCGCAGGCTCAGTAGTTGCGGCGCACGGGCTTAGTTGCTCCGCGGCATGTGGGATCTTCCCGGACCAGGGCTCGAACCATTCTCCCCTGCGTTGGCAGGCGGATTCTTAACCACTGCGCCACCAGGGAAGTCCCAGGAAGGTAATTATTGAGTGAACTCTGCCTCTACCGGGGTATCTCAGAGGGACAGTGAGGTCTGGAGCACCCCTGTGCAGGGGGGGAGCCGCACACGGTGTGTGCCAGGCGAGCAGTGAGGATCCCACTGGAATCCTGCCCTGTCGCCTTCAGGCTGCACCCCCATGAGGCTGGTCGCAGAGCTTCCCAGTCTCCAGCCCTGTGGGAGCTGGGGAGTCATCCCCCGAGGCAGCCCCGCCGCCCACCTGCCCTGGTGGCCAGTCATTCTTCCCGAGTTTGAGAGCTCAGGACCAATTCCCACGTGCATTCCTGGGAGCAATCTCCCACCTCCGGCCTGAGTGGTGGTGAGTCCATTCTCAAAGAAACGTTCCCCTGGGGAAAGTGAGCGCTGGTTTGGAAGCTGGGTGCGTGTAGGAGAGACATGGGCCAGGACCCCGCACCCCCATTCCTCGCGACCGTCTCTGGCTTTGCTGGACCCTCGTGGTCCCTCGTGGTCCCTGAATGGTGGGGGAACCCCCGGAGCTCAGAGTCAGGCTTCTTTTCACAAGTTCCTCGTGGGATCACCCGAGGGCCTGGTCCCCACTTTGCTGGCGGTGAGGCTGGGGGATGGGTGCAAACCCGCCCCGTGGAGCAGGTGCCCAGGCCAAGCGTGGAGCCGCACTGGGTCCCTGGGGCCAGGTCTGCCCACCCCACAGCCCGTGCCCTGGGCAGGGTGGTGGGCGGGCCGGGGAGTCAAGCATGTCGGGCCTGGAGCCCACCTTGGAGGGCTGGGGCGCCCAGCCTCCGTGCCTGTGGTGAAAGCCCGAGTGACCCCCTCCCTTGTCTGAACCTCTGTTCCAGAAAGGAGAGACCGTGAAGAAGATGCGTGAAGAGGTGAGTTGGCGCCCTGAGCTGCATGTTGTTTCTGGGAGGGCGGGAGGGAGGAGGCCAGGGCCTCCTAGCAGCTCTGCGCCCAGCCCCATGCGGCCAGGACCCTCCGGGAGCCCCGCATGGCAGGGATGTGAGTGAGGGGTGGCCATGCGGAGCCCCGAAGCACACACCAGCAGTTCAGGTGCCCTCCCGGTCATGACCGGGTCACAGCGAGCACAGTAGGACAGGACCGGCCATCGGTGCTGAGGCTCGGGCGCCACCAGCCTGCAGGAGTCCCCGGTGGTCAGTAGGCCCTAGGATCCAGCCCATTGCCGGCCCCAAGGCTTTTAATCCAGTTTCTGGGGTCTGCGTATCTCCCTCCCAGAGCGGGGCAAGGATCAACATCTCGGAAGGAAACTGCCCAGAAAGAATTGTGACCATCACGGGCCCGACAGATGCCATCTTCAAGGCCTTTGCCATGATCGCCTACAAGTTTGAGGAGGTAAGGGGTGCCCCTAGGGAGCCCTGTCCCGGAAGAGGGGACCTCTCAGCCCCTCTGCCTCCTCTGCCTCCCTGGGGACTGCCCCCTCCAGTCCACCTGGTGACCGGCCAGGGTCCCTCCTCCCCCAAGGCCCCCTTCCCTCACTGAGCAGTCCCTCAGGGCCTGCCCCCAGAGCACGAGTCCTCAGGGAAGGCCTGGCACCGGCAGTGAAGCGGCCACGTCCAGGCCTCAGCCCTGTCCACGGCAGCTGACCCCCAGTGTGTTTAGCTTGGCTCAGATGTGGACGGACAAAGGGAGACCCAGGCCCGGGAAATCTACACGCATTTATGTGTCTGTGCACTTTTGTGTACGTCTGTCAGTGAGTTCAACCTTAAGATTTTTATGTGTTTCTGGTATTTTTGAAATTGCTAAAAGTCATCTGGAGATGCATTTGGTGTCTTTACTCGAAGGGTGATCAAGCTGGGGAGTTAAGTCCTTCTGTCAAGTGGATCACCCTCTGTCCAAGCCCCTCTCTGCCCGCCAGGCCTTAGGGACAGAGGTCGGACCCTGAGTCCAGGCACCCTGGGGGTCTGCGCCCCACCCTGCGGCAGCAGCGCGACTGCCCAGACGTGCACGTCAGGGGGTCCCCTTGTGTTCTCCAGCCGCCCCCCGTCGTCCCCTGAGCCTGGCCTGGCCTCGCAGCCCCTGTGACCAGCCCAGCCCGGCCACCGTGTCCTCCCGCTCTTCACCCTCAGCCGTTGGCCGTCGTGCCTCTGCCTCCCCCTCGTCCTCGTCTCCCCGACCCGCGACCCCCGACAGGGAGCCTGCTAGGCTCTCCCGGCCGACGCACGTGCCTCTCCTCCCCAGGACATCATTAACTGCATGAGCAACAGCCCAGCCACCAGCAAGCCCCCGGTGACGCTGAGGCTGGTGGTCCCCGCCAGCCAGTGCGGGTCCCTGATCGGCAAAGGCGGCTCCAAGATCAAGGAGATCAGGGAGGTAACGAGCCCTCCCCGCCCGCCCGGGAGCCGAACACCGGCGGTCAGGATGTCCCTAGGGCAGAACACTAGCCAGGTCCCTGCAGACCCTGCAGCACAGAGCTTGCAGCAGGGGAGGGACGAGCCACAAGGCAGAGTGACCGTGGGAGCCCCTGCTGTGGGCGTCATGCAGAGGAGCCCAGGCCTGACTCCCGGGACGTGGCCGTGGCACCCCTCCACCCAGCCCTGGGCTCCAGGGCACGGGCTCTGGCCCCCGGGAGGCCCCTGCTCCCACTGCCAGGCCCCGTTTCCTAAGAGTCGCTGAGCCGTCCCAGCTGGGGTGGGGCTTGCCTGAGGGGCCCACCTTACCTTCACAAGTTCCTCTCCCAAGGAAAGCCGGAGGCCTTCCCTTCCCCAAAGGATGGCAGCCCCCAGGCTTGATTCCTTCCAGGAAAGATGGCCACACGCTTTAGGCCCCATGACTGGGATCCATCTTCCTCTGTGACCTCAAACTCCACAGAGAGAGAGAATTCCACATATTTGAAAACAACTCTGTCTCCTGAGATGCCGCTCCCACATCCAGCGTCGCCCACCCTGCTCCAGGTCCACGGTGCCCTGGCAGCGGCAGGCTGAGCTGGATGGGGCTGCCCCGGGGGCTCCAGATGGAGCGTGTGGAGGGCATGGAGGGGTGACCTGGGGCAGCGTCGGGGGGTGTCCCAAGGCGTGCTGTGCCCTCGACGCCCCCGGGGGCACCCAGGAAGTGCCGCTGCAGTGCACACTGCCCCGCTCGGTGGGGCCCCTTCCAACGTCTGGTCTCTCCAGTCCACAGGTGCCCAGGTCCAGGTGGCCGGGGACATGCTGCCCAACTCCACGGAGCGGGCAGTGACCATCTCGGGGACCCCCGACGCCATCATCCAGTGTGTCAAGCAAATCTGTGTGGTCATGCTGGAGGTACAGTCTGTCCACAAGTCCAGGGCTCCACGCCAACCTGCCCCTCACTCCGTGCCGGCCGGGGCTGCTGAGCGCTGGAGGCGTCGGGGCCCTGAGGCTTCGTGTGGTCAGGGTCGCGTGAGGGCGGGCCTCAGGGACGGCCTGAGTGAGAGCTGTGCTGGGGTGCAGGCTCCATGGGGGGGCAGCCGCCGGCTCCTGCCACCTCGGGTGGGTCGGTCGTCCTCACTGGGGATCTGGGGAGACCACGGAGAACGTGGGGAGCGTGAGCCCCTCCCCTCATTTCTGGAGTTGGATGAAGAGTTAGTGGTCCATGGTGTGAGGGGCGTTCAGCAAAGGGTCAGTCCTTAAAAGTGGTGCAGGTGTGCCCTGGGGCCAGGTCTGGGCTGGAGATGCAGATGGAATGAAGAGGCCCACGCCATGGACAGGACCCCACTGCATGGGACCAGCCTGCGGGCATCAGAGACACCCCCGAGGTACAATGGGCAGGACTTAGGAAAAGCACACAAAAATGCCCCAGCTGTGAAGACAGAAAGAAGTAAACGAAAGGATTAACCAAAGGAGAAGCAAGGAAGGCACAGCTGAGCAGGAAAAACCTCTCTTGAAAATCTGAGGGAAAAAACCCCAAGATTTCAGTTTCAATCAATACCCAAACTGCTGCAAGGTTAACTGAAGCTATCAATAATAGTTGCTGGTCTTTCTTAAGCTAAAATGAAGTCATCGTGCCTCAAACGCATGGTTTCAATACCTGCGCTGGTGGCCCGGCCACCTGGGCCCGCCTCCCCTCATGCCCGAAGCCCTTGACGGAGTGTCTGCCTGAGGGGAGAGCAGTCTCCCCCAGGAATTAGCCTCAGCGGGGGGGCAGCGGTGGGTTCTCCCTCCTTTGTACTTGACTTGGTGTTAAAGCACCATGTCCAACTCCTTAGAAAAAAATTTGTATCGTTTTCATTTTCCTGAAGTATGATATTGGGAAATCAAAAATACTTTTCTAGATATTTTGTTCTGAAGCTTTCCCCACACGCTGGTCACGGTGAGGATCAGTGTTCTCTTCAGTCCCGGCGTTGGGACCGCGAGGGGCCGTGAGGGTGGAGAGCGAGCAGGGCCCAGCACCCCTAGTGCGGCAGATGCCCAAGCAGCCTGGTGGGCAGCGGTGCCCGGGCGAGGCGGGGTGACGTGAACCGCTCCAGGAGGGACGCCGCCTCTGATGTCCCCGACGAGGTCAGAACAGGACATGTGGGCTCCTCAGGACCCCTCCCACGTGGCCTTGCTTGTGCCACGTTTGTGGTCAGACATGACCCCACAGGAGAGCTTGACCCCA
Source organism: Mesoplodon bidens (assembly GCF_964165515.1). Classification (NCBI taxonomy): domain Eukaryota; kingdom Metazoa; phylum Chordata; class Mammalia; order Artiodactyla; family Ziphiidae; genus Mesoplodon; species Mesoplodon bidens. The sequence goes on along the minus strand of NC_138161.1, from coordinate 1,355,029 downwards.
TTGGCTGTGGGGCGCTGGTGCCCCCAGGGCTGTGAAACAGTGAACGCTGAAGCACACGGGCAGGCGTGATCGGTCCTCGAGGGACGGGGACGAGGCCTCCTGCCCTTGGTGTCACGAAGCCCCCGGAGGCCGGAGCAGCCACTTATGGGGGAGGAAGCGTCACCACAGCTAGGAGCCCCTGGTCTGATGTTAAATGAAGAGTGACTGGAGTTTCGGGCTCTGGGGTGGGGGCTCCGCCCATGAAATCACTACCGAAGGAGGGAGGGGCTGCTCGAGGAGTGCCGGGTCGGTGGAGAACACGAGGGTCGGGGCTGCAGCCCTGGGTGGGGGGCGTGTGCTCAGAAGGCCTCCCTCCACCAGAGGTCAGCTCGAAGGGAACTGGGCGTCATGGCCATCAGGGCCAGCGGAGGGCGGGCCCTGCCGTCGGCGGGGTCGGAGTGCACCATGGAGCAAGGTGACAGTTGAGGCTGAGCAGTGGGGAGCCCACCCCCCAGCTCAGGGAAGGAGTGGGGGCAGCAGCTGGACCGAGTCCTCCTTTCGCAGCGGAAACGGTCACTCAAGGCAGTCACGCTTCCTGCTCGGTGACCCCTAATCGCCCTGAGACCACAGAGAACCCCGCTGCAGAGGCACCTGGACACGACCTCAGACGAGCCGGAGACGGAAGTACAGGAGCCCAGCGTCACCCACACGCGGTCAGCACACGGGCCCTCGAAGCAGCCCCTCTTGCTCTCCACAAGGTCAGGCAGCTGGCCAAGGTCACACAACGTGTCAAGGTCACGCAGAACATCCAAGGTCACACAGCAGGCCAAGGTCACACTGTGTTCAAGGTCACACAGCACACATCCAAGGTCACAGTGTGTTCAAGGGCATGCAGCATGGACAAAGTCGCATGGCTTGGGCTGCAGAGTTGAAGCTGCCAACCCCTCTGCTGTCCCCACCTCCCTGTGTGTGTGTCTTAGGTTGGGTCACTCTGAGGTCACACCGCCTGGCGGCTGGGCCTGAGTGGGCAATGGCCTCAGGAAGTCACAGCAAAGACAGGCTGCCCTGGTGCCTGAGCTCTGTCTCTGGCTGGTGTTGCTGCTGACTCAGGACTCCCGACAACAGCCCGGGCCCAGCCCTGTGGACTTTGCTCCCAGGGAAGACGGTCACCCAGGCAAGGGGACAGGGGAGGGCCTGATGGCTTCTGACCAAGGGCTCTGGTTGACATCATCAGGACCTGGCCGACTTCTGATGCTTGAGAATATCGTTCACCCCAAGATATGAATCCTATACTTTTGGACACAGAATAATGAAAGGAAATTGTAGCAAATTGCATCACAACTGTGGACTATTTCATTTGGACTCTAAGGTGCATTAAATGATGGCTCTTTTTTTAAATAGCGAAGTTGGATGTTTCTAACTTTCCCGTGATGATGCCGACTGAACATCAGCCCAGGCCACGCGAAGCCCCGGCACTGGCACCGAGTCCCCGGGGGCTCTTTCCCGAGGACTGAAGGAGGGGGTGCGCCCCTCTCAGAACGCGGCGCCTGTGCTGGCGCTGGGGAGGGTCACGTGCGCGGGCAGACGCGCCCCTGCCCGCCTCACCCGTCACCCGCCGCCTCCTGCTGGGGCTGTATGTAGGGCGGTGGTCCCTGGAGGACCTGGGGACTGGGGAGGGCAGGGGGGCTCGGAAGGAGGCCTCACGACTGCCAGGCTGCGAAGCTGCTCTAACGCTCTCTCTCCCTCTCCTGTCCCTTTTCCTAGTCCCCACCGAAAGGTGCCACCATCCCCTACCGCCCAAAGCCCGCCTCCACCCCTGTCATTTTTGCAGGTGGTCAGGTAAGAGCCGACCCGCTCTCGGCCTCCACTGCCAACCTCAGCCTTTTACTACAGCCCCCGCCGCTGCCCGTTAGTGCACTCAGGTTTTCTCCCTTCTCACGTGCACGTGTCCCCCGCGCACGCTGGACGCAGAGCTCTCCTGGCCCGCAGCCGGCCCTGGGGTGGACGCGGGCCACCGCGAGAGAGACCCGCCGGGCAGCGTCCGCAGACAGAAAGGGCCAAGGCGGACGCCCTGTGGAGTCTGGGCCCAGGAGGACCCTGGTCCGGGCTCAGGCCTGCTCAGCCGGGCAGCACCACCCGAGTCTAGCTTCCTGGTGTTTTTAGGAAGCTCAGAGGCAGGAAGGGCTGGGAGCGTTCCCAGGGGTTTTATGACTCCTGGGTGGGGCAACTACGACTGTAAGAACCGGCCCCATCTCCCCTGAAATACACGTTCCCAACTTCCCACACACGAGTTCCCCCCAGGAGCACGGGAGGGACGAGACAAGGGTGAAGGAGAGGCCAGCTGGGCGTCCCGTTACAGGGGCGACCCTCTCTCTCCACCCTGCCCCACGCTGGCCGCAGGCCCAGCAGGCCGGCCATGGCCGCTTCACACCCCTGCTGTTTTGGTGGGAGCCCCTGAGCTTTCTCTCCCGCCAGGGAGGGCCTGGAAACCAGGGGGCACGGAGATTTCTGTCTGAAGCCAGTGGTTGGCTTAGCGGGACCTGGAGGGGCCGACAGGGGGGCCGTGCCCTGTCTTCTGCCCTTGGGCATCGGGCTCAGAGGCGTCCGCCAGGAGCTCGCTTTGTCCCTTCACAGCGGGGTCACGGCAGCCGCGGTCGAGGGACTTTGCAAAGGCCAGGCCAGTGTGCCAGGAGAAGCTCTGCGTCCAGGTGGCAGTGCTGTGTGCCTTGTTCAAGGGAGAGTTAAGACAGAGACTTCCCAGATGACCCAGGACGGAAGGGCCGTAAAGGCAAAGAGGCAAACACAAACTCTCCACGTTTTTCTCTGCTCTGTAAAAGAACATTGTCCGGTACCTCTCCCGCTGAGCCCCGTGAGGTGAGGGCAGGGTCTGAGCTCCTGCGGCAGCGTTCGTGGCAAATTCCCGGGGGGAGAGGGCAGCGGCTCCAGCAGCCCCGTGGTTTAGGGCAGTCGCAGATGGCCCGCCGCGTTCAGAGCCCCTTTCCTGCCACGCATCCCTGATCAGTGGCAGGTGAGTTACCTGCGTGGCCTCAGCCCCAACATGCAAGCCACCCCGCGATGATTCCACATGGAGAAGCGCGGGCTTTATTCAAAGGGGAGGCATGTTAACATGAGCCAGAGCCTGGCAGCCTCCCGGGCCCAGCCCAGCCCCGCCCCGGCCGGCAAAGCAGGGCATCACCCATCCCCCAGTCAGGACAGCGAGGTCACCGCCACCGTGGGCTTCGCAGGGGCTCAGCACCTTAACCCAGCGCCTGTGCCCTGGGGACAGGTAGTGTGGCCAGTGACTGACTACTGTTGGTCGTCGGCGGGGGACAGAGTCACAGGAGGGTCACCGCGGCGCTGCAGGTAGTGGGCAGAGGGGTCACTGTACCAGGCCCCGGGCCCTCCCCGCCCGCGTGCAGGATGCGCTGCACACCCAGGCTTCAGAGCCTCCCCCCTTGCCCTGTCCCTGTGAAGATGCCCGCACGTCCCTGCTGCCGAGAGGCACTTCCTGCCATCCTAGCAGTTTCGGTCCGTAAAGATTTCATCCAGACAGAACCTGTGACCTGTCGTCTGTCTGTACCTCTGCCCTGAAATGATGGTAGGCGGCCCGTGCACTTCCAGTAGAACTAGAAACCATAACACCTGAGTGATGAAAAGCTAAGTCAGAAACTGAAAGTGTCTGGGATAAAGAACTGCCAGTCGGGGAGCACATGGGCAGCACTGTCCCAGGGCCTGTCACACTTGGGGACACGTTGGCGCAGTGCCTGGTGGCGTCCCACGGCCCCGAGCACGCACAGCCTCCCCGATGTGTGCTGCTTCTGCTCAGGTTCCTTTCCTTCCCACGAGGTGCCCGGGCCTCCCCCAGACCCCGGCAGGGGCTCTGCGCCTGCCCCACCTGCAGGCCTAGCATGGCTGGTGCCGCATGTTCCACGTCACCGAGTCCCAGTGGCAAGTCTTTGTCTTTACTCTCCCTCGACTCTGTGTGGTTTGTTTGTTTGTTGGCTGTGAGTTTCTGGAAGCATCTTGGCTGAGGGACTGTTGAGGCAGGCGGGGCGGGCGGTGGGAGAGGCTTCGGGGCCCACACACGCGCTGCGGCTACTCCGAGTCACTGTCTTGAAGGCAAGTGACACGGTGAAGGCAAAACAAGCTCCCTCTGGGAGCTGTGCCACCAAGAGCATGCTGCCCCCAAGTCACAACGGCCGCCCGGTCCTCTGAGGCTGGAAGACGATCGGCCAACCTGTGGCTGATTTGGGTGCATTTCTTACTTAATCTAGCGTTCTCAAAATTGGTTTTGAGTCACCTTTTAAAGTTTTCTGTTTTGTTGTTTGGGTTTCTTGGAGTAAATATGTCCTGAAAGTGTTTACTCTGATAGCCGATTAAATTCTCAAAGGGTTAACAATCAGTGACTCATAGCGAGGGTCAAGCGGCTCGTCCTTAGATACTGTCAGCTGAGGAGCAAGGGGAGAGTCGGAAGCCGGCTGCCTGGCCCTTCCCCTCCCCCGCCCCACCCCATCGTGCGTCTGGTTGTAGCTCCAGCCACCGAGCGACCCGGGAGGCTCGATGCCAGGACCCTGCCCCCAGTCTCTGCACCCCGGGCCCTGGGAGGGTCGCCTCTCCTACGTGAAGGGGGAAGGCCTTAACCAGAGGGCCCGGGGCCTGCTCGCAGGAAAGCCCTCCCCGAGGAGGGCCCTCGTCCCGCAGGGGAGGCCGCGGTGGGGGACATGTGGCTGCCGCTTCTCGAGCTGACGCTGTCTCTCTCTCTCTAGGCCTACACGATCCAGGGACAGTACGCCATCCCCCACCCAGATGTGAGTTTTTACTCTGCCCCTCCCCCGCTCTTCTGGTCACCTCTCCCCTCCTACCTGCATGCTGCTGTCCACCGCTACTAACATTAACATTACACATAATATTAATACCGTTCTCAGTGTTCCTGACCTGTGTCATATCCATATGGCCCTGAATAACCTTTAATCTCTTAGCACTAATTCTGCTCCTGTGGAGGACTTGGCCTGATGTCCAATTGTTTTGATTGGGGCTGCAGTCCGGCTATTCCTGCGCACATGGGACCTCGGGCGGGGGCCACCGGGCTGCTCTGTCCCCGGCGCCTGCCCTGGTGGGCGGGGACAGCTTGGGCCCCGTGGGCACCTGAGCAGGCAGGTGATGTGCCATCAGCAGGTCTGCCGGGATACCTTGGATGGGCGTTTGAACAACTGGTGAAGCTACATGCTCCCTTTCAGGCCCTGGTTGGAGCAGGGTCCATGCATGCACGAGATCCAGGCTGTTGGGAGCCCGTGAGGCAGACGAGGCTCTGTTCCAGCGTTAGTACGCGCTCCACGCCCGGGGCCGCTCCGGACTGGGTTCCAGCCTGAGCGCAGTGTCGCTGCTGGAGGACTGGACGCCCCGAGCGCACTGCAGGGGGCCGCAGGCCACAGGGCTGTAGAGAGGCTGGGCCGCGCGGTCCGCGCTGCTGGCCCGGGCAGCGGGGTGCGGGGAAGAGAAGGAAGAGGTGGGTGGGTTTGTGTGCCACGGCCGCAGGCACGGCAAGCTGAGGTCCGACCCGAGAAGTGTCCTCTGTCCTGGGAAGGCGGGTCCATGTGCGCTGCTCTCGGAGAGCCAGTGGGGGGCGGGCTCTGTCCAGGCAGAGGGACCGCAGGTGACAGCGATGCCCACCCGTCTCGTGCAGACGCTCGCGTTTTGAACTGGCAGGTGAAGAGCCGGCCACCTCAAGACGTAAAGTCAGGGCAGGGAGAGTTATAAGAACTCACTGACACTGAGTACATGTATGTATTGGAAGTACAGAGATTCAATTCACTATCATTGCAGGACATTTCTATTGAATAGAAAAGAAAAACCAACGGCTTTTCCTTTTTAAAAAAATCCTTATTAAGCAACACATGAATCAAAAGTCAGAGAAAGCTGATGGAGACAGGGCTGGGGGCCATCCTGATGCCACATGGGGGATGCCTGCCCTCCCCATCCCAGATGACAGTTGGCTGTGACCCAGGGGACGGCAGGTGCTGGAACCCGGGGAGGGGGCCCGTCACCCATGTGGGGTGAGCAAGCATAGCACTGGTGGGGTCGGGACGGGCACTGTGGCGTGTGGGTTCCGTGGACCCCAATAGAGCGTCCGCATGGGGTGACGGAGATCAGAGGAGAAGCCGGTTTACAGGGTGGCACAGCCTTCACTCCCCATGGCTGGTGGTCTTGTGCCTTTGGAAAAGCATCTGTGCAAAAGCAGACTCAGAACTCAGCACACTTGGTGGTCTGGGCCATGAGGGGCGGTTTACCCCAGAGCAGGTCTGAGATGAGGCTCAGACCCGCAGCCCATGGCAGACCTGTGCTTCCCTGCTGCCCGAGGACTCAGCGCTCCAGGCCTGAATTCCTGGTCTGGAGCTCCTGGTCTGAATTCCCTAGGCTAGGGCACACGCACCTAGCGAGGCCGAGGGACTTTGATTGGTTTGGTTGATTGGTTTTAAAATCAATTGGTTGTTTTGCTCTTTCCATGTGATTGTCTCAGTATCTCTTAAAAATGGGTAGTTTCAATTTTTTTTCGGATTTTAAACTAATTTATAGTTTGCTATTACATGGTTGCCTCACTGAGTTTGATAGAGATTTGAAACACTTGGTTTTTTATCGTGAAAGGGCTTTTGTGCAGGACCCTGCGTTCCCAGCACCGCACGTGTGATGGAGCAGCTGTTACGACAGAAGAGCAGGACTCTGATAAATGCTTTTCTTGCAGGAATGGAAAGTTGAAGCCTTGGACCATCACTAAGAATCGTTCAAAACAAAATAGAGTGGTGACGAGTGACCATGGCCAGGAAGGCAGTTTTATCTGAGCTTAATATTCAGCAGGAATTTTTTAAAAGCTTCATTTCTTAGAATGCAAATATAATGATTACAGGAAGTACTAATTTATTTTATGAGGTAACTGAATACACCATTTGAATATTTCAACCCCAGTGGCTGACACACACCCCACTGTCATCTCAGCAGCTAATTCCTTCCGAAATCAGGCACAGACTTTGAGAAAATACATTTCTTAGAGCTGAGCATTTCTTCATCTAGAGCTAAAATGTGCGTAGTTTTTCCTGCTTTCTGGTTTAACCTATGAAGGAATCAGGGCCCCACCCTCACCAGTCTCCCTCCAGGTTCTCGCCTGCCTCGGCCCTTGTTTTACCGGAATCCTTCTGGAAGCTCATAGCTCTGGGGCATTCGGAGAGGCCAAGGACTGCTGGATGACTGGGCCTGTCACGGCTGCAGACCTTGGTCACGGCTGGTGGCCAGAATGCTCCAGGACGGCCGCCCACGGGTCCTGCCCGAGGGGTCGGGTGTAGTTTCACACACGAGGAAGGACCATGGTGGCCACAACTCAGGACGCAGGAGCAGATGCGAAGCCGGGACAGACACAGCACGGCCACTGCCGCTCTCCCAGCTCCGCTCTTCCTGTCCCTGTACTGATCACACCAGGAAGAAACTGGTTTCTTCTGGGAGAAATCAGTCAATGTCAAGCATGCCCTCACGTGTGAATCTTATTTCTACTCTCCAAAGTTTCCAAGTCACTCCCTCACTTAGCATCCCTCATTAAAGGGGTGCTGGAAGCGAGCAGGATCGAGACCAGAAGCCAGCCGGGCCGGCGGCCTCCCTGGGAGCCTGGGCTGGTGAGGACATGGGGTTTCGAGGGGCCCTCGCCAGAGCTGGGGGCCAGGAGCAGCAGAGCTGTCAGTCCCCGCGGCGCTGGGTCTCAGCAGAGGGTGTTGAGTATCTGGGGGTAGATGGGCGCCGTGTTAGCCGGGAAGCGCGTTGCTTAGAGAGTTAGCAGTGGGGAAACTGGAAACGAGTGAGTCATAGTAAGTAGAAGAAACCAGTGGGAGCGCACAGCTAGATCCCGTGCGGACGGTGGTCCCTGGGGCTCTGCTCACAGCGGACACAGCCGGGGATGGAGTGCCTTCCCCGCCCACCTCCTCGGTGTCCCCCTCCGGGAGCCCCCAGGGAGGTGCCATTGAGGCTGCTCCTGGCATCTTCTTGTGAGAGCCCTGCACGGCCGCCCTGCTGATGCCCGCACCTCTGGCTCTTTGTTCTTCCAAGATCGGAGGATCTTGAATCCTCTCCTTTCGCAGCTCAGACTGGCGGGGAGGCACCCCGGCCCCACCTGCCGCAGAGCAGGAAGCAGGGGCAGGTTAGCTCTTGCCCCCGCCCCTCTCCCCGGTTGCACACCCTGTCCTCGGAGCTGAGCTCTTCAGTGGCAGGACCCTCAGCCCGCCCCTCCCAGAATCAGAATCTGCATTTTCACAAGACCCTGGGTAACTTGTTTGCACGGAAAGTCTGAGAAGCACCGATAAGGAGGACTGAGAAGGGAGAACACAGGTCCGGTTGAAGCCCTGGGGTTAGCAGGTAGGATGGAGGGAGGGAAGCTTCTCAGAGGTGAGCGCAGAGGACTTCTCAGGATCAATAAGCAAAAAAATCCTCACATTCAGGAATCCCAACGAATCCCCAACTAGATCAACCAAAATCCAATTTAGACGTGTCCAAGCAAAGCCACATGACACCAAAGACCAAAGAGAATCTTCCAAGAGGAGAGAGAGAGAAGGAATATTGTAAAGGAGCAGTTGTGGTGGCAAAAGAAAAGCAAACAACTGTCAGCCTAAAGCTCAACCTCCAGAGGATCTCCCGAGTTACAGATGTTGTCAGACAAACAACTGTGACCTTCTAAGGGACGCCCGTCAGTAGAAGGAGAATGATCCCAGAAGGAAGGCTATAAATGCAAGAAAGAATGGTGAGCAAAAAGAATTACCATTTCTTTCCTTAACATAAGCACAAATCATAAAGAAAACATTGATATTTTTGACTACATTAAAATTTAAACATTTGGGTCAATGAAAACAAACTTTGTAAAATCAAAATCAATGCTATCTAATTGCTGGGATTAACATAACAGAACTAAATGGGCACCAACAGCATCTGTAAGATTAGGATGCGGCTGAGGGGATTAAAACATCCTGTAGGTCATTGTATCATTCAGGAGGAAGGCAAAGATTGAATTAAGACTAAATGTACGTGTTAAAATTTCAAAGTAGTGACTATCAGAAACATGTTCACGTTCATAACTTCCACAAAGGTCCAGAGGGGAAAGTGGGTGACAGGAAAAGATTAATCAGTACAAAAGAAAGGGAATGAAAAAAAAAGAAAAGAAACCCTTGAAGATCAGGACAATTAAAATAAGATGACAGAAATTAGTCTATATCTGTGGGTAATTGTGATCAAAGCGGGAGACACTTTCCAGTTAAAAAACAAAGGCTGTCAGAAGGTTTTTTAAGAAAAGCTAAACAAAGAGACAAGCAAACAAAAACAAAAAAAATATCAGTTTTTTTTCAAGAGACACACCTAAAGAATAAGGACCTAGAAAAATTAAAAGAATAGAAAAACTATTCTAGGAAAATACAATCCAACGAAACAATACACCATTATTATTATCAGTGGGGAAAAAAAACCTTTACAGGAAATTACTTAGTCATCACTTATTGACAAATGCTTCACTAGAAGATAAAACAATTTAAGTTTGCACCTAAAACATAGCTTCAAACATACATAAAGGAAAAAATTAACAAACCATTAAGAGAATGTAACAGATGTTGCAGTGGAACTTTAACAGACCTCTTTCAATGAAGGCCAAGTAGACAAGTACAAAGAGATTCTGACAGTACAACGTGAGCCCGAGTTAACCGACGTGCACCGAACACTCCCCCAGCACAGCTACTGAATTCATGAAAACGTTTACAAAGCTTGATCACACAGTAGACCCTAAAGAAGACACCATCTTTCAAAAATTGGAATCAGATAGATGACTTTCTCCCCATAGAGCAATTAAATTGAAATCAATAATTAAAAGGTGAATTTTAAAAAAAAATCTTGTCGTTATTGAAAGTTAAAGAAGACCAGAAGACCACAGTGAATGGAGAGACACACGATCCTCCTGGAAACGACACCAAAGATCTTCCCAGGTTGAGGTACGGATGCAGTACAATTGCACACAAAATCCCCGCAGGCTCTTTTGAATTTTACGTGAAAGAGCAAAAGCCAAGAATCATCAAGCTAGTCATGCAGACAATATCTGATAGGATAGTCTTTACAACGTAAACAGAAAAAAACCACTCCTTATGTACCAAGAACTTCAACACGAGAGAGAAAAATTTAGCACTTTTAGAAGAAAACAATATCTTTCAGAGATCAGGGAAGGATTTCCTAAAACAGAAGAACAAACCATAAAGAAAATAGTGATGAATTCAACTACATTAAAAATTTTAAATTCTGTTTCTCTCAAGGCTCCATAAGGAGAGTGGGGAAAAGATCTTTTCAGCACATATGACTGGAATAGGATTAGTATCTAAAATACATAAGTTTATGTGAATCAGCGAAAAACAACCTAATAGAAAAATGGGCAAAAGACACAAGCATTTCACAGAAGAGGAAATAGGACTTGCAGACTAAACCACAAGGTGGCCGTCCCTAGATGTGAGTGCTGGTGCGTGGCATGTCCATCTGGTGATGACTCGTGGAGCTGTGTGCTTATGAATCCTTCTGACTTCAGTATTTGTCTGTGTTGAGTATTTGCCTATGTTTTATGTTCTGACACAGAGTTAAGTGGAAAAGGCAGTTATGGAGAAATGTCTGTGACGTGACGCCTGCCCGCTGGCTCCGCCCTCCACCCTCCCCTCCTATCTTCCCTCCAAGTGGTTTGTAGGCACTGGCCAGACTAGAAAGGCTGATTCTCTTGTTTTGTTTTGTTGCGTTGTGTTTTGTTTTATGGCAGAAATATCTCAAAAAGTGGGAAGTCCCCTTAGCACTTAGTGCTGCTCCCTCCTTTACAAATGTAGAAATGGAGGCAAAGTTAAGGCCAGAGCCAAGACAGATGCCAGCTGACACCCATCCGCCCACCCACTTGAGGGACAGGTGCTCCTCCAGGCACCACCGTCTGGTCAGTCCTTCCCAAGATGTCACTTTATATTCCTGGCTGCCTGAGGGGGGATCTGTTTGCTGGTGTGGCCACTGTTTCATACAAAGCAGCAAATCCATTGCAGCGGGACAGGTCAGGGCCTGAAGCACTGAACTTCTGAGTGCCAGACTTTCCAGGTGCGAGCGGAGCCCACCTCGCGGGATATCTGGCTGTGCCTGTAACACGTGTGGCCAACGGGCTCATCCATTTAACTGAGAGCAGGTGATGGAGAGACCAGAGGAGCACCCGCGGGTGCAGGGGCTGTGGGTGGCCAGGTGGGGACGCCCCGCTAGTTTGCGATGTTCATTCACCCTCAACTCACGTGGGCAGCACTTCAGCCTGCCCATCCCTTACGTGGCACCGGGCCTCGCAGACGGGGGCACGAGGCCCACGGAGACCAGATGTGCCCATCTCCACAAAGCTGGTCAGCGTTGGAGCCGACTCCGACCAGTTCTTCCGCCCCCAGAGCCCCGCTCTCCCCTGCCATCTTGACCAGCGCACAGCAGTGCACTCTTGGAGACTCGGGGACAGATAGGAGAGGGCCCTGCCCTCATGGGGACTGTACCAGCCCGGCCGTCGGACACATAAGCGTGTGACGGGGGTAACATCTCAGACCAGGAGCAGAGAGCAGCCTGGCCAAGGCCCCTTAAGCCCTTCAGGTGCCACAGGGCCACCCCTCGGGCTCCCCGCTGGCCCCCGGCTCCCAGGTGAAGGGCTGGAGCCCCCAGGACGCCAGTCCCGCGCCAGGCGGCTCTTCTTGCACCAGTGCGGTGTCTGCACGACATCCCAGTGACAGTCAGAGCAGGTGGCCTGCCTACCCTGGGCTGGGCTCTGGACAGCCACCTGGATGTTTCTTGTCTCCAGAGACGGGGTTTCCTCCTCCATCCTAGGAACTTGTGTTACCTCCTTGTGAGGAGACCTTAGACCCGGTTCCAGCACTCCGTGTAGGTGGGCTCGGGGCGCAGACCCCGCCCGGTGTCCCCGTGACTCGGGGTGACGATGTGCTCAGGGGAGGCGGGGTTGCAGGACCCAGTCGGTGCCCCCCCACACACCCTCATGCCCCAACGCCCATGGGTCCTTGCCACCTTTCTTACGGGCCCCTGGAGAGAGGAGCCGTTGCTAGGGTGCCCGAGCTGCACAGCAGGGTCTCCCACCCTTCAGCGCCTTCCCTGCAGGGTCACCTCGCCCGTGGCATGGCAGGTACGGGTCCCCTCACACCTCTTGTCCCCAAGACTCGGGTTGGTGTCCCCATAGCGGTGTTTCCCGGGTGTGCTCTTCTGACACCTTTCTCAGGGGGCTTCTGTGCATGTCTGCTCAGGCCACGCTTAGCCCAGTGGTGTCAGTCACAGGGCAGACCTGCCGGGCAGCAGGTGTGCAGTCAGTCCCCAGCCCCACCTCACTGGGGACTCTCAGAGCCGAATCTGACCCCAGGTCACCACGTCCCCTCCCCAGAGCTGCCAGGCATGACAGCTGAATCTGGGATGAGGCCGGTTCTCTCCGAGCAGGCCCACCCCCAGAGTGGGGAGAGGCCTGGGGTAGCGGAGGGCTGCTTTTCCGGTGGGCTTACCGTTTCTGGGGAGGGAGGGAGGGAAGAGACAGCCCTGCACTGGCAGATGCTACAGGAGCGGCCAGGAGACACCGAAGTTTGGCTGCAGCGACAAGCCACTCACATCCCAGCGGCTGCACAGTGGAGGTTCTACCGGGAAGGTGTGCCCGGAGGCCACAGGCTGGGCACGGCTCGGCCCCTGGACTCCGACCTGTGGATGCAGGAGGAGGCCGGACTGGCCGGCCAGCACGCCACCAGCCCTGTCCCCACGGCCGCACCTGCCGGACACGTGACGGGGTGGCGGGCTCTCGGGAGGAGCCCCCGTGGGGCAGCTATGATCCCCCACGTACTGGGAAGGGGTGTTCAGCATTTGTTAGGAGAGCACGCCTGGCCCCTGGGAGGCCAGCAGCACACCCATTCCTCTGTCGCCCGAGGGCTCGCCCGTGAAGGCCAGGGACGTGGAGATCCCAGCGCTCGTACCTGCCCCCACCCCCGACACGTTCTGCAGAATGCGACCCACGTGGTGACTGGTCAGACCCTCGTCTCACCTGGGGGCGCCCTCGACACTCCCTGGGTGCCCACACCTGCCAGCCGCAGGGGCTCCGTGGAGGCCCCATGCCGGCCTCCGGGCTCCGGAAGCATTCGGGCTGGGCTTCCTTTGTGAAGGTTGGGACTTGAGTGCACGTCCTGGAATGTCCTGGCCCTCTCTCCGCTCGGCTAGTGATGTGGGCCGGGCCAGTGGGTGAGCCAGGGCTACGGACGCGCCTGGAAGTCTCCAAGGCCGGGGGGTCCCAGCATTCAGACAGCCCCTATTAGGTGCCAAGGCTCACCACGTTTACCTTTATCTTCTGTTATTTGTTGTGTTTATTTAAGAAATGAAGCTCAGATAAAATAACTAAAGAAACTGCATTTCAAAGCCCCCACCAATGTCTAGTGGCTGGGGGATGGGGGCCAAGGGGCAGGTGACAAGGGATGGGGCACGGGGGGCGGTGGGGGGAAGGGGCATAGGCATGGGACCCCCCCATAGGAGCCCTGCACCCTCTTGGCGGCCCTTGCAGCTCCCTCAGTGGAGCCTTCCAGCACTGCTTCCTGTAATCCTGGAGGCCGCAGGGGGCGGGCGGTGGGCCCCGCAGGTGGCCCCTCCAAGTCGCCCCGTGGGTAGAGCGAGGGCCTGCAGGGGAGGATGCCGGCCGTGGAGTGGGCCAGGCCCGGGGCCGGGGCCAAGTTTGCAGAAGAAAGCCAACCCACCGATGTGAGTGGGTCCCGCGAGTGACAGCGTGACGTTGAGGCACTTGGGGTCCAGCGGGTCCTGCTCTGTGGCTCTAGACCCTCCCCGTGGAGCCCGGGGGCCCGCCTGGCCGGGGGCCGAGGGGGGAAGGACTCAGTGTGCCTGCCAACCGACCACGGCCCATTGGTTATCCCAGGCCAAGTCCTTGCGTGCTGCTGCGTCTGCCATGTGTCGCATGGCCCCCTTTCTATCTATCTGTGCAGACTTCCGTTACGCGTTTTTAATTTGGTGTGACTTGTACTCGATGACAATGACCTTCTTAGCTCTCGTGTCCCTCCTACCCCAGCAGTTGACCAAGCTCCACCAGCTGGCCATGCAGCAAACCCCCTTTCCTCCCCTCGGACAGACCAACCCCGCTTTCCCCGGTACGTACCCAGCCGCCCTTTCTGACCTCCTCTCTTCTCACCTGGGGCCTTTCTCTTTCCGAGCGGTCTGTGTTCAGGGCAGTGAACGGAACAAGTACAGCTCTGGAGTGAGGGCCAGGGACGCGGCGCTGTGCACGCTGCCGCGGGTGGGTGGGGGTATCTCTGTGCGTCTCCGTGACGGGTCAGTCACCCTACAGCTGGCCTTCCTGAAGGAGACACCCACCTCCTCGAGGGTCCACCCCGCTCTCTGCTGCCCACTGGCCGTCGGGGAGGCCCTCCTGCAGGATGTGGTGCACCCGCAGGGCGGCTCGCCCGGGATGGCGCCCCCGTAGCTCAGAGTGGAGCACCAGTCAGACTTTGAGCTTCCCTAGTTGAAGTGACCTTGCTTCTCTCCTTGAGGGCAAAACATTAAATCTGTTTCTTCTTTGCTCTCCAGGAGAAAAGCTGCCTTTACACTCCTCCGAAGAAGCTCAAAATCTGATGGGCCAGTCGTCAGGTAAAAGAAAACCACGCTAAAGGGAGAGCAAGCAGGCCAGGAAGGGACCTGGCGGGAGGAGGGGGCAAGGGGGCTGCTGGCCAAGCACCTCGGGGAAGGGACGCCGGCGCCACCCAGGGCCGGGGCCCAAGTGGCTGGCCCCAGGTCTGCACACGCGGCTCCCAGCTTCACCCCGTTCCTGCTGGGAATGTGGTGGGTCGGCTCTGACTGGGCTCGGGGCACAGCTGCCCTGTCATCCAGAGGCCCCGCCTGTGTGTCATTTATTCTCCCAGTGGCACAGCGTGAGGGGGTCTGGAGTGAAGTGCTGACCACGCTGTGTGCCTTCCAGAAACGTGTTCCACGGGAGATGAGATCACTGTGGGCTGGATTTGCCCTAAAACGCTCCCCGGACAGGGCAGGGCAGGGCGTGGATCCGCAGGTCCTGTCGCCCAGGCTTGGAGCAGTGGGCGCAGCCCGCTGACAGGCCGTTGGGGAGCAAGGCCCCTGGAGGCATGTGGCCCGGACCTGCCAGGTTCCCTGGGAGGGAGGCGCCCCCCACGCTCCATCCCCACCCACACGGGCCTCGTGAAAGCCTGGATCAGAGCAGAAGAGTGAGTGCCGGCTAAAGGGGAAACGCGGGAGAGGACTGTGTGCAGCGGTCGTAGCTGTCACCCCCGCTGGTGTGTTCCGGGCCTCAGGGTGCGTCCGCCCCTCACCCGTCCCTCAGGACCACGTGGGCCCAGCTGAGACCACGGGGCTCAGGAGGCGTCTCTCCAGCTGGGACCCCAGCTCTGATGCTTCATGCGCTCACTGTGGGCTTCTTCTCAGCACAGCCTTTAAGTTAATGCAGAATTGAATGAGTGAAAACTAGAGAAGAACATTTCTAGAACGTTTCTGATTGTGGAACTGGATACCAACCTTTACAAAGTTACGTGTCTGGTGATAACACATGTTTGGGTGTCTGTACAGTTTATAACGTGATTGCAGATAATTGCCCAGCCATCGTCTCCAGGAGACGACCTGGGGACTCCAAGCGCCAGGCTTACGCGGGACACGCGGCCCCCACCCCACCCCGACACGGCCCTCCCACCACAGCCTCGGGGACGTGGGACCCGTGTTCACATGCCCCTGTGACGACCTTCCTCTCCAAGGCCCCGTGGGACCCGGAGCGCTCACACACCACACTTGCACACGCACGCGCACGCTCCCGCCACGGCCGCGGGTCAGGGAGGCTGGGCGGTGACGAGAGGTGTCTGCTGGTCGTCCTCACCCTGAAGGCCACGCCACGCCGCTTCCCAGGCAGCTGGGGTTTGTGTTGGGGAAGCAGCGTTCATGACTCATGAGAGGGAAGCTCACCACTGGGTTTGACTTCGGCACCTTTTAGAAGAAGTCCCCTTGATCAAGAATCATAAGCTAGGTGAACAGGTGTGACCCCCCAGCTTGTGTCACCCAAACCAGGAGGCACCGCACGGGACTTGGGACCAAGGAAATCTCTTAAGTGACATTTTAAATGTCACTAAAGATTGAATGTATATAGATGGTTGAACAACTAAGTAACTGTATTGAAAATACCTTTATGAAAAGAGATAAAGAACAGAAACTCCAGGTTTAGCTGCGTAACAGAAAAATGATGGATGGTCTGGGTTGAGTCAGTTCGTTCAGCATAGCTGAGCCCCGTGCTCCGCAGGCCCCAGAACAGGCCCGGTCTCACCGGGTCCCTGTGTCCTCGACACCGATGGCCATGGCACATCTGGTTCCGGGGACACACATGCCATGGAGGAGGAGGCCTGTGGAGCCGGGGGCCGGGCAGTTGCCTTTGTTGGGACCCCTCGGGGCCTTGTGGGAATTAGCCTGAGGGGCAGAGGCCAGGGAGGGAGGAGCGTGGGGTGGGAAGAGGGCTCGGGTTCCAGAATATTCCGAAGGTGTGTGAGTCGGGCCTGCAATAGTGTGCCACGGGGAAGGTGGGTGGAGCTGGGGGCTCCGGGTCTGGGCCGAGCTGCGGGACCCATGACACTGGGACACACGGGTCTGGGGCAGGAAGAGCGGGGTCTCGGCTGTGGGCTTTGAGTTTGAGACGCCTCCTGACGGGATGGAAGCGCCTCGTACACAGGAGTGTGTCTGCCCCGGCGTTCACCCGCGAGGGCAGACCCTGCCTCCCCTCTGGGCCCCTCACAGCCCCCCTGCGTTTTGTGGTCACTGTTTCCAAAGTAAGTGTGGATCTTGTCCTTGAACCCTGAGAGGCTGGCTCTGATTTGGTGGGTGCTGAGCTGACATTTGTAAAGACAGAAGCTGGGCGTGTGATGAGCTGGGCCTGGGTCTCAGCCCAGGGCGCCCTGTGGAAAGGCACGGGCTCCCCTGCCCGGCTCTCGGGCCTCCCTGCCCCCCACCGGAAGGGCTGCCCGGGGGCGGGGGCCGCAGAGCGTGGGAGGGAACGGGGCAGCGGAGGAGGCCCGCTGTCGGGTCTGGGGATGGAGGGTGGGCACCCAGGACTGGCGTGACCAGTGCGGCCCGTACCCGGGGCGCCAGGCACAGCCACCAGGGTGTCTGTGAAGGGCGTCTCGAGAGACTACACAGCACAGCAGACAAGTGACATCATGTCGCGCCCAGAACAAAAAGTGAACCTGCATCCCGCTGGGTTCCTTTTCCTTGTTTGAGAGATGCTGGGGTCAGGAGGGTGGTGGCAGTTTGGGACTGAGCGCTCACAGGCCCCGGCCCCCGGCTGTGCAGACCCTCCCCTGGGCAGCCCCGGCCCTGCCTGCCTGCCGGCCCAGCGGGGCCGAGCGCCGGGTGCCGCGGGAGCGGACTTCTGCCCGCCTAACCGTCTCCCCTCGTGTGCCCAGGTCTGGACGCCAGCGCCCCCGCCAGCACTCACGAGCTCACCATTCCCAATGATGTGAGTACGCCGGGCCCCGCCCATCCTGAGCCCGAGTGTGCCCCTCCCCCTCCCTGCCCTGGTTAAGCAGCTTAATGCCCATGGGGGTGGGTGATGTCACCCCCAAGATACCAGCCAAGGAAGGAGCTGGTGGCGCTTCAGGGTTGACTCGGAATTCGGATGCCGGAGCTGCCTGGGGACCCCGGCTGCCCCCATTTGAAGGCCCTGCCTGGTTCAGGGTCAGCCCTGAGGGTAGGTGGCCCAGAAGTGCCCCCTGGGCCCTCGGAGGGCCTCCCACACTCAGTTATCTCCCAGCCATCCTCTGGCTCCCTGGTTTATCCTAAGAATGTTGACTCCGATCCCCAAACCAAGACAACAGAGCGGGTGTGGGGCACGTGTCCTAGAGGGGCAGCTGCCTGAGGGCGGCATGGTGATGGCTGGGGACGCCGCCTCTCCAGCTCCCGTGTCCACTCAAACATACATCCCTCCAGCCCGAGGGCGTGGCCTAGAGGGGCCAACATGGCCTCGGGCCCACAGAGGGCGCTGGGCCAGGTGATGTGGCCGCATAACCGCTGTGTCTTGATTTGTCGGGACTTCTTGCGGTCGAGGCCAAGCAGAGGCCAGGCACCCGCGGCTCCCGTCCTCCAGCAGGAGGGGGGTGGGCGTGCCTCTTCCCTCTGGAGCCTGTGAAGTGCTGGGGGTGGGCGGGCCAAGGCGGTGCTCCTGCAGCTTCCCCAGCGGCCCGGCACCGCCCTCGGGCTGCGGTGGATCCTCCTCTAAGAAGCTCCTCCGTCCTTTCTTCCAGCTAATAGGCTGCATAATTGGACGCCAGGGGACCAAAATCAATGAAATTCGACAGATGTCGGGAGCTCAGATCAAAATCGCCAATGCCACGGAGGGGTCGTCAGAGCGCCAGATCACCATCACGGGGACCCCGGCCAACATCAGCCTTGCCCAGTACCTCATCAACGCCAGGTGAGGCCGGCCAGCCTGCACGGGGCTGCCTCCCGGGGCTTCTCTCTCCCGGCGGGGCGTGGGGGGGGCGCGGGGGGGCGGAGCGTGACGGGGAGAGTCTCCAGGTGGACTCAGGGGGGGGCGGTGGGGCGGAGCGTGACGGGGAGAGTCTCCAGGTGGACGCAGGGGGGGGTGTGGGGGGGCGGAGCGTGACGGGGAGAGTCTCCAGGTGGACGCGTGGGGGGGGGCGGGGGGGCGGTGGACGCAGGCCCACACGGTCCTCTGCACTCTCACACCTGACCTTTCACCTCCGGTGGTGCCCTCACAGCCCCAGACAAGTCGCCAGGCGTTGGCGCCTTAGGCAGCAAACCGTGGGGAGCCCAGCGTCCACACGGACTCGGGGCGTCTGAAGCCAAGCGTCTGGGCCTCACTCTTCACAGCCACGGGGAGCTGTGAGGGCCGGCCTGCGCCCTGCCTGTCCCTGTGCGGTGGGGGGTCTGGGCCCTGCGGTGGCACCACCAGCCTCATAGCTGTGCTGCCGGCTCCGCACACCCGGGAGGCCCCTGGGGTTCGGAGCTGCGGAGGGGCTGCTTCACTGGCCTTTCCTGGGACCTCCGGCCTTCTGCCCACGGGGACAAGCTGGGGGTGGCCTGGCCAGCACCTGCCCTGTGCCCACCCCACGTTCTCTGCTCGGCAGAGGCCTGGGTCTGGGGTCATCGAAGGTCGGCATAAAAGGCTCTGTAGTTTCAGGGAACAGGTCACTGGGTTTCTCTGCTCTCACACATCTGTGGTTGTAAAGACCCCCCCACCCAGACACTTGGTGGGCGTCTGTCAGGGAACCGTGCAAGGGTCTGAAGTCACGCGCTAGGGCAGAGGGAGGTCCTGTGGCTGGAGAGCCAGGGCAGAGCTCCTGGGCATAGCGGGCCCCTCCCTTGGCCTCCCTGCTGAGGGCGACCACACCCAGGAAGCCTCCAGAGCCATGGCACGAGGGCCCTGCGTCCCTCTCCCCGGCAGTGTCACTCCCATGCCCCTCCCGGCAGTGGCTGTAGAAACCGTTGTGGCAGCCTGGGCCTGTCCTGGTGGCTGTCGTCACCCCCCCATGTGGTGACAGGTACACGGGCCCCTGTGGCGGGGAAGGAAGGCCCCGTGGCTCTGGTCCCCGGTCCTCAGCTAGTGGCCACTGCGCTGTGAGCCAGGACCGTCCATGGCAATGAAGAGGGAGGGGCAAGGCTCTAAGGACTCCTCCGTCTGTGAGGACATGGTGACCTGTGCCCTGTGCCCTTGTCTCTTCCAGGCTGACGTCCGAGGTCACCGGGATGGGCGCGCTCTAACCCCGCCGACGTCCCCACCACTCGCCACCTGTGCAGACCGCCCACCCCCTTGCAGATATAGAGGTTTCTTTACTACAGGAGGTGTCTGTGCCCTAGAGATGCACCCACAGCGCTCTATCTGTGTCTGTGAGCCCCCGGCTCCACCCCGACGCTGCTCCAAGTTCACTTACGCCCGTCTCCTCACGCGTTGGCATGCCGTGTTCATTATTTTAAATGCTTTGGGGCCACTCCCATCTGTGACGTTTTAGAAACGTTGTTCCTTAGTGTCCGTGTAACTGTTTTAAGACTTGGTTTGACATTTGGACGGCGCTTCCGGCAGCCCCAGGAGCTGTGGCCGCAGGGAGCTGCCCCACCCCGGTCCCTCGGCCTCGGCTCCCGTGGCCACGTGGGTCAGCGCCGGGCAGGGTGCACGTCTCCCTTTGTCCGAGGGCAGGAGAAAGGAAGGCTTGGGGTCCTGACCCGGGGTGTGGGGCAAAGCGGGGGTGCTGGGCCCCGGGCATCTTCAGGGCTGAGAGTGGGGACCGGCCGGAGGCGCCTCCGCACCGCGTCCCGGCTCAATAAACGTGTGCGCTGCCCCTAGGTTCTGGCCCCTCTCTGTGCCCCCCGCGCTCAGACGCCCGCCCCCCCCCACGCTCGTGCGGCCGCCTGCCGCCCAAGGAGCAGCTCCTTCTCACCCAAATCGCGCTCCCACCCTCTCCCACCTTTAAACAAGTCATTGTCTGACTTCCACGAGTCTTCTGGTTTTACTTTTGCAAAACTGCGTGGGGGGCAGCGATGCAAACCCCAGCCCAGCGTCGGGAAGTAAGGCTGCTGCCCCGCCACGCCCCGGGCACGGTGGCCCCTGCGCTTCCCAGCGGGAGCCCGCACGCGCCCTCCTCCCGGCTCAGCTCGCCTGTGCTCACCGAGGAGCCCGCTGTGCCCCTCTCGGCGCTGAAGCCCTGGAGGGCCCAGGCCCGGGGCAGACAGCTCTGCCTGCTCGTGTCAGAGGTGGGCTCACGGCCCCGAGCAGGTAGGCGGCCGGCCAGGTCAGCCCCGCGGGGGCACCGCCCTCCCCGCATCGCTGGGAGTCCGCATGGCCTAAGGGCCTGCTCTGGTGCCCGCCCCTTGGCAGGAGCCCCTCCTTGTCTGCCCAGCTCCCCGGGGTCCGGCCAGGCCTCCGGTGCTCGGGCCGCCCAGGCACACTCCGCCGCCCTCCCGGGAGTCCCCTGGTCGAGGTTGGGTGCGCAGCATAGCGGCGCCGGCCACACCGCAAGCCCCAGGGTTCGGGGCTGTGGTTCACTCACGCACCCACCGGCCACGTGCCGGCCTCGCTCAGGGCCTGGGAGGTGGTGGGGGACGAGGTGGACACTGGCCTCCCTCTGGGCCCCTCGGTCAGCTTTGGAGCGGCGGGTGGCCAGTAGGCAGGGTGAGGAAGTGCCTTAGCGAGCCAGAGTGGCCGTGGGTAGAGCCAGCCGTGAGGAGGACGTGGGAAGTGCAGCGTTAGCGTGGGGCCCGGGAGGTGCGGCCCGCTGCGCATGCGTCCGGAGGAGAAGAGCAGCGGGAGGGGCGGCCGGGGCGGAGCAGCTGCAGTGGGGGCGGGAGGGCACAGGAGTGACGGGGGCCAGGGGAGCCCAAGGCATCCGAAGGAAGAATGAGCAGGATTCCCTTGGGATCCGAAGTGTGCTGTGGAAGAAACAGGGTCCAGGCCACGCGAACGAAGGCTCTCGCTCTGAGCCCTGCAAAGGCAGTTTGCCCTCCGTGAACGGGGAGGCTGCAGACGAGGGCCGGGGAGGCGCTCGGTCCTGGACGTGTCAGTGGAGATATGCCAGCCCCACGGTCCAGGCGGGAGAGGCCGGGAAGCAGCAGGCCAGGCGCCATTGGAGGAGCCCCGAGGGCGCCATGCGGGATGCCCCCAGAGTCAGGAAGAGGGGTCTCACTCGTGCCACCCGGCGTGGGGCCCGGCGTGGGGCCCAGAGGAGATGCTCGTGTGCCGGGCACATCACCAGCCCCGGCAGGTGCCCGGCACCCGGGGGAGCGAGGCCCCTACGGAGCTGCCCACGCTTCCGTGTCCACAGATCCAACTGCTGTGGCTGCGCGTCGAAGTCTCTGTTGGAGGTGAGTACCTAGGAGGGAAGTGACTGGGGCACGTGACGGGTGTATCTTTAACTTTTAAGAGTCTGCTAACCTGGTTTCTACAGTGGCTACGCCATGTTATGTTCTCTCCACATTGCAGCGAAGTTCCAGTCACTCCACATCCGCAGCGGCATGTGGTGTGCTCAGGCTTTTTAATATCAGCCGTTCAAGTGGGTACGCAGTGGCAGCTCACTGTGGTTTTAATTAGCATTTCCCTTATAACATGATGTTGAGCATGTTTCCATGTGCTCATCTGCCCTCTATCCTTCTCTGCTGAGGTGTTTATTCAAGCCTTTTGCACGCTTCTTAATTTGGTTCTCTTATTATTGAGTTTTATTTATTCATTTTTTGAGAGTCCATGGGCATTTGTTTTTAACACAGCTTTATTGGAGTATAATTGCTTCACAACGCTGTGTTAGTTTCTGTTGTACAACAAAGTGAATCAGCTATATATATACATATATTCCCATATCCCCTCCCTCTTGAGCCTCCCTCCCACTCTCCCTATCCCACCCCTCTAGGTGGTCACAAAGCACCAAACCGATCTCCCTCTGCTATGCAGCTGCTTCCCACTAGCTAGCTATTTTACATTTGGTACTGTATCTATGTGTCAGTGCCGCTCTCTCACTTCGTCCCAGCTTACCCTTCCCCCTCCCCGTGTCCTCAGGTCCATTCTCTACGTCTACCTCTTTATTCCTGCCCTGCAACTAGGTTCATCAGTACCATTTTTTTTAAGATTCCATATATATGTGTTAGCATATGGTATTTGTTTTTCTCTTTCTGACTTACTTCACTCTGCATGACAGACTCTAGGTCCATCCACCTCACTACAAATAACTCAATTTCTTTTCTTTTTATAGCTGAGTCATATTCCATTGTATATATGTGCCACATCTTCTTTATTCATTCGTCTATCTATGGACACTTAGGTTGCTTCCATGTCCTGGCTATGGTAAATAGTGCTGCAGTGAACATTGTGGTACATGACTCTTTTTGAATTATGGTTTTCTCAGGGTATATGCCCAGTAGTGGGATTGCTGGGTCATATGGTAGTTCTATTTTTAGTTTTTTAAGGAACCTCCGTACTGTTCTCCATAGTGGCTGTATCAATTTACATTCCCACCAACAGTGCAAGAGGGTTCCCTTTTCACCACACCCTTTCCAGCATTTATTGTTTCTAAATTTTTTGATAATGGCCATTCTGACCAGTGCAAGGTGAAACTTCATTACCCTCACCAAAGTGGGTATAGAAGGAACATATCTCAACATAATAAAAGCCATTTATGACAAACCCACAGCTACCATCATACTCGAATGAAAGCATTTCCTCTAAGATCAGGAACAATTCAAGGATGCCCAATCTCACCATTTTTATTCAACATGGTATTGGAAGTCCTAGCCAGAGCAATCAGATGAGAAAAAGAAAGAAACGGAATCCAAATTGGAAAGGAAGAAGTAAAACTACCACTGCTTGCAGATGACATGATACTATACGTAGAAAATCCTAAAGATGCCACCAAAAAACTAGCGGAGCTCATCAATAAATTCAGTGATGTTGCAGAATACAAAATTAATATACAGAAATCTGTTGCATTTCTATATTCTAACAACAAACTATCAGAAAGAGAAATTAAGGAAACGATCCTATTTACAATTACATCAAAAAGAATAAAATACCTAGGAATAAATCTAACTAAGGAGGTAACAACACCTGTACTTGGAAAACTAGAAGACACTAATAAAAGAATTTCAGAAGACAATACAAACAGATGGAAAGGTACACTGTGTTCATGGATCGGAAGAATTAACATTATTAAAATGTCCATTCTACACAAGGGTATCTACAGATTCAGTGCAATCCCTATCAAAATACCAATGACATTTTTCACAAAACTAGAACAAATAATCCTAAAATATCTGTGGAAACACGAATGACCCCAAATAGCCAAAACAATCTTGAGAAAGAAGAACAAAGCTGGAGGTATCACACACCCTGATTTCAAACTATACAACAAAGCTACAGTAATCAAAACAGTATGGTACTGGCACAAAAAGAGACATAAATCAATGGAACAGAGTGCAGAGCCCAGAAATAAACCCTATATGGGCAATCAATCTTTGACAAGGAGGCAAGAATATACAATGGAGAAAAGATAACCTCTTCAATAAATGGTTTTGGGAAAACTGGACAGCTATTCAATACATGCAAAAGAATCAAATTGGAGCACTTTCTTACACCATATACAAAAAGAAACTCAAAATGGTTTAAAGATTTAAGTGTAAGACTTAAAAACATAAAAATTCTAAGAGAAAACATAGGCAGTATGCACCTTGATATCAGTCTTAGTAATTTTTTTTGGATATGTCTCTTCAGGCAAGAGAAATAAAAGCAAAAAGAGATAGACTGGGGCCACATCAAGCTAAAAAGCTTGTGCATAGCAAAGAAAATTATCAACAAAAGGAAAAGACTGCCTACTGATGGGGAGAAGATATTAGCAAACAAAATATCCAATAAGGGGTTAATATCCAAAATATACAAAGAACTTATACAACTCAATAGCAAAAAATCAAACAACCCAATTGAAAAATGGGCAGGGGATCTGAATAGACACTTTCCCAAAGAAGACATGTAGATGGTCAGGAGACACCTGAAAAGATGCTCAACATCACTAATCATCAGAGAAATGCAAATCAAAACCAGAATGAGATTTTTTTTTAAAAAAGCCACAATGAGATATCACCTCACACCTGTCAGAATGGCTATTATCAAAAATAGAACAACTATCAAGTGTGGGTGAGAGTGTGAAGAAAAGGGAACCCTCGTACACTGTTGGTAGGGATGTAAATTGGTGCAGCCACTATGGAAAACAATATGGAGATTCCTTTAAAAATTAAATATCCATATGATCCAGGAATTCAACTCCTGGGTATTTATCTAAAGAAAAAGAACACTAATTAGAAAAGATATATGCACCCCTATGTTTATTGCAGCATTATTTACAATAGTCAAGTTATGGAAGGAACCCTAGTGGTCATCAATAGATGAATGGATAAATAAGATGTGGTGTGTGGGTGAGGGTGTGTGTGTGTGTGTATATATATATATAATGGAATGTTACTCAGCCATAAAAAAGAATGAAATCTTGCCATTTGCCAAAAGGATATTTTGCAAAGTGAAATAAGTCAGACAGAGAAAGACAAATACTGTATAATTTTGCTTATATGTGGAATCTAAAAAACAAAACAAATGAACAAACATAACAAAACAGAAACAGAGTTATAGACACAGAGAACAAACAGGTGGTTGCCAGAGGGGAGGGAGGTGGGCAGAGGAGAGAAATAGTGAGGGAGATTAAGAGGTACAAACTTCCAGTTGCAAAACAAAGGAGTCACAGGTATGAAATGCGCAGTGTGGGGAATATAGTCAATTCCTACGGAATACCTTTGTGTGGTGACAGATCAGAATTAGACTTATTATGGTGACCATTTTGAAATGTATAGAAATCTTGAACCACTATGCTGTGTAACAGGAACTCACATCGTGTCTTAGGTCAACTCTACCTCAAAAACAAACTCATAGAAAAAACGATGAAGTTTGTGGTCACCAAAGGCAGGGGTGGGAGGAGGAGGGATTGGATGAAGGTGGTCAAAAGTGGTCAAACTTCCAGTTATAAGATAAATAAGCACTAGGGTTGTAACGTACAACAGGATAAGCATAATTAACACTGCTGTGTGCTGTTATGAGAGTTGTTAAGAGCTCTCATCACAAGGAAAATTCTTTTCTCTTTCTTTAATGTCGTATCTATACGAGATGATGCCATTCACTGAACTTACTGTGACGGTCATTTCATGATGCGTGTAAGTTAAATCACTGTGCTGCACCCCCTCCACCTGACTGTGCTGTGTGTCAGTGGTGTGAGCCTGGTTCTTGTTTCTTTGGAGAATCTGCGCTCTCCATCTGGAATGTCCATACTTCACCCTAAAATATCCAGGCCCAAGTGCCCCACATGCCACTCCTCCATTCTACATGCCACTGGCACCTCTACGTGCACTGTTCAGGGCAGGGCGTTCACTTTCTGTAGCTCTAGAAAATGTATTTTCATTATTTCATTAGATAATTCCTCTGTCTGTGTGTTTCTCTCGTTCTGTAACTTCTATCTTCTGGAATTGATTGTCACCTCCACTCGGCACCCCTCTTAGTGGCTTTTTCTTCTCCTAGCTCTTCCCCAGCGTTCTGACTCCGGGGCCTGCATCTGATCCCCCGGTGCTCTGGTCAGTTCTTCAGCCTACACCGCCCTATTCTGGGTCCCGTCTGTCCGCTCCTCAGCTATCACACTTGGGATGGCTAATATGCAGCCACTTCTCATGGTTTCTTGCCCTTATTTCACATCGTTAAGGAACCCCCTTAAGTTTTAGGTGTATTTCTTTTTCTCACACTTATAGGACCTCGAGATCCCAGAAGGGTCCAGTCCAGCCCATCATAGATCAGGAAATAAGTCCAGGAGCAAGCAGGCCCCTCCCAGGATGACTCAGCCTCAGCCGCCCTGACCTCTTCCAACATCATGGTCAGTGTGGGGGGCAAACTCCTCCACTGGGTGTCCCCCGAAGACGAGCGGGCAGAAGAGGAAAGGGGCATTAGTGTCGCAGACCTGGGCCCCGGGCCAGCCCTTCCAGAAGAACCCCGGTGGGTGACTTGGTCCTAGCCCGGGGCTCCATTCCCCACATCATGAGGGGATTCACTTTGTTCTGTTGCCGCTGAGTAAAGAGTGGGCAGGAAGAATATTTGCAGGAAAGCTGGAGGCTCTGAAGGGCTGTGACCCTAGGAGCAGCGACTCCGGAGGGCACTGCCAATGGCATGGGGACCTTGGTGGGCCCCGCCCACGTGCACCCCACCCCGCCCCCATCCTGGCGGACACCCAGCAAATGCTTGTCAGGAGGTGCAGGTGTGTCTGCAGAGCCAGAGCTTCAGGACACAGCGTGTCAACCTGTGTGACACTGCGTGTCCCCCATGGCCGCAGCCCGTCCCTCTCACAGGGCAAGATCCGTTCCTGGCCAGAGCAGAGCCCCGGTCCAGACTTTCTGTTGCATCAGAAGAATTGGGAAAGCAGAAGAAGACCAACTAGGAGATCACGGGCTGCTGGGTCAATTGTGTAAGGGATGAATGAATCTTCACGTGAATATGCTTATAATTACAGGCCTGCCCCTATCTTCACGTTGCGTTAGTTTCTGGGGCTCTCTAGAACTTTGTGGAGTGAATCTAGCTGCGTTTTGAACTACATGAGAACAAATCATGAGGCACTCCCCAAAATGTATTGCTCGTGACACAGCGCCTGCTCGGTTTCCTGCGAAAGTAAATGAATTCGGACACAGGAGGCGCTGTGGAAAGTTAAAGGAAAGCAAGCGTCTTTGTAAGCGGTGTAAGAACCAGGTCTGTTTATGGCTGAGTAATATTCCATTGTATATATGTGCCACATCTTCTTTATCCATTCATCCGATGATGGACACTTAGGTTGCTTCCATCTCCTGGCTATTGTAAATAGAGCTGCAATGAACATTTTGGTACATGTCTCTTTTTGAATTATGGTTTTCTCAGGGTGTATGCCCAGTAGACGAAATTGAGTTATTTCTAGTGAGGTGGATGGACCTAGAGTCTGTCATACAGAGTGAAGTAAGTCAGAAAGAGAAAAGCAAATACAGTATGCTAACACATATATATGGAATCTAAGGGAAAAAAATGTCATGAAGAACATAGGGGTAAGACAGGAATAAAGACACAGACCTACTAGAGCATGGACTTGAGGATATGGGGAGGGGGAAGGGTAAGCTGTGACAAAGTGAGAGAGTGGCGTGGACATATATACACTACCAAACGTAAAACAGATAGCTAGTGGGAAGCAGCCGCGTAGCACAGGGAGATCAGCTCGGTGCTTTGTGACCACCTAGAGGGGTGGGATAGGGAGGGTGGGAGGGAGGGAGACGCAAGAGGGAAGAGATATGGGAACATATGTATATGTATAACTGATTCACTTTGTTATAAAGTAGAAACTAACACACCATTGTAAAGCAATTATACTCCAATAAAGATGTAAAAAAAAAAAAAAAACAGAACCAGGTCTGCGACCAATGGGGTCCTGCTCCAGTCGGCCTTTTAATAGTTACTTATCAGAGAAAATAATTCCATATCAAACTGAAAAACGTGTTAATGCACTTATCACTCAAATTACACTTTGCTGTAGAGCAACCCTGTTCCTTATGAATTTCCAGAATTGACCGGATTTATGCTGAATGTGACCAGTGTCTCCCCCCGCCCCCAGACTGAGGAACCTCGCGCCCCTCACGGGACAAGTTATTGGAGCAGGAGGCTCTCCGAGGGGGTGGGCAGGGTCCCTAGGGGAGAGGGCGGCACCTGGCACTAGGTGAGGCCCCGGAAGGGACATGTCCGTGCAGCTGGATGAAATGGCCTCACGTCCTCACAGCCAGACAAATGACCACGTCCTCACAGCTGGACAAATGACCACATGTCCTCACAGCTGGATGGAATGGCCTCATGTCCTCACAGCTGGACAGATGACCACGTGTCCTCACAGCTGGACAAATGACCTCACGTCCTCACAGCTGGACAAATGACCACATGTCCTCACAGCTGGACAAATGACCTCACGTCCTCGCAGCTGGACAGAATGGCCTCACGTCCTCACAGCTGGACAAATGACCTCATGTCCTTACGGCTGGATAGAATGGCCTGGCAGCACTGCTGGGTGCACCGTGGGGCTGAGCCAGTGGAGGAAGGGAGAGTGTCCGATGTTCTGGTTTTGCTGGTGACCCGACCACAGTGCTCCAGGGACAGTGACCTGGGCGGACAATGCACAGCAGCCTTGGAGGGAACTGCTACTCCAAAGGGATTTGTGGGGTCACCCTGGAGGAGGGAGGTCACGCCCTGGCCACCCCCTTGTGCAGCAGCAGCAGGGAGGGGTCCTCCGTCAGTTTCTCTCCCAGAGCACAACCTGAGAAGGGGCCACGGGCTGCCAGCCAAGCGCTGGAAAGGCCTGGGCTGGTCAGAGGGACAGGACCTCTGGGGTCAGCATGGTGCCTGCTGTGTTCCATTCCTCACTCATTTGTTTAAAATTTTCCCTCACTCTTTTCCCGTGGGCACCCCACCGCCTCCCCCCAGCCACCTAAGGGTCCTAGGTGCTGCACCGTGTTTCAGCTGAGCCCAGCTGGCACCCTCACCAGCCAAACTTGGCCAAGAACCAGAAACAAAAAGAACGACATAGAATCCAAAGAAGAGAGTCAGTGAAAGTGACTTTATTTCACCCCATGGAGTTTACTCTGGGAGCCAAGTTAAGGTGTGTCTGGGCTTCGAGAGTCTAGTCAGCCCAGAAAGCAAGTTCTCGGCCATCTGGGCAGAGCCTCCAGGACTGTAAGCGTGCAGCTCCAATTATACAAACCATGATGCTCAGATGACTAGTGTCCATTTATTGATAAATATGCCTCCAAGAGTCCTGTGTGCGTGGGATATTTAAAGGAGGTCGTTTAAAGAAAAGGCACCCTATTTTCTTATGGATAATTGTGATTTGCAAGAAAAAGACATCTTCCAAATTGCACACTTGAGATAACCATAGGAGTTTATATGTTCATGGTTTTGGAATCACTGGTGAAATTTAAATCAAACAGTAAAATCATTTATCTTTCCAGGGCATTTAAAAGTGAAGGTGGGGCTTCCCTGGTGGCGCACTGGTTGAGAGTCCGCCTGCCGATGCAGGCGACACAGGTTCATGCCCCGGTCTGGGAAGATCCCACATGCCGCGAAGTGGCTGGGCCTGTGAGCCATGGCCGCTGAGCCTGCGCGTCCAGAGCCTGTGCTCCGCAACGGGAGAGGCCACAACAGTGAGAAGCCCGCGTACCACAAAAAAAAAAAAAAAAAAAAAAAAAAGTGAAGGTGAAGCCAAGTGAGAGGCTGGTGTCTGGAGGTCAACTCAGTGGGGGAAACCAACAGCTCCTACTTGCTTACTTCCCGTGAGCCCCCGAGTTCCCCTCTGCAAGGGAGAGGGTGACATGCCTGCCTTGTGGTTGGGGGCACTGACCTCGGTGGGCCCTGCCTCTGGGACTGCCCCCCAGCCCTCCCCCCGGGACCAGGAGCCGCCCAGATCACATCTGCACCTGCAGAAGCTTCCTGTTCAGAGCCTTGCAGCCTTGAAGCCTTGCAGCCTTCCTTGCAAAGGACAAAAGCAAGTCTGTGAGCAAAATGCATTCTGGGTTTGGTTTCTAGAACTTTCCAAACCAATGCTGAGCCTATTAACAAGAAACATGTCCCTCCAGCTTGGAGCACGTGATTGGAAAATGCTGTTGAATTATTTTGGCCTAGGAATTCAGAATTTAACTTCAGTCCCAGATGATAAGGTGTGTCTAGAGTTATTTCCCCCATGGCATTAAGAATATACACTTTCTATTATAAAATTTAAAATGCACAGAAAATTTGAAAAAATATGCAGTGAAAACCCATGTACCCTCATGCCAGCCTTTGTCTCTGTCTCTGAGTCTCTCTCTCTCTCAGTATCTGAAAGGATTTGCTCTCCAACTGTGTCAGCCTGAATCTCCTTTTTCTCCTAATAAAGGGCGACCTTGTACAAAACCACAGGGTGGTCATCATGGCCAAGAAGCGTGTCGCTCACACCGCCCCTAGTCCACGTTCCCCTTCCCTGGTCACCCCGAGGATGTCACATATAGCTGTGTTTCTGGGTCCACCCACCACATGGTCTCATGTTTCCTGGTCTCCTTCAGTCTGGAGCAGCTCTCCCGACGGTTCCTCGAGCACAGTGACTCTCTAGATTTTTATATTTAGTTTAATACTCTAAACTCCACCCTTTGTGATGTTCAGTTCTGTGAGTTTGGACAAATTCACCATCACGCAAGATTCAAACCAGATCATCCCCCCCACAAACTCCCTCCCGCTGCCCCTGCAGCCCAGCCCATCCCCTGCTCTCGGTGCACAGAAACCACGAATCTGTGATCCGTCTTTATGGTCCTGTCTTTGCCAGAAAGTCACCTACAGGCAGACCTCGGAGATACTGTGGGTTTGGTTCCATACCATAGCAATAAAGCAAAAATCGCAATAAAGGGAGACAGGAATTTTTTGATTTCCCGGTGCATGTAAAGTCATGTTTATACCATACTGTAGTCTATGAATTGTGCAGGAGCTTTACTGAAACCCAGCAGGACTCTGCGGGGCCTTCCCAGGGACCCCCCACCGCCCCCGCGTTTCTCCACCTCTTGTTTGTAGAAGAGTCTTAGCCTCCTGGGCATCTCCTGACTTCCAAAGAGCACATTTAATCAGAGAAGAGAGCAAATGCAGAAACAAAGGAAAACAGTCAAGCAAGACATAAAAATAATAGTTTAGCCATAAAACCAAGCCAAGGGCCTTTAGTGCCTCCACATGGCCTGTAGATGATATTCTGAGTCGTGTCCTTTGAGCTCTTCTGCAGATACTGAAACTCCCACCAGGTGGAGAAGTTAACTGTCTGCTGCCCTCAAGCTCGGGACCCCAGACCGGTTGGAACCAGAAGGTTGATGATGTTGACTCCCAATTACCTCACCACCAGCCAATCAGAAGAACGCCCAGGAGCTGACCACGCCCTGCGACCCTCTCCTCACACTGCCTTTAAAAACTCTTCCCCGAAAGCCATCGGGGAGTTTGGGTCTTTCGAGCATGAGTTCCCGTCCTCCTTAGCCCCATGCTGGGCACCTTGCAGTCAACACCGCCCTTTCCTTCACCTCAACCCGGGTCAGTAGATGGGTTTGCTGCAGGTCAGACCAGCAGACCTGAGTTTGGTTCAGTAACATGATGTCTAGAAAACAACCTACATACCCTAACTAACAAATACTTTATACCTTCAATCTGTAAAATACACAGTATCTGGGAAGCTCAGTGAAGCCAAGTGCAGTTAGGGGAGGTGTGGAGCCAGACCACACGTGCCCGCAGAAGGTCTCCTTGGCGTGAAACCACTGAGACCCAGCCGAGCCGCTGTGCCTGTTCACAGTTTGTTGTTTCCATTCTGGGCCCGTGTGGACCCGTCTGTTCAAATATACACTGGACCCTGAATTGTTTCTAGCCTCTGGTGGTACAAGTACAGGTGTTACGAACACCCACGTGTGGGTTTTGTGTGTAGGTAAGTTTTCACTTCTTTAGGGTAAATGCCCAGGGCATAACTTTCAGGTTTATGGTAGGTATAGGTTCAATTTTTAAAGAAATTACGGACAGATTTCCAGAGTGGCTGTGCCTGTTCCCACGACACTGCAGGGGGGTGCCCAGCACCCCAGTCGGCAGCTACAGCCCTTGTGTGTAGTCATTCTAGAGGATTCCTAGTGTAGCTTAAACTTTAATTTGCAAATCCGTCGTGACTGCTGATGGGCAGCTCTTCATGTGCTTAGTTGCCATGCATACATCTTCTTTGGGGATTGTTAGAATATTTTGCCCATTTTTCATTGGCTGGTTTTCTTGCTGTCGAGTGTGAAGAGTCCTTTATACATTCTGGGTACAAGTCTTTTGTCAGGTGATTTGCAAATCTTTTTCAGACATTGTATTTTTGAATTCTAAAATTTCCATTAGGTTCTTTTTATAATTTATTTTTCTCTGCTGAGAACTTCTGTCTTTCCATTCATTTCAAGTGTTCACTTTTACCTGATGGAAAGGAGAAGAAAAATGGAGTCGGTTCAGAGACTCTCTCAGATGGAGCCGGGTGGCCACCAAGGATGGGGCTTAGGCTCCTCCCAGCCTGGACGGACTCTGACCCTGTGACCTGATGGAGTCCCGTCTTACCTGCTGTGTGTGGTCGATCCAACGTCGGCCCAGTTTTCAAAGGCTTTGCTCTGCTGTTTGAGTTTCCCCAGCAAAGGTGCAGCTCCAGGGTTGGTCTCGGGTTGGGGTAGTGGTTCATGTAGAATTCTGTTCTTTTTGGTGGTTCGTGTGGAATTCTGTAACTTTGACTCCAGGACAAGTGTCTTGTGGAATATCCCATATCCCAGATCTTATCAACCAAAACAGTAATGCAAGTGGCTGCACATAAGAAAAGAGTTTACTTGGGGACTGCAAGTAAAAACTGCAATTCAGGAGACCCAGATTCAGGTAACCCTGAAAGAGTGTTCAGGGAAGAGAGAGTCAGGGGCTTCTGAAGACAAAAAGCCAAGAGGCCTTTTTGTTAAAAGTTGCCTGGTGAGAACTGATTGGTCCTGACAGGAGCTGGAAACCACTTGTCCTTAAGGGACCACGAGTTGCTTTAGAGCAGGGGTCTGGTAAGTAGACTGACTCCATCAAGTCACAGGGTCAGAGTCCGTCCAGGCTGGGACAAGCGAAAGTGCCATCTTCGGTGGCCTCCCGGCTCCATTTGAGAGACCCTCTGAGCATCACTGACTCCATTTTTCTTTTCCTTTCACTATCTGATTGTTTCCATACTGTTAAAATGCAGGCAGTGAAGCCAAAAAGATGATAAAAGAATTCATATTCAAAAATGTTGTATTTGTGTGTTTTGGTCCCTAACACAGTGGGAAGAGTGGCTTCGCTCCCTGGGGATGGTGGCAAGCTGGGTGGGGAGCTGCTTCCAGTGTGGATGGTGGCATCTCCATCACTGCTTGCTGGACAAAGGGTGAAGGACGCAACCGGTTGCATGTGAGCGCTGGGCAGCAGGGCTGGTCAGTCCAGCTCAGTGACTCTCCCCCAGCCCCATGCCCGGCGAGCTCACATGATTAGCTTGACATCCTCCCAGGGGGCATTTACATCACAGAAACTGGGAAATGCTCCCCATCAAGGCTTGTCCCGCAGAGAGCCAGTTTTCAAGCAGTGACCAGTGTACCACCATTGTGAATGTCCCCCGGGCCATGCGGACCCTCGCCATGGGGGTCCAGTCACGCCAGGAGAGGTGGCCAGACCACAGCGCTGTGGCCACCAGAGGGCCCCAGCACTGCTCCTGGGAGAGCCACTGTCCAGGCTGCACTGACACTCAGTTTATTTTTCATTACAAAAGTTTTTAAGTGATCTTTTTATGGTAAAATATGTGTAGTATAGCATAAAATGGACCATCGTAACCATTTTTAAGAGCACAGCTCAGTGGCATGAAGCACATTCACACTGCTGTGCAGACATCACCACCACCACTTCCAGACCCTTTTCATCTCCTGAACTGAAACTCCGCCCCCATGAAACACTCACTCCCATCCCCCCCCAGCCCCTGGCCCCCACCAGCCTGCTTTCTGTCTCTATGAATCTGACCCCTCCAGGGACCTCGTATAAATGGAATCACACAGTGTTTGTCCTTTGGTGACTGGCTTATGTCACTGAGCATAATGTCCTCAAGATTCGTCCATGTGGGAGCACCTGTCAGAATGCCCTCCCTTGTTGAGGCTAAATAATATTCCACTGTGTGTGGATGGACCACGTTTTGTTTATCCATCACCCGTCAATGAACACTTGTCAATTAATGTTATACTATCTTTTCTTTCTTATTTTATTTATTTTTTATACAGCAGGTTCTTATTAGTCATCTATTTTATACATATTGGTGTATACATGTCAATCCCAATCTCCCAATTCATCCCACCACCACCACCACTCCCCACATTCCCCCTTTGGTGTCCATACGTTTGTTCTTTACATCTGTGTCTGAATTTCTGCCCTGCAAACCGGTTCATCTGTACCATTTTTCTGGGTTTCACATACATGCCTTAATATACGATATTTGTTTTTTTCTTTCTGACCTACTTCACTCTGTATGATAGTCTCTAGATCCATCCACGTCTCTACAAATGACCCAATTTCATTGCTTTTTATGGCTGAGTAATATTCCATATATATATGTACCATATCTTCTTTATCCATTTGTCTCTTGATGGGCATTTAGGTTACTTCCATGTCCTGGCTATTGTAAATAGTGCTGCAATGAACATTGGGGTGCATGTGTCTTTTTTTTTTTTTTTTTAAGTTTATTTATTTATTTTTTTAATTAGTTTCTGCTTTATAACAAAGTGAATCAGTCATACATATACATCTGTTCCCACATCCCTTCCCTCATGGATCTCCCTCCCTCCCACCCTCCCCATCCCACCCCTCCAGGCGGTCACAAAGCACCGAGCTGATCTCCCTGTGCTCTGCGGCTGCTTCCCACTATCTATCTACCTTACGTTTGGTAGTGTATACACGTCCATGCCTCTCTTTCGCCTTGTCACAGCCCACCCTTCCCCCTCCCCATATCCTCAAGTCCATTCTCAAGTAGGTCTGCGTCTTCATTCCCGTTTTGCCCCTAGGTTCTTCATGACATTTTTTTTTTAAATTCCGTATATATGTGTTAGCATACGGTATTTGTCTTTCTCTTTCTGACTAACTTCACTCTGTATGACAGACTCTAGGTCTATCCACCTCATTACAAATAGCTCAGTTTCGTTTCTTTTTATGGCTGAGTAATATTCCATTGTATATATGTGCCACATCTTCTTTATCCATTCATCCGATGATGGACACTTAGGTTGTTTCCAGCTCCGGGCTATTGTGAATAGAGCTGCAATGAACATTTTGGTACATGTCTCTTTTTGAATTATGGTTTTCTCAGGGTATATGCCCAGTAGTGGGATTGCTGGGTCATATGGTAGTTCTATTTGTAGTTTTTTAAGGAACCTCCATACCGTTCTCCATAGTGGCTGTACCAATTCTCATGTGTCTTTTTGAATTATGGTTTTCTCTGGGTATATGCCCAGTAGTGGGATTGCTGGGTCATATGGTAATTCTATTTTTAGTTTTTTAAGGAACCTCCATACTGTTCTACATATTGGCTGTATCAGTTTACATTCCCACCAACAGTGCAAGATGGTTCCCCTTTCTCCACAACATTTCCAGCATTTGTTGTTTGTAGATATTCTGATGATGCCCATTCTAAGTGATGTGAGATGATACCTCATTGTAGTTTTGATTTGCATTTCTCTAATAATTAGTGATGTTGACCAGATTTTCATGTGCTTCTTGGCCATCTGTATATCTTCTTTGGAGAAATGTCTATTTAGGGCTTCTGCCCATTTTCTGATTGGGTTTTTTGTTTTTTAATATTGAGCTGCATGAGCTGTTTATATATTTTGGAGATTAATTCTTTGTCTGTTGATTCATTTGCAAATATTTTCTCCCATTCTCAGGGTTGTCTTTTTGTCTTGTTTGTAGTTTCCTTTGCTTTGCAAAAGCTCTTAAGTTTCATTAGGTCCCATTTGTTTATTTTTGGTTTCATTTCCACTACTCTAGGAGGTGGATCAAAAAAGATCTTCCTGTGATTTATGTCAAAGAGTGTTCTTTGTATGTTTTCCTCTAAGAGTTTTATAGTGTCCGGTCTTACATTTAGGTCTCAAATCCATTTTGAATTTATTTTTGTGTATTGTGTTAGGGAGTCTTCTAATTTCATTCTTTTACATGTAGCTGTCCAGTTTTCCCAGCACCACTTATTGAAGAGACTGTCTTTTCTCCATTGTATTTCCTTGCCTCCTTTGTCATAGATTAGTTGACCATAGGTGCGTGGGTTTATCTCTGGGCTTTCTATCCTGTTCCATTAATCTATATTTCTGTTTTTGTGCCAGTACCATATTGTCTTGATTACTGTAGCTTTGTAGTATAGTCTGAAGTCAGGGAGTCTGATTCCTCCACCTCTGTGTTTTTCCTTCAAGACCACTTTTGATATTTGGGGTCTTTTGTGTCTCCATACATATTTTAAGATTTTTTGTTCTAGTTCTGTAAAAAATGCCATTGGTAATTTGATAGGGATTGCATTCAATCTGTAGATTGCTTTTGGTAGTATAGTCATTTTCACAATATTGATTCCTCCAATCCAAGAACATGGTATATCTCTCCATCTGTTTGTGTCATCCTTGATTTCTTTATCAGTGTCTTATAGTTTTCTGAGTACAGGTCTTTTAGGTCCTTAGGTAGGTTTCTTCCTAGGTATTTTATTTTTTTTTTGTTGCAGTGGTGAATGGGATTGTTTCCTTAACTTCTATTTCTAATCTTTCATTGTTAGTGTATAGGAATGCAAGAGATTTCTGTGCATAAATTTTGTATCCTGCAACCCTACCAAATTCATTGATTAGCTCTAGTAGTTTTCTGGTGGCACCTTTAGGGTTCTCTATGTATAGTATCATGTCATCTGGAAACAGTGACAGTTTTACTTCTTCTTTTCCAATTTGTATTCCTTTTATTTCTTTTTCTTCTCTGATTGCTGCAGCTAGGACTTCCAAAACTATGTTGAATAATAGTGGTGAGAGTGGACATCCTTGTCTTGTTCTTGATCTTGGAGGAAATGCTTTCGTTTTTTTACCATTGAGAATGCTGTTTGCTGTGGGTTTGTCGTATATGGCCTATATTATGTTGAGGTAGGTTCCCTCTATGCCCACTTTCTGGAGAGTTTTTATCATAAATGGGAGTTGAATTTTGTCAAAAGCTTTTTCTGCATCTATTGAGATGATCATATGGTTTTTATTCTCCAGTTTGTTAATATGGTGTATCACACTGATTGATTTGTGTATGTTGAAGAATCCTTGCATCCCTGGGATAAATCCCACTTGATCGTGGTGTATGATCCTTTTAATGTGTTGTTGGATTCTGTTTGCTAGTATTTTGAGGATTTTTGCATCTATATTCATCAGTGATATTGGTCTGTAATTTTCTTTTTTTGTAGTATCTTTGCCTGGTTGTGGTATCAGGATGATGGTGGCCTCATAGAATGAGTTTGGGAGTGTTCCCTCCTCTGCAATTTTTTGTAAGAGTTTGAGAAGGATGGGTGTTAGCTCTTCTCTAAATGTTTGATAGAATTCACCTGTGAAGCCTTCTGGTCCTGGACTTTCGTTTGTTGGAAGATTTTTAATCACAGTTTCAATTTCATTACTTGTGATTGGTCTGTTCCTATTTTCTATTTCTTCCTGGTTCAGTC
Source organism: Mesoplodon bidens (assembly GCF_964165515.1). Lineage (NCBI taxonomy): Eukaryota > Metazoa > Chordata > Mammalia > Artiodactyla > Ziphiidae > Mesoplodon > Mesoplodon bidens. The sequence goes on along the minus strand of NC_138161.1, from coordinate 1,317,170 downwards.
TTGGAAGGTTATACCTTTCTACGAATTTGTCCATTTCTTCCAGGTTGTCCATTTTATTGGCATAGAGTTGCTTGTAGTAGTCTCTCTTAGGATGCTTTGTATTTCTGCGGTGTCTGTTGTAACTTCTCCTTTTTCATTTCTAATTTTATTGATTTGAGTCCTCTCCCTCTTTTTCTTGATGAGGCTGGCTAAAGTTTTATCAATTTTGTTTATCTTCTCAAAGAACCAGCTTTTAGTTTTATTGATCTTTGCTCTGATCTTTATGATTTCTTTCCTTCTACTAACTTTGAGTTTTGTTTGTTCTTCTTTCTCTAGTTCCTTTAGGTGTAAGGTTACATTGTTTATTTGAGATTTTTCTTGTTTCTTGAGGTAGGCTTGTATTGCTATAGAATTCCCTCTTAGAACTGCTTTTGCTGCATCCTGTAGGTTTTGGATTGTCATGTTTTCATTGTCATTTGTCTCTAGGTATTTTTTGACTTCCTCTTTGATTTCTTCAGTGATCTCTTGGTTATTTAGTAATGTATTGTATAGCCTCCATGTGTTTGTGTTTTTTACATTTTTCCCCCTGTAATTGATTTCTAATCTCATAGTGTTGTGGTCGGAAAAGATGCTTGATATGATTTCAATTTTCTTAAATTTACCAAGGCTTGATTTGTGACCCAAGATGTGTTCTATCCTGGAGAATGTTCCATGTGCACTTGAGAAGAAAGTGTAATCTGCTGTTTTTGGCTGGAATGTCCTGTAAATATCAATTAAATCTGTTTGGTTTATTGTGTCATTTAAAGCTTGTGTTTCCTTATTAATTTTCTGTCTGGATGATCTGTCCATTGGTGTAAGTGAGGTTTTAAAGTTCCCCACTATTATTGGGTCACTGTTGATTTCCTCTTTTATATCTGTTAGCAGTTGCCTTATGTATTGAGGTGATCCTATGTTGGGTGCATATATATTTATAATTGTTATATCTTCTTCTTGGATTGATCCCTTGATCATTATGTAGTGTCCTTCCTTGTCTCTTGTAATATTCTTTATTTTAAAGTCTATTTTATCTGATATGAGTATTGCTACTCCAGCTTTCTTTTGATTTCCATTTGCATGGAATATCTTTTTCCATCCCCTCACTTTCAGTCTGTATGTGTCCCTAGGTCTGAAGTGTTAGGGAAGTTTTCAACTATAATCTCTTCAAATATTTTCTCGTGTCCTTTGTCTCTCTCTTCTCCTTCTGGGACCCCTATAATGTGAATGTTGTTGCGTTTAATGTCATCCCAGAGGTCTCTTAGGCTGTCTTCATTTCTTTCATTCTTTTTCTTTATTCTGTTCCATGGCAGTGAATTCCACCTTTCTGTCTTCCAGGTCACTTATCCATTCTTCTGCCTCAGTTATTCTTCTATTGATTCCTTCTAGTGTATTTTTCATTTCAGTTATTGTATTGTTCATTACTGTTTGTTCTTTAATTCTTCTAGGTCTCTGTTAAACATTTCTTGCAACTTCTCAATCTTTGCCTCCATTCTTTTTCCGAGGTCCTGGATCATCTTCACTATCATTATTCTGAATTCTTTTTCTGGAAGGTTGCCTATCTCTAGTTCATTTAGTTGTTTTTCTGGGCTTCTATCTTGTTCCTTCATCTGGTACAAAGTCCTCTGCCTTTTCATTTTGTCTGTCTTTCTGTTAATGTGGTTTTCCTTCCACAGGCTGATATCTGCCCTCTACTATCTTTTCTTGATAAAGTAATACATGTACTTAGATTTTTAAACATTTAGGTAAAACAAAAGGACATAGAATGAAAGACAGTCTTCCCGCTACATGGACCCCTGACCCTCCCAGCTCCTCTCCTCCATTCTAAAGCCCTGGTCAGCATCCCTTGCCAGACTCACCATGGTTCATGTCCTGGTCCTTGTGTTGCCACGGTCAACCCTGACCCTGCGGTGAAGGCTGGCACCTCCACGGCCTGAAAACTCAGGACCTTGGCCCCTGCAGAGGGGAAGCTGGGTGTGGGGAGGGGCCAGAGGCACAGGGCTTTGGCCTCCTGTGGACACTGCCCCATTTAGATGCTACTCTCTGGGCCGGTTTTGGCCATTTGTGTTTTCCTGGAAGATTATCCATTTCATCCGTTTATTTGTTTTGGATTGAGCAAATCCTTCCATTTTTTCTACTTCTGTGCTCATTTCCTTTTCTCTTTTTAAAGTTCTGTGTTTCCTTTCTCTTTCTATTTTTCTTAATGGAGTCATCTAGTGTTCTCATCTATTTTATTGATTTTTCTCCCAAAGACCTGCTGGTGGGTTTATTTATTATTCTATTACTTTTCTATTTCAATTACTCCATGTTTACTTTTATTAATTCTTTTTTTCTGTTTTAAAATTTGTTTTCTTACATATCACATTAAAAACCAGTTTTGCTTATGTCCATTTTTTTCACATTTAGTAATGTAGATATTTTAAAATATGCTTTTTAAATATATATTTTATTTTAACCATATTTTATATTTTAACCATATCCCATAGGCTCTAGTGTTTTTATTATATATTATTTTCTAAATAGCCTATCTTTGAGGCTTTGTTTCATTTTAGAAGCAGTAACTCTTGGAGAGTTTGGGGGGTTTTTTCCTGGTAGAATTTGTTTCCCTATTTTCATTATGAATACTTTTAAGAAATTTTGCACTTCAACTAGAGAATATGTTCTCTAAATTTACTGAGGTTTTCTTTGTCTCCTCAAAAACTCCAGCAGAAAATGTACCCTTTTTCTCAGAGTGAGGAATTCTTGGATGAAACCATTAATCACAAAGGTCTGATGGAGCCATTAACATAAGAGCACAAGGTTCCGTTGCTCTTGGTAAGGACACCACTACCCAGAAAGGTCCACCAGGTCACAGTTTAGAACTTTGCCTTGCTTTTCACCTGCACTTGCCCTGGACTGAGAGGAGAGAATAGGGTCTTTTGTTACTTCTGTGTTTCCATCTCTTCACCCTGCTCTTGTTTCGTGCATTTTGACACTGTTCCCTGGGGCACTGCTGTTCTGGGGCTGTTTCCACTGAGGCTGCTCCCTGACCAGGTAGGTGGCTCCTTGACGGGCCCCGGCTACTGTGACCTGTTCTTTCCTCCTGTGTGTACTGTCCTGTCGTGTCCAAACTCCACCTGTTACCTCCTTGGAGCCATGATTCCTATAGAAACACGTGCTTCTCCGTACACCCTGAGACATGTTTTTCTCTATCGAGTGTTGAACAGGAAGAGGGATACCAGCAAGGTGGGGACCTCGCAGCCTGAGAAGGACCCAGAGGGATGGATCTGGAACCCAGACCTCACCACAGGGCCTCAGTCCCGCTGGACTGGGCACACCCCAGTGTCCAGACCAGGACACCCTCAATCCCCATCAGTGGCTAGTATCTAAAAGGAGTCCTGGGGGGTCCCCAACCACATGAGAATTATATTCACTACTGGGCCTGGCCCCACCTTACCTGACCTGGCCCCACCTATTTCCACCTGACCCCACCTGGCATCACCTGACCTCACCTGGCCCCACCTATTCTTACCTGACCCCACCTGGCCCCCACCTGACCCCACCTATTCCCACTTGGCCTAACCTGTTCCCGCCTGACCCCACCTATTTCCACCTGACCCCACTTGACCCCACCTGGCCTCACCTATTCTTACCTGGCCTCACCTGTTCCCACCTGGCCCCCACGAGCCCCAGGCCTGTGCCCACCCATCCCTACAACCCCCTGCTGCAGACCAGTGACATCCTCTGAGCCAGCTCTCCCACCCTCCCGGCTCCAGCTTCCTGCTCGGGGAGGACCGTGGATGCCTCGTTCTCCCAGTGATGCCCCAGCCAGGGTGTCCTCACAAGTTCTATCTTGTGCTGTTGGTCATGAGGGTCTCAGTGCCAGTAGCTCTTGGTTGTGGACAAATGCCCAAACCTGGCTGCTGTCCCTCACAGAGGACAAGAGACATTCAGCACGTTGGTCCTCTCTTGGCCTTGTCCGACCTGTGTTCTGTCCCCTCGATGTGAGTGGGGGGCAGTGTGGGGTGGGGTGGGCACCCCTCCAGGACCAAGGTTCCAGGCAGCCCTTGAACTGCCAAGGACAGCCCGCAGACGAGACCCACACACGTCCCTTTGGCCTCAAACCTGGTCACCATCTTGTCCTGTCCTACCTTCCAGGCCCAAGAGGGGAGGGGGTACAGGGCATGGAGCACAGGGGGTGGGGTCGGGGTACCTCTTCCTTATACCAGGGCATCTGAGGCTTCAGGCGTGTCCTCAGACCCCAGAACGTGCCGACGGCGAGCAGCTGGTGGGAGCTGGGCCGTCATCCCCGCTTGGCCACCTGGATGAAGCTTCCTGAGTGCCCCGTCTCAGCCAGTGCCTGGCTGAGCCCCTCGGACACAGGCCCTTAGCAGAGCCTGGGAGGCCTGGGGAGTAGCCCCCGCCCTGCAGCCCAGGAGGCACTGGCCGGGTGGCCCTGGGGGTCCTCGCTGAGGAAGCAGTCAGGGCCACCCAGCCGGGAGGCCCTGCGAGCTCAGAGGAGCCACTGCTTCCCTTCCAGCTTGCCCTGTCCTCCTGCGTCCACAGCAGGGAAACGGGCCACGCCAGCCCAGCTCAAGTGGCCAGAGGGGCAGCCTGGGTCCTTTCACCACATCCGTCCTCACAGCTCGGCTCGGGGCCCAATGATGGGCACGTGTGGCTAGTGAGTCCTTTATGGAATAAACTGGGAGCCTCGGGGTGTGTGACAGGATCCCCCCAAACGCAGGCAGGCAGGGTCCTGGCTGAGGACCCGGGCCAGGGGTGAGCCTCTCTCAGTGTGGCCGCCAGTGGTCGCGTCACCCCCAGGCCTTCCACTCTCTGCCTCTGCCCTCTGGCCTTCGCCGGTCCCCCGCCGCGTGAGGCCTCGTGGGAGGGCCCTGCCCCCTCCTGGCACACCCTCCCTTTTGGGCACCCCACCCTGTCACCGGCCCTCTTTGGGAAAAACAAGCTGAATTATCGTGGAATTCACGCCTCCTGAGCCACTCCGTGTCCCGCGGGAGGGGGTTTCTCTCTGTCTCACCCCCAGTGTCTTCAGCAGGAGCTCGCCATCCATGGACCAGTTTGCTTGGCATCACCTGACCCCGGCCCCCGTGGGGTCACCGGCTCCAGCTGTGGGTCAGATGGGCACCGTCCGCGTCCCAGTGATGGTCACCAGAGCGCACACCCCGGACCTGAAGCCGCGGCCTGGTCATAGCCACGCTGCCTGGACGCTCTCGGCGTCCGCGGTTCTGAAGCTGCCGGGCTGGGCGGGGCGGGGCGGCAGGTGGGTGGCCCGGGTCCACGGAGCCGGCTTGGGCCCTTTCCCAGCTCCCTGATGTCTCTGCTCTGTCTGCCCAGCCCCCCACAGTGGCCCCTCTGAATGCGCCCTGGCCTCCCATCCCTCCATACGTGGCCAGGTGGCTCAGACAGAGGCCGGTCCCCAGGGCCCTGGACCCTCAGCCTCTGCCTGAGGCCACTCAGGAAAGGAAACTTCACACACTGAGGTCTGGGGAGGTCATTCTGGCTTATACACGAGTTAACTTGAATTCTATGCTAACGTAAAACAGGCTGATTATGGCCTATCAAACATACACTGTACATCTGCTCTAATTATTAAAGAAAAGGGCACATCGTCCAGAAGTAAAGAATGTCCATGTTAAACATAAAAATGAAATGCCTCCCTCCTTGGGACGCCAATGCTGGTCCTTTGACGATAAGCCTCCCTCCCAGGTGTCAAGGCCACGCTGACTTGCTGTGTACGTGCTGGCCTGGATTTTTGCACACCTTGAAGGAAGGTATCCCTAACCTGTTCGATGTTCTTTGTTCTGAGAAGACATAAAACTGTGCTGAAAACCCTGCTTCTCTGGAGAAGTTCCTCAGAGTTATCTGAGAGGCTGTCTTCCAGACTAGTCCTCAGTTTGGCTCAAATAAAACTCTTTTCTATTCCTGTTATAGATTGTTGGATTATTTTCATCGACACCACACACAGACCCACCTGAAAGCAGCTCACCCCCCTGGGGAGCGAGAGTGCCCGGCAGGCAGATCCCGCGGGGCTTTCCTGGAGGGCCCTGTACCTCTGGAGGGGCCCGGGGTCCCGTAGGGGGGGCCCTCAGGCTGCACACACTCAGGGACAAAGTCTACTGTAGAGAGCCCATGCGGAGGACGTGAGGCTGACCGGGACATCCTGGCCCAGGGGAGGCTCGGGTGTGGGCGGCAGGTGGGCCCTGGGGTGTCAGGAACACCCGCGTTCACAGGGCAGAGGCCATGCAGCGCCTCTTCTTGGAGACTGGACTTTTATGTGAAAACTCACACTGGTTCCTAGTTGAATATTTTTACCACCAGGCTGGGCCACCTGTGGGCTCCGTCTGTCCTAAAGGCTCCACACGCCCCCTCGAGACAGGGGCCTGAGGTGCGCCGGGCCCCCAGGGGCTCACCTGAAAGTGTGGAGGTGGCCCCTCCGTGCGAGGTGAGGCCAGGCCCACGTCCCCGCGGGCTCTCCCGGGAGGCGGGATGAGTGAGGCAAGTGGGAAGGGGCAGCGTGTGGCTGGAGGCCGGGGACCCCCACAGGCCACGGTGTCCCCTAGGGTGGCTGTGACGGGGCTTTGCCCCCGGAGGTGCCCATGAGCACCTCCACCTGGCAAGGCCTCTGGAGAAGAGCCGGGGTCAAGCCCAAGCCTGACACCAGAAATGAGCAGCCGGGCAGTGCGGCCGGGGCTCCCAGGGAGGGCAGCCGAGGAGGCCTGACTCTCTCCCAAATAGCAGCGGCGGGAGGGGCTGGCGCCGAGGCAGGGGAGCCCGGCCCAGGTGGGCAGAGGCGCAGGGACGTGGCCCCCGCCACCTTCTGGGCGGGCAGGTGCCCAAGCCTGGCCAAGCCACCCAACTGCTCAGGGTGAGGCCCAGCTCGGGGGGATCTGATGGGAAATCTGGGGCGGGGGGGGTGGGGATTCTGCACAAACCTGCTGAGTCAGGCCGAGGCCGCATCCTGCCACCCCCGGCCGCCGTGCCCGCCCCAGTGCGGCTCCTGGGCGGGCAGCTCCTGCCTGCTTCCCTGTGGCTTGGGTGGCTGGTCTTTGTCACCTGTGGGGCTCCTCCGGCTGCACGAGGAGGCGGGGCGTTGGCTGGCCTCTGCTTCGTCGGCCCCAGGCTGTGTGCTGGGCCTGCTGGCTGGGCCCTCCGAGTGGACCCTGCGTCCCCACAGCTCGTGCCGACCCCTTTCAGACACGAACAAGCCATACGTTGAGGCCAGAGAAGCCCAGGGATGAGAGCCCACCCACCCACTTTACCACCGGAGCCCCCCAGCTGCCCCCCAGGAGCACCAGGCCCAGGTGGGCTTTGCTATTCGGGGGGGTGGGGACCTGCCTGGTGGCATCTGCGGCTCCTGCCGTGGGCTCCGGCTGACTCAGCCGCCACCACGTAGTGTCACGCCGTGTCCCATCAAGGAGACTTCCGCACTCTGTCAGCTGCTGGGAGGAACACGGAGACCCCAGTGGTGACCGAGCAGGGGAAGGGACCACCCACGAGGGAGGGCAGCTGGGTGGGAGGGCGTGGGCTCCTGCTTGCCCACGTGAGTGGAATGTTCTCTGCTTCGGGGTCAGCCCAGGGCGGACGCTCCCCGAGGAAATCTGCTCCTGGCCGTGGGCAGGGCCAGCTCCCCAGACGCAGAACGGCACAGACCGCGGGGCCCCTCCAGGGTCCAGCCTGCTTCTGGTTTCCAGTTTGGTCACCAGCGCCTGGTAGGTGCTGTCAGGCTCCTGCCCGTGTGCTTCTGGTTAATTCGCAGAGGTCACGAACAAAGAATTTTACAAGTTGTTTTATTCCAGGATCATCTATGTTCCTTTTTCACAAGCTTTCCCGGCTCTGTTAGTTTCTAGTTATGCCCTAAGGACCATTCAAAACGAGATCCAGCCAGCTTGTGAAACTGCGCCTGACTTTGTCGGAAAATGTGGCAAAACCCCGCCACCCCCTTTCAGCTGTGTAGCTCACAGGGGGCTGTGTGAGCCGACACCAGGAAGGATGCTCCCCGGCCCGTCTCCTGCGCGGGCTTCTGACAAACAAGGTCTGAGGGGCATGTGGGGAGGGCAGGGAAGGAAAACATCGCTTTACAAATAACCCAGTGAGAGGCGGACTGGAGACAGATGAGAGCCTCTCCTCGGACGGCGGGGACACCCACCGGCCACAGGGTGGGGGACCGGGCCTGAGCCGGCAGCTTCCTCCCATGGGGGCTGAGTCTTATTTCCGGCGGCTCCAAGCCAAGCAGCCTGTTAACCGAGGACCCGGAGGCCCCTTTGTTCTCCTGGAGGGAGAGCGGGTGTCTGCAGAGGGAACAGCTGGGCCCGCCGGGCGTGTCCGCACACGTGGTCAGAGAGGCCAACGCTCCAGTCTGAGAGCCCCTCCCAGGGGGCTGGGGGGCCCTGCCGCCGCCCCGGCGGAGCCCAGAAGGCGGGGAGCCTCCTGCAGGGGCCTCGCATCCCAGCACCAGCCACGCAGCTGGAAACACCCGTACAGCCACGGCCTCGAGCTGTAGAGATGCTCAACCTGGCCTCGGGTCCAGCAGGGAGGAGAAGGGCGTCCAGAGACCCGCCTTCTGATGCCTAGGTCCCCAAGGAGACACAGGAACTTGGAGGGTAAGAATCACAAGCAGATGTTCCTCGTCTCACAGTCAGCGGGGCCAGAGTGGGGAACAGCCGTCAGGAGGAGGACCCTCTGCCAGCAGGCTACACGCGGGGGAGGGTGGTCCAGGGCGGTTCCACGTCATGTGCTCCCACATTTACATGTGAGATGTTATTGTTTATTTTCTATTATTTAAGCACATGTTCGTTTTAAAATTCAAATGTGAAGAGCCCGGCAGAACCTCTCACCCAAAGAAACACCCCGCACATTGGTCAGAATTAGCAAAGGAGCCACTGAAAGAAGCATTTATTCCACAAAACCTGTGGAAACTCAGAGACAGCAGAGGCCCTGGCCTTCGAGGTCAGGGTATAGCCGCCCAGCTCTGGGGCGTGGAGAAGCCACTCTGGTGGCAACGCCCCTGTCCCCAGGTTCTGGGCAGCCAGTGAACGTCAGCCAGAAGGAGAGGAGAGAGAGCAGAAAAAATATCCAAAGGAATAATGGCTGAAAACTTCTCAAATTTGATGAAAACCAATAATCTACGTACCCAAGAAGCTTCACAGTCCCTAGAGGATAAACACAAAGGACACTCACAGTCAAAATACTGAAGTCCAATGTTTTGGGCTTCAATTTTTCTCAGAAAATGTTTTAATTGTAAAACTAGCTTGAGGGAAGGGAGGGATGGGCTATGTCCAGGGGCCAGAAACCTGATTCTTCAAGCAGAGGCTCTGTCCCTGGTGCCACCCCGCAGGACAGGGCCCTCAGTCCCCAGACGGGGGCTAGAGTGTTACAAGATGACAATATAAGCAGATTCTAGGAAAGAGGAGGCTGTCCAAGTGCAGGAATCGTGTTCTGCAGAGGCTGGAGGTGGGCAGGAAGCCCAAAGACAAAGAGAAAGGCTTGAAAGCAGTGAGAGAACAATGACGTGCCCCGCACAGGGAGCCCCAGTCGTAACGACAGCTGACTTCTCGTCAGAAACAGTGAGTTGGCAGGATCCAACAGGTGACGCGTTCAAAATACTGAAAGTAAAAAACTGTCAACCAAGAGTCTTATATCCAGCAAAACTATCACTCAGAAGTGAAGATAAAATAAAGATTCTTGCAGGTAAACAAAACTGAGAAGGTTTGTTGCTAGTAGACCTGCCGCACAAGAAACACTACAGGAATTTCTTTGAGCTAAAAGCACACAGCCCCAGACAGTAATTCAAGTCCACACATGCCCCCGAACCAAGAGCACCAACAAAGTAAGTATTTACTTAATTACAGAGACAGTATAATTACACATTTCTCCTTTTTTCCTCTAACTGACTTAAGAAACAATTGCAGAAAACAGTATCTATGAAATTGTACCGTTGGGCCTTTAACACATGACTGTACAATACTTGATAATAGAGGCACAGGCAGGGGAGTGGCACTGATGCTCTGTTGGAAACGAGAGCAGATGAAACCTCAAATCCACAGAAAGAAACAGAGAAAATTAATAATAATCAATAGATGGGTAAATATAAAAAAGTCAATAAACATGTATTTGCTTCCTTTGTGTCCTCTGAAGGCGGGGGCCCTCCTCCCAGATCCCCTCCTCTGCCCCCTGGAAACCACACCTGGACTTTGCCCATTTTATTGCCCCTTACATTTTATCTCCTCCCTACACACTGCATTGTTTAGTTCTGTACTGTTTTTAAGGCTGATAAGTGGAATCGTACCAAACGCGTTTTCTACGACAAGCGTTTTCCACGCAGCTTTGGGTGCAGCCGCTGAGGCTATAGCCCAGACCGTTTTAGGGCCAAACAGCGTCTGGTCACACGTGTCCGCTCATTGCAGGGGGAATTGGGGTTGTCTGCAGTTCTGTTTGTTTTTGGCTGTTATAGAGATTGCTGGTGTAAACATTCTTCTGGGGTCTCCTGGCACAGGGGTTTGCATCTCATGGGAAACACGCGTATTTGGACGGCGCCCCGCACAGCGAATGAGGACACCCGCGGCCACAGGCAGCAGGGCTTGGCTGAGGCCTGAGGGAGGCCCCGCGGGGGTACACCTGCTGCCAGGGTGCTGCACCCCCGCTGGGGGACCCTCCAGGCACAGACGCAGTGCAGTTGGCCAGATTCTGCCAAGTCACCTCCCCAGGCGGCTGCACCAAACTCTGCTCCCACCGGCAGTGGGCGGGGGTCCTCGGTAGGGGGACACCTCGGCAGTCTTCTCTGGGGGTGCAAGTGCTTGTGGTTTTAATTGCACTCCCCCGATTCCTAGTATGGCTGAGCCCCTTCCCTACGTTCGAGCCCCAGTCATGTTTCGTCTTCATGGGATGCCTGTTCCTGGTGCTTGCCGTCTTCCCGTTAGCCCTTTAGTCATTCTTGCTGTATTTTAGGAGCTCTTCACGCGTGTGGGGATCGACCATTTGTTGGTCGTGTGTGCTGCAATTATACCCCCAGTCTGTGGCTTGTTCTGGAAAGTTTCAGTGTCTTTTGATGCTTATCTCAATGAGTCAAATTTATCAATCTCTTCCTCATGGCCTGTGAATTCTGAGTCTTGTTTGACAAATTCCTTTCTTACCCAGAGGTCGTATCAGTATCTTTGGACATTTTCTCCCCAGAGTTTTCCATTTGGTTCTGATATGTAAGGGCTCATCCTTCTGGAACTGGTCCTACCCTTGCCGAGAGGGGGGTCTCCTTTGTGAAGCATCTCGGTTTTCACTCGCATCTGCTTCCAGGTACCAGACTGTGTGCACAAGCACAGACTCACCGCAATCCTTGATTCTGGAGGCCAGAGCCCCTGGTTTTATTCTCCTTTAGGGGCATCTGATGTTCTTGCCCAGGTGTTTTCCTCCTACATTTAAGAGTCATGACGGGATTTTGGTTAGAATCGCCTTGACTCTTCAAACGGCTTTAGGATTTTGAGTCTCCCTGGGCATATTGAGTTCCTCTCTCTTCTAGGTCTTCTTTAATATCTCAGTCACATTTAAAATTTTCTTTCTTTGCATCTTTCATTTTGTTGTGTGTGTCCCTGGGTACTTGTACATGTTGCTGCCAACTTATAGCATAGCTCTTAAAATTACATTTCTTCAACGTTCTAAGCAATAGAGTTTATATATTGTACTTTTATCTAGCACGGTGGTGGGGAGGCCTGGCCACCTGGGGGTGACAAGGTGGGCTTCCCTGCAGCCCTGTGAGCAGCTTCATTAGGATACTTTAACTTGTCACAAACTTGCTTTGAGAACTTTCTATTCTCAAGCCCCAAGCCGGCTCTGTGGAAGGAAAGACACGAGTCTGTGTGAAATAATGTCCCAGAAGGCGTCTCCCTCATTTTCCAAGAGGAGAATAAGCCACATCTGACAGAAATACAGACACAAGCCCCACGAGTGTGGACTTGCAGGCCCAGAAGTGACTGTCCTCACCCAGCTGCAGCCTGGACCACACGGTGGCAGAGGCCAGGGGTGGCCTTCCTTCTCGCCTCCCTCCCGGCCTGGAGCAGGTCACACTGAACAGCAGCAGCCAGACCACAGCTGGGCTGAGTGGGCAGTGGCCACGTCAGCTAAGCCCTTGAACACCTGCTGGGGCCACATCACCTACAGGAGAGAGGGGACAGGATGGGGCCGCCAGGAGCTGCTCCCAGGCAAACACCGCGGAGTCCGAGGGGGGTCCGGCCCTGAAATAGGTTGGTCTGTTACCTCCCGCTGACGGTGCCCGGCTGGGCCTGGGAAATGATTGACTGAGACAGGCCAACAGTAGATTTATTTAAGACAAGTTTTATGGGACACGGGAGCCGCATAAGGAGAGGAAGACCCAAAGGCACAGCAGAACCGAAACACCTTCCTACCTGGTAGAGAGAGAGCATCATGGGGAGTGACTAACTGTCAGGAGGTGAAGGGAGGTGAGGGGCACTTTAACGAGTCTGTTCGCTGAGTCCTCTCGGCCTGACTCCCCGTCGCTGGCGGTTCGAAGGCTCCTTTCCTCCTGGTGCCAGGAGGGTGTCTTTCCCACGGCTTCCCCTCCTGCCCTCAGAGAAAGGGGGGTCAGCAGGCCCTTCTCGTACCTGCTGCTATTTAAGAGACTTTGACTCAAAATAATCCTTACGCCAGAGGGCTTGTTCCGGGGGCGTGTTCTGCTGCCCTTTGTCACCCAGCAAAAAGCAGAATAATGACCACAGAATTGTTTAAATCCTCAGAAAGACAAATGGGGGAATTATATCCATGAAACAAGAACAGGAGGTTATGAAGCAAATGTTGGTGGATGAGAAAAAATGACTATAAATAAAAACAAAACTAATAATAAGAGGAATGCTCATTTGTAAATTGTAAATAATACTTATTTAAAAATTCCACTTGGAGCCAAAATTCTTGACAAAATAATGTGGAAAGTCTGGACGGGGTCTCTAGTGTAAGTTAAAACACACTAGATTCTTCTCTTGTTGCAAGGAAGTAAAGACATACAAAATAAGTTCAAAATCTTAGAAAATACAAAGTTAAGTATGCATGTTAAACATTTTAAAAGTTAATACTAAAAGAAAGAAATAGAATGTGTAAATTACAAACTGGTTGAGAAAAAGAAGAAAATAAACTAAATTTGCTGAATCTAATAAAAGGTAGGAAAGGCAAAAAAAGAAAAACACGGTTGTTTTAAATTATGCTGTACCATGGAAGAAATTCCTTCAAACATATCACAGTCACTCAGAAGGAAGGCAGGTGAAATGCATTAACTCATGACACTTATGAAATGTATTAATCCATTAATTCTCAAAGAGATAGAAACTCTCATATTGGGTAAATATACAGATTCCAGCCATGTGCTGTTTCCAAGTGACATTGAAAATAAAACAGCACAGAAAAGTAAAAAATAAAAGGATAGGAAAACCTATACCAGGTGTTGTGGTTTCAACTGTGTCCCCAGAAGATGCAGCCACATCCTCGTCCCAGAACCTGAGAACTTGGCCTCGTTTGGAAGCAGGGTCTTTGCAGATGCGATCAAGTCAAGATGAGTCATGCTGGCCCTGGTGGCCCTCGTAAGAAGAGGGAAATTTAGACACAGAGATACAGAGAAGACAGGCGGGTGGAGACGGAGGAGCGGTCGGTGCGCTGCGGCCACGGCCCCCAGGAGACGGTGAGGCCGGGAAACCCTCCCCCGGAGCCCCAGAGGGCGTGCAGCCTCCAGACTGTGAGAAAATACTTTCTACGGCTTTGAGCTGCCCCGTCCGTGTAACGCATTATAGCAGCCCTAGGAAATGTAATCAAACAGGAAAGAACGGAGCGGAGTTTACAGCCAGAAGCCCTGATGGACTCACACCAGGCCCCCACCCGCCCCACCCCCCGCCCAGTGAAGGAGCTGCCGCCATCCAGCCGAGGTAGAAGGACACCCGGGTGGCATCGCTGGGGACCTGGGGACACGGCTGCTGGCCCTGGCCGGGCGCGGGCACCTGAGCGAGCAGGACACACGTCCGCCCAGGCCTTGGTTTCTGAAAACCATCTCTGCTGGTTTCAGAAGGAATCGGGCTCCTTGGAGACATGGCTGGTCTTGGGTGGAACAGAGAGAGGGTAAGCGGGAACCTGGTGCTCAGAGAAGGACAGGAGCTGGCTCCACACCGGCCCTTCCGGCCAGCCGTGGGCCCACATGAGCATATAAATGAACAGTCACAACAGTTACAGGCCACAAGCTCCAGAATAAGATGAGAATTCACAGGTTCCCACTGAAATAAACACCTGAAAAAATCAAGGGGTACGGGAGAAAGCTCTTCCTTGGAGCAAAGCAAATAACTATAGAAGGAATGAGGAAATTACAGAATCACCGTAACAGAAGTCAGATTAGTAACTGTTTTAGTCAAGGATCATCGTATAATGTGAAAACTCGTGGGTTGAAGTTTAATGAGAAAGAGGAAACTTAGCATAGTCCCCAAGAATATCCCCAGAAGATGGCAACCTCTCAGTGGAAAACTTGGTAGACGTCACGTTTGCTGGGTGCTGAACAACCGTGACGTTCCCAGAGGTGGGACAAACGGGCCTCAGGAAACTCCTGACTCCACAGCTTAAGAAGGGCTCAGAAACAAGGGCGTGGAATTCCTGCCAGGAATGCAGAACTGGAATCTGATCGGGGGAAACACTGGACAAACCCAAACTGAGATGCATTTTACAAACGAAGTGGCCTGTACTCCTCAAAATTGTCAAGTCAGGAAAGGCAAGAAATAGGTTAAAAAGGCATAAAAACCAAGACGTGATCCTGAGCTGAATCCTGAGCCATACGTGTGTGTGTGTGTATATGTATATATATATATATTTTTTTTTTTTTGCTATAAAGGATATTATTGGGACAATTGATGACGTTTGAATATGTTCTGTAGATTAGACAGCGTTGTCCAGTCAGTGTTAATTTTCTGATGTTAATTATGATACTTGGTTAAGTAGAAGCAGGCCCTTGATTACCAGAAATACACAGTGAAGCCTGACCCTGGTCCCCCAGAGCTCTGGGCTCTGAATGTCCCTTGGAAATGAAAGCGTCTGTCTTTGTGACCCCCCACGAGTCCTCCGTGGTGGCTGCAGCTGCCCCACGCGCGGGCCTCGCCTCCCAGGCATGCGTGGAGGCCACGTCCACTAGTCAGGGCAGTTCTCCAAAACAGGTGCAAACGTGAGCCTCCAGCGCTGGGGACGCTGTGCTGGCCCATGAAGGGGTCCGAGCCGGACACCAGCAGGCCTGCTACAGCTACCATGTCCACGACGTAGCATGTGCGGGTGACCAATGCAACCGATAGGAAAAGCCACAGAGACACAAGACCTGGGGAAGAAGGCACGGCAAACAACGGGAACACGCATCTGTAAAACCGAGAAGAATTCAGGACAGTTTCATCAAGTGTCACGCTGTGAAATCAGCATACAGAAACTACTAGGGCGTGTGGAAGGGATAATCCCATTTGCAGTAGTACGATAAGACAGAGTAGAATAAAGTAAAATACTAAGACGCAGCGGCACAGGCTTCACAAGACCTGCCCAGACACGTGAGGAAAACCGTGAAACGCTCCTGAGGGGCCCCTCACCCCTGCCGTTCCTGGCTGCTGGGCCCTCTCCTCCTCCCGTGGGGGCGTGACCCGGCTCTGGTGTCTGGGGGTGGTCTCGAGGCCTCTGTGCCCAAGTTCCTTGTCTGAAAGGAGAGGTGACGCAGTGGTGCCGAGTCCCCGGGCCCCTGTGCAGACGGGCGAGCTCACGGGCCGGGGTCTGCGCTGTGACGCGTGTGACTGGCCCGGGCGGGGGGTGGGGCAGGTCGGCCCAGCCCTCGCAGCCGCTCTCCCGCCCTCCTCCGCGCCTCCTCGTGGTGGGCGGTGCGGGCTGCCCCATGACAAGCCCGGGGTCACTGCCCTTCAGGCCTCCCGGGGCCAGAGGGGCCGGTCTGGCTCCACCTGCTGACCTGCCCTCCTGGAGCTGGGAGCCCAGGGGAGGAGACGGGGGATTGGCCCCCGGGGCGCCCACCTCGGCCCGGAGGTGTCTCGAGCTCCTCGGATCCCAGGTGGGAAGGGGAGAGAAGGGCTCCCCTTGGGCAACCGTGACATGGCTCTGAGGACACGCGCACTCACGTGAGGCCGGTGATGAGCCCGGGAGTGGGTGGCGTCAGAAGGCCCCACTGCCTGAGGCCTGGGTGGGCCTCTGGGGCCAGGACCTGGCCATGCTGCCTCTCTGGCAGGACTGGGACCTGGGGATGGTCAGGGGTCAGCCACACAAGTCCCCTGTCCCCAGAGGAACCCTTGACCTGCTTCCAGATCTCCGGGGCCTGAGTAGACCAGGCAACATGCTTCCTCCAGGGCTGTCCCTCCCGAGCCGGACTGTCCTGCATGAGGCCCCGACGGGCAGCAGAGGGCGCCCCAGGCCCTGCGCGCTCACGCGTTCCAAGCGACCACCTACTGTTTCTGCAGTCATTTCCCGTCATTTCCCGTCCTGGGATGTCCGGGGGTTTGGTTGGAGGGTGGGGGCTGGGCTGACCCCTCTGGGTGGAACAGAGTGGGGGCCCTGGGACAGGGCCTGAGCCTGGCGGGGTTAGGGACCCACAGAGAGCGCCCCGCTGCTCTGGGCCAGCGGCCCCACTAGGCGCCTGGCTCTGTGCGTGGGGAGGACACTGGCCCAGCCCAGGGCCCACAGAGACCCCTCGGTCCCAGTGCCGAAGCCCGGGGTCTCCACCCCCTGGCGGGGGTGGGGTCCGAGGCCGGGGCTGGGGGCCTTACCTTCCCTCACCTTTGGGAGGGGCTTCCCTCTGGGGCTCCCCGACGGTGGGGCCCCGGACCCTGCCCCCCCGTGGCCCAGGACTGGCTGGACCACGTCCCCCCAACCTGGCCCAGGCCCACGGACACGTAGTGGCGAGGGAAGGCTTTAACGGTGCTTCTTTAGAATGATTTTAAACTGCAGGCCCCTGGAGGCCCTTTTCCCTGGAACATCAGTGTCTGTTCTCACACACACTCTGGGGTTTGACTGGGTGGCTCAGGGCCCAGCAGCCTCGGCGTGTTTCTGAGAACTCAGATGTTCTCTCCGAGCACTCCACGCCTCTCATGATGTGAAGCAAACGTGGAGCAAGTGGAAGCCAAATGTGGAATCGTGCTCAGGAGGGCGGGTCCACCTGGACCCGTGTCCATGGCACCCTCGGCCTCACGTCCTCAGCACTGCTGTCGTTACCCTCCTCCAGCTGCCAACGCTGAGCATGTCGGGGTTTCTCTGCACAGTTTTCGGAGCTGGAGTGCCTTGCCCAAGGCCACTCGACCAGCAGGGGACAGAGCTGGGCCCCTCCCAGTCTGACCACCCCTGCTCTCCTGGGGTCCTGGGTCTCAGGGTACACCGGCTGGATGCCAGCAGCTTCCCAGAGCCTTGGTACAGTCAGGCCGAGGGTCAGAGGGGCTCAGTGGCCCCCGCAGATGCCGTGGTCCTGGGTCTCAGGGGAGGAAGTGAGGGTCGGGGCTTGCCAGGCCAGGCCCTCAGTGACCCGGGACTGAGGTCACCCTGCGCCTGGCCAATTGCGGGGAGCACTCCCTCTTTCTCTGGGGTCCAGCGGTCTGGTGGGCTGTCAGCGGCGGGGCAGGGCCCACCCTCTCCCTCTGCCCTCTGACAGGCCTCACTAACCCGCTGTGTGACTTGGGGTGTAGGGGCACAGGCCCGTGGCCAGGACCCTTAGTCCTGTGCCCACTAGTGTGGGGTTAACTCATGTCATCAGGGACCAGCCCGGCCCCACAGCCAGACACCAGTGTCCGCATCAGGCCCCAGTGCTCCCCCCTCGAGGAAGCAGCGGGGAGGGGAAGAGGCCCTGCAGGGACTGCCTGGCCCCCAGCCCACTGCCGAGGGCAGCCCTGTGGGTGGGAGTCCCAGCCCCCGCTGTAAGAGAGGGAGTCCCACCCTGAGGCTGGGGGAAGTGGGTGCAGGGAGTCTGGCGGGGGGTAGGCCGGTGCTGCGGCCCCCAGACCAGGGGTCCCACACAAGACCCTCGCCCTTTTGGAGCCTCACTGCACCTCAGAGGGGCCAGGACAGGGCTGGCCGTGCCCATGGGGCCCCTGCCCCCTGGGACCCCTGCCCCTGGGACCCCTGTCCCAAAATTCAGCAGAGCCGGACTTGACTTTTGTTTGCAGGAATGCTCTGACGGCAGGGCCCCTGCTGGGTGGGCAGCGGTGGGCGCCTGGGGCTGTCGTGGCCTGAGAAGCCCCTCCCCCGGGCTCCCCAATTTCATTTAAATCGTCTCTGTTTCCGAGGAAGGCCAAGCTTCTCCCACAGCCTCAGATGCCATTAAAGACATTTTACTGCCAGATGTTTTGCTTTTTCCACAGAACCGGAGGCCAGCATGAGGTAGCTGGGAAAACATTAACCCCTGCAGACCCACAGCCGGGTCATCGTTGTCTCGGCCTGTCCTCCAGGGGCCCTGTGCCCATCCCTCCCTAGCCCACTCAGGGCAAAGAAATGCCTTCTCTTTACAAAGCTTGGGGGGGCACCTCCCTAAAGACAAGATGCGTCCCCTGCTGAGGTCCCTGGGAACTTGGTGAAACAAAGAGTTCCGGGGGCCTGGCCAGCCTCGGGCAGGGTGTGGGCAGCCCTGCCACCCCTCCAGCCCTGCTCCTACGCTGTCACAGTGGGACCTGGGGGGACGACTCTCGGGCCTCACATCTCACCAGCTATTAGATGGGCAGTGGCCACACCTCCACCACCCCGGACACTGGGACGGCCCCCGCACGACATCCATCACAGATGGTCTGTCCAGAGGGTCCTTCCCCCACCCTTCCTCTCTCCCCCTTTCCCCTCCCCCTCCCCCTCCCCCTCCCCCCTTTCCCCTCCCCCTCCCCCCCCTTCCTTCCTTTTTCAGTGTTTCTTTCAAACAACAACCGCATGCAGCCTCTACGTCTGATTCCAACCGACCAGGGAATATGACTCTCAGCTCTTCAGCAGCAGGACAGAGTAAATCAGGCCAAAGCGCGTGGCCCCGGGACGCGGGCCAGACAGCCTCATCGAGTTTCTCAGGGCTGCTGGGATGCGGAGGGGTGGGGACCCACCACACTCCCTGGTGGGTGCGCCCCAGCTACTCCTCAGGCGGGAGCCCGGGTGCCCACGCGTGGACGTCTGTGGGCACTGCCTTTCCCATCCTGGCCTCTTTTTCTGTTGGGTCTTTGCCTTCCTGCTGCCAGCTGGTGCAAGCTCCCTGTCACTTAGGGCATGAGTCACCACCTGAGGGGTCCCGCCTGCAGGTCACTGTGACTCAGATGCCCCACAGGCCAGCGCGTCCACCTGGGCGGCCAGCCTGGCCGTGACCGGTCCACACCTCTCGGCCCCTGGGGGAGCATCCCGGCTCCCCCCGACCCCAGCACCTTCTCTGACCACTGGCTGCTTCCCATCCAGCTGACTCACTTTGCAGTCAGAGCTGGGAGACAGGACCACCCTGTGCTCGGTGCCTGGGGCCAGACCGCTGGACCCGACAGTCAAGCTGGCCAGGAGAGAGGACAGGAGGGAGAGGCTGGTCCACTCTGAGGGCAGGGACAGGAGCCTGGCCAGTCTGGCACCCCGTCAGCTCCGACGTCCTCATGGTCGCACTGCCATGGAAACCACATGTGTAACCGTGGAAAACATTTTCCTTGATGAATCATGCTCTAAGTTGGGAGGAAAATTCACTCAATAGTTGAGGCATTAAAAAGAAATCAAAAGGGTTTTGTTCAACAGATGCTAAGAGGGTTTGGGTGTTTGGTGTTTAAAAGTGAAGGCGGCTTTCTGTCACCAACAGCCGGGTAGAAGCAGGACGTTCCGGAAACACCCGCCGCCATCGCTTGGGAGGCCAGTTTCCTGGGCCACTCCCCATGTCCCCCTGTCCTTGGGGCCACCATGTCACCCCATCCTCTGGGCCCTTCTGGTCTAGGAAGTTCTATCAAGAGGAATCTGAGTTTTCAGAGCCTGTGGAGGACAGCTCACCCTGCCGTGGGTCCGAGTGACCCTGGTGGGGCCGGGAGGTGTCCATTCAGAGGCAAGGGCTCAGCCGTGGGCAGCGGCCTGGGTCTGTCTCCATGGGTCTCTCACCCACCATGTGGCTCTGGGCAAGATAACCTACCTTGGTTTCCCCGCCTGGACGATGGGGGTAAGCTCTGCCCACCTACCCCTGAATCGGAGGAAGCATCAAACCAGAAAACACAGGGAAAAGCCCTTTGTGCCCTGAAAATCCATGTTTGCAATTATAAATGTACAGTTTTTCCCAGAAAGTGCCGTTTCAGACCCCAGCATCAGCACTCGGCAAAGTGGACTTTGCTCCGAAGGGCAGAGCCGTCCAACCGGGCTGCCGACCACAGCCGCGGGGTTGCTCACCACAGGGCGGCCCTCTGGGATGCCATCCATGCAGTCACTTCAGACCAGAAGGCCTCCTTGCAGCGTGGCCTCGCCAAAAGAGGGGGCCGCGCTTGGGCCCTGGGCCTGCACGGCCGGCAGGTGGACTGTCAGAGGGGGACGACGCGTGCGGTCAGGCGGGGGCCCTGGAGCTGCCCGGAGCCGGCCAGGGAGGACCAGCTCCCCCGACAGCCCTGGGGACCATGGGTGCAGTGCCAGGCCTGGAATGGTGGGCTCTGTGTGTTCTGGACGTTGCACCAGTGGGCTGCCTGGGGCGCTGCCACCTGGTTGGCGGCATGGGGTGCAGTGTGGGGTCACCCGCTGGCCACCTTCACTGTGCGGACACAGTGCTGTGAGCAAGTGGAGAGGAGATGACGAGGGATACACTGCCCACGGCAAGGCGCACCCTCCCCCTCGTCCTCTGCAGGGGTGCACTTGCGCTAAGGGCCGGGGGCAAAGATCCTGGGGCCTGGCAGGTGTCCTCACTGTCCTCAGGGCATGTCCATGTTCCCCACGTGCCCACACCAGATGGTGCATCACCCACGGGGGGCATCACCCACGGGGGGCATCACCCACGGGGGGCATCACCCATCTGGGGGGCATCACCCACAGGGGGCATCACCCATCGGGGGGCATCACCCATCTGGGGGGCATCACCCACGGGGGCATCACCCACGGGGGGCATCACCCATCTGGGGGCATCACCCATCGGGGGGCATCACCCATCTGGGGGGCATCACCCATCGGGGGGCATCACCCACGGGGGGCATCACCCACGGGGGGCATCACCCATCTGGGGGGCATCACCCACGGGGGGCATCACCCATCTGGGGGGCATCACCCACGGGGGGCATCACCCACGGGGGGCATCACCCATCTGGGGGGCATCACCCACGGGGGGCATCACCCATCGGGGGGCATCACCCTCGGGGGGCATCACCCATCTGGGGGGCATCACCCTCGGGGGGCATCACCCATCTGGGGGGCATCACCCATCGGCAGAATCGCCCACGGGGGGCATCACCATCCAGGCGCCTGGCCTGGAGACCAGAGCGGGCGGGCTCTGCTCTCACCTCCTTTGCCCCTGCGACTGCCCTCATCCCCCCTCCATAAGGGTCCTGGGCCATAGCCCTGCTGTCCTTCCTGGAGTGCGCCGTGTGTCTGAGGGGCCCTGGCCCCTGGCAGGGGCAGGCTGGCAGCAACCCCACAAGCCCCTGGAGAGGGTCTACAGGCTAGGGGCAGGGTGGGGGAGACGTGCCCCGGGGGGGCTGGAGGGTCTGCAGGAGGGCTCCCCCCTCCCCGCTCCCCCCTCCCCTCTTAGGGCCTCACACTTGCTGCCTGAAAAGGGTGGGCGGAGTGGGGAGGGGGAGGAGGAGGGAGGGATGCTCAGGAGGAGGGAGGCCCTGCTGGCGGTGGTTGCGGCGTCTGCAGGGCAGAGGGGGCGCTGTTGCTGCACGGGGAGGGCTCGGCCCCGCCCCCATCAGCGCTGCCGGCGGCAGGCCCCTCCCGCTGCTCCCTGGGACCAGGCGAGGCGTTTCCGGAGGAGACGCTTCTCTCCCAGCTTCCACCCACGCCGTGGTTTTTAACCCAAGGACAATCCTGGCGGATAACTTCCCCTTTCCCTGCGCTTACTTTTGGAGGCACCTGGTATCACTGGGGCCTGGAAGGTGCAGGAGTCCCTTCGGAGGCGCCCCTGGAGGGCTCCTGTCAGGGGCCCAGGGGCCCGGAGCCCCAGCCCCTAGGAGGCCGAAACCCAGGGAGTGACCTCCGGGGCCTCCGGGCACTGTAGGCTGCACCCCGGGGAGCAGGTGACCCGTGCTTCCCTGAAACAGCCTCCTAGCATGGGCGAGAGGCCCAGAGATGGGGGGCTTCTCCCCATCACCACCCCGCCCTTCCCGCAGGGCCTGGGGACAGCCCTGTCCCCCAAGCCTCCTGGAACCCCAGCCCATGTTCTCCCCCACCTCTCCAGGGCCTTGACTCTTCCCACCTGGAGACCTCTGCTGCCTGGACACTGTCACCTGGGGGTCCGTTCAAACCTGCAGCAGCCCTGCTACCCACCGTCCCCCCAGACACCCACACGCTCCCAGCCTGGTCCCCGAGGACCTCGGCCCACCTCTCACCCCTCACGGATGCTGGATACCATGCGAGGGGCAGGGCGGCAGGGCTTGCAGCCTCGGGCCAAGTATCTCCCTGGGGCCCCTCCCCTCTCATGCTCTTCCCCCAGAGGGCACCAGGGCTCCACGCCAGGCAGGCGCCCTCATGGTCCCTGCAGTGCTGTGGGGAAAGGCTCGCTCCCCGAACGCCGATCTGGGACGTCGGATGAGTGACACCCTCGCCCCCGGGGAGGGGCCAGCAAGGCCCACGGTGGGAGGGAGAGGAAGAGAAAGGGGCCCCTGGCTGCCCATCCTGTCTCTTCTCGACAAGCAGAGGGGGTGCTGCAGAGCCAGGCACCCGAACTTCCTCCCTTGCACCCTGGCCGACGGCCCCGTAGGGCAGCTGTGCTGTCTGCCCGGCTCCCGGGAGCCCTGCAGGGGTGGGTCTGAGGCCTGGCCTGGGCCTGGGGGCTGTGGGGATGTTGACTATGCTGAGGCCGGCCCACCCCTCGGGACCACCTCGCCCAGCGCTGCCGGCTGGGAAGTGTGGGTGTCCCTGTGCGCCCCTCACACCCGCATCCTCACTGCCCAGCGGTATCTGCAAATGGACCCTCCTGTCCCACAATCAGCCAGAGGCCCGAGCACAACTGTCCCTGTTTCTCCCCATTTCACAGACAGGGTGAGTCCAGAACCGCTCGGCAGCTGGGCCCCTGCTGTGGGGAGTCACGGCTCAGGGTTTCACACAACAAATTCTGATTTCATCTCCAAAACCTGCGAGAACATCAGTGCTGCCGCCTTTGCAGGTAAAACAGCTCAGACCTGGAGAGACCACGTGAGCAGGTAACAGCCTTGCAAGAGGGGCCGAGCCCCCTTGTCTGACCCGGAAGCTGGGTGCCCCGCACCCAACCCCGAAGCACAGAGAGAAGCGCCCACAGCATGGCCTGGGTGAGACCAGTGGCAAGTAAAACTACCCCCACGGTTAGCTCACAGAAGATTCCGAACGAACGTACGGGGAAAACACTGGAAGAAATCCCACAGCTATCACTGAGAGGTATAATTCCCGAAGGGTTTCTCAAAACTCCTTTACTGTGGTTATATGACTTCAGCATGCCTTTAAACTATAAAACAATTTGGCTGATGTTAGACAAGTGGTAACAGCTCCAGCTCTGGGAAAGATCTTCTAGAATGTTCTCTGGGGCAGGGGTGGGCCTGGCCACATCCGGAGCCCACCCCTGCAAGGCCCCGGGGTCGGGGCTCTTCACACCTGTCCTCAGAAGCAGGGTCTCACCCTCCTCTTTCTGTGTCTCTGTTTCTCTATCTATATATGTATTTATATGAAACAAATGCACGTATAGTTACTGTTCTGTGTTTTTCCAGAGCAAAAAAACGAAATCATCTTTCGTCAATATGTACTTGACTAAACTGTGAAGAGATATTTCTACGAAGCCTCAGAAGTCAGATCAATGGATTTGAAATGTTTACACAAACAGCACCGTGATTTGTAGAAATTGGTGAGCGAGTGGACAGGCAAACAGGCCAATCAATCCCACATGAAGGTTGGAAACAAAACGCCTCAGGGAAATTCGTCTCAGGGCTCGCATCCTTTTCAGACTTCTTCAGGCTGACTTAGTAGGAGAACTGTAAGCAAATAAAAAAGTTCCCGCAAACCAGGGAGGTAAATCCTTTCGCTAGTGGCGTCCGGGGTTCAGAGCCTCTCGGGCTCCAGCTCTGGGAGGGGAGCGTGAGTGACTCGCCCGGGGCTGGGAGAGACCCCGCCCTCCCCGGCCGCTGGGCCCCCGCCCCAGCCCCTCCCCCCCGCTCCTCCCTCCACCCTCCCTCCCTCCTGGGCTGAAACTGGCCGAAGGAGAGCAGAGACAGCTCTCTCTCTCTCTCTCTGGCCACCGTCGCCTGCACCCTGCCCCCTGCCCCTGCTCCATGGTGACCCGCAGGCCGGTGACATGAGTCTGCCCCGTGTTCTGCTCGCCCTGCTGCTGCAGGCCTGCTGGGCCACCGCGCAGGACGATGTGGCAGCCTCGAGGGCCATCGCCTTCCAAGGTGAGTGGACTTGCCGCGTCTGGGACTCTGGCCTCGGCTGCCGGGCGAGGCCGGCCTGGACCAGACGTATCAGCTGTGATGCCCCAGTGGGACCCCAGCCCCCTCCCTTGCTGCCCGAGCGGTCAGATGCCGCGCGAGGCTGGCGAAGGACCCCGACAGGAGGAGGCTGAGCCTCACCCGGGGCTCAGCCCGCAAGCTCCCTGAGCGCCTGTCCTCGGCCGGTGCTGCCCCCTCTCAGCTCCGTTTGATTCCTTGCTGGTGGTCTGTCAAGAAACACGGTCACCTGTCCCCACCCCCCTCTTCTGAAGGTCATGCCCCTGGTAGTTTTAAATTCAACTTGGAAACGCGGTAAGAAAACGGCCTCTGCTGTGGTGAAGGGTGGACTCGCCGCCCTTCCAGGAGGGTGGGCGTCTGAGGTGCTGCAGGGGCGCTGGCCGGGAGGCGGCTGGTGGAGGACTCACCTGGGGAAGGTGGGCACAGGGCGTGAACTGCAGGCCCCCTCCTCCCGTTCCCGGCCCAGACTGCCCCGTGGACCTGTTCTTCGTGCTGGACACCTCTGAGAGTGTGGCCTTGAGGCTGAAGCCCTACGGGGCTCTGGTGGACAAAGTCAAGGCCTTCACCAAGCGCTTCATCGACAACCTGAAGGACAGGTAGGACCTCTGTCCTCTTGGGGACGGCCGGCCTGGTGTCGCCCCTGCCGTGGCCCGGCAGGCAGAGCTGAGCCTCAACCTGCTCGGCTGAGTCCGCATCTGAGAAGGGTGGTGTCGGCCGGGCCACTCGAGTCCCCTCCCCGAGTCTGAGTGGTTCAGATGGGCCAGGAAAAAGCTGAGTTTGAGATGGAGCAGGCCGGTCGGCCGGGAGGGCGGAGGGGGCAGTGCTGCTGCCTGGGCTCTGGGCCCCAAACCCCGAGGAGGAAACAGCTCCCCACCTCTACAACTGAGCGGGCGTGGGGAGCTGACCGAGGCCCTGTGGGTCCGCCCCGTGTCTGGAGGGGGTGCTCCCCGCCAGCCACCTGGGCACCGACCACTGCCCAAGGGGACGGTCAGAGCCCACACCCCGGACCCGAGGTCCCAGTGTCCCCCGTGTCCAGTGTCCTGGTCGGAAGGGCCACCAGCCCAGTCCTGAGTTTGGGGGCATCACGCTCCATCCATCCGTGCATCCACTCACTCACGGGGGAGCCCCAGGCAGTGGGTGTGGCCGAGCACAGGACACGCCTGCAGAGGGGCGGGTCAGGGCCCCGGGGGGTGGGGGTGGGGGTGGGGCTCAGCTCAGACCAGGCTCCTCCCCCTCCCTCACCTGCACAGGCCCCACCCCTCCTCCCACCCTGTCCCTGCTGACCCACTCACCCACTGAGCAGCTGACGTAGGCGCCAAGCCTCCCACCCACCAGAAGGGGCCGCAGGGACAGAGGACAGGTCTGACCAGTGCAGGGACTGTGGGACTGAAGCCCCAGGCCTCCCGAAATGCCCGGGTTTATGAGGCCCAGGGAGGGCCCCGGTGCGGATGTGCCTCGGGGAGGGGGCGCCACGGCAGCCCTGCAGCCGATTGTCCCGCTCCAGGGGGCTCTAGCCCTGCGCCTCAGTTCTCCCGCCTGTGAACTGGGGGGTTCTTCCCGCTGTCGGCGTTGGTTCTCCACAGGGGCCTCCGTCACCCGTCTGCTGATGGGCTGGGGGCCTGGCCACCCCCGGAGACCATCGACTGAGGTGCCCAGGGCAGAGAGAGGAGGCCACTCAGATCCAGGGGTCCCCACCAGTGTCCCTCCCCTGCCCACCGTCAGCGGCCCCACTGCTGTCCATGGAGGGTCTGCCCCCCACCCTGTGGCCCTAGAGCAGGGTCTTGGCACACAGCTCCTCGTCTGAGGCCCTGGAGAGCCGGGGACATGGTGGTCACTAGCTGGCCACCCCTGCCCTGTGTGGCCCCTGGCGCCGGGACCCAGGGTCTTAGGGCCGCTCGGGAAGCCCAGGCCGGGGCCCGCAGGCTCCTCCCTCTTGGGGCGAGACGGAACCGGCCGTCTGTCCACCTGTGACGTGGTGGCCATCCTGCCTTCGGATGGACACAGTAGGGGAGCAGGCCTGGGTCTGGGGAGGGCCGCTTACCTCCGCGGGGCCCGCAGGTACTACCGCTGTGACCGCAACCTGGTGTGGAACGCGGGCGCGCTGCACTACAGCGACGAGGTAGAGATCATCCGCGGGCTCACGCGCATGCCCAGCGGCCGTGACGTGCTCAAGAGCAGCGTGGACGCGGTCAAGTACTTCGGCAAAGGCACCTACACGGACTGTGCCATCAAGAAGGGGCTGGAGGAGCTGCTCGTGGGGTGAGCGCCCGTGCCCACCCAGCTCCCGTCTGCGGCCCCGTGGCCCTCAGAGGCTGCTGCACCTCCCTGATCGCAGCCTGGTCGGCCAAACTCCAGGGCTGCCCACTGGCAGGCCAGGCTCTGGTGCCCAAGGTCCCCAGGACCAGTCCCAGTGGCCAAGGGGGTCGTGCTGCCGACCGCCGCCCAGCCTGCCCTGTGCTGCCAAGGTCGCTCTCCACCCCCCTGTCCTTCCTTCCAGTGGCCCACTGTCGTCTCAACTACTGAAGGCAGAGGGGACCTGAAATGTGATCCCACAGAACTTTATTTTCTGTTTTAATGTCCTTTCCTATAATCCCACTTATGGCCGGATCAACACAGAGAAACAGGAAACACTGCCTTGGGTCTGGGTCTCCCTCCAGGGTTTCTAGCCCCCGCCCCTTACCTCCAGTCTAGGGATCTCAGCTCTGCGGTTCCAATGGGGCCCTGAGCTGTCAGGGTCAGTGCTGGCCTGAGGGGGCCAGGCTGGGTGGCCTCACCTCTCCCACCTCCTGCAGGGGCTCCCACCTGAAGGAGAACAAGTATCTGATCGTGGTGACTGACGGGCACCCCCTGGAGGGCTACAAGGAGCCCTGCGGGGGCCTGGAAGACGCTGTGAATGAGGCCAAGCACCTGGGCATCAGAGTCTTCTCTGTGGCCATCACGCCCGACCACCTGGTAGGATCCCTGCCGGGCCTACGTTAGGCGGGGTGGGGGGCGCGGGTACAGGCACAGCCTGAGGGACGGGGGGCTCCAGGGGAGCAGAGGTGGGGAGGGGCCCGGCGCTCCCACTGTCACCAACGTTCGCCCTTGCTCTGGTCGTATCCACGCCAGGAGCCACGTCTGAGCATCATCGCCACGGACCACACGTACCGGCGCAACTTCACGGCGGCCGACTGGGGGCAGAGCCGTGACGCGGAGGAAGTCATCAGCCAGACCATCGACACCGTCACGGACATGATCGTGAGCGCCGCCCCGCCCTCCCCGCCGTGACCAAGATGCAGGAGCTCCTGTGCCTGGGAATGAAGATTAATTTGACTTTTCTCTTTCACTTTTCAGAAAAATAACGTGGAGCAAGTGGTAAGGCCCCCCTACCCCCCGCCCCGCACCATAGCATCCCCGGCGCCCGTTTCTCCACCAGCAGGCTGAGCACGGGCGGCCGGTGCGGCTGTGCCTGGGCTCTCTGACGTGTCCCCTGTCCCTTCCTCCGCAGTGCTGCTCCTTCGAGTGCCAGGTGAGTGGGCCCCCCACCCTGCCCCGGGCCACCCCGACTCTGCCGCCTCGCGCTCACCGTTCTCTTGTGTCTTGCAGCCCGCCAGAGGACCTCCCGGGCTGCGGGGCGACCCCGGGTATGAGGTGAGTGGCCGCGTCCTGTCCGTGCTTTCCTCCTTGGGGTTGGGGGGAAGCCTGGGAGAAATGTCCCTGCAGCCTGGCACCCAGGCGTTAGGGATGCGCTGGACCCCAAGCAGCCGTCCTGAGCGCTCACCGCCTGCCTGTTGTGCTGAGCAGGTGCCCCAGCCGCGGGAGAGAGTCCAGGCGCTGTGACCCCATGCCGATGCGGCGGCCACGGGCTGCTGTGGGGTGGGGCCCGCCGCTCCGGCCTCTTCCCCATGGGGGAGGGAGCGGCCTTTCTGGAGTGACCACCCCTGTGGCTTCGCTCCTGGAGGTGGGCCCCCCGTGGGATGGGCAAACATGGGCCCAAGGCCAGGACTGCTTTGTGCGGAGGTTTTGGAGAACAACATTAGTTCCCAGTGTTCACAACCAGGGAGCTTGCTCGTGAAAGTCCAGATTTCTGGCTTTTCCTAGAAAGTGTCAGGTGCGGTGGCCGTGGAGCCACATGGCTACCTCCCCTGGGGGGCTTCTGCACCCCACCCACCCCGCCCGCCCCTGGGAGCCCAGCACAGCAGCAAGAACAGGCGGAGAGAAAAGATTCAGGGGTCACTCCAGCCGGCGCCGGGGCAGCCCCTGGGCCCAGTGGGGTGTGTGGGAGGGGACTGTGGACCTGACCGCGCAGATCCCAGGATGGGCCACGAGAAAGGTGCCTGAAAAACCACGTTAACACTAGGGACCAGATGGAATAGCTTTTTAGACCTCTTTTGTTAGCAAGTAGAGGGTCCTTCTCACCAGCTTTTTAGAAATAAATGAAATTTGTCCTCTAACCTTGATCTGCTCTGTATTCCAGGGAGAAAGAGGGAAGCCAGGGCTCCCGGGAGAGAAAGGAGACGCTGGAGACCCCGTGAGTGCTGAGCCCCTGACCAAGGGGGATGGGGGCGCTGAGAAGCCAGAGGCCAGGGAACCAGGCTGGGGAAACTTCCAGAAGGATGGCTGGTTTCTGAGCACCATCGCCATGTGGCCTGACCCTCAGAGGACACGGCCCCCGTGGGTGGCGAGGACCAGGGCGCACACGGCATAGCCATCCTTCCAGCACCCCCTGCCCAGGAAGACTCCCCATGCCCCTCAGGTGCCCCCACAGGCCCACCTGCTCTCAAAAGACAGGGGCAGGGGGCAGCCAGCAAAGTCCCAGGGCCTCTGCTCAGCCACGGCCAGTTTCCCCTCTCCCCGTGGCCCCGGGGGCGCTCTGGACCTCCGCCTTCCTGGAGCTCCGCTGAGAGTCCCCAGGAGGGGGGCGGTGAGGCCTTCATAGCAGGGCGCTTCTCAGACACAGGTCAGTGGTCAGCCAGCCAGGTCTCTCCAGCTGACCGGGCCTGAGTAGGGTGGAGAGTAAGCGGGTTGGATGGGGGCTGCCCCTGACCCCAGGGGTGTCTAACGCACCCCTTCCTCTGTTGCAGGGAAGGCCTGGGGACCTCGGACCCGTCGGCTACCAGGGCATGAAGGTGCGTCTCCCCCTCCTCTACCACAGCCTTTCCTGGGGCCTCGGCATCGGGCCTGGGGCGCCCCTCACAGCCCCTTTCCCTCCTCTGTTTGCTGTCTAGGGAGAAAAAGGGAGCCGAGGGGAGAAGGTGAGTGACATGAGACTTTGGGGGGTGTCCCTCGGGGCACAGAGTGGCCCCCTACTCTGGACAGGGACGATGCTGCCTGTTCCCGGCGTGGCTGGGCTGCGATGAGCTGGGTGGTGGGGAGGCGCCCTCCCTGGGGACCTCGCCCCACGATGAGGAGACCAAGCCCCTCACCCTTCCTTCCTGTCTCCTCAGGGCTCCAGGGGACCCAAGGGCTACAAGGTGAGTGTGGCCGGAGGGGCACGGCCGGTGGGGACACTTCCCTGTGGGGTGCGGTCTGACCTTGGTCTGACCTTCTTTGGTTTTTGCACTTTGCAGGGCGAGAAGGGGAAGCGTGGCGTGGACGGCGTGGACGGCATGAAGGTCACCCTCCGCTGGGGGAGGGCTGGAAGCGGGGCCCGTGTTTCAGGAAGGGATGGTGGGCAAGGCTGGCCACCCCAGGGAAGGTGGGTGGGTAGGGGTCTCAGGTGTGGCCACCCCTGGGCAACTCTGAGGCAGCATGAAAGGCAGGAGACGTTTCCTGCCAAGCCCCAGGACCCAGTGGACCCCAAGCCACCTGGCCAAGCTCAGAGCTCCTTCTGCCGGGTGGGGCTTTCTTGGGAAGGGGGTGGGTGAGCCAGAGCTGAAAGGCTTGACCACCAAACCTGCCTTCCTCCTTGCAGGGGGAGACGGGGTACCCTGGCCTGCCAGGCTGCAAGGGCTCGCCCGGATTCGATGTAAGTCGCTTTCTCTCACCGACATTTTAAGACTGTCCTCAAGAGTGAAAGCTGCCTCAGCCCTCCTGCTGACACACTAAGAAGTCACACGGGCCATACCACGTGCAGACCTGCCCTTCTGGCTTGTCACTCACGTGTGTGCAGCCCAGTGGCTGCGGTTTCAGAATGTGGTCTGACTCTGCGTCCTCTCCCCAGGGCCTCCAAGGACCCCTTGGGCCCAAGGGCGACGCAGGTGCCTTCGGACTGAAAGGAGAGAAGGTCAGTGACTCGAGCCCGCGGCGGGCCAGGCTGGGGCTTTACGACCCACCGAGCATTGAGCAGAAATTCCTCCTGGAAGCAGGTTCTCACCCCTAGTCTGGGGGCCAGGCACCACCGCCCATGGGGGATGAGGCCTCGCCACTGCCCTTCCTGGGGCCGTCAGGGCTGGGAGTGGGACCCTCTGCCCCGGGGAGTGCTGGTCACTCAGCCTCGGACACGTCCTGTCCCCAACACACCACCCACCCCTGCTCGTCCATCTTCGGCCTCTCTGGTCACCTCAGGAACGTCCACGTAGCCCGCAGCCTGTGGGTCAGCCCAGAATCGATCTGCTCACGGGAAATCTAAACTCAAGAATAAACAGGGTGATGCTGATGCTGCAGTGGGCGGAGCAGTGAGGCATGAGGACTTCACGTTTTGAGTCTAATTCAAATCTGTTGCTGGTATTTTTTTCAGCAACAGGAAGTGCTGGGAAAGTTGGAGCAGTAACACGAACTCTGCCCCAGATGCGTCCTAGCAACGCACATGTCCTGGAGTGTGGGCCGAGGTCCCCAGCCTGGCAACAGTGGGCCTCCACTCATGAGAGCCGGGCTGGCCCCTGTGGTGGGCGGCATTTGAACCCAGGAGGCGGGTTTTGTGCAGCGATGTGGGTGTCTGGGGAGGGTCCTCTGCGTCTGAGGCTCCTACAGTCAGTCAGGGACGGCGGCCTGAAGCCTGGGTGAGCAGGGCCAGCGTGGGGTCACTGGCCCCCAGGACGGCTGGGCATGGCCTCCTGAAGGCTGACCCTTGGATCTTTCCAGGGTGAGCCTGGAGCAGATGGGGAACCTGGGAGGCCAGGGAACACGGGGCCCCCCGGAGACGAGGTGAGCATGCACGCAGCCCCCCCATACAGCAGGGTGGGCCCCGGCCCTGGGAGGGCCCTCAGGGTCAAGGACAAACAGTCTGCACTGTTGTCCCCAGGGTGAGCCCGGAGAGCCTGGTCCCCTGGGAGAGAAGGGAGAAGCCGGCGACGAGGTAGGAGCCCTCCTCCTCCTGATGCCCGAGCCTCAAGCAGAGTTCCCGACGCAAACCAACACTCGTGTTCATTCCTCTTAATTCCAGGGAAACGCGGGACCAGACGGACCCCCCGGAGAGAGGGTGAGTGGAGGTGCCCTGGGCCTCACCACTTAGTGGCAGACGTGGACGGTGTGGCCAGCCCTGTGGTCTCAGGTGGACAGACCCCGGAGAGCATGCTGGAGCCAGTGGGACCCCAGTCTCTGAAGGACGGGGTGTGAGATGGAGGGACGGCCAGTCCTGGCATCTGCTGGGGCACCAGGCCCCGTGCCCAGGCCCCGAGCCCCAAGCCTGCACCGTCAGGGCTGTAGCCTCACCGCCCTCCGCTGCCTCCACACAGGGCGGCCCTGGGGAGAGAGGACCACGGGGGACTGCAGGTGCGCGGGGCCCGAGAGGAGACCCGGTAAGTCACTGTTCCTAAAGCTGGGACCCCATCCCCTGGGGGCAGAGACCGGGGCCAGGCCAGGGTCAGGCCATCAGAATCACAGGACACGCCACCAAGGCCCTCTGGCCCCTAGATGTGGGCGACCCACGCCCTCGCCGCCTGTTTCCCAAATATACCTCCCGACACACACTTCTTGTGTGGGAAATGCCGCAGCTCCTGCCCCCGGGCCCCGCCCAGACCTCCAAGCTGCATGGCCCCGGGTCACCTCCAGGGCCTGGGAGGCAAGGTGAGCTGGGTGCGGCTTCTCCACTCACGACGGATGACCAGGGAGCAGCCACCAGACACGCCGCCGTGTAAGCACGTTCTCTGCAGCGTGGCTACCACCTTCACTCCGGCTGGCCCTGTGTCTGGCTCCACAGGGTTTCCCCGAGCTGCGATTATTCTTTAGCTTGGCCTTTATTTAGCAGCCGACTCAGCGAGCCCCTCCCGCCCCCAGGGCTCCGTAAACGTTTTGCAGACGCAGCCTGCATTCTTCCGGGGACAGTTTCCCTTTAAATCTTCAAGAGCAGGAATGTTGGAAACGGCTCAGTGGCTGCTGCTCAGCTCACCTCCAAGGCCCAGCAGCTTTACCATCAGGGGCCACGCTGGGCTTCCTGTGCCACGCGGTTAAGCGGGAAAGGCTGGCGGGACCCAGAGCATGGGCACCGAGTCAGACTCTGCC
Organism: Mesoplodon bidens; assembly: GCF_964165515.1. NCBI lineage: Eukaryota > Metazoa > Chordata > Mammalia > Artiodactyla > Ziphiidae > Mesoplodon > Mesoplodon bidens. The sequence goes on along the minus strand of NC_138161.1, from coordinate 1,284,216 downwards.
CAGCTGGAGGGGAGAGCGGGCCTCACCCTGTGGCTCCGGGGTTAGGAGGCAAGGACGCTGAGCACAAGCCTCAGCTGCGGCGACGCCGCTCCCCGTCCGCAAGCACGGGACACCTCTCCAGGCTGTGCTCTCCCCCTGGGGTGACACTCGGACGTAGGGGCAAATGCTTTTCCTCCAGCTGCGTGTCCAAGGCGTCCCGATGGGGAGAATGAGTTTAGCCAAGGCCAGGGTCGGGGGAGAGAGGTTTGTCTTTCTGACCCGGGCCCCCCAGAACCCCACGCCCCGCCCCAGGCAGGGGTGGGGAAGGACAGCAAAGCAGGGACGATGGAGCTTTGACCCCCTTTCCGAGCCCAGTGCTTCAGGTCAGGAAACAGGACTGAAGGCCAGGCTGTGCCTCCAGGAGGTGCCCTGGACAAACGGGAGGGGAGGTATGGTCAGCCCCACACAGCTCTGGGCCCCGAGGCCAGGTGGACGATGAGATGCCTCCCGGCCTCGGGGGGGCTGCTGGCCCCTTGTCGTGGCCCCTTGAAAGCACAAGTCACCTGATGGCCAGGCACGTGGCCACGTTGTGGGAAACACGTGGACAAGCGTGAAAAGGAAGGCCGAGGCCGGCCCACAGCAGACAGCGGCCCTTCCTGGCTGTGGGGGAGCTGCCGGGCCCTGGCCTCGCCTGGTGGCCACCCGGGGCAGCTGCCCTCTTCCATCTCCACCTCAGTGGCTTTTCCTCTCCAGGGCGAAGCTGGACCCCAAGGTGACCAGGGACGAGAAGGCCCCGTTGGCGTCCCCGGAGACCCGGTAGGAAGCCCGGCTGCCGGGGGTCGGGGGGAGCTGCTGCCAGTTTGGATCAGCTCACAGATTTAGGGGGAGGTCTCTTTTCTCCTCTGACCTGGGGTGCTTCCTGCAGTGGCATAGCCTGGAGACCTTGGGATGTCTGGGGTCGGGTGGGGGGCCAGGGTGGCTGGTGCAGATTGGTGAGCTGGGCCCAGTGCTCCCAGGGGAGCCCTGTCTCAGGGTGGGCGCCTGCCAGGATGCAGCCCTGAGTGCACAGAGCCCCATGCTGCCCCCAGCTCTGCCCTCAGAGTGAGGAGGGGTACCCTGGCTCAGCTGGTGCTGGGGGAGTGCAGTGGGCTTGGAGGCCGGGCTGGGGCATGCGGGGGCAGGGCGGGCAGCAGCAGGGGCGTGCTGGAGTCGGGGGACCCTGGGGACCCCCTGGCCTGGTGGAGCGGGGTCACGGGGGACTGAGCCCAGACAGAGACATCCCACATTGGAGACAGGGTGTGTGAGCCTCTCTCAGTGTTTGGAGCCCAGAGGTGAGATCTGGCTGGAAACTGATTTGGGAGTGTTGGTGCACAGAAGGTTCTAGAATTCCTGGATGTGACCTTCTAGAGGCCATGCTGGGGATGAGGAGGACAGTGGAGACCTGAGAAAGCAGCGGGCTGGGTGGAAGGAGGGGGCGGGGGACAGGCAGGAGGCTGTGAGCGGCTGGGGGCGGGGCACCGGTGAGAGGACCCTCCCCAGGGAGCATGACGCCCACCGCTGCTCTCAGCCCATCTTCTCCGGACCCCGGCCCGGGGCCAGCCACAAGTGTCCACGAGTGGAGGGTGGGGACAGGATGCACGCAGAGGCGAGGCAGTTTGGGATGCAGTCCACACTGGGCAGGCCTCAGCCAGAGGGACACCGCTGGTGGCCAGTGCATCCTGGCAGAGGTCAGCAGGGCCTGCTCGAGCTCCAGCCGGCCCTGGGGTAGCACAGGAAGGGGGGACACACAGCCTGGTGCCGCCCTTGTTATGGGGGTGCTGGCCATCCAGTGGGGAGACAGACCACACATAGTGAGGACGTAGCAAGCTGACCTATATGCGTGGTGAGGACGCCTGGCTGCAGAGGTAGGTCCCACAAGGCCCTCGACCCCGCCGGCCGCTTCCCGTGGGGTGAGGGCTGCCCCAGGGTCCACGAGCCCCTGAGGGCCCCTGCGATTCGGGGTGCTGCCGGGCTGGGCATCGGCCGGCTCTGCCGCTTGACCTGCGATGCGGCGGGTCTTCCTCGGCGCCCTCGGAAGGGTCTACTTCCTGCCCCTCCTCGTCCCCGTTGACTGTAACGAGATTGTCTGCAGTATTTTGCTTTACAGAAAAATACTGTAGGGAGTCCCCTGGTGGCCTAGTGGTTAGGATGCCAGGCTTTCACTGCTGTGGTCCAGGTTCAATCCCTGGTAGGGGAAATAAGACCCCGCAAGCTGCATGGCATGTCCAAAAATAAAGAAAAATACTGTAATAAATATCAACATCCATCTGCCGTTCAGTCAGCTCATCTGTCCATCTGTCCATCCATCCATCCATCATCTATGTACATGCATGCATCTATCTGTCCATCCACCCATCTGTCATCTGTCTATTCATCTATCACATATCTGGATGTGTGTATCCATCCGTCCATCCATCCATCTACCCACCCAGCCATTCATCCATCCATCCATCCTGAAGAACTTCCAAGGCTATGTCCAGAATGTAAGTTCTTAGCAAACTTTCTTAGCCCCAGTGGTGTATGTGTGAGTTGATATTTGCCAAATAATCCTACCTACTTCTCTATCTGGCCCCCACTCACACTCCCCCGAGAGTGTAAAATAGGATGGCTCCCACACCTTTGCCAAGATGAGCTATGATCAGACTCCTGATGTGAGCTTTTTCTCCCCTCTTGCTCTGACTGTTCGTGGGTTTACGGGCCAAGCGCGGTCTCTGCTGGGCTGTTGAGGCAGCTGTTCATCTCCCACCGGTATCTGTGTTTCCCACGTTGATGGCGTGGGGCTCCATCCATGGTGCAGACATTTTGTCAGTTGTCATCTGCGTCCTGACCTTGTCTATGGTACCTTGTGGTTGAGGATGTTCTGCTCGTTTACAAAGATTTACAAATGCGCTCACCCCTTTTGGTGTATTTTTTCCTTACGTCTTTGATTTGTCTGGAGTATAGACTGTGGGGCTGGAAGAGGGGTGAGCTTGGCCTGCTTGGCTTTTTCGGGGAACGGCCAGCCTGTTGTCACAGCGCACGTGACTGCAGTCTTTCCCGCTGATTGAAATGCACTTCCGTCGTGTTGAAACCCCCTCACCCACGTGCACCTCTTTCTGGTCTGGTCACCCCTCCTCTTTCTATTCCCACCCAGTTCCCATGACTGTAACTCATGTGGCCTCAGGCCGGGCTGGGCCTGCTGCCTGGGCGGCTTCCTGGGCCCCTGCCTGGGCCCCTGACTTTCCTGGACAGGAACCAAGGAGCAGTAACTGCTCCTGGCCGGTGCTGCCGGGACAAGCTGCCCGGATGACCCAGGTCTTTCCTGTGGCACCTTCAGGAAGTCATTCAAGACTCTAAAGGCACGAAACTCTAAAAGCAGGAACCGACGCTGGGGTTCGTGGGAGCATCCCAGCAGCACTAGTTTTCAGTCATAATAGTCACTGCAAAGAAAAGGAAACGACCAAGAGTGTGGGGAGAGAGGGAGGCCCCACCCCAGGCGGTGGGGACCCCGGGCGCTGCTGGGGGTGGCTGCCCCCTTTGGGAGGGGGCCCTGTGTCCCCCCAGCCTGTGAGCGACCGGAGACGGCCCCCTCCCGACCCGTGGCTCCCGGCCAAGGAGGCGCTTGGTCACCTGGACATTCGACTTCCAGGCCTCCAGGCTCTGGCTTCTGTGCCCCGCCCTCCCGACCCCACCACGGACCACAACCGACTCCAGGCCCAGCAGGAGGCTGGCTCCGACCCCAGGGTCCATGCAGGGAGTTCTGGGAAATGTGTTTTCCCAAATCCCAGGAAAAGGCAGTGGAGAAACAGAGGACAGGGTCCCGTCGTCCCGTGGCGGGCCCAGCCGTCAGGCCTTGCCCATCCCACGTCCCACTGCGGTGGGCGCCCCCTTCCACCCGCGAGGGTGCCGGCTGCCCACAGGAGCTCCGCCCGAGTTTGGTCTTTCCGTGTCTTAGGCAGGTCCTTGAGTCCCAGTTTCCCAGGAGGTACTACCGGGGACCAGGACGTGCCGCTTCTCTTGCCCCGAGGCAGGTCTCGGGGCCCCAGGCTGACCCCCTGAGCCTCCGTGGCCCCGTGGCCAGTGTGATGCTGGCGCTGGCCGAGGCTCACAACCGCGCCAGCTCCCGAGCCGTGGCCACGGCCGGACCCCTGCCCGGTGTGGGGCGGCAGCGCTGCAGCAGCCTCCTGGCCGGATAACGGGCGTCGTGCACATTTGTGACGGGAGGGCAGCCAGCAGAGAACTCACGAGAAGTGCCGCCTCATGACGGGGCCCAGGGGACGGGCCTCTGAGTCCAGGGTCCTGTTGGTGGGGCCCAGGGGGGCAGGCAGGCCAGCAGCCCCCTGAGTGACACACGCTTGCCCTCCTCGCTGGGGCCTGGCTGGGGGCGTCTGCACAGTGCTCAGGGGACTGAGAGCCTGGACCTGGGAATGCAGGGGTCACCTCCAGAGAGGAACGGGGATGGAGCAGCCAGCAAGCGCGGGGTCTGGGGCCTGAGGGGCTGCTCTGGGGCAGAGGGGGACTGATGACTGTGTCCTCTCTCTGCAGGGTGAGGCTGGCCCCATTGGACCGAAAGGATACCGTGGCGACGAGGGGCCCCCAGGGACTGAGGTGAGGAGCCCTCCCCGCCCCCCATCCTAGGAGGGGCCAGCCCTGGACCCAGACCCCATCCCGTACCCAGCGCTTCCTTAGGAGATCCCCCCAGGCTCCTTACCTGTTAAAACTGTTTCATTTCACCTCACAGTATATGTGACTCTTAGGACATTTAGAAAATGAAGAAAACTACAAAAAGAAATCTAAAACACCCACCCAGAGATAAACAACATGAACAGTTTGGCTTATTTCTTTCCAAATGTGTTTTTTCTTTCTTTGCATATTATGCCTTATAAATTTGACTTGGTAAGGTTTTTTTGTTGGTTTTCTCATCATGAGCTCAAACCTTAACGGTTTTTCAACACGTTGTTGGCGTGCTCCCGTTGGCCACGCCTGTAGCTCTATCTGCTGGTTCCTCCACCCCCACCGGATGGGCTCTCGGGTTTGAATTTCCTGCAGTGACCCCGTGGGTTTCTGTCCCTGTTCTGGTCACTTCCTCCTCGGGTCACTCCCTGGGTGGACCACTGGGCAGGTGTGGCCTCTAAGGCCCGAAGGTTACACGGCCCCCCAGGGTCACCGGTTTAAAAACCCTTCTTTTAGTTGTTTCTGTGCTGCGTGAAGACGTGTTATTTTATTTAATTGTCCCTCTTTCCTCCAAGAGGCCTTGTGCCTCTGAGCCTGTGTGGCTCACTGCCTGGTGTCCACTTCATTTTCTCCTCCTTAGGGCCCCGGAGGAGCCTCGGGGCCTCCAGGACCCCCCGGAGACCCTGGGCTGATGGGCGAAAGGGTGAGTGACGCAGGGCACAGGGCACAGCCCTGGTAGGGGGGCTGCCTGGGACCCCAGAGTCCAGAAGTGGCCGGCCTGGGCGAGTCCCACAGTGACTGGACGTGATCTGCTCTCCCAGGGTGAAGACGGCCCCCCCGGAAACGGCACCGAGGGCTTCCCCGGCTTCCCTGTGAGTGCCCCCCAACACCCCCTTTGGCCAGTCGGGCACACAGGGGCTCCGTGGCTGGGATTGCCCCTCGTGGCCCCCCGCCATGTCAGAGCCTGGCGTGACTGTCCTGCCTTCCCTGCAGGGCTATCCGGGCAGCAGGGGTCCTCCCGGGATAAATGTGAGTACACGCCCGTCTGCTCTGTCGGCCCCTAGAGCACACATGCACGTTCAAGCACATCGCTCCCACACCTGAGCAAACACACACGAGTGCAGAGGCACACACACGTGCAAACATTCACACACGTGCAGACGCACTGCCCCCCGCAGCCCAGCTATCGCCAAGGCGCCCCCACCTGCGTCTCCGTCTCTGGAAGCCCCGCCTGGCCCCGGGTGGGGTGCCCCTGCTGACACTCCCCTCAGGAGCCGAGGGCTCCACCGCACCCCCCAGAGCCCTGCCCTCCCCAGGAGCCCAGGCCCGCAGCACCCACCCCAGACCCTGGGCCCGGCTCCCCCTAACCACGTGCTCCCCTGCAGGGCACCAAAGGCTACCCTGGCCTCAAGGGAGACGAGGGAGAAGCGGGGGACCCCGGAGAGGATGTGAGTGCAGAGCCTGCCGCACGCTGTGACATCCGGGGTCGGCCTCGGCCTGCAGGGCCCGGACCCAAGGGCTGTGGTGGCTCCGAGGGCGGCTGGGCGTCCGGGGCCGAGGGTGCGGTGGGCAGGCTCGCGGCCGTCCAGGGGCTCCGGCCACGCGTGGCGGTGCCTGCAACACCGTGCTGTCCTTCCAGAACAACGACATTTCTCCCCGAGGCGCCAAAGGAGCAAAGGGCTACCGAGGCCCCGAAGGCCCCCAGGTGCGTCGGCGGGTGCGGGCAGGTGCCCCACCCAGAGGCTGGGGGGTGGGGGCGGGAACCTGGGAGCCAGGCTCTGGGGAAGGGCTCGGGAGGCGGGACTTCAGCAGGCAGGATGAGGGGGAACAGGCAGTTTCGGGGTGGGGGGCTGAGCAGGCAGGGGTGGGCAGAGAAGGGGAGGGTGGGTCTCCAGGTGAGGCGTGATGGGCACGGCAGGGCCCAGGGTAGTGCCTGGGTGAGGCTGGGCACCCTGCCCCTCGAGGTGGCGCCATTAGACCCACAGGGACACTGCCCCGGGCGGTGAGCACCCACAGACCACCGGGAAAGGGCACATTAGACAGCTGTCGCCCCGCGGACGGAGGTGGCAGGTCCCCCAGCCCTTAATGTGCAGAAGCCTCAGCTGCCCCTAGTGTTCGGGGGCCCCAAATGGAGGTGGGGTCAGCCGAGGGCTCCCGTCAGGCCTGCAGCCCAGGAATCGGGCGGGGCCCCAGCGTCCACCCTCTCCTGTCCTTTCTCTGACAGGGACCACCAGGACACATGGGACCACCAGGGCCAGACGTAAGTGGGGTGTCTGTGAACATCCTTGGGGGCCAACTGCTCTGGCCCAGGATCCTGTGAGGGTGGGGAGCCGTGACAGCAGCAGGGAGCCGTGATGGCGACGGCGGGGGGACACGTGATGGCCACAGGGGGGCACATGGTGGCCGTGGGGGTGTGATGGCCGCAGGAGACATGTGATCGCCATAGGGGCACATGATGGCCATGGGGGAGCACGCGATAGCCACTGGGGGGACACGTGGTGGCCACAGGGGAACATATGAAGCCGGGGGGGGCACATTATGGCCACAGGGTGGACATCTTATGGCCACGGGGAGACACGTATTTGCCCCCACAGGAACATGTGATGGCCACGGGGGGGGACGCGTGGCCACATGTCAGGGACCACATCAGGTGCTCATGCCCTGCAGGCAGGGGCCTCACAGGCAGAGCAGGGCACACCATGGGAAGGGAGACACCCTGCCCAGCCCAGCCCCTCTGTGGTCCCAGCTGTGGTCCCAGGGGATGGGGACCTGGAAGGCTGGCCTCACCCCCAGAGCCTGGGGCAGCCCTGGAGGGGTCACAGAAGGGCCTGTTCTGTCTCATGGGAGTGTCTCACCCCCTCCCCAGGAATGCGAGATTTTGGACATCATCATGAAAATGTGCTGTGAGTATCTCCACCTTCGAGTAACTGTCCTAATTAGAAGGAATGTCCTGCCACAGTGCTGGCCGGGGTGAGGCAGGCAGGGGGGCAGGCGTGTGCCCACCCACAAGAAAGTCCTGACGGACCGGGGAGGGCTGGCTGGAGGGTTTAGTCTAAACGACCATGTAATTTCCTCTTTCTCCTCTTCCCAGCTTGCTGTGGTGAGTGTTACTCTTCCCCTGGTGTTTTTAGCTTTTGAGTGGACTGACCCCGTGGGTGGTGGAGCCCCTCGCCCACACTCCCACAGCCCTGGGGTGCTGGCCCACCTCGTCCTCTCCCCGGTCACTCACACAAGCAGGCACGGGGGGATGGGAGTTCTCCCCAGTGCCCCCGGGTCCTCGAGGCCCTGCCCCTTGGGGCTGCCCTGCTCTGGAAGGGGTCCTGGGAGGGGCCCCGAGGCTGAGCCCGCCCCCGCCCACAGAGTGCAAGTGCGGCCCCATCGACATCCTCTTCGTGCTGGACAGCTCTGAGAGCATCGGCCTGCAGAACTTCGAGATCTCCAAGGACTTCATCGTCAAGGTCATCGACCGGCTGAGCAGGGACGAGCTGGTCAAGGTGAGGTGCCCACCCTGGCCTCGCTCGAGGATGGCGCTTCCCAGGAGGGGTCTGTCCTGACACCAGAGTGGAAGGGCCGGGTGCTGGGGGCCATGGGACAGATGCTTTGTTTCTCGAAAGCCAAAGCCCCCAGCCCACCAGAGCGTGAGGGTCACCCCGGGGGCCCGGGGGCCCAGGAGCTGGTCCAGCCTGGGACAGGTGGTGGGTGGAAGGGTGGCCCAGGAGGGGCATGGGTGCCTCGGGGGCCCCTGGTGGGGGCCGCTCCCGACCGCGGCTTCTGTCCCTGTGCAGTTTGAGCCTGGGCAGTCGCACGCGGGCGTGGTGCAGTACAGCCACAACCAGATGCAGGAGCACGTGGACCTGAGGGACCCCAACATCAGAAACGCCCAGGACCTCAAGGAGTGAGTGCGCTGCTCGGAGCCGGCCACACACGGTCCCCAGCGGCCCCCCAGCCCTGCCCCGGCCCCCTGACCTGTGCCCTGCCCCCAGCCCCCTGGCCCCCTGACCCCCACTGAGGGCGGCGCCGTTGCCCCACAGAGCCATCAAGAAGCTGCGGTGGATGGGCGGAGGCACCTTCACAGGCGAGGCTCTGCAGTACACCCGGAGCCGGCTGTTGCCACCCACCCAGAACAACCGCGTCGCCCTGGTCATCACGGACGGCCGCTCAGACACCCAAAGGGACACCATCCCCCTCAGCGTGCTCTGCGGCCCTGACATCCAGGTGGGGCGGCCTCCATGTCTGTGCTGCCACCCTTGCGCCCTGGGGCTCGGGGGACTGTCCCCACCGGGGGGCCACGCCAACACTGCCCCTCCCCCCAGGTGGTCTCCGTGGGCATCAAGGATGTGTTCGGCTTATCCGCGGGCTCCGACCAGCTCAACGTCATCTCCTGCCAAGGCCTGGTGCCCCAGGGGCGGCCGGGCATCTCACTGGTCAAGGAGAATTACGCGGAGCTGCTGGACGACGGCTTCCTGAAGAACGTCACCGCCCAGATCTGCATAGGTGGGCGCGGGCAGGGCCCCCTCGGCCCAGACGTGGTCCTGCTCTGCTCTCACGGTGACCTCCGGCCACGGGAGCCACACACCCACAGCCAGCATCAGGCCTGCGGCCCCCCAGCCGCTTCCCGCTCTTCCCCGAGGAGGCCGTGGCCTGGCTCCCTCGTGCCCCCCAGAGTGTGGGCTGCACCACCTCTCCCGCCCATTGTCCTGGAGCCATGAGCACACGTGTGCACTGGGGTCTGAGGCTCGGTGCACCCCCAGGTGCGAGCCGTGCTTGGCCTTGGAGCCTGAGGCCCTCAGAGGTGCCCACCTAAGAACATGCTTGCCATGTCTATCCGGGCCTGGCCCAGGGTCAGAGCTGAGTCCATGGTGCAGACAGCTGGTCGGCAGCCAGAGAGAGCTGCAGGGTCAGACTCGGGGCCCTAGCCCTCCCGGTGGGCACGTACTCAGCCTCATCCAGGGACAGCATGGCCCGGGGTCTGAGCTGCAGACCACCCTTCCTCCTCTCTGAGCCTTGGTTTCCCCATTCTGGGAAGGGGGGGTGCCTCACTGGGCTGGTGCCTGGGGGACCGTTCCATCCCTCAAAGGCCTCCTCTTGAATAAAGGACACCCCTCCTGGTGGGTGTAGGGGGGCCAGCTGTCCAGGAGCGTCAGCTGTGCTTCCATGGAGATGCCAGGTGTCCTCTTGTTGGGGAGTTACAGGTGGAACAGCGGTCTCTGAGATCGCTGGGTCCATGCTGTGGGGTTTTCTCTTTTACAGACAAGAAATGTCCAGATTATACCTGCCCAAGTGAGTACCGGGGGAGGGGGAGGGGCTCTCGGGGTGGGGCACCAGGTGAGGAGGGTCCGGAGGCCACAGGGCGGGTGGGGCCAGGCTCTCCAGGGCCTCGGTGTGTGCTCACGGCCGCCCTTGCCCCCAGTCACCTTCTCCTCCCCGACCGACATCACCATCCTGCTGGACGGCTCGGCCAGCGTGGGCAGCCACAACTTCGACACCTCCAAGCGCTTCGCCAAGCGGCTGGCTGAGCGCTTCCTGACGGCGGGCCAGATGGACCCGGGCCAGGAGGTGCGCGTGGCGGTGGTGCAGTACAGCGGCACCGGGCAGCAGCGGCCGGAGCGCGCGGCGCTGCAGTTCCTGCAGAACTACACCGTGCTGGCCAGCGCCCTGGACGCCATGGACTTCTTCAATGATGCCACCGACGTCACCGACGCCCTGGGCTACGTGACCCGCTTCTACCGCGAGGCCTCGTCCGGCGCCGCCAAGAAGAGGCTGCTGCTCTTCTCCGACGGCAACTCGCAGGGCGCCACGGCGGCCACCATCGAGAAGGCTGTGCAGGAGGCCCAGCGGGCAGGCATCGAGATCTTCATGGTGGTGGTGGGCCCCCAGGTGAACGAGCCCCACGTGCGCGTCCTGGTCACCGGCAAGGCGGCCGAGTACGACGTGGCCTTCGGTGAGCGCCACCTGTTCCGCGTGCCCAGCTACCAGGCACTGCTGCGTGGCGTCTTCTACCAGACGGTGTCCAGGAAGGTGGCGTTGGGCTAGCAGCCGGGCCACTGCCACTGAGACGGAAAGTGAGAAGGGGACCCGAAGGTTCCTGACCCACCCGACTAGCTAGGTTTTTTTTAAGGAAAAGCTTGAAAGGCCATGATTTCAGTGCTCTGTGTTTTGCCGGCCCCTCTGAGCGGGGTGTTGCCGCCCCTGACCCTGGGCTCTGCCGGCCCCCTCCCGCCGCCCACCTGAACCTGCACCTGAACCGCCCTGCCTTGCGCTGCCTGTCAGGCTCCCCTAATCCCGAGTCAGAACCCGTAAGCCTGGTTTCTCTTTCCTTCCTGGGGTCAGCTGTCACCGCCTCCCCTCCCCCACTCCCTCGTAGCTTGACTTCCGCGCCACGGATCCTACAGCATCCTTCACGAAACACTCACACCTAAAGTCAGGTCTCCCAGGGAGCTCGCACGCGCTGATGAGCCTGAGCCCTGGTGAGCCGACACCTCCTCCCGAGGCTCCTGTCACTCACCCCCGACCAGCAGAAACCGCGACTCCTCGACCCTGTGTCCCAAAAACCCCAGAGCAAAGGTGCTATCCTCCCCCCATCCCCAGCCCAGGATGCAGAGGCCTCGCCCCGCCACCAGGGGCAAAGTAATGCGTTTCATCAAAAACAAGCCAAAGTTCTTTCTCCTCAAGGAAGTGATTGGTTCTACATTTTACTGAAGGCCTTCCTGGTACTTTAGTTTTACTTTTACTCCTTCCTGTGTTTTTTCTCAACGGTGTCCATGTCGGCGACTTTTCTAAATAAAGGCTGTCACTCTCCTTTCCGCGGTCATCTGTCCGAGGAGTTAAACCCACTCGGCGTTTGCACTTTGCACCAACAGGAGGACTCAGAGGTGCTTGGAGCGCCCCACTCAGAGCCAGTAGAGGTGCCTCCCCCCTCTTCCACGTCTGGGGCAGGAGCTGGGAGGGGCCCTGACACCCTGGGCTGCAGAATCAGAAGTGGATTCAGTGGGGGAGGGCAGCTGGAAGAGCCAGTCAGATCCAACAAGATAAATCCCCAAAAGGGCCAGCATCCCGGCATCAAAAACCAGCTCTGGGGCTTCCCTGGTGGCGCAGTGGTTGAGAGTCCACCTGCCGATGCAGGGGACACTGGTTCGTGCCCCAGTCGGGGAAGATCCCACGTGCCGCGGAGCGGCTGGGCCCATGAGCCATGGCCGCTGAGCCTGCACGTCCGGAGCCTGTGCTCCGCAACGGGAGAGGCCACAACCCTGAGAGGCCCGCATACCGCAAAAAAAAACCAAAACAACCCAGCTCTGGCCTTCTGGAGGGGTTGGCAGATTTGGGCCTAGATTCACAGCAGTAAGAGGGCCTCCCCCAGGAAGGGTGGGGGGCTGGGGGTGTGTGGGAGGGGCTGCAGCTGAAGAAGGAGGGCAGGAGTCCGAAGCCCTTTGGCATTGGGGTCAGGAGAGGCGGGTGGGGCCTCCGCGCGGGCCTAGTCGGGGGGACCTGGCTAGTGTCCTTGGGTGGGGCTGCCCACGGAGCGATGGCACCCCACCCCAACCCCTCACGCAATGGGGCCATGAGAGCTGGGCGCCGGGCCGCGGGGCCCGCGTGACTCTGGGGGGGACAGCACCCGTGTAGAGGAGGGGTCAGGAGTCTCCCTAGGGGCTCAGCCCCTGCCTGATGTCACACTCAGCTCCATGGGAACCCGACAGCTGCTGGCGGTGTGTCCACTGCCCCGCTGTCACCAGAAGGAGCCCGGCCTGAGGGGTGATTCCCCTCAGCGGTCCGACCTTGAGCCAGTCACCTTCACCTCAGTGACCTCAGCCACAAATTGGGCTTGTAACAGGGTCGCACCCACCCGAGGCCTCACCCCCTCACCTCACACACTTCTCCATTTGGGGCCAAGGCAGCTCGAGCCCCCGGACGTGGCCATGGAGGGGAGGCTGAGGGCTGGCAGGAAAGGGCAGCTTTAGGGGAGCAAGCCTGGTCAGGGAGGGGGCGCCGGGGCTCCAGGAGCCTCTGCAGGACCCCCGCAGCCCCCACCAGCCTCAGGCTCCCTCCTGGGGACCCCGGATCTGCACCCAGGTCGGGGGGCCGAGGCATGGGTCTGGGGGCTCCCCCCACTCGCAGGCCTCCCCACCCCGCCTGGAGGTGGTCACCCCAGGGACCTCTTCCTGAAGGACAGTGAGAAATCAGAAACTTCCCCTTTAAGAGGACCTCGCATTTAATCCGTGAATCACCTCTCTAACTGGAGTCCCTGGCTGGGACCCGGCCTCAAGCGCCTCAGCCAGATAAGGACAAGGATCCGCCTTCATTCTTTTAAAACTACTGTAAGGGAAACCTCCAGCCCAGCATGCCCACATCCCTTCCAAGTTTGTAAAGGAAATGTTCTAGAACATCATGTGAAGTCCCGCAAACGAGCGCAAAGCCAGTTCCCCCGTTCCTGTCGGTGGGTCAGGATCCCGCTCTTTCCCAGGCCCTGTGGCTCCCTTCTCTGCACAGTTGGAGCTACAGGGCACCGGGTTGGCGGGGGGTGCAGAACCTCCTCAGGGGGCCGGCCGCCCCCCTATGTGTCCTGACCCACACTGCCAGGGGCAGCACCCGGCCTCTCTCCTGGCTGCTCCTCCCAGGAAGCCTGGTCCTTGCAGTGGGATCCCAGGGGCGCTCGGAGGCCCCCTGCCAGCCCCACCTGGAAGCTGCCCGGGATCCAGCGGCAGGCACAGGGCGGACAGCGCACACGCAGCCCATCTCCGGGATCCCTTTATCCTGACCCAGCCCTGCAATCCATCCGAGTGTGGGTTCAGAGGCCGGGATGTTTGTGAAATCGACCTCGGGGCTGCGGCCTCCAGGGGTCCTGCCCGGACGGCAGAAGGGCTTCGGCCTCACCTGCCTTGGTTTGTGTTTTGTGACTCTTTTTTTGTCGTCCTTTCACTTTCAAACTCCAGACACGCTGTCCTGGTGTGCGTTCGTTTGACCCTGTCTGATGGTCTTTGTTTTTCATGGAAAAGTCGATCACCTTCACATTTATTGCTACAGCCAGTATTTGGTCTTTATGATGCGTTTTTGATGCTAAGAATGTGCAGGAAGGAACACTTTTCCATCCATGATTTTTGAGGGCCGGCAGGAGGCTGTAGGTCCGAGGGCTGCTGGCCACGCAGCTCACTGATCGAGACCCGCGGGCCAGCCCTGCCCTGGGCACCTCCGCTCACCATCCCGACTGCTGACCTGGCAGCTGCGGTCTAAAGGAAGTGATGCCTTCCCAGGTCAGGATTTTAAGTTCAGCTGCTCCCCTGTCTTTTGGCTGCGGGGATGACGACACTTATGGTCCCCGGAGACTGAGAGGCCCTCCTCCAGTGAAGTCTGGATGGCCGCTTGGGGAGCAAGGTGAGCTGGGACGAACCACTGCCCGCGGTCAGGAGGGGCCGTGTGGCGAGGGGCGGCGGGGGGTGGCGCGCCCACGTTAGAGCCCCTGCAGGACCCTGGAATCCCTCACTCGTCCCTCACAGCCCGCCACACCACCCTGAGCCCTGTGCCCACCAAAGACTCGGGGAGAATGTTCTCCTGTGCACAGGAGAAAGGACGGCAAGCCAAGGCCCCTCCACGCCACGGACTCCACACGTGACACCACAGAGCACGTGTGAGCTCCAAACACATCATGCCGAGTGAAAGACGCCAAACTCACACGTGCTGTGTGGTTCCGTCTGCGGAAGCTCGAGGGTGGGAAAGCTGATCGGTGGCGGGAAGGGCACAGGGAACTTTCCGGATAATGGAAGCGTTGTCTGTCTTGATGGTGTGTGGGTCACGTGGGTGTGTGTTTGTCACAGTTCTTAGAATTGTGCACATTCAGACGCTTTAGATTAAAAGAGAGAAGCTGGAATTTCTGCCACCGGCTCCCCGTCTGCACCATCTCTGGGGGCTCTGGACCGTCCTCCCCCTCCCTGTGGCTGTGTGTCTGCTCCCCAGCACACGTCCACCCCCTGGGGCGGGGAGCTGGGAGCCTCCCTCCCTTTGCAGCCTCATGGTCCTTCTCACAGCCAGAACGGGGCATTTTTAAAATTCATACTGACCCCTCCCCTGAGTGTGAATCGGCTGGGACACCACCCCTGGGACTCTGCAGGGTAACTAAGGTCCCAAGGCAGTTGACTTCAGGTTAATCAAATGGAAGATTCTCCTGGGTGGGTCAGACCTAAAAGACATCAGAGAGATTTCTCCTGCTGGCCTTCTAGGAACTGCCCATGGAAGGCGGCCAGGCACAAGAGGGGACCCCAGCCCCACAACAGCCAGGATCTGAACCCCACCAAGAACCAGTGAGTCTGGAAGAGGGCCCCCAGCGTCGGACTGCACAGGTCGACAGGCTGTTTCCGGCCTGCGAGCCCCGGGGGAGACCAGCTGGGCTGTGCCCAGACCACTAACCACAGGGCCCATGAGAAGGTCCATTTGTGTTCCTTCAAAACTACTGAGCTGGTGGTGCTTTGTTACGCGGCTGCGTTAGTTAGGAGGCCGTACACCCTGTCTCCACCTCTTACCCCCGGTCCTTCTAAACTCTTGTCATAATTTAAGAGACGCCCCCCTCACCCCACTGCTCCCTCCCGGAATCAGGCCCATCGGCAACAGTGGTGCAGGAGGAGGGGACACCTCCTTCCCCCCATCCTCCTTCTGCGGGTCTCCTGTCAGGGCGCCTGAGACCACCTGCGCCCCTGGGTGCAGCCTGCTGCCGGTGTTTGCCAAGGGGCAGCCGGCACCGGCACAGCTGTCCCATCTTCTGTGCCCTCCTGCCGGTTTCCACCGCCCTCTACAGTTTGGATCCTCTCCAATTGGGGGGTCATCCTGGGTCATCTGGGTGGGCCTGGTATCATCACAAGGGTCACAGAGTTTGTGGTGGCTTGTTGCAGTGCCCGCAGGACACACACTTTCTCCTTGAAACTCAGCCTCTCTTTTAGCCTCGACCTCACGGCCCCATCAAATGCTCTGAACTTTCTTCTCCAGTTGAGCCTGAGAGAATCTCCTGGACGGTCCAAAATGGCACCAGGGTCAACGAATGATAAATTGATATGTTTGTAAAAATAAAGTTTATAACTTGATTTTACTCTTCAAATCCTGACCGTGGGTTACATCACTTTGGCTTCTAACTTCTTTGGATTCTTCAGAAAACAGCTCTGCCAAAGAGCTTGAGGGCCCTCAGCCCCAGGGATGGACTGAGAGGGAGCTCCAAGCCCCCACCCGCCCCCAGAGAGATCCCACTTCCCGGGTGAATCACCTCACTGACTCGGGCTTCATGGGGCCCCAGACCCCTCTGCGTAGTTTACTTTTCCCTTGGAGAGAGGGAGCTGCCAGTTACATGTTGATCCGCCCGGGATCTTACGATCTGCGTCTGAGAAAGCCTGGAACAGGAGTGACAGAGTGGACAGGCCTGAAGGGCAGGCCACCTCTGCCCGGCCAGGCTCCGGGCTGACACCGCAGCCTTCCAGGCTGCCCCCCAGCTGGAACCCCACCCCCCTTCCCGGGACCCCACCAGTGGGCCTCTCTGGCCCAGAGGAGCAGCTGGGCCGTCCCCGAGGCGTCCGTCCTGGTTTCCAGAGAAGCTGTTGGCTGAACACAAGACCATCTGGTTTAATGTAGGAGGTGAGCTCAAACTTGGCCAGCAAAGAAGAATGGATCCTTGTGAGAAAAGGCCCTCAATAGCTTTTTAGTTATTTGAGAAAATGCTTTTTCGGGATAAGCAAGATGCTAAAAATAAGGGGTCAAGAGACTATCAACCACCCGAGACCCAGGCCCTCACTCCCAGCACTCACATCTCACTTCTCAAGGACCAGCTTAAATGCCAGCATCACGCCCCCAGCCCCCGCCGTGCCTGTGTCTTGTCTAAAGCAGATCCTCCTTGTCCTTTTTTATTTTATTTTATTTTATTTATTTATTTTTTTTTTTTTGTGGTACGCGGGCCTCTCACTGTTGTGGCCTCTCCCGTTGCGGAGCACAGGCTCCGGACGCGCAGGCCCAGCGGCCACGGCTCACGGGCCCAGCCGCTCCGCGGCATGTGGGATCTTCCCGGACCGGGGCACGAACCCTTGTCCCCTGCATTGGCAGGCGGACTCTCAACCACTGCG
This sequence comes from Mesoplodon bidens, assembly GCF_964165515.1. Classification (NCBI taxonomy): domain Eukaryota; kingdom Metazoa; phylum Chordata; class Mammalia; order Artiodactyla; family Ziphiidae; genus Mesoplodon; species Mesoplodon bidens. Next base: position 1,267,459 of record NC_138161.1, on the reverse strand, counting down.
CCACCAGGGAAGCCCTCCTTGTCCTTTTTTTAAACTGATGACAAGTTGAAATGACAGTGGAGTGATCCCAGTTCAGGCAAGCAAAAATGGAGTCAGGTGGCCACTGAGGATCTCGTCTCAGACATGTCCCTGCCCCACCGAGAACTTGAGCTTTCTCTGAGCTGCACCAGACCCAAGGAACCCCTAGCCGTACTCAGAACTGCAGCTGCCAGCTGCAAACTTGAGGCCTCAAGGTCTCCCCTTGTGACTACGCAACCATTTCAGACTCCAACCAAGCCTCACTAAACAAGCACCCTCATGTCTTGCCAGCTCCAATTATAATTCTTTATTTAAAAAACTTGTGTAGGGCTTCCCTGGTGGTGCAGTGGTTGAGAGTCCGCCTGTTGATGCAGGGGACGTGGGTTCGTGCCCCGGTCCGGGAAGATCCCACATGGCGCGGAGCGGCTGGGCCCGTGAGCCATGGCCGTTTGAGCCTGCGTGTCCGGAACCTGTGCTCCGCAACGGGAGAGGCCACAACAGTGGGAGGCCCGCGGACAGCAAAAAAAAAAAAAAAAAAAAAAAAAAAAAAAAAAAAAACTTGTGTAACACTGTGACCTTGCAGTTTTTGTCTTTACAGGCCTCCTCCGCCATTTTGTCTGTAATTCAGTGCAACACAGTTCAGTTGCTTCTTGAACCTGTGTCCCAGGCTGCAGTCCTCACAAACCCCAAATAACTTTCTTTTTATTTCCATCAGGTCTCCCTTTCGGAAATTTTGTTTAACAAAATCATTGTGTTTTTCATGGATGAAACATTTCAAATGCAGAAGATCAGCGAGGACAGTGCCACGGCGAGGACTGTGCCCCCCTGTACCCACTTTCTATGTTAACCTGTTACCACCTGCCAGACTTGTTTTAATAACCTTACGGTTGAAATATTTTAGAGTAAATTACAGACTTGATGACGTTTCATGCATAAGTACTTCAATATTCACCTCTAAAAAAATAAGAATTGCTTTCTGCATGACATAATACCATTACTGAATCATATTCAAAATAGAACACCAAGCTAAAAATAGCTTCTAAGCATCATCATGTGCCCAGGCCATATTTAAATTTCCACAATTGTCTGAAGTTGTCTTTGACAAGCTGTTTGCCCCCTAAGCTCTGAACAGAGTCTAAGGCTTCTTTCCAGTCCTTTCTGTCCTGTGTCACACTGAGAATGGGTGCTAAAGCTACAGTGTTCTAAAATTACTTGAAATGATTTTTTTCCTTCATGAGATTATATTATTAATAAGATATGCAGTTAGGTTTACTTTTTCTCAGCTTGTTCTCAGTATCAGGAAATTTTCCTTTGTAATTTAATTGCTTGAATATATGAAATATTGACTTGGTTCAAAAGTCAAAGTGTACCCTGGAGAGGCCATGCTCCCAGCCTGTGCCTCCACCCCACTCCCTGTGGGCTCCTATTTTGATTAGTTTATAGTTAGTTCTTTCCGTGTTTCGTCTTGTGACATGATTTCCATACAAAAGAGAGTGCACTGAATTCACAGATCTCCACTCTAGTTTTCACTTAACAACACAGGCTGGAGATTATTTCTTGTCATTCTCCATCCCCTGCAGCAATTGGGTTTTCCATCTTGTAGACCTGCCGCAGCTCCAAGCAGCCATCTCACAGACATCTGAATGCTTTCCAATCCCACAGCTGCCAAGAAAACCCCCCCACGTTTGTCATCTCCTGCTCTTGCATGTGTGTGCATCCCTAGGACAGACCAAGGGAAGCACACCGGTCACTTTGTCAGATCTGGCCAATTGCCTCCATAAGCTGTGTTGTTTTGCATGTTCACTACCCCTCACCCCACAGCCTCGCCAGTAAAATTAGCTGTCACACCTCTGGGGTTTTGTCAACCTGATGGCTGAGAACCGGTACTTCAGAAAACAGATTTGCTTTTCTCTCACTACAAATGACGCTGAGCATTTATTTATGTGTTGAGGTCCTTTGACACCCATTTTTTTTCTGAGGAAAAGAGTATTCCTGGCTCTTGCCCCCTAGTCCATTGCTCTTGGTTTTTTCCTTCCCCATTTCTGGAAACTCTCTTCATATTAAGTAGATTAGCCCTTAGAGACAACTGGCAAGTGCTTGTTCTCAACTTGTCACTGGTCTTTTGCCTTTGTTTTTTTGTTGTTGTTGTTTTGTGGTGTGTGTGTGTGTGTGTGTGTGTGTTCTGGAATGTTTTGTATGTAAAATAATTGAATTTATTGATCATTTCCTCTGTTGATACTGAATTTAGAACAATATTTAGAAAGGATTTTTCCATACCCAAGTTATAAAGCAATTCACATGTTTTCTTCTAGAGCCTCTATGGCTTCATGTTTTATATTTATATCTCTGATCCACTTGGAGCTTATTCTATAGTGTATAGGGTGACAAGGATCCAAATGGCTATCCAAATTACCCAATACCTTTTATTAAAAAGGCTATTTTTTCCCCAACCTGAGGTGCTGCCTTTATCGTACTTAAACTCCACATATGTATGTGGGTCTACTTTTGGATCTTCTAGTCTGTCCCACTGATCAGTCCATTTATGTACCAGTACCACACTTTCAATTATGGACACTTTACAGTATTTTAAACATCTGTAGGGAAAGCCCCATTCCTCCCTCCATTGCTAATCGTTTCCAGCATTTTCCTCACTCTTTTTGTTTATTTTTTCATAGGGGCTTTAGAGTCAACTTTTCTAGGCCTGGAGGAGAGGAAGAACCCTTTGGTATTTTTAGTTATAAATTAACTTAAGACAACTTGACTTCTTCATGATAACGAGTGCTCTTGCTCAAAGACATGCCCTGTATTTTCATCTTTGTCTACTTCAGGGCGTTTCAAAGTAAAGCTTACTTCACGTAAGTTTTGCATATTTATTGTTAATTCCTGACTATTTTATCTGTTTTTACTATTGTTTGGTCATTGTTTCTATGAGGACAACTGATTTCTCTATGTTAATGTTATACCCTGCTACGTTAGTGAATTCTCTTATTGTTTTAGTAGTTTCTCAGCCTTGATTTTACTAGAACTACAATCTGCACTGGAGAACGGAGGTCATTTTACTTCTTCCTTTCCAATTCCTATGCGTGTGTGTGTGTGTGTGTTTATGTGTGTGTGTGCAACTGCATTTGATGATGCAGGGTGTGGTAGTGGTTGGTCACGTTCCTGACTTTGGTGGGAATGCCTCAGTGCACCCCATTAAGATACTGGCTTTTTTCTATTTGACCATAAAAGATTATGAAATAAATCTTCTTTTGCATATATGAAGATGGTCATGTAATCTTCTATCAATACTTAACTCCCTTTGAAACCTGGTGCTTCAAGGATGGACAGTGGAGAGGAGCAGTTAGTTAATAAAAGATAATTATTCTATGTGAATTTGTCTGCTTAGACATGCTGTAATTACTTACTCAGTGTTGGTAAGTCATAGAAAATTATCTTTTCATCCAGGTTTTCAAGTGCTTTTGCCTAGAGTTATAAGTAATCTCTTAAGATTTAATTTTCTCCGTCTTGATGGTCATTCCTCCTCTTTTTAGAGTTTTTGTTATGTGTATTTATGGCTTTACTTTTTTCTCTGGATTAGGTTAGCTAGTGATTTATCTATTTTGTTGGTAATTTTCAGAGAACTGGGTTTTTATTTGTTAATTCTACTGTTTTTCTGTTTTCCAACTCAATTTCTGACTTTGCCTTATTAATGCCTACTTTCAGTTTACTCAGTAGTTCTTCATTTAGATTTTTGAGTTGAACACAATTCATTTATTTTTCTTTCTTTTGTTTTTCTTGTTATAAATATAAAGCTATAAGTTTGTCTCTGAGCACTGCCTGAGCTACACTCCTTAGATTCCGATATGTTTCCATTATCACCATTTCCTAGCATTTCTGAAATTGGTTTGCATTTACCCTTTGACTCTTGACACAAGAGTTTTTAAACAAAGTTTTAAAATGTACAGGAAGATGAACATTTAATATTTCTGTTTTGATTTCTAGGTTTATCATGTTGTTTACACTACTTCTATCTGGAACTGAGATTTTTATTGTTGCCTAATTTATGGTCCATTTCCATGACTATCCTATGTGCCCTGGAAAAGACAATGTAGTTTCTTCCTGGTCAGAGCACAGATTTCAATACTTTCCATAAAGCTCGCCATGCCGTGCAGTCAGTACTTCTACATGCTTCCTCACTTTTGTCCCCTTGATCTGTCTTGGACTACAGAGGAGTATTAAATCTCCTAATAGCAGGATTTCTTTCTGTTTCTCCTATTATCTCCTGCAGTTTCTGCTTTGTGACAATTGTTGCTGTCATTTGCAGCATAAATAGCATAGCTATAAGGCAGTCATCTTGAAGAGTGGACCACACTCTGATGTCCTCTTGTTCTTATTTAATGCTTCTTGGCCCCAAATCTATCTTGTACAAATCAAAATCATGACCCCTGTATTCTTTTACTTAAATCGCCTTTTTTGAAACTATTTACACACAGTAAAATGAGCCCATTTTAAGTGTAAAGTTAGATAAGTTTTAACAAGTGAGTACTCCTGCATGGCACCCACCACAATCAAGAACATTTGAAACACCCCCAATCCCAGGCAACCGTCGACACCCCAGGTAGCCACTAATTTTTTTCTGACACTGTAAATTAGACTTGTCTCTTTACAGGTATATATTGTGGAATAATACAGTACGTACTCTTTTGTGTCTGGCTTCTTTCACTCCACGTCAGAGTGTTTTTGAGGTCCATCCATGTTGTCACGTGTGTCAGGAGTCTGTTCCTTCTATTGCTGAGCATAGTCAGTTTCCACTCTATGGTGTTCTGATTACCCTTGACACACTGATGGTAATTGTTTCCAGGTTTGGACTCATGAATGAAACTGCTATAAACTTTTCTGTTCAAGCCTTGGTTTAGACCAGTATTTTCATTTTTCTTGGATAAATACCTAAGAGAAGACTTGCTGGATTGTATGGGAAGTATCTGTTTAACTTTTTAATTAACCATTCTCCAAAGTGTTTGTACCATTTCACATTTCCATCAGAAGTGTATGTGTCACAGCTGCTGCATCTTTGCCAACCCTTAATATTGTCAGCCTTATTAACTTTAGCCATTTCTGTGGGAGTGTAGTGGTATCTCGTTGTGATTTTCATTTCCTTTTGCCTGATGACTAATGAAGCTGAATACTTTTCATGTACTTACTGACTAGTCACTGCATTGTGAAGTGCCTGTGGCGATCTTTTGCCCAATTTTATTGGGTTGTACAGGTTTGTAGTTCTGTTTATGTAGTTGTGCATGAGTTCTTTTAATAGTCTGAATACAAGTCCTTTGTTAGACATACTTTGCAAATATTTTCTTCCACTCCATGACTTGTCTCCTCATCATTTTCTCAATACTGTCTTTTTATAAGCAGAAAATTTCAATTTTTATAACATCTGATATCCAATTTTATCTTATAGTTATTGCTTTCTGTGTCCTAAAAAAATCTTTGCCTAACCCCAAGTCATGAGGATAATCTCTTCTATCATTTACAGTTTTAGCATTTACACTTAGGCCTCTGATCCACCTCAAATTACTCTTTGTGTGTTTGATGTGTGTGTGTCTGTGTAGAGGGTCTGTGAAAGGAGAGCCACAGATGGGGCAGGGTGTCAATCCACAAATCTGCATATCAACTCCAAATCTTTTGCTGACCACTGAACTTCATGTGTTCAGGGGAGAGTGCAAAAGACCCAAAGAAAAGCAGAAGCTAAAGAGGGAAAGAAAGCAAAGATTTAAGTTGGTGGGGAATGAAAACTCTTTTCAACTCATGGTGCAGGAAAAACCAAACATCCATATATTAAAAAAAAAAAAAACCCTCAAACGTATACACATCATGGATTTCCTGTGATGATACAGCAAAAAGGACCCAACATCCCTTCTGTGATACTTCTTGCCAAAACATAATGATATAAATACATAACTGGAATCTAATCAAAGGGAAACATCTAACTACCCCAAGTTGAGGAACGTTCTACAGAATAACTGGCCTATATTATTCAAAGATGTCGCAGTCATAAAACATTGGGGAGGGCTAAGGAACTGCTTCATATTAAAACAGACTAAAGATATGACAACTAAACGCAACATGTGATCTGGGATTGGATCGTGTGCCAGGAAAAAAAAACTATAAAGGATATTATTGGGATAATCATCAAAGTTTGCATATGGTCTGTGGATTAGATGACGGCATTGTTGTCAATATTAAATGTCCTAATTGTGGTCATTGCACTCTGGATATGTAAGAGGTTGTTTTGTTCTTAGGAAACACACTGAAGTATTTAAGGATAAAAATAATACCATCTATATTCAGTAATGAAGTTTACTTTTGTTTAGAAGTTTTAATAAGCAACTTTTGCAAATGTACTAATGGCCACACAATTCAAATGTTTTCAACAAAGTTTCCATCTGGAATAAATTTACTAATACCACTTAATCATGCAAGGAAAAGAGGGCATGTAAAGGAAAACCCCAACAAACAAGTAACTAACATATTTTAGTGTGTATTTCTGTAGCAGTTCAATTTCTATTGTTTTCTGAATATCCAGAGTAACCCAAAATGTTCCAAATGAAAGAGGTGAACACAGAGCCAGCCTCACACAAGCTAAGAACTACATTTCTCTTGGGGAAAAAAAGGTAGATGGTGCTAAACTGTCCCCCAAAATGTTTGCAAAAATGGAGTCCTACTGACAGTACACAGCCATAACCATTTCTCCACACATTCATCAGCTATGAACATTTGTATATAAGTCTTTGTGTGGACATACACTTTCATTTCTTTTGGGTAAATTCCTAGGAGTAGAATGACTGGTTCATATAATAGACATGGTTAACTTTTTAAGAAACAGACACACTGTTTCCAAAGCGGTTGTAACATTTATGCTCCCACCAGCAGTGTATGAGTTCCAGTTGCTTCACATACTCATCAACATTTGTTATGATCAATCTTTTAAATCGTAGTCTTTCTAATGTGTAGTGGTATCTCATTCTGGTATTTCCCTAACGACTAATGATGCTGAGGATTTTTCATATGCTTATTTGTTATACATGTATCTTCTTTGGTGAAGTGTCTCTTCAAATCATTTGCCTATTTTTTAAACTGAGTTGTTAGTTTTCTTATTATTGAGTTTTGAGGGTTCTTTATATAAGCTGGATAAAAAAACCTTTATCAGATGTATGATTTGCAATTATTTTGTCCCAGTTTGTATGCGGCTTGTCTTTTCATTCCCATAGCAATGTCTTTCAAAGAGCCGACATTTTAATTTTTTTTTTTTTTTTTTTTTTGTGGTACGCGGGCCTCTCACTGTTGTGGCCTCTCCCACTGCAGAGCACAGGCTCCGCACGCGCAGGCTCAGCGGCCATGGCTCACGGGCCCAGCCGCTCCGCGGCATGTGGGATATTCCCAGACCAGGGCACGAACCCGTGTCCCCTGCATCGGCAGGCGGACTCTCAACCACTGCGCCACCAGGGAAGCCCCCGACATTTTAATTTTGAGGAAGTCTATTTAATCTTTTAAAAAATGGATCATGATTTTGGTATCATATGTAAAAACTCTGCTCAACCCAATATTTTTAAAATAAGTTTTATAGTTTTATGTTTTAAATAATCTGTTTTGAGTTAATATTTGTATGTGGTGCAAGATATGGATCAAGGCTCATTTTATTTGGCATGTGGGTATCCAATTGTTCCAGTACCATTTGTTGAAAAGACTATCCTTTCTTCACTGAATTACATTTGCACTTTTGTAAAAGTTTCCTGAATATTTGTATAGGTCTATTTCTGGACTCTATTCTGTTCCATGATCTATTTGTCTATTTCACATCAGTACTACACAGTCCCAATTACTATGGCTTTGTAAGTCTTGAAATCAGAGTTAGTCCTCCAGTCTTCTTTTTCAAAGCTGTTTTGGTTATTCTAGATCCTTTGCATTCTCACCTGAATTTTAAAATCAGCTTGTCAGTATCTACAAAATAGCTGTTGAAATTTTGTTTGAATCAATAGATTAATTTGGAGATAATTAACATCTTAACAATACCATGAATATAGTATATCTCTCCATTCATTGTTTTTTTAAATCAAGAAGTTGAATTTTATCAAATGTTTTTTTCTGCATCTTTTGAGATGATCATTTTTTTCTTTTTCAGTTTGTTTCTGTGATGAATTACATTAATTGATTTTCAAAATCAACCTCATAATGCTTCATGTATTTAAATTTTTAAAAACATTTTAGTTTGAGATAATTGTAGATTCACATGCAGTTGTAAGAAACAATACACAAAGATACTGTGTACCGTTTACCCAGTTTTCCCCAATGGTTACATCTTGCAAACTATAGTACAATGATGCAGCCAGGATATTGGCATTGACAGAGTCATAATACAAAACAGATCCATAGACACAAGAATTTCCCCTATGTCCCTTTTATAATCAAAGCCACCTCCCTCCAACATCCAGCCCATCCTTAACTACTGGCAGTCGCTAATGTGGTCTTCATTTCTTTAATTTTGTAACTGCAAAAATGTTATACAAATGGAATCATAGAGTATGAGATCTTTTGGGTGTTTGTTTGGTTTGGTTTGGTTTTGGTTTGAGGGATTTTTTTTTTAATTAATGGTTTTTTTTTTTCCCTTTCAGTTTGACTGAGACATGATTGACATACAGCATTGTATAAGTTTAGGGTGTACAGCATAATGATTTGACTTACATACATCATGAAATGATTATCACAAGTCTAGTGAACATCCATCTCATATAGATACCAAATTAAAGAAACAGAATAAAATTTTATGTGTGTAAGGAGAACTCTTAGGAGTTACTCTCTCAACAACTTTCATATATAACCTGCAGCAGTATTAATTATATTTATTACATTGTATTTACATTACATCACTAGTATTTGCTTATCTTATAACTGGAAGTTTGTACCTTTTGACTGTCTTTAACCGATTTCCCCTCCTTCAACTCCCCACCTCTGGTAACCACAAACCTGATCCTTTTTCTTTCAGTTTGTTTGTATGTTTGTTTGTTTTTGAAGTATAATTGACCTACAACACTATGTTAGTTCCTGTTACAAAACATAGTATTTTTTTCCTATACATTTCAAAATGATCACCATAAGTCTAGTTATGATATGTTACCACACAAAGATATTACCTAGTAATTGACTATAATCCCCACACTGTACATTTCATATCTGCAACTCATCTATTTTGCAACTGGAAGTTTGTACCTCTTAACCTCCCTCACTATTTCTTCCCTCCCTCACCCTCCTCTCCTCTAGCAACCACCTCTTTGTTCTATGTGCCTGTAACTCTGTTTCCATTTATGTTTTTTCATTTGTTTTGTTTTTTAGATTCTACATATAAGCAAAGTCATACAGTATTTGTCTTTCTCTGTCTGACATATTACTTAGAATAATACCCTCTAGGTCCATCCATGTTGCTACAAGTGGAAAGAGTTCCTTCTTTTTATGGCTGAGTAATATTCCATTATATATACCACATCTTCTTTATCCATTCATCTACTGGTGGGCACTTGAGTTGCTTCCATATCTTGGCTATTGTGAATAATGCTGCAGTGAACATAAGGGTACATGTGTCTTTTCTAATTAGTGCTTTTGTTTTCTTTTGATAAATTGCTGGATCTTATGGTAGTTCTATTGTAATTTTCTGAGGACTCTCCATACTGTTTTCCATAGTGGCTGCACCTATTTACATTCCCACCAACAGTGTAGGAGAGTTCCCTTTTCTCAACACCCTCACCAACACTTCTTATTTGTTGTCTTTTTGATAATAGCCATTCTGAGAGGTGTGAGGTGACATCTCATTGTGATTTTCATTTGCATTCCCCTGATGATGATTAGTGATGTTGAGCACCTTTTCATGTGCCTGTTGACCATCTGAATAGCTTCTTTGGAAAAAAATTTTATTCCAATCCTCTGCCCAGTTTTTTATTAGGTTGTTTGTGTTTGTTTGTTAGATGTTGTGTTGTATGAGTTCTTTGTATATTTTGGATATTAACCCCTTATCAGATATATCATTTGCAAATGTCTTCTCCCATTTATTAAGTGGCTTTTTCATTTTGTTGATCGCTTCCTTCACTGTGCAAAAGCTTTTTAGCTTGATGTAGTCCCATTTGTTTCTTTTTGCTTTTGGTTCCCTTGCTTGAGGAGACATAGCCAAATACACACACACACACACGCACACACATATATATATATAATTACTGATACTGATAGCAAAGGGACTACTGCTTACGTTTTCTTCTAGAAGTTTTATGGTTTCGGGTGCTACATTTAAGCCTCTAATCTATTTTGAATTTGTTTTTGTGCATGGTGTGAGAGAGTAGTCCAGTTTGATTCTTTTACATGTAGTTGTCCAGTTTTCCCAACACCATTTATTGAAGAGGCTGTCTTTTCCCCATTATATACTCTTGCCTCCTTTGTTATAGATTAATTGTTCATATAAGCATGGGTACATTTATGGGCTCTCTATTCTTTTGCATTGATCTATGTGCCTTTTTTTGTGGCAGTACCATAATGTTGATGACTGTAGCTTTGTAGTAAGGTTTGAAACCTGGGGGCGAGATACCTCCAGCTTTGTTCTTCTTTCTCAACGTGTTTTTGGTTATTCAAGGTCTTTTTTGTTTCCATACAAATTTTAGAATTATTTGTTCTAGCTCTGTGAAAAAATGCCATTGGTATTTTGATAGGGATTGCATTGAATCTGTAGATTGCCTTGGGTAATATGGTCTTTTTAACAATAGTAATTCTTCTACTCCATGAACACAGTATATTTTTCCATCTGTTTCTATCGTCTTCAATTTCTTTCATTAGTATCTTACAGTTTTCTGAATACAGGTGTTTTACCTCCTTAGATTTATTCCTAGATATTTTATTCTTTTTGATGAGACTGTAAATGGGATTGTTTTCTTAATTTGTCTTTCTGATAGTCCATTGTTAGCATATGGAAATGCAACAGATTTCTGTATATTAATTTTGTATCCTGCAAATTTATCAAATTCATTGATGAGCTCTAGTAGTTTTTGGTGGTGTCTTGAGGATTTTTCTATGTATAGTTATCATGTCATCTGCAAACAGTGACGGAGTTAATTTTCCCTTTTCCAGTTTGGATTCTTTTTCTCTCTTTCTCTTATCTGATTGTGGTGGCTAGGACTTCCAGCATGTGATCTTTTGAGACTGGTGTTTTTTCACTCAGCATAATTCTCTAGAGATTCATCTAGGTGTTGTATATATCAGTGGTTCATTCCTTTTATTTACTTTTTTTTGAATTTTTGAATTTTATTTTTTTATATAGCAGGTTATTAGTTATCCATTTTATACATGTTAGTGTATATATGTCAATCCCACTCTCCCAATTCATCACACCACCACCACCACCCCAGCACTTTCCCCCCTTGCTGTCCATACATTTGTTCTCTACATCTGTGTCTCTATTTCTGTCCTGCAAACTGGTTCATCTGTACCATTTTTCTAGGTTCCACATATATGCATTAATATACGTATTCCTTTTAACTACTGAGTAGTATCCCATGGTATATATGTACCACAGTTTGTTTAACCATTCACCCACTGAAGGACATCCAGGTTGTTTCCAGTTTGGGGTTATTACAAACAAAGCTGCTATATATATTTGTAAACAGGTTCTTGTGTGAGCATTAGTCTTCATTTCTCTGGGGAAAATGCCCAGAAGTGTTATTACTGGGTAGTAGTTTCATATTTAGTTGTTGTTGTTGTTGTTGTTGTTGTTTTTAATTGCCAAACTGCTTTCCTATACCATTTACAGTCCTTCCAGCATTGGATAAGTAATCCAGTTTCTCCTCATCCAAAAACCATTTGGTGCTGACACCACCCTTCATTTTAGCCATTCTGATAGATGTGTAATGATATCTCACTGTGGTTTTAATTAGTATTTCTCTGATGGATAATGATGTTGAACATATTTTCACATGCTTATTTGCCATCAATAACCTCTTCAGTGAAATGTCTCTTCATGTCTTTTGCCTATTTCCTAATGGGATTGTTTGATTTTTTTTTTTTTCCTGTTGAGCTTTGGGAGTTCTTCATATATTCTAGCTACCAGTCCTTTGTTAGATATGCGGTTTGCAAACATCTTCTTTAACTCTATAGCTTACCTTTTCATCCTCTTAACAGGAGCTTTCACAGAGAAAAAGCCCTCAATTTTTACAAAGTCCAATTTATAAATTTTTCCTATTATATATCATGCTTTTGGTGTCAAATATAAGAACTCTTTGCCTAGTGCTAGATCCTAAAATTTTTCTATTTTTTTCTAAAAGTTTTGTATTTCTATGTTTTATGTTTATTTTTCAATCCATTTTGAATTATTATTTGTATAAAGTGTGAGACTTAGGTGGAGGTTCATTTTTTAACTTACAAGCATCCAATTGCTCTAGGACTATTTGTTGAAATGGCAAGCTTTTCTCCATTGAACTGCTTTTGCACCTTTCTGGAAAAAAATATTTGAGTACTTTTTCAGCCCTGCCCTCTTGTTTCTCTCTCTCTGGGGTCCTGATGACATAAGTATCAAATCTTTTGTCACAGTCTCACAGGTCCCTAAGGTTCTGTTTTTTGTGATTTGGGGGTTTTGTTTTGGAATATTATCTCTGTTGTTCATATTGGGTAATTTCTATTGTTTTACCTTTCCCCTGTTCCCTCCATTCTACTGTTGAACCCATCACTGAGCTTTTATTTTGATTACTGTAGTTTTCAGTTCTAAATTTTCCATTTGGTTCTTATTTACATCTTTTGTTTATTGGGTGAGACTATGCATTCAATTTCTTTGCTGAGGCCTTTTATTTTTCATTTGTTTCTAGCATTTTCGTCATGTCTGATTTAAACTTTCACAGATAATTCTAACAACATCTCTGTCATCTCAGTATTGGTATATATTGTTTGTCTTTTTCATTCGAGATCTTCCTAGTTCTTGGTATAAATAGTGATGTTTGACTGAAATCTGGACATTTTTGTGTTATGTTATGAGACTCTGGATCTCACTTAAATCTTGTTTTAGTTGGCTTTCTTTGACAGTGCTCTCACAAGGGGAAGGGACACACTACCTTGTTATTGCCACATGGAGGTAGAGGTCCAGGTTCCCCACGAAGACTTCCATTGATACCCAAAGGGAGGGGAGCTCCTTGTTACTTCTTGGTGACGGGGAGTTCCAGCTCTCCTTGTGGTCTCCACTGATACCACACTGGAGGTGGCCTCATTGCTGCTGAGCCATGTGGAAGTCCTAACTCCTCAACAGGCTCCTATGACACCACTCTAGTGAGGACGGGGAGACATACCTCATTACTGCTGGTCAATGAAGTATGCCAGCGCCCCCATCCTGCTGTCTCAGGTCTTCTCCCATTTGTCTTCTCCTTTATCTTTGGTCTCATTTCTGTCTGTTGTGGGTGATAAGCCACTCTAGGTGTTCTGTCTCTCAGTCTTCCCCTCTGCTGGCCACCCCATTCCGCCCCAGGAGGCATTGCCCCCACTGGGGTCGGGGCAGGAGGGAAAGGGCGAGAAAAGCTCTATCCTCTCTGAACTCTCACCACCTTTCCCAGGGCTGCTGACTCCCATCTCCTTCAGCCCCTACTGCCGGCAGGATCAGTGGGCATTTCCCCAATACTCTGACTTCTGTCCTCTCTCTCCACAGCTTCCAGTCAGGGTGGAAGCTGGTGCTGCTTTGTCATAGGGAGCTGATCTCTCCTTCCCTTTCAATAGTGAAGGCTTTTGCTGTTATTTGCTTCACTTGTTCAAACCCCCTTGTTCTTCATATTCTTTGGGTTTGAGGGTAGCAAGAAAAAGAACTGGCTTGGGGCTTCTCTGGTGGCACAGTGGTTGAGAGTCCGCCTGCCGATGCAGGGGACACGGGTTCGTGCCCTGGTCTGGGAAGATCCCACATGCTGTGGAGCAGCTGGGCCCGTGAGCCATGGCCACTGAGCCTGCGCGTCCGGAGCCTGTGCTCCGTAACGGGAGAGGCCACAACAGTGAGAGGCCCGCGTACTGCAAAAAAAAAAAAAAAAAAAAAAAAAAACTGGCTTCATCAATCCTCCTAAGCCAGATGTGGCTGACAACTCTTCAAAGATGTAGAGTAGTTGCTTTGATCCCTAGCTTATGGATGAGGAAACTGGGGACTTCCTCCAGAGCCACAGGCAGTGAGTGACAGGGCTATGCATGGAGCCTTCTCACTCACATCTTATACTTTTATTTCTTCAATATGGGAGGGACAGAACCAACATTTTCTGACCAAAAATGTAGAGTGATATATTCAGTAGGAGATGTCTCGGCAGAAAGCACACTCACTTTCTTGTAAAGAACTCCTTCCTTGACAAGCACTAGGGTAGAAGGGCAAAGGGGTTGGTCCCCTCTCCTCCCGCTGTGACCAAGGAGGGCAACAAGGCTTCAGAAAAGAAAGGAGGTGATGTGGAAGTACACCACAGTAGAGAGGAGTTTAAAGTCACTGGGGAAATATGGGAGGGAAGGAAAAATGCAGGGGCTGTGGAGGGAGTGAGCGTGGGGGAGAGCAGAGTGGACTTCAGAAGGTCAGGCACGTCTCAGTGTTTTACATGAATCCCCTCCCCCAGCACCCATGTAGCACTTGGTATGGTCCACAACGTCCACTGAGAACTTCTGATGGGCACCAAGATGTAAGGACTCCTGCTCCTGGTGGACCTGGTGGATGTAGAGTAGGGCTGGGGACAGTGCACAGACCTGTGTGCTGTGGCACAGAGGTCAGGAAATGAAAGTGCCCATGAATTAGCAGGAATGCCCAGCAGAGAGCTTTGGGTTTTCACCTAGCTGAGGTCAAGCCAATTGTATCTGGATCCTTGCAGAATTCAAACTCAAACTTGCTAGCTTCCAGACTTTAGCCCTTGACTGTTGTGCCAGAGGCACTAAGCTTTACACTTGAGAGCACGGGATCAAGAGCTGACCCCTTGGATTCAGATCTTGGTCGTTGGTGCCTCCATTTGCTCATCTCTGAAGTGGGAGCAATAATAGCAGCCATGGTGGACTGCCGTCCTGAAGGTTACTGTGATCTCTGTAAAGCAGCTAGGCAGTACCTGGGCATGGTAAGTGTAACGGAAAGCATTTAAATATGCAAATCCAATTAAAGTGTCTATCCCATGGCTGTGAGATGAAGGGACAAGGGGATTGTAACCGCACATTACCCTCCAGAAGCACTCAGAACATACAAGCCACCACCGTCTACCATCTTGCCTTTTGCAAGGCCATTCCTAGGTCAGATCCCCACTACTTTTGCCTTAGTGTTGCTTTTCTGTGGGTTCTGTCCCTGTGCTGTGCATATTTGTTCATCTTTTGCCAGTTGGCTCTAAAGAGGTTTCCTCTCAGGCTTGCGTTTGATCTCCGCTTCTCCCATATGGTCCCCAGATGTGGCAGGAGAGGCCGTGGGCGTGGCTGTGATAGTGTTATTCAGACTTCCCTCCCTGGCAGAGCACACGCGGGATGTCTGCGCTGAGGATGGCAAGGCTTGAACTGCTCCAGGAGACCGAGGGCAAGACATATGACTGACTCTCCATGTGTCGGGCCACACCCCACCGACGGGGTAACCACGTAGACCCAGAGCAGAAGTTTGCAGAGAACTGGAGCAGCACGTGGACTCCACGGGCTGCCCTGTCTTCCAAGCCCTCAGAGCAGAGGTTTTCCGCTGGCTTCAAGGCAGAGTGGCCGCGTGGGGAGGGGTCCCTTAAAATCTGCGATGCCAGGCTCCGCCCTGTCCTTGGGCTGGAGCCTTGGAAGGAGCACAGGTGACTTTAACTAGCAGCCTCTGACTTGGAAGAGGCCTTAGCATTCCTCACATGCTCTGGAAGCTACGGAAACCAAACAAAACACTTTGTCCGAACGCCACTTGGAGGAAGATGAGAGCCGCTCCCGCTGCCCCAGCATTCCTGCCATGGGGGATGAGCTCCCCACCGGCTTTCTGGGGAACTCAGGCTGGCAACGCTGCTGGAACCAGCTTCCCAGACGAAAATCCCTCGGACACCGTGGGGCCGGAGCGTGCCGAACAGGAGCCGCAGGAGTGAGGCTCCGGCTGCCCCGCAGACGCTGACGGGTCCCGCAGGACCCCGCCCGTGTCACCGAGTCCTGACCGGACAGCGCAGCTCACGCGACCCCACCTCACGGGGTCCCCTCCAGAGACCACTCACGGGACCCCACTCGGGACCACAGCACGCACACGCGCCAGCGCAGCCCGGGAGCCATTCCTCCGGCTCCGTCAAAAGGAGAGCCCTTCCCAGAATCCCCCAGGGGCCTCGTCCTCACATCTCACTGGCCAGAGAGGCATCGTGTGTGTGTGTGTGTGTGTGTGTGTGTCTAAGCCAATCAGCCCCGGCTCTGCTGGGGACTCCCCGCCTCAGGGACCCTGGCTGATGCGCGCTGAAGCTTCTCGCGCGAAGTTGAGGTTGTGCTGGAGTTGAGAGCCCAGCCTGAGGTGAATTGTCCTGAGCCTAGGCCTGCGGCCACAGGGGTCACTGCCTGGACAAGGTGGGACTCTCAGAAGGAACAGGAAACCCTCGGCCTCGGACCCCAAGCCTGTGGCCTTGAAGCGCTTGCATTTCCTGGTGGTTGGTCCAGCACCGATAACCTTTATTTGAGGCCTCACAATGTGCGGGACGGACGCAGCCCTAGCAGTTTACTGTCCACTAGGTGGTGTGACCCTCACAGCACCCCGTGTGACAGGCTTGAACGTGCTCGTTGGACAGATGAGAAAACTGAGGGCAGAGCCCAGATTTGAAGCCCAGGCTGCCTGATCCCAAGCCTGTGGTGTTGATGACTCCACTGATAGCGCCCTGTGGTCGGTCACATGGTCAGCATCTCTCACATGTCTGCACCTTGCTCCTCACTGGAGATTCAGTTAGGGATGAAAACCACAATCATATAATTGTGTCAACATTACTGCGGGCTATTGCTGGACACTGTTCTAAGTGCTCTGATACAGCCATCTTATAAAATGACTCCCGTTCCTTTCCATATTTAGCAGATGAGAAAAACGAGTCCTGGACAGGTTAAAGGTACTTACCCAAACTGACATGGTTAAAAAATTGGGGACCCAGGGCTTCCCTGGTGGCGCGGTGGCTGGGAGTCCGCCTGCCGATGCAGGGGACAAGGGTTCGTGCCCCGGTCCGGGAGGATCCCACGTGCCGCGGAGCGGCTGGGCCCGTGAGCCATGGCCGCTGAGCCTGCGCGTCCGGAGCCTGTGCTCCGCGATGGGAGAGGCCACAACAGTGAGAGGCCCGTGTACCGCAAAAAAAAAAAAAAAAATTGGGGACCCAAGATCTGAATCCAGGATGACTGAATTCGGGGCACTTCACCACAGTCTAGGGTGGGTTTCAGAATGGTTTCTGGGCTGCGTGTATCATTCACTGGTGACCAAATCAAATCTTTCCTAACCTTCCAGTGTTTGGATGGACTCAAAGCTCTCTCGATATCAGGAACTTAAAAAGGAAAGTGTCCCTCCAAGTCTAAATGTAGGAGATGTCCCTGACATGAGCAGAGAAAAGGAATCCCCATGACGGAGGTTTCTAATTTCCATCTGAGCAGCATGAATCACGTGGGGTGGGTGGATGACTGGGACTGACTACAAGACCTAACGTCTACAGGAGGACTTCTTAGCTGTACAGCTTCCTCTGATTGGCTTCTGCTGTTGCTGGTCTGCTTTGCTGTGGTGACAGGGAGCAAAACTGTTTTCTTTAAAATGCCTTGCTTAAAAGAGCACTCAGGAAAATGTATCCTACTCATGCTGATATCAGAGGAAATGGGGACCCCAGGAAAGAGCATTTCAGGGAAGAGAAGATGATATATGTGTAATCTAAAATATGACACAACTGAACTTATCTGAGAAACAGACTCACAGACATGGAGAAGAGACTTGTGGCTGCCAAGGGGTAGGGGGGTGGGAGAGGGATGTATTGGGAGTTTGGGATTAGAAGTTGCAAACTATTACATACAGAATGGATAAACAAGGTCTTACTGTATGGCACGGGGAAATATATTCAATATCCTGTGATAAATTGTAATGGAAAAGAAGATGAAAAAGAATACATATATGTGTATAACTGAATCGCTTTGCTGTACAGTAGAAATTAACACAACATTGTAAATCAACTATGCTTGAATAAAATAAAAAGAAAAGGAAGGATGAAAACGCAGCTTGAGAAGGCTGGGCGCAGCATGGGAAAGGCTTCGTGTTTCTATGATGTTTGGGTTCAGGGTGGCTGTGTCCCATGAGACAAGGCAGCGTAATTCTGGACAGGTGACTTGTAGACAAGCTGTAAGAGCTTTGCATGACAGGCTTGCTCCCTTGAGCTTTATACTGCAGTGCAAGTGGCCTGAGACCAGAAATACTTGCATGTGGGCTCTAAGGTGTGGGTCAAGGGTGTGTAATGCCACAGTGTTTTCAAAAATTAAAACTTTAAAGATAATGTCCATCAATAAGGAAATGGCTAAATAAGTTCCGGAACATTCATAGTGGAGAATATCATGCAGCCGTTAAAAAGAATGGGACACAATCATGGAAGTACAAGTTAAAAATTAATGAGGCTCTACTGTACACCCAACCAAATGGCAGAAATCTAAAAAGACTGATAATACCAAATGTTGGTCAGGCTTTAAAACAACCGGAACTCTCATACACTGCTGGAGTGTAAAATGGTCCATTACTTGGCAAAACTGGCAGTTTCTGCTAAAGCTATATATGCATCTCCCTATGAATTAACAAGTCCACCCAAGGTAAAATTAGAAAAAAGTTGCATATATATCTACCCAAAAAAAAAAAACCCTACAAGAACGTTCATGTTGGCTTTGTTCATAACAAACCAAAAACTGGAAGCAATAGTCCATCAATTGGATAATGAATAAATAAACTGTGGTATAATTCATTGATGGAATATTACACAGCAGCAAAAAAAAATGGACACATGACAGTATGGATGAATCTCACAGACATTGTTTGAGCAAAAGAGGCCAGACACAACACGGTGCATACTATACGCTTTCAATTGTATTAAACTTAAGAACTGGCAAAACCAGTCTATCGTGCTAGAAATCAAAAAAATGGTCATCTCTGGGAGGGAGTATTGACTGGGAAGAATCATGATGGAAATGTCCTATATCTTGATCTGAAGAGTGGTCACAAAGTATAAATGTATGTAAAATTCATTGGGTTATAAACTTAAGATTTGGGCATTTTGCTCTAAGCAAATGATTTCTCAGTATAAAAGAAGACAAGAGAAGTTAACAATGGTTAACTTAGAGACTGTTTTTATTGTGTTATTTACTTTTGGAAAAAAAAGTAAAAGTGTTTAAAATTCTAAAATTATGAGGTAAACCTCTTTGTGTTCACAAGGTAAGATATCCATGACACACTGTTGACTGGAAAAAGCATGTAACAACACACGAAGTACAGGAGATTTCTAATTCAGATCAGAATGGGAAAGACCTTCATTCTCATAGGGACAACAAGAAAAACCAAGACAAGATAAAAACTGTACATTTATATAAGAGTGAGAAGAGGGGAAGACAGAAGGAAGCCTTGAGAACTGGATTCCAGAAAGAAACAATCATGAGTGAGCAGAAAGACATGATAGCTCCCTGCTTCCACACTGAGGTCTGGGTAGCGTTGACCTGCCATGGATGAAAAACCTTCGCGGTAGCAGAGGGCTGTGAGCTGGACTTTGGGTGGCAGTATGGACTGATGGCGCGAGCTGGAGCCTAGAAGAGCCACAAAGGCAAGGAGAGAGGACTCAACCGGAACAATTCTCCTCCCCCACTCCAGGTCGTGCCATGAAAGGGGCAGTGGAGTAGGGGTTGCTCAGCAGAGAGAAATCAAAAAGTCCCATGCTTTCTTTCAGTTAATAGAGTTGAAACTACAAGCAACCCTTCCCAGCCCCAATACTGACAAGATCCAAAAGGCTATAGCTCGGGATTTGAGGTTGGGCTAATTCACAGGTTAATTCAGTCTGAAGAAAGATGCAATTTCTCTGGCTCAGCTAGACGCTGTAGGAGAAAGCTGAGTGACGAGCTCCTCACCTTTACTGCATTCAGAGGAAATGCACTTCAGTCTCTAAGGAACAAACAGGACAAAACAAAAATACTTCACTCTTTATTATTCTTTTCTACACAGTGTGCAGAATACAATAAAAACAATTACAAAACATGCAAAAAGCAGAAAAATGTGACCTGTATTTAAGAGAAATTACATTCTTTAGGAGATACCATTGATGGTTCAGTTACTAGAGTAAGAATAAACTAAAACAATTATTTCAAATCTGAGTGAACAGATGGTATATTTTAGGAAGTGAATGGAAACACTAAAAAAAAAAAAAAAGGGATGGGCTTAGGTTGGACAATGCAGAAGTCAGAATCAGTGAACTTGAAAAAAAGGTCAATGGAAATTATCCAAATTGGCAAAGAGAGAGAAAAAAGATTTTAAAAACATGACCAAAACATCTGTGAAATGAAAGATCCATATCAAGTAGTCTGAGATACAAGCATTTTGGAGTCCAATAATAAGAGGAAAGAGAGACAATGGAAGAAAAATATTTGAAGAATTATTGGCCCAAACATTCCAATCTTATGAAAAGCCACAAACTGCTGAAAGCCAAATATAAAGAGAAAAATCTGTCCGAGAAAGAATATGCATTACATAGAGCAATGGCTTTTTTTAAATGGCTGGTTTCATTGGAAACATTTGGAGGCAGAAGGCAATGGAGCAACACACTTAAAGTGCTGAGAGAAAAGAAACCTCAATCTAGAATTCTGTAACCAGCAAAATCATCCTTCAAAAAGGAAGGCAAAATAGAAATTTTCAGGTAAACGAAAGTTAAAACAAAGAAACAAACCTCTGTAGCAATTGAACCTCCACGACAAGAAACACTAAAGGTAGGTTTGGGGACTGAAGGGAAATGATACTGAATATAAACATGGAGCCACAGCAGATGCTCAACTGCAGCACTGTTGGCATTTGGGGCTAAATAATTCTCTGTTATGGAGACTGTCCTGTTCATCATCCCTGACCTCTACCCACTAGATGCCAGAAGCATCAGCCCCCAGTTGTGACAACCAAAAATCTCTCCGGTGGGAATGAATTCTGCAGAAGAAAATGAAGACCATCACAAAGGGTAACAGACGGAGTGACTGTGTCACCCCCCAGATTCATATTTGAAATCCGAACTCCCAGTGTGATGGTATTAGGAGGTGAGGCCTTTGGGTGGAGCCCCCATAAACGGGTTTAGGGCCCTGATGGCAGAGAGCTGTCTGCTCCTTCTGCCACTCGAAGACACAGTGAGAAGTCGGCCATCGGCACCCAGAAGAGACCCCGCAGCAGTACACCACCCTGCTGGCACCCTGATCTTGGACTTCCAGCCACCAGGACTGTGAGAAATAAATTTCTGTTGTTTATAAGCCACCTACTCTATGGTACTTTGTATGGCAGCCCAAACTGACTGACAGTAACTTTGTAGGTTAATATAAAAGAATATTTTTCTGGGTTTTTAGTTTTTGAAAAAAAACTGAGTTAAAAACAATGATAACAACAGCGAATTTTGTGATTTGTAATTTATTTAGAAGTAAAATATAAGAAAAAAGTTGAACAAGGGTCAGAAGAGGATGCATAGAAAAATACTGTTGCAAGGTTTTTATATTACAGTGAAATGGTGAATGTTAATTCAAAGTAGACTGATAAAATAAGTATATGTGTCACTTATAAAACAACCACTAAAAATATATAGTTAAAATCCAATAGAAGATGGGCTTCCCTGGTGGCACAGTGGTTGAGAATCCGCCTGCCGATGCAGGGGACACGGGTTCGTGCCCCGGTCTGGGAAGATCCCACATACCGCGGAGCAGCTGGGCCGGTGAGCCATGGCCGCTGAGCCTGCGCATCCGGAGCCTGTGCTCCGCAGCAGGAGAGGCCACGACAGTGAGAGGCCCGCGCACCGCAAAAAAAAAAAGAATCCAATAGAAGAGAAAGAGTGGAATAGTTATTTTTAAAAAGGTGAAAAAGGAGGAGGAACAAAAATAAACAAATAATAATAAATAGCCAGGCAGTAATAAGCAAACCTTATTAATAATTTGAGTAAATGAAAATGGCCTAAATCCTCCAATTAGAAGGCTGATATTGTCAAACCAATTTTTTTTAAAGTAAAAGCCAATTATATGTCATTTATAGGAGATATCATAGAGATATAAATAGGTTCGAACTTAAAGACTGAAAAAGTTTGAAAACATTAATCATAAGAAAGGTGGAGTGGCTAGGGGCTTCCCTGGTGGCGCAGTGGTTGAGAGTCCGCCTGCCGATGCAGGGGACACGGGTTCGTGCCCCGGTCCGGGAAGATCCCACATGCCACGGAGTGGCTGGGCCCGTGAGCCGTGGCCGCTGAGCCTGCGCGTCCGGAGCCTGTGCTCCGCAATGAGAGAGGCCACAACAGTGAGAGGCCCGCGTACCGCAAAAAAAAAAAAAAAAGAAAAGAAAAAAAAAAGCAAGCTGGAGTGGCTATATTCATAAAAAGTGAAGTAGATTTTAAGACAGGAAGTGCTAGTTGTGACAGAAGAACCTTCATAATGATAAACGCATTACGTCATGAAGGAAGACAACAAATCTAAATATATTTGCACCTAATAATCCACTATTATTGTTGGAGACTTAGCTCTCGTGTCTTAGACAGAAAATATTAGTAAGAATATATAAAACCTGAACAGCTATCAATCAACCTACTTGACAAATACAAAACACTCTACCTAATGTTTGAAAAATATACATTATTTTCAAGTTCACATTGAACATACTCCAAGATAGGTTATACTTTGAGCCATAAAATTTCAATAAAAGTAATAGCACTGAGATAATATAGAATATGGAATTGGTTAGAAATCAATAACAGAAATATATCTGACTAAGCAACTTTAACACACTAGAGGCATAATTCACAGCAGAGGCAATGACTCTGTACTGGGAATATTACTTGATGGGTCTTTGGTTGTGGAAGGTGAGCCCCATCCCCACCCTCCTATTCCCAGGGCCCAACTAGAAAGAAAGATGCAACTGAGAAGGAGCTGCATTCCTGCATCAGGAAAAAAGTTAATATACTGGGAAATCCCCAGATATTTGGAAAATAAACAATATATGTCTAAATAACATATCAATCAAAGAAATCACAAGGAAAATCAGAAAATATTTTAATTGATTGATAATTTTTCTTTGAATGACAATCCTTTTAGAGTATGTTTACAGCAAAATTGAGAGCAAGGTACAGAGGGTTCCCATATCGCCCACACACGCACAGCCTGCCCTGTTACCAACATGCCGCACCAGATGGTACATTTCTTACCAATGATGAGCCTGCATTGACACATCATTATCGCCCAAAGTCTGTGGTTTACATTAGGGTCCACTCTTGGTGTTGTACATTCTATGGGTTTGGACAAATACATAATGACATGTGTCTGCCTTATAGTATCACACTCATGTTCATGAGTGTGATGTACTCATATGATGTATCATTTTCACTGCCATAAAAATCCTCTGTGCTCTGTCCAGTCATCCCTCAATGGTAATTTTTTAAAACAGCAAAACCACATGCAATGAAAGAAAAACTAGATAAATGGGGCTTCATCAAAATTTAAAACTTTTGTTCTTTAAAGGATACTGTCAGGATAGTTAAACTACAACTCACAGAATGAGAGAAAATATTTGCAAATCATGTATCTGATAAGGGACTAGTATTCAGAATACATGAAGAACTCTTACAATTCAACAATAAAAAGACAAATAACCCAATTTTTAAATGGGCAAAGAATTTGAATACACATGTAACCAAAGAATATGTACAAATGGCCAATAAGCACATGAAAATATTGCTCAAGATGATTAGCCATCAGGGAAATGCAAATCAAAACCACAGTGAGATACCACTCTCACCCACTAGGATGGCTGTAATCAAAAAGACAGACAAAAGCAAGTGCTAACACGGATGTGGAGAAATTGGAACCCTCATGAACTGTGGTGGAAATGTAAAATGGTGCAGGCACCTTGGAAACAGTTTGGTAGTTCTTCAACACGTGAAACACAGAGTTATTATATGATCCAATAATTCCACACCTAGGCATATACACAAGAGAGTTGAAAACATATGTTCACACAAAAGTTGTACATGAGTATTTCTAGCAGCATTATTCATAACAGCTAAAATATGGAAACAGTCCAAATGCCCATCAAGTGGTGACTCAGTCTATGAAAGATGGAATATTAGTCAGCCATAAAAAGGATGAAGTCCTGATTTACGCTGCATATGCTAAGTGTTTGAAGCCAGTCACAAAAGACTGTATGATTCTAACTACATGAAATGTCCAGAATTTGGAAATCCACACAGACAGAGAGTAGATTAGCGCTTGCCAGGGACTGGGAGGGTGTGGGATGGAGAGTGACTGCTAGTGGGGATGGGGTTTCTCTTCAGGGTGATAAAAATGTTGTATTAGATAATGGTGATGGTGCACAGGTTTGTGAATATACTAAAAACCACTGGATTGTATGTTGTAAAATGTGGATTTTATGGTATATGAATTATATCTTAAGAAAGCTGTTACTAAAAAATGGCAGAATATTGTAACAACCTTATTCCAATGATGAAATGGATAAAAACCTTGAAAGACAGACCTCACCAAAACTGACCCAAGAATAAATAGAAGTAGAATTCATACTTAAAAACATCCCAATGAAGAAAAGGACAAGTTCAGATGGCTTCACTGATAGACTATCACAAACATTTAAGGACAAAATCTTACCTATTATCCACAATCCCTTTTAGAAAAAGAAGCAAAGGATCATGGAATGCTTCCCAACTCATTGGATGAGGCCAAAATAAGCCCAACACCAAACCCTTACAAAACCAAAGAAAAACTACAGAGCAACATCCTAAGTGAGCATAAATGAAAAAAATTAACAAAATGTTAGCAAACCAAACAGCAACACACAAAGAAAGGACAATCCATCATGACCAAGTAAGGCTGACAACACCCGATGTCGGTGAAGCTTTGAGGAGCTGGTCATGCACGGACCAATCACGATACAATGCAATGAACAAAGCTGTGATCAACAGATCCCGTGTCCTTAGGTTCCCTCTAGATAGGGTACTCTTGACACACGCTATTGTATTTTTCCCTCCTGTTGCAAACTTGCAAATTCAGCCTTAAATATGGAGTGTTTGGCACGTGGCCTCCAAGCCAGATGTGACCCCAATGAGGTTATCGCAGAGCTTAGGGAACATTTTCACAGCATGAGGCGGGGTCTGGCATCTCTGACAAACAGCTTCATTTCCAGGGAATCTGCTGGATGGAGGGCTGTCTGGCCTGCCAGGATTTTCATGAGAACGGGTCTGGTCTCTTCCTCTGCTCTGACCCATGGGCTTTCCTCCTCTCTGTTGGCATCAGCCTCAGGTGGGTTGCAGCACCAGCATGACAGACTGGGTAAATGGGGCACCTGAAGCACCTGCATCACAGTGTAAGTCGTTATGTTTTAAGTCAGTTAATTTGTCTTTTCAGAGCCCTTCAGTGCACATGCTTTGTTCTGAAGGAAATAAATTCTAACTGTTTTTTTAAATCTACCTGTGTATCACCCTGCTTTTAAGCAATTGTGAAACAGGCAAGCATACTCATGCAGGGACCTAGGTCCAGTTGCAGGCGGCCATTCGCCTCAGTGTTAGAGAAAACGAGCCGACCTCCAACAAAAGCCAGCAAACACTGAGACCTCACACATGCTCCCCCTCCTTCAGGGCTTGCTCAGGGGCTTCTGACGAACATTACTTGGGGCTCTGGAATGAATTCACAGAGTAAGCCAGGGACTGGCGAGCCAGCTTTCCTTCTTCCATAAATCTCCTTCCCTCTCAGAAAAATAAAGGAGGTGGTAGCCAAAAACAGCAACCCCATCCACCTGGTGGTACCAAGAGAAGCCAGAGGCGCCCTCGGGTCTGCAAATGCTCGGGGAGCGAGGGAAGGGAAAGGCTCTCTCCTCCCATTTCTCGTCCTGTCTCTTCCTCTGGACAATGTGGCACCTGGGGGGCTGGTTATAGCCCCAGCTGCAGCCAGCGGTCCAGCTGCTCCGTGCCCCGAACACCTCCATGTGCCCTTTAAGGGAGATGGTGCTATCTTCCATTTACAGATGAGAACAGTACAGTTCAGATAGTAGCAGTTTGCCCAGGACCACAACTATCAGTGGCAATTTGGATTCCAACCCAGGTCTGCGCAGCTCCAAATTCTGTTTTCTTCCAAATGATCATAGTACCATGCTCCATGGCACTGCGTTGTCGACAGGGTAAGAAAAGAGAAAGCTGGAATCCCTGCTAAGGTACAGAAGGACCTATGTTTAGGTGTGGCTTTTGGCTGAAGCACTTCATGCGAATTGAACCCCACACGGTTTTTAAGGGAATATATTGGCTTAGTCTAAAGGGAACAGCGTGGTACAACATTAAGACAGTCTTCGGGTTCCTGAACTTCTACAGAAAGGAAGCAGGCTGAGAACACTCGTCTGCAAATACTGGTCATTTCTTATGGAAGACGAGGATGACTCGGGGCCAAAAAGGGCTCAGGGAACAGAGCTGAGAGAGGAAAAGTTTCTCACAAGATGTGGGTGGGTCAGCGAACGGGCTGTAGATGGACGCCCAGCCAGACTTGAGACTTCTCGTGAACTAACAATCACTGTGTGCCTCGCATGTCACTCCCGTTTGGTCAGGGGTGTCCACTGAGATGGGCCCGTCCCATGGTGTGTTGAGTGTGCAGAGAAGACAACTTGCCCCTTTTCCATAAGCCTTCGAAACAAGAGGAGCTTTTCCCTGGGGAACAAAACCTGAGGGGTCTTATTCACACGTGGACTTGATTGGGGAAAAGATCCTCAACTCTCAGCACGTGACTGAAAGAAGGATGGAATGAGCCTGTCTGGGGAGGAAAAGAGTCTACTCTGCCCCGGGGAGCAATACAGATAACTTCTGTCCAGAGAGCAATTGTGGCAGTTATAAAACGTGGCCGCAAACTCTGTGACCCTTCTCCCTTCAGAGATGGCTGTTCATGACCCGTTCTTCTGAATCTGCATGAGCTTGTGACTCCTGCCACTAACGGAGCACAGTGGGAGGGACACGATGGGGCCTCTGAGGCTGGGCCTTCATAAAAGGCGATGCCACTCCTGCCCTGGAGCTGGATGCTTGCTCTGGGGGCTCTGAGCCACCACGTGAACTTCCACCTTGAAGCTGCCGTCTTGTAAGGAGTCCGTGCGTGTATGTGCTCCTGTCAACATTTCCGGTTGGGCCCATCCTTGGAGTCCCCCCAGCCCAGACACTATGCATGTTGCGTGAAGAAGCTTTAGTTGATTCCTGCCCTCAGCGTTTCTTGTCTTGCCCCAGACATCATGGAGGGAGCAGAAACAAGCCATTCCTGTTGTACTCTGTCTGAATTCCTGACCTACAGAATCTGGGACTGATAATCTTGTATTATCAATAGTGCATTTCATCATGATTTGCTAATCAGCAATAGAAAACTACAACAAAAATTGAAAAACCTTTCTATCTAAAGGTCCTCACTAGCTAGTGGGAAGCAGCCACATAGCACAGGAGATCAGCTCAATGCTTTGTGACCACCTAGAGGGGTGGGATAAGGAGGGTGGGAGGGAGACGCAAGAGGGAGGAGATATGGGTATATATGTATGTGTATAGCTGATTCACTTTGTTATAAAGCAGAAACTAACACACCATTGTACAGCAATTATACTCCAATAAAGATGTTAAAAAAATAAAATAAAATAAAGGTCCTCACTAAAAGAAAGATTAAAGGATATACTTCAACCAAAAATAAAATTAATTTGAAGAAATGGCACGGGTTATAAAAACAAGTGGTTAACATGTGGCATCTATAATAAATTACTGTTTGAAAAGTTTAGTCTTTTAAAAAGGTAAAACTAAAATAGACAATAATAAGAAGATAGGGCAGAGTTCAATGAATAGTTAAAGCACGCTAAAGTTTCATGTTCTGGAAAAGGATAGAAATACTGAGTAACTTTAGAGTTTCTTAGAAATTTTCTAAGGTATAACGTATGATAAAAATTTAAGATAACTTCTAACAATATAGAAATATTAATCTTAGCTTCCAAACTAGCAGATATATAGATTTAGATATAGATATAGATATATCCATCAGAAGTCAGGAAAGAAAGAAAAAAGCAGAGGAAAAAAATCCTAGTAAATAGAAAATCCAAAATATGTCAGTAATTACTGTAACTGTAAATGGATTAAACTCATATTTTATTTTATTTTTTATTTTTTTTATTTATTTTCCTTTGCGGTACGTGGGCCTCTCACTGCTGTGGCCTCTCCTGCTGCGGAGCACAGGCTCCGGACGCGCAGGCTCAGCGGCCATGGCTCACGGGCCCAGCCGCTCCGCGGCATGTGGGATCTTCCCAGACCGGGGCACGAACCCATGTCCCCTGCATCAGCAGGCGGACTCCCAACCACTGCGCCACCAGGGAAGCCCTAAACTCATATTTTAAAGGATAAGCATCAATAGACTGTATGAAAATAAAATAAAATAATATTCAATCAATGCTGCTTACATGAGACACACCTAAAATAAACCACACTGACAGACTAAAGATAAGGAAAAATATAGACTAGGTAAACACTAAGTAAACCAAAAGAGTCTATATTAATATTAGACAAAACAGCATTCTAAACCCTGTTTTTAAGGATGAGCAGCCTTGCCCTCTCTGGCTCCTAGGTAACCACAGTGCGTAACCTGGGGCATATCATTTGCAAGCAGGTGGGGTGAGAGCGTCTTGTGGCCTCTGGAAAATAACACCCTCTGTGGTGGGCAATTTCGTCTTGTTCCTGACCACAATGGAAATGTTCTAGTTTCACTACTACGTTCAATATTAACTATGAATTTTTGATAAATATCCTCCTCAGGTTAAGAACATTTCCCTCTATTCCTACTTGCTAATAATTTATGTTTTGAATTAGTATCAAATTTTCTTAAATGCTGCTATTGCACCTGTTATCATGACTGTGTGGATTTTCTCTTTATTCGTGTTGTGCTCTCTTCTTTAAAGGATCAGTGCCTTTTGGAATCAGGGAAGAGCACACGAAGGCTTGATTTTGTTTACAATGTTTTATTTCTTAAAGAAAGCAAATATGACAAAATGCCAACTTACATTAAACCTAAGTGGTGGCTCCATGGGTGTTGATAACACTGTTTCTGTATTCTTTTTGTTTGACATATTACACCATTTTTAAACTACAAAGAATGAATAGCAGTTTGGACTTTATAGAGAACCAGATCATTTCAAAGAAAAGCTGAAGAAAATTTCCTAGGATACAGAAGACAATATGAATTGAAAAAATATGAGAGAAAACTTAAGATGTATTGAGAACAAATCTGAAACATCATATGTAAAAATCCTTACCTCACACCATACGTAAAAATAAACACACATAGATAGTTGGACACTTAGAGACTGGTTTTATCTGATAGAGAAATAAATAAAAAATAGAAACTCAAGAAGAGGGAAGACACACTATAAAGAAACAATGATGAGAAGTAAAAACTTAGTGAGAGGTGAGTTGGGTTTAATTAATTGCTGTTTACCTGGTTCTAAAATTTAATTAAAGTAATTTTTTAAAAGAAATTATATATTTAAGCTTTAAGTTTATTATAGTTACTAGTTCAAAAATTTACGTATAAAATCTCAAGTCATTTCAACAAAACGAGGAGGTATGGGGTATAAAATTACAGTGGATTTCTTTTCTTTCACAGCTGAGTTCAAAATCACTTTTGCACACTTGTGCACCACTTTCTGTACCCTTTCGATATTTGTTAGGCATTTTCCCACCACCTGTTGGAATTTGCTTGTGGGGTGGCACCTGTTTCATACTGAGAAAAGCAACAGTTGCTCGTGTGCCCATCCTTGTGTTCTAAGGGCTGAGCACGTCCGTGCTGGCGGCCAGTGCTCTCTCCCCTTCACTTCTCCATCTAGTGAGTCCTACAAATTGCCTGGGCGCCAATTTTCTACAGACTCCAGAGTGGGCCCACTAGAGAGATGAGGTTCAACTATGAGCAGAGTCCACGGAGGAAGGCGACCCCAGGAAAGGGAGCTTATTCGAGTGCAGGAGGAGAAATCCCGCCTCCTCAGGGGGCACAGAGGTGGGGCAGCTCTGTGGGAAACGAAGGTAGGCTGGACACCCAGGAGGGAAGTGACCGACAGCCCGAGGCCCTCAGTGGCCAGAGCTCCCATCCGAGGTCTGAGGGTCTCCAGAGAAAGGAGGACCGGGGGGAGGGGGTGTAAGAAGATCCATCCTTGTCCCTAAAGGCCTCAATCTAGAAGGAACATGGTCCACTCCCTTTAGCAGTGAGCTTCTGGGCCCTGCACTCTCTCTAGCTCCTGCCTGGAACTATTTCCAAATACCTGACCCGGCGGGCAGACCTGATGGCCAAGGTCTCCTATGCCTTCAATGTCCCCTGCCACGCCCTTCCACCGCCTCTCACCTGCCATGTCCCATCCCTCGGCTGAATCGCTGCCCCAGAGAATAGAGGAGTCTGGGGGACGTAGTCCTGGCCAGGACGGCAGAAACCTTCCTCTCCAGGGCATGGAGGGCTTTGCTCAGCCCAGCAGAACTGTCCCAGACCCACCCGCCTCTCCCCTCAGAGCTTCTGCCCGAAGAGAAGGGTGGCCCCCTTCCCTTCCACCAGAAAGCCTGGATCCAGCCTCTGCCCAAGGAGATGTGGACGCTTCAGCCTCTGAACTTTAGCCCCAGCGGGGTCCTGGCTTGGGTGGGGGAGTGGGTGGGACTGGGAACCTGGAGTCTGGGAAACCCGCGGCTGCATCCATCACCTGAGCAGATAAGAGAATGGGGCCCATGTGCACCTGAGGGGCGAGTCCCACCCAGGCAGAACCCCAGTCCCCTCCTCTGAGTGTTGGTGTGACCAGCTCTGCTCTCTCCTCTTGGAAAACCTGTGGCCGTGGTCAGTGGTCACCCCCTGGCCCTGTGAGCCAGTTCACAGGCTCCTGTGAGGACAGGGCAGGCATCCCACTGGCCAGACACCACTTCCTGGTGAGAAAGGGCAGCCACCTGCCCGCTCTCCCTAAGGGCTCCCAAAGGGAGAGGGTCTTGCTCTGTGGGGAGCTGTCTGTCCAGGGGAGAAGCACCAACCTCAAGGCCAGTTTGGGGTTCCTGCTGCAGGAACATGGTTCCTTTCTGGAAGAAGGACCATACCACATGCAGGAACCAATGGCCAAGAGGAGCAGTGCTGGCCCTGGGCCTGGTCGTCACGGTGGACAGAGAGTCCAGAGCCCAGACCCCGGTCCCCACCGCTTACACCACCCCCTGCTCCATCAAAGCCGGTTGTTAAATGCAAGTGATGCTACCGCGGCGTATCACAGACGAGAGCTGGTGCCTGCCGGCGGGGCTGGGTGGCAGGGACAGCGGCACTGCCGGTGGGGACTGGTGCCTGCACTTCAGAAAAGCCGCCCCATGCCTGCGCCGGGACCAGCTGGCCCACTCCCACAGGCACCCAACAGGAATGTCAAGTCTCCATTCGACTGAGCCCCACGTGCCCGTTTAGGACGGAGTAGCAGATGGAGGCAGATTCACAGGAAATCTATAGGGTGATGGACCACAAGGCAGTGAGACTGGGTCTCTCAGATGCCGTGTTGACAGAAGCCAGATTCTATTTATAGAAAGTTCAAGGCCAGACAACACCACAGGTCTGCTAGAAATCAGGACTGTGGCCGCCCTGGGAAGGGGGCAGCTGGAGGGGCCCGATGCTTTGTTCTCCATCAGGATGCAATGCACCAAGCGCCCATCCCAGGAAATGGCTGCCACGTACAGTCGATGAGTGCACTTTTCCACGCGTGCCACACTTCAGTAAACCGCGTGAAAGCTGCGGCCGACAGCAGGCCAGCACGATGCTCTCCTTGGCGACAGCGGCAGCTATGCTGACCCTCCTGAGAGCCTGCTCACTGCCAGGTGCCATGGTTCTCAGGGTTTTCTCAGCTGAGGCAGCCCCACGTCCACTTGAGGAGGCCGCCACTATTCTAATCCCTGTTTCAGAGGGAGGAAACTGAGGCTCGTGGAGGCTGAACTGCAGCCCCGCACGACCCCTCCCAGCCCCGCTGTCCACTGCTGCACTGAAGCCGGTGGGGGTCACACAGAGGGTGGCAGGGGCTGTGGCGAGAAGACGGCCCGCAGGCCTCAAGCAGAAGCAGCTGCCGGCCCAGCGCCACACCACACATTTCAACCCCACGAAACAAAAACAGACTGGAAGGCGCACAAAACCACAAGCCAAAGTCGCTTCCTTGCTCCTTCTCCTGTAATTGCTTCATCCATATGGAGACCCTGGTCATCCATTGCACTCTGGGGTATCTGGGATCTGAATCAGTCAGAGGGGCTAGGAAACAAATATCCACAAAATACCAGAAGCTGGAACCAGAGGTTTCACTTTTATGTCTTATTTGCTCACGACATAGCTGGTGACCCGGCCCGAGTCAGGCTCACTCAAGCCCACCAGGGCATCTCATGTTTCCCGTTGCAGAGGGAAAGACCCAATAACTCCAAAGGTCTTCTGCTAACCTTGCAATGTCGTCCCAGCTCCAGGTGTCAGAGGACACCTGGTGACAGCACGAAGGTCAACCAGGGGCTGGACAGGGGAGGGGCTCGCCCACCCGCTGTAGGGGCGGCTGCACCTGCCTCTTGCTGCGATCGGAGTCCGGAGGTGACCCTGGTCTGGGCACTTGGGCCCACGTAGGGCATCCCGTGGCGTGGAAGGAAGGAGGAGGATGCCCAGTCGCCTGCCTGCGCCCCCGCTGGGAAATGGACCCCCCAGGGCTGAGGTCTGGGTCCATGTGCCTGTCCACTCCCCTGTCACCTGCCCACTCCCGCTCACCATCGGGATGAGGTCGGGGCTTGGTCTCCACCCCGGAAGCCTGGGCCTCTCGTGTTGCATCAGGAGCCAGGGCTGCTGTGAATCACCCCTTCCCTGTCACATGTCACTTGACTCCAAACAAACACGCTGAGGGGAACACATCTGCAGGAGGATTTCTTCTGAATCAGAAGAAAGGAAATGGGCCTTTGAGTGGGGAGAGTGCCAAGCCCCGCCTGGGGTGCACGAGGGGACGTGCAGGAGAAGGGATGAGGGAGGGAGCACCTCGGCCAGCTGCCTTCTCAGCACACGGCCGCCGTCCAGGGTCCCAGGCCCTCCCTCACTCACCAGAGACCCACGGCGGGGGATGGCGGGGAACTCACAGCAGGAGCCAGGCCTGCCCCACTCCCACGTCTCCCCTGCCAGATTCCTAACCGTCACTCTAACCCTAACCACCACCAGATTCTGGCTGGAGCATCCTGCTCTGGGCCTCGCAGCCTCAGGTGGGCGGGGACTCGTTCAGATGGAGTGACCTCCTGACTTCCAGGAAGCCGCCCCAGTCAGCCTTGGAGGTGCAGACGAAATCACCCCAACATGGGCTCCTGGCAGGTCACCCCGCAGCTCAGGCCCCAGCTGGTGGGCTCAGATCCAGGGTTTGCTGGGAACCACCAGCATTTAGCAGAGCGTGGGGACCTCTTTCCTAGATGGTCCAGCATTATTTCCTGGAGTAAAACATCCTCCCCGTGGGCCCCCTGATTTAAGGAGCCTGCGCGTATGCTGCGTCCAAGCAGGTAACAGGCTCCCACGCTGTCACAGTGGGGTGAGGACGCCCTTCCAGGGAAAGTTGTGATTTCTCCAAAACCACACGGCTGTTAGGTGCCCTGGGAAGGCCTCAAGTTTGCAGAGCCCAGGGCAACCCAGAGGGGAGGCCAGGAGGCTGGACAGGGTCAGGGGACAGTGAGGGCTGCCCTGGGTGATGCCAGACGGAGAGGAGCAGATGCCCAGGCCCGCTAGCCAGGCGTTTCCAGGACTTGATGACACCGAAAGGGGTCATCTGACTTGGCGGCCATGGGGGGAGCAGTAACAACGCAGAGCAGAGGGGTGAGAGCCTCCGAGTGCTGGTCTGAGCCGTCCACAGCCTGACAGCAGCTCGGGGGTGGGGGATGGGGTCACCGTCCCCTCCCAGGACAGAAACCGAGGCACAGAGCGGCAGGCACATGGCAGGTGAGCTCACCTGGCTGGGTGGTCCTACCCTCACCCCTCACTGAGAAGTCCACCAGGGACAGGGGTAGGGGCCCTGGATGACAGATAGGGTGGCCGTGGACGTCAGGGGAGCAGACCGGGCAGTTGGACCCAATGCCTTCCGAGTCCAAACCCGGAATTCTTCTGCCACAGCAGCCATGATCTTCAGGCACCTCCAAGGACTTGAGGGTCGCCAACGGGCCAACAACATACATATGTTTATTGTATTGTGCGACCGGGCAAAGGTTCCATGGTTCATCATGGACCCAGATGACCCACATGAGAACCCACCTGTACGTGCTCTCACTGGTACCCTGAGTCCAAGCAGGTCTCCCTGCAGGCGCGTCACCCTCTTCTCCTCCATGTCTCTGCCTCAGTGGTTCTCTCTGTCCCATCTCTCTGTCTCACTGGCACACACGTGAACACACATGCACACACATGCACACGCACACACACCACGTGCACGGCCACAAACAGATGAGCAACATGCCAAGACCCTCCCGCCCCTACCTTGGACATGCCCCATCTCCCCACTGAGCTGAGAATGAAGTGCACGGCGGGGCTGGCAAGTCCACCTGGGGGATGACCCAGACCCCTCGGAGGAGGCAGCTCTCTACGTGGGGTAGAAGGTGGGAGCCACAGGCCAGCTGCTGCTCTGGAAGCCTGTAAATATTTAGATTCTCGGTCTCCTGCTGGTGAGCTGTGATTTTTTCAAAGCCCTTCTCCTGCATGTGAACATAGAGACAGCACAATTGGGCCATGTCCCATGACTAATATTTCTTTTTCTGTTTTGATAACATTTTAATCCTCCCAACTAGTGAAAAATGAAGACATGAAGCGCTTTGCTTGCACGCTAGAGCCCTCTGGAAGACAGATGGGCATCCCGCCCGCAGCGTAGGGGCTGAGCCCCGGGCCCTCCGTACATCCTGAAACCCACCCACACCTGCTCTGGGCTCGGGGCCACCCTTCCCCTCCCGGCTGGTACCCCCAGGGGCTGTGAGCTCGGCGCCCCCTGTGGTCCACCTCTCTCTCAGGGGCCCCCACTTCCCTCGCATGGCTGTCCTGCCCTCTGCAGACTGAAGCCAGTCGGGCTAAGAAGGCCGGAAGGGCTGCCTCCTTCAAGCTGTGGTCCTTGTCCTTGGACAGTGCTCACTTAATTTTTTTTATTTTTTTAAACAGCAATGTATATTTACTGAAACAAAAGGGGTTTGTATTATATTGATACATGGGAAAAAAACAAGTTACAAACAGGTACCTGAAGAGGATCCTGCTTTTAAAAACAACGTATGGGGGCTTCCCTGGTGGCGCAGTGGTTGAGAGTCCGCCTGCCGATGCAGGGGACGCGGGCTCGTGCCCCGGTCCAGGAGGATCCCACATGCCGCAGAGCGCCTAGGCCCGTGAGCCATGGCCGCTGAGTCTGTGCGTCCGGAGCCTGTGCTCCGCAACGGGAGAGGCCACAACAGTGAGAGGCCCGCGTACCGCAAAAAAAAAAAAAAAAAAAAAAAACACAGAAAAAAACATATGGATGTGCAAATGTACGCATGTGTGGGAAATATTATGGAAGATTATATACGAAAATATTACAAGTGGATAGGATGGGCTGCTGGGTGGACTTACGGGTGATTTATAATTTATTTTTTTATACTTTTCATAGACTCACATTTCTCGGGGGACCTGTGCAACTTCTTTTTCTCTTTTCTTTCTTTTTTTCTTTAAACCAAGAGTACGACTAAGTTTTTTTGTGATATAATTCACATACCATAAAGCTCACCATTTTAAAGTGTAAAATTCAGTGAGTTTTGGTATATTCACAGAGAGGTGCACCATCACCATGATCTAATTCCTGAATATTTTCATCCAAAATGAAACCCTCTACTCATCAGCAGTCGTTCCCATTCCCCACCCTCACAGGGCCTGGCAACTATTAATCTACTTTCTGTCTGTGGATTTTCCTATTCTGGACATTTCATGTACATGGAATCATACAACATGTGGCTTCATGTGACTGGAGTCATTCACTTAGTACAATGTTTTCATGTACAATGGCTCATCCATGTTGTAGCATAAGTCAGTACTTCATCCCTTTTTGTGGCTGAATTACATCACTGTGTGGATGGACCACCTTTTGTTTATCCAGTCACCAGCTGATGGACATACAGATTATTTCCATTTTTGGCTATTATGAGTCATGCCGCTATAAGCATTGGAGTACAATTTTTTGCAGGTACGTTGTTTTCAATTCTCTTGGGTGTATCCAAGGGGTAGAATTGCTGGGTAATATGGTTACTCTATGTTTAACTTTTTGAAGAACTGGAAAACTGTTTTCCAAAGTGGCTGCACCATGTAACATTCTCACCAGCAGTGGATGAGCTTCCAATTGCTCTGCATCCCCCCAACATTTAATAATACCCGTGTCTCTTATGCTATAGCCTTAGTGGGTGTGAAATGGTATCTCTTTGAGGTTTTGATTTACATTTCCCTAATGACTAATGATATTGAGTATTTTTTCACATACTATTAGCCATTTATATGTCTTCTTTGGATAAATGTCTATTCAAGTTCTTTCTCCACTTTTTTTTTTAATTTATTTGATTGAACTAGGTCTTAGTAGCAGCAGGCGGGCTTCTTAGTTGCAGCACGTGGGCTCCTTAACTGCAGCTTTCGAACTCTTATGCAAAGTCTTAGTTGTGGCATGCATGTGGGATCTAGTTCCCTCACCAGGGATGGAACCCGGGCCCCCTGTGTTGGGAGCTTGGAGTATTAACCACTGCACCACCAGGGAAGCCCCCTCTGTCCACTTTTTTTTTTTTTTTACAATTTTCTTTTTTTTTTAAATTTATCTATTTTATTTTTGGCTGCATTTGGTCTTCATTGTTGCACGCAGACTTTCTCTAGTTGCGGCGAGCGGGGGCTACTCTTCATTGCGATGCACAGGTTCTCATTACAGTGGCTTCTCTTGTTGTGGAACACAGGCTCTAGAGCACAGGCTCAGTAGTTGTGGCGCACGGGCTTAGTCACTCCTCAGCATGTGGGATCTTCCCAGACCAGGGTGAGAACCCGTGTCCCCTGCATTGGCAGGCGGATTCTTAACCACTGCGCCACCAGGGAAGCCCCGCTTTGTCCACTTTTTTTTTTTTTTTTTGCGGTACGCGGGCCTCTCACCGTTGTGGCCTCTCCCGTTGCGGAGCACAGGCTCCGGACGCGCAGGCTCAGCGGCCATGGCCCACAGGCCTAGCCACTCCGCAGCATGTGGGATCCTCCCAGACCGGAGCACGAACCCGTGTCCCCTGCATCGGCAGGCGGACTCTCAACCTCTGCGCCACCAGGGAAGCCCGCTTTGTCCACTTTTTAATCGGTCTTTTCATTGCTGATTTTTAAGGGTTCTTTATACATTCTAGATATGAGTCCCTTATCAGATATATGATTTGAATTTCCATATGAATTTTAGGATCATCCCATCAATTTCTGCAACAACAACAAAAAAACCAGGTGGGATTTTAATATGGATTTTGATGAATCTGTAGATCATTTGGGGGAGTATTGCCCTCTTAACAATATTATGTCTTTCAATTCATGTACATGGGGTGTCTTTCCACTTACTTGCATCTTCTTTAATTTCTTTCAACAATATTTTGTAAATTTTGGCATATAAGCCATTCACTTCCTTTGGTAAATTTATTTCTAAGTATTTTATTCTTTTTCATGCTATTGTAAATGAAATTGTTTTCTTAACTTCATTTCAAATTGTTAATTACTAGTGTATACAGTTGATTTTTTATATTAATCTTGTATCTTGTCACCTTGCTAACTCACTTATTAATTCTAATAGTTTCTTGCGTGTTCTTCAGAATTTTCTATAAACAAAATCATGCTAACTGCAAATAGAGAAATCTTACTTCTTCCATACACTGTCCACAGATATTAACTTCAAATATAATGATATAGGCAGGTCGAAAGTAAAAGGATAGATGAAGATATATCATGCAAACATTAATCAAGAGTGACTATATTAATATCAGATAAA
This sequence comes from Mesoplodon bidens, assembly GCF_964165515.1. Taxonomy (NCBI): domain Eukaryota; kingdom Metazoa; phylum Chordata; class Mammalia; order Artiodactyla; family Ziphiidae; genus Mesoplodon; species Mesoplodon bidens. Next base: position 1,229,226 of record NC_138161.1, on the reverse strand, counting down.
GTAGACTTCAGACCAAAGAAAATAACCAACAGAGAGGGACGTTACATACGATGAAAGGATCCATCTATCAAGAAGACATCACAAACCTAAATGTGTATGTAGCAAACAACAGAGCTGCAAAATATAAATATATAAAGCAAAAAAAAAGCTGAAAGGAGAAACAGACAAATCTACAATTGTAGTTGATTACTCCAGCACCCCTGTATTAGTTTCTTATTGTTGCTATAACAAAATACCAAAAATTTAAAAGAACATGAATCTATTATCTTAGAGTTTGGGAGGTCAGAAGTCTTAAATGGATCTCCCTAAAATCAAGGGGTCAGCAGATGAGGTACAGCTATACAAGGGGGTACCACTGAACAATACAAAGGAATGAACAACTGGCACACACAGCAAAACTATTACGCTGAGCAATGGAATCCAGATACCAGAGCTTATATTTTATACGCAGTTCTGGGATGGGCAAAATTAACGTACGGTGATAGAAATCACAACAGTGGTTACTTGGAGGTGAAGTTAAGGTATTGAGAAGAGGGGCTGCTTCTGGGGGTAGGGGGACCCCTAATCTGGGAGGTGGTGTGCGAGCAACAATAGGGAACGTCTACAGAGCTGTACACTCAGGGTTTGCACTTTTTCCTACTGGAAATTAGATCTTGATTTAAAAATAGGCAGAAACATCCACAAAATTTCATTCCTCTGGAAGTCAGTAACTCTTTTTAGGAATATTTACTAATAAGTTAGTCTGAAATGTAAATATTTACTCAAATTCTGGAGGCAGTGTAAATGTCCAACATCACAGAAAACCTCTCAGCACAAGGAAACGTTCCCTGTGAGGGAGCATTCAGGATCCCAGCGTTCGGATGGGGGCGACCTTCACAGAGATGAGGGTCCGGCTCGTAGCACTGACCACACGGCCTATGCTTTGTAAATGGTGGGGACCCAGCAGTGTGAGGATCCCAGCAGTGACACAGGGGTGAATGGCTCATGCCAAGGGCAGAACGGCAGTGGGGACTTGGCCGGCACGGCCAGGTTCAGGTGGCCTGGCAATGACTCTGCCCCCAGGCTGGGTGAGGCCAGGCTCCAAGGTGGCAGAGGTGGGTTTGGGAAAACCTCTTGGAGGAAGGAAGGAAGCCTGCTGCTTGGACACAGGCCAGAGGATGCTGGCCTGAGGGGCCAGGCCGAGAGGAAGGTGGAGCAGAAGGTTTGACAGCAGCTCAGAGGTGCTTTCCCCAAGGTTCCAAAGTGGCTGGAGGGCTAGTCCTCTGTGGACCCAGCAAGGGGACACACTTGGCCTAGACTCGGGCCTCCTGGAAACCACACTGGGACTGGAGACAGTAGGTGCTGGAGTGACGGACCTAGAGGGAAGGACAGGGTCAGGACCACTCAGGAGACAGACAGGAGCACTGGACGTTGGAGGGACTCACCAAGTTTGGTCATCCTAAACCCGGAATTCGAGCAGGGGGAGTGGCGGTGGGGGAATGATGCCCCAAAGGAACCAGAGGGGACGGAGAAGTGAGTTGGACTTCTGTCCCGAGGACAGTGGTGGTGGGCATCCTAGGAAGTCCTCTGCTTGGAACTGCTGGTGTCGGGCGGGCTGAGCTGGGGACCCCGGGTCCGGCCCACCACCAGCCCTCCCTCTGTGGAGCTGCAGAAGCCCGTCAGCTGATTCAGCGGCAGGCGGGGCAGTTTCCTCGATTCTGCAGGCCGCCCTTCGGTTCTGGTCTCTGGGCAGGCCCAGGGAAGGCCCGGGACCTTTAAAGGATGGAGCTCAGATAACTAGATTCTGGAATCACACTCCTCCAGTTTTCCACACCGCACCCCACTCCGGGCACTGTCCCACGGAGCGTTCAACTTCTGCAGAAATCTGAGGTTAGGGAGGACGGGCTCTTGGCCTGGACGTGGCCCCAGATGGTTTCCATCACACCCCCTGACAGCTCTGGGACTGTGGGTTTTCTGAGGATTTCGGCAGTTTGCCGGGGAGGAAAGGAAGCTGACCACAGAGAGGACTGTGAGGGCCAATGGGGGACAGAAAGAAACCAAAGCATCAAAAGGGATGAAGAGCAAAGAACAAGGGAAAGAACCCAGACAGAAGGGGGCTGTGTGGGGCGCAAACACCAGGACAGACAGAAAGCCCTGGGGCTGCCTGGGGCGCTGGAGCCCACAGTCCAGAGGTGGATAGGCATCTCTCAGATAATCCCCAATCCAAGAGCCACAAACCCTGAGGGGAGGCAGGGGGCCCAGGGCTGGGTGGGACGACGAGGGTTCCTTACAGCGACAGGCTGGGCCCGTCCACAGGGAAAGGGCTGAGGGGAGCCCACTGCCCAGGCACCGCAGCCCAGACAGCGGCCCTGATTCCGGGCAGAGGTGCCCTCGGTCCATGGGAGATGGACAGGGTCCTCCCGCTGGCTGAGCAAATCCCAGACGCCTCCTTCTTCTGGGCCAGGAAAGGGAGCGGGGGCTGGACCTGCCCTGGGCCCAATAATGGGTTTTGGGGTTCTCCCATGGGGTCTGACCAACTCCCCACAAACAGAACAACTAAAACACCCAGAAAAGTCACCAGCTGGGAGATGTCCCTGAGTTACAAAATTAACTCCCATTGTCAACGTGCAAGAACATTTTGTCTGCAGAGACTTCTTTTTCACACATTCACTCCTTCAACAACTTCCGGGTGAGTGTTGTCGCCACTCACTGCCAGCTGGGCTGAAAACAAGGCCAAATTCATAGTCAGACGGGAGGAGCCAGGACTCAAGGCCAGGGTGGCCTGACTTCAAATGGCTGCAAAGATAACTTGCCCAGGATGTGATGTATGGATCAAAAATACATTACTGAAAGCAAAATAAAGTGAGAGTACAGCTCAGGACCGTTGTTTAAGTGCACACAGCAGGTAGAGGTGTGACTAGGGTCTGTTCACAGGCCTTGCGGGGTGACACGGACACTGCTTAGTGATCCCTGACCATCAGGGCGCCCAGCGGCGCAGCCCACGGCACGGACTGTGGCCCATGGACTGCAGCCAGCACAGGCCACCTGTGGCTGAGGGGGCTCGGGCAGGACTGAGTCTTGTCCCAAAATGTGCCGTTCATACCCCAAGAGGAGAGGGCACCCGGGTACTCAGAAAAGAGTTGTTGAAAAAAAACAAACGAGTGAGGGAGGCTGAGGCTGGTGGTCAGTGTGGCCTGGGACAGCCTCGGGGCCTCCGGGGATCTCAGCGCCCGGCCCCAGGACTCCTGGCTTCCCCTGCTCGGAAGCTGGTGGTGGGTCCAGGAGCTGACCCGACTGGGAACACGCCAGACACCTCCGAGAGGCACTGGGACGTCAGCACAAAGCCATCTCCCTCAGATTTGAAACAACGTGGAGGCGGCGGCAGCCAACCCGTGAGTCATGAGGAAGTGAGTGACCCAGAGCAGACAGGGGCCCAGTGAGTCAGCAGGCACAGGAGGCCCCGAGGTCCTGTCCCTGTGGAGCCGGCAGCAGGTGTGAAGCCCTAAGGCCCAGATCTCCTTGTGTCCCCCAAGGCGCACGGCCCACCCCGACCACCATGACGGTCTCCCCACGCCCCACCCGCACCCAGCGGCACATCAGAGCCCACGTGGAGGCTGATACATGTTCAGGAATTTTGCAGCTGCCAAACACACCCACTACCAAAAACTAAATTATATAAGCTTACAATTCAATAAGTTGTATTAAAGCCAAGGCAGTGAATACTCAAAGCTCCTCATCACGGGACTGTTTTCCAGCCATTGTGCTCTGGAAGGGCTTTACTTCTGTGCGTGTGCTGTGTGGCAGCCCTGCCCCCAGGTCGCCCCTGACAGGGCATCTCGGTCCACACTCAGCCGCAGTGCCCACTCCACATTGTGGATCCACATCCCTCCACCCTCCCCTCCAGCCCCACCTCCCAGGGAGCCCTGTGCGCCACTGGGCCCGGAGCCTGGTACCCCCCTCCACCCTGCCCAGGGGAGCACACGCCTTAGATGGGCTGCTCAGCTGCCCCCTGGGCCTCCAGCTTCCTAACCATCTGTGCTGCAGCCAAGTCTCCTCTTGGGCATCTGCATCCACTCAGAGGTCCCACCCAGATTCTGGAGTCTCCCAGAGCAGCTCTGCCTTTAAAATCTTCACCTGGGGGTCTCCTCTCCAGCAGCCCCCACTTTTCCTCTGGCACCAATGCCAAGGAGTGCCCCATCCCCCCTCCTGCTCAGTCTGTCCCCTCTGGTTCCAGCCTGTCCTCACCCAGCCAGGACACGTGCATTCATGTCCAGGCAGACTGACCAGCAAAGCCTCAGTTCCCTGAGTGCCAGGTAAGACAGGCTGGGCCTGGGGAGGAAGGTGGTCTGAGAGGGGATAGTAACGGGAGCAATGGCTCCAGGCCACCTCTTTAGAGGTCACTTGACTACATCACATCTGTTTATTCTCTTCTCCGCCTGGACCATCTCTCCATTGGCCACTGCTGCATGCTTCCCCCCACTTATGCCCACCCCAGCCAGGCCCTCAATAGGCATGTTAACTGCCCTGCACATTTGGAGGCATCCTTGGGAAGTTGGCCAACAGGTGCCCATTGACTTCATCTGTTTAAAGTTCCCTCCTCCCACATCAGTGATAAGAAAAAGGGTCATTCCAAACTCAAGCCCTTTAGGCCACCATGGGTGGTCCCAGTGACCAGAGAATCATGTGCGGAGAGGCTAACAGCAGGCCCCCAACAGGAGCTATGGCACACATCCAGGCCCTGGAACTTCTATTGTCTCCATCTTCTTGGCCAACCTGACCAAGACATACCTTGGAAAACACCAATATAATAATTATCTCAGTGGGGCTCCTGCAGTTCCTTTTTGCAGAACCTTAAATTCCACTACATGTAGCTCTGTAGACAGGTCTGGCTGAGGAGTTTCTGCCCCCATCACAGGCAGAGCCTGACCCTCCCTCTTATCCTTCTCTCCTTCTCAGGTTCACAATGCTAAGTGAACTCCAAACAAGAAAAACCCAGATAAATTCACACTCAGACCCTCACAATCAAACTTCTGAAAACTAAAGACGGAAAAATATCTTCATTGCAGAGATAAATGACACATTGCCTATAAAAGAACAGTAATTTGAATGACTGAAGATTTCTCTCCAGAGACCATGGAGGCCAGAAGGAAGTGGTACATTTTCCAAACACTGAAAGAAAAGAAAGTTAACTCAGAATTCTGAGTTAAAATAACCTTCAGGAATGAAGGTGAAATAAAGACATTCTTAGATAAAGGAAAACTAAGATAATTTGCTAGCACCAAATATACCCTAAAAGAATAACTAAAAGAAGTTCTTTGCACATCAGGGAAACCTAGGAAGGAAGAGCAAAAAATCTGGTACGTATCTGGGAAGCTCTTCTTCTCCACTTGAGTTCTTTAAAATATGTTTGATGATTAAAAGCAAATATTATAATATTGTCTCATGCAGTTTTCAGCCTATATAGATATATTACATAAGACAACTACAACATAAAGGATGGAGAGCACAGCAACATACATGGTGGTAGGATTTCTACAAGACACTTGAAATGGTAAAATATTTATTCTAAATAGACTGTAAAAGTTTAAGTATGCATATTGTAATTGCCAGGAAACTACCAAAAAATGTACAAAGATACATAATCAACAATGCAATAGATAAATTAAAATAGAATGCCAAAGAATGTTCAAATGACCAAAACAAAGGCAAGAACAAGGAAACAGAAGAATTTTTAAAAGGGGGAGGGGGGACATAAAGCAAATAATAAAGTGGTGGGCCTGAATCCAAACAGATCAGTAGTTATGTTAAATGTAAGTAGTCTAAATTAAAAGACAGGGATTAGAGTGAAGTAAGTCAGAAAGAGAAAAACAAATACCATATGCTAACACATATATATGGAATCTAAAAAAAAAAATGGTTCTGAAGAACCTAGGGGTAGGACAGCAATAAAGACTCAGATGTAGAGAATGGACTTGAGGATATGGGGAGGGGGAAGGGTAAGCTGGGATGAAGTGAGAGAGTGGCATGGACATATATACACTATCTTATGTAAAATAGATAGCTAGTGGGAAGCAGCCGCATAGCACAGGGAGATCAGCTCGGTGCTCTGTGACCACCTAGAGGGATGGGATAAGGAGGGTGGGAGGGAGATGCAAGAGGGAGGAGATATGGGGATATATGTATACATATAGCTGATTCACTTTGTTATACAGCAGAAGCAAGCACACCATTGTAAAGCAATTAGACTCCAATAAAGATGTGAAAAAAAATTAAAAGATTAGTTCCAAAACCAAAAAATATTTTAAAATAAAAGAATAAATAATAGTATATATACTCTCTATATATAAAATAAATATATAAGTATGTAAAATAAAATATATAAAATAAAATATAAATATATTAAATATATATATTTTTAAAAAGACAGGTATTTTCAGGATGAATTTTTAAAAAATCACCCACCAATATACTATCTACAAGAGACTCATTTCAAATATAATATTGGTAGGTTAGTGTTTAAAGGATGGAAAAAGATATACCATGCAAGCACAAATTTTAAAATGGGGTGCCTATATTAATAACAAATAAAGTGGACTTCAGAGAAAAAAATTCATAAATTAACTTCAGAAAAAAAATCATAGATAAAAAAGGAAGTTGATGATAAAAGTGTCAATTCACCAAGAAGATACAACAATCCTAAATGGATATGCACCTAATAACACAGCTTCAAAATACATGAAGCAAATTTCATGAAGACAGAAGTAGAAGGAGAAATAGACATATCCAGAATTATAGTTGGAGATTTCACCACTTCTCTCTGAAAACAAATAGGCTAGAAAATCAGCAAGGATAAAGAACTGAATATCGCTGTCAACCAGTGGGTTCTAACTGATTTTATTACATACTTCACCCAACCAGAGCAGAACACAAGTATTTTTCAAGTGCACATGAAACATTTACCAAAATAAATGATACCTAGAGTCACTAAAAATCTTTAACAAAGCTAAGAGAATTGAATCACACAAAGAATGTTCTCCAATAATAATAGAGTCAAAGATATCAATAACAGAAAGATAAGAAATATCCCTAAATGATTAAAAAGTAAATAACACACTTCTAAATAATCTATGTAAAAAGAGAAAGCCTCAAGGGAAATTAAATATTATATTTAACTGAATGAAAATATAATAAAATCTGTGGTATGCAGCTAAAGCAGCACTTAGAAGGAAATTTATGACACTAAATGTTTATATTCAAAAAGAAGAAAGATCTCAAAACAATAATCCAAGCTTTCACTTAAATAAACTATTTTAAAAGAGCAAAATATGTTCAAATCAAGTAGAAGGAAGGAAAAAATAAAGAAAAAGAATCAATGAAATTTAAAACAAGGCACTATGGAGAAAATCAATGGAAACAAAAGCCGGTTCTTTGAAGTAATTGAGAGCAATAAAACTTTGGCAAAACTGACTACCAAAAAAATAAAGGGGCTTCCCTGGTGGCGCAGTGGTTGAGAACCTGCCTGCCAATGCAGGGGACACGGGTTCGAGCCCTGGTCTGGGAGGATCCCACATGCCGTGGAGCAACTGGGCCCGTGAGCCACAACTACTGAGCCTGCGCATCTGGAGCCTGTGGTCCCAAGAAGAAAGGCCGCGATGGTGAGAGGCCCGCGCACCGCGATGAAGAGCGGACCCTGCTTGCCGCAACTAGAGAAAGCCCTTGCACAGAAACGAAGACCCAACACAGCCATAAATAAATAAATAAATAAAAATAAAAAATAATAATAATAATAAAAAAAATAGAGCAGACATGAATTACCAATATCAGAAATAAAAGAAGAGATATCAAAATTTCAGAGCTTGTAAATGTTAAAAGGAAACTTGGCAAATACTACAAACAACTCTGAACACATAAAATCAATAACTTAGATGAAAGGAATCAATTCCTCAAAAACTACAAACTACCAAAACTTACCCAAGATGAAACAGATGATCTAAATAGTTCTAAAACTCTTAAAGAAATTGAATTTGTAGTTAAAACCATTCCAAAAAAGAACTATTCAGAGCCAGATGGTTTCACTGGTATATTCTACCAAACAATTAAAGAAGAAATAACACCAATTCTACATAATCTCTTCCTGAAAATAGGAGAGAACACTTCAAATAATTTCATGAGACTAGCATCAGCATCTTGATGTCAAAACTAGATAATGAAATCACGAAAAATAGAAAACAACATACCAATGTTTTCCATGAACAAAGATGCAAAAATTATCAACACAGTGTTAGCAAATAAAATACAACAATATACCAAAAGAATAATAAATTATGACCAAGTGGGGTTTATTCCAGAAACGCAAATGTCCTTCAATGGGTGAATGGATAAACTGTGATATATCCATAAAAAGGAATGCTGTTCAGCAATAAAAAGGAACAAACTACTGATACACGGGACAACTTGAATGGCTCACAATGTACTACACTGAGGGAGAAAAGTCAACCTCAAAAGGTCAAATACTGTATGGTTCCATTTATATAATATTCTTAAAATAGCAAACTTTTATAGATAAAGACCAAAATCGTGGTTGCCAGGGATTGGGATTTGAGAGAGAATGTGACTCTAATGGGATAGTATGGGAGAGTTTCTTTGGGGTTATGAAAAAAGTTCTACGCCCTGATTGTGGTCATGGTTGCACAAATCTATAAATTCATGAACTCGATGCTGAGAGAGAGAGGGAGGAAACTGGTGAAATTCAAACAAGTTGCTTAATTAACAGTTTGGCACCAATGTTAGTTTTCTGGTTTTGATATGCTTTGATTTGATAATGTTATATAAGATAATATCACTGGGGAAGCTGGGTAAAGGTACTAGGGAACTCTGTACTGTATCTGCAACTTTTCTGTGAATCTAAAATTATTTCAAAATAAAAGTTTTTTTTAAAGGGAGGCAAATGATTAGAACAGACACTTCACAAAAGAAGATATACAGATGCCCAGTGAGTCTGTGAAACAGTACTCAACTTCATCAGTCATAGGGAAATGCAAATTAAAACTGCAATTAAGTGGCACTTCACATCCACAACAACGACTAAAACGACAAAGACTCATGTAGCAGACGCTTGGTGCAGGTGTGGAGGAAGTGCAACTCCTGCCACTGGTGGGAGCATAAACTGTGCAATCGGCAGTTTTAGTCACTTACCATTTAACCTGGCCGTTCCATTCGACATGCTTACCCATGAGAAATGCAAAGACACATCCTGACAAAGGCTTGAGCAGCTTTATTCATAAAAAGTGGAAACAACAGGTTGACAGACTGGAAATGTCCATGAACAGGTGGATGGATAAACAAACTGTGGTATATCCACAGATTAAATACTCACCAATTCAATTTGGATGCACCTCAAAAACATGCAGAAGCCGAAAGAGCACACATTGTCTTATTCTACGGATATGAAATTAACATGGAAACTAATCTGTAATTACAGAATGTCAGTCAGTGGTTATATGGGGTGGGGGCACTTTATTGCAGAAGGATATGAGGAATCCTTTGGGGGTGATGGGCATGTCCTCTGTCTTGATTGTGCTAATAGTTACACAGTTATATAAATTTGTCAAAGTGCATCAAACTGTACACTTAAAATGGGTGCATCCTATTGTATGTATATGTATACATACAATACATACTATATCTCAATGCATTTGATGTTTAAAAGCCCCTCCTACGTTTCTCAATGCCCCCATGGGGTAAGAAACCGCACTGAGAACCATTGTTCTCCAGTGACTATTATTATGGACCCCTTGGGACTCGCTTATGACTTTGCAACTTGCGCGAGTCTCTCCAGAGCCCGACGGTCGGCAAGCCATCGCTGCAGCAGAGACTTGCCGTCCACCTGCCATCCGCTACCCCTTCTTCCTCGTAACTGGCCCCCGTGGTATTCCCTCGTCCACCTTCCACACCCGGCTCAGCTCCAGGGTCAGCCCCAGAGCAGGGAGGACAGTCAGGTCCTCGTCGCCAGGCTCTGCTCAGCCAGGAGCGTGTGACCCACACGTGGCAAGGAATCTGCTGGGGCTTCTGGAAAGGCATCCTGCTCCAAGGAGACATCCCCAGGAAGAGCCGAGGTGCCCAGTGCCTCTGCCCCAGCTCCGCTGGCTGGCAGCCCGAGGAAGCGCCTTTCCAAGCTTCCTTGAGTGACTTCCTTTGCCAAAAATGGGAAAGAGTCTTGCATAACCAGACATCTGTATGAATCAAAACCCAGAGGAAATGCAGGCAAATGCTGCGGGAAAGTTAGAGGAGCTTCTCAGAGAAAAGGAGGTCAGCACAAGAGCCAACTCTGCCCCCCTTGACTTGGGCCTGACATGTTCTGTGGCTGTTTATTTGGGGAGAAAGCATGAACCCTGGGATTCGAATGGCAATTTCACAGTTTATTAAAAGTTTTAAGAGTCTTTTCCAAGAAAATTTCATCAGTTCTGTTCTTTGCACAATCATCTATTGCTTCCTCCCAGTGGGGAGCGAATTTATTTATTTTTTCACTCTTCCTATAGATCTGTTATTCATTAGGTGTGCTACTCTTATTTTTAAGTATGTAGATTTTTTTCAACCAGAAAAACATTTAATTCAAGATTCGTACTTGGAGACTCCCTATTCCTGAGGAGGAAATGTTAGTTTTGCTTGGCAAACTGCAGCTTTTCATGGGCGACACAGATGGTCATATTATTTTTTAAAAAGCAGGTGATGGCAAAGGGCCCAAATCGGTCCCAGAGTCAGGAGGTCGGGGACAGGCCAACAAAATGAACCCCTTCCTTCCTCTGGGCAGGACATGTCCCCACAGAATGAGCCCACCCGTGACCCGGCTCTCAGGACCTGGTGACCAGCCAGGGGCCTCGCCTCCCTCAGGGTTAACCCGTCAACGTCCACTCAGTGGGTGACCTGGAAAAGAGGGCGTAAGTCCCGGTCTCCAGCTCAGAATGAAGGGGCAATGCTCTCAGAGTGGACAGAAAAGCGGGTGCCAGGGTCACCATGCCCGACAGGCTGGCAGGACAGAGCTCTCTGACCCCTTGCTCCAGGAAACAGGGCAGTGTCCCTCAGTCAGGAACAGCGGCCTCACCGTGGGCCACCTGGAGCATCTTTTCCCAGGGGTTGCACAGGTCACGTGGAGGTCCAGCCCCTGCCACGGCACCACCCCCGGCCCGGCCCCCCAGGCTGGCACGGGGACCGTGTAGGACACGGATCGAGCTCCAACTCAGAGGGCTGTAGAGGGTCCCTCTCGTCAGCCTTCCCATCAGACACCCCCAGGCTTGGAAACCAGGTGGCCCAGGGCGCGGGGTGCTCAGCAAGAAAGAAGAGTGACAACACCTCTGCCATGGGCTGCAGGCAGGGAGCTGAGGGAGGGACAGAGCAGGTGACAGGCAGGGGTGGTGGCCAGGCCAAAGAGGGGTCCAAAGGAGGGACAGATGGGCCTCAGCTGTGCCTGAGGAGGCGCGACGGGGTCAGAGGGCGAGAGCAGGGGCGTGGGGCCTCCATCGGTCCACACCCGATTTTACACAGAACCCCCTTCCCAGCCAGTCAACAGGTAGAACAAAGCCCTCTGGCTGAAGGTGGGGAGACCCCGGGCCCCTAAAATGCTGCCGGCTCCCGAGGTCGGACAGGCCCTGTCCGCTGTGTACGTGGCCTGGAGGACCCTGGGGCCAGGCGGAGCTCTGGACAGCTGTGCGCAGGAGCACAGAGTCAGGAGGGTCCCAGACTGCGCAGTTCTGAGTTTACTCCCAGCTTCGCCCAGACAGGCCGTCAGGGACCCCTAACGCAAGAGGCTCACCGAGGCCTGTGCATCCTTAAACCACGCAGATCCGCAGATGCGCCTCGCCTGCAGCCCCTCCCCCGGGCCAAGACAGCTGCACCGCCCTGGGCCCTGAGCCCCCCCGCCGCCCCCCGCTCTAGTCCCTCCCCCGCCCCGAGGCGTGCTGCACGGGGCTGCCGGGGGCGCCCAAGGACCACGCGGGAGGAAGCCGGCTGGGGTGCGCGGCCTGGAGCTTTCAGAGGCTGCGCTGGTGGCTGCGAATGAGGCGAATCCCAGCGCAGAGAGACGGACGCAGGATGTGCAGGACAGGCGGCCGGGCTCCATCCCTGGCTGCACAGGGCGTCCCTGGGGACAGCCTAATGCAGTCCAGCCACTCCGTGAGTCACGCGGAGGCCCACATCTGGAACCCCTCAGGCCTGCTAGACTGGCTGGCACGCACGCTTCCTGTGGAGAGCCAGCCGCCAGCCCCCCGGGACCGGATGGGGTGATCCTCCGGGCCCCGCCCACTGCCCCCTCCCTCTCCCTCTCCCTCTCTTATTCTTCTTGCCCTGAAAAATGGAGCTCAGCGGTCTGCCTTCTGGTGTGGGGTGCTGCTGGGAGGGATGGGGGTCCGGGGACATGATGGGGAGGGTCCTGACTCTCCTTCAAAATGTAGAGACAGCAGGAATGCCAGGGCATCAGGGCCCGCTGACCACGCCGGACAGCCCAACCGGTGCGTCAGGCTGGCATGGGGGAGGGTCTCACAGGGAGCTGTGGGGACTCTAGACAAGCCCCCGGGGTCAGGCGGAGTGGAGGCTGGTTACCTGTGTCCTACGCAGGGTGCTCGGGACCAGAGTCAAGGCCAGGGAGCCAGCCTGAGGCTCCCTGAGGCCAGGTGAAAGGGGCCCTTGAGCTCCCAGCTAGGCATCCTCATCCAGCAGAGCACAACATGGTGGAGGGTGAGGCTGCTGCTTACCCCACACCTATCCTGCCTTTCCTCCTGGGTGTTCAGGACAGCAGCCACTTGAGGATAACATGTGCCAGCCTCTCTTGCAGCTAGTGGCCCATGAGCTGTCGGTGGAAATATGGGAACATCACAGAGGTCACTGGGAGGAAATCGAATTTTCCAGTACAAGCTCCCTTGGGTCCCTCCCTGACGTGTCTTGCTGCTGTCCTGGGATGCAGCTGCGAGGGCAGCAGCTCCAGCAGCCATCATGAGCCATGAGGTAACTGCTCTGTAGAAGGTGACAGAGTAGGGAGACAGGATCCGTGTCCTCCCTGGTGGTGCTACGGAGCAGCCAAACTAAGTAAGAGAATAAGCACTGTGTGGTCTGGTTGCTGCCGGGGTCTGACCGTTAAGAAACACTCTGAGTCCAGTTCTGGGCTTGGCTGGGGTGCTCCGTGGTGGGTGAAGGAGGGTGTAGGGTTGTGAGGTGGGGGTGTGATGTCCCACCTGCTCCTTACTTATCATGTCTCCACGGGGCTCCTTAAATGTCTGCTCCCCGCAGCAGTGAGTCCTGAAGCCAGCTGACCACAAGACTCACCCGGAATTTCATAGGAATATCGATCCTCCAGCCCCACCCGATGCTCCAACAGGTCCAATTTGCCCAGAGAATATTTCCACCCCTCTAATGACCTAGCATGGTGGTTCTCAGTGTGGTCTGGGGATCCTAGGGGCTCCTGAGATCCTTTCAGGGGGTCTGTGAGGCCAAACCTGTTTTTTAAAAAAATAAATAAATATTTATTTATTTGGCTGTGCCAGGTCTTAGTTGCGGCATCCAGGATCTAATTCCCTGACCAGGGATCGAACCCGGGCCCCCTGCATTGGGAGCACAGAGTCTTAACCACTGGACCACCAGAGAAGTCCCCCAAACCTGTTTTGATGACGATGTTTCCCTTTTTCATTCTCATTCTCTCACAAATATATGTTCAGATCCCACACTGCAACAAACCATTAAGAAATGACCTTTTATTAGGTTTTGGTGTCATATCAAAGAATATCCACAATTATGTGAAAAGATCCTCAAAATAGTTTTCCCTCCAACTCCATGTGTGTATAAGGCCAGATTTCTGTCACAGATTTTACCCAAAACAACCTATCAGGACAGTTTGAAGACAGAAGCAGATCTGAGAATCCAGCTTTCTTCCAGATGTTACAGTCTTGTACAAGTGAACCAGAGTGCCTCTCCTCCCACAGGGTTTTGGGTTTTTTTGAAAATATAGTTTTTTCACTTAAAGTGTGTTATTTATGTTAATATGCAATGGGTTTATCCTTTTTCATTTGAAATGGATCAATAAATGGATTTGTTAAATTTCTGTTTTAATTTCTAATATAATAAATATTGGCGGATGTGAAGCTCTGTGCAATTCCCGCTTCTGTCCTAGTGGAAGAGGTTTGTGGTACCAGATGTGGCTGTGGTTGAGGTTGGGGGGGGTGGGAGCCAGAGTGGGGGCACCTGGATCCAGCACCCCTGCAGGCGGGAGTCACAGGACACGGGCCCCCAGAGTGAGAGCTTCCAGATCTTGCTCAGCATCTTCTTCCAGAAGAAAACGCTGGCCCTTCTCTCCCTAAGAGCCGTGACATCCTGGGCCCAGCATCCCGACTCCCTCACCCTACCCCCGCCCCTTTCCTCCCAGCTCTATGGTTACTCCCTCTCTTCCGCCCCACATTCCTTACGGAAAAATGTAGTGTGTGTCTGGCAAAAGATGCAAGACCGCAGGACTATGGCTTGCCTCCCCCTCACATCCCTACAGGATGCCACGATGTGGCTGGGTCTCCGCCCCCTTCGCTCAGCAAAGGGCAAGCAGACCTCACTTGTACTGTACAAACACCGGTGCCTTCCTTATAAGTTTTATGATCAACCTTAGTGACGTACAATTCACACAAAGCAAAGAGTATGTATATAAAACGTACGGTCTCACGACTTTTTACAAATGTGCGCAGCGTATGCCGGCCACACTCAGGTACAGGACGCATCTGTCCGCCCACCTGCCCAGGTCCCCACTCATCCGCTCTCCGTCACTAAATATGGCTTTGCCTGTTCTAGAATTCACAGGAACAGACTCGCACGGCACACATCCCTCGGTGTCTGACTTCTCCCGCACACCCCGGGCTGTCACTTGTATCAGGAGCTAGTGGTCTGATGGTGGAGCCGTGACCCACAGTGTGGAACAGACCAGCCTCTCTCCTTGACCGGCTCGGGGTGTTTCCACTTTTCCACTGTTACGAATAAAGCTGATGTGAACATCCTTGCAAAAATTTTTGTGAAGACATGTGTTTTTATTTTTCTGGAGGAAACACTCGGAAGTGGAAAAGCTGGGTCACCAGGGAAGTGTAAATTTAACTTTATACAACATTGCCAGTTTTCCAAGTGGCCACACCACTTGAAACTCCCACAGTCAATGTGTGGTTCACTTGCCCTCACCCACAGTTGGTAGTACTGTCAGTATTTTTAACTATAGACAAACTAGTGGGTGTTCAGTGGAATCTCACTGTGGTTTTAATTTACATTAAATTAATTACTTACGTTAACTATGATCTATGATACATATTATATATGTTAAAATTAGTGTATCTTTATAGTAAGTCTTAAAATCAAGTGGTTTAAAGCCTCCAACTTTGTTCTTCCATTAAAGATAATTTTGAATTTCCATATAAATTTTAGAACAAGCTTTTCAAGGTCTACTTAGCCTGGTGGGGTCAGCTGAGATCACATTAAATCTAAAGATTAGTTTGGGAAAAACTCTAAGCTTAAATAATATTGAGTGTTCCAATCCATGACTATGGTCTATTTCTCTGCTTTCTAAGTCTCCTATATTTATCAGCGGTGATTTTTGGTTTTCAGTGTTTTGGTCTCTTGCATCTATTTTCTTACATTTACCCTTAAGGATCATGTAGTCTTTGATGCTGTAGAAAATAAGATTTTAAAATTTTTCATCGCTTAAATATAGAAATCCAGTTGAATCCACGTATCAGCGTGGCATCCTGCAGGAGAGCATGGGTGTGAGGTCTGCAGTGTCAGCTCTGCTCAGATGGAGCAAGCAGTGGACGGTGGGAAAGGACTCCAAAGGCAGCAGCCGACATCCAGCCCCTACTGACCCACGTCTGATGATGGGATGGAGCATTGTTCCCTCAGCCACCCTGATGCCCCAGAGCCCAGAGCCCCAGAGTCAGTCTGTCCCTGGGTCTGTCTCAGCTGGAGCCCTCTCCCTGCCCCAAGTGCCCTCTGGCAGGACTTCAGAGGGACTGCCAGCTTCCTCTCCCACATGGCCCACATCTGGCCCAAACACACGCGTTCCTTTTCCCCCTTCCCTGCGAGGATCCCTGCTGTGTCCCCAGCCAAGCCCTTTGCCTCCTCTGCCCTGTGCAGCGGTTTGGCTGAGCCCCCAGCAAGCAGGCTCCCCCAGGTGAAGGCCCCACAGCAGCTGCCCCCAAAGAAACGGCTTCACCGAACCTCCTCACCCCACTCTGGACCCGTCCAAGACAGTGTGTGAGCGTGGACGCGTCCTAAGGGCTCAGCCACCGGGCGCGGGACTTGCGCTTGCTGATCTGGACCTTCACCCGAGAGTTTCTCTGCTACTGCATCTTGGGCTCAGCAGAAACTGCAGCTTTAACATCGTCGTATGTGTCCTCTGTGGCACCGAGCCTCGGCAGGCCAGTGCTCAGGACCCAGTCACATCCGGAGCCTGGGGGGCAGGGGGTGTAGTGGCAGGAGCTCTCAGGCCAGCTGCGGGAAGCTGAGCCCCGTCACAGGTGACTGACAGGTAAGTAACGTCTCAGTAGCTCAGTTCGTAAGGGCTTACTGCTGTTCCTGCCACAGTTCAGAGCAAGCTGACCCATGGGATCACTCAGGCAGTCAGATCCTCCCATCGGGTGGCGCTGCCCCCGCTGGTGCCTCGGGGTCGGTCACTGGAGCCCTCCGCACCCCAGCCGGTGACAGGGAGGAGGAGCGTGGGGCCCGCACGGAGGACGTTCACAGGCCAGGGCGGGAAGCAGCACCCATCACGTTCTCACAGTCCACGGCCAGAACCCAGCCTCGTGGCCCCATCTCACAGGAAGGAGGCGGGGGAAGGGTGTGTCACCACGTGCTGGGTGAACACGCAGTGGGCCTAGGTTCAAGTCCCAGCCCTGCCACTCGTTACCTGTGCAGCTCAGCACGAGCTGCCCCTTGGGTCGGGGTCTCCCGTTCACCAAGGAGGTGCTGTGTCCCGTCCTGACCTCCGCTTTGACTCTCTGGCCACTTGCTGCTCTGAGACCCTCAGTGGTCCTCAGGGGCGACAGAGAGGCTGCAGCCCATGTCAGGAGGCCCCTCTGGTGGTTCCAGCCACACGCCCACCTTGCGAACACGCACTGGCCTGACGGACATCCAACTGGAGAAGCCCAGAAACCCGCCACTCTGTTGGGAGTTAGCTGTGCCCGCCCCACAGGCCTCGGCCTTTCCCCAGCCTATGATGCTTTTCACACATTTTAGTCACTGGCTCATTTTTATACAAATTGTTCTATAAGATATCAGTGACCATATCAGTGCTGTGCTATAGTATTGTAGAATTCTAGACAGAAAACTGGGAGAAATGGGAAACAAAGAAAGAAAGAAAATGCCATTTTGCAACCAAAAAACTGAGTCCACATGGCAATAGATGAAAAACTTTAAAAAAAAACCCAAAACTAAGCAATTACTTCTCTTGCCTGTTCTTCATTAAATTGACCAAATCTGTTGGTGCTTGAGTGTGGTGTGGACAAACATACCACGTCCAAGTCCGTGTAGGAACAGCTTCGCTTTGGTTTTTGCCAACTTCACTCAGTCTTAACTTTGTAAAAGCAAGTACTTTTTCATTAACCTTCCACTGCCTCTAAAGAGGCCAACCCTGAGGTTCCCTTTCACCACCGGAGAGCCTTCCGGTCCAGCCTTTGCTAGAAGCCGCTCTGCCAATCCCTGCAGCTGGTGTCACGTGACTCACACGCTGTCCCTCTGCCCATCCTCCACAATGAGAGCCGGTGCCTCTGGGCCACGAAACATCTTTCCTGCCCTCGCTGCTTAGTCATCTCCCAAGTCATTTGGCAGTTGTCTGGGGCCCCCTCGAAATGTTTCCATTTATGGTTAGAATTTGGTCTTCCCAGTTTGGTCACACAGATGGGAAAGCTTAAGTGAACAGAGAGCATCACAGAGCAGCCAGAGCGAGAGCCCAGGGGCTGGTGGCGGAAGGGGGCTCCGCGGGCGGTGACGGGACAGACCCCGGCCTGGCGAGGGGCTGGCTGGGGGAAGGGCCCGCGCACACCTGGGGTCTGCACCGTTGCTGTGCTGCCAGGCACGCATCGCAGACACCGTCACACACGGAGCACACGCCTGCTGGAGCAGCAGTGCCGCCACAGGGCCTGGGACAGTGGGTTCATCGCCCGGTGGGTTCTGTTTATTTCTTGTCTAATGGCCCCAGGAGACTATAAGTCTCACTGGGGCAGGAACCACCCTGCCACTTTGGGGAGGGGCAGAGGGTGAGGGGTGGGGGGCCCCCAGGCTGGTCGCTGCCTCAGCCCCGAGCGCACCCTTGAATGGGGCTGGGTGCCCATGATGGTCCCAGACATCTGGAGACCAGGGGAAAGGACTGCCTGCCCTGGGAACCGGCCCCCAAGCCCTGGCGCCTTCTTCGTGCCCGGAAGCCTCGCTCCCATCTCTTCTCTCCAAGGGCCCCAGGCCCTCTGTGCAGCCCACTCCTCTTCCACGCAGACCGCGAGGGCCTAGATGGGCAGGGGTCTCCTCCACAACCTACGCCGCCAGGAAGGAGACCCCAACCACAGAGGAGTCTTCCCCAGAGGAAACCTCCCATCCTTTGAGCTATCAGCTAAAGGGCAGCCCATTTTCAAAATAGTAGTTTCTCCCTTCGTGTTATATTAAAGAGAAAAGTACTCAGTCGTTGTGTCTTAGTTCTGGCACCAGGACTAGAGCACCATGAGAGCTGGGGCTGTCTTCCCCACCAGGCCGGGGGCTCCGTGGAAGGAAGGAGGGCATTAAACTTTCTGTCCGTAGCTTCACCCCCCGCCTCCCCTCAAGACACTCACTCTCGTGCCCAGAATTACCAGCCCTTCCTAGAAAGAACAAGGCTTTCCCATTCTTGGCTGGGCTTTCCTCGCTCACGCAGGGAGAGGTCTGACCCGTCATCATGGCCTGGATAGTTGTCTGTGTGCCCAGAACACGTCCGGATGAAAGCAGGTAGGGCTTCTCTGCCCCAGACTGGTCCCGCGTCCCAGCACTCGGGGAGTGGGTGACCTGGCCTTGCCGCCCTCATCTTCAGCTGCAAAGGCTCCTTGGGGGCCTCCTCCTCTTCACTGTCAAAATACAGTGACGCGCCTCTCACATGAATAGAGGATGAAGACACAGCAGAGATTCTCTCCAGCTCCCTGGTGAGAACAGGAAGAGGGTAGGGCTGCTTCAGACAGGCCTTGAAGGAGCAGGGATGGTCTGTCCATGAGGACGGACTCTCTGAGATGAGCGTGCTGAGTTACATCCTAGGAGTCAAACCATAACCTTTAGAGTTATTGCAGTGGAACCCCTGACAGCTGGGTGTTTTAATCTTTTTTGTGATTTGAGTGCCTGATTTTAGCCTTGATCGCCAAGGCAAGGCCTCCACTTCGAAGCCAGCTGTCTCGAATGAACACACTGCCAGCCACAGACTAGATATAAAGAGCCAGGCCACCTTCCCCATCCCACCATCACCCACAGAGTCTCCTGTTTCTTAGAGGTCGTGCTTGGTTTTCAATAGCTAACTGACCCTTTGGGACTCCCGCTTTTTCTCTTCCCATTCTTCAAATTGCCACTCTTATGTTTTAAATTCACCATTAAAGAGTGAGCCCAAGAAACCCTAGGCCTCCACCCTTGACCCCAGTAAAAGCAGAACCCCAGGCCCACACACGCTCTCTCTACCCACAACCTTGCTATGTAGCCCCAGGTGTACTGTGTAATTTCCAGGTCCTGTAAGTAATAAGCCTTGACTTTTCCAAAGTTTCCTGATAGTTATTGCTGTAAGGCATCTTGCAATTATAATAAGAAACACAAGGGCAGGTCCAACCACAACATTGCTTATTGATATAGTGAGACGGGCACAAAACAATTACCCTTTTGTGGAAGGAAAATCACAATGGAGTCGGTGTTGCTCTAAATAAGCCAGGAAGCCACCGAGGAAGTGGGGCTCATGCCCGTCTCAGCCCGGAAGGAATCTGACCTTTTGACCACTTATTGTCCCAACAAAGGCATCCAGGACATCTGACAGAAACTCAAGATACTCACTGGACCCTTACCCTGAAATAACTCATGATTCCTCAGGACAAATGTTTCCTGACTTATCTCAGTCACAGTTCTTGCTGGGCAACTTTAAGGACCTCATAGCCTTTTGCCTTTAGAAGCCCCTGACTCTTTTTCGTCCCCAGTACACTCTTTCGGTTTTACCCATAACTGTGTCTCCAGAATTGCAATTCTCAGGCCCCCCCCCCAAATAAAGCTCTTCGTTTTTCGCAGCCTAGATACTGATTATTTTCGACACTTTCAACCAAATACAGATTATTTGCATCTGTCCTGGAAAGAACCTGTGAGCCAGCATGAGACATCACAGAACCTGAGCCCTTGGTGAATGGTGATGTCAAGTACAGGTGCACAAGGACACAGACCTAAATAACCGTGGGTGCGCTGGCTATACAATACCCCAGAATGACACTGAGAGGACATAGCACTCACCTTCTTGCTTTATTTACAAGTTTTAAGTAACCAAAGGCTGCAAGTAGGGGTGTTAGAACATCAGTGCTTTCCTGACCTCCCCCCATCCTTCAGTGTTTTTACTTATCTCTCATTTGTGTTCTTTTTCTCACACGTGGCCACCTCAAAAATATCAGAATATTGTTGTTATTCATAGTACTTGCTTTGCAGAGTAATATGTACCATATTATAAATTTTGAAAAATTAACAGAATGTTTTATATTTCTAAAGGGAGTGCTTGATAGTGATCAGTTAAAAGTCAAGTTCCTACCCCAACTTCAGCCCTCCAAGCGCTCTGGGAAACACACCAGGGCACAGATGGGTAGACAGACAGCCGGAGCACCTCATACTGGAACTCTCTGAAGGTCAAAGGGGTCATGTGGATGAAGGCATCTGTTAAAAAGTAACACCTACGAATTCATTTTTAGATGATGCTGGGGGAGAGGAAGCACCTAACTTTCCCTGACAGAACAGCCATGTGGCTTAAAAGTAAGAGCCCTTCACTTCCAGTCCTGGACTCACTGCTCACTGGGCAAGTCGCCTCCCCATCCACCCAGGCTCCTTTCTCCCGCTTGTCATGGGACTTGTGGTTCTAGGAAGACATGGAGGAAACTACTAGGTTTTGGAGGAGAAAAGCAACCAGGTAAAGCCACAGTATTGCGGGACGTGCCGTTTCCTTTCCAATTCCCTTTTCCCACCCTCAAAAATGGCGTTGTGAAGCTCAGAGTTTCCAGCTACTGCTTCACTTAGCCTTGCTTCTTCAGTGATGAGGTGCCCATGGTGAAAAAGAATTATGATGAGAATCCACTCAAAGCTCACAGTAGAAAGTGGGTCACAGGGTGACCACAGTGAATCATTCTGGATGGGGTACAGAACACACATACCCGCCCCCGGGTGACTGGGTCTTCTGGGAATTTCCAGTGGAAAGTCTTCACTTCTGACCCAAGAAGGATGGATGACCTGTCCCAGTGGAAACACTTACGGATATCAGCGCAACTCTATTCAATTTAAAATTAATGCTTGTTGCGTTTTTACGGATCTACTTCTGCTGAATCCTGTGCATTATCTCAAAGGAGGGGGGTGGCACATAAATTTGGATGATATCAGGAAGAGTTTTCATGCAGGAATCATTTTTTGGTCTTGAAAGGTGGTCGAGATTTGGATAAATGGAGACCGTGGGAAAGGCATTTCAAACATTGGGAAGAACATAAGGACCTCCTGCCCCATCCCTGGGGACTGCAGAGCATCTGCTTTGACAGAGCAAGTCGCCAACTCTGGGATTCAGGCTGCTATTGGGTGGAGAGCATCCCCTCATAGTCTCCCCTTTATGCCAATGCTTTCCCTCCTTCCTGACTTCCTTAATTCTGTCCTGGTTCCCAGAGGCCCCAGGCTCAGTCTCAGAGCTGCGCGTGACTCTCCCTCACCCTTCAACCACCCAAGGAGCTGTCAATATAGACCTTGCCTCGGTGGGGACCACTCACCTCCACCCCCCCCTTTCCCCTTCCCATACCTCTTTAGGCCCTCTACATGACCCCTATTTTGGTTGTTGTAAGACATTCTTACATTTTTTCCAAACCAGGCAGGAATCTCCCTATCTCCCAGCTGTATGATCACCTCTCTGTATACAGCATGGACTCTGGTTCTGGTTTTCCAGAATGATACCTTGTCTGAGATCTGGGTTTCAAGTGTGGAGTGCTAGGGGTGAAATTAGATGACTCAGCTCCACGGCAACGGAAAAACGCAAGTGTACTCTGGTCAATAAGCATGGTCCTCTAGACACAACTGCCCCCCACACAGAAAACATGTAAGTAGTCCACTTGCAGCAGGTTCTACTGAGGAGAGCTACGGTGACATTCCCTCAGTCCCCTCTTCACCCGCTCGTTTCAAATACTGTCTGCAAAAGAGGCAAATGCAAATTTGGAGGAAAGAGAACCAAGTGGGGCCAACATTTTAAGAATATGAATCCCTCATTGCTTTGTTTATGAAATTTATCATCAGTTGAACTATGAGAAGGGCACAGAGGAACAACCAAGCACTCAACAATTGTCCTAAATCTTTGGACAAGGGGTCTAACTCTTCAAGGCTAAACCCTAGGCTCTGATGATGTCACCATCAACCTTCCGCTGATCCTTTTCCCGCTTCTTCTGCACAGCCCACTGCGGCTTTATCACCCTTTCTCGCTGCTTTTCAATTACTGGCCTTAATAAGCCCGAAACAACCCTCATCTGCGGTGTTGCCCAGGACCACCAAGAAGTGGCCCCGGGGTCCGGCCTGAGATTAGGGTAGCAGAGCTTAGGAGAAAAGCACATCCCCGTAACCACCCAGGGGGCATCCGACCCTAAATACCGTCAAGAAGAGGCGGGGCAGGCTGGCCTCCCACCTGGAAGGAAGCCGACATCTCCTCACCAGGGAAGCGGAAGCACACGCCCCCGCCAGTAGTCACAAATCACGTGGGTCCTGGTCAGGCGGGCTCCTGGGAAGGAAGTCCTGGGAGGGAAGTCCCGCCCCTGCCGGAAGTCACATGGACCTGAGCCCGGAAGCCCTGGGAAACTTTGTAGCTCCCAAGCCTCGGATCCCATTGCTGGTGGTGAAAAGTCCACTGAGTGCTGAGGGTACTTCCAGCCCTGCCTGGGCACTTGTCCAGAATCAGTTCTGGGTGCAATAGTTCCTCCTGCCCATCTCTGCTTCCCTTGCACAGCAAATGGGGAGAAGTGAAGCTAATATTACAAAACTTGTAAAAGAAAGGGTGGCCATTGCTGCATTATTCACAACATCCCAAAGGTGGGAACAACCCAAGTGTCCATCAGAGGGTTGAATGGGTAATTAAAATAGTATATCCACACAGTGGGATGTTAGCCATAAAAAGGAATAATGTGCTGATAATGTGGACGAACCTTGAAAACATGCTCAGTGGAAGAATCCAGATGCCAGAAGTCACATATTGTATGATTCAATGTATATCAATTGTCCAGCAGAAGAAATCCACAGAGATGGAAAGCACGCTGGCAGGGCCTGGGGGGAGGAGTGGGGAAGGGGGCACTGCTTAACCCGTACAAGGGTTCCTTTTGGGGTGATGAGAATGTTCTGGAACTAGGTAGGGCTGATGGTTGTTAGAACACTGGGACTGTACTAAGCATCACTGAATTGTACACTTTAAAATGGTTAAAATGATGAATTTTATCTGGAAGGAAGGAAGCAAGCCAGTCTAAGCCAACGATCTGTGTGGTAAGTGCCTTGAGGCCAGGCACTGTGTCTTGAGTCTTTTTGAGGAGCGCTTCCTTGGAAAGCATCAGAGATGGTGCTGGTAGTTGTGCAGGAGTGATGGAAATGTACATGCTGGGGGGCGGGGAGCCATCCTACAGGGAGACAAGAGGCCAGCGACTGCCCAGAGGGACCAGCTGGCAGCAGAGCTAAGATCTACCCCCTGGCATGCTTGCCTGGCACGCTGTGTGTGCAGTGCCCTTTCCTCTGGGGCCTGGTTAGAAGAAGACTGGTCCCACCCCATTCCATGCCATGGAAAGGGCACTGGCAGTACGTGGCATCTCGTCTACTCTGGAAAGACCTGAGTTGCAGCAGAGCTGGTGTCAGGTCCTGTGAGGCGAGTCACAGCTCCACTAGCCTGTCTCACTTGGTGCTCTCCCTTTTCGTTAAGTTCAC
Organism: Mesoplodon bidens; assembly: GCF_964165515.1. Classification (NCBI taxonomy): domain Eukaryota; kingdom Metazoa; phylum Chordata; class Mammalia; order Artiodactyla; family Ziphiidae; genus Mesoplodon; species Mesoplodon bidens. Next base: position 1,205,079 of record NC_138161.1, on the reverse strand, counting down.
AGCTTCCTCCTTTCCGGTCCTCTGATTCCTAATGTCTAATCCCTCCCCACCTATTCATAACCACTTAATAAAGCAGCCCAGTGTCTCTCTGTGGCTGGGTGGTTCTATTTAATCCACTTAGCAATCTAACACTCACAGTCAGAGCAGTGTGTCTCTCCTGACCGTAGCTGAGAGTTACTTCACGTCATGGCACTGCTCCCAGCACTGAGGCACAGGGGCAGCCCTGCCCACGTGGAAAAGCCAACTTGCTTTCCCGCTTCCCGTGTCTGAGGTGCCGGGGTGGGACGGGGTGGGGACGGCCGAGGCAGCACAGAGCGCCCCGTTATTGGAGCCTGGGCTGCCGGATTCTCCTTTCTGCTTGCACACAGACTTGTTTGAAGTCAGTTTGGGTTTTTGTGGAAACTTTATTTTTGTATTTTTCCCTCGTTTCTCTGGTAACATCAAAAACAAACACACACACAGCTGTGTCACCTGGCTCCCAGCTACATTTTTCCAGGAGGCACCTTGGGCTGGAAACTCAGCAAGACTTGGACTCCAGAAATCCAAACTAACTCTCACTTAACTCCTTCTCCCCCATTTCACTCTGTGCCACAGAGCCAGCTGGACAGATGTCTTCTTCTGGGTCACCAAGGAGAAAGGGCTGTGGCTGCTCTTTCTCCCTCCCTGGCGCAGGCTTCTCTCCAGACCAGGGCGGGGTGGGGGGAACCCTGCTCCCATGTCTTCCAACCCTGCTCGTGATATAAATATAAAAGCAAAAAGCTCACAGCACTTGCCTTTTCTCCTTCTAACGACCAGAGCTTTTGATGGTGGAATAGGCTTTCTATTACCTGAAGCTGAGGATTCCTTGTCTCTGGAAATCACAGAATTGGGTTGCTAGGAAAATATTGTTCCTTTATTCCAACTGTTTCATTGTAAAATGAAGCAGCTAAGGAGCAAAGAGAGGGCCACACAGCAAATTAGTGACAAAGCCCTCGTTCCTGTGCAGCAGTGTCTCCTTCCCACCATTTGGCTGGTCCCCACTGAGGAAGGCTGCTGCGTGCGCAGTCCAGATGGCCCCAGGCTCCAGGAACCAGCTGCTTCACTAATTCGGTTTTTGCTGACTTGTTCTATTTTTGTTCTACATAAGGAATTTCACACTTCCACCCAGTTTTGAATCTCAAATATGCACTCTGACAATACAGAAACTGTCCTAACACACACTAACATGTCAACCTAATTCCCCTTCTATTCATTAGTCACCAAATGGTTATTCAACACCTACTAAGAGCAAGGCTTTGTATGGTGAGGACGGGAGACGCGGAGGAGATCAGGTCTCCACTCTCAAGAGCTTGAGGGGCCTCTGGCCTCCCGCAGGGCAGCCGACAGACCACTGATGGGTGATGCAGGCCACGCCGATCACAAGGGCGAACACAGATCTGCGTGGAAGTTTGCTCCCCTTCCTCGGTAGTTTCCAGGGTCAGAATATTTGTTGCTTTGGCCTCTCAGCAGCACAATTTAATATTAACATTCAAAGGAAACAGAATCGTAAACCAATTCTAAAAACTCGGAGTGTCTTGTTATTCTTCGTGCAGGTGATCACAGCCCTCCTCTCACCGGCTCACCTTTGGTAACTGCTCAGTCCAGACCTCTGCAGGGTTGGATAAGCAGGAAGGAGACTCTCAGATTGTCTTATTCTTATTTGCTAAACATGCTTTTATTGAGCACCTACCACACATTCAATGAGAATACATACAAAGATAAATACAATGTAATTTTACAGTACTTTACAGCTGACGGTAAAGTTTGGGGAGAGAATTTCAAGCAAAATAGTAATTTGAAAAGCAATATCTAACTCTCCCAACCAGAAGCCCTTTAAATCATCTGGGCTAGAAATTCCTCACCCCCCTTAAAAATGTGTTCAGGCTAAAAGCCAAGGGAGAGGCTGTCTGTGGCCCAGGTCTCTGTGTAAGTGATAAGCCAGTCAGGACCCACTGAGGCTGTCTGAGGCTCTCCTCCTGTGAGTAACCCCAGCCCAGGACCCAGGGCCAGAGGGAGGGCAGACCTGGGACAGGTCTCTGCTGAGAGGTGGCAGCATTTGGGTCACATCAGCAGCTGGGGAGACCTCAGGACTGTACCTGCACTAGCAGCCCTCGGTGGCACAGATTCCACTCCTTTCCAGAACTGTCTGCAGCTCCTGCTGCCATGGCCCCCCTCGCTGGATGCTGGATCTCAACCTACACACGGAAACTCACGGTAAACCTGTCTCCCTTCATCTGGCTGTGGAGGAATGCTGATGGGAACACACTTCAATCTCAAGCAGGGCCCATCTGAGTCCTAACATGACTGTAAGCCATGCACCACTTAGACGTATTTCCAGCAAAAACACCGAGCAAAGAAAATCTCTGGCCTTGATAAAAAATGCTACCATTCAAGAAAAAGAAGAGATGCTAGTTAGTGTCTTTCAAGAAGCAGAAACCAAGAAAGGATGCAGGAGATGTCCTGGGGAAACGTCTGGGACAGATAATGGGTGGAGGAGCCAGGGAAGGTGCGGGGGAAGGAGGAGAGGGGGGCAGGCAGTGCAGGGCTCTGGAGCCAAGCACACCCTTCGTAGAGTCTGCGCGTCACAGGACGACTTGCTCCCGCAAGCTGAGTCATTGGGCTGGAGCATCCCAGGGCACCGTGGGGTCTGAAAAGGGCACCAGGGGACCGTCAGTCACTCCTGCTCCCCCAGCGCGCCCTCCACGGCCGCCTGCCCCGTGCTGCACAGGCCCAAGGAACAGCTCCTCCATGCTTCCCACGGGCCTCGCTTCTGGGGGGCACTTAGAGGAGGGGTCAGTGGGGTGGACCACAGCCCCCATCACTGCAGCAGGTCTCAGGGCCATGACAGACCCTGGTCCTCTCCCTCCTCCACCATCCTTTCTGAGTCCCCTCATGCTGGGCAGCCTTCAACCTGCAGGTGTCCCCAGCTTCCCTGGGGGTGTGACTCAAGCCTTCATTCTGGAGGAGTCTGAGCCCTTGTTCATGAGTCCATTCACAACTAGGCCTGGGAAAGGGACTGCCTAGAGGCACCCAAGTGAATCACAGGTGTCTTTCCCAGCCTCCATGGCGGGAAAGTGGTCCTGCCTTCTGGTGATCAGTACCAGTTACCCTGCCAAGCTGGTGATTCCTTTTCTCGTCTGCTGGACCCTGGATATAAGCCATCCAATGTGCCCTATTAGTCCAATGGCACCCTTTGGGGACTGGACCTTCAACCCTGTACAGTCCGGAGTTGCAGGAACAGGAAGCCCCAGACCCTCCAATGGGCCAGAGAGAGCGGTGGTAGGTGGGGCTACTTCTGCTCACACCCTCAGTTCCTGAGCCCACATGTTCTTCCTGTTGGGGACACAGCACCATGTAAGTGTCTCTGATTTAGCACAGACGCTGCGTGCTGAAAGAGGGCACCCCTCTTTTCAGTGTCGCCTCCTCACCAGTACTTCAGCTCGCCCTTAGAAAGCTGTTCGAGCCTCCTGGGAGGCCGCCTGACCCTGGGAGGAGCAGTGGGTCCCATGGTCATGCACCCAATCCCATGCTCCTGCGCTGTGAAGTGGGCCCCCTGATTGGATGCTATGCTCATGAGATTCCATGCCTGGGGACCATGTGGGCTGAGGCCTTGTGAACAGGTGAAACTGTGCCTGGAGTATCTATTCACCAAGCTGTCCCAGGATGGACGTAGCCCAATGTGGCTGACTTACCACCAAGTATTCTGTTGTCTCCTGAAGAATAACAGGGACCCAGTGCTGTTCTCTGTTGCTGGCAGTTTGGACATTCAGAGGTAGCTGAATCTTCCTTGGAAGTGAGTATCCATACTGCTGGGTCAATCTCCACTATGGCCTGCATCTCTGCCCTGTGCTCATTCTACTTGTGTGCCCATCACGCTGGTTCTGGGGTAACTGATAGTGAAAACTGGCTGGTGTCTACTGGCCGAGTCACAGAGCCTCTTCTGTGGTGAGTGTTTCCTGGTGGGTGTTAACGAGTGATACAAAAATCTTCACACTTCACGTCCACTCCCAAATGTCCATCCACATGCCTCTAGCCCGGAATCCTCATCCCTGATCCTGCAGTCTTTTCCTTCTGGGTTCCTGACCAGACAACAATGCAGTGCCTACTGCCTGGGAATCTCTACATATTCTCATGTTGGCCACATCTCCTTCCCCACAGAGTGGATGGCCAAGTGCCTGGAGCACTGCCCAGTGGGCAGCTGTCTCCTCCATTGCCTTCAGAGATGTCCTTGCCTCTGGCTGGAGTGCAGCCACCATCCATTTTCAGCCGGCTCCCATACTGAGCTCACTGCACTGTAAACCAAGCTCAGACCTTCCCCTCCTTCTGCATGTGGTCGACAGAGCCTCCCCCACATAGGTGTGAGCTTGGTGGGGGGTACCACCGTCACTGCTGGGGTGACGTGAGAGTCAACACTACCTTCTCACGCAACTGAGTCATCCCCTCTTTTCCATTTTTTGAAAGACTGCTGCTAAACACATGTGGCTTTATGACATGGTGACTCCAACAGGCTCTGCCTCTGAATGGGCTTTCAACACATGGTCAGTCATCCCCTAGACAAGTGCTCCATCCTATCAAGATAATAAAACATTTCTCTGAGTGCCTATGATTCTCAGCTATAGATGGAATGGGCTTGATCCAGAATCCCTCTTTCTCATCTTGCATGATCAGCATGAGGTCATCAATGTAACTGATCAGTGTCCTTATGACAGAGGACAGAAAAGTTAACAGAACCTGAGGCAAAACAATAAGTGGGTATTTTAGTCCTTCCCATATGATTACAGACTTTTCTGATAGTCTCTCTAATTGAAATAGAAAAGAATGCATTCATCAAATCAGTGGCCACATATCATGTACATGAGGTCTTATTAATCTGTTCTAGCAGCAATGCCATGCCCAGAAGAGCAGCTGCATTTGAGTTACTGCTTGGTTACTCTTGTGGTGGATTATAATCATTCTCCAGGATCCATCTGATGCTGCAGGGGTGAATTTAAATGGAACTATGATAGGGAGCCTACATATTTAAGGTCTTTAATGGTGGTACTACTCTCTGTCATCCCCTTTGGAATGTGATATTGTTTTTGATTTACTTTCTTGAGGGGGTGGGGAACTAAGAGAATCCTTCACCTGCAAAATTGTGCCTGTAAGAAATGCAAAAGGAAGTTCTTTAGAAGGAAGGAAAATTATACCAGATGGAAACTGAAATCTACATAAAATAATGAGTACCATAGGTAAATATAAAAGAATTTTTTTCATTTTAAAATTACTTAAGATAATTCACTGTTTAAAGCAAAAATAATAACAATGTACTTTGAGGTTTATAACATATATACACATAAAGTTTAAAACAGCTATAGCCTATAGGGTAGGAGAGAGACATGGATGTTCACAGTTATGAGTTTATTACAATACATATGACACAGGATAATTTTTAAAAAAGTAAAAGATGCATATTTCAAACCATAGCACAACTGTAGGGGGAAAAACACAAATGTATAGCCAATAAACAAACATAGGAGGTAAAGTAGAATATTAAATACTCAGTCCAAAATAAGGCAGAAAGGGCTTCCCTGATGGTGCGGTGGTTGAGAGTCTGCCTGCCGATGCAGGGGACACGGGTTCGTGCCCCGGTCCAGAAAGATCTCACGTGCCGCGGAGCGGCTGGGCCCGTGAGCCATGGCCGCTGAGTCTGCGCGACCGGAGCCTGTGCTCCGCAACGGGAGAGGCCACAACAGTGAGAGGCCCACGTACTGAAAAAAAAAAAAAAAAAAAAAGGCAGAAAAAAAAGGGAAAAAGAAGAAAGAATAGATGGGGCAAATAAAAAATAATTTACCGAATTGGTAGATTTAATCTCAAACATATTGATGATTACATTAAATAGAAATGGTCTAAACACTCTTACTAAAAGGCAGAGGTATCAGAGTGTACAGAAATGTAAGCTACAACAATATTTAAAGAAACATACTTTAAGTTCAAAGACACAAGGAGGTCAAAATAGAAGGATAAGAAATACATATACCATGCAAATACTAATCATAAGAAAACTGGAGTTGTTATATTAAATCAGACAAAGTAGACTCAGGACAAGCAATATTATGAGGAATAAACAAGAGTGTTACTTAATCATAAGACTGTCAATTCATCAGAAGACATAATCTGAAATATTCATCTAATAAAAAATCTTCAGAAAACATGAATCAAAAACTGACAGAATGAGGGCTTCCCTGGTGGCGCAATGGTTAAGAATCTGCCTGCTAGCACAGGGGATACGGGTTCGAGCCCTGGTCTGGGAGGATCCCACATGCCGCAGAGCAACTGGGCCCATGAGCCACAACTGCTGAGCCTGCGCGTCTGGAGCCTGTGCTCCGCAACAGGAGAGGCTGTGATAGTGAGAGGCCCGCGCACCGCGATGAAGAGTGGCCCCCGCTTGCCACAACTAGAGAAAGCCCTCACACAGAAACAAAGACCCAACACAGCAAAAATAAATTAATTAATTAATAAACTCCTACCCCCAACATCTTCTAAAAAAAAAAAAAACTGACAGAATGGAAAAGAGAAATGAACAAACCCACAATTATAGTAAAGATTTCAACACCTCTTTCAATAACTGATAGAACACATAGGGAAAAAAAAAAAAGACCATCTGCTGGGCCATAAAATGAGTCTCAACAAATTTAAAAGCAGTAAAATCATACAGAGTATATTCTCTGACCACACTGGAATAAATCTGGATGTCAGTAATAAAAGATATCTGGAAAATCCCCAAATATTCTGAAATTAAACAGTACTCTTCTAAATAGTACTTTGGTCAAAGGAGAGATCAAAAGAAAATTAGAAAATATTTTGTAATGAGTGAAAATTAAAATCCAAAATGTCAAAATAGGTGGTAGAGCTAAGTAATGTTTAGAGAAAAATACATAGCTTTTTATGTGCTTATATTAGAACAGAAAAAAATCTAAAATCAAAGATCTAGATTTCCTTCTTAAGAAGCTAGAAAAAGAAAAATTAAACCAAAAATAAGTGGAAAGAAGAAAATTAAAAAGAAAAGAGTAGATATCAATGGACTTGAAAACATACAAAAATAGAGAAAAATCAATGAAACCAAAGCTGGTTTAATGAAAATATTAATAAAATTGATAAATATCCAGATGAACTGATCAAAACAAAAAACACAAATTACCAATATCAGGAATAAAATAGAAGTCCAGCACTACAGATCTTGCAGGTATTAAAAAGATAAGGGAATGTTATAAAGATCTTTATTCCTCCCAAAACTGACAATTTAGAAGAAATGGAAAAATTCATTAAAAGACACAAATTACCAAACTGAATCAAGGGGAAAAAAATAGAAAATCTTCTACAGGCCAGGATCCCTCATGAGCATAGTTGAACAAGAACAAGTCCTTAACAAAATCAAATCCAGCAATTTTTTTTAATGTATCATGATCAAATTCAAACTTGTTGAGATATTTCCAACAAATGCTAGATTCATTTAACATTCAAAGATTTAACAATGCAATTCACTATATTAATAGAATAAGTCTTTAAAGAACAATATGATCATTTCAATAGATGTAGGAAAAGCATTTGCCAAAATTCAACAGCTATTTGTAATAAAAACTCTTAGAAATCAGGAATAGTAGGAAATTTCCTCAACCTGATAAAAGATATCCACAAAAATCTCATAGCTAATTTCAATGTAATGTGAAAGGCTGAATGTCCTCCTCTTAAGATAAGGAAAAAGGCAAAAATGAACTTGCTATATTAATATCAAAGTAGACTCACCATCCTTATTCAACATTGTATTCAAAGGCCTAGCCTTGCCCTAAGCCTGGCCTTTTTCCAAGGAAAGTAAATAAAAAGTATACAGGGGGGCCTCCCTGGTGGCGCAGTGGTTGAGAGTCCGCCTGCCGATGCAGGGGATACGGGTTCGTGCCCCGGTCTGGGAGGATCCCATATGCCGCGGAGCGGCTGGGCCCGTGAGCCATGGCCGCTGGGCCTGCGCGTCCGGAGCCTGTGCTCCGCAACGGGAGAGGCCACAACAGTGAGAGGCCCGCATACCGCAAAAAGAAAAAAAAAAAAAAAAAAAAAAAAAAAAAAAAAAGTATACAGGGGCTTCCCTGGTGGCGCAGTGGTTGAGAGTCCGCCTGCTGAAGCAGGGGACGCAGGTTCGTGCCCCAGTCCGGGAAGATCCCACATGCCGTGGAGCGGCTGGGCCCGTGAGCCATGGTCGCTGGGCCTGCATGTCTGGAGCCTGTGCTCTGCAATGGGAGAGGCCACAACAGTGAGAGGCCCGCGTACCACAGAAAAAAAAAAAAAAAAAGCATCACTCACCTATATAAAAATTTAAAACTGTAAAATTTCTAGACAAAAAGATAGGAGAAAATATTTTGCAACCGTGTGCTAGGCAACAATATCTTAAGTAAGACACAAAAAGATGAACCATAAAATATAAAAATTGTTAAATTTGACTTCATCAAAATAAAAATATTTGCTCTTCCAAAAGCACCATTAAATAAAAAGAAACTTTTAAAAAGCCACACACTGGAAGCAAATATTTGCAATGCATATAGCTGATAAAAGACGTGTATCCCAAATATCTAAAGAATTTTTACAACTCAGTAATAAGAATACAAATATTGCAATAAAAAATGAGTAAAGAATTTGAATAGATACTTTTTCAAAAAACATATACAAATGGTCAATAAGCACATTAAAAGATGTTCGATATCACCTGTCATCTAAGAAATGTAAATTAAGTCTCAATAAGATACTACTACACACTCACATACTAGATTTACTAAAATTTGAAAGACTGACAATGTTACATGTTGGCAAAGATGTGAAATAACTAGTAGGAATACAAAATGGTACAACTACTTTGGAAAAATTATAGTTTTTTATCAAGTGTAACATATGCTTACCTATGACCTGTCAATTGCACTCCTAGGTATTTACCCAAGAACAATGAAAATATATGTTGACACAAATATTTATATATGGTTTATATTTTATGTATTATTTATATATTGTTTATAGTTTTATTTATAAATAGCCAAAACTTGAACCAAAATGTCCACCAGCAGGAAACTAGATAATCTAATCGTGGTGCACCCAAACAATGGAATATTGTGCAGCAACAGAAAGGAACCAACTACTTTTTTGTTTTTATTGGAGTATAACTGCTTTACAATGTTGTGTTAGTTTCTGCTCTACAGTGCAGTGAAGCAGCTATATGTACACATATATCCCCTCCCTCTTGGACCTCCCTCCCTTCCCCCATCCCACCCATCTAGGTCATCACAGAGCACTGAGCTGAGCTCACTGTGCCGTACAGCAGGAGAAAGGATTGACACAATCCTTTGTGTACAGATTGACACAACATGGATGAATCTCAACAAGTTTATGCTGGTGAAGAAAGAGTCCTATATTATCCATGTGGAACTCAGGAAAAAGGTAAATGTAATCTACAGTGACAGAAATTTAATTAATGTTTGTCTGAAGGTGAGGGTGGGCACAAATGGGGCAAAGGGAATGTTCTAAAGCTTGACTGGAGTGCTGGTTACAGAGGTGTATACATTTGTCAAAACTCGTTGAACTTTGCGCTTAAAATTGGTGCAATAAGGGGAGGTAAATTATACCTCAGTAAATTTTTTTTAAGTCATGGACTTTCCTTTTTGATTGATTTATTTATTCATTCATTCATTCATTCTTTATTTATTTATTTTGGCCGTGCCACATAGCTTGCAGGATCTCAGTTCCATGACCAGGGATTGAACCCGGGCCACAGCAGTGAAAGCACAGAATCCTAACCGCTAGCCCACTAGGGAACTCCTTATTTATTTGTTTGTTTGTTTGTTTGGAGTCATAGACTTTTCTTTTGCCACCTTCATGTCTTTATTGACAGGGTTGGAAAAAAGGGCATTTGCCTGATTAATAGCTGCACACCAGGTCCCAGGCTATGTGCTAATTTGCTCAAGCAATGAAACCACGTCTGGTACAGCAGCTGCAGTTTGGGTTACCTCCTCAGTAAACTTACCACAATCCACTGTCATTCTCCAATACCCGTCTGTCTTCTGCAGAGGCCAGCAGGGAGAGTCGAATGAGGATGTGGTGGGAATCATTGCCCCTGCATCTTTCAGGTCCTTGGTGGTGGTACTAATCTCTGCATCCCTCCAGGGATATGGTACTGCTATGATTTATTATTTTCCTGTGTAGAAGCAGTTTTAATGGCTTCTAGTTGGCCTTTCTCAGCATAATAACCCCCACTCTACAGGTCAGGGAACCAATGGGGGAATTCTGCCAGCTGCTAAGTATGTCTATTCCAATTATACTTTCTGGAACCGGAGAAGTAACCACAGGTTGTGTTCAGGGACCCACTGACCCAATGTGAGACAGACCTGAGCTAAAACTCTATTGATCACCTGACTTCCATAAGCCCCTCCTCTGACTGGGGGGCCACAGTGACGTTTTCTTCTCCTGAAATCAGAATCAGTTCAGAGCTATTATCCAGTAGCCCCCAAAACGTCTGATTATTTACTTTTCCCCAAAGCACAGTTACTCTGGTAAAAGGCTCTAGGTTCCTTTGAGGAAAGACTGGGAGAAAGATTAACAGTGTAACTTTTGGATAGTGTGCCAGGGTCCCTCCTCAAGGGAACGTGGCCTCCCCTTCATCCAAAGGGTTCTGGGTCTGTAAACTAGCTCAAGTCTGGGAATTGACTGAGGGGACATAACTCTGTTTTTATGATTTGAGTTAGACTTTTGTTCAATTGAGCTAGAACTTTTCTGCTTATGCAGGGCAAGCAGGAATTTAGTAGACTTCCTATGTATTTCTCACCAGGAACATCACGAGTAACCAGCCAGTGCTGTAGGTCTAGGTGAAGCAGACAATTCTGATTGCTTTCTTGATTCTGCTGTTGTTATGGGGACCATGCCCATCTTGCCTTTGGTGATTGAAAGCTACCACTTGGCCCCTGACACCCCAGCATCCAAATACTCTATTGAATTTAGGTTTTCCAATTGGATGGCTGCCGTTCCCACTATAAGGTCTGGGCTACAGAGAAGAATTATCAAGGAGCTCTTCAAGGATGTTGGGGCTCCCCTCACAAATTCATTTCTCATAGTGGTAGTGAAAGATATGTCTTTTGGACCCTCCCAGGATGAATGTGTAGGTCTTAAATGACAAATGCACTCGGGCATTGCAATCTCCTTAAGCTTTGGAATCATTTCCTCTACTTTCAACCAAGAGAGGTCAGGCGTTTCTGAAAGTTGCAGAGGGTGGGCCATCTTTTGGATCATGTTTCAGCCAATCAACCAACAAAACACACTGAGAGCCCTTTCTAGCTCCTGGGGCAGTAACATTAAATGCAGAATCTCTGCTTAATGGACCCATATCCATAAATTTGACCTGGTCCAGTTTTATACTCCTTCTATCATGATCCCACACATTTAGGACCCGTTCTCACACCTGTTCCAGGATTTCTGCTTGTATAAACTAGAAAACTCAAGTCGTTCTTTTGGAGTGCATGTAGCACTCTTCCTCTTGTGCCATACTTTGTTCCTTACCTTTAGGGGCCTCTTGGGACTTGAGTCTAGCTATAGGTCTAGAAGCAAAGAAGAGCAGTGGGGTGGGTCCTGAGGACAATCAGCATTGTCTTGTGGGAGGCCATTAAGGTTTCCCCAGGAATTGCAGGGTCAACCCCCTTAGCTGAAGGTGGGAAGGCAGATACCACCATGGATGAAGACTCTGCAGAGAAGGCCGTTTCTGCTGGGTTGGAGAGGGCTCTTCCACTGACAAAGAAGACTCACCAGATTTTAGGGGCTTAATGTCCACAGCTTCAGCAGCGTCTTCCCACACATCCCCACCCAGCTTATAGGACCCATTTCCTTCACATCTAATGCCCTCACATTAACAGTAGATATTCTATGAGGCTAGGAGCTCAGCTTGTGTTGTAATGCAGACGATCACATGGGTGAGGTTCTGCATTTGATTTTGAGCAGTTTCACCCCTCATATCCTTCAGGACAAATCCAGAAGCTCTTAGATCATCATGCACAGCTTGAGCTGGGAATTTGAATTCCTGAGCTCTTCTTTTTCTTTCATCGCTTTGTCCAGTGATATTAGGAGTGACCAGCTAATGTCTTTATGTGCCTTAGTTTTCCAAATGTTTGAAAGCATCATATCCAGAGTCACCCAGCTCTTTGTTTTTCATAAGTGGTTGATGAGGGGTATCCAGTGCAGGTGTTTTGTCATCTCTACGTCCACGCCACGGACTATCAGTGCTCCCTTGACGACTGAAAATAGTCTTTAGTGGCTTTAAAGCAAATCAGATTAGAGAGCTAATTCCAGAAACCCCAGAACTAACTCCCTGGGGACCTAGTATGCAGCTAGTAATCTGGCAAATGCCCTCTTTTCCATCCCTGTCAATAAAGACCACCAGAGGCAGTCTGCTTTCTTCTGACAAGGACAGCAATACAAGTTCCCCCACCTAGCTCAGGGGTACGTCAAGCCTCCAGCCCTACCTCGTAACTTAGTCCACAGGGATTTTGATCACCTTTACCTTTCACACGCTATCGCACTGGTCCATTACACTGATGATATTATGCTGATTAGGCCTATTGAACAAGAAGTAGCCACTGCTCCAGACTTACTGGTGAGACATTTGCGTGTCAGACGGTGAGAAGTAAATCTAACAAAAATTCAGGGACCTTCTACCTCAGTGAGATTTCTAGGGTCCAGCAAGGTAGGACAGGCTGAAATATCCCTTTTAAGGTGAAGGGTAAGCTGTTGCATCAGGCCCCTCTTAGAACCTAGAAAGAGGCATGATGCCTTGAGGGCCCCTTAGGATTTTGGAGGCATCGTATTCCTCCTTTGGCTGCTACTCAGGCCCATGTACCAAGTGACCTGCACAACTGCTGGTTTTGAGTGGGGCCCAGAACAAGAGAAGCCTCCTCGCAGGTCCAGGCTGCGGGGCAAGCTGCTCTGTCCTGCACCACAGATCCAGCAGATCCAACAATGCCTGAAGCGGCAGTGGCAGAAAGGAAGCTGTTTGGAGCCTCTGGTGCAGGTGAATCGCGGTGCAGGCCTTGAGGGCTTCGGAGCAAGGCCCTGCCACCCTGTGCAGACAAGTACTCTCTTTTTGAGAAACAGCTCTTGGTTGGCCTACTACTGGGCCTTAGTTGAAACTGAATGCGAATGTGGGCCACCGCGTTACCGTGAGACATGAACGGCCCGTCGTGGACCAGGTGTTGTCTGGCCCACCGAGCCATAAAGTTGGAGATGCACGGCAGCACTTCATCATCAAATGGAAGTGGTGTGTGTGAAAGGGGCCTGAGCAGGCCCTGAGGGCACAGGGAAGTCCCATGAGAAAGTGGCTCAGATGCCTACGGTCCCCACGCCTGCTCCTCAGCCTTCTCTCTCCAGTCAGCGCCTATGGCCTTGTGGGGAATGTACTTCCCTAGGATCCATGACAGAGGAAGACAGGACTCGGGCCTGGTTTGCAGATGGCTCTGCATGGTGTGCGGGAGCACCCACAGGTGGGCGACTCCGGGACCACAGCCTCGCCCTGGGACATCCCCCGAAGACCTGGTGAAGGGAAACCCTCCAGGGAGCCGGACTTCAGGCCACGCACCTGGTTGCGCACTTCGCTTAGAAGGAGAAGTGGCCGGCTGTGTGGTTATACACCAGTTCACGAGCTGCAGCCCGTGGTTTGGCTAGACAGTCAGGGTCTTGGAAGGACCATGACTGGAAAACTGGTGACAAAGAAATTTGGGAAAGGGGAATATGGATAGACCTCTCTAAATGGAGAAAAAATGTGAAGACACTATGTCCCGTGAGACTGCTCCCCAAAGGGTGACTTCAGTGCAGGAGGATTGTAATTATCAAGTGGACAGGTGACCTGTCCTGTGAGTACCACTCAGCATCTTTCCTGGCCAGCCCTGCCGTTGCCCAATGGGCTCTTAAGCAAAGTAGCCATGGTGGCGGGGTGTGGGGAGCAACACGTGGGCCCCCACTCACCAAGGCTGACCTGGCCACTAGCACCGCTGAGCGTCCAACCTGCCAGGAGCGGAGACCAACACCGAGCCCCTGATACGGCACCACTTCTGGGGTGAGCAGGCAGCCACCCGGTGGCAGGTTGATTACACTGGGTCACTTGATCACGGAAAGGGCAGCATTTTGTCCTTATAGGAATAGACACCGTAGGTTCAGATTTGCCAAACTACCACCCATGGACTTACAGAACACCTTATCCATCACGCATTCCACACAACATTGCTCGCTTCACAGCAAAAAAAAAAACTGTGACAACGGGCCCATGCTGAAGGAGTAACTCACTCTCCCTTGTTGAGTGGACGTCCACCTTCTCCTGCCCTCAGACATTGCTGCTCCTGGTTCTTGGGCTTTGGGACTCAGACCAGGACTTACAGCATCAGCCCCCCAATTCTCAGGCCTTTGGGCTTGGACTGAAGTACACCACCAGCTGCCCTGGGCCTCCAGCTTACAGAGGGCAGACTGTGGGGCTTCCCGGCCTCCAGGACCATGTGAGCCAATGCCTATAATAAATCTCCTCTTATGTATATCTGTATATAAATGGATCCTTATACATATATCTATAGGACATATTTATATACAGGATCTATAGATCTATAAATACCCTGTAGATCTATAGGCTGTATATAGATCTATTTATAGATCTATAGGCCTAGATATGAATACAGGTACAGATCCTACGGTCTGTTCCTCTGGAGAACCCTGACTGATACTCTTGCCAAGGCTGCACAGCCTGGGGGTGAGGAGCCAGTGACAGGCCAAGACCTCGTCATCCTTCTGGCCTCTTCCTGGACCAGATCACCATCCTGTACCTTCCTCTCCACGACTCGGCCCTGGCAGCCACCACAGACCACCCTGCACAGCCCACGGGGGCTGCCACGGTCCGAAGTGTCGGATGGGTTCCCTGTGCTGCTGCTTCCCCATCGGATGCACCTCCAGCCCTTCTGCTCCAACTAATACAGAAAGGAGGGCAAACAGATTCTTTCCATGCTCGTATTTCAAAGGCTTAGTCCCTGAGGGGGCTAGAAGGACCTAAGGTAAGGTGGAAGATTCTGGAAAGATCCTGCTCCCAGGATGAGCCTGGGAAAGGCGACTTTGGCAGGGGAACTGACGAGAGCCACCCACGTCCACCTGGCTGGGCAGGTGTACGGGCCCCACAGCAGGGCCACCTGGGCCGCAGCCTCCTGGAATCCCCACTCCGGCACAGAGTCAGAGCAGAAGGGGCATCCATTGTCCCCAAGAGTCCCCGGCAGAGAAAATGCTGTGGCCACTGGGGCCTGGGGGCTGGGCAGGGCATGTCCCTGGCTCTCAGCAGCAGAGGCCCCACTGCCCCCTGCCTGTGCCTCTGCCCCCAGGGGCCTCCTGGGATTCTCTGGAGAGGGTCCAAAATTCACAGTGACAGAGATTTAACAGCCGTGGTCCCCAGGGCCGAAGGCTGAGCTGTAAGGAAATGAAGAGCGCGGGTCCTGGCACCACCTAGTGTGGCTGCAAAGTGCCGCAGGGGCGCCCCAGAGAGGAGCGGGTGCCGCCAGGCTGGAGAGGCAGCCCCGAGCAGCCACAGCCCTGTGCTCTCAGGAGGGACCCCGGCCCTCCACGCTGCCAACTCATCAACCAAACCAAGGGTCCAGGCCAGGTGTCCCAGATGTGGGGTCAGAAGTGCCGACGCAGCTGCCGTGCAACCGGACCCTGTCGGGTCACCAACCTCCCCCATCCCAGCCCTCTCAGTGGCCCAGGGTGGACAGGGATGCAGGCCCCTGTGGGTCTGAGCATCCAGGAGGCTACGCGGAGCTGCTCCCAGACTCCAGCCCCACACGGCAGGCTCTGTGCCAGAGGGACCGTAATTAGAAACAGACCCGCGTGTGACTCAGAGGGAGCAGACGCCACCCTCCCCCACCAGCTCACACGGGCTTTTTAACTGGGGGCTCACTTCCTGTGAGCCCCCGCTTCAGTCTGGCTGACATGTGTAGGCCACTGAGCTGATCTCATCCAGCCGGGATATTCTAGAAGGCACTGCTCCCATGCACGTCCGGCCTGACTCCAGGAGAGGGCTCACCACAGCTCCTCATCCTTCCCGAGAGCACCTGGTTACATACATACACATGCATACATGCACACACGTTCCCTCACATGCATGCACATGGACACACATAGATACACGGGTACAGTTACATACATGCACGCACGTTCCTTCACATGCATGCACACACACATAGATACACGCATACACTTACATACATGCACACACGTTCCCTCACATGCATGCACACGGACACACATAGATACACGTGTACAGTTACATACATGCACACACGTTCCCTCACATGCATGCACACAGACACACATAGATACACATGTACACTTACATACGTGCACACAGCACATTCCACCAGCTCCTCACGCCTGCAGGGGCGTGGGATCCCAGCTCACTGAAGTGACCACTCAGGACTCCCAGGACCCTGCCCCAGGCCTCTCCAGGGGCTCTGCTTTGGGAAAACGCAGCAGAGAGCAGGCCATCTGCAGTGGGGATGGAAAGGGCACCCAGTCCCTCCTGCCAGCCCATGGCCTTCCCTCATCCCCTGTTGAAAAGCAGCCTTCATGCTCACAGCAAATCAGTCCTGCTCTGTGGTGTGCACCATGGGGTGTGTGCCCTGGGGTCTGTGCCATGGGGGGTGTGAATCATGGGGTGTGTGCACCATGGGGTATATGTGCACAGTGGGGTGTATGTGCCATGGGGGTGTAAATCATGGGGTGTGTGTGCACCATGGGATGCGTGCTCCAAGGGGATTAAACAGGACACGTGCCACCTGCTCCTAAACCTGCCCCATTGGCCTGAGCACCTTCTGTACCCCATCCTTGTGTTATCTGCTCTCATTCCCTGGAGGATGGTCCAGATTAACTGCCCTGGCCACACCCACGTGGCCTCTGGCTTCCCAGCTCTAGAGCGCACTACCAGGTGAGCAGGGAATAGCCATGAGTTTCTTTTTCTTTTAATTGAGGTGTAATTGACATAACATTAAAATAAGTTTCAGGTGTACAATGTGATAATTCATTATTTGCATACATTGCAAAATGATTGCTACAGTAAGTCCAGTTTACATCCATTACTACACATACTTACAAATTTTTTTCTTATGATGAGAACTTTTCAAGATCCACTCTCTTAGCTACTTTCAAATATGCAACACCCTATTATTAAGTACATGGCATCCCTGTGACTTTTTCATTTTAAGCTGGAAGTGTGCATCTTTTGACCCCTTCACCCATTTTGCCCACACCCCGCCACCCACCTGAGGCAACCACCAATCTGTTCTCTATATCCATGAGCTCAGTTTTTTGCTTGGTTTTTTTGTTTGGTTTTGTTTTTTTTAGATTCCACAGGTAAGTGAGATCATACGGTATTTGTCTTTCTCTGTTTAATTGATCTCAGCTTAACGCCCTCTAGGTCCATCCATGTTGTCACAAATGGCAAGATTTCCATCTTTTTTATGACTGAGTAATATTCTATTGTGTATATATAACACATCTTCTTTATTCACCCATCAGTGGACGCTTAGGTTGCTTCCATGTCTTGGCTATTGTGAATAACGTTGCAATGAACATGGGGGTGCATATATCTTTTTGAGGTAATGTTTTCATTTCCTTTGGATAAATACCCAGAAGTGGAATTCCTGGATCACGTGGTAGTTCTATTTTCAGTTTTTTAAGGACCCTCCATACTGTTCTCCATAGTGACTGCACCAGTTTGCATTTCCACAACAGTGCACAAGGGTTCCCTGGTCTCCACACCCTCTCCAGCCCTTCTTATTTCTTGTCTTTTTGATGATAGCCACTCTGACAGGTGTGAGGTGATACCTCACTGTGGCTTTGATGTGCATTGCCCTGATGATTAGCAGTGTTGGGCACCTTTCTTGTACCTGTTGGCATCTGTATGTCTTTGGAATGTGAGCTTCTTTCTGGGAGTTTGGAGCACGTTCAGTGGGTGCCGGGTGATGCCAGCCCTTGAGTCCAGTGGCATCAGAAAACAACAGCTAAACCTGCAGGGCAGATGCAGAGAGGCTGCCAGCCTTGCGAGGACTTAGCGGAAGGGAGCCCCAGGGAGCATATTAGTTTTCTACAAACTGCGGCTTAAACGCACCCACCCTTAGCCCACTGTCTCTGGGTGAGAAGCCCAGGAGGCTGGCTTGTCCTCACACGCTGAGAGCAAGGACAGATGAGCTAGGGTGAGATCGGGGGCTCTGAGGACCCTCTTCCAGGCTCATTCGGGTCACTGGCTGCGTTCAGTTCTCTCTGGCCGTAGGACTCGGTCTTTTGGCCGCTGCCTCAGATCCTGCCACGAGGTCACTCCATCTCTGCAACAGAGAGCCCTCACCTCCCTCACGCCGAATCCCCCCGGCTCCATCCAGAGAGAACTCAGCTCTGTAAGGGCTGTGTGATCGGGTCAGGCCACCCGCATGGTCCCCCATCCTAAGATCGGCTGATTAGCAACCTCAGCTATGCTGCAAACGTGCCGTGGCACTCAGGCTTGGCCCAGGGGCCATCTCAGAATCCTGTGCCACGGGACAGAGCTGGCCTCCAAGCTGGACGCCGGAAAGGGCAGGTCTCCTGGGCAGCAAGGCCAAGACAGCCACCACACAGCCCCCCAAACCCTCATGGGGCGTAGAGCGACTTCTCCAGGACAGTAGGACGGAGGAAGAGACACAGAGACATCGGCCAAATGATTTCATCTCCACCGGGTACCAGACACGGGCTGGTTCTGCAGAAAATGTGGGCGTTTCTCTGTTTCCACAGTTACTCACAAACAACCCGAATTCCATCCTGATAAATTTGCTATGACACATTCACCTGGACCCAACTACCTTCAGAACGTTTTTCTGGAGTGACTAATAGGGCTCAGCGGCCCAGGTTCTGGAAAGCACATTGTTACAGGAGCTGCTGTGGCCAAGTCGTCTGGCCCGGGGGAGGGCTGTGGCCGTGTCTGTCCCCAGCAGTGTGATGCTTCCCTGGTCCCCAACCCTAGGGACTGAGAGGTGGGCCCAGAGCGGGCAGGAGGGGGAAGGGCCCGGCCTCAGCATCCCTGCCGGCCACCACGTCTCTGGCGCCCAGATTCCTGGCACTCCCTCTCTCGGCACCCCACCCAAGAGGGCTGGGCGGGCCGTGCACCCCGAGCTCGAGGGCAGGCGGATCTAACCTGACCAGCGTCCAGGACCGACTGCTTGATGGAATCTCCGCTGGCGGCACAAGGGGTGGCAACGTCCTCCCTTCGTGGGTCGTTCCCTTGTTCTCGGGCGGAGGGACTGGAGAACTTCAGCTGAAAGCCGGGGCATGTGCTGTGTCTCACTGACCTCCTCACAGGACGTGCCCGCCCTTTGTACCGGCGGGGAGACTGAGGCAGCGCAGAGCCACCGCCCGGCCTCTGGCTGCGCGGCAGACAAGGTGGGGCTCCGGGAGTCCGGCTCTCCGTCGGCGCCGTGTGTGGGCGGAGGTCAGACGGCTCGCGCACTGAGGCGGACTCTGGAGACCCCGCCCACCATTCAGTGCCCAGAACCCGAGGTCCAGCGGGGAGCCATCCCTCCGCCATGCTGCAACCATGCGGCCCAGAGAGGCTGACCGTGAGCGTCCAGCACGGGCTGTGCAAGAGCCCAGGCCCAGGAGGGCAGCCCAGGAGGCCAGGCTGAGAGGCCGGGGACCTCAGGGGCTTTGTGTCAGGAATGGCTTTCTGGGTCCACAAGCCTGGCCACCCACCCTGGCAACCACTTGCCCTGCACCAGTCGTTGCTCCAACCACAGTGCTGAAGGCTGGGCCACCATGGCAGAGCCCCTAGGAGGCCAAGGTCAGTCCTGGAGTGAGCAGGCAGGGCCAAGTGGCTGCCCCTCCTCCTGCAGGGGGTGACCTGGTCCCTCACCCACTCACTTAGGACCCACCGCTGCGTCCTCCGGGCACCGCTGGGCCCTCCAGGGACACCAGCAGCTGCCTGCCCCTCTCTCCCTCTGACCACCGGCCCAGGGGACCTTGTTTTTGGGTCCCAGAGACCCTCCCAGCCCTGACCCACCCTGTAGGCCAGACCTCGACAACAGAGCTGGGCAGGGCACTGGGGGCTCTCACTTTGGGGCCATGTGCCACCTGATGCTGAGCCTGAGACTCCTGGCTGCCAGGCAGCCACTTGGACCAGTGGGGAGAGAGGGCTCGGGAGGACCTGGGATCTGGCAGGACAGAGAGGACCAGAACCTCCTCCAAGAAGGCCACTCAGAATGGCGAGGCCAGGTCACCAAACACAGGCCAAGTGAGACGACAGGCTGCCAGGGACCTGGAATAGGGCAGGGTGGCCGGGGTAACCACGTAAGGGGGTCTCGGAGCTGGTGGAAGGGGGCTCCAGGAAGAGCTGGCCGGGGTGGGGCTTCTCCACAGGCCAGGCTCAGACGTGGTGATGGGCACAGGCCCCTGCAGGATGGGCGGGGTAGCCGGGCTGCAGCCAGAGGAGTAAGCAGCCCGGCCAGACACTCAGCAGCTGGACCTGAGCTTGGAAAGGTGCTCGAGGGTGGCCGGGCTACTTCCCCGTCAGTTTCCCGGGTGGGCGAGGGCTTGCCCTCAGGAGGGGCATAGTCCACGCCCCCCAGGTGGAAGCAGTGACCCCAGCACCCCTCCCACACCTGCCACCGTGTCCCCACGCCCGGGGGGCTAAGTGTGTGGAATAACTGACTGGAGGTGGGGGGACATGTCGCTGGCCTCCCTCCACCTCGTCCTCGTGACCAGGACGGGCCTGTTCAGCAGGGCTGGACGTCCCCCCAGGCCGTTCAGGGCAGGGCGGTGGCAGCAGTGGCCTGGGTCCCTCCCGACCCGGGAGCCCTTGACCTGAGGGGAACTGGATAGGGCTCTTGTGGCATTTCAGAAAATCCCACACCGCGGTTACCCTGAGCCCTGGAATCAGGGCTCTCTTGAAGTCCCTTCCAGCTCTCAAATCCATTCCAGTCGCCGCCCACAGAGCCACTCACCCCCTACATGTAGGTCTGTAGGAATTCCGCGTCTCAAGGCTGTTAATCCTCAGACAAGCTGGTTCTGTTTAAGGCTTGATTTGTCAGACAATTTTGAATTTTCTTCCTGCCAGAAGGCGCTTCCATTCAAAGGGAAGGGCCCCTCCTCTGTGGCTGATGTTGCTGGGCCTCCCTCCCAGCTTCGGCCACGGAGAGAGGAGGGGCTGGAGGCACCGGGGTGGGCGCGCACCAGCGGAGGGGTCTGCGAGCGTCAGGAGGCTCTCATCCCAGGGAAAGCCAGCAGGGCCCCAGGCCGGCTCTGGTACCACCGTCACCCTTTCTGATCACAGGGACCTCGCAGTACAAGTGGGGTGGTGGTGAGGACTCAGAAGTCACTGAGACCTGGCCCTGCAGGGGAGGAGCTGGGGGGGCCGTGAAATGGGTGTCCCTCCAGGGGACCCTGAGGTCCCTTCCAAGCAGGGGGTGCTTTATTGATGATGCTTGGGCTGCACCTTGTGCTCAGGGGGCCCTTCCGCCTCCTGACCCGTCCCCATGTTAGGCCATGGGCATCTAAGCAGTAGCAGCCTGACTTTGAGAGTCCGTGTCCAGTCTCTGGGTCTAAATCACCCTAGGTCAGCTGTGGCCCCAGGCCTTGCAATCCAGCTGTGGGAGAGGACCCAGGGCCCTGTCCCAAGCTCTGTGATGCCCCCTCACCTCTAACCACGGCTCCCGTGTTGCCAGCATCTGCATCTGCAAACTCTCGCCATCCAGGGTGGCCAGGCCACAGCCGTTCGGGAGGAGTGGGGAGCGGGTGGGCACCATGGAGGGGGCTGCCAACCAGATAAGGCGCTGACCCCTCACGCCCGACGCAGTAGAGGCACAGTGGGAAGAGCAGGGGTGAGCCCAGGCAGGAGCCAGTCGCCATGCCAGTGGGAAAATAGGGAACACACGGGAGCACACGCAGTTTCACTGCCAAGCGTGAGTGTGCATTTCTAAAAATGTGAGAATAGGGCTCATCAGGATGGATGCTGGGTGTTGTTAGAAGCATTTTGGGCTCTTCTCCTCCTTCCCATATGGGACACTCAGATGTGCTTCCTGGGCTCAGCTGGACGGCTTTCACAGGATCATGCCAGACAGCACATATGTCCACCCAGTGGTGCTAACATCTGCCAGGTGAGCAGGGGAAGATGCCAGAGGGGCCAAGTCACAAACAAATGCTGTCCTGACTCTGGCACCCTGCAGAGTCACGTACATGGGACAGCTTGTCGACACAAGTGCTAGGAAGATCCCTTTGACAGAGGAGAAGCCACAGCTCGGGTGACTCCGAGGCCTGGCCAGCATCACAGGGCACAGGTGGGACTCTGGAGTCATGCCTTTCATGACTGGTCACTTGTGTGCCTTGGCCCCATGATCCTGACCACTGTCATCATGGACCAGCCAGAGGCACTGATCTCCCAGACGGACTGACCTGAACGGAACTGTTCATCATCTCAGACAGAGAGACAGGCCTAGCCACACAGGGAAGTCACTGAAGTAGAAACACTGAAGTAAGAAACAGACAAATGAAAGATAAAATCAACAAAACAAAAAGCTGATTGCTTGGAAAGATCAATAAATTTGATAAAACTCCACATATACTAATTTTTAAAAGGAGAGATGTCACAAATTATTAATATCAGGAATGAAAGAGAAAACATAACTATAGATCCAACAGACACTAGACAGACAATAAGGAACAATAAAGAAACGCAATGATAAGAGAGAAGCATAAGCAAAGTCCTCACCGAACTGTCAACACAATAGGAATCACGCTCGGAAGACCCTGGACTTACAGATTTCAGATTTGTTTTATCCCTGGTTCTTAAACACTAATGTAGAGAATTCTCTCTCCACTTCATTTTCAAAAAAATGAAAAAAGGAAAGAAGAAAAGAAATATAAAGACCATCTTTATAACAATAAATTTAGACAACTTACATGAAATAAACAAATTCCTTGATAGACACAAATTTTTCTAAACTAACTCAAGAAGAAATAGCCTGACATTTATTAAGAAAATAAATTCATTATCCTAGAGGGCGTCACTGGAGAATCCTATCAAACGTTTAAGAAAGAAGTAACATCAATCCTGTATAAACTCTTCCAAAATATGGAGGAAAAGGGAACACTTCGCAACTCATTTTATGAGGCCAGTATTACCCTGATACCCAAACCAGACAAAGATATTAAAAGAAAAGCACAGACCAACATCCTTCATGAATATAGACACAAAAATCCTTAAGGAAACATTAGTAAGTTGAACCTACAAATTTAGAAAAAAGATAACATACCATTACCAAGTGGGTTTATCCCCCAAATGCAATTTTGGTTGAAAAATTTTAAAAATCAAACAATATAATTCACCATATTAACAGAATAAAGATGATGAACCCATCTGACCTCCTCAATAAATGCAGAAAATATATTTGGCAAAATACAACACCTGTTTATGAAAATACTGTAAGAAAACTAGGAATTGAAGGTACCTTTCTCAACCTAATAAAGAACATCACCAACAAAGAAGCCAAAATTACCCCACAGCTAATGTTGCATTTCATATGAAAACAGGAGACTTTCTCTCTAAATGTGGGAGCAGAATACAGGTGTTCACTCTCACTCCTGCTACTTGACGTCACACTGGAGGTTTAAATAGTGCATAAAGGTGAGAAAAGGAAATAAAAGAAATCTAGATTGGAAAGAAGTAAAACTGTCTATTCACAGGTGATGTGTTTGTGTACTTAGAAAATTCTACAGAATCTACCCAGAAGAAGCTGCAAGAACCAGTCAGTGAATTTAGCAAGGCACAGAATCCCTACACAAAAGTCAAAGGCGGGACTTCCGGAAGGGTGGAGTGAGGACCTCTGTGAACCTACTCCTTCTTAAAAGCCATGAAATCACCAGCAAAAGTATCTAAATTAACTGTTTCTGAGCTCTGGAGATTAACCAAAGGATTACAACAATCTGAAGATTTTATTCAAGAAAAACGACTGTGCTTTGGTAAGAATAAACTACTGAAACATGCTATGACATTCATGAACCTCAAAAACATCATGCCAAGTGAAAGAAGCCAGACACAAGAGCCCACATAGTATATGATTCCACTTATATGAAACATCCAGAAAAGGCAAATGTATAGAGAAAAGTAGACCAGTGGTTTCTTGGGGCTGAGGGATGGAAAGGGGGCTAACTCGAAAAGGGCATGGGGGCTCTTATTGGGATGACGAAAAAGTTCTAAAGCTGATTTGTGATGATGATGACACCACTCAGCAGATTTACTGAAACTTACTGAACCTTCTGAACTACATACCTGAGTAGGATGAATTTTGTGTTATGTAAAATATACCTCAATAAATCTGTTTTTTTTTTTTAAGCTATGCATAGCCTTTGCTATTCTCTCAGTTCAACACCTAGAATTTTGGACCTTCAAAGAAATGGGAGCCTTGGTAAATACACCAGGCTCTCAACTGGGTCACTTAGAAAGTTATGCTCTAAAAGTAATGAAGAACTGGTAATATACCAGTCTTCACAAAGGCATAAACCTAGATTTGAATTATATCAATCCCTGACTGGAGAAAGGAATCCAGGCCTAAACTAACTGCCCACCAAAATAAAATCAAATCCTATAAAAAGGAAGATAACATTAAGAAGAACCTCTACAGTCTTTCACTAATAATGTCCAGCATTTAATAAAAAATCATCAGGTTAGTCAAGAGACAGGACTATATGACTCTATGGGGAAAAAAAAAAACCAACAAGAGAAAAAGATCCACAAGTAGACTTGGTTTTGGAGTTATCGTACGTGAACTTTAAAATAAATGTGGTTAGTATCTCGAGAAACTGGAAGGTAAGATAGAGAACTGAATAAGAGAACTGTAATCTAGAAATTGAAGATCAAATAGAAATTCTAAAAATTAAAAATACAGTAACTAATAGTAAGAACTCGATGGAATTAACAACAGATTAGACGACACAGCAGAAGAGAGGATAAATTCGTTGGAAAATTGGTCAATAGAAAATGGTCAAGACTGAAGGACAAATTAAAAACAGATAGAAAACACAGAAAAGAGCGTAAGAGATAAATGGAACATGATGAAAATGTCTAACACATGTAAACTTTAAGGCCCCGACGGAGAATAAAGACAGAACGGAGCAGAGGCTGTATTTGAGGAGCTGGCAGCCAAGACTTTTCTAAAACCGATAGAAGGTACACACTGCAGACTCGAAAGAGGAATCGGCATAAGCCCAACAGGGTCAATACAAAGAGCCCCACTCCGAGGTATGCGACAGTAAAACAGCTATAGACCAAAGGCTGGGTCTTGACCTTCTCACCCCACCAGTGGTGGCGGTATTTCCCCTCCCTCACCTCTGAGTACATCTAAACCAAATGGCATTAGTTTACAAAATGCCGCAGAATACTTACGCCTCCTCTTGACCACCTGTGTGGTACTGAACTGAAAGGGCCCCCAGAATGGCATGCACCTCAGTCTCTGCTGGCACAGGAAGGCCACGCCACCTTCTCAGGTTTTCTTCCCCCACCTGTCCTCCCTGTGAGCATCAATCTCCTGTCTGCGAGGCGCTCATGACACAGGATCCATTAGATCAGGTGTATGAAGGGAGCTCTGTGGATGCCACCTTGGGGAGCTGCTATCCTCAGGCTGGCTTCACTTCCCGAGAAATGACCGGATGTGCAGGGGAACTAAGGACCCTCAGGAGCGTCGCATGGCTGGACGGAGGCCACCGTGCACTCACAAGCCTCGTTCCATCAAGGGGGCAGCTCTTGCCCAACAGCACGTGTCCCCCAGCCTTCCTGCCACCCGGTGTCCTGGCCCCAGGCAGGCCCCTCGCCGGGGTCCCCCTCTGTCCTGGCTCGCACTGCAGATGTGAATGGCGGCCCATGCCAAGTTGTCACAGCGCCCTAGGTTGTCATGAATACAAGCACTCTGCTGCCCAACACCCGCTACGTTTATCCAGACCAGTGGGGTAGCTTTGGCTTAAAACCGTAAAAGGTGCTGCTCTCCCACCAACTTGGAACACACACTGTGACACACTGACTCCCGGGCATCGCCCGTTAACGGTGGGTTTTGTCATTTTTGAGTCTGGAAAGCGGAGAGTGGCGTTACTCTGTCGGCCCCATGAGTGAGGAAAGGAAAATGTGAGTCCACAGTCTTCTTCTAAATGCATTTCTGAGGCTGTGAAAGCCCCCCCCGCCCCCCCCAGAATAGTCCCACAAGAGCCGCTGAGCATGAGAAAGCCATGGAGGGCTTGTCCACATGGAACCACTTAAGGCCTCCCACGGCCTAAGAACACGTGGGCAGAGGAGGAAACAACACTTTTTTTTTTTTTTGGCTGCGCTGGGTCTTCATTGCTGCACATGGGCTTTCTCTAGTTGCAGGAGCGGTGTTGTGGTGCGCGGGCTTCTCATTGCGGTGGCTTCTCTTGTTGCGGAGCAGGGGCTCTACGCACGCAGGCTTCAGTAGTTGTGGCTTGCGGGCTCAGTAGTTGTGGCTCACGGGCTCTAGAACGCAGGCTCAGTAGTTGTTGCGCACGGGCTTAGTTGCCCTGCGGCATGTGGGATCTTCCCGGACCAGGGCTCGAACCCGTGTCCCCTGCATTGGCAGGTGGATCCTTAACCACAGCGCCAGGGAAGTCCCAGAAATGGCACTTCTTAATCCCTCGGGCAGGGCCGGCAGGGCCCACAGCCAAGGGCAGCTCCTTCCCTCACTAGGGGCACACTCACATCTCCAGGAATCGCTGGCCCACCAGGCCTCAAAGTGTGTCTGTGCTGCTCACCCCCACACTCTTCCCACACACAGGAGTGACCCTGGCACCTGGCTCCCTCCCGGACACCCCTCAGGGCCATGAGCCCCCAGCCTCGGACCTCAGCCAGGCCCCTCACGGGATGCTGCACGGATCGGGCAGCGTGGCAGTGCAGACAGCAGCCCGGGGCCGAAGCTGCCAGGGCCGCTGGACTCAGGACACCTGGCTGAGATGGGGCTGACCCGGGCTCCCCTCCGTATCCTTCTGCACCTCAGAATCCTGGGGGAATAGCCGTGCAGGAGCAAGGGGAAGGCTCCTCAGGCCCAAGGGACCATAAAGGCTAAGTGATGCCTCCAGAACTCTCTAAATACAGCCACAGCAGGAGGCGCCGGTGGTCGGACACCTCGCAGACCCCCAGCCGAGATGGGCTGGACGCAGAGGGCAACTCTCGGGGGCTTGGCCCACACGAATCTCCATAGAATATCGGGGCCCTGCAAAGCCTGCATCTGAGGCTCAGGATTTACTGGTTCAGCAGCCCCCTCCCCGCGCTGAAGCCGGGCCCTGCCCTGCAGGCACAAAGGCGCAGGAGGCCGGCCTCGCCTCCCAGGCTGAGGTTCTCCTCCCAGGAAGTTTACCTGTGCCCTCGGGCCTGTTCCCTCTGCAGCCGAGGGCGCCGGGCAGCGTCTGGCAGGAGGCGGGAAGCCGTCGAGTGACCGATGCTGTCACGACCGCCTGGAGAGGCGGACAGAGCCGCAAGCACGGCGGGTGCTGATGGCCCCCCACGGAGGACGGGGTGGGGACGCAGGCTCCCAGCAAGGCCGCAAAGTGCCCAGCCTCCCCCGGAGCCTGGTGTCCCCGGTGCTCCCCGTGCTGGGGAGTCGGGAAGCGTCTCTCTACAGGTGAGGATCATCCACAGACACACGGCCTTGCTCCAGGGCCCAGGGACTGCCCAAAGCCCGCAGGGCGCTTCCCACAGACACCTCCGATGCCAGGGGTCCAAGCGCAGGGCCGCCTGCACCCAGGCAGGCCTGCTGCGCAGACATGCCTGCTCCCCGCCCCTCAAAGCTGCCTCTGAGTCACCTGAGACACGGGGTGGGGCGATATTCCTAAGAGTGGAACGTGCGCCTTCAGAACCCAAGAGGCCTGCCTGCCGGGCCTGTGCTTCTTCCTAGAAAGGGGACGCAGGCGCAGCAACTCGTCTCTCACTTTGGGGGGACATCCTGGCTCACCCCTGACCCCCGGCCCTACACCCTGCCTGAGGCGCAGCTCTCTGCATTTCACGGGGCTCCCCTCCCACGTCTGGGCACACGTGTCCTAAGCCCTCTGCTCACAGCCTCCTGGCCCGTCCTGCCCAGTGACTGATGGTCCTCACTGCGACGGGCCTATGTCCTGTCCTGGGGGACGTCCAGGGGCCCAGTCTCCTTGACTGTGTTAGGACAGAGGGGAGAGTTGGCACAGCCCTGAGGCCAAACCGTAAATGAGCGCTGTGGTCCCGCCCACGTGACCGCAAACTGTTTCTGATCCTCTTTTTCTAACTAGGATGGAAAAGAACGTGATCACTGATCTACGGCCTTACTAACCTGCGACAAGGGTGTCACACCTGGCACAGCAGGTGCAGCTGGGCTGCTCCCTGGTTAAGCCTCGGGGGTCTACACTCTCCAGGACCAGCCAGTCTCCGCAGCCCTTGTCACCACAGAGACCGACAGCCCACCCCGCCTGCATCCTCCAGGTCGTGACCTCCAGGACAACCCGTAGTTTGTGGTTTACCTTCGGGACCACGAGGGGGCAGTGTCCAAGCTTCCCTGCTGGGCTGTCTGTGACCACACCGGCAGGGAGCCCATTGTGCAGTTACTCCAGTGGCCAGCTGCACACCTGGGGACAAGGAAAATGACCACTGAGTGGTCTGACCAACACTTTGGCCAGTATTCTTTTATTACGCGGGCTGGTAAACCCCCCCTCCAACAGGGAGGCCATGGTGACATTGTGGGTCTCCAGGTGTCAGTGTCCACTCAGATTCTGTGTCCAATTGTCCTCAAAACGTCTTGACAGTTCCCTACCAGAGCATCCGGGCCACCCAAGTAAATGCTGTAGGTCTTTGGGAGAATCGGGGAGCCTCACAGTAAAAACTGGCCAAGGCGTGGCCCGGTCCTTCCTCCTGGCCGCCCGGCCACCTCTGCAGTCAGTGGTTCCGATGGGAAATTCGTGAAGTCTGGGAACAGAGTCGGGATCCCGCCTTTTCACTGGAGGCCCTGCCCTCGGCCTCTTCGTTCCTTCCTCTGCCATCTACCAGGGCAGCTTCAGCACTTCTATTCTGCTCACTATGGGCCAGAACTTTCTCCAGGCCTCTGTGAGTCATCCCAGAATTGAGTGTGCCCTGTGACCTGAAGACTTGCCAGGAGATTAAATCCTAAGTTCCGAGTAAGTGCCTCCAAGTTGAGAATTCCTGCTTTCACAGTCTTCCGTTCTGGCCTCTGGGTCAAGGACCCTCAAATCCAACCCCAGGACTGCTGCCCGGCGCCAGGAGGTGGGCCGGCTCTCCCGCAGCTCCTCTGACATACGACCTCTGTCCTTCTGACCCGGCCCACAGGTCCCCATCAGGTTACACTGGACTCTCTCCCAGTCACTGGCCTGGCAGCCAGGAGATGGGCTGCCTCCAAGGGGGGCATCTGTTGCCTCGCGGCAGGGAGGCCCCTGCAGCAAGTCCCAGCACAGTGAAGTGCTGGCTCTACCCGGGAAGAGTGGGGCCCCGCAAGCTCTGAGGGCTCAGGGGTCTGCAGAGCTCATCCTCAGGGCTTCCACCCGGATGTCCCCACCCAGGTTCAGGGTCTCGGGTTTACTCGGCCGGGGCCTGACCGTCACAGACCAGCGATGGCTGAGCAGTCACCGTGCCTGGAGCCGGGTGCTCCTGTCATTCTCAGCCGCTGCTCAGCCCTCAGTTCTTCCCCCCGAAGGAGATGGGATCTCTCTTTAGGACAAAGAGACCCCTGGTGCTCACTCTGTGCCCTTAACGGTTGGCTGACTGCCTCAGTCTCCCGTTACCCCCTGCAGGGCCGTCGGTGCCACTCAGCACTAGCCAGGTAGACCTCCGACCCCTTCAGACTCCTGAGTCGTCATACCTGCAAGGCGCTCCTGTAACAGGACATTTTCCCAGGCCACCCCTGGTGGAATCTGGCAACTGGGCCTCCACCTTGTGCCAAGAGCTCCCTGCCCCCCACCACACCAACTGGGACGGGGTCCCCCGTGCTGGGAGGGGCAGCACCAATGCCCCCTGCACTCCTGTGTCCACTGGGGCCCTCCGAGAAGGAGGCACCAAGGCAGGCGGGATGTGACTAGAAATTTACTGGGGCAATGGCTGCAAAGGATCCAGGGGAGGAGGCTGAGGATGATGGGGGAGCCCTCAGACCAGAGGTGAGACCCCTGGGAGGACACGGGGAGGGCGCTGGGGAAAGCGAGTGGCCGCCCACAGAGCAGCTCCTAGACTGTCCTGGCCATGTTGACAGGGACACCTGGAGCCAGCTTAGCCCCTTAAAGGATTTGGGCCTTGTAGGAATGGGCCTGCGTTCATAGCGCTGGGAGCAGCCCCCATGGGAAGTGTTGCCCCAGAGAGCACAGGTGGACACAGCAGGGCAGCACCACGCAGGGCCCCAGGCGGCAGCCCTCCAGGAGCAGGGAAGCTGGGCTCGTGTTCCTGGTCACCACGCAGCTGCCACAATCAACACACTGGCACACAGACACACAGCACACACACTGTATATCCACCCACACACTCATACACAGATACACACACTCACACGGCCACACCCCCACCTCAGTGCCCCCTGGTTCCGGCGCCCATCCACACGGGAAAGGCCCCTGGGGAGGAGACCGTGACTGGTGCCGCCAAGGGACGGGTGGGCAGTGGGCGGTGGAGTGGGCACTGATGGGGGTCCAGCCTGAGGGGCTCCGGGAGGGGCAGCGTGTGGAGCCAAGGAGTAACTGGCAAGGCCTCCAGCTGGCAGAGCAGCGGCGTCCTGTCTCGAGGCTGCAAGGACTGCGCGTCCCTCCCCTTCTGCTGCAAGTCACGACTGCTGGGCTTACGGAGGACACAAAGACCCCTGGCCTCGGCCACTCAGCCACGTACTATCCCAACAGGAGACGGGACCCAGCTGCACCAGAGTCAGGACACAGACGGAAAGAGGTGGTCAGGAAGTCCAGCGGGGCTGCACGCAGTGGGGAAGTCCTCCTGGGCACACACAGGTGACCAAGAAGCTCTGGGGTCTCTCTCCTCTTGGGTGGAGGGGCTAAGTCAGAGATGTGCAAAGCTGCTCATCTGAGGCTGGAGCCACATCTCCTGGTGCCTGGGCCCCCTTCAAGGATGGCGGTGGCACGCCCTATCCCAGAGTCCAGGGACCTCACCCCCAGTCCCGCCTGCACCCTCCCTCAAGGAGGAGCACTGGTCCTGGGGGGCTGCCGCTCCAGGGTGGGTGGGGGAGTGGCGATCCCCACCACAGCCCTGACAGGGACCCTTCTCACCCTCTCCGACTCGGCTCAGGTAGGGCCATCACAGTGGCCCCAGGGCCCAGCCCCAAGAGCACCTGTGGGGTTCTTGCAAGGAAACCGGGGCCCAGCCAGCACCACTAGGCCCTCGCTCCCCACCCAGAGCGCCTGAGGCTCCCAGTGTCCTGGCTGCCCTGCCCCTCCCCGGCCGGCCTTTCACCCCTGAGGGGCAGGGATCCCACAGCGGGACACTCGTTGTGATCAGCGGGTCACAGAGCTGCGTGTCCCTGCACGAGGAAGAAGACCCCAGCTCGCTGGTCCTGAGCAAGGGGGACATGGGGAGGGGACGCTGGACGGGAGGACCCTGCGGCCTTCCAGGGCTGCCCCTCCAAGGGGCGAGTGAGTGGGGAGTCCGAGGCGCCCCAGGCCCCGGAGTAGACGCCGCAGGTCGCGGGGAAATGGGCGGGGGCGGGCAGCAGGCAGGGAGGTGGGCAGGCGTCCAGTCGGAGCAGCTGTCCGAGGGCGGGGAGGGGTCCTGTCTTCGAGGGGCCGCTCTCCCGCCGCGTCCCCAGACTCCCCGCACCCCTGCCCGCTCCGGTCCCCTCCTGGCCCCTCGGGTCCCCTGTCGGCCCCGCCCCGCCTCCATGCGCGGGGCCGCAGCGCCCCCCGGTGGCCTCTGTGGGCGCGCGGCGGGGCGGGGGCAGGGGGCAGGGGCGGGGTCTAGCAGCGGCCGCTCCCCCTGCCCACTCGGCGCCGTCTCGCACCGACTGGACCCGGAGACTCTGCGCTCGGGAAGAGTCCGGCGAGGGCGCCCGACGCGCGGTCAGGTAAGGCCCTGGGCAGCGCGGTCCGCCTCGACGCCGGGACGCGGGGACGTGGCGTTCGCCGGGGGACGCGCCCGCCACGGTGCCCCCACTTCCACCGCCGGCCTCGCTCGGCGCCCCCGGGTCCGCGCCTGGGGCGCCTCGCGCGGGGGCCCGTCCGTCTGTCCCCGCCTCTCCTGGGGCCGAGCTGGTCTCCCGGTTCCCGGCGCGGTGCTGAGGCCACAGCGCCTGCCGTCCCTGCCCGGGACCCCATCTGCAGCCAGACCCTTGGCCGCTCCTGGGAGGCTTGGTTCTGTCTCGGGCCCGGGGACATCTCCGGAGGTTCAGGAGCCCAGCTCACTCCCATGGGAGGACCACCCCCCCCCACGGAACTGAGCACAGGGTCTCCAGGGGTGCTGGCCCCCTCCTCGGCTCGGCTGAGAGGGAGCGGATGTCCCTCCTCCCCCTGGAAGGACTGGCCCCTAGAATGAACTCTGAGGGGCCAGCTTCCCGGGCACTCGGGCTGCAGGGGAGGAGGGGGTCTCTGCTACCCGGAAGCAGGGGTGAGCAGGGAGGGGGAGCGCACAGGTCACACCCCACCCTACCCAGGAGTCAGCAGGAGCCAGCCTGTCCCTATTACTCTGAGGCTGGAGGGGCGCACCGGCATGCCCCCCGACAAAGTCTGCTAAGGGAGACTAAGGGGGTGCTGAGTGGGACACAGGGAGGGAGGTGGGAGCCCAGGCGGACTGTGCCAGGGCGGCTCCCCTGCTGGTCGGGCCCCACACCCACCCAGGGCTCCTCACGGGCCCAGCACAGCCCAGGAAAGGGCCCAGCACCCACTGAGGGGCTGGGGAGGTCAGCCGCTGAGCGTATCAGCTGATGCTGGTAACAACAACCAAAAACGGTAGGG
Source organism: Mesoplodon bidens (assembly GCF_964165515.1). Classification (NCBI taxonomy): domain Eukaryota; kingdom Metazoa; phylum Chordata; class Mammalia; order Artiodactyla; family Ziphiidae; genus Mesoplodon; species Mesoplodon bidens. The sequence goes on along the minus strand of NC_138161.1, from coordinate 1,172,064 downwards.
TGGCGCCCTGGGGTGCCTGCCATCCTGCCCGGGGCCCCGGAGAATGGTCCCCTGAACCCAGGGAGAAAGCTGATGGCCCCCACACCCCCAGGTCACCCAACTGTCCCCAAGGGAAGGATCTGCCTTTGTAGAGGGACACCCAAAAAGAAGGAGAGTTGAGGTACACAGATTTCCCTGGGTTTTGTTTCCAGTAAAGGAGTTCTGGCTTGGAGGCCATCTTGCGTTGGGGTTTATTCCCTGTCTGCCTCACCAGGGCCAGGAGGCTGGACGGGCACTGGGGGCTCCCAGGAGGGAGGAAAGTGGTCTGCCTTCCTCCTGTCATTCCGAGGCAGGAGAGCTGGGCGGGGGAGAGGGCCTGGGCCCCCAGGGCATAGGTGACTGGAGGGACTGGATGCAAGGGGCGCAGATGTGTACCCTTGGCAGGACGTGGGTCTCAGTGGGCCACTGGGCCACTCTGGCCACTGGGAAGCTGCCACCCTGGGCTGATGAAAGTGACCTGGGAGGCCTGTGAAGACCGTGGCAGGTTGGGGGCAGTTGTTGGGCTTGTCCACAGTGGAAACTACAGGGAAGGCAACATCCAGGTGAAAGCCAGGCTCCACCTGCTGGGTCACCTTGTCGGGTGGAGTGCGGCCCTGCACCGGGCAGGGCACATCCACGCCCAGCAGACTCTGCATCGTCAGCCGGCACAGGCAGCTCTGTTGTGCAGCAGGCCTGCCTGAGGTCCCTCAGGTGTCAGATGAGCTCCCTGGGATGGGCCGGTGCCTGGGAGAGGAGCAGGACCCAGGGGTCTTCCCAGGGCCTCAGCAAGGGGTGTGGGCCAAGCCCAGCCTCCTCTCTGGCGCTGCTTTTTCATCTGCAGAACAAGGTCTCGAGGTGCACAGGGTATAGGGAGACCGTGTTTGCGGCCACGAGTGCTTTACAATGCTGTGAAACCTAGCTCTTGTGATTATTTGAAGAAAAACTCAAATAGTTTGATTCTTTTCCTTTAAACACGGCCCCGTGTTCCAGTGGGTCTCTCCTTCCTGTGGCTCCTTTCAAACATTTGTGCAAAGCCGGGGGACCCTGGTGTGGGGCACACCTGCAAAGAAGCAGGGTTCGTGGGGTGCTGCTCACTGAACAGGACCTGGGGGGCCGGCCCCCGCCCTGAAGCATGTGCTGGGATTGGGCCAAATCAGAAAGCAACACCCTGCAAAGACCAGGTGCAGATCCGCCCTGGAGATCTGAACAGGCGGGCATCCCCACGCCCCGCCTGCGGTTAGCCTCCGGGGGCCCACTGTAGACCCTGTGACGGGCAGACGGAGGGTGGGCATCCCAGCTGTGGGGGGCTGCACCTTGGAGAGCAGAGTCTGGGTCAAAAGTTCGGAAAAGTGTCAAGGCTTCCAAACTGTTGTCAGAGCCACCAGAGGAGTGGAGACGGGCCCTGGTGCCCTGGCTGTGGACAGTGTCTGGTTTTCTGTCCTATTTGCCAGTCTCATAGATGAGGGATGGTGCCTTGTTGGTTTGTCTGCGTGTCCTTGGTTTTTGTGCAGCTCGATCACTGACCATTTGTACTGCTGTTACTTTCCTGGTTATGATTTCCCCATCTTCCTAATGGGTGCTCATTTTTTACTACTTTGTAAGATTTTTTTCCCTAACTTTTAAAAATTGTGGTTAAATACACATAACATAAAATCTACCATCTGAGCCATTTTTAAATGTATAGTTCAGTGCTATTAAGTACCTTCATGTTGTGATACCATCACCACCATCCATTTCCAGAACTCTTTTCATCTTGTAAAACTGAAACTCTGTCCCATTAAACACTAACTCCCCAATCCCCCCTCCCCCAGCCCCTGGCAACCACCATTCTACTTTCTGTCGCTATGATTTCTGAGATATTCAAAGTACTTCATATAAGTGAATCATACAGTATTCGTCTTTCTGTGTGGCTTATTTCACTCAGTATAATGTCCTCAAGTTTCATCCATGTCAGAGCATGTGTCAGAATTTCCTTCCTTTTCAAGGCTGAATAATATTCCATTGTATGGATGGACCACATTATGCTTATCCATTCATCCATCGATGGACACCTGGGTTGCTTCCACATTTTATCTATTGTGAGTAATACTGCTATGAACATTGTTGTACAAATATCTCTTTGAGACCCAACTTTCAATTCCTTTGAGTCTGTATATCCCCAGAAGTAGAACGGGTAGATCATATGGTAATTCTATTTTTATTCCTTGAGGAGCCACCATACTATTTTCCATACAGCTCTCCATTTGTACATTTCCACCAACAATTCCAATTTCCCCTTATCTCTCCAACATTTCTTGTTTTCTGATACTGCCCATCCTAATGAGTGTAAGGTGATATCTCATCATAATTTTGATTTGCATTTCCCTAATGATTAGTGATGTTGAGCATTTTTTCATGTGCTTATTGGCCATTGGTATAACTTCTTTAGGGAAATGTCTATTCAAGCCCTTTGCCCATTTCTGAATCGGGTTGCTGGGGTTTTGGTTGTTGAGTTTCAGTTCTCTATATATTCTGGATATTAATCCCTTATCAGATATATGATTTGCAAGTAGTTTCTCCAATTATGTAGGCTGCCTTTTGACTCTCTGGATAGTGTCTCTTTTGTATTGTTCTGCATTTATTATTAAAACCAACAGTCAACAGTAAATGACAGACTGACTGCCTGTCTTTGTTCACTTTGGACGTTACAAAGACTGGAATAGGAACACAGTGTCACTTTTCCACAGCAGAGGTCACCCCTGGCCTCTGACCCCCAGCCGCAGGTAGAGTCAGACTTCACGGCAGTGACAGTCACCATCATGGGAGACACCCTCCCTTTTCTTTGGGATCTTCTGGAGTGGAGAGGAACACCCAGAGTTGGGCTGAAGACATCTGAAGACAGGGAGAAGAGCTGAAATAATCAGACCTCCGAGGGTACTTAGGTGCTGAGAGGTATGTATGGACACTTATAGTGCCAAAACAGGCGTGCTGTGGGGACCACCAAGTTAAAACTTTTACACTTTAGTCCTATCAGAGACAAGTCAGACTAAAGAGGCTACTGTTTAGGGGCAACTAGAGAAAACTGGTGTCACCCAGATGAAAAACAGTAGCGATCACAGTGATTCCAGGACTTCAAAGCTCCACAAACATGATGTGTTTTCTTTTGCTTGTTTAGACTTTCTTCTCTTTCTTTTCTCTTTATTCTTCATTCTCTCTTTCTCCAGTTTCCATTAGGTCCTACCCCCACTCACCACTGGTATCTTAAAGCTCACTTCTTTCTCCTCTTCATCTCTCTTGCTACTTTGAGGAGTGGCTGTTACCACACGTCATAGTAGAGCAACATTCAAAATGCTCCCCTATCACAATTCTGAGTCTGGAAACTGGTGGTTTGGTGAATTGGATCAGCTCCTTTTGAAAAAGGCAAGCAAGTTGTAAAAAGGGGGTGAGGAGCCTTGAGGCCAGACGCTATGAACTCTCCAAGTCCACTATCCAACCTAACAGACTGGCCAGGCGTGGAACACGTGTGTGCCTGTGTGACGCCACCTCGTCCTTTGTCTTCTCGCGGGACCTGACAATATCATCACAGAGAAACCAACACCGCGGAAAGGTTTCTTTCAAACGTATGAGGACCTTGCCTTGTTTTTATTCCTGAGGGGGATCCGCATCAGCGTTAGAACTGACAGACTGACTGAATTCCTACTGCTGGCACCTAACTTTTTAAGCCTATTTAAAGATTTACTGTTTCTCTGAGTCCATATTTGCTATTGATAACAGGAGCAGAAGCAAGCAGTCCCGCTCTGGATTTAAAAGCGCCCGTTGCCGTCTTTCACAAGTGTAACACTCGCAGAACTCATTATTGCCCCCCAAAAAGCCCATCTCCATAATAACAAGAATTTCTTCTCCAGGTTCAGGATCTCTTAGAGGCTTCGCACTTGCTGTGTCTTGGTCAACTGAGACAACCTCACACTTGTTCGGCAGTCATGGTTTGTAAATGCAGCAGGACCAAGGCAAGCTGAGCACAGTTTTTCCTTCTGGAATACACAACACTGAAGTCGTTTTCTCTGGGTCCAAGTAGGATGTTCTCCTCAATTTCTGAAAGCTCATCCACACAACTCACCAGTAATTCTATTTTGTCATTGCGTTGCCACTCTTTTGTTGCAATTATTTTGGCTCTATTTTGTTCTAATGAGTATCTGTTAAAGGCATTATTTCAAATCCACTGTCAGTTGCAAACATTCGCAAGTAAATTACGTGTTCCTTGAATAAATTCTCCTGCATCATTTTTTTATAAATTTATTTTGTTTGTTTGTTTATTGATTTATTGATTTATTGATTTATTGATTTATTTATTTATTTATTTATGGCTGTGTTGAGTCTTTGTTGCTGCGCATGGTTTTTCTCTAGTTGCAGTGAGCAGGGGCTACTCTTTGTTGCGGTGCGCGGGCTTCTCATTGTGGTGGCTTCTCTTGTTGCGGAGCATGGACTCTAGGCATGCGGGCTTCAGTAGTTGTGGCCCATGGGCTCTAGAGCGCAGGCTCAATAGTTGTGGTGCACGGGCTTAGTTGCTCCTCCTGCATCATTTTTGTTGTTGCAGTCAGACATTTGACGGCTTTCTCCAAGTGCTCATCTTTCTTAAAATGTCCAATCACTTCCTTTAGTTCTTCTTGCCTTCCTGTAACAGACCGAAAGCTCGTATTCATTTTGTGTGTTTGAAAACTGAAATAGGGATCAAGAACCAAAGTGGTTGCTAGGTCATCATTTTCAGAGCTCCTTGGTGGACATTCCAGAAGATGGTGCATATCAGCTCTGCCCTTCGCATCCTGAATTACAATGACCTCGCCTCTTGTGCTACCCTGGGGTCCCAAAGGCAGCAGCTGGCCTGGGGACTCCACATCCTGGGTCCCGAAGCCTCGTGTTCTGAGGCTTCGCTGCCGCCTCTGATGCCAGGCTGCCCTCCCCTCACAGCCCCAGAGCCTCACTGCCCTCCCCAAGGATGCATCTCCGCCCCCAGTGAACCGCTCAGACCCTGTCCACGACTGGTGGAAGGACACGAAAAGGAGTGCCCTGGACCAGGCTGAATAGTGTCTTTTGATGCACAATTATTTTTAATTTTCATGAAATCCAGTATGCCTATTTTTTTCTTTAGTTCCTCGTGCTTTTGGTGTCATATTCAAGAAGGCATTGCCAAATCCAGTACTGTGAAGAGTTTTGCCTTCTGTTTTCTTCTAGAAGTTTTATAAATTTAGGTCTTACACTTAAATCATGGATCCGTTTTGAGTTAATTTTTGTGTATGCTGTTAGGTAAGGTCCAACTTCATTCTTTAGAATGTGGATATCCAGTTTTCTGGCACCATTTGTTGAAAAAGACTGTCTTTTCCCCCATTGAATGGTCATGACACCCTTGTTGAAAATTGTTTGATTACATACGTGAGGGTTATTTTTGTTTTTTGGGTTTTTTTGTTTTTGTTTTTTTTTTTGCAGTACGCGGGCCTCTCACTGTTGTGGCCTCTCCCGTTGCGGAGCACAGGCTCCGGACGTGCAGGCTCAGCGGCCATGGCTCACGGGCCCAGCCGCTCTGCGGCATATGGGATCCTCCCGGACCGGGGCACGAACCCATATCCCCTGCATCGGCAGGCGGACTCTCAACCACTGCGCCACCAGGGAGGCCCATGAGGGTTATTTTTGGACTCTATTCTATTCCATTTGTCTATATGTCCCTTTATCCCAGTACCATACTGTTTTGATTAGTGTAGCTTTGTAGTAAATTTTGAAATCAGGTAGTTTGTTCCTCAGTTTGTTCTTCTCTTTTAGAATTGTTTATGATATTCAGGGTCTCTTGAGATTCTTTGCGAATTTTAGAGTGGTTTCTTCCATTTCTGCAAAAGTCATTATTGAGATTTTGATGGAGATTGCATTAAATCTGTGAATCACTTGGGCTAGTATTGACATCTTAATATTAATTCTCCCAATCTATAAACACAATATCTTTCCATTTATTTATATCTTCTTTAATTTCTCTCAGAAATGTTTTATATTTTTCAGTGAGTCTTTCACTACTTTGGTAAAAATAATTCCTAAGTATTTTATTCTTTTGATGCAAATGTAAATAGAATTGTTTTCTTATTTTCCTTTTTGTGTTATTTGTGTTATTCATTGTTAGTGTATAGAAATGCAATGGATTTTTGTGTGTTGACTTTGTTTCCTGCTACTTAGCTGAATTCATTTATTGTAAGAGTTTCTTTTTGTGGACTCTTCAGGATTTTCTACCTATACAATCATATCATCTGTGAACAGAGATAATTTTACTTCTTCCTTCACAGTTTGAATGCCTTTTATTTCTCTTTCTTGCCTAATTGCTCTGGCTAGGACTTCCTAGAAGTAGAATAGGACTTCTATTCTATGTTGAACAGAAAAGGTGAAAGTGGGCATCTTTGCTTTGTTCCTCACCTTAGAGCAAAAGCCTATAGTCTCTCACAATTGAGTATGATGTTAGTTGTGGGATTATTATAAATGGCTTTTATTATATTGAGGTAGTTTCCATCTATTCCTAGTTTGTTGAATTCTTTAATCATGAAAGGATATTGAATTTTATCAAAAGATTTTTCTGCATCAGTTGAGATGATGATGGGTTTTTCTTTCATTCTGTTAATGTGGTGTGTTACATTAATTGATTTTCATATGTTGAATCATCTTTGCATTCCAGGAATAAACCCCACTTGGTCATTATGTTTAATCCTTTTTCTGTCCTGTTGAATTCTGTTTGCTAATATTTTATTGATGATTTTTGTATCCAGGTTGATAAGGGATATTGGTCTGTAGTTTTCTTTTCTTGTAGTGTCTTTGTCTGGCTTTGGTATCAGGGTAATGCTGACTTCATAGAATGAGTTTGGGGGCATTCCCTCCTCTTCAATTTTTTTGAAAAGTTTGACAAATATTGATGTTAATTCTACTTTAAATGCTTCCTAGAATTCACCTGTAAAGCCATCAGGTCCAGGGCTTTTCTTTGACAGGAGATTTTCAGTTACTGATTGAAACTCCTTACTAATTACAGGTCTATTCAGAATTTCTATTTCTTCATGGTTTTGTCTTTGTAGGTTTTGTGTTTCTAGGAATTTGTCCATTTCATCTAGGTTATCTAATTTGTTGGCAAACAACTGATTATAGTACTCTCTTATAATTCTTTTTATTTCTGTAGAATCAGTAGTAATTTCCCACTTCCATTTCTGATGTTAGTAATTTGAGTATTCTCTTTTTTTCTTAGTCCATCTAGCTAAACATTTGTCAGTGCTGTTGATCTTTTTGAAGAATTGACTTTTGGTTTCATTGATTTTTCTCTATTGTTTTTCTATTATTTCATTTATCTCTGCTCTAGTATTTATTATTTCATTCCTTCTGCTAGCTGTTAATTTGTTCTTTTTCTAGTTCCTTAAGTTGTAAAGGTACAGTTAGGTTGTTAATTTGAGATCTTTCTTACTGTTTTATGTAAACATTTGTAGTTTTAAATTTTCTTCTTCATACTGCTTTTACTGTGTTTCATATGTTTGCTATGTCTTGTTTTCATTTTTATCAGTCTCTGAGTATTTTCTAATTTCCCTTCTTTGACCTATTCTTCTTTGATTCTTCTTTGACCTATTCTATTGTTTGCTTAAGGGTGAGTTGTTTAATTCCCACAATTTTGTGAATTTTTCAGCTTTCCTTCTGTTACTGACTTCTAAAGTCATCCCATTGTGATTAGAGAAGATACTTTTTATGTTATTTTCTTTTTAAATTTATTGAGGCTTCCACTGTTGTTACACTTCTCCTCATCATTGCAAGCCTCTCCCTCTCTGGTTGAATTGACTTCCAGGAGATTTAAAGGGCTGGCACCTTTTTCCCCCATTCATTTTTCTCTTTTTCTCCTTTTGGGAGCCAGACATTGAAGATTATGACATTCAAAAGCAACTGCATATACAGGGGAAATTAGACAGGAACTTGCACATGCCTGGGGGAAAGTGCAGGCTCAGGAAGGAAATGAGAAGACCTTACCTTTACTCCTCAGGCTGAACCTTGGCACAGAGACAGCCTACGACAATCAAAAACAAAAAATAAAAATGAAAACAAACAAACGATCAAGAATAGCAAACCCTAGGGAAGGAGAAGAATCTGATTTCCAGAGTGACCATTTTAGATTCAAATGTCCAGTTTTTAACAAAAAATCAAAAGGCAAACAAAGGAACAGGAAAGTATGGCCCACTCAAAGGAAAAAATATAAACCAACCAAAACTGTCCCTGAAACAGACCTGATGGTGGATCTATTAGACAAAGACTTTAACACAACCATCTTAAAGATGCTCAAGGATCTAAAGGAAGATGTGGAGAAAGTTGAGAAAATAATGTATGAACAAAATAGAAATATCAATAAATAGAAAACCTAGGTAGAATGCAAATCGATGTAATAGAGCTGAAGAGTACAATGACTTTTAGTTATTTATTAGAGGGATGCAAAGGCCAATTTGAGAAGACAGAAGAAAGTGTTAGTGATGTTGAAGATAAGACAATTGAAATTATGAGTCTGAGGAGCAGAAAGAAAAAAGATTAAAGAAAAGTGAACAGAACCTAAAGGACATGCATACTTGTTTTGGGAGTCCCAGAAGGAGATGAGAGAGAAAGGGGCAGAGGAAATATGTGAAGAAACTTCCCAAATTTGATGAATGACATGAATATAAACATCCAAGACAAGTAGGATTAACTTAAAGAGACTCACACTGATACACATTATAATCAAACTGTCAAAAGACAAAAACAAAGAGAATTTTGAAATCAGCAAGAGAGAAATGACTCATCATATCCAAGGGATTCTCAATAGGATAACCAGGAGACTTCTCGTGAGAAACTCTGGAGACCAGAGGCAGGGTGTTGATAAATTCAAAATGCTAAATGGAAAAAAAAACTGTTGCCTGAAAATTCTATATCCAGCCTGATTGTCCCCCAAAAGTGAGGACAAACTTAAAACATTCCCAGATAAACAAAAGCTGAAAGAGTCCATTACTGCTAGACCTGCCCTGTAAGAAATGCTCAAGAGGGTCCTGCAGGTGAAATGAAAGGACACTAGACAGTAACTTGAAGTCATATGAAAATATGAAGCTCTCAGTAAAGGTAAATACATGAGCAATTATAAAGCTATTATTATTATAACAATAATTATTGTAACAATGGCATGTAACTCACTTTTTTTCTGTATGATTTGAAAGACTAATACATTTTTTAAAATTATTAATCTAATATATACCCAAGAGTGGAATTGCTGGGTCAGATGGTAGTTGTACTTTTAGTTTTTGGAGAAACCTCCATATTATTTTCCACAAAGGATGCACCAACTTACATTCCCATCAACAGTGCATGAGGGTTCCCTTTTCTTCACATCCTCACCAACATTTGTTATTTGTGTTCTTTTTGATGATAGCCATTCTGACAGGTGTGAGGTGATATCTCATTGTGGCTTTGATTTGCAATTCCCTGATGATTAGCAATGTTGAGCATCTCTTCCTGTGCCTGTTGGCCATTTCCTCTTTGGAAAAATGTCTATTCAGTTCTTCTGCCCATTTCTTTTTTTATAATTGCTTCACAATACCGTGTTAGTTTCTGTTGCACAACAAAGCGAATCAGCCGTACGCATACACGTATCCCCATATCCCCTCCCTCTTGAGCCTCCCTCCCCCGCTCCCTCTCCCACCCCTCTGGGTCGTCACAAAGCACGGAGCCGATCTCCCTGTGCTGTGCGGCTGCTTCCCCAGCCGACGGTTTGACGTTCGGTCGTGTGTATATGCTGACGCTACTCTCACTTCGCCCCAGCTTCCCCCTCCCTCCCCATGTCCTCAAGTCCATACTCTATACCTACTTCTTTATTTCTGACCTGCAACTATGTTCATCAGTACCTTTTTTTTTTTTTAGATTCCATGTATCTGCGTTAGCATATGGTATTTTTTTCATGCTGACTTACTTCACTGTGTATGACAGATTCTAGGTCCACCCACCTCACTACAAATAACTCAAATTCATTTCTTTTTATGGCTGAGTCATATTCCATTGTATATCTGTGCCACATCTTCTTTATCCATTCATCTGTTGATGGACATTTAGGTTGCTTCCATGTCCTGGCTATTGTAAATAGTGCTGCAATGGACATTGTGGTGCATGTCTCTTTTTGAATTACGGTTTTCTTAGGGTATATGCCCAGCAGTGGGATTGCTGGGTCATGTGGTAGCTCTATTTCTACTTTTTTAAGGAACCTCCATACTGTTTTCCATAGTGGTTGTATCAATTTACATTCCCACCAACAGTGTAGGAGGGTTCCCTTTTCACCACACCCTTTCCAGCATTTATTGTTTCTAGCTTTTTTGATAATGGCCATTCTGACTGGTGTGAGGTGATACCTCATTGTAGTTTTGATTTGCATTTCTCTAATAATTAGTGATGTTGAGCATCTTTTCATGTGCCTCTTGGCCATCTGTATGTCTTCCTTGGTGAAATCTGCCCACTCTTTAATTGGGTTGTTTGTGTTTTTGGTGTTGAGTTGTATGAGCTGTTTATATATGTTGGATATTAACACCTTATTGGTCATATCATTTGCAAATACTTCTTCCCGTTCAATAGGTTGTCTTTTCGTTTTGTGGATGGTTTCCTTCACTGTGCAAAAGCTTTTAAGTTTAATTAGGTTCCAGTTGTTTAATTTTGGTTTTATTTCCTTTGTTTTAGGAGAGAGAGCCAAAAAAAATATTGCTGTGATTTATATCAAAGAGTGTTCTGCCCATGTTTTCCTCTAGGAGTTTTATGGAATCTGGTCTTACATTTAGGTCTTTAATCCATCTTGAGTTTATTTTTGTATGTAGTGTTAGAGAATGTTCTAGTTTCACTCTTTTACATTTAGCTGTCCAGTTTTCCCAGCACCACTTATTGAAGAGACTGTCTTTGCTCCATTGTATATTCTTGCCTCCTTTGTCATAGATTAACTGACCATACATGCATGAGTTTATGCACTGGGCTGTCTGTTCTTTTCCATTGATCTATGTGTCTGTTTTTGTGCCAGCACCATACTGTTTTGATTACTGTAGCTTTGTAGTATAGTCTGAAGTCAGGGTGCATGATTCGTCCAGCTCTGTTCTTCTTAAAACTAGCATTATTGTAACTCCACATTTTGTTTTCTACATAATTTAAGGGACCAATGCATTAAAAATAATATTTGCTTGTGTTTTGGGACACAAAATGTGTAAAGATGTAATTTTGTGACATCAATAACTGAAAGGGATAGGGAGGGAGCTTTTAAAGAAGCAGATTTTTTTGTGTGTTGTTGAAGTTAAACTGGCATAAATTCAAATTATATTGTTATAACTTTAGAATGTTAAATGTAATCCCATGGTAACCATAAAGAAAGTACCAAAAGAATATGCACAAAAAGAAATGAGGAGGCTTCCCTGGTGGCACAGTGGTTGAGAGTCCACCTGCCGATGCAGGGGACACAGGTTCGTGCCCCGGTCCAGGAAGATCCCACATGCCACGGAGCAGCTGGGCCCGTGAGCCATGGCCGCTGAGCCTGCATGTCCAGAGCCTGTGCTCCACAACGGGAGAGGCCACAACAGTGAGAGGCCCACGTGCTGCAAAAAAAAAAAAAAAGAAAAAGAAAAAAAGAAATGAGGAAGGGATGTAAATGTTTTACAAGAAAAATCAGCTGCACACAAAAGAAAACAGTAATGCAGGAAATGAGGAACAAAAAAGCTATAACTACATAGGAAACAAATAGCAAAACTACAGAAGTAAGTCTCTCCTTATCAGTAGTTACTTTAACTGTAAATGGATTAAACTGTCCAAGCAAAAGACAGAGACTGGCAGAATGGATGTTAAAAAAATGAGATCCAACTATATGCTGTCTACGAAAGATCCATTTTAGAACCAAAGACACAAATAGGTTTGAAGTGAATGGATGGAAAATGTTATTCCATGCAAATAGGAACCAAAAGAGAGCAGGGGTAGCTATACTAACACCAGATTAAAATGCACTTTAAATCAAAAAGAGTTATAAGAGGCAAAGAAGGACATTATATATTAATAAAAAGTTTAAAACAACAAAAATATATTACACTTGTAAACATTTACACAGTAATAGGCCATCAAAAATTTTAAACCTTAAGAATATGAAATCTTGATCATGCATTGGGAATATGGTTGCCTGGCTCTTGGTATGTTTCCACTCTGCTCATGTTGTTTTGTTTTAATGAAGGTGATATGTGGGAGCCCAGTTATCATGAGTGTGGACTCAGAACCATGCTGCCTGGATTTGGATCTCAGCTATTATCTGAGCACCGAGGACAAGTTACCTGTCTCAGTCTCAGTTTCCTCATCTACGAAATGGGGATTATAATAGCACCAGTGTGCTCTCCACAAGGGCTCTTGTGAGGATTAAAAGAAAAGATGTAGCATAGTGTCTGGTGCAGAGTAATCATAAGACATTTCACTGTCATTTCATCTTTTCTATTTCCTTCAAAGACTTTTTGGTCCATGTTTTACACTCAGTTACTTACTTCTCTTGGACTTTATTTGGGTGTACTGTGTGAGGTGGGATTACTTTATTTCTAATCACATTGTGACCCCTTTTCCCAGCCTTCTCTCAGTGCTCTGAAAAGCAGCCGTCTCATTTCCTCAGTTCTCATATGGTGTTATGCCATTGCCGTGTGGTCTGTTGGTCATTCCAGCACCAAAACTACTAATGCTTTATTACTGTAATTGTATTCCATTATTGCACTTGATAACACAAGTTTCATCACCCTTCATTTTTTATTTTTCTCAGCTACTTTTATTTTTTCTTCCAGGTGAATCTTAGATTCATTTTGTCAACACGTAATGGCAAAAAAAGCAAAATGTTTTATTGGAAATTTTAATCAAAATTACATTCAATTATAGATTCAGTTAGAAATAACTGATATTCTTAAATATTGTGTCTCTCATCCAAAAACAAGATTTGTCTCTCCACTGTGTTCCTTAGAAATTTTTGGACTCTTTTTCATAAGTCCTGCACATCCATAGATTCAAATTTATTCCTTGGATTTAGGTTGTTTTTCTTGCTAGTGTAAGTAGTATTTTTTCCATTATGTTTTCTAATCGGTTGTTGCTGATAGAAGAAAATCTGTAGATTTTTGTGTATTTTTTTCTTATAATTGCCTCATTGAATACCCCTTTCTCTCTCCCCTAAACTTTGTTCAATTGATTTTATTGGATTTTCTAGGTAGACAGTCCCATCTTTAATAAGGACAGTTCCTATCTCTTCCTTTCCAAGACTTACATTTTGTTTCTGTTTACTGTCTTATTGCATTGGCTTCCAACACAACAGTGAATAATATAATGAGATCAACACTCTTTGTCTTTTTTATTTTTTGTACTCTAATGGTCATTCTTCAAGTGCAGGAGTTTTTAATCCAGAGTCAGCTCCATAGATGGACCCCCTGAATTAATGAGGACTATGATTTCTGTATATGAATAATCTGTGCATATGTGTCAGGTGAAACTGACCAGATTCTTAAAGGAGTTTGTGACCCACAAAGATAAGAACACCTATTTAGTTTTTGTGTAAAATTTGATAGCTGTTGATTTGAAATTTTTATCCTTTATAATATTAATCCAACACCTAAGTTTCTTATGAGGTTTTACTTTTATAATGTTAATCCAACTCCTAAGTTTCTTATGAGGTTTTGCCTTGTTTGTCTGTTAGCTTGTTTAACCACAAATGGATGTTTTGGGGCTCTTTTAGAGCAATTACACACATACCTCATTTTAATGCACTTCACTTTATTGCACCTTGCAGATGTTTTGGTTTTTACAAATTGAAGGTTTGTGGCAACCCTGCATCAAGCAAGTTTATCAGCGCCATTTTTCCAACCACATTTGCTCACTTTATGTCTGTCACATTTTGGGAATTCTTGCAATATTTCAGACTTTTTCATTATTATCTTGTTATGGTGATCTGTGATCAGCAGTCTTTGATGTTACTACTACAACTCACTGAAGCCTCAGATAATGGCTAGCATTTTTTCTAGCAATAAGGTATTTTTAATTAAGTTATGTACATTGTTTTTTAAGACATAACACTATTGCACACAATAGACTACAGTATAGTGTAAACGTAACTTTTACATGCACTGGAAAACCAAAAAAATCCCTGCAACTCCCTTTATTGCAATGTTTGCTCTATTATGGTGGTCTGGAACCAAATCCACAATATCTCTGAGGTATGCCTATACATGATTTTCTTTTTTATATTAATGTGACTTACATTAATATGTTTCCTAATGTTGCATCATTATATTTTTAACTAACTTCATCTTAGTACTGGTTTAGTAGTCCTTAACATGCTACTATATTTTATTTTCTAATATCAGTTAGGATTTTTGCAACTGTATTCAAAAGTGATATTTATCTATAGAGTTCCTTTTAAGGCTATCTTTTATCAAGTTTTGGTCTTAGGTTTTGCCAAGTTAACAAATGAATTGAAAAGCTTATCTTTTTATGTTCTGAAATAAGTTAAATAGAGAAGTGTTTGTTCTTGAAAATGCAAAAGAGCTCACCCAAAAGCTGTTTGGGCCAGAGTCTTTGGGAACGTGTTTCCTTCCAGTGTTTCCATTCCTTCCAAGTCAGAGTCCAGCCAGTTCCTCACCTCCTCTCTAGAGGTGAGACCACTTTCCCAGACAACGGTCTTTCACGTTTACTAGCTCACAGCTGCACTTGGTATGCTCTTAAAAACAAACAACAATAAAAACTCTCCTCATCTATCATTATTTTACTCCTTAAATTTGTATATTTCTATATTTGTGTTTACATCATTTTTATTCTTGCTTAGACTTGCTAAAATTTTTTCTATTTTATTGGCCTTTTTGAAGAACCAGCTCTTAGATGTATTTATTATTCTACTGTAGGTTGTTTTTCAACCAATTGTTGTTGTTGTTTTTACCACTTTCTCTCTCTTGCTTTCCTGAGATTTATCTCTTTAAGTATTTTTTGTCCCTGTTCTTTAACCACATGCCTAATTTGTTACACTAATTTCTTACTTTATAACATAAAGCATCTGAGGCTATGTATTTTTCCCCTGATTATAGTTTTGGCCTTCTCATATTTGTTTTTAAATATACATTGTCATTGTCACTAATTCCTATGTAGTTTTTGTGAGAGTTTTTCAATTTCAAGTGCTTTGTTTTGGGGTTTTTTTTCCTATGTCTTATTAGTGACAAATTTTGCATTGTAGCTCAAAGAGTTTTATCTGTAAAATTTCCATTTTTTTAATAAATTAAAGTTTTCTTTGTGGCTTACTCTAGGATTGAATTCTGTAAAATTTTTTAAAGAGTGTATGTTCCCTACTTGTAGCTTTTGAAAACATAGGTGTATATGTAATACGTGGGTGTGTTTTATGCACATTATCCAAATCCTTTATGTTTAGAAAATACATATTCCCTGCTTGTTACTATCAAAGTTTTATAAAGCATGACGTTCAGATCCTCTGTCATTTTTTAATATGATCTGTCAATAACATAAAAAGATGAGTTAAACTCTACTTGGTTGCAGTCTGTCAGTTTTTTCTTTGATTTTTCACCGATTGTGCTTTAAGTAATATTGTGTTATGAAATTAGGTACATAAAGATTTATAACTGGACTGCAGCAGCTTTTATCTTTTCCTGGGCCCCATCCCTCATCCTCTGTCTTAAATTCTAGTGTCTTAACAACACTGCCCCTGTCTTTCTCTCCATTTGCATCCATCCCTCCCCACTCCATTTTCTTTGCACCATCTGTGACTTTCTATATAAAGTGTGACTCATAAACCTCATTGTGATGGGTTTCATTTTTGGACCCAATTTAGGAAAGTTTGTCTTTACAGGAGAATTTAAGCCATACACCTTTATTGTCACAACTGATCTATGTGAAATTTCTGGCTTTTAATTTTATGCTTCAGTTCTTTTCCCTTCATTTTCTATATTTTACTGTATGTCTCAAGTTTCTTTGCTTTTCATTTATCTTTATTCATTTCTCTATTGTTTGCAGAAATCCCTTGCAGAATATTTTTAGGAATGGTGTGTGGGTGGCATAGATCTGAGCCCATATACATCTGAGATGTTTATCCTTTTTTTATTTTTAATGGAAGTATAGTTGATTTACGATGTGTTAATTTCTGCTGTATGGCAAAGTGACTCAGTTATACACATATATGCATTCTTTTTTATATTCTCTTCCATTATGGTTTGTCCCAGGATATTGAATACAGTTCCCTGTGTTATACAGTAGGACCTTGTTGTTTATCCATTCTATACATAATAGTTTGCATCTACTAACCCTAAACTTCCAATCTATCCCTCCCCCACCCCCAATCCCCCTTGGCAACCACTAGTCTGATCTCTATGTCTGCGAGTCTGTTTCTGTTTCATAGATAAGTTCATTTGTGTCATATTTTAGATTCCGTATGTAAGTGATATCATATGGTATTTGTCTTTCTCTGTCTGACTTAACTTCACTTAGTGTGATAATCTCTAGTTGCATCCATGTTGCTTCAAATGGCATTATTTTGTGGGTTTTTTATGGCTAATATTCCACTGTATAAATATACCACATCTTCTTTATCCATTCATCTGTCAGTGGACATTGAGGTTGTTTCCATGTCTTGGCTATTGTGAATAGTGCTGCTATGAACATAGGGGTGCATGTATCTTTTTGAATTAGAGTTTTGTCTGGATATATGCCCAGGAGTGGGATTTCTGGACCATATGGTAGCTCTATTTTTAGCGTTTTGAGATGTTTATCCTTATACATGAAAGATAAGTTGGCTGGGGAGACATTCTTGGGTCATTTTATTTTCCTGTCAAAATTCTGAATTATTGTCTCATCTTCTGTCTACAACGTTGTGGAGAAAAAGTTTTATGCCTCTATTAGTGGTCTATTGCTGTGTAATAAAGTACCCAAAACTTAGTGATTTAAAACAATAAACATTTACTATCTTGTAATTTATTCAGGCCAGGAATCCAGGAGAGGCTTCGCTGGGTGGTTCTCGCTCAGGGTCCCTCATGAGGTGCAGTCAGGATATTGGCTACAGCCTCTGTCATCTAAGTCTTGGCTGGGGTGGAGGGTCTGCCTCCAAGATGGCTCACTCACCGCTGTCGGCTGTAGGCCTCATCACCTCCCCCATGAGCTTCTGCAAAGGCTGCTTGAGCATCTTCACGTTACAGCAGCTGGCTTCTCCCATAGCGAGCAAGTCAAGAGGGGACCAGGCCGAAGGCACCCTGCCTTTTATGACCCAGTCGTGGAAGTCACACAGCATCACTTCCACGTTATTCTGCTGGTCATACTGGCCAGAGGCAATTCAGGGGGTAAGAGGACTCTGTATGGGCAGGAGTAATTGGGGGCCCCCTTGGAGGCTGTGCCTACCACAGGCCAGAGTGATTTTTCCCTTTGGGTGTTTTCTGTATTTTGTTGTTGCTATTGTGTTTTTCCCCTGGGTAGATATTTTTAGAATTTTTCATTACATTTGAGAGTAAGATTTTCCACCAGTACACTTTATTATGTGGGCCTCTTTTAATTTATTGTGTGTGTTTTTGTGTGTGGTGTATGATGTGTGAGTGTGTGTGATGTGTGGCGTGTGACGTGTGTGTGGTGTGCTGTGTGCGATGTCTGTGTGCGTGGTGATGTCTGTGTGTGTGCTGTGTGTGTGGTGTCTGTGTAGTGTGCTGTGTGTGTGTGTGGTGTGTGTGTGTGGTGTGTGATGTGTGTGGCGTGTGACGTGTGTGTGGTGTGCTGTGTGTGATGTCTGTGTGTGTGATGTGTGTGTGCTGTGTGTGTGTGGTGTCTATGTGTAGTGTGCTTTGTGTGTGTGGTGTGCTGTGTGTGGTGTGTGGTGTGTGATGTCTATGTGTGACGTGTGGTGTGCTGTGTATGTGATGTCTGTGTGTATGGTGATGTCTGTGTGTGCTGTGTGTGCTGTGTGATGTCTGTGTGTGGCATGTGATGTGTGTGTGGTGCACTGTGTGTGTGTGGTGTGGTGTATGTGATGTGTGTGTGTGATGTCTGCATGTGGTGTGCTGTGTGTGTGCTGTGTGTGGTGTTTGTGATGTGTGTGTGTAATGTCTGTGTGTGTGCTGTGTGTGTGTGATGTCTGTGTGTGGCGTGTGACATGTGTGTGGTGTGCTGTGATATGTGTGTGTGTGGTATGTGGTGTTTGTGATGTGTGTGATGTCTGTGTGTGTGTGCTGTGTGTGTGATGTGTGTGTGTGGCGCGTGACATGTGTGCACATGGAGAACAGTGCCAAGCTGGGCAAGCCTCCCCTCCGTTCTGTCCCCTCTCATCTGTAGCAGACAGGACATGGTGGGCCTTATGGTGCCCTCTCTGCGGTCTCTCCTCCATGGGGCAGCAGGGTGAGGGGTAGTGGAGGACAAAGCTGTGCCCACATCCCAGTGGTCAGCCCTGACTGGCCCCCTGACTAAGGTCCCACGGTGGCCATCGCCAGTGGTTGATGGCTCTGGACCCTTGGCTCTGGCTGGTGCAGCCCGACTCCCTCTTGGCTTCTGGGTGCTTCAGAGCCCCTGGCCGGCCCCTCACCCCACCTTCTTAGTCCTCACCTCAGTTGAGCGTTGCCCCCAGACCTCCCTAAACCAGACTCCTCTCGGCCAGGAGCTTCCTTCCTCTGGCCATTCCCTCAGTCTGGGCACATCCATCACCTCCTGCAGGAAGCCCTCTTGGATTTCCTGATACTCCCACGGAGCTTGCTTTAATCTCAGCAACTGTCGCCAAGCTGTGGGGTCATGACTGTTACCTGTAGCCTCACAACCTCTTGAGCTAACCATGCCCCCATGCGGAGGGAGGCAGGACCACGTCCCGTGCGCCCCTAACTACGCCAGGAATAACCCCTCTCACCTTAAACCCAAGTGCAAATTCACCTCCTCTCAAAAATGAGACGTTTCCACAGTGTTGAGGGGCATCACCACGAAAACAGCACCAAAGCGCCCCTGGCGCCTCTGCTTCCCTCCAGAGCTCTCCAGGTGCCTCCTCTTGCACCCAGCCATGCGGGGACCCAGGCTGCCAGCAGAGCCCAAGTCCCCAGCAGGGCTGCATCTTCACCAGGTTCACCCTCTGTTCCAGGGGCGCCAAGTGAACCAGTTTGCAGGGTCCCCACTGGAACAGCAGGGTGACAAGCCCCTTCCTCGCCTTCCCACGAAGGGTCCCCCTTCCCCTCACACCATGTCCCCAGAGCCCAGCCAGCCCACCCCGCCGCACCTCGAGGTTCTCTCGCTGCATTTGTCCGGCAGAGGGTGTGCCCAACTGCAGAGGCCACAGCATCAGGACCACCTCAGGCCCCGCGGAGACATACCAGGGCGCAGTGACCTCTCTGGAGAAGGGTCCCCTCCACCCTGTGCAGCTGTCCCCACGTCCCTCAACAAAGCAGGACCTGGAGGCCACTGCCTGCCAGCCCTCCAGGCCTGTCGTCGTCAGCGCCCACGTTCCGCTCCCCAGGCCGTCCCTCCCCAGTCAGCATGGCGTCCACTACCAAGGCGCACCCCGGCCCAGCCTGGGCCTCTCTCCCCTCCCCGGGTGCCCCTCCTCCCAGTCGCCCCCAGCGGCCCCTCTGCCCTGCCCACCGCAGGACCCCCTCTGTCCTCACTGATGCCAGTCACTGGCTTTTCAGTTCCCAGGACGCACCTGTCTGCCCAGCGCACCCAGGCTCTGCAGGGCAGGGAGGAGTGGCGAGCATCCCACCCGGAGTGGAGCCCAAAGCTTGCGGTCTCTGCTCCCAGCCAATGCTTGTGGCCTATCCAGGGCAGGGGGAGAGGGGCTCCCTGAGCCCAGCTGCTGGCCGGCCGCGTGTGTGCCGCCCCCACCGTCTGGGGAGGAGGGCTCGGACCGTGCTGTGCGCGCGGGGCACCGTCTGCAGCGCCACTCTCCCTTTGCTGCAGGATGTCGGGGCGCACGGATGCTGCCAAGATGCTCCCAAGCCTCTGCTCCGCCCTCCTGCTCTGGGGCCTCCTGGGGGCCGTCCACGCTCAGCAGCAGGAGGTCATCAGCCCCGACACTGCCGAGAGGAACAGCTGCCCAGGTACCACCGGGGTAGGGGCGGCGAGGCTGGGCGAGGCCTGGGCGGGGCCGGGGGGCGGGGAGGGGCGGGGCGGGCTGCGGGGAGGCGGGGCGGGCAGAGCCCGGCACCAGCCCGCGCAAGGGCCCCCAGCGCCGCGGTGACTCGTGTGCGTCCCCAGAGAAGGCCGACTGCCCGATCCACGTGTACTTCGTGCTGGACACGTCGGAGAGCATCACCATGCAGTCCCCCACCGACAGCCTGCTCTACCACATGCAGCAGTTCGTGCTGCAGTTCATCAGCCAGCTGCAGGACGAGCTCTACCTGGACCAGGTGGCCCTGAGCTGGCGCTACGGCGGCCTGCACTTCTCCGACCTGGTGGAGGTGTTCAGCCCGCCCGGCAGCGACCGGGCCTCCTTCGCCAAGAGCCTGCAGGGCATCAGCTCCTTCCGCCGCGGCACCTTCACCGACTGCATGCTGGCCAACATGACCCAGGAGGTCCGGCGGCACGTGGGCAAGGGAGTGGTCAACTTCGCGGTGATCATCACCGACGGCCACGTCACGGGCAGCCCGTGCGGGGGCATCAAGCTGCAGGCGGAGCGCGCCCGCGAGGAGGGCATCCGGCTCTTCGCGGTGCCGCCCAACCTGAAGCTGAACGAGCAGGGCCTGCGGGACATCGCCAACACGCCTCACGAGCTCTACCGGAACAACTACGCCACCATGCGGCCCGACTCCACCGAGATCGACCAGGACACCATCAACCGCATCATCAAGGTCATGGTGAGTCGCTGGCCCGGGGAGGCCACGCCCACCCGCCAGCAGCAGGGACGTAGCGTGGGGCCCCCGAGCCCTGGGATCCGCTCACCCGCGTGGCAGGGGGCAGTCCACCGCTCCGGGCCTCAGTTTACCCCCTCTGAGAGGGGTGGCTGAAGACGGTGGGCCCCGGGCAGGGTCCTGTCTACTCCGGTGTCCTGCGTGCCCGCCCAGACTCGGAGCTGACCATGTCTCCAGCTCCCCCCTAACCAGGGTTTCTCTCTGGGTCTTTTCCGCAGAAACATGAAGCCTACGGAGAGGTGAGAGCGTTTCCATCCCTGCTGGCCCTGCCGGGAGCTACTTGGGGCCTCTGACCCAGCAGAGGCGATCACCCGCGCCCCACTCCCTGGGGCTCCCAAGGTCTAGGACAATGAGTGGGGCGCCGGCCAGGGAGCAAGACCCCTCAGCTCTATGTGGGGCCTGAGACTCGAGTCTGGACAAAGGGCTCCTGGCCAAAACCAGGCTGTTTAAACGCAGGAGGTCAGCGTTAGGGTCTACACAGCCAAAAGATGAGGGTCAAGGTTGAGGATTGCCCTCTGGGCTGACGGGCTCCATCCACCCGAGGGAGGCCAGGAGGAGAAGGCAGGTGGCCAGCTGGGTGCCCAGCACAGGACCTGCAGCACAGGACCTGAAGCCTGTGCTTCCCCAGCAGCAGCTCCTCGCAGCCCAGGATACTACAACACACCCTTTCCCGGAGCAGCTGCTCAATACCACAGCGATTTAATATGCAAGCACAGTGGGGACTGGCCAGCAGCGCTTTAATACTTTCTACTGTTGGTCATTGCTTAATGCAGCCTTGATTTCCAAAACTTGACTAGAGCACTGGTGTGGACCCCTGAACCCGCCCCTGGTGGGCACAGGGGCCTCCTGGGTACCTCCCAAGTCTGTTCCATCATGCAGCCCCCAGCTCAGGGTGGCCCAGTGTCCAGTGGGCCACAGGCTGCACCCCCTCCCTCCCTCCTGGGACTTGTGGTGCTAGCCTCACACGCTGCCCCTTGCTTCCTGTTTCAGTGCTACAAGGTGAGCTGTCTGGAGATCCCCGGGCCCCCCGGCCCCAAGGGCTACCGCGGACAGAAGGTAAGATGCCCAGACCACCCGAGGGGTCTGCTTCCCAGGAAAGCCCCCAACCTGTCTTGAACTCCAAAGTTAGGGCCACTGCACCTCGGATGGACTCGCCACTTCTCACCCTGGCAGAACTAAAATTCAGCTTTTATCAGCTGCCTTTTATATGGCATTTTGAGAAAAGTAGGAATACTTTTTAATTAAGATTTGCCCAGAAAAGACTCCTGTAAAGTAAACAAGCATGCTCAAGTACATAAGGAAACGTGAACTCCGTTCCTCTTGGTAATATGGTGCTAATTCATACAGGGCGTTCACTCCTGTCATTTGTTAAATAAGTAGGTTTTAAGGGGTTAGGTTGGCCCTGCGTTTTCATAACAACAGAGGTGTATCAAATGAAATCCTTCCAAAATTACTGCCAGGGTATCAGAAATACCAATGATTCATGTCAAACATTGTAAAGGCAGGAGAGGGGAAAGCAACCTCTGAGGACATGAGACAGGGTGTTTGAAATACGGCTGCAGGAAAGTCATTACTACGTGGCTTCTTTCTACAGTCGGGGGAGGGGTGTGTGCTCGTCTGTCAGGCCGCTGGCCAGACGCACCTGCTGCCTCCCCACCTTGATTTAGTCCTTTTTCTTTCATCTGCTTTCAGGGCGCCAAGGGCAACATGGGTGAGCCTGGAGAGCCTGGACAGAAGGGGCGACAGGTGAGTACCCTCCACAGCCCGTCCCGGCGGCCCCCACTCCCCACGGCTGAGGTTACACCCACGGCCCTTTGCTCTTCCACAGGGAGATCCAGGCATCGAAGGCCCCATTGGATTCCCAGGACCCAAGGCAAGTTGCTGTGGACCCTGCCCGGGGGGCGGGGCACATGGGGACAAGCCAAGGGCTCCCTGGCTCCAGGCGGGGCCCGCCGCCGGGGTCAGGATGTGTCTGGCGTGGCCCACCGCTCCCACCCCTGCCCCAAGGAAGTGAAGCGCTTCTGCATTTCCAACGACGTCCCTGGTGGCGCCTCTGCACCCGAGCCTGACGACCACCACCCCACCCCCATCCCCCCCACCTCCCCATCCCCCCTTCTTCCCCCAGGCCTGCTGGGTCCCAGCACACACACACTGGTAACGCTGCTTTTCTTTCCTTCCGACCTCAGGGTGTTCCTGGTTTCAAAGGAGAGAAGGTGAGATTGGACTCTGGGCGGCCAGACCTCACACGGCCCCGACCCTGGCAGCAGTGTCTGGTAGCGAGCCGGGGGTCCGCGCTGGGGCATGGGACCCGGTGTCGTGCCGGCAGTAGCCTTCTGGGGCTGCTCTGGCCTGGTGTTTTGTCCAAGGGTAGACTTGGGCCTAATGCAGTGGCATCCGTGATGTGTTACCAGCGCTGACTGGCCTCGTTTCCTCCTGTGCAGGGCGAGTTTGGAGCCGAAGGGCGGAAGGTGAGCGGACAGGCGGGCGGGGGCGGGGTGCCTCCCTCCCCACTGCTCAGAAAGAAGGAGCATCCGGGCTAACGGGGTCCCTCCTCCTCTCTCCTCCAGGGCGCCCCCGGCCTGGCGGGCAAGAACGGGACCGATGGACAGAAGGTAGAGTGCACTGGGGCGCCGTCCCTGGGCGGAGCAAGGGTGCCCGTGAAATGACAACCACGCCCTCGAGACTCTCAGGTCCTTCCAGGGGCCAGGCCTCTGGGCCTCTCTGGCCACTGTGCACAACCTGCGGCTTGGGCGGCCCCTGGTTGCATCTACCCGGTGGACACAGGACACACGGGAACCTCGCAAGAGCGGAAGTGGACATTTGCTCCTGAAAAGCAGGGCCCCGCCTTGCAGGAATCTCCCTGCCTGGCCCGCAGACCCCATGTCTGGCCTGACTGGTGGTTTACACACGTGCACAGGTGTACACAAACAGCACACACACAAATGTCGCAGGTGAGCACGCATCGTGCATGCACGCACACATGCACACGCCTGGAGGGGGCACCACAGACACCCATGCTCCCGGCCGCACCCCGGAGACTCTGGACCGCCACCCTGACAGCCACTGACGCACACGTCCACAGTGGGGTGCCCGGTGCACGTAGACCCGGCACCACTGACCTCTGTCGTCGGGGCTCGTGTCCTCCAAATCCTGGCCCTGACGCGTCTTCTGCTCCCCTCTTCTCCTTCAGGGCAAGTTGGGGCGCATCGGACCTCCTGGCTGCAAGGGAGACCCCGGGGATCGGGTGAGCACAGCGTTGAGGCTTTGCGTCGACCCCTGGCCCTGGGAGATGCCGGGCGCCAGGCGGGGGTGGGTAGGGCAGCCACCAGCCCTGCAAGCTGCAGCGGGAGGCCAGTAGCTGGGCTCCTCCCTCCAGCCCCTGCCCCGCCTGTCCCGGAGCCCTGCCAGGGTTCAGCCAGGTTTGGGGTCACAACATGACGAATGGCCTCAGGGGCTCCCGGGTCAGGTGGAGAGTGGCTGCTTCCAGAGTCGCGAGGGGCTCCCATGCCAGCGGCTTGTCCAGTCTGCCCACCCAGGCCGGGGGTCCCGGTAGCCAGTCCAGCGACGGGGTGCTGGTCACCCTCCCCCTGGTCAGCTGGCCCTGACCCCACGGGGAAAATGCAAGCGCAGCTCCCGGCCAGAGCCCCAGCACAGCCCTCTCCCTTCTTGCAGGGCCCGGATGGTTACGTGGGGGAAGCCGGCAGCCCTGGGGAGCCAGGAGATCAAGGCTCCAAGGTAGGCGGCCTGGCCAAGGTGGCGGGCCGGCCAGAGCAGAGGGGGTCGCCACCCTCCTGGGGGCCTTCTCCCTGCCTGCAGCACTGGGCCGAGACGCCCAGCAGAGAGGCCCTGGCCCTGCAAACCGGGCAGGGGGCCGTGGGTGCCCACACAGGGGGACGTGCTCCACAGACACGGGAGGGGAAGCGCGCACCCCCAGCCCCGCCGGGGTCCTGACCCCCTGCTGGCATCTGAAGAGCACGAGGCTGATTTCTCCAAACCTTTCCAGGGGGACCCTGGCCGCCCCGGACGCAGAGGGCCCCTGGGGGAAAACGGGGCAAAAGGAAGCAAGGCAAGTGCTCCCGGCGGGCTCTGGCCACACTCCGTGGTGCCCCATGGTGGGGGGTGGGCAGGCAGGCCAGCCCTGGGCCCTGAGCGCCCCCAGCCTCTCTGTCCCTGCTGCCAGGTGACAGCGCACCACACCGTGAGGGAGACACGGCCCCACCGGAGACGGCAGGCATGCGTCCGCACGGGCTGGGCCATGCCCACAGCCGTCTGCCCGTCTGGGCAGGTCGCGGCAGTAGCTGAGCTCTCTCTTCCCCGCAGGGCTACCAAGGCAACACCGGAGCCCCAGGAAGTCCCGGCCTGAAAGGAGCCAAGGGTGGGCCTGGGCCCCGAGGCCCCAAAGGCGAGCCCGTGAGTTCACCTGCCCACAGGCCCTGGGCACCCTGGCCAGCCTGCCGCACCCTCCCACAGGGCTGCCTCGGCGTGCGCTGCTCTGGGCCTCTGTGAGCCCAGAGTCCTCCGGCCTCTCCAGCTGAGCCTACTGGCCCCCGCACAGCAGCCGCCACAGAGGGCTGCTGAGGAGTGGCTTGCGGGGCCCAGGCACGCCCCTGCCGGACGCTCGGTGCCCATTAAGTGGCCCCGGGGCCCCACCTTGCCCCCCTGGCAGGAGCCCCCGAGGGCTCAACCTAGACCCAGGCACACACTCTGCAGGTCCACACGGCAACTCCACCCAGCCATCCCTGACGGTCCCGCCACGGGGTGGGTGGAGCCCAGTCCCAGGGCTGACCCCCAGAGGGGACGCATCCCGATCCAAAGGGAACAGAGGGACTTCACGAAGAGCTGGTCCAAGCTCGGTCCCAGTCACGTCACCTGCACTCCCGGACTTACAAGCTCACCAGCCCCCGTCATTTCCTAAATCCTCGTCTGGGACCAAACCAACCCAGCAGAGGACAGGGTCTAGGCTGAGGCCCTCTGGAGGGACCCCCAGACCCCACAGCCAGAGTCCGTATGGGGTTCCAGTGGGGCTCCCACCCTGGAACCCCACACTCCTGTTCTCTGCAGGGGCGCAGGGGAGACCCTGGAACCAAGGGCAGCCCAGGCAGCGATGGCCCCAAGGGCGAGAAGGTGAGTGTCCGCACGGGGGAGCCTCGGGCGCTGTCTGCCGTGTCTTTGTCTACACTGGAGTCTCACCGTGGTGCCAGTGGAGCCCCTGTGACGAGGGATGACCAACACCCCCTCCACGGTCCACCTAGGAGAACAAAGGCAACCCCCGGCGCCTGACCGTCAGCGGGCGCTCCCTGCAGGGTCTGGGAGAGCAGGAGGCACTCCCTGATGAGAGGCCTGGGCAAGGACAGTTCCATGCACGCCATGCACAGCTGTGCAAGCTGTGCACTGCTTCACCCCCCAGCATCCCCCCCGCACACATGTGCTCCTGTAGCTGGCGCAGGAGGTCTTTGTCTTTGTGGTGAAATCCAAGGGCAGCCATTTCCCTGTGAGATGTGGGGGAAGGTCTCAAAGGAGGGGCTCCTTCCTCTGGGACTGGTGACCCCTGCCCTGCTTCATGAGGCTGAGCGGGCAGGCCTGCTGTTCCAGCACCACCCTCCACCGTCTGGGGAGCTCATGATCCCCTCTCCTCACCTCCCCCAGACTAACCTGGCCTGTCTTCCCGCAGGGGGACCCTGGCCCTGAGGGGCCCCGGGGCCTGGCTGGAGAAGTTGGCAACAAAGGAGCCAAGGCAAGTGGGCCAGCGGGTGGGCAGCCACAGAGGCCACATACGCTCCTGGGGTGGCACCGCCAGGGCCCCCTGCCCCTCTCCTGCCCTCTGCCCTGCAGACCCTGCCTGGGGCCACTGGGGTCAGGGCTAAGGACCTCTTGGAGGGCAGCAGGGCGCCCCGCCCTCGCCGACGTCCACAGTGAGTGGCGGCAGCGTCTCTGAAGCGCCCTCGTCCCTTTTCTTTCCAGGGAGACCGAGGTTTACCTGGACCCAGAGGTCCCCAGGGGACTGTTGGAGAGCCCGGGAAGCAGGTCAGTAGCAGGACGCCTGGGAGGGCCCATGGCTTTGCGTCCTCCTGTCCGTGGGCAGGCAGGATACTGTCCGCACAGTAAACCTGGGCAGCGGGACAGTGAGCCAGGGGCCCCCACGCACCTCACACCCTCATCCTGCCCTGAGGGATCAGGCTTTACCAGGCAGGGGGTGTGCCAGGGGGAGCCGGCATGTGGCACGCAGAGGAGAGACCCTCAGGATGGCCAGCCCTGCAGGGCAGCGATGCTGCCTGGGGGTCAGAGCTGGATGAGGTCAGCCCCATCTGTGCCGACTCCCTGCTTCCTTTCTTCCCTCAGGGATCTCGGGGAGACCCTGGGGACGCTGGCCCCCGCGGAGACTCGGGACAGCCTGGCCCCAAGGTATGCCCCCTCCCCACCCAGCGGGCAGGATGGGCCAGGGCTCCTGAGTAAGGCTGCCGGGAGCATGCTGGCTCCGCCCCCTCGGTGAGGGAGGACATCAGGGGCCTGGGCAGCACCCTCCCACCCCGGCCCGTGTTCTCACCCTCAGGGGTGGCGTGTCCTCCCAAGGTGGGCCCTGCCCACCCACCCCCAGTCCAGGCCGACTGACTCAGTCTCCACCTTTTCCACTGGCCCTGCCCTGACTGTCCTCCCGTGTCCCCCCAGGGAGACCCCGGCAGGCCTGGCTTCAGCTACCCGGGACCCCGAGGAGCACCGGTAAGTCCTGGGGGGGCCAGGGACAGGGGGAGGGGTGGGCACTGTCGGGAGGGCCTTCCACTGACTGGAAGGTTCCTGCTAGTTCCTGCCAGGGCCCCCCGCCGGGCCCAGGGTGAGGCTGGGGTCGCGGTGGGGGGGACCATCAAGAGCAGGGGCAGGTCCCCTGGGAATCAAACATTCTCCCATAGCCTCTGTGGCTCTGTACAGATTTCGATACCCAAGCCCACCCGTCAGGGAAGGGAGGGGGCTGCACGGCCATCAGCCCTCGGCCCAGTGCTGAGTGACCCCTGTGCTTGCTTCCCAGGGAGAGAAAGGCGAGCCTGGCCCCCGCGGCCCCGAGGTACGTACCGCGGGGCGGTCTGTGCAGCGGGCCTCCGTGCTGAGCTCTGCTGGTGGGGGCGGGCCGCGCCCTGAAATGCCGCCGTGTGGGGCTGCATCTGACCGCCCCGCACTGCCGAGTACAGGTTCCTCCTGAAAAGGCGTGTCCCTCTTGGGCAGATCCCTGGAGGGCTGGGGGACGGCAGGGGAGCAGTGCCAGCTGCCAAGCTCTCTGCGTTATTAACACGGGTGTCCTGTGTCACAGGGGGGCAGAGGTGACTTTGGGTCCAAAGGAGAACCCGGGAAGAAAGGCCAGAAGGGCGAGCCTGTGAGTACCTTTGCTCCCTGTTGACGGTTGCCCGGCGCAGGGCCGCGTGGGGGGACCACCCAAGGTACTGCCGGAGCCCACATGCCCTCTTCCTTCTTAGGCAGACCCTGGTCCCCCTGGTGAGCCAGGCCCGCGGGGGCAGAGAGGAGCGCCAGGACCCGAGGTAGGTCAGTCGCCCATCCCTTTGGCCCTCGGGCCACAGTCCCTGGGCCAGCCAGGCCAACAGGCACCCCGAACCATGCAGGGGGCCTGGAGTGGCCGCGTGAGAACAAGTCCAGCCCTCCCAGCCTCGGCCATGACAGGTGTCACCTCTCACTGATACCCTTCCTCCTTCCAGGGAGAGCCTGGCCCCCCAGGAGACCCCGGCCTCACGGTAGGTGTCAGTCGGGGTGGGACTCAGGGTCCTCCTCCCTCCTAAAAATCTGAAGGGCAGGTCAGCAGGGGTGAGGTCAGAGCAGGAGGCGGGCAGGGGCCACAGGCTTCCTATAGAAGCGCTTCCAGCCCCTCCCCAGGGTTTGCGCTCTGGGCTGGGGGCTGACCCCGCTGTGTCACAGGAGTGCGACGTCATGACCTACGTGAGGGAGACGTGCGGGTGCTGTGGTGAGTCGCGGCCTCCACGAGGCTGGACTGGGACACTTGTGTCCTTGGGGGCTCTTGTCCCGGGGTCAGGGTCATCCATCCGAGTCCTCCCCTCCCGCTCACGTTCAGTGTTTCCCACGGTGCACCTGGCTGCACGCCCCTGGGGTTTTAGGCTGTCTCCCTGGGCCGGGGATCAGCACTGTCACCCGCCCGCCCCTCCGCTCGACCCTCCGCTCGACCCTCCCCGCCTGCTCGCCCCGCCCTCCGCTCGCCGCTCACCCCGCCCCGCACGCTCACCCCTCCCTGCCTGCTCGCCACGCCCTCCGTTCGCCACGCCCCCGCTCACCCCGCCCCGCACGCTCATCCCGCCCCCCGCAGACTGTGAGAAGCGCTGTGGCGCTCTGGACGTGGTGTTCGTCATCGACAGCTCCGAGAGCATCGGCTACACCAACTTCACGCTGGAGAAGAACTTCGTCATCAACGTGGTCAACAGGCTGGGCGCCATCGCCAAGGACCCCAAGTCGGAGACGGGTCAGCGGCACCGCAGTGGGGTGGGGGTCCGGCAGGGCAGGGGGCGCCAGGCCGCATTCTTGAGCAGAGGGGCCGCAGGATGCCTGAGGTCCGGATAGAAATCCACGGGAGGGGTCCTAGCTCTGCCGAGGGCCGCCCTCACGCCCGCGCCCACCCGCAGGGACCCGCGTGGGCGTCGTGCAGTACAGCCACGACGGCACCTTCGAGGCCATCCAGCTGGACGACGAGCGCATCGACTCACTGTCCAGCTTCAAGGAGGCCGTCAAGAACCTTGAGTGGATCGCGGGCGGCACCTGGACGCCCTCGGCCCTCAAGTTCGCCTACAACCAGCTCATCAAGGAGAGCCGGCGCCAGAAGACCCGCGTGTTCGCGGTGGTCATCACGGACGGCCGCCACGACCCCCGCGACGACGACCTCAACCTGCGGGCGCTGTGCAACCACGACGTGACGGTGACGGCCATCGGCATCGGGGACATGTTCCACGAGAAGCACGAGAGCGAGAACCTGTACTCCATCGCCTGCGACAAGCCGCAGCAGGTGCGCAACATGACGCTCTTCTCTGACCTGGTGGCCGAGAAGTTCATCGACGACATGGAGGACGTGCTGTGCCCGGGTGAGTCCTCGGGAGCGGAGGGGCGGGGCGTGCGGCCGGGGCGGGGCCAGGTCTCCGCAGGCCTCCAAGGGAGCCACCGGGACCCCCGCCTCTTGTGCTCTCTCCTAGACCCCCAGATCGTGTGCCCGGACCTTCCCTGCCAAACAGGTAACGTGGGCGCCACTGGCCCCCCGGGCAAGCCGGCAGCCAGGGCGGGGGGTAGGGCCATGCAGGGACCCTAGGAATTGCCGCTGCAGCCACCCCAGCGAGAAGCCTCGGATTCCAGACCCGCGGTGGCCTGGCCTCCGGGACCCCGGCACTTCTGAGGAGGGGGCTCGGGGTGCAGTTGACATCTGGAGTCACTCGGCCACCCCACCCCCCTGGTGCACGTGGGGAGGGGGTGCGCTAAGCTCTCGGGCCGCTGGTCTGGAACACAGATTCACGGCCTCGTGGGCTGAGGTGCCCAGCGGCACAGACACCCCAGGACCGCCCGGCTCCTGCAGGCGGAAGCCCTGGATCCAGTAAGTGAAATGGCTGGTCTTAAACCCTCAGGGAGGCGAACACATCCACAGCCACGGGGGCAGCTGCAGAGCGGGCCTCTGCCCTGACGCCCTGAGCTGCTGCCTGGCGGCTGGGGTTTGCTCTTCCCTCCGGAGCAGACGTGTTTAGGGGGCCGTGCCTCGAGCCCTCGTGGTTGCACTAGAGCGGGAGGCTGGGGGCTGGGGACCCACGGAGGCTGCCCCCAAGGGGTCCCTCGGGGCGGGGAAGGGGCGGGATGCGTCGACCAGCTCCTCTGGGCATCCTTCTGCTGCCTCGGAGGGGCCCCCGGGGCCGGCTCTGGGTGGTGGGGCCTCCGCAGCAGGCGGGGGGCAGGGTGAGTCGGGCTGGACTGTTGGCAGGTCCAACACTGATGGGAACCTTGGGGCCTGCGTCCACATCCGTGTCTGCCGCGAGGTCAGTGTCCCGGCAGGCTCCTCCCGGGCGTCAGGGGGCCCCGGGCAGGTTCAAAGGCACCAAGGCCGCCTGAGGTAAGGGACCGTGTTGAGTTGGGGACAGGGGTCCGCACACTTACTCTAACACAGAACTTCCAAGGAAGTGCTCGCCGAGATTGCACCAGTGACTATGCCATGGCCGTTGGCAAGCTGTGGGGTCATCCCAGAGACGGCCTGGGCCTGGGGTCCCCAGAGTCAGCTGAAGACGGTTGTGTGTGGCGCCCAGAGCCACCCCAAACCCCAGAGGCTGGCCCAGTAGCGCCAAGCCCAGTCTCCCCCGGGGGCTAAAGGGGGTGGGTGGGGTCCACGCAGAGACCCAATTAACCCCTGGTCTGTGCCCCTGCCCTCAGGGCGCCTGACTCCTCCCAGGGTGCGGGTCCCGTGGTCAGCTTGGCCCCTCGAGGGCAGAAACCTGACCCAGCCCCTGGTGCCAGGGCCCAGCAGTGATTTTGCTGGGGAAGCTGTGAATTTCTCACCATGGGGGAGTCCGCTGAGGGTCTCTGTAGATGTTCCTTATCGAGCTGAGGGTGGCCCCCCATTGCTAGGTACTGAGAGTCTGTCATGAACAAGTGCGGGATTTTGTCAGATGCTTTTTCTGCACCTGTTGATACGATCAGGTGGTTTTTCCTCTTTAGCTTGCTGGTGTGATGGGTTATGTTCATGGAGCTTTGAGCACTGAACCAGCCTTCCAAGACCTGGGATAGATCCCACTTGGCCATGATGTGTAATGCATACATATTGTTAGAGTTGATTGCTAATAGTTTATTGGGGATTTTTGCATCTGTGTTTGTGAGAGATCTGGGGCTGTCACGCCCTTTCGTGTGATGTTTTTGGTTTGGATGCTAGAGTAATGCTGGTGATCTCACTTCCCCTGAGCCTCCAGGACCTGACAGTGAACAGGAACAGCCCCCTTAGGGACCCTTCCCCGTTCTCCTAAGTCCCCACTCTGCTAAACTCACAATCTCATTCTCCTTTAAAGCGATTTGAAATTTCCAAGTAAATTAGACATTGTGACCAGAAGGGAAGAAAGTAGACGTAACTACAGAATATGCATTTACACATGACCTCCTTGACACGAGTGGACTCTGGCACGCTCGCTGAGGGCTGAGCAAATGGGGCGCTGGGTGGACGCTGCCTGCTCTGGCACAGCCCTGACCTACTGGGCCAAATGGCCCCTTCCACCCAGAGGCTCAGCCACATCTGGGCTTGGACCAAGCCAGGGGGGCCTCTCAACTGGGGCAGGACCACGAGGCTGTCAAAGAGAAACAAAGGCGGACACCAGTGAAAGGCGGCCAAGGCAGGTCTTCGTGCGCGACAGCTGCTGCGGGAGGGGGAGAGCCAGGGAGCCCTGAGCCCTGAGCCCTGAGCCCTGCTCCCCACACCAAGGCAGGAGGCTCCGGAAGGCTGGGCGCCCCAAAGGCAGGGCGCAGGGCAGGGCTGGGGCCGTGAGGCCAGGCCACCCGGGTGAGCTAACTGGACGTGCCCGAGGCACCCTGCGGACCGGAGGCCGTGGTGCACCTGGAGCGAGGGGCCCGGAGGGTAGGCTCTGACCTCCCCCGGGACGGGACGGGGAGAGCATGGGGCGCACTGAGCGTTTGCTCCCTGGTCCTCAGGGCAACGGCGCAGGGTGGGGAGGTTTATGTCTGAAGGTGAAGGGCGGAGGAGGATTTGTACACAAGCCGCTGGAGAAACCGCCCTGAGAGGGGCTCAGGGGGCCCAGCTGCCTATCACAGGCCGGGCTGGAACAGGCAGGAAGTTGTCCAGTAGTGCTGAGCATTTTAAGGGGCTGGGGTCGTCCCAGGGCAGGGCCGCCAGAACCTGGTTAGTCTCAGCAGCCATCTGTGCCAGGAGTCTTGCAGTTCTCGAGCTTCCGCTCCCCGTCTCCTCCGGGCTCCCCAAAGCCCCATTTGTTTCGCCTTGGCGCCCCGTGCTGACCACGGCGGAGCTGCAGCCTCCCCGGCTCCTCATCTGACCCCCTCGCTGAGCTCTCGGTCCCTCCTCGTCTCAGAGGAGAGAGGCGGCTGGAGCCCCGATCACGCTGACCAAGTCCCTGAAAGACTTCTCTGGAATCCCCCGCAGATGGACCGCGGCCTGGCGACGAGCCCCCGGTCACCTTCCTCCGCACGGAAGAGGGCCCGGACGCCTCCTTCCCCAGGACCATCCCCCTGATCCAACAGTTGCTAAACGCCACGGAGGTCACACAGGACCCAGCCGCCTACTCCAGGCTGGTGGCTGTGCTGGTCTACACCGCGGAGAGGGCCAAGTTCGCCACAGGAGGCGAGCGGCAGGACTGGATGGACCTGTTCATTGATGCCTTTAAGCTGGTGCACAGGGACATCGTGGGGGACCCTGAGACCGTGCTGGCGCTCTGCTGAGCCCACGGGGTGTGGCCCCACCGGCTGCAGTAGCTCCCAGGGGCTGCCTACCTTACACTGCAGGGCTGAAGACAGCAGGAAGCTGTTCTCT
Source organism: Mesoplodon bidens (assembly GCF_964165515.1). Lineage (NCBI taxonomy): Eukaryota > Metazoa > Chordata > Mammalia > Artiodactyla > Ziphiidae > Mesoplodon > Mesoplodon bidens. The sequence continues at coordinate 1,138,644 of NC_138161.1, read as the reverse complement.
TGGTCTGGAGGCCAGAAGTCCAAAAGCAAGGTGTCCCAGGGCCGCGCGGCCTCTGGGCCTCTAAGGGAGGGCCCTTCCTGCCTCTCCAGCTCCGTCTCTGCTTCTGTGGACACGTGGCCTCTCCCCTTCCCCCCCCCCGCCCTGCCCCAGCCTCCCTCCTACAGGGACACTTGTGGTGGCATTTAGGGCTGGATAATCCAGGAGGGTCTCCCCGTTTCAAGGGAATTATTAACTGAATTCCATCTGCGAAGTCCTTTTGCCATATTGGGTCATAGTCACAGGCTCCTGGATTAGGACGTAGGCATCTCTTGGGGGCCGTTATTTCGCCAAAAAGAAAGAGGGAAGACCAGAGCCTCATGAACAGCCCCAACTCCCGGCTTCACCTCTGGCCTCTGTGCCCAGGTCACCCCTTGTGCGCTTCTCTCGTCCCCCTGGTTGATACATTGAGAACCACCCCCAAACCAGCAGTCCCTGCGTTTCTGACTGACCGCAGGGACTTAGAGGCCCAGGGGCACACGGGGAATGCGCTGGGCGGTTTCAGCTCCAGCTCCAGCTCCAGCTCTGTGGGTTTAAAGCCAAAGCTGCTCTTCAGCTGCGCTGCCATATAAATAAGCTCCTTTAAAAAAAAGAAAATCTGCCAGAAACACTCGCTCCTCCGTGGGTAGCCCAGTGCTGCAGGCGACACACCCAAGAGTGTCCTTCAGGTGCTGTGAGCGCATCTCATGCATTCTATAAAAGCTGAAAAACAAGGAGTGTGAATGTGTGCCGTGGTCAGCGACTTGCTGGGGTGAACTGCTTGCTCTCCTGGACCTCGGGGGTTGCCCGTGCAGGGGGGCACCTGGTGCCTGCGGGGCCCAAGCAGGATCCTGAGCCCCTCGTGGTTGGTGCCACAGGTCAGGACCCCCTTCTGATGGGATCCCTGTGCTCCCGGCCCTGGGTCAGCACGCCTGGGCTGTGAACGGAGTCCTCTCCTGCCCAGGTCAGGAGGATGCCCATGGGGCTGAGGAGCTGGACCCAAGAGGGGGGACCAGCCCCGCCCCTGCCGAGCCCCGTCGGCCGTTAGAGCTGAGATCTCAGCAGTGCCTTGGGCGAGGGGCTTGGCTGTGCGTTGCTGGACGGAGACCCAGCCTGTGGTCCCGCTCGGAGCGGGCTTTCAGGCTGTGCAGAGGCGCCCACGTCCCTCAGAGGCCCAGCCTCAGCCCTGGTGGCAGCCTTGCCCTCACACTGTCCAGCATGTCCTGGGCTGGTGACTGCCCGGATGAGGGCAAGGGTCTCAGGTAACAGGGAGTCACCCGGGCTGCCACAGGGGTCTGGCCACACCTGTGCCCACTGCCCACCAAAGCCTGGGCCAGTCAAGGGGACACAGGCCCCTTCTCTCCCTGATGCTCCCAGGGCTGGGAGAGATACGGCCCAGCCTCCAGAGGTGGGTCCTTGCGTCTGGGGATCTCCATGAGGTCTTTGTGCACAATCACAGGTGTGATGACACCTCTCTCTCCCACCCCTACTCCCCATGGACCGTGGTCCTTTGGGCGCATCCAATTCTTGGGCCAAAAGAAGGGGCTTTACTGATCCCTGGCTTCCTGCCCGCGAGGCCTGAAGGACGTCACTGGGCAGAGGTGGTTCTGGGAGAGTGGAAAGGGACCCCTCAGCCTCAGGTTTGGGGACATTTCCTGGTGGGAGCACAACCAGGAGAGACGATGTCGGTCCCAGGGAGACAGGGTAGGAGCCTGGACCCACGTCCCGGGTGCTGTGTAGGGCTCCCGACCGCCGGTGATCTTGAGTGAAGCTCCAGCGGTCTGAGTGGCTCCTGTGGGTGGGGTATGCGCCGAGAGGCGGGCGTGAGGCGTGGCCGGGGCGGGCGTGGCCCGGGGGGCGCGGCTGGGGCGGGGCAGCGGGGCCTCACCCAGGTCGCCCGCGCACCACCCCGTCTCGCCCCCAGAGCTGTACGTGGCCCAGTGCACCCAGCGGCCCGTGGACATCGTCTTCCTGCTGGACGGCTCCGAGCGGCTGGGCGAGCAGAACTTCCACAAGGCGCGGCGCTTCGTGGAGGAGGTGTCCCGGCGGCTGACCCTGGCGCGCAGGGACGACGACCCGCTCAACGCGCGCGTGGCGCTGCTGCAGTTCGGAGGCCCGCTCGAGCAGCAGGTGGCCTTCCCGCTGACCTCCAACCTGACCGTCATCCAGGAGGCGCTGGCGAGCGCGCGCTACCTCAACTCCTTCTCGCACGTGGGCGTGGGCATCGTGCACGCCATCAACCAGGTGGTGCGCGGCGCGCGGGCCGGGGCGCGCCGCCACGCCGAGCTGGACTTCGTGTTCCTCACGGACGGCGTCACGGGCAACGACAGCCTGGAGGAGGCGGTGCACTCCATGCGCAAGCAGAGCGTGGTGCCCACCGTGGTGGCCGTGGGCAGCGACGTGGACGCAGACGTGCTCTCCAAGATCAGCCTGGGCGACCCGGCCGCCGTCTTCCGCGAGAAGGACTACGACAGCCTGGCCCAGCCCGGCTTCTTCGACAGGTTCATCCGCTGGATCTGCTAGCGGCCCCTGCCCGCCCCCACCACCAGCCCCGCGACCCCTGCCCCGCGGGCGCCGTCCTCCTGTCCGTGGTGCTACTCAGACCCCACCCGAGAGGTCCGGCGCACTGAGGGCTCAGTCTCTCCACGTGTGGGTGTAAAGTCAGGAGTGGAGGACCCCCGCCCACCCCAGGTCCTACCGGGGATCCCGCAGCCCTGGACACCCTGAGCGCACTGCCCCTCTTCACCATCCACCCTTGTCCTGCCCTCTGTGCCCTCCCGGGGCCCCAGAGGCTCCCCGGGGAGCACATCCGGGGCTGGCCTCCCTCAGCCCAGCCTCATTCCCAGACTTGTCCTCCGCCGAGTGCCCTCCAGAGGCTCTCTGCCAGCCCTCCTGGCCCCGCTCCCGGGTCTCTGGGCGTCACCCCCCCATCAGACTGAGCTGTGGCAGCAGAGCCTGCAGCTCCCCGTGTGCACACACCTCAGTCCAATAAAGGCTTCGAACCCCCCTGCTCCCCACCTTCCAAGTGTCTGTGCCGCTGAGACCGTTCACATAAGCCCCAGGACTGGTCACACCCCGGGGTCCCCCGGATTGCTCTGTGCACCCACAGGGTGCCGGGCCTGGCCTCCTGTCCTTACAGGCACCCCACCCCCAAGGGCACCGACTGGATGGCCTGGACCGTGGAACCCACCTTTGTCTAGCTGGCTTTGGGCTGAGAACAAAGTATTTGGTCAGTGAAGTGTCACTGTGTCCCCAAAACGGGGCCAGAGCACTCTAGGGATGTTTGCTGGTTTGCATGAGGATATTTGTGGATAGAGAGAGATGATAAAGAGAAGACAGATGATAGAGAGGTGACACAGGTAGATGGTAGATGACAGCTACACGGATGACAGAGAGAAAAATAGATAATTGATATATAGATAATAGAGAGATAGGTACACAGGTGAGAAGTAGATAGATGATTGATACATAGATGATGGATAGATAGGCAGGGGAGAAATGCGAGAGAGGCTCTTTTTTTCTGGCAACCGCAGTGACTTTTTGTCCAGACGTCCAGGTCTTTTAAGTTCACCCTCTGGGAAGTGCCCTGTTAAATCCCAGGCTGTTTAGTCTGCTGGGCCTGGCCTAACAAAGTACCTCAACCTGGGGGCTTCAACAACAGCCTGGAGGCTAGCAGTCGGCGGAGTCCCGGTGTCCCCAGGGCTGCGCCCCGGCTGAAGGCTCTCGGGAGGGACCGTGCCAGGCGCGCCAGCTCGCGTCGCTCCTCCGCGGCCACGTTTCCCTTTTGGACACGGACACAGTCATTTTGGATTAGGGCCCGTTCTAGCCCAGCATGACCTCATCTCAACTAATTACAGATGATGTTGCAACGTCTCTATTTCCAAATAAGGTCAGATTCTGAGGTACTGGGGGCTCGGACTTGGACATGAGAATTTGGGGGAGGGGGACACAGTTCAGCCCAGAACACGAGGACACCCTGTTGACCCCCCTTTGGGGGTGACTGACTCACTTCCGCCTCTCCTGTCATCTGCCCACACGGCCTGCAGCTGAAAGGCAGGGCGTCACACCAAGTATCTTCTCTTCCTCTGCCCCCCTCCCTCCCTGCAAAGAACCGTACAAAACGCCTACAGGAGAAGGAGAGCCCGGCAGCCCCAGGCCTCAGGCCGCAGGGCTGGCGCCTGTGAACTTCCCGGGGGCGGGGGCTGGGGGGAGGCAGGGGCCCCTCCCTCCACGGATCTGGAGTTCTGCCCGCTGGACCCTGCATGGGGTCCCCTCTGCAGAAGAAAGGACGTCCCTCTCCGTGACTCCGGCCTACAACCCCGGCGAGCGGGTGGGTGGGGTCCTTCCAGGGCGCAGGCCACCTTGGGGACCTGCAGGGTGCCCGCCACGCTGGTGTCCCCCGCGCTCTACCCTGGGGCTCCGACCTCCCTGGAGGGCAAGGGCACCAGCTCCCTCTCAGGGCTGTTCCTTGAGGCCCCACGTCCCCAGCCCTCAGCCCCTTGGAGGGACGCTCAGACACACTCCCTGCCACGTGTGGTGTCTGAGTTAGGGTTCTGCGTTTTCCTGTAAGAGCCTTCCGTCATACACACGGGACACCCTCAGGCCCTCCTCTACAGCCGGGGTCAGCTGGGCCCCCACTCTGCCTGCTCACCGCCACCCAGCCCCACTCGGACATGGATCCTGTCCCCTGAGAGCAGGGGACAAGAGTGAAGGAGACTCAGCACAGATGAACCCAAATGGGCTCACCTGGGGCCGAGGTCACAGAAGGAAGCCAGCAGAGTGGCCATGGAACCCGCCCGGGACAGCTGCTGTGCAGGCGTCAGCAGCGTGCAGTCCTCGGGGGAGCCCAGCGGACTCCCCAGGCCTCAAAAGTGTGCACAGGGCCATGGGTCCTCATACTGAGGAAACACGCCCTTATTCTGTGACCGAGACACAGTGTTCGAGGTGGTCCCTTAGCCTGGGCGGATGTCATGCCTGTCAACTCCACCCCCCACAGGAAGGACAAACTCAGGCCAGAGTGTGTAGGCCCTCAAAGTGTCCGAAAGGAGCAGCCACACTCCTGCCTCTGGGAGCGGCACATCCCTCACCAGCATCCCCACAGCGACACCCCTCACGAGCAGCCCAACACTAAGGCCCCTCAACAGCATCTCTGCACAAACACCCTGCCACCCAGGACCCTCACCAGTGTCAACATTCTAATGTCACCACACCAACGTCCCACATTAACGTCCCCTCACTACCATCCGGTCACCACTCAGCAATGGCCACACAAATGTTACCCCACCAACAAGCCCTTACGATCGTCCCCACACTAGTGTCCCCTCAATGACTTTTCACAGCGTCTCTCAGTAACGACCCGTCACCAGCCTCCTCACCAACATCCTTCACTAGTTCCCCACACTAGTTCCCCACACTAACATCCCCTAGTGTCCCCTCAGAAATGTCCCCTCACCAGCATTCCTCACTAACGTCATCTCACTAATATACTCCCAGGAGGGTCCCTCACAGACGCTCCCTCAACAGTTTCCTCACCAACGGCCCCACAGTCACATTCATGCTGTCTCTACCATTATCACTTCACTCGTGTCCTCTCACAAATGTCCCCTCACCAAGGCCTCCACCAGCGTCTCCTCACACTGTCCCTCACAAACATTCGTCAGCAAAGTCCCCAAACCAACATCCTTTCACTAACATACCCTCAAAAATATGCACTCACAAACATCACCTCTTAACATCCCCACAAGAACGCCCCCCACTAACACCGCCTCAGCAAAGACCCGTCACTAACGCCCTCTCAGTAGCAAGCAACCTGTCACCCACACCCCTCACTAAGGCCTCCTTGCCAGCTCCCCCACGGCAACACCTCTCACCATCACCCCTCACACACCACCTCACCAGTGTGCTCCCACTGACCCCTCTACACCAACGTCTCTTCCCAAAGTCACCTCCCCAAACTTCCCCAGGCACAGGCTCAGCCTCCAGCCATCCCTAGAAAGGCCTGGGCAGGGTGCAGGGCTGGGGGACAGAGCGATGACAGGACAGGGCTGGGGCAGGGCCCCATCAGGTCTCAGGTGGGGTTAAAGCAGAGCTGCAGCCCCAGCAAGGAGGCTGCGAGGACAAGGAGGCCACTCCGGGGCCAACAGGACACAGTCCCACAGCTCGACGGTGGCCACTCGGGCCTGACTTAGTGAGTCCCCATCACGGCTGCCCCCGAGCACCTGAGGCCCTTCCCAGACCCCTGGGACAACCCCCTCCAGGTCCAGGACTGGTGCTCTGACCAGGCCTAGCTGACCCTCCCAGGGCAGCCTCTGTGCCCCACCCTACCTGTACTCAGCTGCCTCCATCAGGAAGTAAGATTCTACCAGGACCACCCTGTCAAGGTGTAGCTGTGCTCCCCAGACAGAAAGGCCCATCTCCCTTCCCTGCCCCCAAGGCCCCATGCCCCAACTCCGGGCAGCCGGGGACGGACCTGTGCTCGCACGGCTGGGCCTGCTGCTGTCCAGGGAGGTCAGGGGTGAGGGGCTGAGCCAGGACCTGCGGCCAGGGTGTGAGGGGCCCACGAGGGCACCCACCCAGGTGGGGATAGTGGGGGTGGTGGCCCTAGTAGCATTCTCAGTGAAAAAAGAGAAACAAAAACTGTAATTAGATCCTTCTCCCCTTCCCTGTAGTTGATATGCATATATATAATAAATTTGACTGTAAAAATTTTTAAATGACTCTGTAACCAAAATGCTATTATAAACAGAATTAGAACCAAACTGGAGAGGAGCAATTGGTTCAAGATGGCGGAGTAGAAGGACGTGCGCTCACTCCCTCTTGCAAGAGCACCAGAATCACAACTAACTGCTGAACAATCATCAACAGGAAGACACTGGAACTCACCAAAAAAGAGACCCCAAAGACATCCAAAGACAAAGAGAAGCCACAATGAGATGGTAGGAGGGGTGCAATCACAATAAAATCAAATCCCATAACCACTGGGTGGGTGACTCACAAACTGGAGAACAATTATACCACAGAAGTCCACCCATTGGAGTGAAGGTTCTGAGCCCCATGTCAGGCTTCCCAACCTGGGGGTCCGGCAATGGGAGGAGGCATTCCTAGAGAATCAGACTTTGAAGGCTAGCAGGATTTGATTGCAGGACTTCGACAGGACTGGGGGAAACAGAGACTCCACTCTTGGAGGGAACACACAAAGTAGTGTGTGCATCAGGACCCGGGGGGAGGAGCAGTGACCCCAGAGGAGAATGAACCAGAACTACCTGCTAATGTTGAAGGGTCTCCTGCAGAGGCAGGGGTTGGCTGTGTCTCACCATGAGCACAAGGACACTGCCAGCAGAAGTTCTGGGAAGTACTCCTTGGTGTGAGCCCTCCCAGAGTCCACTATTAGCCCCACCAAAGAGCCTATAGCCTCCAGTGCTTGATCATCTCAGGCCAAACAACCAACAGGGAGGGAACCCAGCCCCACCCAACAGCAGGCAAGCAGATTAAAGTTTTACTGAGCTCTGCCCACCAGAGCAACACCCAGCTCTACCCACCACCAGTCCCTCCCATCAGGAAGCTTGCACAAACCTCGTACATAGCTTCATCCACCAGAGGGCAGACAGCAGAAGCAAGAAGAACTACAATCCTGCAGCCTGTGGAATAAAAACAATATTCACAGAAAGATAGACAAAATGAAAAGGCAGAGGGCTATGTACCAGATGAAGGAACAAGGTAAAACCCCAGAAAAGCAATTAAGTGAAGTGGAGATAGGAAACCTTCCAGAAAAAGAATTCAGAATAATGATAGTGAAGATGATCCAGGACTCTGGAAAAAGAATGGAGGCAAAGATCGAGAAGATGCAAGAGATGTTTAACAAAGACCTAGAAGAATTAAATAACAAACCCCAGAAGAATTAAGGAACAAACAAACAGAGATGAGTAATACAATAACTGAAATGAAAAATACACTAGAAGGATCAATAGCAGCAAAACCGAGGCAGAATGGATAAACAAACTGGAAGACAGAATGGTGGAATTCACTGCTGCAGAAGAGAATAAAGAAAAAACAATGAAAAGAAATGAAGACAGCCTAAGAGACCTCTGGGACAACATTAAATGTACCAAAATTCACATTATAGGGGTCCCAGAAGGAGAAGAGAGAGAGAAAGGACCCAAGAAAATATTTGAAGAGATTATAGTTGAAAACTTCTCTAACATGGGAAAACAAATAGCCACCCAAGTTCAGGAAGCACAGAGAGTCCCAGGCAGGATAAACCTAAGGAGAAACTCACTGAGACACATAGTAATCAAATTGACAAGAATTAAAGACAAAGAAAACTTATTAAAAGCAACAAAGGAGGGCTTACCTGGTGGCGCACTGTTAAGAATCCACCTGCCAATGCAGGGGACACGGGTTGAAGCCCTCGTCCCGGATGATCCCACATGCTGCAGAACAATGAAGCCCATGTGCCAAAATTACTGAGTCCACGTGCCACAACTACTGAAGACCGCATGCCTGGAACCAATGCACCACAACAAAAGAAAACACAGCAATGAGAAGCCCATGCACCACAACGAAGACTAGCCCCTGCTCACTGCAACTAGAGAAAGACTGCATGCAGCAACGAAGACCCAATGCAGCTAAAAATAAATTTAAAAATTATATTTAAAAAAAGTAACAAGGGAAAAATGACAAATAACATACAAGGGAACTCCCATAAGGTTAACAGCTGATTTCTCAGCAGAAACTCTACAAGCCAGAAGGGAGTGGCACGATATATTTTAAGTGATGAAAAGGAAGACCCTACAACCAAGATTACTCTATCCAGCAAGAATCACATTCGGATTTGATGAAGAAATCAAAAGCTTTACAGAGAAGCAACAGCTAAGAGATTTCAGCACCACTAAACTAGCTCTACAACAAATGCTAAAGGAACTTCTCTAAGTGGGAGACACAAGAGAAGAAAAAGACCTACAAAAACAAACCCAAAACAATTCAAGAAATGGTAATAGGAACACACATATCGATAATTACCTTAAATGTGAATGGATTAAATGCTCCAACCAAAAGACACAGGCTCGCTGAATGGTTACAAAAACAAGATCCATCTATATGCTGTCTAAAAGATACCCACTTCAGACCTAGGGACACATGCAGACTGAAAGTGAGGCGATGGAAAAAGATAATCCATAAAAACGAAAATCAAAAGAAAGTCTGGAGTAGCAATACTCATATCAGATAAAATAGACTTTAAAATAAAGAATGTTACAAGAGACAAGGAAGGACACTACATAATGATCAAGGGATCAATCCAAGAAGAAGATATAACAATTAAATATATGCACCCAATATAGGAGCACCTCAATGCATAAGGCAAATGCTAACAGCTATAAAAGAGGAAACTGACAATAACACAGTAAGAGTGGGGGATTTTAACACCTCACTTACACTAATGGACAGATCATCCAGACAGAAAATTAATAAGGGAACACACACTTTAAATGACACAATAGACCAGATAGATTTAATTGATATTTATAACACATTCCATCCCAAAACAGCAGATTACACCTTCTTCTCAACTGCACATGGAACATTCTCCAGGATAGACCACATCTTGGGTCACAAATCAATTCTTGGTAAATTTAACAAAATTGAAATCATATCAAACATCTTTTCCAACCACAACACTATGAGATTAGAAATAAATTACAGGGGAAAAAATGTAAAAAACACAAACACATGGAGGCTCAACAATACGTTACTAAAAAACCAAGAGATCAATGAAGAAATCAAAAAATACCTAGAGACAAATGACAATGAAAACACGACGATCCAAAACCTATGGGATGCAGCAAAAGCAGTTCTAAGAGGGAATTTTATAACAATACAAGGCTACCTCAAGAAACAAGAAAAATCTCAAATAAACAAACTAACCTTACACCTAAAGGAACTAGAGAAAGAAGAACAAGCAAAACCCAAAGTTAGTAGAAGGAAAGAAATCATAAAGATCAGAGCAGGAAAAAAAAATGAAATAGAAACAAAGAAAACAATAGCAAAGATCAATAAAACTAAAAGCTGGTTCTTTGAGAAGATAAACAAAATTGATAAACCTTATCCAGACTCATCAAGAAAAAGAGGGAGAGGTCTCAAATCAATAAAATTAGAAACAAAAAAGGAGACATTACAACGGACACTGCAGAACTACAAAGCATCATAAGACACTACTACAACCACCTCTATGCCAATAAAATGGACAACCTGAAAGAAATAGACAAATTCTTAGAAAGGTATAACCTTCCAAGACTGAACCAGGAAGAAATAGAAAATAAGAACAGGCCAATCACAAGTAATGAAATTGAAACTGTGATTAAAAATTTCCAAAACCAGGGCTTCCCTGGTGGCGCAGTGGTTGAGGGTCCGCCTGCCAATACAGGGGACATGGGTTCGTGCCCCGGTCCGGGAAGATCCCACATGCCGCCGAGCAGCTAGGCCCGTGAGCCATGGCCGCTGAGCCTGCACGTCCGGAGCCTATGCTCCACAACAGAAGAGGCCACAACAGTGAGAGGCCCGCATACCACACACACAAAAAAGTCTTCCAAAACCAGACAAAGATACTACAAAGAAAAGAAAATTACAGACCAATATCACTGATAAATTTAGATGCAAAAATCCTCAACAAAATACTAGCAAACAGAATCCAACAACACATTAAAAGGATCATACACCATGATCAAGTGGGATTTATCCCAGGGATGCAAGGATTCTTCAACATGCACAAATCAATCAATGTGATACACCATATTAACAAATTAAGGAATAAAAACCATATGATCATCTCAATAGATGCAGAAAAAGCTTTTGACCAAGTTCAACACCGATTTATGATAAAAACTCTCCAGAGTATGGGCATAGAGGAAATCTACCTCAATATAATAAAGACCATGTATGACAAACCCACAGCAAACATCATTCTCAATGGTGAAAAACTGAAAGCATTTACTCTAAGATCAGGAACAAGACAAGGATGTCCACTCTCGCCACTATTATTCAACATAATTTTGGAAGTCCTAGCCACAGCAATCAGAGAACAAAAAGAAATAAAAGGAATTCAGTTTGGAAAAGAAGAAGTAAAACTATCACTGTTTGCAGATGACATGATACTATACATAGATAATCCTGAAGATGACACCAGAAAACTACTAGAGCTAATCAATGAATTTGGTAAAGTTGCAAGTTACAAAATTAATGCACAGAAATCTCTTACATTCCTATACACTAACAATGAAAGATCAGAAAGAGAAATAAAGGAAACAATCCCATTCACCATTGCAACAAAAAGAATAAAAAGCTAGGAATAAACCTACCTAAGGAGGTAAAAAACCTGTAGTCAGACAACTATAAGGCACTGATGAAAGAAATCAAAGATAAAAAAAAAAAAGACAAAATGAAACAAAACAAAAACAAAAAAAAATCAAAGATAACACAAACAGGTGGAGAGACAAACCATGTTCTTGGATTGGAAAAATCAACATTGTGAAAATGACTATACTACCCAAAGCAATCCACAGCTTCAGTGCAATCCTTATCAAACTACCAGTGGCATTTTTCACAGAACTAGAACAAAAAATTTCACAATTTGTATGGAAACACAAAAGATCCCGAATAGCCAAAGCAATCTTGAGAAAGAAAAACGGAGCTGGAGTAATCAGGCTCCCAGACTTCAGACTATACTACAAGGCTACAGTAATCAAGACAGTATGGTACTGGCACAAAACCAGAAATATAGATGAATGGAACAGGATAGAAAGCCCAGATATAAACCCACGCACATATGGTCACCTTATCTTTGATAATGAAGGCAAGCATATACAATGGAGAAAAGACAGCCTCTTCAATAAGTGGTGCTGGGAAAACTGGACAGCTACATGTAAAAAAATGAAATAAGAACACTCCCTAACACCATACACAAAAATAAACTCAGAATGGATTAAAGACCTAAATGTGAGACTGGACACTATAAAACTCTTAGAGGAAAACATAGGAAGAACATTCTTTGACATAAATCACAGCAAGATCTTTTTTTTTTTTTTTTTTTTTTTTGTGTTACGCGGGCCTCTCACTGCTGTGGCCTCTCCCGTTGCGGAGCACAGGCTCCGGACGCGCAGGCTCAGCGGCCACGGCTCACGGGCCCAGCCACTCCACGGCATGTGGGAACTTCCCGGACTGGGGCACGAACCCGTGTCCCCTGCATCGGCAGGTGGACTCTCAACCGCTGCGCCACCAGGGAAGCCCGGCAAGATCATTTTTGATCCACCTCCTAGAGTAATGGAAATAAAAACAAAAATAAACAAATGGGACCTAATGAAACTTAAAAGCTTTTGCTCAGCAAAGGAAACTATAAACAAGATGAAAAGACAACCTCAGAATGGGAGAAAATATTTGCAAATGAATCAACGGACAAAGGATCGATCTCCAAAATATATAAACAGCTCATGCAGCTCAATATTTAGAGCTTTATAATATTATACCCAATCAAAAAGTGGACAGAAGACCTAAATAGACATTTCTCTAAAGAAGATGTACAGATGGCCAACAGGCACATGAAAAGCTGCTCAACATCACTAATTATTAGAGAAAAGCAAATCAAAACTACAATGAGGTATCACCTCACACCAGTTAGAATGGGCATCATCAGAAAATCTACAAACCACAAATATTGGAGAGGGTATGGAGAAAGGGGAACCCTCTTGCACTGTTGGTGGGAATGTAAACTGATACAGCCACTATGGAGAACAGTATGGAGGTGCCTTAAAAAATTAAAAATAGAATTACCATATGACCCAGCAATCCCACTACTGGTCATATACCCAGAGAAAACCATAATTCAAAAAGACACATACACCCCAATGTTCATTGCAGCGCTATTTACAATAGCCAGGTCATGGAAGCAACCTAAATGCCCACCAACAGACGAACGGATAAAGAAGATATGGTACATATATACAATGGAATATTACTCAGCCATAAAAAGGAATGTAATTGGGTCATTTGTAGAGACATGGACGGACCTAGAGACTGTCATACAGAGTGAAGCAAGTCAGAAAGAGAAAATCAAATATCGTATATTAACACATATATGTGGAATCTAGAAAAATGGTACCGATGAACCGGTTTGCAAGGCAGAAATAGAGACACAGATGTAGAGAACAAACATATGGACACCAAGGGGGAAAAGCGGGGGTGGGGGGTTTGTGGGATGAATTGGGGGATTGGGATTGACATATATACACTAATATGTATAAAATAGATAACTAATAAGAACCTGCTATATAAAAATAAATAAATTTAATTTAAAAAAAAAGAGGGCCTCCCTGGTGGCGCAGTGGTTGGGAGTCCGCCTGCCGATGCAGGGTATACGGGTTCGTGCCCCGGTCCGGGAGGATCCCATATGCCGCGGAGCGGCTGGGCCCATGAGCCATGGCTGCTGAGCCTGCGCATCCGGAGCCTGTGCTCCGCAACGGGAGAGGCCACAACAGTGAGAGGCCCGCTTACCGCAAAAAAAAAAAAAAATTTAAAAAAAAAAAAAAAAAGAAAAGAAACAAACTGGAGAGACATTACAGGACATATGACAAGCCGAGGGTTGTGTCTGCACTATAACAAACCCACAGATTCATATGAAGGAAAGTGACTCCAAGGAAGTGGACAAAGAACATCAGCAGACAGAAAGTTAAGTAAGTATAAATGGCCAGCAGGCGTGCTTTTATAAGACAAATCATTAATAATCAATTAGACCCGAGAGTGCTGGAGCATCTTTCCAGCAGCATCTGGAAGCACAAGCATTTGTCCCAAAGCCTGTGAAATACCTGAGACCTGGGAATGGCCTCCTGTGGGGGGTCAGCTTAGGGACACCCCTGGATTTGCCTGGCAGAGCCTCTCCCAACTCAGGTGGGGGTCCCTTGAAGACAGGGTGTCCCCAGGCCTGAGTCCCCAAAGAGAGGATCTCCCCAGATCAGAGTCTCCCTGGGTTCAGTGTCGCCAGGGGAGGGTCCCTCCCATCTGCCCACAGGGCACCCCCTGGTCTGCCACAAGAAACAGGCCACATGGTCACTGCTGAGGATGAAAGATGTCTGGAGGCAGAAGCCGGGCCCCCTCGGTCTTGCAGAATGTCGTCCCACCATGAGTGGAGGGGGCAGTACCTGGGGGGGAAGCGCGCGGAGCAGCACTGGGGGGCCCTTGGGGAAGGCGGGAGGTGAGGCGGGCGGGCTGCAGGGCCTCCCGTGAGCTCCCCGGAGCCAGACAAGCGCCCCCAGTCCCCGCACCCGGTCCTGCGGGAGCAGGTGGGTGCAGCGGGTCTCCTCTCGCTCAGGGATCGGTGCCCCGGGTCCCACGGTGTGGTGGCCGCCAAGCAAGGTCCTGGGTGCTGCCCTGAGATGTCCGGGGTCAGCTGAGCCGGGGCCGTGGGGAAGGAGTGCAGAGACCCCACGTTTCTGAGCCGACACACACACACACACACACACACACACACGCGCACACACACACACATGGCGAGACCCCAGGCGCCTCGCCTTCCAACCCCTCAAAGCAGCAGAGGAGGGACGTGGTGGAGGCGCGGAGAGTCCGGACCAGTAGGCTGGGGTGGCGTGGGGCCCGCGCAGCGGACGAGCTCCCGGATCACGAGGAGGGCCTCCTGCTCAGGGACACTGTGATTTCCAATAAAAATAACGACCATGAGCAATTACAACTGCCTCAGATACAAGCAAGAAAGAGCGGATGAAGGGAGTCGTGAAGGAGCTGCGGTGCCTCCTGGGCAGCCCGGACCCTGATACGCTGTCTCGGGGGTGGATTCTAAACCCAACGCAGTTCTTCCCCTAAGCCTCTTGGAAGGGACTCCGTCCCTCCCCATACGGGCCTGCGGGTCCCCTTCCCAGGACAGCCCCCCACCCCACCCCCGTCCCCACTGCTCCACGTGTAGGCCGGGCCCCTACGAGAGTCTCTGGCCTGCGCGGCTGCAGGCCCCTCGCCTGTGCCCACACTCCACTGGGAGAATACGGTAGAGGTAAGGGAGACCCTGCACCCCAAGCTCACGCCCTTTCCAGAGTTCACCCCTTGAGGACTTTCCTGGAGCTGTCCTTGCATTTGCACATATACACACACACCGGCTTGCACACTCAGACAAGCACACCCACCGCACAACTGCTCAGACACTGTCCTTGTCAGTTTAATTTGTAGGAGCTTTTCTATTGGTCATAGTAACTCTACCTGTTATCTATGTTGGGTTTTTTCCTTCCAATAGGTTCTTGACATTTACTTTAGGATAGGATGTCTTTTACCAAAACAAGTTTTTTGGGGGTTTTGGGGTTTTTTTTAAATAAATTTATTTTATTTATTTATTTTTGGCTGTGTTGGTCTCATTGCTGTGCGCCGGCTTTCTCTAGTTGAGGTGAGCGGAGGCTACTCTTCATTGCGCTGCGCAGGCTTCTCATTGCAGTGGCTTCTCTTGTTGTGGAGCACGGGCTCTAGGCGCGTGGGCTTCAGTAGTTGTGGCACGCAGGCTCAGTATCTGTGGCTCGCAGGCTCTAGAGCGCAGGCTCAGTAGTTGTGGCGCACGGGCTTAGTTGCTCTGCGGCATGTGGGATCTTCCCAGACCAGGGCTCAAACCCGTGTCCCCTGCATTGGCAGGCTGATTCTTAACTACTGAGCCACCAGGGAAGCCCACAAAACAAGTTTTTAAATTTTTAGATAGTAAGACTTCCCTGTAAAACATTTGGGTTTTCTACCTTGCTCAAGGAGGATATACTCCCCAAATCATTTTCCTTTAGTATCTTGTCTGGTTACCTAGCAAGTACGTTCATACGTTTTGTTTTTCCATGTGCACAGCCTGTCTGGAAGGAATCTCAGGGTGTGATGATTTTTTCAATTTTTTCAATTTTTTTTTTTTTTTGTGGTACGCGGGCCTGTCACTGTTGTGGCCTCCCCCGTTGCGGAGCACAGGCTCCAGACGCGCAGGCTCAGCGGCCATGGCTCACGGCCCCAGCCGCTCCGCGGCATGTGGGATCCTCCCGGACCAGGGCACGAACCCGTGTCCCCTGCATCGGCAGGCGGACTCTCAACCACTGTGCCACCAGGGAAGCCCTCAAATTATTTTTAACAGGAACTTCCTGGAGGCAGGAGGCTACAAACACAAACATGTGAATATATATTCTTCATTCTTCCTTCACTACGTAAAGCAGATCAAATGCAGCCAAGGACGCCCCCCGGGAAGGAGCTGGAGGCTGGTGGATATTTAGGGCCAGTCTAGTGCCCAACAGAAAAACAGGCTATGCACATGAACAGACTGCAGAAAAGGAAATCCATCATTAATGATATGAAGAGACAGTCAACCTCAGATATAACAAAAGATAATTAAACCATACTGACACTCACCTTCCACCTCTCAAGGCAAAACCCCCAAAGTTTGACAGTACACTCAGTTAGGAAGTGTATCTGTCAGCTGCTGCTACATAATAACCAGCCACGACGTCTCATGGATGGGACAGTTAAAGTTTATTTCATTCCTGAATCAGCCAGGGCAGCTCTGCATAAGACTCCTGGGGCTGCCTCAGGTCTGACTCTCACCGAGGGGCTGTGGGTCGGTGGGGAGGCTCAGGCCAATGGCAGTGGCCACCTGGGGAAAGCTGTCCTCGGGTGGAGGTCAGGGGTTCCCAGACAGGCAACAGGTGAGAAACAGGTGAGTCTCTTCTGGCCCGGTGGGCACCGTGCTCACCCCCTCAGCCCCCATCCCAGCATCTGAGAGCTGGGGACACACTCCACTGTCAGTGGTGAGAACTAGCACTCCTCCGAACTTGTCCCTGTCCCTTGTCCCTGTCCCTTGCCACAGGGACAAGGGGAGATTGTGTGCAGTGGTGCAGCTGCTCGGGAGGGTGACACCCCAGGACTCAGCGGTCCCCCAACCCTGTGAGCCTTGGGCAAGATGCGCGCAAGGTGGAGAGACACAGCAGATGCCGAGGGCACATACGACCCCGTTTACCCAAATGTCAGCCCACAGGGAAAACCGAGCCTTTGTGTGGGAAGTGTGCACCTGTGCCGGATGGCCTACAGGAAACCAGAGTGCAGTCACCGTGGAGCAGGGCCGTTGGCGTCAGGGTGAGAAGGAGTCTGTGTTGGGGAGAGGGCCGATCAGGACATGCACCTTCCTAAATGTATCTTCTATTTCACAATGAAATGGTGAGGAAATATGGAGAAAGGACGAGTGAATAAAGTAAGTATTGAGTAGGAGGCTCTAAAATAAACGCTGATGTGAAAGGGCTCCGGGCCACGGCCTCCAGGCTAACGTGTTAACTAGGAACAAAAGTCAGCATTTGATCTGCTCTCTCAACGCAGTCAAGGAAGAATGAAGAGTGTATATTCACATGTGTTTGTATTTGCATAAACACTGAATGGGCGCAAAGAGGGAGTTCAGTGATTTCCTGCAGAGGTTACGAAAGGGCTGCTGGGGACCAGGTGGTGGCGACTCTCTGCACAGCCCTGGTTTTTGAACTACGTGATGCGTTGCCTATTTTAAAAGACCAGGTTGGGGCCGTCCTGCAGCTCCTGTTGTCTCCTGGCCTTCCTAAAGTAGCGCCTACGCTCGCGTGCTTACAGCTCCAAGCCTCAAGGATGCTGCCGTACTGGGGCAACACGGCCGCCTGCCCGGGCCTCTCCCGTGATCCCCACAGGGCCCCACACACACCTCCCGCCCCCCAGGATCCCTCGGCCCTCCCTCCGGCATGATTGGCTCGGCAGCACCTGGACCAGGTCGGTTGCCCCCAGCCCAGGGGGCTCTCCGCCACACCCCCACCTCCCTCACTGCCCAGGCCCTGTAGGGACCCTCCTGGGACCCCCACCACCGGGCCTCGGCCCCCGAGCTTCCACTGAGGGAAGTCGGTGCCCAGTGCCCGGGACCCCCCTCCCAGAGCCCAGGTCCAACGCTTCGAGCTCTCCCGCCAGGACGTGGGACCCGGCCACACGTCAGCAGCCCCTCCCCAGGAACCCCCGGCCCTCTGCCTCTCCTCACCTTGGCCTGGCCACCCTCACCTTAGCAGGTCCCTGCCCATCAGGCAGCGCGGCCTTCATCCCTCCATGTGATGGGCTCTTTCCCCCAGGACCCCAGGTGCTCTGGGACCCTGTGTCACCTTGGGTGACATTCCCCCCACCTGCCTCCCCACACTGGCACCTCACGGGGTCCCCGTCCCAGCCGCTCGGCTCAGCCCTCCCCCAGCCCACCCACTGATCCCCTGCATGCACCCCACAGGCACCAGTGTGTCCTCACTTTACTGGAGGCCCCAGGTGACAGAAGGTGACACCACGAACCCCAGACACACCTGCCCCCCACACCCTCCCCTCTCTGGGCCCCATGGGATGTGTCTGGAGGGGCCTCGGGGGGAAGCAGAGTCCAGTGAGGTCCTCCGCCCGGCCCTCACTCCTGCCGGGCCTCCAGCTGGTCCAGCACCAGTGCCGCCTGGGTCTTGGCTTCCTGCAGGAGGCCGGAGATGCGCTGGCGGACCTGACAGACACAGGGGCCCCATCACCACCCCAAGCCCGCCACCAACCCCGCTGGCCCCGCCTCCCTGCCACCTCCCTGGGCTGTCCACTCTGGGTGACCCCAAGGCCCTGACCTAGGGGCCCCCAGCTCCTCATGGGTCTCTTGGTGGTGACGGGAGGGGCCCCTCTGTCTTTCCTGACATTTGGGGCCAGCCAGCCCCCACCCTCCCAGTCTCCCCAATTTAGCCATGACTGCCAAGGGCAGGGCTGTGTCCTTGAGGCCCTAAGGGCCAGAGCTCAAGTGGCCCATCCGTTATCTCAGTGCCCCCATGGTGGACAGGGCCTTCCCTGATGGCCAAGCCCAGCCCAGCTGGAGAAGCAGGTGGACACGGGCTGACGCTCGAAAAGGCCATGGCGCTCCCACTCCGAGCCGCGAAATCACTTTTTAAAGATTGTCACAAAATCACAGAGACACATGGGCAGTGGCCAGGGCTGGGAATGGGGGTGACTGTGGGGCATCCTCTGGAGTGATGAGAATGTTCCAGACCTTGATAGAGGTGGTGGTCTCGCAACCCCACAAGTGTGCTTAACACCACTAAATTGTATCATCTAACACAGTGAGCTGCATGTTTTGTGAATTTTCCTCCAATAAACAGTAACAATGCAATTATCACAAATGCTGAAGTGGGATCATTGCTTAGGCTGGAGACTGTTCTTTGAGACCCTGTGCTGCCAGTGCTACAGCCAAACCCACCTGGGAGAGAGCCCAGCCCTGTCCAGAGCCCCCTGGGAGGGAACTAGGGGGTGCCGGCAGGCCCCCAGGCCACCTGCCTCCACAGAGACGCTGAAAGACGGCCCGGCCGTCCCCGACCCCTGCGTTCTGCGGGCCAGGCCTCGTCCACCCCCAGGAGCTGGAGGAACTTCTCATCTGATGGACACTTCCCTCCCTCGAGGACCTGCTGGCCCCAGGTCTGGGAGCCACGGCCCGAGGGCAACCTCCAGTCCCCTCGGTGGGCCCGGCCCCCACCCCTGCCCACCTGGTCCTTAAACGCGTCATCAGTGACATCCTTCAGGTTGATGAGCACGTTGAAATACGCACCAAACACACCCGTCTCCAGGGCCTTCACCGCCACCTGCAACAGCCAAGGGGCAGAGGCGGTGTTGGTACCGGGGGAGCAGCAGGGCCTTGCCCTGCCCACTCCTCAGCCCAGGGACACGGCCTGGGGGCCTCGCGCCGCATCCGTGAAGATGGCAAACTGACCAGCCCCAGGGTTCCCTCCAGGTGGCAGGGCCGGCCCTCTCCCCACAGAGAGAAGCAGCTCGGCCTGGCCCCCTCCAGGGACGGATAACAACCAGCCCAAGGAAACGAGGCTCCTCCCCTCAGGATGGGCTGCGGACACGCAGAGCCAGCCCTGACGTTCCTGGTCCCCGAGCCTCCGCGCACGGGCTGCGGACAGGCAGGCCTGTGCACGTCTGCAAGCCCCTGGGTTTTCTGGAAGAGGGGCGGTGGGAAGGAGGGAAGGGACAGGGTCTGGGGGGATGGTTAGGGGTGGCCTCTGGAGACACACTCGAGTTTCTGCTTCTCTCTGCCGCGCGACCTTGAACAAGACATTAATAGGTGACGGAGCCGGCCCTGCAGTCTGAGACTGACCGAAACACCTTGTGAGCGCTTGTGCCTGCCCGGCTTGGTGAAGAGCTGTGATGCCCGGTGCCCCTCCGCACGTCGTCCCTGCAGCGGGGCTCCACCGCATACCTGCAGGTCCGACCGGCAGGCCAGGTTCGCGCACAGGGCCAGCTCCTGCAGCGCCGGCCACAGCGAGGTCACCATCTCCGCCAGCGCCAGGGGCACGGCCACCGCCCGCCTCAGCCCCTCCTGCAGGGCAGCCGCACGTCTGGAAGCAAGAGGGTCAGTGGTTAGAGCCCAGGGCACCCGGGTACCACTGGACCCACCTGATGGCTCCGCTCTGAGCAGACAGAACCAGGGTGGGGACCACAGGGAAACCTTTCTTCAATCACAACACACCCCAGAGGGGGGCTGACTGGTACCAGGGCCTTCTGAGGTGTCCGGATGTCCGCAGCCACCGCTGCACTCACCTGTCCTTGTCCTCAGGTGTGTTCTTGGGCAGCTTTGTTGCCTTCTGCCGGAGCAAACACAGAAACGCGCGGGTGACTGACTGTGATGCGGGGACACGGGAGCCTGGGAGGGAGGGGCTTCACGCAGGGCCCACACCACCCCCGAGGTGGGTTCCGTGGATTAGAGCCCTGGGCCCCCGACAGAGGAGGGCAGGCGACCCGGCGCAAGGCCCCACGTTGTCAGTGCTGGAGGCTGGAGAGGAGGGTGGAGGGGAGCGGCTTCTCCAGCCCCAGGCCTCCCAGCCTCCAGGCGAGGCAACCGCACACCCCCCGAAGTCCAGGTGTAATGGTTCAGGCCGTGTCCCCGCATCCCCGAGGGGCCACACAACCCAGGCCTCCTCTGAGGAGCCATCAGCCCGTGTGTCGCTCTCCTCGCCGCTGCCAGGCAGGCCTCCCCCGTCCCGCACCCCGTGCTGTGAGAACCCGTCCAGGCTCGCTCGCTTACACCAGCGCCCTAGGCCTGCCCGCGTGCCGGGTCCAAGGGCGTAGCTGGTGGGGAACGTGCCCTGCTGGTTTTGTAGGTTTCACCAAATCTCCACCCAAAAGCTGTTAACAGTCAGCTGGTCCATCAACCCTGCATGAGCGTAAAGGATCCCTGGACCCGACCTGAACCGGATTCGATCAGCATCCTGACCCGACCAGAACCAGATTCTGTGACCATCCTGACCCGACCTGAACCGGGTTCTGTCACCATCCTGACATTCCCTAGCCTCCCCCAGCGCCCCTCCTGTGACACGTGTCTCTTTTCCATGTGGACCCACAGCAGCTCCTCTCGAGCACGGGAACCTGCTGAGTCCGCTGCAGACACAGGTCAGGGTGGGGGGGCAGGGGGTTCTCCACTGGGCAGAACTTTGCTGATTTTAATCAAGTCTGGCTTTCACGTGGCCACGTCCATGTCTGGCTGTGGAGGGCTGCCCAGCGCAGTTTGATTTATTTTCTGCTTCACTGTGAGGCTTGTTTGGTGGGGAGGGAGGTGCACAGCCAGCTTCTGACTCCACCTAGAGATGCTCACGTATTCGGTGGAAGATAAGGACGTTTTTTCTTATTTTTGTTCCAAAGTCTGTCTTCTTGTTGCTCACTGGGGACATAGACCAGCACAGTATCTGCCACACTCACACGTGTGTGTGTGTGTGATTGTTGCTCGGGTGTGTCTTCAGTCTAACCATTCTATTTTAGGTTTTCTCTAAACCACACCTCTTTGCTGACTATTTTTCTTTTCTTTCCTGCCTTTTGATTAGATTTTCATTTTTCTACTGCCCCCCTCCAGTTGTTTTATATTCGTCTTATTTCTAATCTCTAGTGGTCAGAATTTTTAATATTTGTTTTAAATTACGTATTATTATTTATATGCACGCTGATGCTTCTCCTCGAGCCCCTCTCAGCATCTGAAGTTCCTCAGACCACAGATGGCTAGAGGTACCCTGAGAGAAGTTCAATGATTCTGGCCTGGGGAGGCCGGTTAGGCTACGACACAACACCAAGGAAAGAGCAAAAGAAAGACTGAATATTCGACGACATAAAAACACAAGGCTCTTGTGGTCAGAAACCAGCACAAGCAAAGCTGAAAGTCAAACAAACTGAGACTCCCTGGCTTATGAAAAGTCCTAGTCAGCACTAAGCAGAACAGAGAAGAAAAGGACACCTCACTTTCCTGAAAAGGAAATAAAACCGCTGCAAAAAGGATGAAAACACTCCTCCCCCTGCCCTGCGCACGTGAGACACTCGCACCAGGGCAGCACCAGGAGATGCACGTGACCACCAGGTCCAGTGGCCGGGGCGTCCGGGTAAACGGCAGGAGGACCGCTCCAGGGCTCGACCCACACAACCTCTGCAAGGGCCACTGGGCAGCATCCTTCAAGTGGGAAACACACCCACCCTGGAGGGAAAGCCCGTCCCCGAGTCACTCCTACAGCCCGTCCACTGAGTGCCCAGTGACGGAGGCCAGCTGTCCACACAGCCTGTCCCGGGTGCTGACTGGACCTGGCCAGAATCCCCAACAGGGCTGGTCCAAGGCCTCCACCCCAGGCATCCCCAGAGCACTGGGCCACTGAGCCGGGGGAGTCCCTGCTCCAGGAGGACGTGAGCTGAAAGACGCAGCTGCACCTGGACATCTGCTGCCATCATGTGCGTAAGAAAGGAAGAGAAAGGGGAACCCAGCTCTGCCCGAACGCACACAAACATCTCAGGGGGACGTACGCACTGGGGCTGCACCTGCTTGGGCAGGGGGGACGGGGCGGACAGGGGGCAGCTCACCAGCTGCCCTCTGCCCCTGTGAACTCTGAACCCCTGAAGCTTTCACCTATTTAAAAAAGCAAATAAATGAAATTAAAATGTAAAAGCGCATAGGGGAAAGGTGATCAGTCTCTGTACCCCGCCCCCGGGGACCCAGCTTCTGTCACAGGGTCACCTCCTCCCGCAATTTGACATTCTAGACTGTCCCCGTGTGGACGCGGCACTCACGTCGGGGCGCCCAGCCCAGCAGCCCCCGAGGTCGCCTCCCGAGGTCGCCTGGCCCAGGTCCTCCTGACCCGTCCCCCCGCCACCCCCGAGGCGGATCTGGATGCCTGCTGTCTGTTGGGAGCTCACTCCTTCCCAGGCGTGTCTTCCTACCCCCGTGGGTCCGAGCGCCCTCATTCCCACCTCTCCCCGGCCCTCTCTGCTCGATCTGCCCTCAGACACGCCTGGGGCTCCTTGACCTTGAATTCGGACCTCGACCTTCCTGCAAGTTCCCCATGCCCCGCCCGGTCTGATGGACGTCCCTCCTCTGTTGCCCCCTGGATGGGCACTGCATGGACGCAGCCACCCACGTCCTGTGCTGCTGAAGGTGCCCGGCTCCCCGGGGGCCCTTTGTGTCTCATGGCTGAACGTCTTCTCTGATCTCTGAGACCATGACGCACAGCGTTTCTTCTGTGAAGATTCCTGTTCCTGCCCTTCCCGGGATGGGAGCTCTTCCTTGGGGACCTTGCTTTTCCTCCGGCATCTGCAGGTCTGGGTGTCGCCCATCAGGGGACTCGGGGACGTGGGCAGGGGGACGCTGAGCCTGGCTGACCCTCAGGACAGGAGCCCTTCTTGCCCCTCCCCCAGCCTGCAGAGACCCCGACCTGGAGTCACGCCTGCACCACACCTGCCGCGCTTGGCCCTGCACGAGCGGGGGGAGGGGGGCGCCCAAGAGGGGCTAGACCACTGTCTCCTCCCTCCAGCCCCCGGGGTCTACAGACACCTGTGCTCGTGGCAGCCCCTCCCCTTCCCCCCGTGACCCTGACCCACTTTTCTCTCCTCCGGACCCCGTACTGTCCACCGACCCCACTCTCCCTCGGGGCTGCCTCTGCAGGGCTGGTGGTGGAGGCCCGTGTGCATGCTCACCAGGTAGGTCTCGAAGGCCCGGGCGTCGGCGTCCACCATCGCGGTCAGCTCAGCCAAGGCCGTGTGGAAGGGTGGGATCAAGCGCCGCAAGGTCGCGTCCAGGTGTTCGAACTGGCGCCGCCCGTAGGTCATCAGGCCGGCCATGGAGGCCAGCGCGGCACCCTGGCGAGAGTGCCCTGTGCGTGGGACTAGCCCCAGGCCGGGCGACGCCCCCAACCCCGGCCGTCCACCCCGCATCCTCGCCCCGGCCCCACTCACCATGGCTGCACTGGCTGCGGCCACGGAACCGCCCCCTGGGGCTGCCGAGCGGGCGCCCACCTCACGGACGAAGGTGCGCAGGGGCTGGTCAACCAGGCTCTGTTCTGGGCCGACCTCGGGGACCAGGTACCTGCAGGGGTGGGGCAGCTGGGAGTGAAGGTCTGCATCGTGCAGGGGCGGGGACAGGGTCCTGGGTCATTGCAGCCAGGCCGTAAGGGTGGGGCTGGCTAGGCCAGGGGCCCCTGACTCGCACCAGTGCGGCGGGGGGGCAGGGATGTGGGCCCAATATGCAGAGTGGCTGCCCCGGGGAGGGGCTGTGACCAGCCAGGAGCTGCATGAGGACAGAGTGGGACCTTGTCGGGACCCCACTGGGCCCCCCAGCAAGCTCCCAGCCCCGCGCCTGGGGACAGAGCAGAGCTCTGGAGGACTGAGGGGGTCTCCACGTGGGGGCGGGGGGCAGGGGCTGCTCACTCGATGATCCGCTCCTTGGGGTTGAAGGGGGCCAGGGAGTCCAGGCCCAGCCGGCTCACCACCTGGAAGAGGGGCCGGTAACTGGAGTCCCCTTGACCGGCAGGTCCCACCCCTGCCACCCGCGGGGCACCACGCCCTGGTGGGGAGCCTGCGGGGACACAGCTGCCACACCCCATGCCCACCAGCAGCCCTGCCGGCTGAAGGCCTCGCCCAGAGCAGGCACCCTGCCTGGGCTCCAGACACGCTACCCACCCACCGTGCTGCTCCAGGGAGACCAAGGCCCGCGGTGACCCCATCCTGCCCGCACAAGATCCTGTGCTGGAAAGGGGCCAAGAAAACTGCCTCTTTGGACAGGATTCCAACTCCTTGGGTGTCAGGGTCTCTCTGGTTCTTAAAGGCTGGGAGCTGCCTGATCTGCCCAAATGTGAGACTTGATATGCGAGGAAAAGTGAATTTTACCCAAATTCAAAATTAAGGTGAAAATATACCCATTTTAGAGTAGAATTCTTTCCACCAAGAACCACTCAGGACACTTTATGATGCTCGATGCCGTCAGCACAGTCCCAACCCCTCTGAGCCACACAGGTGACATGTTCCACACAAAATAGCAAGTGACAAGTGCAGCTTGATGGAAACAAAGCAGCAGATCCCAGAGGACGGTCATGAGGTCTCCCTGAGGGTGCGGAAATGGGGCAGAGAGCGCCCGAGAGCTGGCGGTAGAGCCAGCAAGTAGCCCGCCTGCCGCAGAAAACCTCAGAATGAGGAACAGAACTCTCAGAATAGAATTCAGCACCCGGCAAAGCTGGCAGAAAGTAAAGGAAATCACTCCCAGCCGGAAGTGACCAGAAATGCCCAGAAAGACCTCCTCTCCCAGAAGCTGGGTCCACCCTGGAGACATCTGAGACCTCTCACAAGCAGGGGGTGTCTCGAGCCCACAAGAGCTGGGTCACACGGGAGACCCTTGAAAGAGGACATCTCCAAGGATGAATCTGGGAAAAACCGCCCAACACAGGAAATATGGGGATACTTCCCAGTCTCGGCCTTCCATTTGGTGAAGCATGAAAAAAATCTTTCCTGGGAATTCTAACCTGACAGGCAGGTGGGCCACTGTTCACACAGAACTCTCTTCCTGTGTGGCTCCAAAGCTCCAAGCAAAAGGCTCATCTAAAGTGGTCCAAACATCTAACAGAGGCAAATACAAACTAAACCAGGTGACCAAGAATTACCACAGACGAAACTCTAAAGAACAGGCACTCACAATCAAAAATCACAAAGCACATGAAGAAGCATCACCGTGAGAATCAGCAGACAAAACAGTTTGCAAAATCAGACCTTCAAAGACTGCAGACCTCAGAATTTTCAGATAAAAAATATAAAATAATATGTTTTAAAAAGACAGTAGAGGGCTTCCCTGATGGCACAGTGGTTGAGAGTCCACCTGCCGATGCAGGGGACACGGGTTCATACCCCGGTCCGGGAAGATCCCACATGCCGTGGAGCAGCTGGGCCCGTGAGCCATGGCCGCTGGGCCTGCGTGTCCGGAGCCTGTGCTCCGCCACGGGAGAGGCCACAGCGGTGAGAGGCCCGCGTACCACACACACACAAAAAAAAGACAGTAGAGAGCGTCAAACACATGAATAAGAAATAAATAAACGTGGGAGAGGTGAAAGCTTCTTACAGAAGAAGGATGAAGTTAGAAAATTCTCGATGCTCCTAATACTTGCCGCTGGAATTTTAAGAGGAACAGGTCATTTACACATTCTTAAACTACCTCCCCAGGGAGTTCTTATTAACAACCAAAGGAAAACAGAAACACTGCAGTGTTAACCCTGGGTCGGGGATACCAGCTTGACCAGAGGACCCAGGTAACGCCCTGAGGGGGACACTCCGTCACTTCTGTGCTGCTCCTGCCAGAAACGCACAAGCACACCCAGCCCTGAGACAGATCAGACCAGCACCCAGCGAGCGGCAGCTCACAAAGCCACCAGCCGGTGCTCCACAGCCCGTCACGGTCAAGGAAAGATGGGGAGAACTGGGGACCTGATCCAGATTAAAGGCCATAAAAGACAAGCCACCCGAGCCCACTGCTGGTCTGGGACAGACCGTGGAGAGGGGGGACGCTGATGCGATTTGATTACTGTCTGCAGATTAGATACCAGGTTGCACCGTGCTGGATTTCCTGGTTTTGATCATTGCACTGTGATTGTGTAAGAGAACGTCCTTGATCTTAAGAATTACACCCTGAATAAACAAGGGGTAAAGGGCACAGTGTCTTCAATCTACTTTAAAATGGTCCAGAAAAAAATATGATTATGCGTGGAATACAGAAAAAGAGTGATACAGCAGATGGGGCAAAATGCAACAATAGGTGAACCTGGAGACTATAAAAGAGTTCCTGGTACTGTTCTTGCACCTCTTCTGTGAGTAGGAAATTACATCAAAATAAAAAGTTACACAAAACTTTGTAACTGCTAGGAAGAGAATAGACCCAGCCATAAACGGCATCAGTGATTGCCAAGTGAAGCCTGAGAAAACCACAGTGAATACGAGGGAAAGAAAGTACAAAAAAGACAGAATATGTGGAAGAAAATGCTACCGCAGTGTAACGGGTGTCGGTAAAGTGCAAGGACCAAAAACTGGATCAAAAATACAATAGAAGAAAATATTCCTGAAGCTAAACAAGAATGAACCTGTGAATCACAAGAAACCCTGCTCCAGAGGAAAAAAATGATGCAGAATAATCCACAGCAAGACTCTTATGACAGAGTCATTGAATTTCAAGGATAAAGATGGAATTCTTCAAGCATCCAGGAGAAAGAACCGGTCACCAGGGGGTGGGGAGATAACCAGATGGCCTTAGACCTCCCCACAGGGACATTTATTCCAAAGGTGGTAAAGATGTGTTTGCAACGTTCTCAGGAAAAGACATGTGACTTGAGGTTTTGGTTGTCCTACTGTCTTGCAAGCATAAAGTCACAGAAGGACATTCCCAAACATGCCAGAACCCACAGAATAAAGCCCCTATGAGCCTTTCTTTAAAAATCTGCTTGTTTGTGAAATCCAGCCAGGCAGATGGGGAAGGACAGAGATGCATAGTGACCTCACTCGTGTATAGAACCAAGATTAAATATCTGTGGATATTTAATATGTGTGGATATGTTTACAGAAGATAAATGTTATACAGCTGACAATGTAAAAATAACGACAAAGCAATTTAAATCTGGAACAGAGATGACCACTCACACAAGTGCATTAATTTTTTTGTCTCTCTTCACAAGAGTCAACAGACATTGTCTAACATTGATAAACAGCTAAAGGATTAAATACATTATTTAAACTTAAAAAGTTAAGCACCTAGAACTAATAAATGAATTCAGCAAGGTAGCAGGATACAAAGTCAACACACAAAGGTCAGTGCATTTCTAAACACTAACAGTGAACAATCCGAAAAAGAAAGTACAAAAACAATTCCGTTTTCAATAGCATAAAATACTTAGGAATTAATGAACTTAACCAAGGAGGTGAAAGACTACAATGAAAACTACAAAACATGATGAAAGAAGGCAAAGACAAATGAAGGGGAACACAGCCCACGTCCAGGGCTGGAAAGATTACAGCACCACCACCCAAAGTGGCCTGCGGAGTCAGTGCGAGCCCCGTCACAGTCCTGACAACGTCTTCAGCAGAAATAGGAAGCCCCATCCTGGACACTGGTGACAGCTGCACAACTTTGTACACACACACCCGTGGCCAGGACACGCAAAAATGGTTCAAAGATGACAAAGTTTATGTCATGTCTATTTTACCATAATTTAAACATCTGAAAAAATATTTAAGCACCAAAATAACCAGCTCCCTAAAAAACAGCACAAGTCTAAAAAATCAGGGAACAGAGAAGGAAGAAAAGACAGCAGTGAATGCTGGGTAGTTACTTTCTCGTTCATTTTCTGTGTCTAATGTTACGGGAATGTAGATTATTTTCTTAAAGTGTATATTATGCTTTCGGATGATTATTTCTTCAAAGCTACACAATTGAGTATAAGTTCTGTTGGTTTCTGCCAGCCAGCAAAAGGCAGACCTCCCTCTACAGCACTTCACAGATAGTACGTTTTTGACAAATTGAAGGTTTGTGGCAATCCTGCTTCAAGCAAGTCTATTGGCACCATTTTTCCAACAGCATTTGCTCACTTTGTGTCTCTGTGTCACATTTTGGTAATTCTTGCAGTATTTCAAACCCTCCACCGGCACAAAGATCACAACTCTCTGTAAGCTCAGATGATCCTTAGCATTTTTTAGCAATAAAGTACTTTTTTTTTTTTTTTTTTTTTTTTTTTTTGCGGTACGTGGGCCTCTCACTGCTGTGGCCTCTCCCGTTGCAGAGCACAGACTTAGGACGCGCTGGCTCAGCGGCCATGGCTCACGGGCCCAGCCGCTCTGCGTCATGTGGGATCTTCCCGGACCGGGGCACAAACCCGTGTCCCCTGCAACGGCAGGTGGACTCTCAAGCACTGAGCCACCAGGGAAGCCCTAGCAATAAAGTACTTTTAAAGTAAGTATGTACACAGCTTTTTTAGACATAATAGTATTGCACACTTAATAGACTACAGTCTAGTGTAAACATAACTTTTATACACACTAGGAAACCAAAAAAATCGTGTGAGTTGCTTTATTGCGATATTCGCTTTATTGCAGTGGACTAGAACCAAAGCTATGCTATCGCCAAGGTGCCTGTACTGATAAAAGTTAAGTCAAACTGATACATTTGGATAAAGTTTTTAAATTAATAAATCAAAAAATAGAGATAAATATATTGTTATAAAGTAATTACCAGAATTCCTAAAAATAGACTAACTCCTCCATACAGCCCAAAGGAAACCACACACTCTCATGCCTAAAACTAGGACAAAAGCAAGTCCAGACATACCTGCTAAATTAGTAGATACAAAAGGATAAACTCAACTACCAAAAGACAAAAGCTTTCAGAGAGGGCTTCCCTGGTGGCACAGTGGTTAAGAACCCGCCTGCCGATGCAGGGGACACGGGTTCAAGCCCTGGTCCGGGAAGATCCCACATGCCACAGAGCAACTAGGCCCGTGCGCCACAGCTACTGAGCCTGCACTCTAGAGCCCGTGAGCCACAACTACTGAAGCCCGCGCACCTAGAGCCTGTGCTCCGCAACAAGAGAAGCCACCGCGATGAGAAACCCACGCACCGCAACAAAGTGTAGCCCCCACTCGCCACAACTAGAGAAAGCCAGCACACAGCAACGAAGACCCAATGCAGCCAAAAATAAATAAATAAATAAATAAATAAATAAATAAACTTTCAGAGAAATCCAATCACGCATTCATTATAAGAAACGCCCTCAAGACGAAATGACTCCGAGGCCAGAGCAACAGGACTGAGCGGGACGGCCACACCCGGCGGCAGGACCTGGGACCAAAGGAACAACTTTGCGAATAACCCACGGACACTAGATTCACGCACCCAAATCCCAACAGGCAGGGAGCGGACGAGAGGCAGGTCCTTCCATCCGCGGGACGCGGCTCCAGGACAGGCTCCAGGCCCCGTCCTCTCCGCTGAAGTTTCACAAGACTGAACACATTTTAGGTCACAGAGAAAACCTCAACAGTGTCCCCCAAGTGAAAACAGTGTGATCTCAACTTCCAGGCACAGACAATAAAACAAAGAAGGAGGAGGAGGAGGCCTGGCCCCGCAGACAGGGCCCCAGGCCCGGGGTGCAGGCGCCCGGAGCCCCCGACCTGCTCCCTGACTCACCCCCCAGCCCCACCCACCAGCCGGAGCCGCTGCCCCTCCTCCAGGACGAAGAGGTTCTCCTTCTCGCAGTAGAAGTCGGCCACATCCAGCAGGGCCTTCAGAGGCACCAGGCCCACCAGCTGCGAGCCCACCACCGGGAGGCTCAGCTCCTGCAGAGGTCAGAGGTCGGAGGTTGGGGAGTCAGCGCCCAGGGTCTGGGCTTGAGAGAGGGGGAGGGGACCCACCCTGCTCACCTGGGCTTCTCTGCAGGTCTCCTCGTAGACCGTGTGCAGCCCTGTGACCTCAAAGTCCAGGAGGTTCATAGACACCTGAGCCAGGTTCTTCTCATCCAGGTA
Organism: Mesoplodon bidens; assembly: GCF_964165515.1. Lineage (NCBI taxonomy): Eukaryota > Metazoa > Chordata > Mammalia > Artiodactyla > Ziphiidae > Mesoplodon > Mesoplodon bidens. The sequence continues at coordinate 1,107,784 of NC_138161.1, read as the reverse complement.
CCAGCCGATGCCCTGCACCTTTCTCAGGCGTCCTGGCTGTCAAGGACAAGGCTTGCCCAGCCCGGCCCCGCCCAGCCTCTCCTGCGCCCCGCACTGAGAGCCCCTTGCCCCTGCATCCCCCAGCCAGCCCGAGGGCTCCCTTCCACCCCAGACACCCGGACGAGGGGGGCCGTGGCCTGAGGACTGTGCGGTGCAGCCGGGCAGCCGGCTTCAGGCGGGTCTCTTCCTCACTCTCCCATTCTCATCTGAGCCAGGAAAGGGCCTGCCCACCACGAGAAACCAAGGCCCCGAAGGGTCAGTGCTGCAGGGCCGCCCTGCACAAGCCACAGGCTCAGACCAAGCCCTGCGGCCCGGGCATCCCCGCCCACATCCTTGTCCTGGGGGCAGGTCCCTGCCTCCCACCCCTTCCACCCCTTGCCCCAGAGGCCAGCTCCTGGCCCTCACTCCCTGGGGCGACTCAGTCTACCTTTCGGGGTTAGGTAGACTCTTGACGTCAGCAGAGCACAGAGAAAGACTGGGGAGTTGCGGTGTTTTTGTATTGTGCTTGCAGACACCTGAGTGTTCCACACGGAAGCTGGGCTCCCAGGGCCTCAGTTGCCTGGAAGGCCCAGGGTTCAGAGTGGGGCCTGACAGGTGGGCAGGGCCTCCTTCACCAGGTGTCTCTGTGTCTGTGTCCAACTGGAACTTTCTGCAGGAGCGATACTCAACACTAGGTGACAGCTATGATGGCAGACTTGGTGGATCAGGGCACCTGAGGGTACCTGGAAGTACCTGAGGCATCTGGAGGTACATGGGGGCACCTAGGGGCACCTGGGGTGCAGAGGCAGCTGTTTTCCTATCAGTGTGGAAATGATGCAGTATTTTAACCACAGCTGCAGCCCTGCAACTTCCATGGGAAACGTCCTTAAAGACCTGCTCCCCAACTTCAAACCCTGGAACCCCGACCCTGCCGGTCCCTCGTGGCGTGGACCCCGAGGCGGGCTGGTCAGCAGGCCCACACACAGTGCAGGGCCTGGGCCCTCTCCGGCGGCAGCACGGATGCCCTCGCGGCGACCCTGCGCCCGCCCTCACCTGGCCCTTCCCGCGGCCCTGCTCCCGGAGGTCGAGGGCGATGCGGTGCGCCTGCTCCCTGGTGCTGAGCAGGTTGACGTTGAAGGCGATGAGGAACTTCCGCGCCCCCGTGACTGTGGCCCCCCAGCTGGGGACGAAGGAGCTGGGGCCGAAGTCGGGCGCCCACTCAGCCTGCTTGAGCTGTGGGGAGACCCGTGGGTGAGGGAAGGGGGAGGAGGGCCCACCTTGCGGGGCCGCCCCCAGACCGCCCACTGGGAGGGGACACCGCACCTTCTCAGGCAGGGCCTCGTACTCCCCGGCCCGGATGGCCGGCAGAGACCGGCGGCCGTCCGTCCGTGCTGCCTCGCCGTAGAGGTACACTGCAAGGGGCCTGGCCGGTCAGGCCCTCGGCCGGTGGGCGCTGCAGGACCCCCACTCCCGCAGCTCCGTCTTGCTGGCAGCGCCCCCATCTCTGAGCCCCGTCAGATGGGTGTGGGTGGTCGCTGATGGGCACTCTATATGGGCCAGGACCCCTCCTCTGCCCACCCCCGCTGCCCCTGCACAGATGCCCCAGGAAAAGCCATTGCCCGCCCACAAGAGGGGCTGGAAGGATATTCGTGTTTCTCTCCAAAGTGCATTTTCATTGAACAAGCAACACGCCCTCAAATTAAGGAATGAGGAGGAGAGAAAACAAAACTCACCACCAGCTCTGACACCTGCACAGGGCAGGTGACACCTGTCCCCCTGCCCATCCATCCGCCACATCGCAGGGGGCTGGACCTGTGCCCGGGCTCACAGGTCCGCTTGCTGCCCTGTGCTGGGCTTTTCCTTGATTTGGTTAATTCCCCAAAGAGACTGTTTAGGGCTCCCCGTCCATCTCAAGCCCTTACAGAGCGGCTACTCCGTCCCACCACCTCCCTGACAGCTGGGACCCTGTCCCTGTGGTTTGTCCCATTGCAGGAGAAGCGGGACATATTCCTACCTGTCAAAAACCTGCATGGTAGGGTTTTTGGGAGTTTTTCTTAAAATGCATTTTTTTTTTTTTTTTTTTTTTTTTGCGGTACGCGGGCCTCTCACTGTTGTGGCCTCTCCCGTTGTGGAGTACAGGCTCTGGACGCACAGGCTAAGCGGCCATGGCTCACGGGCCCAGCCGCTCCACGGCATGTGGGATCTTCCCAGACCGGGGCACGAATCCGTGTCCCCTGCATCGGCAGGCGGACTCTCAACCACTGTGCCACGAGGGAAGCCCTAAAATGCATTTTTAAGGATGCAAGAGCAGAGAACCTCAAGGGACGGTTGAGGCTGCTGGGAAGTGAAGTGAAGTGAGGAGGGGCCGCTGGGGGAGCCCCTGGCATAGGCCGCCCTTCCCCAGGCACGCACCTGGCACACCCAGCTCCTCTGCCAGCCGCTGGCCGAAGGCCTGAGCACAGAGCACGCATTCGTCCATGGTGACGCCCCTCACGGGGATGAATGGGCACACGTCCAGGGCGCCCATCCGAGGGTGCTCCCCTGCACAGAGACGGGGGCTGAGGAAGCCGGGGCCCAGGTGTGGAGCTCGGGGCGGATCCTGCCCTCCAGCCCCCTGCACATGCACACCCGCACTGACCACAGGGCCCCGGGAGAAGCAGCCCCCGATTTCTGCGGCACCTCAGGGGTAAACCCCTCCCTCTCCTAAGACGAGAGGATAACTCCGAGCCCTCAGGGAGGGCGCCTTCACCCGGCTGCCTTACAGAGGGTCCTTCTCAGAACCCGAATCCCTCTGCGGGTCAGATGGCGGCCCCGCGCCCCCCGCCCCCCAGGCGGTTCCTCTGAGATAAGCCTCCATCTCTCTTCACCAGTTGGGATCTCTTGTGAACTCCCTCCCCCTCTGTGGGCGTCCCGTGTGTCCACCGACCTTTGACCCTGCCGCCCAAAGAATGTGTTTGGTTTGTGGGCTGTTGACAGATCGGGCTGTGTCCCTCACCCCCGCCCAGGGCCTGCACAGAGTGCGGTCACCTCTCTGCCAGCCACTCCAGGGCCCCCTGAAACATGGACGGGGTCCAAGGAGCATCCAGCCAGCGCGATGGCCCCATGCCCTTGGCGAGTCCTGCGGGCAAGGCCGGCTGCATGCACTCGGGCCCTCACCTCTGTGCCTGCCCATGTCGATGAGCCGGTGGGCGGCCCGGGCGGCATTGAGGGCCCCCTCCACCACGTCCTCGGGGCGCCCCACGAAGGTGTAGACAGTGCGGTTGGTGGAGGGGCCAGCGTCCACGTCCAGCAGCACGCAGCCCGGGGTCTGCACCACCGCTCGGGAGATGGCGTCGATCACCTGGGGACAAAGCCAGGCCTGCGCCTCGGTCTCCCCACGCAGAAGAGGGGGCGGGAGCTGCAGGGGCCGTGTCCGCCCCGCCCCCATTCAGACACGACGCGGGGCGAGGACCTGGGCACATGGGGGCCGGCGCCCGGGCAGCACCCTCCGGGAGAAATCGAGGCAGGAAGCAGAACCCGGTTGCAGGGGCTCTCAAGGCCCCGAGAAGGTGACCCACAGGCCAAGGTCACAGAGGGGCAGCGCCCCAGCCCACAGGCCACCTGTGTCTGGGGTTGCGGGGGGAGCGTGAAGAGCCCGGAACCTTCCGAGGCACCAGGAAGGCCTGCCCCGCTCTCTGTGCCTCAGTTTCCTGCAGGTCACGTGGGGATGAGAGCGGCGCCCACCTCAGAAGGTGGGGAAGGGAGACGGGGTATCCCCCAGGGACCCTGAAATGGCCCTGGGGGTCGGGCTTCAGCGGCCCTGTTTTCACACAAGAGGCCAAGTGACCCTCCCGGACCCCAGGCCAGACCTAGGCCAGGACCTGGCTGCCCGCCTGCTGCCCCCTCCCTCACCCTTTCCAGAGAAGACAATCCCCAAACCCCACACTGAGCCGCATTCTCCTCACCCTGAGCCCCCTGCACCGCCCCCCACCGCCCCCAGGTGCCTCACCTCCTGGCTCTTCCCCTCCGAGAAGTTGGGGACACATTCTACCAGCTGGGACATGGTCCAGGCCCTGCTCCAGACGCTCCTCTCGCCAGCAGAGGTGGGAAGGAGGCCAGCGGGGCCTTTATGCCCTCGGGCGGCGCCCCACCCCGGGGCCAGGCTTCTTATTAACTTAGTAGATGGGGGAGGGGCAGAGCCAGGACCCCGAGAGGCTGCAGCGGAAGGGGAGGGCTGAGGCCTCCACCCACATGGGCGTGGGCCCCGCCGAAGGAAGTGCCTGTGACCTGGACCCTCCGGGAAAGTCCTCAGCAGGCGGCGGCCTCAGGTCAGCCCAGGCTTGGGGCCCAGCTGGGTCCAGGGCCCCCTGGTGACCCTCTGGGTGACCGTACGGTGACCCTCCAGGCCTTTTGTTTCTTGGCAGAACAGCCAAGCCTCAGGGCTGCAGGGGGATGAGAGGGACCGTGTGTGAGGCCCCGGTACTGGCCCTGGCTCTCAGCAGAGGGCAGCGCACCTTGTCGGGCAGGAGGAGGGGCAGGGGGTGAGTGTGTGCGGGTGCGTGTCACTGCTGGAGGGGCGGGCAGGTGAGGCCCAGCTCTCCCAGCTGCTGGCTGTGCTCCCTGAGGCCGGAGGGTCCCCACAAGGGCGATGCACCCCAGGTCATCAGCACAGGGCCCTGAGCCCAGAGAGCCAGCTCGAGTCAATGCCGTCTTGGAGTCCTTCGTGATTTTTGAACAGGGGTGTGTTTCCATTCTGCAAAGGCCCACCGATCACATGGTCATCCTGGCAGCACATGGATCCCCACAGACCCCTCCCTCCCAAGAGCAGACTACACCCATCCATGGTCCTCCCGGAAGCGGGCACCCCAGGCGGCCTTTGTGGGGTCAGCGTCTGCAGCTGTTTCACCATTGCAGTCACCACAGGGCCGGGAGAGGGGATGCCCGGATCTCTCGGGTCAGCAGCTCTCTGGTCCTTGGGAAGCCCACCCCTCCAGCAGCTGCTCACGGGGACTGGAAGAGGGAGAAGGGCTGGGCGAGCCCAGAGACCCCGGAGGCTAGGGGCAGGCCCGTCCTGTCCAGCTGTGGCTCCCCGGGCTGACTGTGGGTGAAGGTGGGTGATGGCCGTCCTGCCCCCCGGGTCCCAGGAGGGGACGTGGGCACCCTGGCAGCACCTGGTCCTTTGCGAGGGCTCAACCAGGGCAGCTCTCCAAACTCAGGCCCCGACGCCAGGTCCCACCTGAAAGAGCCCGCAGGCCCAGGGGTGGGGGCCCAAAGTGCCCACCAGACGGTCCTGCATCCTGCAGAGGGCCCCCAGGTGGTAGGGAGTCTCAGCCAGGGTAGTGTCTGGCGGCTGGAAGGGATGAGGTCTGTTATGGGCTGAATTGTGACCCCCCCCCAAATTTATATGTGGAAGGCCTAATCCCCAGCGTGACTGTGCCTGAAGACAGGGTCTTTGCAGAGATAATGAGGTTAAAATGAGGTCACTAGAGTGGGCCTGATCCCATAGGAGTGGCATCCTTATTAGGACACAGACACCCACAGAGAGTGATGACCACGTGAGGACCCAAGGAGGAGACGGCTGTCCACGTGCCCAGGGGAGAGGCCCCAGGAGGAATCCGCCCTGTGGCACCTGGATCACAGATTTCAGCCTCCAGAATTGTGAGATGATAAATTTCTATTGTTTAAGCTGCCCTGTCGGTGGTGTTTGTTACAGCACCTGAGCTGACTGAGACAGGGGCCAGTGCATCTGGGGCACACAAGGCTGTGACAACCAAGGGACAGGGTGCCCTAGCACCTTCATCCTCATACCTACAGCAGAGAAGGAACCAGGAAGGTGTCCTGACTGCAGAGCCCCAGGGGGCCACCTGCCCTCTCCAGGCTTCAGGAGAGTCGGGGGCCAGAGGGCTCTGGCAGGAGTGGGGCTGTGTGTCCTACGGAGACGGTTCTGGGCCAGGGCTTGGCCACGGCTGGGAACGCAAGATGCAGGGACAGGACCCAGTGTGATGCTGGGACCAGTTTTTTTTTTTTTCTTTTCTATTTTTTTTCTATCTCAGGGGAGTGGGACCAGTTCTTGGGGGCAGTTTTGAGACATTAAAATTTTTGGCAGGTGCTAAAAATAGCTCCTGAATTGGGGACCCTGGAAAGCTCCACCATTTACAGGAAAAGCCATCTCACCAGCACCCGGGTGCTGGTTTCTACTACAACCTTCCAACCTAAGGGACCAGGGCTCTCGATCCCAGAACCAGGCAGAAGGTCGACGCCCTTTGCACACTGGCTCCCCTCCCCTGGGGGCTCCTGCTTCCTGGAATCATCTCCCAGGTAAACTGCCTGTCCTGCGCCAGCCTCACCGCAGGGCACAGCTGCACGCGGGCACGTGGTTTAAAGCGCTGCGGTCGCTGTCTTGCAATTCCTGCCTTTTGAAAAAGGGGCCTGTGTTTTCACTCTGCCCTGCAGATTCTGCAGCTGCCCTGCCTGCTGCTGAATCCTTGCCCCGGGCTCCGCCTTCGGGGAAACCCCCAGGGGGACGGACCTCCGCCCTTCAGAGAGGAGGCACTGCGACCCCAGGGGAGGGGGCCAGGCGCCGTGTGTGCGGGCGGGTCCTCGGGGTTGGTGGCCTCGTTCCAAACACAGCGGGGCTTCCGCCCTCAAAGAGCAGCGGTAAAGGAGGAACAGCAAACAGACGACTTTTAATAGAGTGCGACTCGCTGGGCAGGTGGGGGCGGTGGGGCGGGCGGCGGCGCCCGCGGCCCCGGCGCCCTCAGCGCGCCCTCCGGGGAGCGGATGAGGAGCGCGGCGCCCGGGTTGCAACACGCGTTGATTGCGGGGAGGCGCGGGGAGGCGGGTTCACCAGGCGAAGAGCGGGCGGCCGTCCTCCTTGGAGAGCTCGCACAGGCAGTTGAGCAGAAGCAGCGAGTCGCCCAGGAACTTGGGGGTCACGACGTCGATGACCAACTTGCGCAGGGCGGCCGGGCTGCTGTGCGACGGGTTGGCGCGCAGGTCGGGCCGCTGCTTCAGGATGCCGTAGGTGTTGATGAGGAACTCGCTGAACACGGGGTGGGGGGGGGGCACGTGGCGGTCGTAGCCCAGCCTCTGCAGGCGCGCCGTCAGCGTCAGGCAGCGGCGCATCAGCTCTCGCCGCTTCTTCTCGTCCACTGAGCCGTCCAGGGACCTGATGGACGTCTGTGGGCACAGGCGCGGGTGGGCGGGCGGAGCCCGGAACCCGCAGATGGGGGCGTGGAGTGGGGCGGGAGGCGAGGCCCAGGCCCAGGCCCGGGGCGGGGCAGGGGCTAGATTCCCCGAGCGCAGCTGTGTAGGTGGTGACACTGAGGCCCACAGCCAGGCCCCCGCCAGGGGAGCCGTCCCCCAGTCTCCCTACGGCACACAGTGTCAGGGAGAGCAGGGAGCTGCACCCCAGGCTCGCAGAAGGTGTCTTGCCAGCTGGGGCTGAGCGTGAAAGTACTCCCCGGCCTGGAGCCACTCCTGAGACTGTCCCAAGCCAGGAGGCACAGGGCGGGAGCAAAGGGCCTCATGGGACCCGCTCATCGTGTCCCCTGGCACATTTGCCTCAGACACCACTCAGGCTCGCCCAGGGCTGCAGCTGTGTGGGCGCCACTTGTGACGGGGCAGCAAGGGGACCCTGGGGCAGGGGGAGTCCTAGGGCAGCAAGGGGACCCCAGGGCAGGGGGTGTTCTAGGGCAGGAACGGCCCCCAGGCAGGGAGGCGCACCTGCTTGATCTTCTCAGGGATGTTGGACACAGTGAAGCCATAGAGCCGGGTCACCCTGGGAAGACAGAGGCCAGGATGCGCCGGTCCAGCTGGAAGGCGATGTCCCCAGTGATGCGCCCGTCCTTCTCGGTGCTGGCAAAGCTCTGGATCTCTGCAGGGGGGAGGGGGGCGGGAGGGGGGGCAGTGAGACAGGCTGGCCAGGACTCGGAGGGTCAGGGGCCACCCACCTTCCTCCTGCCTGTGCTCCAGGGTCCATTTCAGGGAGAGGACCGCCCCAAACGCAGACACTGTGGGATTGGGGTGAAGCCTTGGGAGCCCAGCAGAGCCTTCCACAAGGCCCTGCTTGTGACCTGAGGGGGACCCTCCTCCCCACTGACACCTGCCCTCCACTGTGAGGCAAACACAAATTTAAAAGGAAACTTTGAATTTTCTGTTGCCAAAGGGGAAAGAGAGCTTTCCTCTCCTCCCCATTCTTGGCACGTTCCCTGCGCACCCTGATCCCAAGTCCTTTCTCCATCCCTCCCCCGCTCCCCCACCAAGATGGGCGTAGACACTTTAAAAGCCTGTTTCACAGCCCAGCATTATTTTTCTTGTCCCCGAGTCTGCTCAGTTCCCAGTCAAGGCTGACCCCTCAGAGGCCCCAGCCCTATGACCAGGCGAACACAGGATGGGCTAGGCGTGTCCCCCACCTGAGGGTGGGGTCTTGTTAACTGAAGGACATGTAAGTAACACGTGTGGGTCCAGTCTGCGTAGCTACGTGAAACGGTGAGGCTCTGTCTTGGCAGCCTGTGTGCATCGCATGCTGGTCTAATGCTTACTCGGTAGCAAGACTTCCCTTCGTTGTGAACAGGATTGCTGCGCTGGCAGGAGATTCTGATTTTAATGGTTTCCCACCGTCACCCCGGCACGTCAACCACCCTCCCCTCCAAACCCTGCTCCCACACCCCCCTCCCCACGGCAGCCTCCAATGTCAGCAAGCCTTCCACCTGACAGCCGTGACATGGTCGGTACCTTCAGAACCACTGCGCTCTGTGACGGTCACACTGCCTGCCCACTGCTATCACCAGGTGCCCCTGACCTTGAGAGACAGTGGAGTGGGAAAGGCCCTGCCTCACGACGCCCGGGGCGCCCTCACTGACCAGGACACGCCCGGCGGGGGGGCACGGGCTCTCGGCACAGGATCCTGTGCCTTCCACGCTCTGCCCTTTCTTCCCCACGGGAGACATTTAATAACGTGCCCGTTTCTAAAGCTTTTCCTAAAGCCCTACAACCTTCAAACTCGCCCGTGATCCAAACCCCTTCCAAGGGTGTTGGATGGTGCAGCCCTGCCAGGTCCGTCCACCGGGCGGGCAGTGCACAACCGGCTGGGAGCCCCGCGTGGAGAGCCGGCCCCCCGGTCCTGTTACCCACAGACACCTGTGCCCACCGAAGGCTCAGGACCCCCGGCACACAGAGAGGTCGGCCTGACTCCCCACCCATGCTGGCAGGGCTCAGTGGCCTGGGGAGTTGCTGAACTGCTCCTGCAGGCTGTCTGTGTGGGCGTGAGCGCTGGGCTCCCGGACCAACCCTGCCTGTGACCTCGGGCAGCTGTTTGGCTTCCCTCGGCCCCATCCTGTGACTGTCCACGCAGCCCCCCATCCCAGAACCCCGCCTGGTCACTCTCCATAGGAACCTGATCGCCAGTCAGCTCGGGCTTATCAAGGCCAGGTACTGGCAGCCTCCTCCTCTGTGGACTCCAGGAGAGGCTGGGGGGACATCCGTCCTTCCGCTCCCTCGGCCGGGCCTGTGCAGGTGCTGAGCGGGGAGGGCGAGGCCGAACTCAGAACAGTCCGGGTCTCAGGGGATGTGGGCCGGGCAGATGGGTGGGCCGACGGAGGGGCCGAGGGGGTGTGGATGCCCGGGGCAGAGGGCCTCCCCTGAGCCACAGGACCCAGAGCCCTGTGAGGGCCCTGGGGTCACAAGGTCACAGGGTTGGGGGCGACAGAGAGCCAGGTGTCCGAGGGCCCAGGAGAAATGCTGGGCTGACCCTGTGGAGACAGGGAGCCACAGAGGGTGTCGAGAAAGTAATCTGGCAGCTGCAGCCGGAGCGGCAGGACAGGCTCTGGACTCAGGGTTAAACCGGGGGTGATGGGGAAGTTTCTGGTAACAGGGGCTCAGACCCCCTCGGAGGGGCCCTCGAGACCGCGAGCAACCAACCCGGTTGAGGCCGGGCTGCGTCCGTTCCCTCCTCCAGGAGCACCTCTGGTCCGTCCGTGGTTTGACTCATCCTCACGATGAGCCTTCGAGGGGCCTCAGACTCCACTTACACACAAAGGAACTGAGGTGTTGAGGGGCTCGCTGCTTCCCAATGACCTTTTTTTTTCTTTTTTTTTTGCGGTACGCGGGCCTCTCACTGCTGCGGCCTCTCCCGTTGCGGAGCACAGGCTCCAGACGCGCAGGCTCAGCGGCCATGGCTCATGGGCCCAGCCGCTCCGCAGCATGTGGGATCTTCCCAGACCAGGGCACGAACCCGTGTCCCCTGCATCGGCAGACAGACTCTCAACCACTGCGCCACCAGGGAAGCCCCCCAATGACTTTTAACTCTTTTTATTGAGATGTAATTCACATTATAATATTCACTCTTTTCAAATATGCAATCCAGTGGCTTTTAGTGTATTCACCAAGTCGTATAACCATCACCACAGTCTACAAAACCCTGTACCCAATTAGCAGTCACTCACAGTTCACCCTGCAACCACACATCTACTTTCTGACCCTATGGATTTATCTACTCTGGACATTTCATATCAGTGGAATCACATAAAATGTGGTCTTTTGTGACTGGCTTCATTCACCCAGCATGTTTTCATGGCACATCCATGTTATAACATGTGTCAGAACTTCAGTCCTATTTATGGCTGAATAACATTCCATTGTATGGGTACAGCACATTCTGCTTATCCATTCCTCCATTGATAGGCATCTGAGCTGTTTCCACTTGTTGGCTAATATGAATAATGCTGCTATGAACGCTCATATAAACATTTTTGTGTGGACAAATGTTTTCAAGTCTTTCGGCGATATACCTAGGAATGGAATTGCTGGGACACGAGGTAACTCTATGTCTAACTTTTTGAGGAACTGCCAAACTGTTTTCCACAGTGGCAATGTGTGTCGGTTCCAATTCCTCCACACCCTCTCCAACACTGGTTATTGTCCATCTTTTTTATTATTACCATCCTGGTGGATGTGAAGTGGTGTCTCACTGCAGTTTTCATTTGCATTTCACTGATGGCTGAGGATATTAAACATCTTTTCACGTGCTTATTGGCCATTTGTCTGCCTTCTTTGGGGAAATGTCTATTTAAATTCTTTGCCCATTTTTAATTGGATTGTTTGTCTTTTACTGATGAGTTGTAAGTGTTCTTATATATTCTGGATACTGTTCCCTTATCAGATACATGATTTACACATATTTTCTCCCATTCCGTGAGTTGACTTTTCACTTTCGTGAAATGTTCCTTTGAAACACCAAAGTGTTTACCTTTGATAAAGTCTGATATATCTGTTTTTTCTTTTGTTGCTCATGCCTTTGGTGTCACAGCTATGACTCTATTGCCAAATCCAAGGTCATAAGAGTTATGTCTATGTTTTCTTTTAAGAGTTTTATGGTTTTAGGTCTTTTAAGTCTTTGATCTATTTTTAGTTAATTTTCATACGTTGTGTGAAGTCCAACTTCATTATTTTGCACATGGATATCCACTTTCCCAGCACCGTTTGTTGAAAAGACTCTTCTCTCCCCACTGAATTGTTTTGGAACCCCTTGTCAAAGATCAAACCTGTAAATGCATGGGTTTATCTCTGGACTTATTCTATTTCATTGACTTGTATGCCTGTTCTTATACCAGTACCATGCTGTTGATTACTGTAACTTTATAGTAAATTTTGAAATTGGGAAGTGTGAGTCCTCCGATTTTATTCTCCTTTTTCAAGATTGCTTTGCCTATTCTGAGTCCCATGCATTTCCATACAAATTTTAGGATCAGCATGTCAATTTCTGCAAAGGAGCCAGGTGGGATTTTGATAAGGATTGCATTGTGATTTGTAGATCAATTTGGGGAGTTTTGCCATCTTGATAATATTAAGTCTTTTAAGCCATGACTGCAAGATTTTTTCCATTCATTTAGATCTTAATTTCTTTCAACCATGTTTTGTAGTTTTCAGTGTTCTCCTTCCTTAATCACTTAGCAGTGCTGCAGAAGGTACCCAGGAATTAAAGCTGAGAACCAGATACACTGCACAGAAACATGTTAGGGAAAATGGGGCCCATGGAGGAGCAGGGTGCAAACTCCCCCTTCTGTATTAATACATTTATCTTATCAGGAATCAGTCCTTCTCCCTGCTTCCCTCTCTCCCTAAAGTATAAATTAGGCGGAAGAAACGAGCTACACCTGAGAGGATCTAGAAATCATGTCTAGCCAACTTGGGCCTTCCAAGATCCAGCCAAAAACCTATTCCTCAAAGAAAAAAAGTCAGTAAGATTGATAAACCTCTATCCAGACTTATTACAGAGAAAAAGAAGACAAAAATTACCACTATCAGAAATGAGAGATGGCATCACCACAGATTTTACAGACATTAAAAGGATAATAATGTAATATTAACAAAAACTTTATGCCAATAAGTTTAACAACTTGGATGAAATGAACCAATTCCTTAAAAGATACAAAAGCTCACTTTTGTATCTTTTTTTATGAGTGAACTACCAAATCTCACTCAAGAAGAAATAAAAAAAAATTTGAACAGCCTTATATCAACTAAGGAAATTGAATTTGTTGGGGTGGGGAGAGAATGTTCCTACAAAGAAAATTCAATGCTCAGATGGTTTCAGTGGTGAATTTTACCAGACACCTAAGGAATACATAATGTCAATTCTACACAAACTCATCTAGATAATTAAAGAGAATGGAACACTTTCTTCCTCATTCACTGAGGCTGACATTAACCCAATATCAAAGTCAAAAAATGACATTATAAGAAAACTATAGACCAATATACCTTACGGACTGCAAAAATTCTTAACAAAAATTTAGTAAATTGAATCAAACAATACAAAAAAGTATAATACATCATGACCAAGTGAGGTTTATCTCAGTAATACAAGGTTGGTTTATAATTCAAAAATCAATCAATGTTATTTACCATATTAACAAACTACAAATGAAAACCAAATGCTCATCTCAATAGGTGCAGAAAAAGCATTCAACAAATTCCAAAATACATCCAGGATAACTCTAAGCAAACATGGAATTAAAGGGAACTTCCTCAACCTGATGGAGGGCATCTACAAAACTTAGCTAGCATCATACTTAATGGTGACAGACTGAATGCTTTCCCGCTAAATGCAAAAAAGACAAGAATGCCCACTGTCACCATTTCTATTCAACACTGTTCCAGTCAATGCAATAAGACAAGAAAAAGAAATTAAAGGCATACAGATTAGAAATGAAAAAATAACTTTGTCTTTATTCACAAATGACATGATATCTATCCTAAGGAATCTAAAAAAAAAAACTACTAGAACAAATATGTGAGTTCAGTTAAGTTGCAAGATACAAGATTCTATTTGTCAGGGTTCTTTAGAGAAACAGAAACAGAACAATGTGTGGTGTGTGTGTGTGTGATTATGAAAACTGACAAGTCCCAAGATCTGTGAGGGTGAGTCAGCAAGCTGGAGGCTCAGAAGAGCTGATGATGTAGTCTCAGTCTGAGCTCAAGGTCTGAGAAACAAGAGAATCAATGGTGTGGCTCCAGTTCAAAGGACTGGAGGCGTGAGAGCTGAGATTTCAGTTGCAATCCAAAGGCAGTCAGGCAGGAGGAATTCCCTCTTACTTAGGAGAGAGTCAGCTTTTTTGTCCTATTCAGGCCTTCAACTGATTGGATGAGGCCCACCCACATTAAGGAAGTCAATCTACTTTACTCAGTCTATTGATTTAAATATTAAACTCATCCAAAAACATCCTCACAGAAATACCCAGAATAATGTTTGACCAAATATCTGGGCACCTAATGGCCCAGTCAAGTTGACAAATAAAATTAACCATCATGGGGTCAATATACAAAACCAATTGTGTTACTATATACTAGAAACAATCAGAAATTCATACTGATAAAAAAATACTATTTATTTTTCAGCATCAAAAACATGAAATACTAAGGGATAAATTCAACAAAAATGTGCAAGATCTGTACACAGAAAACTATAAAATATTGCTGAGTGATTTTTTTAACTATTTATTTATCTACTTATTGGAGGCGTTGGGTTTTCGTTGTGCTGCATGGGCTTCTCATTGCAGTGGCTTCTCTTGTTGCGGAGTGCAGGCTGTAGGTGTGCGGGCTTCGGTAGTTGTGGCACACGGGCTCAGTAGTTGTGGCTCACGGGCTCTAGAGTACAGGCTCAGTCGTTGTGGTGCATGGGCTTAGTTGCTTTGCGGTATGTGGGATCTTCCCAGATCAGGGCTCGAACCCGAGTCCCCCGCATTGGCAGGCGAATTCTTAACCACTGCTCCACCAGGGAAGTCCTGAGGGCGTGTTGCCTCCCCGTCGGGGAATCGAACCCTGGTCTCCCGCATGACAGGCGGGGATACTCACCACTATACTAATGAGGATGGCAGCTTGAATGATATTTTTAAAGAACTAAATAAATGGAGAGATATAAAGGCATACCTTGGATATATTGCTGATTCAGTTCCAGACCACCACAATAAAGCAAAATATCACACTAAAGTAAGTCACATGAATTTTTTTGGTTTTTCAGTGCACATAAAATTAGGTTTACACTATACTGTAGTCTATAGCGTGCAATAACATTATGTCCAAAAAAACCAATGTACATACCTTAATTTTAAAATATTTTATTGCTAAAAAATGCTAACCATCATTTGAGCCTTCAGTGAATCACAACATTTTTGCTGGGGAGGGCCCCTGCCTCAGTGCTGATGGCTGCTGATTGATCAGGGTGGTGGTTGCTGAAGGCTGGGGTTGGTGTGGCAATTTCTTCAAAAAGGTAACAATGAAGTTTGCCACATTGACTGCACCTCATTTCAAGAATAATTCCTCCATAGCATGCAACGCTGTTTCATAGCATTTCACCCACGATAGAACTTCTTTCAAAATTAAAGTTAATCCTCTCAAACCCTGCTGCTACTTTATTGACTAAGTTTATGTAATGTTCTAAATCCTTTGCTGTCATTTCAACAATCTTTACAGCATCTTCACCAGGAGTAGATTCCATTTCAAGAAACCACTTTCTTAGCTCATCCATAAAAAGCAGCTCCTCATCTATGAAGGCTTTATCCTGAGATTGCAGCAAGTCAGTCACATCTCAGGCTCCACTTCTGATTCTAGCTCTCCTGCAGTTTCCACCACATCTGCAGTTATTTCCCCCACTAAGGTCTTTTCTTTTTTTAATAATCGAATATTAGGGTTTTGTTTTGTTTTGTTTTGTTTTTGGCTGAGTTGGGTCTTCGTCGCTGCGCACAGGCTTCCTCTAGTTGCGGTGAGAAGGGGCTACTCTTTGTTGCGGTGTGAGGGCTTCTCATCAAGGTGGCTTCTTTTATTGCGGAGCACGGGCTCTAGGCGTGCGGGCTTCAGTAGTTGTGGTGTGCGGGCTCAGTAGTTGCGGTGCACGGGCTTAGTTGCTCCACAGGATGTGGGATCTTCCAGGACCAGGGCTCGAAACTATATCTCCTGCATTGGCAGGCGGATTCTTAACCACTGTGCCACCAGGGAAGC
Source organism: Mesoplodon bidens (assembly GCF_964165515.1). Classification (NCBI taxonomy): domain Eukaryota; kingdom Metazoa; phylum Chordata; class Mammalia; order Artiodactyla; family Ziphiidae; genus Mesoplodon; species Mesoplodon bidens. The sequence continues at coordinate 1,092,289 of NC_138161.1, read as the reverse complement.
CCCACACTGAGGTCTTGAACCTCTCAAAGTCATCCATGAGGGTTGGTACCAACTTCTTCCAAACTCCTCTTAATGTTGATATGTTGACCTCTTCCTGTGAATTATGAATGTTCTTAATGGTATCTAGAATGATGAATCTTTTCCAGAAGGTTTCAACTGACTTTGCCCCGATCCATCAGAGGAATCACTGTCTGTGGTGGCTGTAACCTTACGAAATGTATTTCTTCAATATGACCTGAAAGTCAAAATGACTCCTTGATCCATGGGCTGCAGGATGGATGTTGTGTTAGCAGACATGAAAACAACCTTTATCTCATTGTCCATCTCCATCAGAGCTCCAGGGTGACCAGGTGCATTGTCGATGGGCAGTAATATTTTGAAAGGAATCTTTTCTCTGAGCAGTAGGTCTCAGTAGGGGGCTTAAAATATTCAGTAAACCATTTTGCAAACAGATGTGCTGTTATCCAGGCTTTGTTGTCCATTTATAGAGCACAGCCAGAGTGCTCTTAGGATTTTCAGATGATAAATGCATAATTCTTAAGGGTCTTAGGATTTTCAGATGATAAATGAGCACTGGCTTCAACTTCAAGTCACCAGCTGCATTAGTCCCTAACAAGAGAGTCAGCCTGTCCTTTGAAGCTTTGAAGCCAGGCAGTGACTTCTCCTCTCTAACTGTAAAGTCCTAGATAGAATCTTCTTCCAACAGAAGACTGTTTCGTCTACATTGAAAATCGGTTGTTTAGTGTAGCCACCTTCATGAATTATCTTACCTGGATCTTCTGGACAACTGGCTGCAGCTTCTACATCAGCACTTGCTGTTTCACCTGGCACTTTTATGTCATGGAGATGGCTTCTTTCCTTAAACCTCATGAACCACCCTCTGCTAACTTCAAACTTCTCTTCTGCAGCTTCCTCACCTCTCTCAGCCTTCATAGAATTGGAGAGAGTTAGGGCCTTGCTCCGGATTAGGCTTTGACTGAAGGGAATGTTGTGGCTGGTTTGATCCTCTATCCAGACCACTGAAACTTTCTCCATATCAGCAATAAGGCTGTTTCACTTTCTTATCACTCGTGTGATCACTGTAGCACTTTAATTTCCTCCAGAACTTTCCTTTGCCTTCACAGCTTGGCTAACTGTTTGGCACAAGAGACCCAGCTTTAGCCCATCTCGGCTTTTGACCTGCCTTCCTCACTCAGCTTCATCATTTCTAGCTTGTGGTTTAAAGTGAGAGACATGTGACTCTTCCTTTTACTTGAACACTTAGAGCCATTGTAGGGCTATTAATTGGCCAATTTCAATATTGTTTTGTCTCAGGGAATAGGGAGGCCTGAGGAGAGGAAGAGAGACAGGGGAGGGCTGGTAGGTGGAGCAACCAGAATGCCCACAACGTATATGCGTTAAGTTTGCCGTCTTGTATGCGTGCAGTCCTTGGTGCCCCAAACAGCTAGAATAGCAACATCAAAGACCACTGATCAAAGGTCACCACAACAAAGATAATAATAATGGAAAAGTATGAAATATTGCAAGAATTACCAAAACGTGACACACAGACATTAAGTCAGCAAATGCTGTTGGAAAAATGGTGCCAATAGACTTGCTCCACATAGGGCTGCCACAAACCTTCAATTTGTAAAAAAATGCCGTATCTGTGAAGCATACATAAAGCAAAGTGCAATAAAACAAGATATGCCAGTAGAGTGTCCACACATCTGAAGATTCAACATTGTTACAATGCCATTTCTCTGAAAAGTGACCTGGAGGTCCAGGGCAATTCCAATCAAAATGCCAGCAAGGTTTTTTTGTAGAAATGGGCAAGTTGATTCTAAAATTCATACAGAAGAACCTAGAATAGCCAGAACAACTTTGACAAGAAGAACAAAGTTGAAGAACTTATACTATCTGATTTAGTCTTATTATAAAGCTACCGTAATTTAGACAGTGTGTATTGGAATCAACATTGACGCAGATAAATGCAGCAGCACAGAGCCCGGACCACGCTCCCCAGCAGCGCCTCCCACCCCGCACCCACCCCTCGCCCGCTGTACCGTTAAGGTAGAAGTTCCTTCTGGTCCTGTCCCCGGAGGGCAGGCTGCTCTCCAAGAAGCACACCTTCTTGGGCCGGCCCACCTCCCTGGGCTCCAGCAGACTCTTGTCCGCCAGCAGGTCCTGCAAGGGACTCAGGAGCGGGGACAGCTTCCAGTCAGAGCCGCAGGGCGCAGACAGCTCCGGGGAGCTGAGGAAAGCCTTGAATGACACCTGGGAAGAGGTCGCACAGCCCGGGGAGGCATCGCCCTCGCTGGAGAGGGGGGCATGTGAGCACAGCAGGTCCTCCAGGGAAGACGCCTGCAGCTGGGAGGGCGCATCAAGGCCGCTGTTGAACCTTCCAAAATCTGGAACTGAGGCAGGGAGGAGAGGAAGGAGACGCCAGGCTGAGGCTCCCGAAACATCCCGAGAAGTGTAGAGACCACTTTAAGAACACGCACACACCCTGCCCCAGCTCTGACACCTGCTCCCATTTCCGCTTTGGAGGAGGTGACGGACACGTGGGCGAAACAGCTATGGGCGCCGGCGCCCAAGGACACCAGCAGCCTCAGGTTCACGGGCACAGCGAGCATGGGTGCCTCTGACGCTTCCTCCCACCTGTGCATCCACATACTATGACAGTGACTTTTATGTGCTTCTTAAATTTTACATAAATGGTATCATCTGACACGTTTTATTCTGAAACTTACCTTTTTTTGAGATTTATCCACATCGACTGAGTCATTTGGTAGCTCACTGGTTCATTTAACCATTTCCTGGCACACGTGCACACACACTTGCACACAGACAGATCACAGATTTTTTTAACCATCATCCCACTGATGCATGTGGGGCTGTTTCCAAGTTTCCTTGTAAAAGCAAAGCCGTGATGAGCGTCCCTCGATGTGCATCCCCTGCCAAACACACAGCCCACAAACTGTCAACGGGACACGCCTCAGGAACTTAACAAGGCTGAGGCATCAAGGGTCCCCAGAGCTGGATTCTTCCTCTGGCTCAGCCCCAGAGGAGCCTGGAGCCCTGTGCTCAGGACACAAATATTCCGAGGGGAGGTGGGCTGTTCCAGCAGTGGGCAGGGGCTGGAAAAACTCACCTCATGGACTTGGGGAGGAGCCACATCTATGACCCAGTTTTAAAGGGATTGTTGTGTGGCCAGGTGGGTTTGCACTTTTCATTTAGTTTCTATTTAGTGAATTGAAATTCCCTTCTGTTATTCCCAAGCCTTAATAAAGTTATATTAAACGTTAAATTAAACATTTTATTTAATCCTCAGTGAAGTCCAAATTTTCAGGTCACATTACAATAAAACTGTAAATGAAAAATGAGAGTCAATAGAAAATGCTATCTCCTCAGAATTAAAAGTACTCTCTTAAGTAATGATCAGATCAAGGAGGAAATAAAAATAGGAAGAAAATGATTATTGAAAAATACCGAAAATCAGAACACTATATATATTATGACATTTAAAACTGTACATTTAAAACTGTATTAAGGCGGACTCTGGGAGGGCTCACGCCAAGGAGTACTTCCCAGAACTTCTGCTGCCAGTGTCCTTGTCCTTACAGTGAGCCACAGCCACCCGCGCCTCTGCAGGAGACCCTCCAACACTAGCAGGTTTTCAGAGAGGATTTAACATGTAATGGGAAGAACTCTGCTCTCAGTTTGAAGACTGGGTTTTCGATCAGCTGCGGTCCCTTGGTATCATTAGATTGACTGTTCTTTTTTTTTTTTTTTTTTCTTTTTGCGGTATGCGGGCCTCTCACTGTTGTGGCCTCTCCCGCTGCGGAGCACAGGCTCCGGACACGCAGGCCCAGCGGCCATGGCTCACGGGCCCAGCCGCTCCGCGGCATATGGGATCCTCCCAGACCGGGGCACGAACCCGTATCCCCTGCATCGGCAGGCGGACTCTCAACCACTGCGCCACCAGGGAGGCCCTGTTCTTTTTTTTTTGTGGTATGTGGGCCTCTCACTGTTGTGGCCTTTCCCGTCGCGGAGCACAGGCTCCGGATGCGCAGGCTCAGCAGCCATGGCTCACGGGCCCAGCCGCTCCGTGGCATGTGGGATCTTCCCGGACCAGGGCACGCACCCGTGTCCCCTGCATCGGCAGGCGGACTCTCAACCACTGCGCCACCAGGGAAGCCCCTAGATTGACTATTGATTCATTTTTGTCTACATCAGTCAAGATCTATCATCTGAGTTTCTGATGCTGCTGACTCTACATCTCAACCTGGATGTTTTAAGAGCAATACAAACTGAGAAAGTCTGAAAATGAACTGGTGGATAAAAGTACTCATCTAAATTCTCTTCAGGAGAGAGCAGACAGCAGAAGCAAGAAGAACTACAATCCTGCAGCCTGTGGAACAAAAACCACATTCACAGAAAGATAGACAAGATGAAAAGGCAGAGGGCTATGTACCAGATGAAGGAACAAGATAAAACCCCAGAAAAACAATTAAATGAAGTGGAGACAGGAAACCTTCCAGAAAAAGAATTCACAATAATGATAGTGAAGATGATCCAGGACCTCGGAAAAAGAATGCAGGCAAAGGTCGAGAAGATGCAAGAAATGTTTAACAAAGACCTAGAAGAATTAAAAAACAAACACCTAGAAGAAATAAAGAACAAACAAACAGAGATGGGTAATACAATAACTGAAATGAAAAATACACTAGAAAGATCAAAAGCAGCAAAACCGAGGCAGAACACATAAGTGAACTGGAAGACAGAATGGTGGAATTCACTGCCGTGGAACAGAATAAAGAAAACAGAATAAAAAGAAATGAAGACAGCCTAAGAGATCTCTGGGATAACATTAAAATGCACCAACATTCACATTATAGGGGTCCCAGAAGGTACAGAGAGAGAGAAAGGACCTGAGAAAATATTTGAAGAGATTATAATTGAAAACTTCCCTAACATGGGAAAGGAAATAGTCACCCAAGTCCAAGAAGCACAGAGTCCCAGGCAGGATAAACCCAAGAAGAAACATGCCAAGACACATAGTAATCAAACTGACAAAAATTAAAGACAAAGAAAAATTATTGAAAGCAACAAGGGAAAAATGACAAATAACATACAAGGGAACTCCCATAAGGTTAACAGCTGATTTCTCAGCAGAAACTCTACAAGCCAGAAGGGAGTGGCATGATTTATTTAAAGTGATGAAAGGGAAGAACCTATAACCAAGATTACTCTACCTGGCAAGGATCTCATTCAGATTCGATGGAGAAATCAAAAGCTTTACAGACAAGCAAAAGCTAAGAGAATTCATCACCACCTAACCAGCTCTACAACAAATGCTAAAGGAACTTCTCTAAATGGAAAACACAAGAGAAGAAAAGGACCTACAAAAACAAACCCAAAACAATTAAGAAAATGGTCACAGGAACATACATATCAATAATTACCTTAAACGTGAATGGATTAAATGCTCCAACCAAAAGACAAATGCTTGCTGAATGGATACAAAAACAAGACCCAGCTATATGCTGTCTGTAAGAGACACACTTCAGACCTACGGACACATACAGACTGAAAGTGAGGGGATGGAAAAAGATATTCCATGCAAATGGAAATCAAAAGAAAGCTGGAGTAGCAATACTCATATCAGATAAAATAGACTTTAAAATAAAGACTATTACAAGAGACAAGGAAGGACACTACATAATGATCAAGGGATCAATCCAAGAAGAAGATATAACAATTATAAATATATATGCACCCAACATAGGAGCACCTCAATACATAAGGCAACTGCTAACAGCTATAAAAGAGGAAATCAACAGTGACCCAATAATAGTGGGGACTCTAAAACCTCACTTACACCAATGGACAGATCATCCAGACAGAAAATTAATAAGGAAACACAAGCTTTAAATGACACAATAAACCAGATAGGTTTAATTGATATTTATAGGACATTCCATCCAAAAACAGCAGATTACACTTTCTTCTCAAGTGCGCACAGAACATTCTCCAGGATAGACCATATCTTGGGTCACAATTCAAGCCTTGGTAAATTTAAGAAAATTGAAATCATATCAAGCAAAATTTCTGACCACAACGTTATGAGATTAGAAATCAATTACAGGGGGAAAAATGTAAAAAAAAACACAAACACATGGAGGCTATACAATACATTACTAAATAACCAAGAGATCACTGAAGAAATCAAAGAGAAAATCAAAAAATACCTAGAGAAAAATTACGATGAAAACATAATAATCCAAAACCTACGGGATGCAGCAAAAGCAGTTCTAAGAGGGAATTTTATAGCAATACAAGCCTACCTCAAGAAACAAGAAAAATCTCAAATAAACAATGTAACCTTACACCTAAAGGAACTAGAGAAAGAAGAACAAACAAAACCCAAATTTAGTAGAAGGAAAGAAATCATAAAGATCAGAGCAAAGATCAATAAAACTAAAAGCTGGTTCTTTGAGAAGATAAATAAAATTGATAAAACCTTAGCCAGCCTCATCAAGAAAAAGAGGGAGAGGACTCAAATCAATAAAATTAGAAACGAAAAAGGAGAAGTTACGACAGACTCCTCAGAAATACAAAGCAACCTAAGAGACTACTTCAAGCAACTCTATGCCAATAAACTGGACAACCTGAAAGAAATGGACAAATTCTTAGACAAGTATAACCTTCTAAGACTGAACCAGGAAGAAACAGAAAATATGAACAGACCAATCACAAGTAATGAAATTGAAACTGTGATTTAAAATCTTCCAACAAACAAAAGTCCAGAACCAGATGGCTTCACAAGTGAATTCTATCAAACATTTAGAGAAGAGCTAACACCCATCCTTCTCAAACTCTTCCAAAAAATTGCAGAGGAAGGAACACTCCCAAACTCATTCTATGAGGCCACCATCACCCTGATACCAAAACCAGACAAAGATATTATAAAAAAAGAAAATTACAGACCAATATCACTGATGAATATAGATGCAAAAATCCTCAACAAAATACTAGCAAACAGAATCCAACAGTGCAGTAAAAGGATCATATACCATGATCAAGTGGGATTTATCCCAGGGATGCAAGGATTCTTCAACATACGCAAATCAATCAATGCGATACACCATATTAACAAATTGGAGAATAAAAACCATATGATCATCTCAATAGATGCAGAAAAAGCTTTTGACAAAATTCAACACCCATTTATGATAAAAACTCTACAGAAAATGGGCATAGAGGGAACCTACCTCAACATAATAAAGGTCATATACAACAAACCCACAGCAAACATCATTCTCAATGGTGAGAAACTGAAAGCACTTCCTCTAAGATCAGGAACAAGAGAAGGATGTCCACTCTCACCACTATTATTCAATGTAGTTTTGGAAGTCCTAGCCACGGCCATCAGAGAAGAAAAAGAAAGAAAAAGGAATACATATTGGGAAAGAAGAAGTAAAACTGTCACTGTTTGCAGATGACATAATACTATACATAGAGAATCCTAAAGATGTCACCAGAAAACTACTAGAGCTAATCAGTGAATTTGGTACAGTTGCAGGATACAAAATTAATGTGCAGAAATCTCTTGCATTCCTATAGACTAATGATGAAAAATCTGAAAGAGAAATGAAGGAAACACTCCACTTACCATTGCAACAAAAAGAATAAAATACCTAGGGATAAACCTACCTAGGGAGACAAAAGACCTGTATGCAGAAAACTATAAGACACTGATGAAAGAAATTAAAGATGATACCAACAGATGGAGAGATATACCATGTTCTTGGATTGGAGGAATCACTATTGTGAAAATGACTATACTACAGATTCAGTACAATCCCTATCAAATTACCAATGGCATTTTTACAGAACTAGAACAAAAATTCTTAAAATTCGTAGGGAGACACAAAAGACCCCGAATAGCCAAAGCAATCTTGAGGGAAAAAAAAACTGAGTGGGAAGAATCAGACTCCCTGACTTCAGACTATACTACAAAGTTACAATAATCAAGACAATATGGTACTGGCACAAAAACAGAAATATAGATGAATGGAACAGGATAGAAAGCCCAGAGATAAATCCACATACCTATGGTCAACTAATCTATGACGAAGGAGGCAAGGATATACAGTGGAGAAAAGACAGTCTCTTCAATAAGTGGTGCTGGGAAAACTGGACAGCTACATGTAAAACAATGAAATTAGAACACTCCCTAACACCATACACAAAAATAAACCCAAAATGGATTAGAGACCTAAATGTAAGACCGGACACTATAAAACTGTTAGAGAAAAACATAGGAAGAACACTCTTTGACATAAATCACAGCAAGATCTTTTTTGATCCACCTCCTAGAGTAATGGGAATGAAACCAAAAATAAACAAATGGGAACTCATGAAACTTAAGAGCTTTTGCAAAGCAAAGGAAACTACAAACAGGACGAAAAGACAACCCTCAGAATGGGAGAAAATATTTGCAAACGAATCAATGGGCAAAGGATTAATCTCCAAAATATATAAACAGCTCATGCAGCTCAATACTAAAAAAACAAAGAACCCAATCAAAAAATGGGCAGAAGACCTAAATAGACATTTCTCCAAAGAAGACATACAGATGACCAAGAGGCACATGAAAAGCTGCGCAACATCACTAATTATTAGAGAAATGCAAACCAAAACTACAATGAGGTATCACCTCACACCAGTTAGAATGGGCATCATCAGAAAATCTACAAACCACAAATGCTGGAGAGGGTGTGGAGAAAAGGGAACCCTCCTGCACTGTTGGTGGGAATGTAAACTGATACAGCCACTATGGAGAACAGTATGGAGGTGCCTTAAAAAACTAAAAATAGAACTACCATACGACCCAGCAATCCCACTACTGGTCATATACCCAGAGAAAACCATAATTCAAAAAGAGTTATGTACCACAAGGTTCATTGCAGCTCTATTTACAATAGACAGGACATGGAAGCAACCTAAGTGTCCTTCGACAGATGAATGGATAAAGAAGATGTGGCACATATATACAATGGAATATTACTCAGCCATAAAAAGGAACTAAATTGGGTCATTTGTAGAGACGTGGATGGATCTAGAGACTCTCATACGGAGTGATGTAAGTCAGAAAGAGAAAAACAAATATCATATATTAATGCCTATATGTGGAGCCTAGAAAAAATGGTACGGATGAACCAGTTTGCAGGGCAGAAATAGAGACACAGATGTAGAGAACAAACGTATGCACAGCAAGGGGAGAAAGTGGTGGGCAGGGGTGGTGGTGTGATGAATTGGGAGATTGGGATTGACATATATACACTAATATGTATAAAATGGATAACTAATAAGAACCTGCTGCATTAAAAAATAAATAAAATTAAATTTAAAAATTAAAAAAAAACCTGCATTTAGAGGGACCTCCCTGGTGGCACAGTGGTTAAGAATCCGCCTGCCAATGCAGGGGACACGGGTTCAAGCCCTGGTCCGTGAAGATTCCACATGCTGCAGAACAAGGAAGCCCATGCACCACAACTACTGAGCCTGTGCTCTAGAGCCTGCGAGCCACAACTACTGAGCCCATGTGCCACAACTACTGAAGCCCACGCGCCTAGATTCCATGCTCTGCAACAAGAGAAGCCATGCAATGAGCAGCCCATGCACCGCAACAAAGAGTAGCCCCTGCTCACCACAACTAGAGAAAGCCTGCAGGCAGCAACAAAGACCCAACGCAGCCAAAAAATAAATTTAAAAAAATACTTTATAAAACAAAAAACTGTATTTAGAGTGAAATTAGTAACTTAAATCCTTTAATTACTTCTAAAACGTCACCAAAAAATTAAACATTCATATGGGAATGAACTCTTGAGGAAAGAAAAAGTTAGAAAATAATAAAAATGGCAGCAGAAATAAACTTGAAACAGCTCTATGGAAAGTCCAATAAGATAGTGAAACTGTGGAAAGCTACTTTAGAGAAACAGAAAACATAAAGGAATAAAATTGGAAATGAGAAAAGTGATATAAGAATGACTAGGAAGATAATGTTTAAATTATAAAAGTATTGATATTATATACAACTGAGTATTAATTGAAATTTTTAATAAAAGGAGAGATCATCTGGGAAATTATTTTAAATGACTCAGAAGTAGAAAACCTAAATGGACCAATAAGCAAAAAAGAAAAACCTAGGGGCTTCCCTGGTGGCGCAGTGGTTGAGAGTCTGCCTGCCAATGCAGGGGACACGGGTTCGTGCCCCGGTCCGGGAGGATCTCACATGTCGTGGAACGGCTGGGCCTGTGAGCCATGGTCGCTGAGCCTGCGCGTCCAGAGCCTGTGCTCTGCAATGGCAGAGGCCACAACAGTGAGAGGCCCGCGTACCGCAAAAAAAAAAAAAAAGAAAAGAAAAGAAAAACCTAGAAGTTACAGAATAATTATGCTGCAAAGGGCTGAAGGCCTGGGTGATTGGTTGGTGAGTGAGTTCTTTCAAGTTCCCAAACAATTCACAATCCCTACATCATATAAATGAGGTTGGAACACTGAAAAAATTAAAAGATGCTTGATTATTAAGGTTATAAATTCTTGCAACTCTGATATCAAATCCCTGCAAAGACAGCCCATGGAAAGAAAACTATAGCCCAGATTCATGTAGGAACAGAGTCCAGAGATCCTAAGCAAAGCCCCAGCCAAACAGATGCCACAACAGACACAGCTCAGGCCCAGGACCCACAGGGTCTCTCAACAAAGCAGCATAACAAGACCCCACAGACGAGCTGTGAGAAGCAGCTGAGGGCACTTCCACCGATGCCGAAACGAGGTCATAAAAATTTAACAAAATGAGCTGTTTCTCAATTCTTTATTTTTGTTCTTTAAAAATAAGGACTAGAAAGACTCTTCCCCAGCACCCAGACTGCACAGCCCCCGATCCCTGGGCAGACAGGGCCATTCACTGCCCACCACCCACCAGGAGGATGGGGGGAGGCTGCCAAGGCCAAAGGTCCTGGGAGTTCTGAGGAACAAAGACAAAGACAGAAACAAGTGTATGAGCTGCCAACCTCGTTTAAAATGATCGTTTGTAAACAGAGCAACTACAGACTTAGAAAACATAGAAGAATGAACTGAAAAACTTAGCAGAATAAAACAGCTTATGAACGGGCTGGATATAGGATAAATATCTACAAATCAACAGCTTACCAAAACATAGCAACACTGATAACCGAAAATACAATGGAAAAAGAAATCCCATCCATGATTGCAACGAGTAACATAAAGTGCCCCAGGAATAAACTAATTAATGTGAAAGATTTATGTGTGAGAAATGGCTAAAGAGACTTGAAGAAACAGAGCGAAAATAGCTTAATAAAACTGCAGTAGATGAAATCATCCTCTGGGTGAATGTAAGCAGAAGAAATGTGAAAAAAAGTACCCCTGCCTTCTGAGCCAGTGATTCTACTTTTAGGAAAACATACCCTAAGGAAATAACCCTAAATATAAAGTATTTTGCTGTGGTATTTACCTCAGGGTAAGAAAAAAAGAACTGTCATTTCAAACATAAGAAGAGTTCATTAAATTGTGGTTCATCTGATTTTGGGAATATTACACAGCCATTTGAAATATATTTATAACAATACAGAAACAGCCACGTCACGGTGTTAAAGGGAAAGAGGCAGAGAGATACCCAGAAACTACTGAAATCACCTGACACTCCACCCAGGACAACAAGGAGTCCAGGCAACAGCAGAGGCGCCATGACTCGAGGGGCTCGGGGACCAGGATGGTCTGAAGGAATAAGGACCAGGAGGGAGGGGCCGGGATGGTCGAGGCCGCCCCCGCCTCTGTCCCTTGGATCATGTGTACCACATGCTCGAAGTGGCCCCAGGAGACCCCAGTGTGGCCTGGCTCAGCTCCCACAGGTGAGGCCGTGTACTGGGAAGGTGCAGGGTGTAGAGGCCGCGGCCTTTTGGAGAGGGTCCCAGTGTCCTCTTCAACGTTTCAACTGCACGCGGCCTTTGACCTAAGGGTTTCCCGACAGCTACCCCTCGGCAGGCCGCAGAGGCACACGTGGGGCCATCCGTGGTCACAGGGAGCTGGAAAGGCGCTCCTGTCATAGGGTCCCGGCTGAAGGGCTGTGGTGAACCCACAGGGAACAGTGTACCCTCCAGGAGAGGGCCGATGGGCAGTGGCAGCAAGATGGAGGGTTGGGGAAATCCAAGTGTAGAACGGCTCAGCGCCATTTATGTAAACCAAAGGGATCCCTAGACACACACACAAATAGCCACCGACAGTGTCAGAGAGACACGAGTAGACGTTGAGAGCAGCTGCCTCTGGGAGTGGGGTCAGGAGCTCAGGCTGAGCCTTGGGGTAGTTATGTTCCCTGAGTGACTCTGGTAAATGAGAAAAATGGGTTTCCAGAGCACATCCTGTTTCGAACACAGACAGTGAGCTGCTGCTGTGTGCAGTTCTCCCGTCTGTACCAAGAGCTGCTCGCGGGAACACCTGCTGGTTCTCCAAGTCCAGCCCCAAGGCCAAGGCTGCACCCTCTGCTGAAGGCTGAGCCCTGGGCATGGAGGTGCCTCTCCGTGGAAGGCCTGGTGGCCACGGGCTGGCCAGGGGCTGGGGCTCCTCCTACGACTGCTGTCCGGCAGGATCTAGGCTTGCCCACAGGCGGGGTGCTGGCCACGGTCCCGGAGACTCTGGCCCGACTTGGACTCTGACGGGGAACAGCGCAGCCTGAGCGAGGGCCTGCACCTCGCCCGCAGCCCACGCATCCGGCCCGGTGAGGCGGGGAGTGAGGGAGGGCCCAGAGAGCCTGTCCCCGGCTGACCACGTGGATGGCTCTGAGCCCTGAGGGTAGGCCCTGGCACAGCTCAATTCTTGGGATGAAGGGTGACAGAGCGGCACAAGGCAGGTGACTCTTGACAGTTGTCACAGTGCAGATGAGGCCTTGCGACAAGTGCCTCATGAACCTCCGCGCACTAGGCGTCCCTCGTAGGCTGCGAAGGCGGCATGGACCCTCTGCAGGTGTCACACGCAGGACACAGCACCGTGAGGCCAGCCCCTCCTCAGCAAGCGCCCGGGGACAAGTGTGTGTCTCGACCAGCGGCAGGAGCTTACGACACGGGCCCCCGGATTTCTCCAGCTGCCCCTCCTTTACCCTCCATCCCCCCAGCGAGGCCACCCTGCTTGTCTGAGCTCCTTCCTCAAGGCCCCCCTGAGGCTGAAGGTGTGGAGATGCCATGAGGGACCCTCACACCCTGGGGACACACTCGCTCACGGGGCCCTGCGCCCACAAGCTGCGTGCAGGGGGCTGATGGGTGTGGCGCCACCTTCCACGTGGGCCTGCTTGCTCAGGGTGGCAGCAGGCGTTCGGTGGACTCCAGGAGGTGACCACATAACAGAGGTCCCCGGGGCAGCCCGGGCATCCTGCTGCGGAGCTGGCAGCAGCTTTGGAGGAGAACATCTCACACCCAGTCGAACGGCTCCTCCCAAGAGGAGGCGGGTCCACGGGCGCGGGCGCCCAGGCGAGGGGTGGGGTGTGGACTCTGCCCGCCCTGCTGGGCAGTGAGTGACCAGCACCTCCAGGGACAAGGAGGTTGCCTGGTCAGGGGCCCACTGTCCACATCCCAACCACGCAGGCCAAGGCCAGGGCTCCAACCACGACCTAAATCATACTCCACGTATGAAAATGTTGAAAGCATAGCCAACTAACTTCCACAGAAAGTGTCAGGCCTCTGGAGCGGCTCCCACAGGGCGAGCTGCTCTGCGGTCCCTCACTCACTTCCTGCCGGTGATGCTGCAGGTCCTCCCCCTGGGCGCCCTTCCCAGCCCGGGCGCGGCTCAGCCACGCGATGGGCCTTGACTGACGGCCAGAGCGGCGGGCGAAGCTGCCCCGGCCGAGGGCCGAGCAAGCCCGGCGGGCCCGGCTCCCAGGAAAGGAGATGCGCACACGGCCCAGCCCTGCCAGCACCCCCGGGCTGACTTTGTGGACCTGGACGTGCTGTCTGTAGCCTCTGGGACAGCAGCTCGGCGGCCACCACGGACAGAGAGCCCCACCAGCCCAAGCGGGTAACCTGCCCGCCCTCCTCCCAGGCGCGGACCCGCCTGAGGACACAGGCCCGGGCTCACCTGCACCGCGAGGGGAGCAGGCCTCGGGGTAGGCAGGCGCCTTGGGGATGAGCGGGTCGCGGCCCCCGCACCCACAGCCCTCCTGGCAGCTCGCACTGAGCAGCCGCTTCAGCATCTGGTTCGCCTTCACGAGGCGCACCTGCTTCCTGAGGTCCGCGTTCTCGCTCACGAGCCTGTTCATCAGCTCGCTGCCCTCAGCCATGGCCATGTCAGTGCTCACATGCGGGCCCGTGGCCCCATGGAGGTGGAAATACAGAGCCCAGGGGCGCTCCAGAAACACCAAGAGAAGAGCCCGGAGTTCCACGCCCCTAGCCTTCCACAGCCTTGTGATGTTGCCCTTAAAGCAGCGGCGACCCGAGGCCACGAGGGAGTGGAGGGGAGGGGGCGGGAGGGTGGGGAGGGGGCGCCTGAGACCTCGCGGGACGGGCACCCCAGCGCAGGGAAAGCGCAGGCCGAGGCCCAGACAGGAATGTTCTGGCATGTCCCAGGAACAGCAAGAACTCTGGGCCACACCCTGGAGGGAGAGGAGGCCCTGGACGCAAGGAAGGTGGGCCGGGGAGCCCCTCGACGGCCCCCACGGCCCACGCAGCCCCACCAGGATCGAGGGGGCTGGCAGTTGCAGGCCACCTGCCGACCACACTCCCTTGGTCCAGAGGGTCCGGGCAGCACGTCAGTGTCCCCACACGGACCACCAGCACTGACTGTCAGGGACACTGACCATTACTGGACCTGAGGACCCCTGGCCAGGGCCCAGGGCTGTCTAGACCAACCACATGCAGAGTCCTGCCATATTCCAGTCCTTGGTCAGGGTGACCTCCGTGACCCCCCTCCACTTCCACTAACTACCCGGGAGGTGCATAAACTCAGCACTGTTTCCTGGCTCCAAAGGCAGCAGGTGGGTCGCCTGCTGCTCTGCCTGAGGACACAGCCCAGAACAGGAGCAGGGTCTTCTCTCCCCTTCAGCGGACGCCTCGATGCCTCGAGGGCAGGGATAGGGGGAGGAACCTCCATGCAGAACGCAGCCCTGCCTTCCCCAAACTCACAGCTTAGCGTAACGTCGCCCACCCAATCTCGGGTGGCATTTGCGGAGAAGGGCTGCATCCCGAGATGGAGCTGACAGGTCGGCGGGAACGTGGACAGCGCCCACTGAGGAAGGCCCCAGGGCAGATGCCCCACCAGCCTCCTGAGAACAGGGCCGGGCGTGAGTAGCTCCCCTCCGCTGGCCCCTCCCCTCACACTTACAATGCCATTTCTTTCCCCCCACGAGAAAACCCTCTCAAGGTGGTACCCTCCAGCCCTGGTTCCCTGGACCTGGGAACATCCTGCCAGTTTCCTGGTCATAATGCACTTCCCTTCTAACACATCACTGGATTCAACTTCTAATATTTTAAGTATTTTCTATATTCATGAGGGAAATTGATCTGTATCTCCTTTTCTTGTAATGTCCTGGTCTGGTTTTGCTATCAAGGTCATATTGACCTTATACGATGAGTTGTAAAGCGTTCCCTCCTCCATTTTCTGGATGTTGTGTTACATTGCTATTTCTCTCTTAAATGGTTGATAAACTCACCAGCAAAGCCAGTGAGCTTAAAGTTTTCTTCCAGGAAAGCTTTTAGTTTCTGATCCAATTTCTTAAATAGATATAAAGTCACTTAAGTTTTCCATTTCTTCTCATGCCCATCTAGATAACAACTGTGTTTTTTTTTTGTTTTTTGTTTTTTTTTGCAGTACGCAGGCCTCTCACTGCTGTGGCCTCTCCCGTTGCAGAGCACAGGCTCCGGACGCGCAGGCTCAGCGGCCATGGCTCACGGGCCCAGCCGCTCCGCGGCATGTGGGATCTTCCCGGACCGGGGCACGAACCCGCGTCCCCTGCATCGGCAGGCGGACTCTCAACCACTGCACCACCAGAGAAGCCCAACAACTGTCTTTTGAGGAATTTGTCCACATCATCTACATTGTGGAGTACTGGCATTACATAGCTCATATTTCCTTATTATCTTCTCTGAGGTGTTATGCCTCTGAGGACTAATGGGTCCAGCCGAGGCAGAAAACCAAATGTGAAAGTGCAGAAACAGTGTTAGCAGGTTTTTGCAGGAGCATGTAAAGCAGAGCATGTGAGAACCGTGTGATCCAGGAAGAAGGGTGGCCAGGCTTGGGGGGGCAGGCTGGACGACTTATTTCTGCAGGATCTATAGTGAGGTACCCTTTTGTATTCCCGACATAGGTTGTTTTCTTTCTTACTTGGTCAGACTAGAGGCTTGTTACTTTTCTCAAAGCATCAACTTTTGGTTTCAATGATCTTCTTTTATGTTTTCTGTAGCATTTGACTTCTACCCTTCTGTCTGGTATATCCTTCCTTCTACTTACTTTGGTTTTAAGATTCTTAAGATGGACAATTAAATCATTGATTTTAAACCTTATCTACAGCATTAATATGTAAGCCTGTAAACATTTCTCTAAGCACTGCTTTAGCTACATCCCACAAATTTTGATGTCATGTTTTTATTTTCATTCAGCTTGAAATATTTTCTAATTCCCCTTGTGCTCTTATTTTTTACTATAGATGATTTAGAAGTGTATTGTTTCATTTCCAAATATTTGGGATTTTCTAAGTCTTTTTGTTACTGATTTCTAATTTAACTCCACAGTGGTCACGTACACTCTGTACAGTTTCAATCCTTTTGAATTTCTTGAGACTCGTCTCATGATCCAGCATATGGCCTATCTTAGTGAATGAGCACTAGGAAAGAATGCTGGGAGGTGTACAGATGCCAATTCCTCAAGTTGGTTGAAGGTTTTGTCTACAGTTGCTGAGACAAGTATTACAGTCTCCCACTTCAATTGTGTATTTGTCTAATTCTTTCTTTAGTCCCACCAGTTTTTGCTTCATGTATTTTGAAGCTCTGTTATTAGGTGCACATACATTTAAGATTGCTATGCCTTCTTGATGAATTGACATTTTTTTTGTTAGTAAATGTCTTTATTTCTGGTACTATTCCTTTTCCTGAAATCTACTGATATTAATATAGCACCTTTTCTTCTAATTTGTGTTTTTATGTTATGTATTTTTCTAAACTTTCACTTTTATCCTGTCTGTATCTTTACACTAAAAATTTCTATGGACAACATTGATGGGTCATGCTTTTTCATCCAATGTTAACAACCTCTAGTTAAAATCGCTGCCTTTTAACCAGAGTGCTTGGCCCTTTACAATTCATAAGATTATTTAAATGGTTGGTGTATTAGTCTTCTAGGGCTGCCATAACAAACCAGCACATACTGGGTGGCTTAAACAACATTTATTTTCTCACAGTTCTGGAAGCTAGAAGTCCAAGACAAGGGTACTGGCAGGGCTGGTCCCTCCTGTGGCCTCTCTCCTCGTGTGCAGACCGCCCACCCTGGGTCCTCATGTGGTCTTTCCTCTGTGTGTGCGTTCCTGGTGTCTCTCTCTCTTACAAGGACACCAGTTCTACTGGATCAGGGACCCACCCTTAGGACCTCATTTAACCTTAATTATCTTCTTAAAGGCCCCATCCCAGATGCAGTATCATATGAATTTGGGGTGGGGGGGGACACAATTCAGTCCATAAGCGTTGGGTTTAAGTCTATTATCTTATTTGTCTTCTATTTGTCCCATCTGTCCTTTGTTCTTCTTTTTCTCGCCTTCTTTTATTTTATGAGGGTTATTTTACCTCTTTTATTAGTTTACCAGCTGTACCTCTTTCTGTTTCAGTGGCTTCCTCTAGGGTTCACAGTAGGTTCTTCTGCTTATCACAGTCACCTTTACGCAGCATAACAACCACGTCATACACCATCCTCCTCCAACACCCTTTGTGGTGTCGTATCTTTTACTTCTTATGTTAAAACCACCATTATTATTTTTGCTTTTAAAAGTTAATTTTAGGGACTTCCCTGGTGGCACAGTGGTTAAGACTCTGCCTGCCAATGCAGGGGACATGCGTTCGAGCCCTGTTCCGGGAAGATCCCACTGCTGTGGAGCAACTAAGCTCGTGTGCCACAACTACTGAGCCCACGTGCCACAACTACCGAAGCCCGTGCGCCTAGAGCACGTGCTCCACAACAAGCCACCACAATGAGAAGCCCGTGCACCACAACAAAGTGTAGCCCCCGCTCACCACAAATAGAGCAAGCCCACGTGGAGCAACGAAGACCCAACGCAGCCAAAAATTAAGTAACTAATTAATTAATTAAAAGAAAAAAGTTAACTTTAAAGAAAAAATCTTTTAGACAAAGGGGGAAAGCTTCTATACTTACCACACACTTCCCACCTGGTGCTCTTCATTCTCTGAAGATCCGTTTCCACCCAGTATCTCTTTCCCACACCTAAACAACTGAACATTTCTCGTAAGGCAAGGCTGCTGGACGATCCCTTCAGCGTTGGTTTGTCTGGAAAAGGTCCACTCTGCCTTCATTTCTGTTTTCTTTGAATATGGAATTTAAGGTTCCAACACTTTGAAGACGTCATTCCAGCATGTCTGTTCCTGATAAGTCGCTTCACACCCTTGTCTTTGCTCACCAGTACATAACGTGCCTGTTTCGTTTGCTTTTAAGATTTATTCATCCTTGGTCTTCATCAGATTATCATGAGCCTTAAAGTGGGTTTTGGTGGGGTTTTTGGTCTGTCTGCTGAGGTTCATGGATCTGTGGGCTTACACGTCTTGTGTTTGGGAAAATTTCAGCCATGGTTTCTTCCAATGTTTTTCTGCCTGCCTTCCACCCTCCCTCCTGCTTTTCTAGGTCTCAGATGACACGTGTTGGACCACTCAGTATCATCCAACAGGCCACTGAAGCTCTGTTTGATGTTTTAACTCTTCTGGCCACCGTCAGGCCGCTTCAACGCTCACCTATTCCTAGAGGGCCCAAGGGCAAGCCCTGCTCCCTACCTTCCCAAGAACCAGGGGCATCAGGGAACATGAGGTCTCAGGCTCGCTGCATCCTGCACAAGAAGCCTGGCCGTGGGACAGGCATCAGAGGCTGCCTAAAGCCACCAAAGTAGCTGTTCTCCACCACGTGCAGCACGGGTCTCAAACGGCCCCTGGGGCACCACTGCCCTGGGAGGAAAGCTGGACGTCACATACCGATAGTAGTCATCACATAGAAACTATTGGTTGAATTATTTTCCCTGAAGAAAACAAGTAACTCTGAAGTTATCGCTATCACCCTAATCCTGAGTGAGGAAAGAGGGTTTTTAAAACAGCACCAGAAATTCCAAGTGAAAATGCCAGGCACATGTCTTTGAGGGGAGCCCAAGGTCAAGACATGCTGCCCCAGTGCCCCTAGTAAGTTTACCGAGCTCTTCAGAGCTGCGTCTTCAGCTTCCTACGGCTGCCACTTGCGAGGGCGGTTCTTGTGAATTCTTCTGTGACCAGACACCTTGTGGAGAGGCGCAGCCCAGACGCCCCCTTCCCACAGTCAGTGAGAAAGTTGAGCGCTGACTTTGGAGGCCAACGACAGCAAGTGAATCAAGCCCCCGGCAGGTACCTCATGTGTGACATCCCTGCCAGTCCCCTCTAACTTTCTTGCCTTTGTGTCCCCTTGTCTTGTGTTTCTAACCTTAATTTCTTTTTGCAACAAAGGGAACTATAAATAAAACTTTATATTGCAGACGGAGAGATGAAAATAAATCAAGCTGACCAATTAACCTATAATTAGTTGCTGAGAGTTGAGAGAATGAGGAAGCAACAGTTGATTGTATCAATTGTTCAAACATTTTTATTGTCTGAATAAAATTTAAATCTACATATCGACATTGGTTATGTTCAGTAGGGAAAGTATTTTCTTGGAGATAAGTTTCCATTGTGAGTTAAGCATTTCCAGTTAGAGAATCCCTCAAAGGGTCAGATCTGAAGTTTACATCCTGCTGAACAAGAAAAGCTAACCTGGCTCCAGAGAAAGCTTCCCAGCACAACGTTCAAAATTTGCTCCTGATAACCAAAAATAAAACGATTTGAATTCAAGACACGTTAATCATTCACCCAGGACAGAGAACTTGACTTTTAAGCAGGTTGAGGCAAATATTTTCCCCTCAAATAACTAGAGGTGCACCCTGCTTATCTTGGAACCATTTCTCTTGTTCCCTGAGACTGAGGGGTGGTGGTCCAGCATCGGACGTGGGGCACGAGGGACCCCAATCTATGACGGTTTCCAGGATGGAACTAAACACATGCACGACAAGCCTCTGCCTAAGGGACTCAAACGTCTGTGTATTAAGGTAGCTGGTAAGATAGGTGACGTTCAGTAACGTTTCAGTGTAACAGCTGGTTTTCATTTCTTTCCTGGAAGTTTTACGTTTCGTCCAGTGATCTGATCATGGCTGGGCAGTGACCGCTGCAAGAAGCAGACTGCTGGAGATCACCGTCTGCACTGCCGGTGCAAGAGCAGCCCTGACAGATCTCAGTGGGGCCCAGTGCAGCTTCCTCAGTAAAATAAACCCGAGTTTAAAAACATCTGGGGCAAGTGCTGACATCCAACTAGCACCAGCTGAACACCTGCTACATTCCACAGTGTGGCAGCCGGTGGAGCCAGCAGGACGTGCCCGCGCGTACACGTGCCCAGGCCCTGCGGGGCTCAGAGCAGGGAGAGCACCACCTGGGGCAGGAGGGCAGTGGGGGGCAGCTCAGGCAAAGGCCGGACGCAGGCGAGCCCCGGGCAGAGTCAGGGAGAGCACTCGGGGGCCACGAGAGCTGCGGAAGCAAGGCCACGTGGTGCAAACCTCGGAGAGCGCCCTAAGGGTCTGGGCAGGGATGGCGGGAGCAGGGGGGCACCCAGGCGTCTCTCTGGCTGTCAGAGGGAGGGTGGTGCACTGGGGCCGCGCAGCCAGGGCTGCCGTCAGACAGGGAGAGGCACAGAGGAACAGCAGACGGAGAAGGACCTGAGGGGGACGAGAAGCAGGTGGGCCGCTGGGGCGACACCAGGCCTGGGTTTGACCCTCATCAACGCTCTCAGTGACCCGCACAGCCACACTCCTGCTCATCCTCGTACGTCAGAGGCAATTCCAGGGTTTGGATTTTCCATCCTGAGCCCCAAGTCCATGCACGCTAAGCCAGACGGGGGTAGAAGCCAGAGGGGAGTTCGGAGGCTCTCGCCACCTGAGAGGCTGCAGCCTGGAAATGTGACGCTCCCTGCAGCTTAGAGCACAGAGGGGGTGAGGGGTGTCCCCAGCACACATCAGGGCCCCACTGTTGTGTGGCCACCAACAACCCCTCACCCTTCCTCACGCTCGGCCTCCCACCTGTCACTACGAGGCAACGACAAGCTCTGGAGGTAGCAATGCTGGCGCCCCACAGGCTGTGGCTGCACCAGGACGCAGCGCCCGCGAGCTCGGGACCCGGGGCAGGGGCCGGCCGGCAGCGTCTGGCCCCCGACCCTCGCTGAGCCTGAGCTGCCACGGTGAACAGGGAGGCCCAGCCTCTCCCGCCAGGCCGTTCCGGGCGGCTGTCCCATCCCTCAGCCAGAGACAGAGACAGGAAGAGCCGGTCCTCGAGGGCCCGAGGCAGCACGCGGACGAGGCACAGCTGCTGCGCTCCTGAGGACTCAGTCACTGGTCAGGAAAGCCCTCCCAGCCCCGCGCCCACAGGGAGGATACGTACCACGCCAGGCGGTTCCACGGAGCGCGCTGTGCTTTACCCACCCTCAAGGCTCATCCAGTTCCTTCCCTCACCCGAGCTCGACTAACTGTTCTCAGAACTAACCCTACGCTGAAAATCGGGTCTGAAGGCACCAGCCCTGCCCGTGCCACAGGCCCAGGCTCAGCGCTTCCGCCGAAGCGGGCAGGGAGGGGGCTGTCTCGGCCCCTCTGAGATGCCCCAACCTCGCCTGGAACTCGCATGACCAGACCCCCCCAGGTGCCCACAGACGTGCTCTCAAGGGTAGCCGGCGAGGGTGCTCTCGGGGTGCAGGCGGGAGAAGCGCCCAAGGGTCCAGATGGGGAAGATGTTTCTGTAGCTCGTGTAGCTGATGGCACAGGACTTGTTGAAGACCCCAGCGATGTTGTCCTGAAAGAACACAGGGAACGAACACAACGTCTCCACCAGGTGCTGGGCAGCTCCCTGAACCGGGACGCTGTCTGGAGGGCTGGCCTCAGCACGTGGGCCTACCACCACCCCAGCTCTCGGACCCCAGGCCCTGCAACAAACCCTCCAGCCCAGGCCACCAGCCCCTCGCAGCCCCGCCAATCCCGGACTCATCCAAGGCGGGGCCAGCCTCACGTGACCTTGTGACCCCATGCCCTTCCACACTTCCTTCCGAGTGAGGGGCTGTCAGCCTCAGCCCAAGGGTGTCCTGGCCCGTGGGCTTCTCCTCCGCCAGCTCCTTCCCCGACACCACCAGCCCTGCCGCCAAGCCAGTGCTTCAACTGCAAATGGCCCAGGCCTTCAGGACCCGCCACCATTACAGACCTGCTGCCAACACAGGCCACTCACTCGTACCTGGGGCCAGTCGCCATTGGGCAGCTGTTTTCCAAGCAGGTAGCTGACTCCTCTCTCCAGGGCCGCTACGTCAGGGTGCCTGCAGGGAGAGGGGCACTGAACACTCACACCACCACTCTGCATGAGCCCACCTCCGGCTGCGGACAGACCTGCGTCCTCACCCTTACACAGCCAAGCACAGGGACAAGGATGTGAAACGCTGCACGATGACAGACAGACCTGAACTGCCTGCCAGACCCGCCGGTAACAGTCGGCCCACCAGACACCCCGAGAGCAGGAAACGCCACCAGGGCAGAGGCGAGAGGGCAGGAGGGCAGCCCACGCGTGGCCGGGCGAGCAGTCCCTGCCATGAGGTGCTGCGCTCCTGTCCACCCGGCCACTGGTCCTCAGGGCCTTCTGAGGGCCACCGAAGCCACATGTGCTAAGCTTGCTCATCCCAACCTGATGAGACACCAGAAGGCTCGATGGCTCAGGACGGAGCTCAGCCTGCCCGCTCCTGCCCACACTACCTGGCCTTCCTTTGAGGGGGTTTTAGGGAGATTTCCCAGGGGCCCCAAACGCAACAGGGCAGCACAGACTGGGACACCGTGTGCACGTCTGCGTGTGTGTGTTGTGCGCACGTGCCTGAGCACGTGTGTGGCTTAGGGCCAGCTGCGGACACAGAGCACGTGCTGCCACACCTCACGCTGCTGACGGCCCTGCTCCCCTGGCTGTCCCTGTTGGGGGGCCTCTTTGCACGACCTGCCACCTCGCCCTGGGAGCCTGTTGAGGGGGCCCCGCAGGCCTCGCGTCCTCTCACTGCTGCACTCGGAGCTCAGCTGCCGTGCCCGCCCAGGCTGCCGGCTCACCGCCCTTCCTTCGCCCAGCCCCGCGGCTCTGGGACAGGCCTCATCGCCCCCACCTGACGGCCATCAGCCCCATCAGGGCCCAGCACGTGTTGTGGATCTGGGACCGGGCGCTCTGCACGTAGCGCCGCTGCTCACAGGACTCGAAGTCCTCCCCCCAGCCTCCATCTGCCATCTGTCGGGACAGCAGGAAGTCGCAGGCCTGGGAGACCTCTGCACAGGCAGCCCTGCAGAGACCAGCAAGACACGAGACACCATCATGTCGGGCGAAGTCCCTGCCCCCCTTCTTGCCCTTGCCAGGCCCCTCAGGGTCACGGGGAGGGGCGCGTGGGCCCCCGCACTCAGGCCTAGCCCACCGTGGGACGTGAAGCGGGACAGAGGCGCCGGCACCGCAGGGCTGTTGGAAGGTAAAGGGAGATGTCGTGCCTCTGCAGATGGCCTCCTGGACGTGACCCACCAGCAAAGCAGCCCTCGCGGAGGTGGCAGGAGACAGCTGACCCGAGGCCTCCTCCCTTCTCTCAGCCAGCGTCCTGCCTGGCCTCGGGCCGCTCCTGCTCCTACTTGGGTGTGGGGCTTGGGTATGGGCGGGTGAGCTGGGGGAGGGCAGAGGGCCAGAGGCTTCCCTCCCCCACACGAGCCCGGAGGCTGCGCAGAGCAGCGAGGCACAGTGGCTCGTACATTTTCTGGAATCCTGATTTTATCTCACTGCTTAAAAACACGTAAGAACACCCCCAAAGTCAAACAACAAAGGGGGAAACACCCCCAGCAGAGTGTCATGCTGAGAAGACCCCCATCCCGCCAAGGTGGGAATGTCCACACTCACCCGTCGCGGTAAATGTGCCCCATGCAGGCGAAGGCTTCCAGCCCAAAGCAGGTGCCGTAGGTGAAGCACACCCCCCAGGAGCTGGAGGAAGAAGGGGACAGCGCCCAGCCCCTGAGTCCTCGTTCACAGCGGGCGCAGGTACTCCCTCCAGCATGGGGGTATACGGGGGGCTGCGGCTGTCTTCAGGAAAAGCATCCACAAGGCCTTCAGCACTAAGACAGACCTACCCAACCTGGCCTCCGTGGGCGGCTCCACGTGCTGGATCCAAAGCCAGAGGAGGGGTGGAGCCACCAGGCCACCGCGCCCTTCCAACGCCCTCAGCTACACTGCCTTAGCAGCATGCTGAGCAGTCACCACCGGGGGAGGCTGGGCATTCAGAAAGGAGCAAGGCCCACCAGGAACATGTCCAGAAACCCCTGGGGCAGCACAAG
Organism: Mesoplodon bidens; assembly: GCF_964165515.1. Lineage (NCBI taxonomy): Eukaryota > Metazoa > Chordata > Mammalia > Artiodactyla > Ziphiidae > Mesoplodon > Mesoplodon bidens. The sequence goes on along the minus strand of NC_138161.1, from coordinate 1,067,613 downwards.
CACCCCACACGCATCTGCGCCCACAGGCATCACTCACCCTTCCCAGGAGCCATCAGGCCTCTGCTTCTGCCGACAGAACTGCAGGCCCCGCTCGAGGGTCTCCCTGGAACACAGCAGGATGAACACGCCCGATGAACAGTCCAGCAAAACAGCAACTCACCTGCTACCCCCATTCCCCCCACTCTACGGCCTCAAAAGAATGAGCATGGGCCTCCCTGGTGGCGCAGTGGTTGAGAGTCCGCCTGCCGATGCAGGGGATACGGGTTCGTGCCCCGGTCTGGGAGGATCCCATATGCCGCGGAGCGGCTGGGCCCGTGAGCCATGGCCTCTGGGCCTGCGCGTCCGGAGCCTGTGCTCCGCAACGGGAGAGGCCACAACAGTGAGAGGCCCGCATACCGCAAAAAGAAAAAAAAAAAAAAGAATGAGCATGGTCTTCCTTAAAAATATGTAAAAACAAACAGTTCAGGGAGGAGATACAAGGTCGAGGAAGCAGCGATTACGGGCCACAGGAGGGGAGCACAGTGAAGTGAAAAGAAGAAATTAAGGAGAGGAAACCTCAGGGACGAACCCACATTAGAAGCAGCTGCAAACAGGATCGATATCACCGAAAACAAGGTCAGTGACACAGGCTTGAGTAAATCACATAAATGAAAATTTTAAAGTAAACAAAAAATGAGAGAGAAAATGATACATTCAGAGGACAAAGGAGATCCATCACAGGTCTAACTGGTACTTCCAAAGAAGACCTGGTTCTCTGAAAGGACCAGAGGTGAAGGTATGAATACAGCCTTTAGGGTGATCCACCCCCATGACGCTCACTCGCCTCCAGGCACCCAGCCTGTGTCATCCCTCTCGAGCGGCAGCCCCGTGTCCTGTTTGTAGCCAGCTGATCCCTGCACAGTTGATGGTCGCTGCTTCCAGCTCCCACCTGGCTGGCAGACAGACTCCCTGGCTCTACTGATCCCTCCCTTGCTGGCTCTCATGGAGCCGCCATACAGAAGCCCACGTGGCAGGAAAGTAAGGGTGGCTCCAGCCAATAGTCAGCAAGGAAATGGGGCCTGAGGCTGACAATCCGCAAGGGATGGAAACCTGCCAACAACTACACACGCCTGGGGCAGACCCTCTGTCAATGCTCAGGTGAGGCCCCAGCCCTGGCCAGCATCCTGACTGCAACCCGGGGAAATCCTGAAGCAGAGGGCCCAGCTCAGCCATGCCTGGACTCCTGACCCACAGAAACTGCGAGGTGATAAACATGTGCTGTTTTGAGCCACCAACTCAGTAAGACATGTTAATACAAAGAATGAAAGTACAAATAAACATTAGCAATAAGAAGAGCGGTATGAATATAGCTTTAGTGGAAATTAAAAAGTGAAGAGAAAATAAGAAAAACTCATGCAATACATTTGAAAACTTAGACAATATGTACAAATTACTCAGAAAATTAATGTATTGAAACTGCCTCAAGAATAAAGAGCCTGAATAGTCCTACAACTACTAAAGATATACGTAAAAAGCATAAACTTTGCCCAGAAAAAGAACTCCAAGTCTAGACATTTTGTAAGTGAATTCTACTAAATTATCAAGAACAATCGCTCTAACCTTACACAAACTCTCCTAGGAAATAGAAAGAGGAAGGAACACTTTCCCTAGTTCATTCTGGGAACTCAGCATAAGCTTCTCAACAAACCAGACAAGAGGGATATGGTAGAGTAAAAATATCAGGCTGTTCATTAATGGACACAGATGCAAAACTCTAAATTAAATATTGGGAAACTACATACAGTAGAGACATACCAATACTAAGTGAGGTTTATCCAGAAATGCAAAGATGTTTTAACATTAGAAAAATCTACAATAATTATCTACAACATTAACAGATAAAGGAGATTAATGTATAATCATTTCAATAGAGATAGAAAAATTGTTTGCTAAAATACAATACCCATTCACAACAGAGAGAAAAAACAACTTAGCAAACTAAGAAAAGAGCTTTGTTAACCTGAAAAGGGATAATTACCCAAAACCTACAGGAGATGTCATTCTTTTTTTTTTTTTTTTTTCACCCACATCACACAGCTTGTGGGACCTTAGTTCCCTGTCCAGGGACTGAACCCAGGCCCCCAGCAGTGGAAGTGCAGAGTCCTAACCACCGAACCACCAGGGAATTCCCAAATGTCATTCTTAATGGAGAAATATTAGAAACATTTCCCTTTAAAATCAGGAAATATGACAAAGATGGCATTATTACCACCTCTGCTAAGCAGAATACTGAAGTCTTAGCCAGGGCAATGAGACAAGAAAATAAACTATAGGCCTATGGATTGAAAGGAAAAATATGTCATTTACAAGTGATATGATTGTCTACAGAGAAAACCCAAAAGAATCTACAAGCAATTAATTAGAATAAAAAGAGTTACCCAGATAGATCCGCTGGTGAATTCTACCAAACATCAAAGGAAGAAATTGTACCATCTCTACAATCTCTTCCGGAGAACAGAAACAGAGGGAATTTTGCCTAACTCATTCGATGAGGACAGCATACCAAAAACAGACAAAGACATTATAAGAGAGGAAAGCTAGGGATAAATATCTCTCAGTAGCACAGATATAAAAAATCCTCAATAAAATATTAGCAAATCAAATCCAGCAATGTATAAGAAGAATTACAGATCACAAACAAGTGGGATCTATCCCAGGTATGAAAGGCTGGTTGAACATTCAAAAATCAATCAATGCAATCTATCAAATCAACTTCTTTTCTAAAGAAAAAAAATCACATGATCATATCAATAGCTGTAGAAGAAATATTTGACAAAATCTAACACCTATTCATGATTAAAAAAAAAAACTTTCAGCAAACTAGGAACAGAGGGGAAGTTCCTCAACTTGATAAAGAGCAGCCACAAAAACCCCACAGCTAACATCGTACTTAATGGTGAGAAAAACTAGATGCTTTCCTGCTGAATCAGGAACAAGAATGTCTACTCTCACCACTTGTATTCAACTTCATACTGGAAGTCCTAGTTAATGCAATAAGATAAGACAAGGAAATAAAAGGTAAACATATTGGGAAAGAAGAAATAAAACTGTCTTTGTTCACAGATTACATGGTTATCTATGTAGAAAATCCCAAAGAACCGACCAAAAAACTCCTGGCACTACTAAACAATTACAGCAACGTTGCAGGATAGAAGGTTAATATACAAAAGACAATTATTTTCCTACCAGCAATGAACAATTAGATTCTGAAATTAAAACCACAATACCAATTATGATAGCACCAAAAAAATTTTAAGTACTTAGGTATAAATCTGAAAATATATACACAAGATCTATAAGAGGGAAACTATAAAATTATGATAAAAGAATCAAAAGATCTTCCCAACTTGATCTATATATGCAATACAATCTCAATCAAAATTTCAGCAAATCATTTCATAGATATCAACAGATTCCAAAGTTTTATGCAGAGGCAAAAGAAACAGAATAGAAAACGCACTATTTAAGGGGAATAAAGTTGGAAGACTGACACTACCCGACTTCAAGACTTACTGTAAAGCTACAGTCATCAGGACTGCATGGTATCAGTGAAAGAACACACAGATAGATCAATAGAGAATAGAGAGCCCAGAAACAAACCCACACAAATACAGTCAAGTAATCATTGGCAAAGGAGCAAAGGCAATCCAATGGAGAAAGGAGAGTCTCTGTAACAAATGGTAATGGAACACCGAACATCACATAAAACATAAATACATCTAGATACAGACCTTACACCCTTCACAAAAATTAACACAGAATGAATCAGAGATTTTTGTCTTTTCATGTAAAACACAAGACTATAAAACTCCTAGAACATAACATACGAGAAACTCTAGGTGACCCTGGGTTTGGTGAAAACTTTTTAGATATAACACTCCAATCACAATCTATTAAAGAAAACACTGTTAGGTTGTACTTCATTAAAATGAAAAACTCCAGCTCTGCAGAAGACATTGTCGACAGAATGAAAATGTTAGGAGCTCTTTTGCCCCTTTCCTGTTTGCCCATTTCTGTTGCCCTCAAACCTTACAGAAATGAGGTCACTAGGTGACATTTAACCTAACTCCTGACTCACGCTCTACTGAATGCACACCATGCCTTGCCTAACCTGTCGGTCCTTTCCCTAGACGAAAAGAAGTAGGAATTAAGAACTGAGCAGTTAAAGAGTGACTAGCTGTCTACCCCCAGCAGTCCCCTTAGCAATCCTGCAGGCAGGCCGTGTGGGCAAGACAACATCTGAAGAAAGCTCATGAGGAGTCAGCCAGCCTGCACACAAGGAGAGGACACAGAGCTTGACCTCCTGCCTTGACGGTTCACTGAGATTCTTTCCCCCTTTCCCCTTTAAAACCTGTCAGGGCTGAGCAGAATCTTTGGAGTTGATTCAGGGGACATGAGCCCACCTTCTCCCCACATTGCTTCTGATTAAAGCAACCTTTCCTTTCTACCAACACTTGCCTCTCAAGTATTGGCTTTTGAGCGGAGAGTAGCCAGACCTGAGCTTGCCACAGACTGAGAGAAAATCTTTGTAAAATACATAGCTGACAAAGGGTTGCTATTTAAAATATACAAGGTACTTCTAAAACTCAGCAATAAGACAACAACCCAAATTTAAAACATGCAGAAGATCTGAATACACACCTCACCAAAGATATACACATGGCAAATAGATACATGAACAGATGTTCAGTATTATACGTCATTAGGAAATCACAAATTAAAACAATGAGATACCACTACACACCTATCGGAATGGCCAAAATATGGAACACTGACAGAACCAAATGCTGGCGAGGATGTGGAGCAACAGGAACTCTCATTCACTGCTGGTGGGAATGCAGAACGGTGCAGCCACTTTGGAAGAGAGTTTGGCGGTTTCTTACAAAACTAATATACTCTTACCATATGAGCCAACCATATGCTCTTTGGTATTTACTCAAATGAGCTGAAAACATGTCCACACAAAAACCTGCACAGGAATAATTATAGCAGGTTTATTCATAATGCTAAAACGTGGAAGCAACCAAGATGCCCTTCAATAGGCAATGGATAAACAAACTGGTACATGAAGATATGAAGAAACTTTACATGCATATTACTAAGTGAAAGAAGCCAATCTGAAAAGGCTACAGACTGTACGATTCTAACTATATGACATTCTGGAGTGGTTCCCAGGGGATGGGTGAGGGGGGAGGATGAATAGGCGGATCATGGAGGATTTTAAGAGCAGTGAAACTATTCTGCATGATAGAGTAATGATGGACACATGTTGTATACATTTGTCAAAACCCACGGAACGTACAACACAAAGAGTGAATCTGAACGTAAACTATGGACTTTGGATGATAATAATGTATCAATATTGGCTCATCAATTGTATTTAAAAAGTACCAAATTAATGCAAGATATTAATAACAGGGGAAATGGGGTGGGAGGGGGAGCAAAATGGCTAAACAGGAACTCCCTGTGCCATCTTTCTGTAAACCTAAAACTGCTCTATAAGACAAAGTGTATTAATTTTTTTAAGTTTAGCAGATTGCCTAGCTATAAGATCAATATCAAAATCAATTGAAGAGGCTCCTGGAAGGATGGCAGAACAGGCAGCACCGGGAACCCCTCTCCCGCCTGGACAACTACTGTACTGGCAGGATGTGCCTGATGTAACTAGTCTGGAAGTCTGCAGGCTGTTGAAGGCTTGCAACTTCCAGGGGAAGGTTTGGAGGCTTAAGCTGCTCTCAGCTCTTAGCACAGGAACAGCTACCCATCCCCCACCCCAGGGCCCAGCAGGCAGCGGTGCATGTGTCCCTGGAGCATCTTGCAGGACCTAGGGTGGGCAAAAAGGACACCGTCCTCCAAAAACTGGGAATCTGCTCTGACTGCTGCTTCTGATCACAGAGGAGCAGGCAGAGAGGCAGGAGGCCACGGCTGCTGCACCTGCCCCCAAGTGTGCCAGCCCCTGCCCTTCCGGCTGAAGTGACTTCCAGGGGATTTAAATGCTATTCACAGTAGCACTACTCACAATGGCTAAAATGTGGAAGCAACCTAAGTGTCGATCATAGATGAACAGATAAGCAAAATGTGGTTCATCCATACAATGGAATATTATTCGACTTTTAAATGGAATGAAGTACTAATAATACCTGCTAAAACGTGCATGAACCTTGAGGATATTACTCTCAGCGAAATAAGCCAGGCACAAAATGACAAATATTATATGATTCCACTTACACATGGTACTTAGAATAGTCAAAATCATAGAGACAGAAAACAGAATAGTGGTTGCCAGGGGCTGGGAAGAGTGGGGAAATGGGAGTTATTGTTCAATGGGTATCAGTTTTACAAGATGAAAAGAGTTATGGGGATGGATGGTGGTGATGGTTGCACAACAATGTGAATGTATTTAACACCACTGGATTGTACACTTAAAAATGGCTAAGAGAGTAAATTTTATGTTACATGTATTTTAACACAAGAAAAAAAAATCAGTAGCATAAGAAACCATGAGTCCACACTAACAAATAAGCAAATAAGTAAACAGGGGCAAAGCAAAGCTTTTAATAGAACACCAACCAATACATACAAAAGGAATGACAATTTTGCAATCGTTATATGAATAACTGATGCAAGCAAGAATCATCATCAGGTGCTAAAACTAATGGGTAGAAGTATGATGAGAAACAGGATATTTACATAGTTTGAAATTTTCTCCCTCAGAGGGCAGACAGCAGAAGCAAGAAGAACTACAGTCCTGCAGCCTGTGGAACAAAAACCACATTCACAGAAAGATAGACAAGATGAAAAGGCAGAGGGCTATGTACCAGATGAAGGAACAAGATAAAACCCCAGAAAAACAACTAAATGAAGTGGAGATAGATAACCTTCCAGAAAAAGAATTCAGAATAATGATACTGAAGATGATCCAGGACCTCAGAAAAAGAATGGAGGCAAAGATTGAGAAGATGCAAGAAATGTTTAACAGAGACCTAGAAGAATTAAAGAACAAACAAACAGAGATAAACAACACAATAACTGAAATGAAAACTACACTAGAAGGAATCAATAGCAGAATAACTGAGGCAGAAGAACAGATAAGTGACCTGGAAGACAGAATGATGGAATTCACTGCTGCAGAACAGAATAAAGAAAATAGAATGAAAAGAAATAAAGGCAGCCTAAGAGACCTCTGGGACAACATGAAACGCAACAACAATCGCATTATAGGGGTCCCAGAAGGAGAAGAGAGAGAGAAGACCCGAGAAAATATCTGAAGAGATTATAGTCAAAAACTTCCTTAACATGGGAAAGGAAATAGCTACCCAAGTCTAGGAAGTGCAGAGAGTCCCATACAGGATAAACCCAAGGAGAAACATGCCGAGACACACAGTAATCAAATTGGCAAAAATTAAAGACAAAGAAAAATTATTGAAAGCAGCAAGAGAAAAATGACAAATAACATACAAGGGAACTCCCATAAGGTTAACAGCTGATTTCTCAGCAGAGACTCTACAAGCCAGAAGGGAGTGGCATGATATACTTAAAGTGATGAAAGGGACGAACCTACAACCAAGATTACTCTACCCGGCAAGGATCTCATTCAGATTCGATGGAGAAATCAAAAGCTTTACGGACAAGCAAAAGCTAAGAGAATTCATCACCAACAAACCAGCTCTACAACAAATGCTAAAGGAACTTCTCTAAGTGGGAAACACAAGAGAAGAAAAGGACCTACAAAAACAAACCCAAAACAATTAAGAAAATGGTCACAGGAACATGCATATCAATAATTACCTTAAACGTGAATGGATTAAATGCTCCGACCAAAAGACACAGGCTTGCTGAACTGACACAAAAACAAGACCCATCTATATGCTGTCTATCAGAGACGCACTTCAGACCTAGGGACACATACAGACTAAAAGTGAGGGGACAGAAAAAGATATTACATGCAAATGGAAATCAAAAGAAAACTGGAGTAGCAATACTCATATCAGATAAAATAGACTTTAAAATAAAGAATGTTACAAGAGACAAGGAAGGACACTACATAATGATCAAGGGATCGATCCAAGAAGAAGATATAACAACTATAAATATATATGCACCCAACATAGGAGCACCTCCATACATAAGGCAACTGCTAACAGCTATAAAAGAGGAAATCAACAGTAACACAATAATAGTGGGGGACTTTAACATCTCACTTACACCAATGGACAGATCATCCTAACTGAAAATTAATAAGGAAACAGAAGCTTTAAATGACAAAATAGACCAGATAGATTTAATTGATATTTATAGGACATTCCATCCCAAAACAGCAGATTACACTTTCTTCTCAAGTGCGCACAGAACATTCTCCAGGATAGATCACATCTTGGGTCACAAATCAAGCCTCAGTAAATTTAAGAAAACTGAAATCATATCAAGCAACTATTCTGACCACAACACTATGAGATTAGAAATCAATTACAGGGGAAAAATGTAAAAAACACAAACACATGGAGGCTAAACAATACGTTACTAAATAACCAAGAGATCACTGAAGAAATCAAAGAGGAAATCAAAAAATACCTAGAAACAAATGACAATGAAAACACGACGATCTAAAACCTTTGGGATGCAGCAAAAGCAGTTCTAAGAGGGAATTTTATAGCTATACAAGCCTACCTCAAGAAACAAGAAAAATCTCAAATAAACAAACTAACCTTACACCTAAAGGAACTAGAGAAAGAAGAACAAACAAAACCCAAAGTTAGCAGAAGGAAAGAAATCATAAAGATCAGAGCAGAAATAAATGAAATAGAAACAAAGAAAACAATAGCAAAGATCAATAAAACTAAAAGCTGGTTCTTTGAGAAGATAAACAACATTGACAAACCATTAGCCAGACTCATCAAGAAAAAGAGGGAGAGGACTCAAATCAACATAATTAGAAATGAAAAAGGAGAAGTTACAACAGACACCGCGTAAATACAAAGCACCATAAGAGACTACTACAAGCAACTCTATGCCAATAAAATGGACAACCTGGAAGAAAAGGACAAATTCTTAGAGAGGTATAACCTTCCAAGACTGAACCAGGAAGAATTAGAAAATATGAACAGACCAATCACAAGTAATGAAATTGAAACTGTGATTAAAAATCTTCCAACAAACAAAAGTCCAGGACCAGATGGCTTCACAGGTGAATTCTATCAAACATTTAGAGAAGAGCTAACATCCATCCTTCTCAAACTCTTCCAAAACATTGCAGAGGGAGGAACACTCCCAAACTCATTCTATGAGGCCACCATCACCCTGATACCAAAACCAGACAAAGATATTATAAAAAAAGAAAATTACAGACCAATATCACTGATGAATATAGATGCAAAAATCCTCAACAAAATACTAGCAAACAGAATCCAACAACACATTAAAAGGATCATATACCATGATCAAGTGGGATTTATCCCAGGGATGCAAGGATTCTTCAACATACTCAAATCAATCAATGCGATACACCATATTAACAAATTGGAGAATAAAAACCATATGATCATCTCAATAGATGCAGAAAAAGCTTTTGACAAAATTCAACACCCATTTATGACAAAAACTCTACAGAAAGTGCACATAGAGGGAACCTACCTCAACATAATAAAGGCCATATATGACAAACCCACAGCAAACATCATTCTCAATGGTGAAAAACTGAAAGCATTTCTTCTAAGATCAGGAACAAGACAAGGATGTCCACTCTCACCACTATTATTCAACGTAGTTTTGGAAGTCCTAGCCATGGCAATCAGAGAAGAAAAATAAATATAAGGAATACAAATTGGAAAAGAAGTAAAACTGTCACTGTTTGCAGATGCCATGATATTATACATAGAGAACCCTAAAAATGCCACCAGAAAACTACTAGAGGTAATCAATGAATTTGGTAAAGTTCCAGGATACAACATTAATGCACAGAAATCTCTTGCATTCCTATACACTAATGATGAAAAATCTGAAAGAGAAATTAAGGAAACGCTCCCATTTACCACTGCAACAAAAAGAATAAAATACCTAGGAATAAACCTACCTAGGGAGACAAAAGACCTGTATGCAGAAAACTGTAAGACACTGATGAAAGAAATTAAAATGATACCAATGATGGAGATGGAGAGATATACCATGTTCTTGGATTGGAAGAATCAATATTGTGAAAATGACTATACTACCCAAAGCAATCTACAGATTCAATGCAATCCCTATCAAATTACCAGTGGCATTTTTTTTGGAGCTAGAACAAAAAATCTTAAAATATGTATGGAGACACAAAAGACCCTGAATAGCCAAAGCAGTCTTGAGGGAAAAAATGGAGTGGGAGGAACCATACTCCCTGACTTCAGACTATACTACAAAGCTACAGTCATCACGACAATATGGTACTGGAACAAAAACAGAAACATAGATCAATGGAACAGGATAGAAAGCCCAGAGATAAACCCATGCACCTATGGTCAACTAATCTATGACAAAGGAGGCAAGGATACACAATGGAGAAAAGACAGTCTCTTCAATAAGTGGTGCTGGGAAAACTGGACAGCTACATGTAAAACAATGAAATTAGAACACTCCCTAACACCATACACAAAAATAAACTCAAAATGGATTAGAGACCTAAATGTAAGACCGGACACTCTAAAACTCTTAGAGGAAAACATAGGAAGAACACTCTTTGACATAAATCACAGCAAGATCCTTTTTGACCCCCCTCCTAGAGAAATGGAAATCAAAACAAAAATAAACAAATGGGACCTCATGAAACTTAAAAGCTTTTGCACAGCAAAGGAAACCATAAACAAGACAAAAAGACAACCCTCAGAATGGGAGAAAATATTTGCAAATGAATCAACGGACATAGGATTAATCTCCAAAATATATAAACAGCTCATGCAGCTCAATATTAAAGAAACAAACAACCCACTCTAAAAATGGGCATAAGACCTAAATAGACGTTTCTCCAAAGAAGACATACAGATGGCCAAGAAGCACATGAAAAGCTGTTCAACATCACTAATTATTAGAGAAATGCAAATCAAAACTACAATGAGGTATCACCTCACACCAGTTAGAATGGGCATCATCAGAAAATCTACAGACAACAAATGCTGGAGAGGCTGTGGAGAAAAGGGAACCCTCTTGCACTGTTGGTGGGAATGTAAACTGATACAGCCACTATGGAGAACAGTATGGAGGTTCCTTAAAAAACTAAGAATTACCATATGACCCAGCAATCCCACTACTGGTCATATACCCAGAGAAAACCATAATTCAAAAAGACACATGCACCCCAATGTTCATTGCATCACTATTTACAATAGCCAGGTCATGGAAGCAACCTAAATGCCCATCGACAGACGAATGGATAAAGAAGTTGTGGTACGTATATACAATGGAATATTACTCAGCCATAAAAAGGAACGAAATTGGGTCATTTGTTGAGACGTGGATGGATCTAGAGACTCTCATACAGAGTGAAGTAAGTCAGAAGGAGAAAAACAAATATCGTATATTAACGCATGTATGTGGAACCTAGAAAAATGGTACAGATGAACCGGTTTGCAGGGCAGAAGTTGAGACACAGATGTAGAGAACAAACGTATGGACATCAAGGGGGGAAAGCCACAGCAGGGGTAGGGATGGTGGTGTGATGAATTGGGCAATTGGGATTGACATGTATACACCGATGTGTATAAAATTGAAGACTGATAAGAACCTGCTGTATAAGAAAATAAATAAAATAAAATTTCAAAAATTAAAAAAAAAACACCTTTCTCCCACAAAGAAAAAAATATTAACTTTACAGTTAGGAAAACAAGTGGCCATCTCCTTAATCAACAGTCAGTGTTGACACACGCTTCCTAATATGATGCACTGAGAAGCCCCATCACTTTTGTTACTTGCCTGACAAAAGTGCTTAATTTTATAACCTGAATCTTGTCATGGGCAAACACAGAAAAACATACACTGAGGACATTCTACAAAATAACTTGCCATATGCTTCAAAAATGTCAGTCATCAAACATGAGGAAAGACTAAAGAATTGTTCCAGGTTAAAGAACTAATATATGACAACTAAATACAATGACCCTGGATTAGACCTTGAGGAAAAATGTTTCTATAAACCACACCACTGGTACAACTAGGACATTTGAAATAAGTTCTATAGATTAAATAATGGTATTATACCAATGTTAATATTGTGACTCATATTTACATAAGAGAATATCCTCATTAAAAAAAAATACTAAAAGAAGCCACGACAATGAGAAGCCCGCACACTGCAACGAAGAGTAGCTCCCGCTCACCGCAACTAGAGAAAGCCCGCGCACAGCAACAAAGACCCAACACAGCTATAAATAAATAAATAAATAAATAAATAAATAAATAAATAAATAAATAAATTTATCTTTAAAAAGTACTAAAGGGCTTCCCTGGTGGCGCAGTGGTTGAGAGTCTGCTTGCCTCCCACATGCCTGGGCCCGTGAGCCATGGCCGCTGAGCCTGCGCATCCAGAGCCTGTGCTCCGCAACGGGAGAGGCCACAACAGTGAGAGGCCCGCATACTGCAAAAAAAAACCAAAACCAAAACCAAACAAAACAAAAAAACCCTGAAGTATTTAGGGATTAAGGTAATCACATTGGCAATTTACTTTCAAATGGTTCAAGGAAAAACATATATGGGAGGGAGTATGATGAAGGAAATACAGTAAAATGTTAAAGTGGAATTAATTAAAGAAGCTTCACCTAAAGCTGGAGTCAAGACAGGCCTGTAAAGGAAGTGCTCAGGCCCACCAGGCATCACCAATTACCCCAAACAGGAAAAAATGGCCCTCCACATCTCAGGCAGGAAGGTGTCTCTGCTTACTATCCAGCAGGAAGAAGACAACTCTCTTTCCCACAACAGCCCAGCCAATCAGAGACAGCAGCAGCCCATCAATGGGATGCCTCCATACTCTGGATCCCCAACCCCTCCAACAGACTCCTTGGTTATCACAGCCCCTATAAAAGTAAGTTCCCTTTCTTATTCTCTGGATTTTCCTGTGATCTGTCACAGTTCGCATGTCCCGAGTTGCAATTCCTCTGGCTATTCTGAATAAACTCACTTTTGCTGGAAATTAACTGGCTATTATTAAAGTTGACATTAACAACTGAGCAATAGTTGGAAGAGGTAAATAGGAGTGCTTTTTTCTCCTTTTATAACTTTCCTATAAGTTTGAAGTTAATGAAGAATTTCAAGTCAATCTAGTAAAATGGAATATCCCACATATGTATTACTAGAGTAACTGACGCCCTCAAACTATACCTAAAAACACTCCTAGATAAATTAAAAATTTTAATATAACAAGTTAATATATTTGTTTAAAAAATAAAAACTTATGTTCAAACTCTCTAGAGGTAAAAATAATAAAGTAATTGGGGGAAAGTATCTGTAACATAAGATACAGAATTACTTATTGTGCTTAATAAACATGTAAGGCAAGAAGAAAAATCATCCCAGCAACAAAGTTGGAAAGGGTATGAATGGCAATTCATACGTGAAAGAAGAAACAGAAATGACCTATAAATGTCTGGAAAGAATATTTTAGCTCAGTAATCTCCAAAGAAATACAAATGAAGTAAATCCACCAGAAAACTATTATAATTTACCTTCCAAAGCAGGAATTTTTACACAATAACAATAGTTATTCTGTGCTTATCACATGCCAATCTCCCAGTGCTTTCGTGTGGTATCTCAATCCTCCCAGTTCCGTGAGGCTGTACTATTGCCGCATGTGGCAGGGGGAACCTAGGCAGGGGGTGAAGTGACTGGACTAGGATCTCAAGCAGAGAAGGGGCAGGGGCATCCACCCAGTCAGGCCGACTCCAAGCCCCCATGGCTCTAGGGAAGAATAAAGGTCCTGAACAAAGATTTAACAAGAGGATACTGGTTCAGGTTCAAATGGGGAGAAGCTAGAAAACAGCAATGAAAATTCAGAAATAACCATTACAACTCATGTTGGAGGAGAATGCCCAATGACAAGGGAAGTTATCAGCTGCTCTCAGGAACCTCACAGTAAACGGAGCCAGTTACGTGAAAGGTGCACCGTGGAGATCAAACAGTCAGAGTGCCCTCTTCTCAGGGCTGAGGAAGGGCACCTGGCTTTCTTTCTGGTGCTTTTCTGTATCGTCCAAGTCTCCTTCAAAGAGCTTGCTTTACTTTTATTGTAATAATTCTTAAAAAGATGAGTAAGAAGGAAGATCAATACTGTGAGGGCATCTCTGAGGACAAGGCTGCCAGAGGAAAGGACCCCAGATCACACGCACAGCACATGGCCAAGGGACCAGCCTGGCCTGGGTGACAAAAGGAAGACTAGACACAGTGCCCGCTTGTGCCCCCTTGTGGCTGCACCGCCTGCCAGAACAGATGGAAACCAGCAAAAACATGACTGGATACTCCTCCAATTTTTTTTGGAAATAAAGCAACATGCTCCTAAATAACTCAGGGGCCAGAAAACTCACAATAGAAATAGAAAATGCTTTTAACTGAATGATACATCAAAACTTACTTATAAACTTAAGTGTACATTTAAAAAGAAAGCCCTGGGCTTCCCTGATGGCGCAGTGGTTGAGAGTCCGCCTGCCGATGCAGGGGACACGGGTTCGTGCCCCGGTCTGGGAAGATCCCACATGCCGCGGAGCGGCTGGGCCCGTGAGCCATGGCCGCTGAGCCTGAGCGTCCGGAGCCTGTGCTCCACGACGGGAGACGCCACAGCAGTGAGAGGCCCGCGTACCGCAAAAAAAAAAAAAAAAAAAAAGAAAGCCTGAAAATCATTTATCTAAGCATCCATTGAAGAGAGCTTTCTCCTCTGTGGGAGGATTTACTGCAACTTCTTATTTTTCAAACCGTGGTCGCAGACCATTGGTGAGTTATAATTAACATTTGTTTAAATGGAAAATATACATATTATTTATACCTATATAGATAAAGGGACAGTATACATCTTTAATTTTAGCTATACCTTAGAGATAGATTTATTAATAGATTAATTATCTGTCTGTAAGCAATAGTTTCATACAGTACAAAATAGGATGCACGCATGCCATATACTGAAAAGAAGAAATACGTGTTCAGTTATTACAGTGTTGTCTCAGTTAGTTGTACGGTTCTATACACAAAGGTATGGGCATGATATACACTGCGTCTCTCACTAAGGAATGGCCCATCATGCTGGAAAACGGCCACTCTCACACGACGGCAAACTGAGCAACAGAAGCACCACGTGGCCAACCACAGCCACCCTCTCTGCCCTGTACACACAGCGATGGCTCCTCAAGGCCAGGCTGCAACCTCTCTGATAGGCTCAGGCTTTGTTGCCTTGCCTTTTCAGATTGCAGCCAGGGAGCAATCTCATAACTAGTTGCAAGCCTGGGAATTCTGGTGGCGTTTTCCTGTACAGTTATAGCTCAGCAATCAGTTTAGAGGTTGTTCTCCATCCTTCAAATCATTCTGCCTACTCAACGCAGAGCAACCCTCTTCAGCAGTGATGTGGGGATCCTGCAGCCCCTTCCTGTTCTATGCTTCCCAGTCTAGTAGAGCAACATTGGGATGAACCTGTAGACACCAGAGAATCTCATAATGTAATTTCCAGAAAGCATATATTTTATTTTAACTGTATTATGTAGAAAGAATTTATATTCATTTAATGTCGTTCATAGGCAATTATGCTATCCTCTAAGAGTGAATGTGTAATTATTCTGTAACAACTTCCTTGCATCATTTTTTCTCTAGGTAAGCTTTTGTAAGTTTTTGAAATTGAGAAAATAACATTTGAACTAATAAAGTTGAAAAATCAGCATTTTTTTAAAAAAGAGGCTTCTAAAAAAAAAAAATACAGACTGCTATAGAAGTTCCCTTGCCAAAACTGATTCATAAAAGAGCTAAAGTTTGTTTGTTTACAAAACTACTAGAAAATACAGATAAAAGAAAATGACTATATATGAAAAGTTGGATGTGTGTTTTCAGGAGAAGGCATGCGGGGGACTTCCCTGGTGGCACAGTGGATAAGACTCCACGCTCCCAATGTAGGGGGCCCGGGTTCGATCCCTGGTCAGGGAACTAGATCCCACGTGCATGCCGCAACTGGAAGTTTACATGCCACAACTAAGGAGCTTGCCTGCCGCAACTAAGGACCCGGGGAGCTGCAACTAAGACCCAGTGCAACCAAATAAATAAATAAATATTTAAAAAAAAGAAGGTATGAGGAATAAGGATGCATTTTTGTTGAAAGGAAAAAAAGAAAGTAATTTTGTTCTAAGTAAAATGATTGTTCCAGAATAAGAAAGGAAAAAGGACAAAACCTGAATGGATATAAAAAGCTGTAGGTTTATAGAAAAGGAATCTGGAGAAAGGATTTTTATGTGTAGTCACGTTGACTAAGACTGGAATGGATTTATACAAGTTTTTTAAAAAGGAAGAATTTTAATATCAAAATTACACTGGTTCTGGGACTTCCCAGATGGCTCAGTGGTTAAGAATCTGCCTGCCAATGCAGAGGACACAGGTTCGAGCCCTGGTCCGGGAAGATTCCACATGCCACGGAGCAACTAAGCCCATGCACCACAATTACTGAGCCTGTGCTCTGGAGCCTGTGAGCCACAACTACTGAGCCCGTGTGCCACAACTACCAAGCCCGTGTGCCACAACTACCAAAGCCCGCACACCTAGAGCCCATGCTCCGCAACAAGAGAAGCAACCACAATGAGAAGTCCGCGCACCGCTATGAAGAGTAGTCCCCCACCAACTCCTTGCAACTAGAAAAAGCCCACACACAGCAACAAAGGCCCAATGCAGCCAAATATAAATTAAAAAAAAAAATTACACTGGTACGAAATTAGAATTTGCTTTTCTCTGTTAAAAGGATAGTTTTCTTAGATTATTGGTCTGCTCTTAATAAGAAAGGGTAAACACATGTTTTTCTTTACCTTTAATGTAATATGTCTAGAAAACTAAGATTCTATGATTTGTCTTTATCGGGTCTTTGATTACTTAAGAAAACTGAGTCTTCTCTATTAAAAGAAACAAGCTTTTTTACAACTATGTAACTTCTCGTATGTGTTAAATTTCATGGGAAGCATTTTCAAATAAGAAGTGATGCTGAACTTTTTTTAGGAAATATTTATGTGGAAATTATTAATAAATATTCCAGGACTTCCCTGGTGGCACAGTGGTTAAGAATCTGCCTGCCAATGCAGGGGACACGGGTTCGAGCCCTGGTCTGGGAAGATTGCACATGCCGCGGAGCAACTAAGCCCATGCGCCACAACTACTGAGCCTGTGCTCTGGAGCCCATGAGCCACAACTACTGAGCCTGTGTGCCACAACTACCAAAGCCCACGCACCTAGAGCCCATGCTCCACAACAAGAGAAGCAACCACAATGAGAAGTCCGCGCACCGCAATGAAGAGTAGTCCCTCCCCAACTCCTTGCAACTAGAGAAAGCCCACACGCAGCAACAAAGACCCAACGCAGCCAAATATAAATTAAAAAAAAAAAATTACACTGGTACGAAATTAGAATTTGCTTTTCTCTGTTAAAAGGATAGTTTTCTTAGATTATTGGTCTGCTCTTAATAAGAAAGGGTAAACACATGTTTTTCTTTACCTTTAATGTAATATGTCTAGAAAACTAAGATTCTATGATTTGTCTTTATCGGGTCTTTGATTACTTAAGAAAACTGAGTCTTCTCTATTAAAAGAGACAAGCTTTTTTACAACTATGTAACTTTTCGTATGTGTTAAATTTCATGGGAAGCATTTTCAAATAAGAAGTGATGCTGAACTTTTTTTAGGAAATATTTATGTGGAAATTATTAATAAATATTCCAGGACTTCCCTGGTGGCACAGTGGTTAAGAATCTGCCTGCCAATGCAGGGGACACGGGTTCGAGCCCTGGTCCGGGAAGATCCCACATGCCGCAAAGCAACTGAGCCCGTGCGCCACAACTACTGAGCCTGTGCTCTGGAGCCCATGAGCCACAACTACTGAGCCCACGTGCAACAACTACTGAAGCCCACACGCCTAGAGCCTGTGCTCCACAACAAGAGAAGCCACCACAATGAGAAGCCTGCACACTGCAATGAAGAGTAGCCCCTGCTCGCCGCAACTAGAGAAAGCCTGTGCACAGCAACAAAGACCCAACACAGCCATAAATAAATAAATAAATTTATTGAAAAATAAATAGATAAAATAAATATTCCAGAAATCATATGAAATTCCCAAAAATCTGGTATGCCCTGATATAATTCCAAGTCTTTTCATTTACAAATAGTTATTGTTTGTCATTTGCAAACAGTTATTATTTTGCTCTGACGCTTTTGCAAAAATGTTCCTGCAAAAGTGCTTCATCTTCAAAGAGATTCATGGAAAAGACCCTCACAAGTACTCTAGAATGTAGGCTTCTGATAACTACTCATTCTTTAGCGTTCTGTTTTCCAAAATTAAAGTATCCTTTTTCTCCTCTTTTAAGCAGTCTACAACTTACAGCAATTTAGTAAACATTTATCTTTTTCTCCCTACCTGGTCCCTCAAGAATTCTCAGACTCCTATTAAATATTCTTATTTTTCATAACAATACATATTTGCAAAAGTTAAGTAAGAATCTGTTCTTGTAACAGGACACAACTGGACAAGTCCTTGGCTTGGCCTCTTAGCCTAGAAAGACTTTAAAGATCCAATATGAGATTCCTCATGAAAAGTTCCAACGAAACAGACTTTAAAGAGCCTGTATGGTCAGTCGCTCTTCCTGCTGCACTTACATAAATAATCAGGCCAAGTTTATTGAAACCAGACTCGGTTACCTTTGATAGAAATGGAGGCGATTATAGAGAGAAAAATTATGTTTCAATAGCACACCTTTATGTACATCAGATTCTAGTACCAATAATTGTCTTTGAAGTTTGTTTTCTAAGTGTAAACTGGACTGAATCCTGAATTCTTCTGATTTCCTCCAATATGTGGCTAGAACTCTCCAAACTAACATTTACAATTTTCTTCCACTCTTTTGATTTTTTGAATCACTATGAAACTAAAACTGCCCTTTTCCCAAAGCCCTGCAAGCAAAAGCTGGACAACTTGATACGAACTTCAACAGCTCATGTGAGGACGATCCTCATGCCTGTTGCTGTGTGGCCACTCAGAAAGATCGCCGGAGACATTCACACTGAAAACCAGGAAAATCTGTCTAATTGCCACACTCGTCCTCACTGCATCTGAAGATGCTGAGAACCCAGCATCTAGAAATCGTCTCAACTAGCTGCTCTCCAAACTCAGAAACTGAATTTATAATTTGCTTGAATTATTTACCATTGTTTTTCTTTTGTTTCCATAGAAATGCCTCTCATTGAATTACCTGATTGCGCAGATCACATAGAGACCTAATTTATGTGCAAAGACATCTACGGTGCTGCCTCCTGAGGTAAACACCCAAGGTGCATCCTGTCCTGAGGAACACTGAGGACATGTGATTGCTGACACAGCATGTGCGCCTCCGTAAACAACTTTTAAAGTTTCTGTAGACTGACTTAGAAAGGTAATACCCGAATCTGATTATAACCCATTTGATTTATTTAATTGATTAAATTTGGGCTCTGGGAAATTTTTCAGTCTTGATTATTGTTCTTTTTATAGTCATCACATTAATTTCCCAACAGTTTAAAATGCCTACCGGCAGCCACTCACATACCAAATGGTATCCATCAGGATCAGACAACTGGATGAAATTTGCAATAACGACATGAATGATGAAGATGGTGACTACATGGCCCTCCAACCTGTCAATTCAACTAGTGAAAACAGCAAATATGTGACTCTTCAGCCTGACGACAACAACGGTGGAGAGAGAGAATAACACTACACTGGTTGGTGATACTCTCAGCCAGCTGAGACAATGACCAAAATGGGGAAGCGTTAAAATCAAAAACAAACAGAGCTCAGCCTCGAAAATTCCCTGAGCAGACAAAACCAGTTTAATCATATAAACAAAGGCTAATTTAGCTTATTTTGCAAGACTAACTTGACCTGGGTCATTTCTTGTTTACACCTCTGGAAATCATAAAGAAAACTTGAACTGCTTCCCAAGGTTGATACGAGGTAATCACTGAAAATTCTAATATTGTAACCAATCACTGTGAAGAATAAACAGTTACTGCCTTCTCACAATATAAGCTCTTTATAACAATATATACCCGAGCCTCATTCAATGTTTTGGTTTGTGCACCCCTGGTTTGCAAACTGTCTTTGTGGTGTGTGCATGATAAATTTTTACTAATGATTCATTGGCTTTACTTTTAGCTATTTATGAACCTTTGACAAAATCCTAAATAAAATACTTATCAAACTGAATCCAGGGCTTCCCTGGCGGCGCACTGGTTGGGAGTCCGCCTGCCGATGCAGGGGACACGGGTTCATGCCCCGGTCTGGGAAGATCCCACATGCCGCGGAGCGGCTGGGCCCGTGAGCCATGGCCACTGAACCTGCGCGTCCGGAGCCTGTGCTCCGCAACGGGAGAGGCCACAACAGTGAGAGGCCTGCGTACCGCAAAAAATAAAAATAAAAAAAAACTGAATCCAACAATATATAAAAAGTAAAGCACATCATGACCAAGCTGAATCTATACCAGGTTTACCAAGAGCCATAAGACAACAGAATCATACAAGGATGAAGGAAAATCTACAAGAAACTGCACAGAAGCCCCATGACACAGCAAGTCCACATCCGCATCCTCAAGAAATGGGAACCTCTGTGCCCCAAAACAAAAGTCTGAGATTGTTCACAGTAGGATGATTCATAATAACCCACTGAGAGGCCCTGAAGGATATACAACAAGCACATGCATAAACAAAGCGTGGCATCTGCATTCGACAGTGGAGAGAGACAGACATGGGATTCCACGTTGGGATCACAGTGGGCAGAGGAGAACCAGGAGGGGAGCTTCTGGTAATGTGTTTGCCTGACGTGGTCACATGGGTGTGTCCACTTCATAATTAATCCAAGGGCTATATGTATGGTTTGTGGACTTCTCTAAACATGTGCCAGACTTCAACAGGAAAGGTTTATTTAAAAACTACCATTATTTGGACACAGGTGGAGCTGGGGGCACAGGCATACCTCATTTTATTGTGCTTTGCTTTACTGCACTTCGCAGACACTGTGGTTTTTACGAACTGAAGGTTTCTGGCAACCCTGCATAGAGCAAGGCTATCAGTGCCATTGTTCCAACAGCATCTGCTCACTTCATGTCTCTATCACGTTTTGGTAATTCTCACAATATTTCAAACTTTTTCATTATTATTATGCCTATTGTGGTGATCTGTGATCAGTAATCTTTGATGTTACTATTACAAAAAGAATTTGACTTGCTGAAGGCTCAGATGATGGTTAATATTTTTAGCAATAAAATATTTTTAATTTTAATTTAAGATACATACATCGTTTTCTTAGACATAATGCTATTGAACACTTAACAGACGACAATATAGTGTAAACGTAATTTTCATATGCCCTGGGAAATTCACATGACTCACATTACTGTGACATTTGCAGTGGCTGGAATTGAACCCACAGTAGCTCCTAGGCACACCTTTATGTGTCTTCTTTCAATGTTATTAAGAAGATGCAAAAAATAACTCATTTTTGTGTTATAACTGTGCTACTCTGACCCCCAGTGCACACACTTGATATACTTCAGGGCCTACAGCAGGATTCAGGAGCATCTGAAACCCCTTCCGTGTTTAAACGAGTTTTATTCCAGAGCCCCCTGTCTGAGATGGGCCCCCGGCCTGAGCACCCCAAGTGAGCAAATGGCTTGCTCGCAATGACATCAAGGTTGTCTGATTCCTTGGCCCCAAGCTGATGGTACCCATGCTGCGTGACTGAGCATCCCTGTGCCAAGGCCACCCTTACCTGATCTCTCCGGCCCTGTGGTCTGGGAACTGCTTGTGGAAATGCTTCAGCGCCTGCATCACAGCCGAGGTGCACTCCACATATGTGTAGTCAATCATGATGTCCCCTGGGAAAGAAAAGGAAGGCTTGAGAAATGTGAACTTTACCTCAGCTGCCCAATTTGGTAATTCAGGCCAAATCATGACACAGGAGAACGCCATAACGTGCAGAGCCTGTACAACACATCATGAGCCTGCCCATTCTCCAAAGGAAAGGAGGAAGCGTCACCAGTGACCAGCCTGGTGACATGGCCACCAGGTGGGAGGGAGGCATCTACACAGGTGACCTGGAGGCCCATCTGTGCTGCAGGACAGCCAGGCCAGTGGGAGGGTAACAGAGAAGCGCACACAGCAGAGCTGCACCCCACCCTGAGAAGGCCTCCACAGGAGCACATTTGCCAGTTATAGGAGCCCGACAAATGCAGACCCGGAAGGAGGGTCCAGGGGCGCACACAGACGCAGCAGGAGGACACGGCGAGCGGGTCCCCACTGTCACCTCCCTGTGAGGAGCTGTGGGCTCTGTGAGGAGCACTCAGGAGACAGGCCGGCCTTCACGGAAGACAGAGCAGGAGCCGGCCCAGGCTTGGGCCAGAGAGCCGGTGTGAATCCCACCCACCTCCGAGAGGCAGGCTGCAGCCTTTCTAACCACAACCAGGGTCTCCGCACCCTGGGAAGTCGAGAAGCACGGAACACTCTGGTGCCTGGGGGCTCCTTAGAGCATCCGCCCACATCTGCCAGAACATTTGTTGGCACTGCCCCCGCCAGGGGAAAGAGCTCCAGGCTCTGGCGGGAGGTCCAGCCTCAGGCACGCAAGGCCCCTGAGTCTGTGGCCATGTAACTGGCTGACCACTTACCGAAGATCTCTGAGGGGTTCAGAAGCTCCAGAATGTGTCCCCCACGCTTGGTCTCGTAGGTGGCAAACCCTCCATCGGGGTTTCTCATGCTCAGCAACTAAAACCAGAGGGAACATCCTGAGAATTCGCCCATGCGCTGAGCACGTGCAAGGGCCCACAGGCTGTGGCACAGCTTTCTAGAAACACCCCTAGGCTAGGAACCAAGGAGCAGGGATGGGAAACAGGGAGCCGGTTTTCATGTTAAACCAGGACCCTCAGGCGCCCAGAACAGTGGGCTGCAACCTGTATCAACCAGGTACTCCGGGACCACCCGGGACTGCTCCCCAGCACGTGCATGCTTACCACTTACAAAGCACACGTGCGCCACCAACCTATGTGATCTCCATCGTAAAAATCAGACAAAACTTGGGTGTGCTAAGTGGGTCTGTGGTGGGGTGGCCAAGACTCCACGTGCACAGCGCCCTCAGCTGTGCGACCAGAGTCCCACACCCAGCAGCCTCACCACAGCGACAGCATCGAAGAGCCGCTCTCGTGGGACGTGCTTGGTGACAAAGGGACACTTTTCCTGCAGGAGAAGGAGGGACTTCAAGGCCTCAGCTGTGCAGTCGGCAACAATCCAGCCACAGTCCAGTGTGCTGAAGGAGAAGCCGCCCTGGAAAGTGTGGGGCTGTAAGGGTGGAGGCCAAGCCCACACCTGGCCACCCCAGGCCGTGGCGCCTCGCAAGCCTGCACAGAGCCGAGGCCCATCCACACAGCGGAGGTACAGCCCCAGCCCCAAGCCACACACACGTGGACGGCCTCCAACTTCCAGCACAAGGACTGCAGCCTCTGCCCGTCACCACCTTCAGGCTCTACTGTGGGACGGGCACAAGCAACCCGCTGTGAGAACGCAGCCACGGCCATGTCCACGCCCCCACGCGCTGCAAGAACTGCCCTCCCCACTCCTCCCCTCATCACTGCCATCCATGTTCTGACAGCTTATTTAATGTCTGCATGTGCTACTGAGTGCACACAGTGTGTGACATGGCGGGGTGAAGCCCACAGAGCTCTACTGCATTTATGCTCAACTCTGCAGTCAGGAATATCTTGGGTACATCAGTGGAACCCCGCACTGTGCCTCTATCAGAACAGGAAGCCGAGGAGAGAGCCCTCCTCGAGGGCAAGGCCGGCTAACCGGGGCAGGCGGGCTTGGCCGTGGTACCTTGCTCATCTGGCGGTAGTACTTCTGGTAGTCAGGGAGGTTATCTGGGACCTGGTGAGCATCGAGGGGCAGGAGGGAACACGTCACCACCACAGCACGCGACCCCACGCAGGGACGGGCCCGCTCAGCAGGACACGCAAGGGCCCAGTGCCGCCGCCCTCTCAGCCACCAGTGCCAGTGGGAACCCTCCAGGCAGTGCCCACGTGGCCCACTGCCCCCACCCACAATCAGGGGACGCCCCGGGCTGGAGGGGCACCCCGCCTGTGCGAGGCACAGACCAGGCCTGGTCTCACCTGCGAGACCCGGAGATACTCATGAGCCTTCTGCAGGCAGGACGAAAACTCTGGCCTGTGTTGTGCACCCGCCTGGGAAAGAGGAGGGGGTGAGCCGCCAGCCAGCACACGCCTGTGCGTGGCTGGTCCCTGGACGACCCTGGTGATACCCGGCCACCACTGGGAACCGGGAGCAAACCCACCCAAGTCTCGGGGCGCTCGGGTTTCTGCCGCCAGGTCAGAAAGACATGGTGGAGCGACGGCAGAAGAGACGGTCCACACCCCCTGGCCCCAGCCCCAGCCTGTGCCCACAGGGCCCCTGCCCACCTAAGGCAGGCCCCCACGAGGCCCAGACTCCTCCCCAAATCCTGCCAACCTCATTCCCACCAGCATAAAAACACGCTTCTGTTTCTCTCTAGTACGTGCTCAAAAGTATCCCTAGCGAGCAATCTGAGCACTGAGAACAGCCTGGAGCCCGCGCCCCCTTACAGAAGACCCCACCACCTCGTCACCCCGGGAACAGCCCTCACAGGGCTCCTTGCCCCTGAAGACTTCAAGCCAGCCCCACACCTAGACCTGCCAGGCAAGACCACTGTCTCGGAGCCCAGGTAAGCGAAGGCTCAGGGCCGGCAGGTGCCGTGTCCAGCTGGATGCAGGGATGGACACACAGGAAGGGCAGGTGGGGGCTGGAGAATGAGGGACTGAGCCACATACCTCCAGCAGAGCCTGGATGGCGAACGCGGTGTCCCAGATCTGCGAGCCATTGGTACCCTGTGCAGAGGACAGCATTACAGCAGCCGCCGCCCACCCCCACCCCAACTTCCCAGACCCGACGGGTGCCTGGAGGGCCAAGGAAGGGTGCAGGGGCACCCACCAGCTCCTACAGAGAGGTAGGAGTCCAGCAGACTCCTCACCCCGGGCTCTGGGCTCTGTACCCCTGAAGCCCACGAGGCCCTCAGAGGGGCTGGTCCTGCAAGGAGCCGTGGGTCGGGCGGCCCCACCTGCCTTCACCAGGCCACCAGCCAGGACAGGGCTCCTCAGAGCACTTCCAGGATTTGGATGACCGCCGCCATGGCCTCCACTGCTTGCCCACTGGCACGGAACCCAGACCAATCGGTGGCACTAAGGGACACGAGACACTGCAGCCTGGTGGGACAATGTGTGGGAAGGACACACACAGCGCCTGGCCAAAAAGACTTGAACCGGATCAAGCCTCAGGGCCGAACCGCCAGTTTGCAGAAAATCTGGGGTGCAGAGCAGGCAGAAGGCAGACTTGCCAGGGACAAACGACCCGGGAGAGAAGGGCACCGGGAGATTGTAGGACAAAGGCGACAGCAAGGATCAGCCTCCCGGGCTGGATCCTGACACCACTGAACACACAGCAAAACCCCACCGGGGGCTGCCGTGAACTCAGCGGGGATGGCACGGCAGTTTTGTCAGGACCAGAAGCCCTCGTAACCTCCAGGGCTGGAGGTGTCAAAGGGGGTGGGGAGCCACATGAGAGCTCGTCACCCCCCTCCACTTCACGTGTTTCAGGAATCTTTTCACACAAGACTGGCAGCGTGGGGGCCAGGGAGCTGGAAGTGGGGCTCAAGTGCGCCGGGCAAGGGCACCTGGCAGGGGTGGTCTGCACTGGGCGGGGCGGGGCCCACGTGCACTCGTCCCAAAGGGCCCAGAGGTCAGTGTGACCCAAGGACATTGCTGGAGGCACCACATTTGCACACTGAGTGACAGGAGACAAAAGCCCTACAGCTCCCGGCTCACTGACCCCAGGGCCCCTGCAGCCGGGACAGAACCAGGTCAGCCCAGGCTGCCCAGTGACCCAGGAGCCCCACCCCCAGGGACACGCACAGGACGTAAGCTGGGGGAACAGCATCTACGACATCCAGACACTGGAAACCAGCAAATGGTACAAAACAGAGGTGCGGTGTACGCGGAGAGGGGCCACAGGGAGTGTGTCTCAGGACTCTGAAGGGGGTACCTCTGGGATGCTCAGCTCAGGGGGCAGCAGAAGGCACGGGTTCTGCTCTGACCGCATCCTGCTGCTGTCCTGACCCCGCTAACCAGACCCAGCATGCGAGCTGTGAGATCAGCTGTCCAGCAGCAGTTGGGCTGGCGTCTGAGAACCACCGTGGCCCTTGTCCCCCCGCCCCGAGCTGCAGCTCTGAATGACTTTGGTGTACAGACTGCTCCCGTGGTGTGACTGCAGGCCCTCAGCTCTCCCACCAGCCCCCAGGGCCTGTCAGCATCCCTGCCAGACAGCACACACCCAGGAGGTGCCCGGCGGTGCCCCTCAGATGCGGGACAAGGGGGACCTGCAGCCACTGGCCACACGCTGACAGAACATGTCGGGAGGAGTGAGTTGGGATCTTAACAAACCCAAAAGGCAGGAACGGTTGCGAGGAGGCAGCAGCTGCGGCCCTACAGCCCTTACCTGTACCTTCATGCCGTCGAGGCCCAGCCTGCGAGGAGAAGAGTCCGGGTCAGGGACCAAGGGCAGAGCCGGAAGTCAGGGGCCCAGAGCCCGTGTCCCAAGAGCAGTGCGCCCACGCAGCAGGGGACACGTGAGGACAGCTCCCACCCCCCCATCCAGCTGTGTGGAGGGCCCACCAGGGGAATAGCCCTCCCTCAAACACAGAATTCCCTGCATGGGACACGCTGGCCTTCAGGCTCTCAGCCATGCCCTCCCCGAGGGCCACGCCCTCCCAGCCACACTCACCAGAGGTAATCGGGAATCCTGGACAAGTGCTCCTGGAAGGCAGAGGAGGCCGGCCCTTCCCTGTGCCAGCACGCAAGCATGTTGATGGTCTTCGAGATCTGGAGGAGACAGCCCTGTCACGGTTCTGCTCCACACCCGCCGGGGTTCCCGGGCTGGAGGGCCGCAGTCCTACCCCACCGAGGCCCCAGCACGGCCTTGCTGCAGGCCAGGCCTTCTGTTCCAACCGCTTTCCCAAGCACTCACTGCTACCAGGCTGCAGCCCTGCCCTGGGAAAGGTGGGAATGGGCCAAGGCATGTGTGCCAAGGAGGGAGGGGGACGGCAGCAGGGAAAAGACAGGGTGACCCGTAGAGGTGACGGGAGCCCAGCCAGCTAGTGAGCAGAACCGCCACGAGGGTGACGGGCAAGGCGGGGACCCCTGAGTGGGCACATGGGTGTGGTGTGTCCTGAGCTGCCTGAGATAACTCAGGGGACGGAGGATAGGGCTGAGGGCCACGGGACAGACGGAGCGACTCGGAGGCGAGACCAGCGGCGCAGGGCCTGACTGCTCAGAGCTGGTGTTCTAGAGGCCCAGCTCTCCCACCCCGGGACCTCCTAGGCCAAGGTCCGATTACAGCGCATTTCTAACTTGCTTTATGCAGCGTTAGGTCAGAGCCCACAAAGAATTCCCTGGCGCTGAAAGGGAAACAACTGGCCCCTCGGTGGGGCGGTGGCAGTGGACGTCCCCCGGGTACCACCCGGCCTCGAAAACATCTGGGAGGAGGGTCACGCGTGGGGCTTGTGGACACTGCGCCCACTGGGCTCACACAGAGAAGCCGTGGGCTGACCCAGCACGGCGGCCACGGTCACGGCCGCCCGAGGCTCGCTGCAGCGCTGCCTCCTGCACCCAGTGCCCTAAGGCTGCAGGCCAGCCTCCCAACCCTGCACTGGCCGCCCGGGCTCACAGCCCCACGGGGCAGAGCAGAGTCAGGAGCCCAGAGGCTCCAAGAAGCCAGTCTCGAGCCACCAGCCTCAACAGGAATCAGGAGTGGAACGCAAGCACCCTGGTCCTGCAAACCCCATAGGAGAAAGGCAAATGGTGGGTTATTAGGGTTGGGGAAGGGGAGAGGACCAGGGGAGGAAAAGCAGTCCACCCCACCGGCCAGAAAGACCTAAGGAGGCGGCCTCAAGAAGCAGTGCTCCAGACACACCAGGTGGTGGGACGGGAGGGCAGGCCAAGCACAGGGGTCCTGGGGGATCAGAGGCCCACGTCCCACGTAAAGGTGTGGCAGCCTCCAGTGGGAGACCTCACCTCCAGGGAGACCCCCACTTGCAGCTCCACAGACACAGGCCTCTGGGCAACCCGCCTCCAGTCCTCGCCCACCCCAGGCCCAGACACCCAGTGGGCGAGGGGCACTGACCGGGCCGATGCTGAGGTAGTTGGTGAAGCGGTCGTCGGCTGCGATGTGCTCGTACAGCTTCTGGATGGCCCGCTGCCGCAGGCTGGCGCTGTGGTGCCGCTCGTACAGGTTGAGGATCGCTGCGAGGGAGGGGGGGCGTCAACAGGCACCAGACACGGAGAGGAGTCCCGGCCCCAGCACAGACCCCCCAGGGCGGTCGGCCCACGGCGGCCCGTCTCTGGGCCCCCCCTTGCCATCCCCTCGCCTGCTGGTGCAGCCCCCTCCCTGGCATCCTGGTGCTGCCCTGCGGCCCCTGCAGCCGTGCGGAGCGTGCTGCCTCCCAGTGCCGACAGGGCGGGGCCCGGCTCCCACCCCAGGGCCCGTCTGCAGGACCAGTGAGGGAACGAACGAATGAATGAGGGGGAACGGGGCCGCCTGCGCACACAGCACCCGCCAGGCTCCAAGGGGAGGCCACTCGGCTCTGAGCAGCCAGGAGGACCCACGGGAGACGGGTTTGGACTGGCCTCGTGGGGTCCCGGCCCCTTCTCTCCCACTGAGGAGGAACCACCGGCCCCTCAAGGCCCTGGGCTCCGAATCCTCTGTCCAGGAGCCTGAGCCCCAGGTGGGTCTGCTGGACACGAGATGTGCACGGCCAGCGCCCTTGTGCCCACAGGACCCCAATGCCAGGACTCATCATAGGGCCGTGTCCCTCCGCGTTCCCTGTCACTTTAGGTGTCGACTGACCCCCGGGGGGCCCAGCCAGCCCCTGGGGGCACCCACCATACACCACGTGGAGGAGCCAGCTGTGCGGCGTGTACAGCTCATCGGGGGCCACGCTGTCCCTGTGCGCTGGCCAGTCGATGCGGCCGTAGTCCTCCACGTAGAGCTCCTGAGGGCGGCAGTGCCTCAGCCCCAGACCTGCCCGTACCCTCCACTGCCTGCCCTCCCGAGGGCAGGCCCCAATGAGCACCCTGCTCCCCAAGCCCCATGTCAGGGCTGCTTCCCGGGGACACACTGGGGCCTGGCCTCTGCTCACAGGTGCCCTGCAGCCCATCCCACTGCACAAGCACCCAGGCAGTCATTTAGGGACAGGAGGTGGAGGCGCCACTCTGTCGGGCTCTCAGCTCCGTGGGGACCCCTGAGAGCGGGCGTACGTGGTCAGGCTCACCTGGCGGAGGCTCTGGACCAGCGGGTCCTCCTCAGCGCTCAGCCGGGTGCCGTAGCAGTAGGCCATGGGCAGGTACACCTGCCGGCAGTGGCACCAGATGGTGGAGGGATGCGCGGGCATCCAGTCAGGAAACAGCCTGGCAGGACAGCGTGTCAGCAGGGCCCCCCCAACACTGCAGCCCGGGGCCCTTTCAAGCCTGAACACGGAGTGGACGGCTGTCTCTGGCCCAAGTGGGCACAGCCGTGCTCCTGAGGGGCTCAGCCCACAGAAGCCGACAACTTCTCCTGGCTCACCAGGCGCCTCCTAAAGCCAGAAGACTTGGCTCCTAAACGGTGAGGACTGCCTGTGGGTTCCCAGTTGTGACAAACGTGCCACAGTAACAAAAACGTTAATCACGGAGATACTGAGTGAGGGGTCTACAGAAACGCTCTGGACTATCTTTTCAACTTTTCTGGAAATTGAAAACTATTCCAAAATAAAAAGTTCACCTAAAACCCTTCAGGACTGCCACAACTTCTCAAGGCCTGTGTCTTTGATCGTTACCTCTGCTGTGCTTCACCCAGATATGCAGCCTGACGTGAGCACAGCTCTGCCAGCCTCCCAGGTAGGGGCGCACCTGGGCTGTTTTCTCAACCCGTCCCTTTCGCCTCCGTCCTCGAGTGAGAGGGGAGGCCACGTGGAGGCGAGCCCGCCTCCCCTGCTCCCAGGCGTAAGGGTTGGGCGGGTGTCCTCAGCCCCACCACCCCTGGCCTCACTCTCTTGAGGGCTCCTCCACTCACCTTAAAGGGCGTTTGCTACATTTTGGGTAACATTTCCAGCATTCCTGCAGCTGAAGCGGTTCAGGGTCTCTGGTCCTTTATCCTGCACACCTGCCCTTTACACTCTAACCTATGCCCTCCAAAACAACTTCTGCCAAGACTAGCAGTGCCCTAGTTACCGAGAGGCCCGGCAACCACGGCCTGGGCCCTGCAGTGCAGGGATGCAGCCAACGCAGTCCCCCACACCCACCTCTGACACCACACCCCTCCCAGCGCCTGCTCCGTGCCTTCCTCTGCGGCTCCTTACACACCGGGTGGGTCCGAGGTCCGGCCGGCAGGCCCACTGGTGAGGAACACTGGAATGGCCCCAGACCACCTCCCGCCCCTTCCGGAGTGGCCAGCCTTGGGCAGGGCTGACCCGGTGGAGGCTGGGCCGTCGGCCCTCTCATCAGGCCCCTGATGTCATCTCCTGATCGGCCCCTTCACCTCGCACCTCTCCTCTACCGAAGTCCCCTAGCGCAAGGGCCCCCCAACCTCCCTGACAGCTCCCTGCTCCAGGGACCTCACCTCCTGAAAGTGATATTGGGGTACTTATATGTATATGAATGTATTCGGGACACATGGCCAGAGATTTCATTAGTTATTCACAAAATGTTTAAAATCTCTGGCTTATAAGTATCACACAATATGGAATTAATGTCGATTTTGCTGAGTTTTTAAGCAATATTGTAGCTCTGTTGAAAGAAAATTCTTATCTTTTAAAAACACACACTGGGGGCTTCCCTGGTGGCGCAGTGGTTGAGAGTCCACCTGCCGATGCAGGGGACACGGGTTCGTGCCCCGGTCCGGGAAGATCCCACATGCCGCGGAGCGGCTGGGCCCGTGAGCCATGGCCGCTGAGCCTACGCGTCCGGAGCCTGTGCTCCGCCACGGGAGAGGCCACAGCAGTGAGAGGCCCGCGTACCGCAAAAAAAAAAACAAAAAAACAAAAAACAACAAAAAACAAAAACACACACACTGAAGAGTTTGCAGGGGAAACAGAATGCCTGTGATCAACTTTAACATTCACTAGCGAAAAAGCCAAGGGGGACAGTCAGCGCGGCACACCCAGCGCTGGGCTGGGGAGGGCTGCATGGGCTGGCACCTCCTTTCCTTTATCTCTATAGATGCTCAAAATGTCCATAACAAGACACAGTCACAGGCATCTATGCAACAAAGGCAGCGCATCACGCCCCGCACCAGAGGTTCTGTAACCAGCCAGGCAGGACCCCACCCACCTGCCACACGGCCCAACGCCACGGCACCTCCCTCCCTCCTGCCCAAGCGGGAACCCTCTCCTATCGTCCGTAGGACTCAGCCAAGCAGGGGCTCTGCCAGGAGCCTAACGCCACCCCACTCCACTGAACGGACAGCCCCTCGTCTGACTAACAGGCAGCAAGTGACCCAGGGCGGCGTCACTCTACTCGCTGAGACAGTGGTGACTGTAGATGGGGAAGCGTACCACATTTCTGGGAACAGAGTGTTGAGACCTTCCCAGCTGTACACGTTCAGGACAGCCAACCAGAACTTCCCCCAGGAGGGGATGAACACAGCGCCACCTGTGGGGAGAGAACAGGCCCCATCACCTGCCTCTGACTGTGAACATGAGACCCTCAGGAGTCGGGTCCCCTTCAAAAGGCAGGCCTGCTAAGGATCCTCTCCCTGTCGTAAGAAGCAGGCTCCAGAACCACTCGGGACCACCCAACGCCAGGGCTGCTTGATGGAACCAACGCCTTCCCCAGAACAAGCCTGTCTGGCCCCTGCCCCCGGGGAAGGAGCAGCTGGGAAGGTGAGAGGCCCAGGCGCACACGGCAGCCCCTGTCCACACGGGCCTGGAGGTGATGAGGGAGTTAACTGTGCACGCTCGGCCTTCTCCCTCCTGAGTCCATCTGGCTGTCCCGCGCTGCACTGTCCCCACGCAGCAGACGGATCTGGACTGTGGCTGTGGGGATGCTTGTGGCCCCATGTTGGAGCCACCCCCAGCAGCACTGGTCCCAAGCACAGAAAAACCATCCTGGACACGATTCACAAGGAGGCCTCACCCCAAACCCAGGTGTGCAGAAGGCAAAGAAGCCACAAAGCTACTAGGGAAGCATGGCCTGAAGACATTCCTTCCCAGACAAGGAACCAGAAATCCTCCTTGGGATCTCACACTAGTGAGCCCAGAAGCTGACGATGGATTTGTTACAAGAGCAACACACGTGTGAAGAATGCAGGCTCGTGAGAAAGCGCGGCAGGAGGCATCACCCGACGTGGCAGGTCAGGAAGTGACATGCAAGGTGCCAGGCGAAGCATGAGAAGCCCCCAAGGCAGCGGGGCTGGGTGGCAGGTGGGACATCCCAGGCGAACACAGTGGCACATGCGGAGCCCTGAAGCAGGAAGGGGCTTCGAGGTGCTGACGGGAGGCCCCTGGGTGTGAGCACAGAGCAGGGAGGGCGAGCAGACTGAGGAACGTCCGTGAGGGGAGGGCAGGCGGGCGAGACGCACCGGGCTCTGCAGAAGAGCCGTGAATATTCTCGGAGGAGCAGGAGAAGAAGGGCCTCCCCGGGGCGAGGGGAGGGGAGTCACCCCGGGAGCCCCACAGGACACACAGGAGAGCGAGGGTGGAGGGTGCAGGCAGAGCCCCACCAGCTGCCACCACTCTCGTGTGGCCAGGCTGCCCCCTGGGAAGGAGCACTCCCACAAGCAACGCACGAGCGTGTTGTTCGTGAGTCCTTGCCCATTTGCGAAACAAACAGAATTATATGGTGACCTTTATTTGTGTTTTAAAAATTTACTGGCAAGGTTAGACAGTTTCCTCCTGTTCTGCTTTGACGCCTGCCTGGCTCGCGTGTTTTGCTGCATGTGAAGTGCAGGTGCACCTTTCTATTTCCCATTTTCGAGCACTCATTATGCTGAGGTAACGTGAACTCCTTATTACGTAGCACGTGCTATGCAGGGTGTACCTTTCTTGTGAAGAATATTCCGGGCTCGCACCAGGTCAGGATCGTCAGGCCCCACGCCCAGAATTCTCAAAGCCACATAGTTGAGCGCAGTCCCAAACACCGTGGACTTATCCTCAATGTGCCTACAGAAGCAGGAGACAGGTGAGAAAATGACGTCTTCCATCACTTGTAAGAAATTAAGCAACGCTTCCGTTAAATTTCCTCAGCAAATCAAGAATGACGTAACAACACGAGAAACATCCAGAACAGCCATTCTCCAGTAGGAGCTCCTGCACCTCCTTGACAACTGAACAGTTCCAAAACTGCCCTCAAGTGACTTTCCTGGCGGTCCAGTGGTTAAGACTCCGTTCTCCCAATGCAGGGGGCGCAAGTTCGATCCCTAGTGGGGGAACTAAGATCCCGCATGCTGCATAGCACAGCAAAGCTTCCTCCCTCCAGGACCTGCCCGTCCCTGTCCATTTACTTCCCATGCCTAAATCCACATGACCCCAGGCAGTGGCCCATCAATAGACCCTGCATCACTACGGCCCACAGAGCAAGCTCCAGAGGCAGCATGCCAGGGCAGGCGAAGGCACTGGTGAGACCTCAAGTCTGTCCCAGGACCCAGATGGCAAAGAGCTGGGATCCGAAGCTCGAGATGCCCACGACCCCATCCAGGAGGCAAGCAGAGCTGAGCTATCCTCCTAGGATTCTGTAAGGAAGGCTGGTGGTGTGGAGTTAGCCAGCCCAGGAGGGGCCCACATCCTGCTTGCAGGACAAGAAGCACCAGGGCTCCACAGCCAGGTGGGCAGGCAGTTGACCACCTTGGGACAGGGCCCTGCTCCCAGAGTGAGCGACACCACAGAAAGGCAGGCTGAAACATGGGGAGAACTGCCCAGCCTGCCTCTCCCTGCTGCCATCCCAGGGTCAAGGACAATTTTCTTCTGCCTTAGCGATGACAGCAAATGGTTTTCACTGTGCTATATGGGTGTCGGGAGTCTCTCAATCAGTCATGAAACTCATTACAACACAAGCTGCAAAACCGAGGCCCGGAAAGTGAACAGGCCCATTCTGAGAGCCCCAGGGAAACCCGGACCCAGCCTGCACGTAGCCTCCAGCCCATTTCCCTTCTGACAGGCTCTCCCCACCCACCCAGGGCCAGAGCTACAGTCACCCCACCCCTTGATAGGTGCATCTCCCACATAAGAACAGGTGTGCACGTGCACGTGTACACATGCAGTGACGCAGGGTTGGGCAGACTCACAGGCCCCAGCCGCCATCAGGAAGCTGCACAGACCGCAGGTACCGTGTAATCTCTTCTCTGTATCCAGCCGGCAGAGGAATGTGCGCCACGTAGCACGTGATCAGGAGGCCTGTGCGGCAGAAAAGATGCTCCTCAGCAGGCACTCAGCACTGCTAAGCCCAGGCCCCGTTCCTCCTGAGAACCCCAGGTAACAGGCAGCCGTCTGCTAGGGTCTCCTTCCTGTGGAAACGAGCCTGGGAAGGCTACTATTCCCGGCCCCGTCAGGGACTTTAGAACTGGGGCTCCAGGAGCAGCAGCAACAGCACACGTGACACGTATCACATGGGGTGTGCAGAGTCCCCCCAGCCACTCCAAGGTCCCACACTACTGACATGCCTACTGGGAAAGAAACACTAAACGGATCATCCCTGGATGGGGTAGTTTACTCGCTTACATTTACATTTTCCTGTTTTATTAATTTTAATAGCACACATCACTTTGCAAGATGGACAACAATAAATGTCACCCACAAAGGACCTTCTGTTCCCAGCCTAGCCCTCCTGAGCATGGTGTTCACAGGCTACGCCCCCCCGCCCCTCCACCCCACCCCTGGCCTAGGCTCCATCAGCCACGTGCCCACGGCACCGAGCACACGGGGTCTCAGGCAGGCCCCAGCAACAATGTGTCACGGAATGGATGCCCAACTATGGCCAGAGGCATGAGAAGCCCCAGTAGACACACCCACACAGACACACTCTGGAAAGGCAGATAGATATGGACACAGCACAGAGGTTCACAGAAAAAAGCCCATGTGTCCCTTCATAACAGGTATGATGCTGTCAAGACAGGGAAGCACACAAGCAGGAAGCAGAGCCGGTCTTCCCCATTTTACAGGCGAAGAAACTGAGGCACAGCCCCTAAGTGGTGGGGCTGGGGCTGGAGCCCAGGAGGTCCAACCCCAGAGTCAGTGATCACCACAGTGATGCTCAGTGCCACAGGGGCCACACACAGTCATGACATCCATGAGCATCTGCCAAATTAAAGCAGAAAAACACAGGTCAAACTTCAGCCAGCCATGGAAGAACCCTGAGACGGCACCCCCAAACAGGCCAGTGTCCACCTGAGAAAGATGGTCTGTCCAGAGTCCAGAGGGAGAGAGGAAAGCCCCAACCTACAGCCTGCAGACAGCAGGTGGGGCATGCCGCAGGCTGAGCCCAGAGCTACAGCAAAAGCACAAACCAATGCAGTGTCCCCGTGACCAATCACCCTCCGAGTGCCTGGGGCCATGCACATGTGACCAAACCCGATTCCCGTCATCCCCACATCACAGATGAGTCAGCCAAGGCATGGTGAAGTCCTGTCACCTTGCCCAGGGTCAGAGCAAGCCAGTGCAGTCACTGCTTCCCCATGAAGATCCCTGGGAAAAGTCTCAACAGGCTCCAGGTCAGACCAAGGGAAGAAAGCCCAGAGACTTGCCCCCAAGGCCCAGGCCCCTGGGTCCCTGGTCGGGAAGATACGAAGCTGTACAGTCCAGGCGGCAGCCGGGCTTGGAGTCACAGCAGAGGTGGGAGCTTGAGGGACTCCCAGTGCTACTCCCACGAAAGGAAAAGGTCCTTCTGCAGAAACTCAGGGAAGGTTCCAGATTACAAAGCTGAGCATGTCTTTAGAGAAACAGTCCCAGGACGCAAAACAGACGTGTCTAGCCAAACCAGTTCAGTACCCAAGGGCTCCAACTGCAGTCCTCCTACAACTCACCAACCTGCACCTACAGGTCCCATCTGAGCTCTCCTGGCCAACGATTCAGGTGAGTTCACACACACAAGCTGCCTACACAGGACTCAAAAGATTCCTGCCCACCTCTGCACCTTGGCATAGGCTAGGCCCTCCACTGCTGCCCCTGCTCTGCACCGGGACTCAAGAGCCTCCCCTGGCCCCCAAAGCACCCCCTGCTTCCTTTTTCAGCACGCTAGCTAGCTGAGCCTTCACTCCCATCTCCTGGCAACGACAGCAGGACAACTGAGGCACAGGGCAACCTCCCCAGCCCTTTTCTATGTGAGCTCCCGGTTTTTCACCTGTTCACGCATTCACACCTTAGACGTTCACCAAAGGCCTGAACCAGATCAAGCCAAGACGCCAAGGATGTCCCAGGGTGGCCTCGTCCACAGGCCACAACAGCACCTTCCTACCTGGCAGGAGGAAGAGCGGGCCACCGTAATCACCCGCCCAGTGCCCATCCTCAGCCTGCAGTGCAGCGTAGAACGTCATCCCGTTGAGAGCCCCCTCACGGGCTGTGTGGGCTTTCGGCAAGTCCTTAAAGTAACTCCTCTGCAAAGAAGAAAAAGGAGTTGAGAGCTAAGTGGTCTGAAGCTAGGCCAGAGAAGCCCTTGGCACTTGGAGACCAAGTCAAAGTAACAAACCTGAATTGCTTTGAAAGCTTCAGCTGTTTCAATCAAAGACCTAAAACTCTGATGACGGTACTGCCAATCTTAGCAAATGAATGGCTCCACATTCTCATGGTTCTGCGTTCCAACACATTTGCAAATTTCTTCACAACTTCTCCAAGACATCTTGAATAAAGCAGGTGCCCAAGTGTGTGGGGCGGGGCACTGATGCCCACCCAGACCTGGAACTCAGGCCTCCCTCGGCAGGGGCCATGGGATGGCACAGTGACAGGGAGACCCCATTTCTACGTCATACTAACTAACTGAATTTCTCTTATGAAATTCACTAGATCAGAAACTTCTTTTTCTGAACAAAAACGAAGTTAGAGCAGTTTCTTACACACAGCTTAGTGATAAAGGGATTGAAGCAAAGGGGCCCATTCACTTCATGCTCTATCTTTACCTCGATTAACTCTGGTAGGAAACAGCTTTGGCGACACGAGACACAGGTGCACAGTACACATCCCTTCTGTTTTACCAGAGGAAAAAAATGCCCTTCACATCGAGCCGCTTAAAGCTCCCTACTGGCTGCTGGTGCCCACTGCTAAGAAGGGAGGCAGGCGGGGGTCTGGTGGCGTCCCAGGCACTGCACGTGGCGAGCAGAATCAACACTTACGGTGTCCAGGCCCAGTAAGTGAGCTTCCAGGCCAGACTGCCCTCGGCCAGGGTCTTCCTCTCCTTGGAAGTATGTCCACGTCTGCCTCCCCCTCTCATTGCGGAGTCGCCAGCGGCTGAGGTCGGTGGCAGGCTCTGTCTTATACGGTCCCCCTCTTCGGCGCAGACACCTGGAAGCGATCATGAGCGGTCAGAGGCCAGAGGCGCAACGACCTTCCCGTTTCACCCCAACGACCTGCGAGCAGACCACTGTTTCCCTTACCTTGCAAAATAAAAACCCTCTTGGCGCGCTTCTGCACCGAAACACCGCGCCATTATTTCTCCGGGAGAGCAAGCAGACACATGCCACAGGGACCGCCGCCCACGTCCCGCTCCCCAGCCCGACCGCCTGCCCCACCCGGCTCTCCCCGGCCCGGGCCCAGAGGTCCCCGGGCGACATCGCCGAAGGAGAGCGTGCCCCTCACCGCCCCCAGGGCCGGTGCCGCACGTCTCCACAGACCGCGGGCGGGGCCGGACGGCGCAGCAGCCTCGCTGGAAGCCCCCGACCCAGTGAGGCCCCTCCGCTGCGCCCCCGATCGCGCCCTCCCTTCTCGAGGGGCGCGGGGACTCACGTGCCCTCCGTCATGACCGCCGCGCGCTCCCGGTCCCCCTCAGCCTGCGCCCGCACCCGGACCAGCCACCAGCCCGCAAAGGCCTTCGCCTCCGCAGACCGGAGAACGCGATGGGAAGATGCCCGCGCAGCCAATCAGAGCGCGGTGAGGGTGGGTCCGGGGCGCGGCCGGCTAGCTCAGTGGTGGAGCGCGAAGGTCTGAGCGGTGGGGGCGGGGCCGGGGAACATTGAACGAAGCGGGATCGGGGGGCGGGGCGTTGAGCGGGCGGGACTGGGTGGGTAGGCGGGGCTTGGTGAGTGGGCGAGGCCGGGAGGGACGCGACTGCCAGTCACGCGTGCCGCCGGAGTCTGTCAGCCTCGGAGCGACTTGTGGGGCGAAGCGCCAGGACGAGGCCACCAGGGGGCGCCTGAGACTGAATGACACTTGGGGAGGGTCCCACCCGAGGCCGGAAGGCAGGAGGTCTGGGGAGCGCCTAGTGCCCTTGAGGAAGAGCCAGAGGCCAGAGGCTGTAGGTGAGTGAGTGAGGGGAGACATGGCCGCGAGGTCCCGCGGAGGGCGCGACGCGCGGGAGAAAGGCTTTCGGGGGACAAGGGGCGCTGGCAGGCACCTGAGAGGAACTGACAGGAGAGAGCTGATGGGAGGGCAACTGACAGGAGGGGAGATGACACCAGAGAGGAGGTGGCAGGAGAGGAGAGACGGCAGGAGGGGAGAGGGCAGGAGAGGGGCTGACAGGAGGGGCAGGGCAGGCTGGGGCTGACAGGTGAGGGGCAGTGCCTCTTCAGGCAGGCTGAAGGCTTTGCTGTGGGGCTTTCGAGGTAGCGGTGCCAAGCCCTGGGAGGGAGCCACACTGGGAGAGCTTGTGCCACTCAGAGAGAGCCCTGCAGTTTTGCGGTCCCGGCGAAGTAAGTGTGGAAGGCCTGGACTGTAAAGGGAAGCAAGAGAAAGATGGGGAACGTGCTGAAAGGACTGGGGGTAGGTGGGTTGAGGATAAAGTGGTCGCAGGGTGTGCAGCAGGGGCCAGGGGCTCCGCGGAGTTGGAGGAAACTGTGCAGACACTGAGGTCCCAAAGGTGGCTCTGCAGGAACTCACGCACAGCCCCACCATTTCTTCATCTTCCCCACAGAAGCCCTGACATCAGGTCACAGCTTCCCCGGTTAGGTGAGTGTTTCTGTGCCCATCCCTTGAGTCCTATCCCCGTGCCATGAACCCCAGCAAGCCAGGGGGTAAGGGGGGATTTGCAGAAGAAAGCACACATACACCTTCCCCTAGTGGAATATCAGGCTGTTAGATGGTCAGTAAAGGACACTGGCCTCTTCCTATCCCAGTTCAGAAACCAGTGAAGACGACGCAGCAATAAGAGGTTTGGAAATCAAAATACCAGCCTTGCTACAGAGAAGAAACTAGTTTGGAAGACATGGCTTAGACTGACGATCAAGACGGCTAGCTACTTCCACCTCTAAATCAGACACGTATACCTCCCAGCCTCTGGCCCAGGGGGACAACTGCAGCTTCCACGGAGCTGTCCCACCAAGCACCATGCAGCCAGGTGCCAACGAGAAGATGGGTGCCTGTCAGCCTACTGACCCCAGAAGGTGTACCCAGAGGAGCCTGAGCACGCTCAACCCCGTCTGTTCTCCTAAATTCACCAATTCACACTTCCCTGGGAGAGGGAAAAAGGCTGGAAGTTTTTCTCCAGGGACGTCCCTCCAATGTGGAAACACAAAGCATGGGAATAAGGGCTCCAGCCTACATGGACATCCCAAACTCTGACTCTGGTCAAGCTAAGGGAGGAAATAGGTTTCGCTTGGAGCAGAATTTGAGTTTTGATATTTTACTGGACTGGACTTTTTATGAGCAAAACAATAATCCTCTTTTTAAAATTTCTAAGATAGGGAGGCTTCCCTGGTGGCGCAGTGGTTAAGAATCTGCCTGCCAATGCAAGGGACACGGGTGCGAACCCTGGCCCGGGAAGATCCCACATGTCGCGGAGCAACTAAGCCCGTGTGCCACAACTTCTGAGCCTGTGCTCTAGAGCCCACAAGCCACAACTACTGAGCCCACGTGCCACAACTACTGAAGCCTGTCGCCTAGAGCCCGTGCTCCACAACAAGAGAAGCCACGACAATGAGAAGCCCGAGCACCGCAACGACGAGTAGCCCCCGCTCAGTGCAACTAGAGAAAGCCTGCGCGCAGCAACGAAGACCCAACTCAGCCAAAAATAAATAAATAAATAAATTCATAAAAATAAAAAAAAATTCTAAGATAGGTGAAACCTATAAAATCTATCTGAGAATCACAGATAAGAGTTTCTAGGGAGAGTCATGAGAAAAAATAATGCTTCTCTCCACTTGCACCCTACCAATTCCTGCTTGTCCAATAAACAGGACATGGAAGACTCTGAGGTTTTTGGCATGGACAACTGGGCATATGATAGTGTCATTTCTAAAGTAGAGAAGAAGGTTTGGGGAAAACATTCAACTTAGATTAGGGACATGTTAAGACAGAGATGCCCATTAGACATTCAAGTGGATAGGCTGAGTAGACAGGCTGGTATTCGGGAGAGAAGACAGAACTAGAGAGAGGAACTTGGGAGTTGCCTGTTTTCGGGTGATGTTTGAAAACATAAGATTGGATGAAATCAGCTAGGGCGTGAGTGTTCCAAAGAGAAGAATTTCCAGGATCAGTCCTAGGGCACCAACCATTTCCAACCTAGAGGAGGAGGAGTGGCCAGAGAGAGGAGAAAAACTAGGGGAATG
The DNA here is from genome assembly GCF_964165515.1 of Mesoplodon bidens. NCBI lineage: Eukaryota > Metazoa > Chordata > Mammalia > Artiodactyla > Ziphiidae > Mesoplodon > Mesoplodon bidens. The sequence continues at coordinate 1,026,583 of NC_138161.1, read as the reverse complement.
TGGAGTCAGGGAAGCCAGGTGAAGGCATGGTGATCTGTGTGGAGACTTTAAAGGGATTGTAAAATGAGGTCTGAGAATTGGCAACTAGATGTGGCAAGACAATTTACTGGTGACTGACAAGAGCAATCTCAGGAGGTGTGAGAAGAAAAGCCCAGTAGTAGTTAAAAAGGGTGGGTGGGGGGCTTCCCTGGTGGCACAATGGTTGAGAGTCCGCCTGCCGATGCAGGGGACATGGGTTCGTGCCCTGGTCTGGGAGGATCCCACATGCCGCGGAGCAGCTGGGCCCGTGAGCCATGGCCGCTGAGCCTGTGCGTCCGGAGCCTGTGCACCGCAACGGGAGAGGCCACAACAGTGAGAGGCCCGCGTACTGCAAAAAAAAAAAAAAAAAAAAAAAAAGGGTGTGGCTGGATTTCCAATTAAACATGTCAGACTGAGCACAGGCATTGACTTCCATTTCCCACCTAAACCCTACTTACATAAAGCAATAAAAGAGATAAAAATGCATAGTAGTGAAAGAATGGGAGAGGAAGCACCAGTAAACGAGGGAGGTCAACAGAATTGGAGATGCCAGGAATGTAAGGAGGAGTACTCACTGCCTTAGCAAGCCAGAGGAAGCTGCAACCCATTGTCGGGGTGAAGCCATTGAGGAAAAAGACCATTCTTGCCCATGAGCCCCAGGAAGGTGCAGAAGTTAGAACTGGTGTCAAGTTTGAACAGGAGACAGTCTGACAACAGACCCCTTCCCCTACCTGGACAGAAGCCTGCAGCAGTGGAGTCAGAGCAGGTGTGAACTCAGGCACAAGGCATAGCTGAGGGCCACTGAAAGCAGGGTGTTGAGTGAAAGTCTCCACTGTTGTGGCAGTTCCACTTCTCCCACTCAGCCATACAGCTCCGGGCAATAGGAGGATTTCTCTGGAGCAAGTGGCCCTCCCCGAAATGACCTCCGAACATTGGCAGCTGGGACCCCGTGGAAAGGCAGAGAAGCCTATCAGCTGGCAGGCTGTATCTGTTGGCACAAAGCTTCCAGCAAACTCCTCAGAGCTCGATCATCAACATGAGCCAAACATTTGAGGAAAACCTCTACCATGAAAGGCAACGAAAAAGGAAATTTTTTTTTTTTTTTTTTTGGCTGCGTTGGGTCGTCATTGCTGCGCGCAGGCTTTCTCTAGTTGCGGCGAGCGGGGGGCTACTGTTCGTTGTGGTGCAGGGGCTTCTCATTGCGGTGGCTTCTCTTGTTGCAGAGCACGGGCTCTAGGCACGCGGGCTTCAGTAGTTGCAGCATGTGGGCTCAGTAGTTGTGGCACATGGGCTTAGTTGCTCCGAGGCATGTGGGATCTTCCTGGACCAGGGATCGAACCCGTGTCCCCTGCATTGGCAGGCAGATTCTTAACCACTGCACCACCAGGGCAGTCCCGAAAAGGGAAATTTTGAGAAATGGAGATGATTGAAAGTCGTAGAAGAGGACTTTGACAAAAACATGTCCTCACAGAGATAGATGGTTCTTGTTTCATGAGTGCAACATCCTGACATACTCTTTCCCTCCCTTATTGTTTTCTGTGCTTATCACCAGTTAGCATACCAAATGTTTTGCATAATTATCTTGTTTGTTGTCTATCTCCCCACTAAAATATAAGCTCTGTGAGGGCTGAAATTTGTTTCATTTGTTGCTATACCCCCAGCACCTGGAATAATGCCTGGCATATAGTAAACATTCCAAAAGTATATACGGAATAAATGAATGAATTAACAGGAGTCATCTCTAATAAGAAACATTAAGGGGCTTCCCTGGTGGCGCAGTGGTTGAGAATCTGCCTGCTAATGCAGGGGACACGGGTTCGAGTCCTGGTCTGGGAAGATCCCACATGCCGCAGAGCAACTAGGCCCGTGAGCCACAAGTACTGAGCCTGCGCGTCTGGAGCCTGCGCTCCGCAAAAAGAGAGGCCGCGATAGTGAGAGGCCTGCGCACCGCGATGAAGAGTGGCCCCCGCTTGCCACAACTAGAGAAAGCCCTCGCACAGAAACGAAGACCCAACACAGCAAAAATAAATAAATAAATCAATAAACTCCTACCCCCAACATCTTCTAAAAAAAAAAAAAAAAAAAAAAGAAACATTAAGAAAAAGACTCTCAGAAATTAAAAATATGGCAGCAGTTTAAAATTTTTTAAACTTTTTTTTTGAAGTATAGTTGGTGTGCAATATTATATGTTACAGGTGTACAGTATAGTGATTCACAATACGGTAGCAGTTTTAAAATCACTAGAACAGGGAGATAGAGAAATTTTAGAATAGTAGGATAGAAAGATAAAGATATACAAAAATTGAAAAGAAAATTGGAGCATCAATACAGGTGGTCAGGGCTTCCCTGGTGGCGCAGTGGTTGAGAGTCCGCCTGCCGATTCAGGGGACACGGGTTCGTGCTCCGGTCCGGGAAGATCCCACATGCCACGGAGCGGCTGGGCCCGTGAGCCATGGCCGCTGAGCCTGCACGTCTGGAGCCTGTGCTCCGCAGTGGGAGAGGCCACAACAGTGGGAGGCCCGCGTACTGCAAAAAAAACAAAAAAAACAAAAAAAAACAAACTGGTGGTCAAACATCTGAATATTAGGAGTTCCAAAGGGAAACAGTGGAGGAGAAAAATGTATTAAATAATTTCCAACAATTCCCAGAATTGGGAAAAGTTTTCTGGATTGAAAAAGCATGGGAGAATATTTTCTAAAGATGCTGCAAAATCTCCCATCTCACATGCTCTCTTACAATGTGGTCTTACCACTCATCCCCACTGAGAAATAGGACCTATGTCCCGTCCCTTGAATCTGTAACCAGATGCTTGTAACCAATACAATGCACTGGAAGTGATCCTGCACAGATTCCAAAGCTGGGCTTGCATTTCGCTCACTGGGGCACTTGCGCTTGGAGCCCTGAGATGCCATGTGAGAAGTCCTATCTGAGGCCACCTTGCTGTGAGGAAGCCAAGCCACATAATGAGGTCACATATAGCTACTCAGGTCGAAAGCCCCAGCTGAGCCCCTAGCCAACAGTGCAACATCACCTGCCCGCTATGTAAGTGAGCTGTCTCAGACATCCAGCCACAGTCAAGACTTCAGATAACCAGTCCCAATACCTGCATTCAATACCTGACTGCAACTGCATGAGAGATCCCAAGAGAAAGCTGCCCAGCCTATCCTTAAAGCTGCCCAGCCTATCTTTCCCAAATTTAAGCTATGGTTGGGGTAGTTTGTTACATAGCAAAAACTACTGGAAAAAAGCACTGCAACGTGCCGAGCACAATAAATTCGGCAGGGAATAGGGGAGGCAAACCAATACGTCAAGCATGTTGTTGAGAAACTTGAGACCACCAGGGATAAAGATGATCTTAAAAAAAAAACCTCCCGGTAACAAAAAACAAAAACACAGAGGAATAATTTCCAATGTAAAATTCCACTTCCATTCAAACGATGAATCTAATATAAGGGTAGAAATAAAGACCTTTAGATATGCAAGCTCGGAAGGCTCTAAAAGATGAGCTCCATCAAAATGAGAAAGCAGACCACAGAAGAGGAAGATATGTGACTCAGAATCCAGGAAACGTCCAAGGTGGCACAAAGACGGGGGGTTTCCCAGCGGTTCATTTCCAAAAGAAAATGGAGCTAGCATGGTACCTGAGGCACCTGAGTGTTGGGAGGAGCTTTACACTTAGCGAGGAGAGGTCTGGGTGAAGCAGTGCTATAGCAACACAGAAAACCAAGCAAGTGAAAAGGCAAGACAGTTGACTCCAGGTACAACTGAAAGTTGTACCTAAAGGAAATGTAATCATAAACCAATACAGGGCTCGACCGCAAACGGTGTTAATATAGTCATACTGAACTCTGAATGCAGATTTCAGCTAACATCTTAAATCGTTTTGGGAGACTAGCAGGAGAGGAAATGTAGTAGCATGTGTGGGTGATACACGTTGCAGAGAGGATAGTGTAAGAGAGCTAACTCATTTTCTATTGTAGGAAATCAACAGATGTCTAAAATCGAGATTAAGAAATAGCATTACTTGAGTCTTTACTGATAAACATGAAGTTAATCACTGAAGAAATCCCTAAGAGTTGATTAGTGTTTGTTCTGGCAGATGCAGGGTTTGGCTGGTAGATTTGGTGGTGGTAGGATGAGCAAGTTCTGTTCCTAGTGCTTCTTTTTTCTCCGTGAAATAAGCAGCAGGTCGTCATCTAGGAATGTTGTAGATTTGAAGAGAATAAGAAGATATGAAATCGTTTTCTCAGGGAGTCTAGGGGATGTGGGATACAGTAGGGAGATGCCGAGTGCCAGTTTAAGACTGATGGTCATACTCAGCATCAAGTCTATTAATACCTCTTTCTGGATATGGCTCAAATGTATCCCTTCTCTCCACACCAACTGCTAGCAGCCTCAGGATTATACCCTTCTTCTTTCACCTGGACAGCTGCAGCATCCTCCTTTCGAGATCCATTGCTTGTCTTGCTGTTGTTCCCTATATGCGGTTTTTGAAACAAACTGTGGCCAAATCACTTCTCTGCCTAACATCCTCCAACAGCTGACTCCCATAGCACTCACAGTAAAGCAGCAAGGGTCTCGGCGGTCTGGCCTATCCCCTCACTTGGCAGTCCTACCAAACTGGCACCTCCAGGTTTTCATCACATCCTCTCGGGTGTACCCCTGCACTCCTCTCCAAGAATTCTGCTCTGTCCTCCGCCCGATCCCCTTGTCTCCCCCTGCTTCCAATCCAGGCACATACCCCATGCCTCAGCGAGCTATGTACATATTACAGTTGGCTCAGTACATCCGTCGGCTCTCTGAGGTGTGAGCTGGGCAGGCCTGGTGGGCAGGGTCCCTGCACCTTATGCATCCCTGCACTACTGATTCTGGCACATCAGGGACTGCAACTGTTGCTAAGACAATGAATGACCACCGTTACACCCTGCAACGTAAGAGTACGTGTTGGTGGACAACAGTCAGTAAGAGTATCAAAGACATTACACGGAAGAAAACAGCCTTTCATTCTGAAAACTGACGAAGACCTCATTAGATATTCCAGTGGTTTATTTGGATGATTAATAATCACATTCCAACATGCATCAAGCATCTGAGAATAACATGATTTTGAGTAAAAGAACATCTTCTAGACCCTCTCTCAGGTCCAGCAGCTTAAATGTCCACCATGTCCAGTAGTGCAGAGAGATGGAGCTCAGAGGCAACGTCCTCTTCCCTTGAACTCCGGATCAGCCTTTCTAGGTGCTTTAGCCGTTCGGTCAGAGATGTGCCTGTTGCCTCTGACATCTGCAGTTGCTCCCCTGTCCTGTCATTCTATTTGAACAAAAAAAGAAACTAAAAATAGTTTTGGGATATCCACAAGCCAAGATATATTTTCTTTAAAGGCACTAGATCTGACTCATGTTAGAAACCTCTTCTGGGGCCTGCTAGGCTCAACAAACCCCTCTCTTGGCATCTATCACACATCCTTCCAGCCCCTTCCAGCACATACACATACAGCTGGCATCATCTGCCATGGAATGTTTCCTCTTCTGATTCTTTATTTATATTTTTTAATTTCCTTTTCTGGCCGTGCCACAGGGCATGTGAGATCTTAGTTCCCCTACCAGGGATCAAACCCACACCCCCTGCATTGGAAGCGCAGTCTTAACCACTGGACCACCAGGGAAGTCCCTCCACTTCCGATTCTACCATGAACAACTTCTAGTCGTTTTTGTAAGATATCGTTGTCAAGAGCTACGAACTACGCCATCATATGTATTGTAATTGCTGAACCAGACTCTCATCTTTGGATGTTTAGTTTCCACTTTCATGTACTATAATTAATGCTACAGTGAACAAAAATATATTAACTTTTGTCAGTCATTTCTTTAGGGCAGAATTGTTAAAGGGTACAGATATTTTTAAGGTATCTGTCAAACTAATAATTGGAAATAGTATGTCATCTTAATTTGTTTTTCTCCGCAATTGAAGGGCTTCCTAAAAGCCAATCCAGAAACATACATTTTGCTTGTCCAGCATTATACGTATAAACTCTGCTTTTGTGTCTTTTATCACTGAAGGAAGAAGGGTGAGGTAGAAAGATCTTGAGCTTCGGAGCCAGTTGGGTCTGGCTTTAAAAAGCAGCTTTGCCACTGACCAGCTGAACACTCTTGGGTGAGGCCCTTGACTTCTGTGAGCATACCCTCCTCATTCATTAATTTTCCTCACGGAAAATTAATACCAGAAGGGAGGTCCAGGTGATGCCAAAGCTTGGACAGCATGTGCTCCATAAACCGAACCACTGTTGTCACCTTTGTTATTCTCCTCAGAACTTTACTGCATGTCAGCATAACATGGTTATGGGTTTTGTTCAGTTCTTAAGCATGTTTCAATTCCATTCTTCATTCATTTCATAAGCAGAAACTCAGAATTAGTCGGGCCACTATAATACTGACAGATTAAGTTTAAGAAAAGATCTAATTTAAGCTAATAATTTATTGGTCATCATGACATCATACGATGACTCGAGACATTACTTTTTTCCCAGTCATTCTCTCAGTTGTTAAGTCTAATATAAATGCCAAATATACTCTCTTCTCACCTGAAGGCTAGTAGTTGTAGATGTTTTCATCACAGGTTTGATAGTCTGAGGCAGAGACACCAGAGTCTGAGGAAGGTAGAGTGGAAGGGAAGTTGAATCTGTGAATGCTCCCGAGTCCTCTGACAACCACCACTGAAGTTGATCTTCAAACCTGAAACATGTGAGCATTAGGAAGCAAAAATTTAACTATCTCTCACTTTTCTCCTATATATGCTTTAAATTTTTTAAAGCTTTGCTTTTTACTAAGGGTGGAACTAAGTTATGACATCAACTAAGAAGCAGAAAAGCACTGTTTAAAAAAATTTAGTATCTTCTCTTTAACTTATAAACCTGATTTATATTTAATGAAAAAGGTGGCATTTATCCAAAACAACTGGTTTTTAACAGTACTTGTACTTCTCTCACTTGGTTTATCTTCTCTGGCTTATTTTGCTATTATGTGTCTATAATTAATTTGTATCTCTTTGGATTATCGAAAATGTATGGATTGCTGCTTTAGTCTAAAATTAACCCAAAATAACATCGCACTGACACCTAACATACTCCAGAGCTGTCCTCTCCATATACTTGTTTTTTAAAGAAAAATAATCTGATCCAAACTGCTTAAATGATACAGACCTAGGAAAACCTACTTTTAGAAATCATGACACATTCATTCACTCTCCCAACACATACTTATCAAGCCTCCACCAAATGCTAGGCATCATTCTGGGTACCGGGGACACAGCACTGAGACAGAACAGACAAGGCCCAGCTGGAGGCAGCTGACACTCTAGTGAGGTGAGACAGACAAAGGAGACACCTGAAGACGAGGAAGACAAGGCAGAGACATGGAGACAGGGAGGACTGGTGAGATGGGTAAGGAGGGCCTCCCTGAGTAGATGTGAGCAGAGGCCAGAAGTGAGCACAAGGTGGGCCAAGGGGATGTTAGAGGGTGGCTGCGAGTCCCAGGCAAAAGGAACGGCTAACACCAACGCCTGCCTGTGCACTGCCTAGCATGATGCAGCAAGGAGCAGAGGTCAGAAAGGAAATGAGAGGTGGATCGCACAGGGCCTTGCCCCCTTGTGAGGGTTCTGCCTTTGATTTGGTGAAGAGGAAGCCACTGGAAGGTTGTGAGCAAAGGAGAAACATGACCTCTGCCTCACACTTGAAAGGCTCGCACCAGGTCTGCTGAGACTAGACTACAGACCACTGCAAAAATGGTCCAATTCTGAACATATTTTGAACAGAGCCAGTAGGATTTGTGGGTGGACTGGATGCAGAGGGATGATTCCAAGGCACCTGGCCCGGGGAGCTGGAAGGATGGCGCCGCCATCGACTGAGAAGACCACTGCAGGAGGGGCCGGCTGGGAGAAATCGGCAACTGGATTTGGGATGTTAGCTTTGAGATGGCTATCAGGCATCCAATAGATGTCTAATGAAGAATTCAAGGAAGAACTACAGTATTCCAATCTGGAGTTCAAATCTCAAGGTTTGAGATATAATTTGGAGTTGTCAGAATACTGACGCTACTTAAAAAATCCATTAAACTGGATGAAATCACTGGGGAGTAGGTGCAGATAACACAGAGAGAAGGTCTGGAGAGTGAGCCTGGGCAGGTCGGCAGGAGTAGGGAGGGAACATGTGGGGCTGCTGGGGCCTGGGGTTCATGGTCAGGTCAGCCGTGTGCAGGCTGCAGTACCCTGACCACAGCAGACACCCTGGGGCAGGGATGGGCTGCAGAAGACTGGGAAAGAGGGCTGCAGAAGTGAGAATCACACTGTTTTGGGGGGAGTTCACTGTTAAGGGAGCAGAAACATGGCGGTGGTGACTAGAGAGGGAAATGGGGCCAAGACAGGGAGGAGTGGCAGCCTGTTTTCACGTTTGTGTGCTGACGGGCGAGTGAAGGACTCTCACTGGACTAGTGTCCTTGAGTGGGTGGGAGACGAGTGCAGCCAAGGGGAGGGGCTGCCCTTGCCTACAGGCTGGACACGGAGGCTGCCGGAGAGGACGGGGCAGGGGAGGCACGAGGACAGTGGAAGCCCCCTTCTTGCCGTCTCTTCTTCCTCAGTAAAACCATGAACGCGGGTGGTGGGAGAGGCAGAGGAAGCCCTGCTCCATCCAGCTCCTGCACAGCCGCAGCGTGGGAATGCCCCGATGCCCAGGCTGGCCAGACGGGCAGAGCGCATGCCAGCCACGTGCCACAGAGGCTTAGCCAGCCAGCTACACTCACTCCCCACTAGGAGACTCGGGACTTTCAGTGATAAACAATCAACGAAACTCATTTCAAATAATAAAACAGTCGAAGGCACCCCATCGAGGGCACCGACTCTGTCCTCTAAGAGCTGACCTGCCTTCTTTTTTCAACAGCCTTGTCCCTGGGGTCCTTGCTAACCCGGCTGAAGCGGCCTAAAGGACAAAACGAACCCCGGAAACGGGCTTCACCTCTTGCTCTCCTCTTTCTCCAGCAGCAGGCTGCTGGACAGACACTGGGCCAGGAGCTCCTGGGGAGAGGCTCTGTGCATCAGGTCCTCGGTGCCGGGAATCCGCCCCTCTCGGCCGTGCTCCACACCTCTCTTCCTTTTGCGGCGCCCGTGAAGTAACGGAGTGGGAAGCTTCTTTGCAGAAGGGTGAAAAGACCTTATCCCCAAACTGTAAGTACACGTTTTGAAATGCTTACGGTCAGGAAAGAGAGGGAGAAAGGGTTCCTCTGGCATCAGGCAGTGGGGTGCTCTGGGGTCAGGCACAGGCGCAGAGGAAGGGCAGCCTCTGCCTTGCAGCAGCTTCCCCTCTCCTGGGCAGCAGGGCTCCCGAACCTTCTCTACTCTGAGTTCTGCTTCCCCTTCCAGGGTCATCAGCAGTCTCTGTTTTTCCCTAATACTGGCAAGGTTCTTATTTTTCATGTAGCTCCTAAATCCATCTGGATTTGTTGTTGTTGTTGTTGTTGTTGTGATGCGAGGCCTGTGGGATCCTAGTTTTCCAACCAGGGATTGAACCCAGGCTCTGGGCAGTGAAAGCGCCAAGTCCTAACCACTGGCCCGCCAGGAAATTCCCCTGGAAGTAGTGTTTACAGCAGCGGGAGACGAGGGTCTAATGCTTTTTCTAAATAGAGGCCAAAGTCTGTCCTCTCTGCACTGACTTCCCTCATCTGGCGTGGTACTTTTATCACATGTTTCTGTTCTTGCACTTTCTATTCTGATCCATTTGTCTACTGTAACTTTATTATATGTTTTGAGATCAGGCTGAGCAGACCTTCCTTGTTATTCTTATTCAAAATTTTCTCAGCAATTGCTACACATTTCCTCATCCTGATGAATTCTAGAATTAACCAGGCGGTTAATTAACCAGGCGGTCTTGTCAAGACCAGGCGGAAACATCCTTTTGGGCTTTTGATTAGAGATGCCCTGACTTTATAGTCTGAGAACTGACATCTTTACAGCATTGCGTCCTCCAGTCAGCAAAGCCTGGCCTGCCCCTCATTTATTCAAGGGTTTCTTTGCACCTTCAGGGCTCTGAGAATCCCCTTCACAGGGGTTTAGCACCTCTCCTGGTCAGTTTGTGTCCATATGTTCTAGATTTGTTGCTGCTGTGAATGAGAATTTCTGTACGTTGTAGGTTGATCTGCCTGGTCACCTTGCTGAATGCTGAACAGTTCTAAGGGTGTGACTGTCGATGATCCTGAACTGACAATTTTACTGTCTGGAAATAATTGGTCCTCCTCTCTTGATATTTATGCCCTAAACTGGGCAGGGTCTCCGGGACAACAGTGAACAGCAGTGATGTCAGGGCAGCTCAAGGCTGGTTCTAACTTCAGTGTTTCTGATGTTTTACCAAGAAGCATGGGGGGTTTTTTAGTAGTTTTATGGTAGATAGCCCTATCAAGCTAAATAACTTTTTTACCCAAGTTTCATAAGAAACTTTATCAGGAATGGGTATAAATTTTTTTCTTGGAGAGAGGGAGAAGGAATGGGTATAAATTTTAAGGAAAACTTTTCAACACCTAGTGAAATGATCGCTTATTTTTTCTGTTATGGCAGCTAATTACACAAATAGATTTCGACCGTTGATATTGTATAGCACAGTATAAAGCGAGCTTGTGAGTTTTTTATGTACTGCAAAACTGCATGTGCTAACATTCTACTTAGTATTTTTGAACCAGGTTTGTAAGTGAGATCAGACAACAGCTTTCTTTTGTCTGCACTCTCCTGGTTATGTTACGACTTCAGGGTCAGGTTTGTCCAATAAATGAAATGAGATGCTTGTTTCCCTCTGCTCTACAACAGTTTCTACTACATGGGAATGATCTGTTCCTCCAGTATCTGTCGGAATCTCCCCACAATGGGCTGGATTTCATGTACAGGATGTGAATTGCTGCTGTATACTCTGTTAGAGAATACAGTTCACTCTCTTGGTTGAGGGATGACAGAAACGCACACTGAACACAGATCTCACCGGCTCTGACTCAACTGTAGCTCCTTCTGCGTCTGCATTCTGGCTTGTTCCCACGACAAAGGAACGTCGTAGTTTTTCAAATGGTTTTTTAAAAAATACACACATATCTGACCATCTTTAGTCAGTGCCTCTGAGAAAACGATACAAAAATAAGAAGAGAAAAGAACATCAAAAGAGCAACAGGTGACCACTTGATGTCTGCTTAAATTCACTGACTTAAGGACTAGCCCTTCCGATTAAAGATGCACAATTATGTGACTCCCATGCTTGAGCTAAATATGCTCCAAGTGTCCATGGGTCACTCAAGGTCCAGAGAGGCTCACGTCCAGACCTGCATGGCCAGTGTGACTACTCAGAGAAGTCTCTCTAAAGCCAGCCTTGGGGGCCCATTTCAGGGAGATGAGTGCAGGCTCTCCTGGAACCTTCTCAGCTCTTCCCAATGTCTGTAAGTCACCTGGAGGTCACTGGCTTGGAGAGGTAGCCCTAAGGAGAGGAAGGGTGGGGACCCGCAGGAAGGGAACAACCGTCAAGTAAACATCTTCCTTTGCTGAAACTGGACCAGGAAAGTCTCCTGAGGAGCCGGCCCACGGCACCAAGCACTAACTACCTGGTGTGACGGGAAGCCTGGGGGGTGTCCAGTCCCTCAGCCTGTGGTTGATGCACAAGGCGATGATGTCATCCCACGGGATCTCGGCAACTGAGGGCTGCGCCCCCCGGCCTGGGGAGGGGCTCCCACTCTTCCACCTGCGGTGCGTGCTGCGGAGCAGGCTCTCCACCTGGGACCGCAGGACAGGCTGCGTCTGGAGAGAGCTGGGGATCTGGGAGGCGTACTGGATAACCATGGAGCACACAGGGAGCCAGGGAGCTGGAGAGAAAGCACCGCATGAGTCACAGGGCTTGGTGCAAATCGACATGCCATGTTCTTCACTCTGTAGTTTCCTAAGAAAAGGCAACTCTGTAGCTGAGAAGTCTGCCTTCAACTCTGAATACAACAGAACCACAGCTGTTAAAGAAAGAACATCTCCCTCCCCATGTCCAGGTAAGGGATGCAGCCACCCAGGTCAGAATTCACAACAAAGGGTCCATCCTAGAGGCTTTGACTGCACAGGCCTGCAGATGCATGCAGGAATCCGTATTTGACCAAGCACTCAGGGAGGTCTGGTCCCAGAGGCACGGGCTTCTCTTGGGGAGCCCCGACCTAGCTCACGGCAGAGGATTTGCGCAGTGCAGTTTGTTTCCCATTGGGTTCCTTCAGTAGCAAATGTCGGTTAGACGTACGGGAGACTGCACCTCAAAATTCAGAATGATGCCTGAGGCCTCTGTTCCACATGGTCTACAAAAGAACGGCCCTGCTAAGGCCACGTGCTGCGCCACGTGAGCACAAGCAGCCTTGTTCCCTCCTGACATCATCAGCAAGGGAAGGGGCAGCCTCCTCACAGCACAGGGACCCATAAAGTCTGCGTGAGAACAGCCCGAAAGCCTCACTCGGGCACAGCCGGAGCCACAGGAGCTTCTTTGACAAAGAAGCAACACTGGTGTTAAAGCGGCACTGAGTGCCGTGGCCCCAGCAGAGCCAGCAGCGTGGGGACAGGACTGCACAGTCCCCACGCCTTTTGCTCCCAAATGCCATGGCACAGGCAGGATGGGACCTGCTGTTAACTGAGGAATCCCAGGCCTTGGGTGCAGCACTCTTCCTGACACCTTCCTCCCGGGACTGAACAGACAGCCACAGACCACTCAGATGGTGGGGAAGGGCCAACAGGGCTCACTCCACAGAACCCCAGCTCGTCCTGACTCCTGAATCCAAAGGCGAGTGCGGACGGGTGCGGCGTGGGGCCGGGGTGCCCAGTGGAGGAGGACCACCTCACGCCGGCGCCCAACACCTGCCAGGGTGTCTCTACAGCAAGAAGGAGACAGGGAACTCGGCCGCACCACATGCTTCCCAGCCAGTACCCCTCGGCACGAGCACGCACCTCCCGGGGGCGGAAGGTCCATCTGTGGGAGCTGGAAGCCAAGGACAGCCTGCCTCAGCCAGGCCAGGTGCTCCGGGGTGTTCCAGTGAAGGTGAGGAAGCAGCCGGCTGCCCCCTGCCTCGGCAAACTCCGGGACAGGCCAGGACAGGTTGCAGAGCTGCTCGGAGGACACCACGGAGGCCAGGAAGCTCAGCACGCTGTTGAACAGTTCGATGACGGCACCTGGCTCCTGTGGGGCCAGGCCGCCCAGCCTCCGCTCTCTTCTGTCGTGGAAAAACCGGCTGCTAAACTCCCGGCTAACCCCGTCTTCCACGTACTGAATGAGGGTCTGGCAACAAAGGTCAAGGGCACAGGGGCAGTGGGAGACCAGCCACTGCACAGCCTGCGTAACCTGAGAAGCAAAGACAGTGGGGAGAGATCTGGTTCAACAATTCCGCTGTTTTTCAGGAAGAGATTCCTGAAGGCGCCCCTCCCAACCCAGCTGCCACAGCAGGTGCCACCGGAGCAGCAGCCTCTCAACCACACCAGGAAGGGGAGCAGAAGCTCTCACGGCAGTTGAGTTTGGTCTCCCAGGGCCCTGGAGACCCACACAACAGGGACCCCGAGAAGGGCTCCCGTGCCCCTCGCCCCCGAGGAGCGTGGCCTGAAGGATCGCCCCGGAAGGGCTGGAGGCCCGAGGGAAACCAGCCCTGCTCATCCTCTTCGCCTCACACAGGAAAGGAAGCCACGTCTTCCCGTTCTTAGAAGGACTGACAGCTTCACTACACGCCTGGATGCTTTCACAACCTGTAGTTATCTTTCTTCCTGTATTTATTACTTTTATTTTAATTCCTGGCACTTCTTTCCCTAAATGTAATTGTCAGCACAGACTTCCTCTTTTTAAGGAAACTTCTGATAACGTTATTTCTTCATATTCCAAGGACAACCACTTACAAAAATAATTATACATCTGACCCTCAGAGACAAGACATGAACTGTCGTATTTTAAATCCATAACAACAAAACCTCTAAGGAAGTTTACACGAACAATTTAATTTATTGCCGATAGCAGGACTGTGGGCAAATTTTATCTTTTATTTTGATTTCTGCTTATATTTTTAGAAAGTTTCCTGTCAAAACGTAAAATTAAAGATGCATGCAGTAATATACACTAAATTCAAGATAGAGTGAAAGGGAAAAAACTGAAATATCTTGTTGGACCTTTAAAAATGATGAAACCTTACCTTAGTCGTGCCTTGTAAATCACTAATGGAGTCAGGGATCTCAATAACGGTATAATCTGAAATCAGCTTAGCTGAAACCAAATCCTGTAGCATCAGACCTTTAAGACAAACAGACGTAGGTCACCTGTCTCCTGGTAGAGGTGTGCAGGCGAGCAAAGGCATCTCACTGCTCTGACCCCGCCCAACCCTGCCCCCAGTCACTGCAGCAGCTGCTGTCACAGGACCCCGGACACCACACTGCCAGCACTTTCTCATACCCCCGGCTCTACCCACTTATTAAACATTCCAGCTCATAAATGGAACTGCCTTCACACACCAGCTTCCACTTCCTTCTCCACGGCGTCCCCTCCCGGGCTGGACACAAGAACCACCAGCGGAAGCGCAGGCTGGAAGGGCTTGGCCTGCAGGAGCTGCTTGATCTGCAGCAACGCCGACAGCCAGTACACGTCCTCCTCCGCCACGTCCTCGCTCTTCACTTTGGGGGGAAGCAGCAGCATGACCCCACTGGCTCCCAGGAGCTCCTTCTGTGTCTCCACAGCATCGAGGGCACAGTCGCTGAGTGCACCGTGGGCCACCTGGAACAGCACCCAGACCATCAAGATGGATGGACGCACCAGGGGACAAATCAACAGTGAGCTGCAGAGTGAGCAGAGCCAAATGCTCGCCTCACGCCAGGTCAGCCTCCCTCCGTGAGGCCGAGGATTCGTGTGAAAATCAGTCACAGGTCATTCAGCCTCTGGTTAGACTTGGGTTGGAGCAATTTAATCTCAACAGTTACCTCAAACAGGCTTGTAAAAAACGAGTAAGCCAGGACTTCCCTGGTGGTTAAGAATCCGCCTGCCAATGCAGTGGACACGGGTCGGATCGCCGGTCCAGGAAGATCCCACATGCCGTGGAGCAACTGAGCCCATGCACCACAACTACTGAGCCTGTGCTCTAGAGCCTGTGAGCCACAACTACTGAGCCCACGTGCCATAACTACTGAAGCCCACGCACCTAGAGCCTGTGCTCCGCAACAAGAGAAGCCACCGCAACGAGAAGCCTGCACACTGCAATGAAGAGTAGCCCCCGCTCGCTGCAAACAGAGAAAGCCTGTGTGCAGCATAAAAGACCCAACGCAGCCAAAAATTTTAAAAAATTAAAAAAAAAAAAGAAAGAAAGAAACCCAAAGGAAACAGATACCGCATGGCACATAAGAAAACTTATGCAAAAATCCTAATTTCCTCTGAGGATGCCTCTGGAAGCAGTCATAAGATGATATGAAAAAGTCAAATAAGGACAAGAAAAAGGAAATCAATAATATATATATATTATTAAAAACTCAATAGAACATTTGGAATACCGTCAAGGAAATCTCCCAGAAAACAGTATTAAAAAATAAGAGAGAAAATGGGATAGAAAGGATGAAGAGGCTCAGAGGCTCAACTGATGAGGTCAAACAGTCTAATACAGAGTTCAAGAGAGAAGAGAATAAATGAGAAGGAAAGCAGATGTCATCAAGATGCAAAAACGTCAGTCTCCAGCCCACAAGGACCCACCAAGCCCAAATGATGAGGGAAGGAAGTCAGCACCAGAGCCCCAGGGACAGAGTGCAGGCTTCCAAAGAGAAACAAAGTGGGCCACAGAGAAAGGAACAGAACAGTTTCAGACATCTCAACAGCAATGCTGGACGGCAGGTGACAGTGGAGCAAACTAGAAGGAAAATAACTTTCAGCCCATAATTCTACAAACCTAGCTAAACTATGAAGCAAATGTGAGAGCAAATACATTTTCAGACAGGCAAGAATGCCCCAAATTCTCCTCCCACGCATTCTTCCTTTGGAAGAAAGTGGAAAACGTGCTCCATCAAACAAGAGACTAAACCAAGAAAACATCTTGCTGCTGCTGCTGCTGCCAACGGCAGCACCGAGTAAGCGCTCGATGTGTCAGACTGTGCGCTCTGTATGTATAACTCAGTTCGCCCTCAGGGGTTCCTGTGCACAGGGGCACCACGGAGCAGCTGTGTGGCCCCAGGCTATTTGTTTTAGCTCCTCCCTCCCTGGCAAAACCGCATCATGAGTAAGAGCACTGACCCGCAGGCGGCGCCCGGCCATGAGGACCCTGACACGAGGGTCAGGGTTAGGGGTGGAAGAGCAGGACTGAGCTCTTGGTCTGGAGGGCCCAGCGGAAGCCACACCCTGGAGCACGTTATCCGCCTCAAGGGGAGCAGGAGGATGACCCCTTCTCAGAGGGAGGGATAAGGTGAAGTGATCGAACACTTAGAAAACTCTACTAAGACATGTACAGCCCATGTGCCGGCACATTTGGGTAATATTAATGAAAGATGAAGATAAAACTACTTAAGTAAGATAATGAGACAACTACTACTTGCAAAAAAATAAACAAATGTCGTCACAAAACACTTGCCGGTTCTGGGGCAAATAGCCATCACACAGCACACGCGCACACACACAACACACGTATCCACATGACCCCACTTGCTGAGATAATGTAAAGTAATGATGTAGCCACCTGGAAGATGGGGAGGCTGAGAGGAACTGTGGTATTAAGAGTTCACGCCTCCCATAGTGGGGTGTGCAGCCCCAGGATGGCCCCCACGATGCCACCTCCTCGTGCTGATGTCCGTGCACCGTCACCTGCCCTGAGTGTGAGCTGGGCCCAGTGACACACTTCTAACAGTATCAGACAAACGTAATGGGATGCCACCTCTAAGATTCGGCTACAAAGAGATTATGCCAGCTTGCTCAGCTGATGGGAGCCAGCTGATGCCCTGCTGTGAGCTGCCTCATAGAAGCCCACGTGGCGTGGCGTGGCCTGCAGGGAAGTGAACCCTGCCAACAACCACGAGCGTGAGCTTTCCGAGGAGACCAGAGCCCTGGCCCACATCTTGACTTACACCTGGTGAGGAATCCTGAGCCAGAGGGCCCATCTAAGCCACACCTGGACTTCTGCCCCACAGAAACTGTGAGTAACGAACGTTTGTTATTTAAAGATGCCACATTTGGATGTTTTTTGGTTTTTGGTTTTTTTGGCCGTGCTGCACGGCACGTGGGGTCTTAGTTCCCGAACCAGGGATCGAACCCAGGCACCCTGCAGTGGAAACGCAGAATCCTAACCACTGGACCGCCAGGAAATTCCCAAAGCTGCCACATTTGGAGGTAACCTGCTATGTAGAAATAGATAACTAATACACGTATTTTAATGCAAAGTCGGCAGAGAACATCTAAAGTGGATAAATCAGAGAAATGGCAGTGTAAGGACATGATACGGCAACAGGACAGAAGTCAGGCCTTGGGGAAAGGAGCCAGAAGAAGGGGCAGGGGCTGTGACTTCTCCTCGTAAGTCGTGGTGCTCTCTGAGTTTTTAACTACATGCAAGTGTTATTTTGACTTACAATTTTAAGAATAAAGGCAAGAACAAACTAATTGTCCAGTAGGTGAAGTCTGACTTTGTCATCATACGAAAAAGGGAAGAACATGCCCCAAGATGTTTCTGTTACCTCTGAATGGTGAGAGCTTAGATGGCTCTTATAATCTTTATACTTCCTCTGTATTTCCTTATGTTTTTAAAGTTTTATATATGTATTACTTTCACGTTTAAGAAATACAATAAATAGTATTAAAATGGAAAGGAACAAACAAAAATCCTATAATCAAACTACAGTTTGAAGCCGTTCCAAGGACAGGAGGAACATGCACTGGAGTGCCACATGCAGATGTCCGGGTGTGCCATGAAGGTGACTGTCAGGAAGAGGAGAGGTCAGGCGTGGAGCCTTCGGGTCAGGACACGGTGGGGAGGGCCGCTTTCACTGGGTCCTGCTCTGAGCGTGCCGCTGGTCCTGATCGCCACACTATGGGAGGCACCAGGCCCAGGTTGGGCAGCTGGCCGCAGCAGCAGCTACCGACACCAGGTCTGCTCAACACTGAAGCCCACACTTCCTGCCATGTACTGCTATTTTCTAAGGAAATAAAATATACATCTGGTTTTACTTCTGAACACACACAATAAAACTTGAAGTTCATTTATGCAGGTCTGAATCTAATGAGGAAACAGGTTCTCATTAAACAAGAATCTCTCAGGAAACCAATTAAGCTCAGTGTTGCACAAACACCTGTAAAGAACAAAAGTTAGGGGCTTCCCTGGTGGCGCAGTGGTTAAGAATCTGCCTGCCAACGCATGGGACATGGGTTCGATCCCTGGTCTGGGAAGATCCCACATGCTGTGGAGCAACTAAGCCTGTGAGCCACAACTACTGAGCCCGCGTGCCACAACTACTGAAGTCCGCACACCTCGAGCCCGTGCTCCGTAACAAGAGAAGCCACTGCCAATGAGAAGCCCGTGCACTGCAACGAAGAGTAGACCCCGCTCGCCGCAACCAGAGAAAAGCCCACATGCAGCAATGAAGACCCAATGCAGCCGAGAGAGAGAGAGAGGAAGAAAGAGAGAGAGAGGGAGAGAAAGAGAGAGGAAGGAAGGCAGGAAGGGAAAGGAAACGAAAGGAAAGAAAATTAGAACTTATAATCAAAAACTGAGGACAACTTTAATGTGAAACAAAAACAAGTAACCTGAAAGGCCCACTACTGAACCTATGTGAAAACCGCATAGGATTAAAAACCATTCGTCTTTTGGTAAGACCTGATGTATCAGGAAGCTAGTTAACAAAGATTTCAGCAGCTGACAGACCATATAAGATGCAACAACCACTGCATTTGTTTGTAATGCTCTGTCTCATCCCTCTTGGGTTAGTTACCAGAGGTCCGTGGAACTCAGGGCTTCTGAATTATAGGTGAACATATGTACTTTTCAGGATTGTTCTGGGTTTTCACCAAGTTCTCAAAGAGAGGTCTGTGACCCAAGACAGTTAAGACTCACTGCACTCCTGAGAATCTAGCCTGGTCTCTCACACCAAGGGGGTGTGCATGGGATGTCGTCAAGACGCAAGGAGGAACAGATACGACACTTGCTTCTGAGCCTCCCACATTGTTTCAGGGCCACTTCAGGGAAGTTATATGACTCCAATCATGTCTGGGAGTGAGTGCAAATGAGAAAATCTCAGAAGTAAATACACTAAGTGATGGTCACTCACCTTGATGCACACACTGACAGAAACTGTCTGATTCCCTTTGCTGCTGAAAGTGTTAAAGAGAGTGAGTGTCTGAATCCCACCAACATCACGGCATGTGTCATCCACTGAGCCATCATCTCCTGTGAACTTGACTTTTAACCAATTTGCCAGAATTCTGTGAATAAAAGAAAATAACACTTGAAGGAGAGTCTAATCCTAAATTTGAACTACAAAGAGAAATGTTACACAGATGTAAATCCACAAACACCAAATCTTACTATAAAGTTGATCTGGACTAATAAACAGGCTGTGATTTTTTAAATGGAGTTAGGAACTCTACTGGGTTATATATTTGAGAGGACACTCATTCTAATGTGATTTATGATTTTGAAGCACAAAGAAAAGATTCTGAGCAACAGAAAAGGTCCTTAGAGTTTACCATACAACCCAGCAATTCCACTCCTAGGTATATAACCAAAAGAACTGCAGACATATGTCCACACAAACACTTACACGTCAATGTTCACAGAAGCGTTATCATAATAATCAAAAAGTGGAAACACCACAAATGCCCATCAACTGATGAACAGAGAAATAAAGTGTGATATATTCATGCAATCAAGTATCATTTGGCCAACAAATGAAGGACTAATATATGCTACAACATGAATGAACCTAGAAAACATTATGCTAAGTGAAAGATGCCAGTCATATAGAAGACTACGTGTTTTCGGGTTCTATTTGTATGAGATGTCCAGAATAGGCAAATGAATAGAGACAGAAAACAGATTAGTAGTTGCCAGGGGCTGCAGGTAAGGAAGGATGGACTGCTAATGGGCATGGATTTCTTTTTAGGTGAAAAAATGTTCTGCAATTAGATAGTTGTGATGGTTATACAACTCTGTGAATATACTGAAACCAGTGAAATGTACACTTTAAATGGGAGAAATTCATGATATGTGAATTACATCTAAAAAAGAAAAGTAGGGCTTCCCTGGTGGCGCAGTGGTTGAGAGTCCACTTGCCGATGCAGGGGACACGGGTTCGTGCCCCGGTCCAGGAGGATCCCACATGCCGTGGAGCGGCTGGGACCGTGAGCCATGGCCGCTGAGCCTGTGCGTCCAGAGCCTGTGCTCCGCGACGGGAGAGGCCACGACAGTGAGAGGCCCACGTACCGCAAAAAAAAAAAAGTATGGTTTCTGGAAGCAACTTGTTTACAAGAAACAATGCCATGTCAACTTTTTCGATTTCTTTTTAAAAATGCCAGAAATTTTTTACCTAAGGAAAAAATGGAACTATAGCAAACAAAGTGAACTGTCCTCCCCAAGAGTCTAAAATGAAGCAGGCTCTAATCAGTATACCTCAGCATAGCTTTAAGTCACAATCAAGTCTGAAATGTTTTTGGACAAAGACCGTTGCCAACGATACAAAATAAAAATGTGAATAATCTAAAGCGTCAACTTCAAATAACAAACAAAACAGCCTGCAAAGCTAAGCATCAAAATGAAAGCAGGCGTCAGGGCCCCCAGGAGGAGAGGGGCACACTGGGCTGCCGCCTGGCCACCCCCGTGCGCAACACTCAGCTGCCAGACGCTCTGGAGAAGCCACTCCGCCTCCCGGCCGCCTGCTCGGCATCCGGCCCCCCAGGGGGAAACCTCTCTGACCTGCCAGGACTCCCTGGGGACTGCTCTTCTCCATCAGGCAACACCAGCACCAGCTTCCAAAACACGCGCTCCTGCCGCCCCGGGAGGTGCTCAGCCACGAGGGCTGGCAGGTCCAGGGGTGCCCATGCCGCGTCACTGGAAGGGACAAAGCACCACAGGTGAGCCACCACGCGAGCCCCCGGCAGGAGCAGCGTACGCGGCGGGAGGGCGGGGACCAACCTCAGCAGCTGCTGGTAGAAGTGCTGAACTTTCATCTGGTGCGCCACCTTGCTTCTGAGCCACCTTAACCTGCGAAGGGAGAACCACACGGAGCCTACGTGAGGCCCATTCAGCACCCACGGAGGAACCTGATAAGCGCTTAGTGATGTTCTGAGTGCAAAGCAATTGGGGAGTGAGTGTCTCCCAGTGGGGAATACTTAGGAGACCAAGAAACCTTTTCCGATAGAGAAACAGTTTAGTCAGAGGACTTGTTCATTCCATAAATATCAAACAATTATCTACTGTGTGCCAGTCGTGGCAGATCAGCAGTGAACAGACAAAAATCCTGCCCCGCTAGAACACACGCTCTTGTAGGGAGAGAAAGGCCTCTGTTAGTGGGTGGCGCGACAGGCGCGGTGGGCGTGCTGTGGACTTACACAGGGTGGTCAGAGGTGATATGGGAGCAAAGACTGAAGGGAACAGGGGCGCCAGCACGTGAGTTCTGGGGGACAGGCCAGACCCAGTCAGGAGTGGGCCTGGCACGTGCACAGGACGAGCACAGGGAGAGCAGCGGGGGACAGCCAGAGGGCGGGGGGGGGGGCACTATGAAGGGACTCAGAGAGCAGCCCAGGGACGTCGACAGGGATGTGAGGCGACCTGACTCTGATGTGGTGATGAGGACACCAGGGTGCAGGGGTCAAGGGCGGAAGCCAGCAGACGGACAGGTGGCTACGTGAGAGGGGTTGGCAGTGGAGGTGGTGAGGGTAGAGCCGCAGGATGGTGGGTCTGAGTCCAGGTGTGACCCAGCCCAGGGAGGACAGGCTGGCATCCTGTGAGCCAGAGGAGGCACCGAGTGCAGCAGGCCAGGTGAAGACTAGGTTCCGATGTTGAACTGGGGACACGGGGAAGAGGCCCAGGCTGCAGATGCACGAAGCATGCTGTCAGCGTGCAGGATGGAAAAAGATTACCAGGGGAGGAAGCAGAGGGGAAGAAGAGGGGACGGGGGCTGTGCTGAAGGGCGGGGGAGGGGACAGAGAGAGGGCCGTCCTGACACAGGCGACACAGCCAGGACTCCAGGAGGCAGCCGAGCCAAGGCCGAAGGCCCTGACACACACAGCACATCAGAGACAGGCCAGCACCGTCACCACCCTGCTTGCAGACACAGGCACAGGACCCGGAGACGTGGGCAGCTACACAAAGTTTGTTAGAGGCATAGAGCTGGTGACAGCCCAGGCGAGGACAAGACGTGCCTCGAGACCCCAGCAGGGTGGGCTGCCACTGCGCCTCTGTGTCGTCTTCCTAGGCCCCCACTGGGAGGCTCCTTTCCAGAGGCCACAGCGGCCTGGTCTGAAGAGAGAGGCTGAGCCCTGCATGGCCAGGATTGGGCAGCTGAAGCCAGGACCTGGGCAGGGAGCCGGGCACACGCGGGGTGGCCAGGAGGAGTGGCAGGGAGAGCCATGCGAGGGGACACGGGGAGGGAGCCCGTAAGAGACCTGACGGCAGGAGGGGGGAGTCGCTGAAATGCTGCCACCGCAGACCCAGGGTAGCAGAGGGGTCGGGGTGGTGGTGGGGGTGAGGCCAACACGGACCTCTGGCTCCACCACTGAGAATGGACATGATGTGTCCTTAAGCTAGGAAGGCAAGGAGAAAACAGGTAATTCCAGGGAAAATTCGATTGGCAGGACCAGGAGTGTTTTAAGGGGAAAGGGCAAGTGAAATCACAGCAGGTAGAGCAACTCTCACTCCGAAAATGCAACCCTGCATCTGTCTTCATCTCCTCTGACTCCACCCATCTTCCCTGCAAATGGACATGTTAATCCACACTCTGGATAAAGCCAGTTAGGGCAGGAGGCACTTAGGAGGCCCCGGGCTGCTGACCTGGTGCAGGAGATGCCCACTCTCCCCGCGTGGCCCAGATCCAAGAGGCCCTTGGCCAGGTTCTCCTCTGCAATGGGGCACTCTGCGCTGGGCGCCAGTGCCCTCAGCCGGTCGTTCATGTCCATACAGCAGGGTGCCGCAGGGAAGGCCCGCATCTGGCGCCTCAGTTTCTTCCGGGCTGCGACACCTTCCCTCCACCTAGAGGAGAGACCAAAGTATCATCACTGGATGTTTTTGCCATGGGGACAAGGCAAAAACATCTCCAGCATTAACATGGGAAACATTTTCTGCCAGTATGTTTAAGTCTTTTTCAGCAACAGATCTCAAACTGAGAAATGGATCAGAACTGAAACTCAAGGTATGGGGGATGCATGGTAACGAATGAGTGGTGGGCAACGGACCTACTGAACTTTAGAGTGAATGCTGGGCTTCCCTGGTGGCGCAGTGGGTAAGACTCTGCACTCCCAATGCAGGGGGCTGGGTTCGATCCCTGGTCAGGGAACTAGATTCCACATGCATGCCACGGCTAAGAGTTTGCCCATGCCGCAACTAAGGAGCCAGTGAGCCGCAAATAAGGAGCCTGCGAGCCGCAACTAAGGAGCCCGCATGCCACAACTAAGACCTGGTGCAACCAAATGAATTAATTAATTAAAAATAAAGAGTGAACAATCTCTGGAGGCCAACTTGCCAATCTGGATACAAACACAGATCCATATACCCTTTGACCCAGCAGACACCACCGACAGGATTCTCTCTCCAGACATGTGTGCACCTGTGTGAAATGTCTGTACAAGGATGCCACTGCAGCACTCTTTGTCACAGCTAGAGAGAGAAAGCCATGTGAAAGTCTACCAGTGGGACGAGGCAGGTCATCTACCATGTGCTCTGGCAACGCCACCTCAGTGCGCTGACGGCACTGGGGAGAGGCCACCGTGCTGCTGCAGTCAGGTCTCCTGTGTCACCGAGAGTCGAGAGAAGTCTGGCACAGAGTAGGGAATGTGCTCCCCCCTGTGCCGACCACCATACAAAGGTCAGAGGTTCTCGTGGGATGGAGACTCATTTCTCACTGAATCCCCTTTTACACGGCTGCAACTGTCAAGTACACTATTACTTTCTTTAAATGTTATCATGAAATGAATCATCATATAACATACGTAACACATGTACACCCATTTTAAAGATTAATGATAAATCAAACACCCACATCCTTCCATGCAGTTGAGAATGGGTGGCCAAGACCAGCACCTGATCCCCACGGGCCCTGCTCAGTCACACACCCTCTCATTCCCAAAGGTAACCACTATGCCGGGTTTATGTTTGTTATTTTCCTTCTTTAGGGTTGTACTACTATATACAAATCCAAAACAATCCATTTAGTTTGAATATACAGTTTGTATGTTGCACACATTTCCCGAAGAATTGCTTTTTTCACTATAAATTATGTTTCAGAAATTCACCCAGGTGGGTGCATACAGCTATCATTTGGCTTGTTCGTGGCCCTCTCCCTGTGTCTAGCACACTGGGTAAACAGCAGAAGGCTACCTATAAATATCTGTCGAAATATAGAGCGGTCCCCCCACCCCAATCTAATTCTTTACTTAGTTTATACCCTTTACGAAGGAACATGTTACATGTGCGTATTATCAGCTGTTTCTGAAAGTATAATCTTTGTAAAAGACTCTCCCTGTATGCATTGATTTTATCTGTAAGGACATGGGACTCACCGCTGGAGATACTTGCAGAAACACTGAACTTCCTGGAGGGTCTCTTTTGCAGTCTGGAAAATTTCCTCCCCAAGAAACAAGTCCACCAGGTGGGCACAGACGTCCTCACAGCAGCGGGCCACGCGGAGCCTCTGCTCTGTGTCCACTGCCCTCCTAGGGAAAAGGGCAATCAGCAAGAGAGACACTGCACCCAAGGCCCCACCCGGAGGGCCTGCCTTAAAAGCACGAGTCCACGTCCTTAATACTGAAATGTAATGATAGCTTTGCTGCAAGAAAAGCTTGAAGATTTTATTTTATATAATGCACAGACATCTGGAAATGTAGAGAAAAAAGAACTAAAGTGGTACAGGGTACAAGATGATAGATCCAACAGGGCCCTTATAAATAGTCAAGAGATAACTCTGTATCTTATAGTTAGAAATTTAATTTTTAAATGACCATTGAGACAACTGAAATATCTTCTCATCAACAACATCTGATGTTTGCAATTAGAAATGTCTCAAGTATATGACAGCTGGCTACAGAGGCTGACAGCCTAAGGTCATGTGACAGTGGCCCTCAGATAAACCAGAATCTGAAAGAGACTTTTTACAACAAAATCCTGTCAACCAAGGGATCACAGAGGCCTTTATCAAATACATTTAGCCATTAAGTCAAAGAAGCCCAGACAGGCAAGACCCATTTCCGATAGCTGTCCTCTCTGGCAATGGAGACAGCCCTGGGCCGAGCTGTAGTCCAAGTCTTCTGGAACTGCAGAGAACAGCAGTTTCCCTGCACGTCAATGAGTCCTAGGTTTTACTTATCTCTTAATACCCCTTCCTGGGATTAAGAACAGACAAACACCCATCATTTGTGAGGTCTCTTGCTTATAGTAAACAGTGAAATAAACTCCCAATTAATAGAAATGGAAAGAAATATTAATTAAACAATATACTCTGCCTCCTGGCTATATTCCCCATTCTGCACCAGGGGCTGCAGGCCTATCTCGGGGGAACTTAAACGCAAGGACAGATTTCCCAGCACAACTGAACCTCTTTCTTCCCTGAAGCTTGGCACTGAAATTTATAAAGTTCTTAAGTGAAATAGCTCAAAGGAATCTTTTAACATATGAAACAAAGGAAAGGATCTTCTACTGGAGAAAAACTAACGGTGAGTAACCTGGTGTGGAGAAGACCACCAGCGAATTCTTTTGCTAACAGACACATCCCCACGCCCAGGGCAGGCTCAACAAGGAGGATGAGAGTGAAAGCGAGGGCCTCCCTGGAAGCAACGCACACAAGAACAGGGACAGCCTGTTAGTGTTTGGCTAACCAGAAGATATGCTCCTTGTCAAAATGAAAGCCAGCTAGCGTGAACTGGACCAGCCTGGCCACGGTGCCTCTAACCCTCCTCCCACCCGCCCAGCCGCCTCACATTGCAGGCACCAGCGCTTCACTTACTTCAACTCCTGGGAGCAGGTTTCCCTCACACGTTCTGTCACCACGAGCTCTGTCAGCTCTGCAGCTAGGTCCTGGCTCAGCTGAGTTAACACCAGTTCTCTCTCTTGTTTCAACCTAAGGGAAAAGGAAAAAGAGCACAAGAAATAACAGTCGTCTCACTCTGTGACCTTGCGAGTGGGGATTTGAGTTGTGCTGCCTGACCCCTCCGGCAGGCCTGACACCTCTGGTTCCACCAGACAGGCCACACAGCCATGCCCACTCCAGTTCCCTGACCACCACCCCCACCCCCTCTGGCTGCGGAGGGTCTGCTGCTTACAAGGTGGGACCTGCCGGCTCCCTGGGCCACAGTGTATGAAGGCGCAGGGCGAGCCGTGGGTCTGGTACGAGTGCCGTGGGCAAAAGCGGGAGCATCCTAGGCCAGGGCAGGCTCTCCCCTTGTCCACACCCCCCACCCCCCACGTGCACTGCAGGGATGAGACACCCTCACCTCTCTTCTTCAGCCCGCCGCCTCTCTTCCTCTTTTCGCTCCCTTTCCTTAGTCACTTCTTCAGTTGCAATGTGCCTCAGAATGCCCATGGTTGCAGCTGTTAACAGCTCCTCCATAGCAGCATTGGAAACACTAGACAGAGCAAAGTGGACATTGCTCTAAATAAATAATAAAAGCCACACAAACCGTATTACTAGACTTCTAATACTAGCAAGGGAAAAAATACCTATTTGCCTTCCAGCATAAAAATCAAGTCCATGGTTAGGAACACACACCCTGTCAAAACTGACTCAGGAAAAAAAGAAAATCTGAATAAACCTATAACTAGTTAAGAGATTGACTCAGTATTTGAAAACATCTTCCAGCAAAGAAAAATCCAGGATGAGAGGGCTTCACTGGCAAATTCTACCAAACACTTAGAGAAGAACTAACACCAACCCTTCTCAAACTCTTCGAAAAAACCGAGGCACAAGGAACACTTCCTAACACCTCTAGGAGGCCAGCATTCCCCCGATCTGATACCAAAGCCAGACAAAAACACCACAAGAAAACTAGTGACCAATATCCCTTGTGGACGTTGAAGTAAAAATCCATAACAAAATACTAGCAAGCCAAAATTAAGCAATATACTGAAAGGATTATACACTACCAAGTGTATAATCTCACACTACCAAGAGAGATTTATTCCTGGAATGCAACAAATGAAAATCAATGTAATACAACCACATTAATAAACTGAAGGGGAAAAAAACCCACAAAATCATCTCAATTAATGCAGAGACAGCATATGACAAATTCAATACCATTTCATGATAAAAACACTCAATAAATTAGGAAGAGAAGGGAACTTTCTCAAAATGATAAAGACCATATATGAAACACCCACAGCTAACATCATATTCACTCGTGAAAGATAGAAAGCTTTTCCTCTAAGACAGTAACAAGACAAGAGTGCCCTATCTGCCATTTCTATTCAACACCGTATTGAAAGTTATAGCCAGAGCAATTAGACAAGAAAAATAAAAACATCCAAACTGGAAAGGAAGAAGAAAACTATGTGTATTCACAGATGACAGGATCTTGTATGTAGAAAATCTTAAGGGATCCACTCAAAAGCTATTACAATAAAAAAAAGTTCAACAAGATTGGAATATAAGGATCAACACTCAAAACTCAACGGCATTTCTATTCACGAGCAATGAACATTCTGAAAGTGGAATTGAGGAAACAATTCCGTCTACAATAGCGACAAAAAGAATAATATAATTAGGAACAAATTTAACCAAAGAAACAAAAGACTTGTACAATAAAAATTATAAAACGTTGCTGAAAAAAATTAAGGAAGCCATAAACAAATGGAAAGACACCCATGTTCATGGACTGGAAGACTTCATATTGTTAAGATGCCAGTACTACCCAAAGTAATCTACAGATTCATTGGAACCACCATCAAAATCCCAACATAACTTTTTGCAGAAGTAGAAAAACCCATCCTAAACTTCTTATGAAATTTAAAGGGTCTCCAAATAGGGAAACAGCCTTCAAAGAGAAACAAAGCTGAAACAAAGCTGAAGGACGCGCACTTTGTGATTTCAAAACTTACAACTTACTACGAAGTTATAGTAATAAAATCAAAACAATATGGTACTACCATAAAAACAGACATATAGGGCCTCCCTGGTGGCGCAGTGGTTGAGAGTCCGCCTGCCGATGCAGGGGATACGGGTTCGTGCCCCGGTCTGGGAGGATCCCATATGCCGCGGAGCGGCTGGGCCCGTGAGCCATGGCCTCTGGGCCTGCGCGTCCGGAGCCTGTGCTCCGCAACGGGAGAGGCCACAACAGTGAGAGGCCCGCATACCGCAAAAAGAAAAAAAAAAAAAAAAAAAAAAAAAACAGACATATAGGGCTTCCCTGGTGGCGCAGTGGTTGAGAGTCCACCTGCCGATGCAGGGGACACGGGTTCATGCCCCGGGCTGGGAAGATCCCACATGCCGCGGAGCGGCAGGGCCCGTGAGCCATGGCCACTGAGCCTGCGCGTCAGGAGCCTGTGCTCCGCAACGGGAGAGGCCACAACAGTGAGAGGCCCGCGTACCGCCAAAAAAAAAAAAAAAAAAAGACTAGATGCTTAAAGTGTTCCACAAAATCAGCTTTATAAAATTTAAAAGTGTAGTTTGAAATGTCTAAGGAAATTTCATCATGGTGTTAAATGTAAATGGTATAAAATGTTTAAGGGAATTTAATCTGTCAAATTCATAAACTGTGACTTAATCCAAGATCAAGTAAAGTGAGTGTTTTTATTTTTTAACAGAGAATGAACTAATTATTACTAGATTTTTTTTATTACTAGATTTTTGATCACATTTAAAGTTGAAAGAAAAACAGGTTTCTAATTTACAACTTCAATAAACCTAATGCTACTCAAAAATCATACACACATAGAAACTACCTGCAAACGACAAACACAGGTCAGGAACGTGAGAGACTATACCCACCAGCGAGCAAGACCGACACTGAAGCCTGTACAAAGGGGTAGCTGTGATCTCTTGTTGAAGACTGAGAGCAGCTTTATGAGAGGAAGCGTCTGGAGGGAGTGCAGACAGCCTCAGAGCAGGAGAGGCACCGCACTTACCCCAGGGCTGTGGCTGCGAAGGCCGCCCCAGCGGCGCCAACTTCCTCGCAGTCCCTCTGAAGAACCTCCTGGATGAGCTCATCCACCACCTGCACCAGGTCCTAAGCAGAGGGCAGACGGGGGTCAGGAGCACTGGCTGGGGAAACGCCGCCTAGATCCAGACCCAGCTTATCACCAAGCAATCTGCCTTCATGGCCTAAGGTACTGAAGGTCTTCACGGAACCACAGAGACATCATGGACCGTCCGCCCAGCTCAGAAATCCCTCCAAAACCTCATCACTGGAAGCTGTTTGAAGGCGTCTAATGACCTTACACGGGGGTCGGCTGTGCGCTCCTGGAAAGGGTTCCTGCTAATAACCAGAGAGGAGCCTTCTGGACATGCCAGGACAAGCCTGCTGTCTGCTCGACGACGGCCATTCAGACGGCCACAGTGCCGCACCCCAACGTCACACGGCCCCAGCTTCTGTGGCCCTTCCTCACTCCCCACCTCAGGCCTCCTTGATCCCCCAGTGGGGTGGTGCCCAGTGCCTGCCCAAGCAACAGGGTGGCGAGATCAAGTCACACGGCCTGTGTGGTGGGTAGGCCCTGCTCGGCCCCGGGGCCACCTGTCAGACGCATGCTGACCCCAGGGACACCCCAGGGACACAGACAGTGGTCAGACTGGACATCAGAGGCAGCTGGATGTTGCCCACGACGGGCCCTCAGAGCCCTGACAGGAAGGTTCCTTACCTCGTCCGAGTACACAGGCGCAGACTTCGGGGGAAGGAGCTCCAGCTGCACGGGGGGCTGCACGGGAGCCTGGAAGAGGCTGGGTGCCATGCTCAAGGGCAGTGCCGGGAGGTGTGGAGGAGAAGCTGGCACAGGGGTGGGCAGGGGCTGCAGGAGGAGAGCCGGGGGGGCCTCGTCCCCCTCCGTACTGCACTCCTCTCCTCTCCCTACACCTGGAAGGAACAGGCAAACGTGGGCACCGAGGACAAGCCCTGGCCACCCTCCCCAAGCAGACCACCACAGGGCGCCTCCTGAGCCACGAGCCGGGGGCCCGTGTGCGCTTCACCCGTGGGAACAAAGCACTGTGGCGCCAGGGGGCCGTTCAGGCAGCACCGAGCTAGTGTCGCCGGGCCCCAGGATGAGGCCTTCTAGAGGGGAGCAGGGCTGGCGCCCCCCTGAGGCCGCAGCCTCACCCACCTGCCACGTCCAAGCCGGGTCTCTGGGCGCCCGCGGGCAGCTCCGCAGCAAGGCTGTCCCCGAGGTACTTGTTCTGGGAGTTGAAACTGCACACGGGGGCGTGACGGGGGACAGGGGGTAATGGCCCTCCATTCACGATCTCCCCAACGGACACCGTCAGCTTCCTGGTAATAAACACCGACTTCCTGGCCTTGGATAAACCCTCTGGTTCCAGGAACGAGGACCGGTTCAGCTCGACACAGCTACCCAGACCACAGAGAACCCACGGAGAGGCGTTACACAGGCGAGAGGCCACCCTTCACCTCCTCAGTGCCCTGCAGTCACTGTGTCGCCAGAAGGCCACGTGGAAATGAGGGGAGGCAGCAAAGGCCCAGCCCAAGGCCCAGCCCATGGCATCCCCCACTGCCAGTGTTTCCTTCTGACACGGGAGCCGCCTGGCCTCACTGTTAGCAGCCCCAGGTGCAGCAACGCTCCCCTACATGCTCCCAGCTCATCCCGTGAGGGCAGGTCTGCAGGCAGCAGATGGGGCCGAGGCTGAGGAGCCAGAGGAGGATGGGTTCAGGGAAACCCCGGATCCGGACACGACAGGCTACAGATTATGGAGCCATTTTCTGGGAGAGGGTCCACAAGTCCCACCACGTTCTCAAAACTCTGACTGCAGCAGAGGAGATGCCCTGGCCTGGCCAGAGCCCACCTTCAGGGACAGAACAAGGAAGGCCCCAAGCTCGACCATCAGCTTCCTGAGTAACTTGGGAAAAGTCAGGGAGAGTCTGAACCCTAACCTGCTGACGAACAGCGAGTGACCTGGGGACATCCCCGTGGTTCTGAGCCTCGCCTGCTCCCCTGCACCCCAGGCCGTGGAACATGCCTTCTCCAGGGCCTGGCACGCAGCTGGCACTTCCCAGCCTTCCCAGAGTTAAAAGGGAGAAAAGGAGAGAGGCCCGGCGGTTCGGGCCTCGGTGCTTACCCGTCGGAGACAGTGAGGCCGTGGCAGCTGAGGAAGTCTGTGGCCTCCTCTCCGTCTCTGAAGAGCAGCATGCGCACCACGCCATCCAGGGGAAAGGTGGTGGAGCGCTGAGTGCTCGCCGTGTATGCCACGTTGAGCGCTCGGAGCGCGTCCTTGCGGATCTGAGAGAAGCCAAGTCCCTGAGTCGCAGAGGGTCAGGCACTCCATGACCGCAGGCGGCTCAGTCCCTCTGGAAAGCACCCCGGTTCCCAAGCTTAGCGCTCATCGGGCCGTCTGCTCAGCAGAAAGCCCAGAAATGATGCAAAGCAAACGGTTTCACATACGGAAAAGGCTGGGCCATGAAGGCTTTATTTCTAAAAAAAACTAGAAAACCAACCACCCACCAGCAGGGCAGGGAGAGTACACTGTGCATCCTCCACTCAACAGAAAGCTGTAAGGCTGCTAAAGATTACTGCAGAGATGATGGAATGCCATGGAAAGTGTGTGACATGAAACTGAGTAAAAGTCAGAGAGAAAGTTGCTTCACAGCATCACACCGAGCATTTTAAACACGTGGACAGAGGGAACCATGAAGGCACTGGCAGGTTAGTTTGATCCCAGGACCCCGGTGGCCCTGCTCCTCCTCTTCAGTGGGCTTTAAGCAATTCAACCCGGATCTACAGTGTTACTTCAAGGCTGGCATGCACGTCCATGCTGAGTGTCCAACAGTGAACAGACAAGACCCCTGTCCTCATGTAGCGGACGTGGCAGGAGACACCAACACTGAACAGAATGAACGTACAAAACGCACAGTGCGTTTAACGGTGATAGTGTGACAGAAAGAACAGCTGAGGAGGAGGACAGGGAGCACTCTGCCGAGAAGGGCAGCCCAGCCAGGCCCTGGAGGAGGGGAGCTCCGTACACTCTGTGAGCAGAAGGAAGAGCCGGGAGAACAGCAAGCGCAAAGGCCCTGAGGCAGGCGCCTGCTGGGGGCTGGGGGGGCTGGGGTGGAGCCAGGGAAGGCAGGAGAGGAGATGAGGTCCAGGAGACAATGGGGCACTGTGGGCCACTGTTAGTGAAACACTTTGTCTTTCTAAAGAGTTTAAAATTACTAAAATGGGTACAAATGGTCGACTATCACTGGTATTTATCAACTGCACGAAGTTCCCCAAGCTGCACGTTGTTAGAAATCTTTTCATTTGTTCCAGAATTTCAGTTGGAAACAGTCAGATCTAACAATGAGCAAACTCGCAGAAGACTTTGCCTGGGATGATGGTGGGCTTAGTCGCTGTGTACAGGAGGACTTGTGACCAAAAAAGAAAAATGACCTGGAGTCACAAAACCAGCCAGGCAGGTTCCTGACATCTCCCAGGCAACCTCCTCCCCACCCAGCAGCCGCCAGGGGCTCCCAGCAAGGACTCCAGGCGGCATTCTCCCACCACCACCCCGCCCGCCAGCAGCTGAGGGACAGCACAGGGGCGTGCTGTGTGAGCTGGGCGTGCAGGCTGCTCTGTTATCGTCCCCAAGTGCTTCAGAAGGTGAGGACCTGACTCTGGAAATCTGAGACCAGGAGTTCACACTCTATGCTAACCCTGAGGTAAGAGACTGGTCTTGCCCCATCTTTGTAATCCCAGTGCAACAAAGAGCAGGCACTTTAGATATTTACCGAAATGAATTTAGCAACATCATGCTCACTCCAAAAATGAAGACTGGTAACACTAATAAGTTCTAGGTTAGGGGAATGTGCATGCAGTTTGCTTTTTGGCTTCTTTGTTTCCATGGAAGATGATAGTTCTGAACGCAAGTTATCATTCTGAAGAGGTCTCTCTCATCTGAACCAGAAGAACAGTATTGCCCACTGCACAGCCTTTCCATCGGTGATCAACTGTGCCAACCCCATAAACAGGTAACAGCAGTATCCCCTCAGGGTCTGCTGCACAAGACTTAGCCCAGGACCCGCTGAGATGCTCCTGTCATAAAGAAGCTCTTAAATGTCACAAGGAGCAACCAGCTTTCATCAATTCTGCAAGTACAGTGTCAGTACTCACCTGATTAAAGTAACAGTGCAGAAGACAAGCATTCAGATAAGAAGCTGATTGGACCAGTTTGAAAAATCGCACAAAATTATTACTGTTCAACGCAGCAAAAGCCTGAACAGCAAATTTCACTTCAGAGGAGTTTCTAACGGCAGGATGGAACTGCTGCACTTCTCTGTTAATTAAAGGACATGAAAGGGGTTAGAATTTGATCTTTAATTAGACAAAATTTCCATGAAAATAGATCTGACAATAAAACAGATTTCAACTATACTGAAAAAGAAGGTCTTGATATGGTCACATGTGCCAATATGTTCATGGTTTACCAATGTCAAAGCCACCACTCTTGGGCTGGATCGGTAGCAAAGATTTTCTTTAAAGAGATGATGAGGGACTTCCCTGGTGGCACAGTGGTTAAGAATCCACCTGCCAACGCAGGGGACACGGGTTCGAGCCGTGATCCAGGAAGATCCCACATGCCGCAGAGCAACTAAGCCCGTGCGCCACAACTATTGAGCCTGCGCTCTAGAGCCTGTGAGCCAAACTACTGAGCCCGCGCGCCACAACTACCAAAGCCCACACGCCTAGAGCCCGCATTCCACAACAAGAGAAGCCACCACAATGAGAAGCCCGCGCACCACAACAAAGAGTAGCCCCCGCTCACCGCAACTAGAGAAAGCCCACGCGCAGCAACAAAGACCCAACACAGCCAAAAATAAATAAATTAATTAATTTTTTAAAAAAGATGAATAATAAATTGAAGCAATAATTTAAGAATTGATTATCAAAGAGTTACTTTAATGCCAACTGACTGCCAGCTGTGTTTGAAGATGACGTCTAAGAAAGTTTAACTTTGTTTTGTTTATAAATAAACTGATGTGGGGACTTCCCTGATGGTCCAGTGGTTAGGAGTCCACGCTCTCTCTGCTGAGGGGCCCGGGTTCCATCCCTGGTCGGGGAACTAAGATCCCACAAGCCGTGCAGTGTGGCCGAAAAAAAAAATTATTAATTATTCAAGAATTACTCAAGACAGGGGACAAATGCCTATTATATACAAAAAGACCACACAGCCATTTTCCCTAACTAGTTTATCTCCAAGGCTTAATTTAAAATCAGTCACACACCTACATATTCTGCAAGCTGAAAAAGAGTTTCAGCATAAATAAGGGAAACTTGGAATCCAGTTTACCAACGACAGGAATGGAAGGCTAGTGGACCCTAACATATTTCTCATATTAATGTCTACAGATAGATCAGGGCAAGGTTTAAGATTCATTCTTATCCCACCCTTAGCATTTGTTTCACACGATTTTTTCCTCTCCTGTGACTTAGACCTTGGACGAGGTCTGTGTGCACACGCATACGAGGAAACACGCTGGCAGCTCTGATAGGGGACCCTGAGCTTTCCTGTCCTAGTTCACTCGCCTCCTCTGCGCAAACAGCAGATTCCTTCCTCGTGCTCTCCCACTGACAAGGAGAACCCGTCCTCAGAAAGGGCCCGGGGCCCGCTCTGGATGCACTGGCGCCAGCAGGCATCCCCAGCCCTCTGCTCCCAGTGCCTCAGCTCCAGGGGCTGCACAGCCGAGCCCAGCTTCCTCACTAATGTCCCGGCGTTCGACACCACAGAAAACTCAGTGCTCCCAGCACCGCTAACCCTAAGTGCCCTCTTCCTGGTTAAAGCCTGCCTTTCCCTATGGCTCAGGCTGGCTTCTGCCCTGGGAAGTTCACCTTAGGATGTCCCCCTTGTTGAGGCTGAGCAGCACGTTGTAGCCCTGGAACTCCGCCTCGCTGGCGCAGAGCACGCCCTTGCTCCTCAGGTCCTGGTACATCTCCTTCAGGCTCTGGAGGCACTTGGTCGTGTTCTCGTCGTTGATCTTGGCATCAAAGGAGGACATGGGCTCCTCACACATGAAGTGGGCGCAGTGGATGTGAAAGCGGGTGCACTTCTCAATCAGAGACACCGTCACTGGGTCACACAGGTGCTGCTGCGTGATGTCCTGGACACGAGCGAGGCGGAAAATTACACGTGCACACGCGCCGTACGCACACACGCACACACACCTTACACACGTTTCTCCTATACACAGAGATCTCATTAACATATTCCCGTACATAAGAATCAGCTATTAGAAAAATCACGCTTATTACCTGAATTTTTCAGATTTCAATTTGAAACGAAGCCCATGAAGTACATTTTAACAGGACTTTGCAATGATTTTAAGTAACAGTATATTTTTTGTTACGGATGAAATGTAACTGAGTAAAACGACAAGAACTCTCACTTTCACTCTGCGCTTCACAAGTGGCTGATACCTTCCGTATGCCCCGCATGCGGTTCCACACGAAGTCGTACCAGTCCCGCAGGCTGCCCTCCTTCTGGTCCATGATCTGGGTCACCAGGTAGTCCATGGTCCTGCTGAGCACCGCCGAGGGACGCAGCTCATGCGGCAGGGGCTCCTCCTGGTCTGCTGAGGAGCGGCTGTACTCCTTCACGGCTGCCGCGTGGTCCACCTGAGGGCAGGGAATAGAGACGAGCGGCTGGGTGGCAGGTGCTAGGCCAGCCTCCCAGCTGCTGTGCCCAAAAATGGGGAAAATCACACACACACACGCTTAAATAAGGTCGCTACTACAGAATACAATTTTAAAACGTAGAATTTCTCTTTGAAGGTAACAATTAAAATTCAAAGGCAAAATAGAGAAACTTGTTTTTGGCAAACATGACAAGAAGTGAAGATAAGAGGCTATATCACATCAACACACAGAGGAGTTTAGTGAAGACACATCTGCTTGGCCCCAAGCACAGAGGCGTGACAGGTAAAGGACGTTAAAGATTCTAAAAGGTCTCAGCCACGCTCAAACACCAGATTAAGTCTACACGGACCAGAAATGGAGCCGGCAGGGAGGAGGGGGAGGTGGGGCAGGGGAGCAGCAGGGCCTGGGGAAGGCCCTCAAGAGTCTGGAGCTGCATCTTCCACCTGCAAGAAGAGGCTGAAGAGGTGCGGCTGAGGGTGGAGCAGAGACACCCATAAGCCCAGGCCCTGGGCACCGGCTGTGAGCTGTCATCACCGTCTCCTGGGGCAGGAGCACTGGGCCTCTGCCTTGACAACTGCTGCCTCGCTGGGGACCCTGAGTCAGGCGAAGGCAGCTGTGAGAAACCACTGGCCAGGGAAGGAGCAGACGCCCGCAAGCAAACTTAACAGAGAGCAAAAGAACCTAAAATGGTGCCGATTTCTGGGGAAACAATTGGGATCGTGCACTGACACATATTCAGGAACCTTAAGAAACGTCACACATCTGATACAGCACTTCACGCGTAGGATCCATCAGAAGGAAGGAAGCTGAATACCTTAGAGGCATTACACACAGCATGCCCAACAGAATTCTTAATAACACTGAAAAATCAGAAACAGCCGAATGACTGCAAAATGGGGAGTTTGGACAGAGCTACATAATCAAATAATATGCCTACATTCAAAATGTTGAATGCTTATAAAGACTTTACCATAACAAAAGACAATGCTCCTGATAAAATTTTAAGTGAAAAAGATTCATACAAAATCACAGCTACAGCATCATCTCAAATGCACAAAATATAAACATAAAAAAGGACAGGAATAAAACTGTGAAAAGAAAAAATGGGAAAATTTAATTTATGAAACAAATCTGTGTCTATTTCTTTTTTTTTTTTTTTTTTTTTTTTTTTGCGGTACGCGGGCCTCTCACCGTTGTGGCCTCTCCCGTTGCGGAGCACAGGCTCCGGGCGCGCAGGCTCAGCGGCCGTGGCTCACGGGCCCAGCCGCACCGCGGCATGTGGGATCCTCCTGGACCGGGGCACAAACCCACTTCCCCTGCATCGGCAGGCGGACTCTCAACCACTGCGCCACCAGGGAAGCCTGTGTCTATTTCTTTAGGGAACTATGGTCCAGTCACCTTATGCAAGACTGCTTCCTACACACCTCACAATGCAGACAATGGAACATGACTGTTCATAGCACATCCCCACTACCCTCTAGAAAAGTAAACACCAGACCAAATATGGACAGAAAGGACCAGTGCAGCCTTCCCTCCCCTGCACACGCCCCTCCACCCCAGTGATTAGTACGGACAGCAGCTTGGCGAGCACCCTGGGGGCGTGGCGCTCTACCTGGTCAGTGCCTGGGACCACTTCAAACACACTAAGCTGGCTCCGGGTCTCCCGCATGTATCGCTCCTTCTCGGGACACATATCCGGGCACGTCCCAACAAACGCCCTCGCTTTGTCCAAGTCGGTCCTTTTCACCCGAGCTGAAGGCATCAAGTAAAAAGTAAAAATGCACCACACAGTTACTAGGAAGTCAGAGAAGTGTACTTTCATAATGATAAAAGGAGAAATAAAAATAAACATCAAACTACAAAGGAAAAGAAAGAAATTTTAAAAACGCTGGGCCTTAGAGAAAGGAAAGCGCAGCCTACCACACCAGGTGACAGGCCATCAAGGCCCATGAAGACCCTCCAGGGTTTCTCCCCTTTCCAGATGGGTCTCCAACAATCACAGACCTTCAGGGCACTCTTTGGGGCGGGGGGGGGGGGCGCACACGTGGGTGTTTATGGCTCCTATAATGACCTCAATGACACACAATCATGCTGCAGTAATTTTGTTAAAAGGATCAATTTGTTAAATGAAAATATTCAAAATTTGCCAGTATTCTAAAACTCTCAGTATTTCATCATGTTTTTAGCATAACAGGAATCACATAATGGAAGTTACCTGGGTCCTGACCTAAATAAACCACTATGATGACCCACAGAATTAAATAGTTAACAAAAATATCTTTTAAATGAAATGGAATGCAACAACCTAAAATTTAAAACATTCACATCTTATTTTTATTTATTTTATTTTTATTTTTATTTTTTTTGCGGTACGCGGGCCTCTCACTGTTGTGGCCTCTCCCGCTGCGGAGCACAGGCTCTGGACGTGCAGGCTCAGCGGCCATGGCTCACGGGCCCAGCCGCTCCGCGGCACGTGGGATCCTCCCGGACCGGGGCACGAACCCGTGTCCCCTGCATCGGCAGGCGGACTCTCAACCACTGCGCCATCAGGGAAGCCCTCTTATTTTTATTTTTAAAAATTCCAATATCTAGTAATCATTTTTTTTTGCAATATAAAAATCGCATGTCAATGACATAATGTATGATGGCAGGTTTTATTACCGTGTTAAGCAGACACTGTGATTGTTCCATTACAGCTTCTCCACAGAGGAAAACCCTACAGGTTACACTTACTTTTGAAAAAACTTTGCAAAGAAGGGTACATGTGCTGTTTTATTTTTGGTCACTGCACATATTGCTTAGTGTTAATAGGATACTTGCTTTTTGAGTAGGTTTTAAATACATTCGCGTGGGTCAACATTCCAAAGGTGTAACAATGTCCAAGATGGGACGCCCCCCTGCCTTGCTCCCCTGTCCTGACCATCAGCACGAGCGATCCTTTCTCACCTCCATGACTTTTACACACACGTAAGCAAGTACGCTTACGTACATACGGACACACACACACACTTCCCCCTTTTCTGTACACAACTGGTAAACATTTCCCACGCCTTGCTTTTTCCACTTCACAATAAATACTGATCATTTTTCCATAAAGAAACTCCAGTCTTCTTTCAGGCTATTTAGAATCCCACTGTATGGACAGTTTCCAATCTCTGTCACCACAAACAACCTTGTGAGTGAATCGCACACACGTGGGGTAGTTTGTGGGATGCACTCCTGGAAGTGGAATTCTGGGTCAAAGGCGTGAGTGTCCCCAAGCCTGAAGACACTGCCAACTTGTCTCCCCGGGAGCACCCTGCCCAAGGATGAAGCGCTGGGGCCCGATGGGGAGATGCCGCCCTAGCGGGTGTGGTTTGCATCTCTCAACCTCTCGATGCTGTGTGACGGGCCAAGAGCATCTGCATCTTCCCATTTCTATTTTCCATGTTTAAGAGCTAACTTTTTTTTTTTTTCAGCCACACCGAGCAGCTTGCGGGATCTTAGCTCCCCGACCAGGGATTGATCCCAGGCCCTCGGCAGTGAAAGCAGCGAGTCCTAACCACTGGACCGCTAGGGAAGTCCCAAGAGCTCTTGACACTTCCTTTTCTGAACCTCTCAGACCTTACTCGTTTTTCTACTGGATTTGGTCTTTTTTGTACTGACTCTACAGGACTTTCTGTACCTGGGAAATCAGCCCTTTGTCTGTGATGAGCTACAGATTTTTCCCCTGGATTGACATCTTTTATTTGTGGTGATTTCTGTTAAATAGGAAGTTTTTATTTTTTTAATGTGTGCTTTCTCAATGTCTAAAAACTGCCCTTTTAAATTATTTAATCTAGCGTGGATCAATGGTTTGTTGGCTTTCTTCCGAAAATAAAATTACGTCACAAACACATCTGCACTATCTCCATGTCTACATTCACTGCCTCAGGAGACTAGAAAGCAACAGAGATCATACGTGCAGACTCAACGGCAGTGGAGCCCCCAGACGGAGGTCACCCCTTCCCTCATGGCTCCCGAGAAGACCGCCTCAGCCAAGACGCAGCCCCGTACCTTGCCGCATGACTCTGTCCCTCTGGTCAAGCAGGCGGTACTTCTCCTCGGATGTCTCAGCCACAGTACCTATCAGGGCACTGAGAGACGACACACACGGCCCAAGACCCTCGGAGCCCTCGGAGCCCTCGTCAAACGGGTCTCCCTCAAACTGAGGGGGCTTCAGAAGACTCGGCTTCTTCACCGGAGAGCTACAAGGAAGATGACATGCTAAGAGCTGTGTGTCCATCAGGCATTCGGGTCATTTCCACACCCGAACACTTCCCTTATCCTCCAAGGTACCCTGCTCCTCTACAGCTGGGAAGCCCAGCGCTGAAGAGAGGCGGCTTTGACGACACTGGCGATGACCGTGAAGGCATTACTCATACTGCGCATAATTCGTCTTCTTCAAGTGAGATGCGCCCGTTTAAACAGCTGAAATGAATTATCTGTAGACTTCTATCTCAAAGAAATGAAACTGAGAGTGGAATAAAAGAACGTTTTGACGCCATGAGGAAATACCACGCCTACCCGTCTTCATACACAGCTCCCCCTCGGTAGAAGGATGTACTAAGAAGAACCGGGCGTTCTCTGTCAGCTTCCCCACGTTCTAGCTGGCTTTCAACATTCCATGAACTTGAATGTCAAAGAAGATGTAAGGAAAGGAGAAAACAAAGGCAAATCCGCAACTCAACTGTCGACGGCAAAATGTGAGGAAAACTATACAGTGACCAAAATATGTGAAGAAGGATTGAACAGAAGCAGGCCTGATGTAAAAGGAAGGTGAGGTCACACGGGAGGCTGAGGCCACGAGCCAAGGGGAGGGAGGGAGGGAGGAGCCTTCGGGAACAGAGACTCCACACACACGGGTAGGTCTCTGACGTGCACACCGAGTGCCAGACCTGGCCTGTGAGCTGTGCACACGGCTGCACGGTTATAACAATTGCTAGAAGCGATTATTAGGAACACGTGGTTTACAGCCAGTCAGTGGTTGCCTGTACACGTATACATCAGACGACTGACGACAGCACCTGTGTGGGCCGTGGGGCTGAGGGAGGGGAGGCGCCCGGGCCTCTTCAGGGCCGCCTCCGTCTTCCC
Organism: Mesoplodon bidens; assembly: GCF_964165515.1. Lineage (NCBI taxonomy): Eukaryota > Metazoa > Chordata > Mammalia > Artiodactyla > Ziphiidae > Mesoplodon > Mesoplodon bidens. The sequence continues at coordinate 985,463 of NC_138161.1, read as the reverse complement.
CTGCCGCAGGCCCTCTTCCCACCCTCAGCCCCTACTCAGGTGTCAGCATATCACCCACTTCCCTTTCATGCTGCCATGATGGCTATGAAATCCCTCCGGTTTAGTGAGAGGAGAAGTCACAGAACCCACTTGCCCTGTAAAACACAGGCGTTCGGAAGGACCAGCCGCACCTTTTACTCAGGCTGCCGGCTGCAGCCCTGGCCACGGGCTTGCCAAGCGAGGGGTGCTGAAAGGGTGTGTCCTCGGTGCCCGGGCCAGCTTCGCCGTCACCTGGCTGCTTCTCCTTGAGGGAAAAGGGTTTCGTGTTGGGACCTGAGGACACAAGAGTCAGGACAGAGTTTATGATACACAAGTCACTCGACACTGGACTTTACTTTTTCTTGAAAAAGTAATATTGTAATTGTGACAGGATGTTACAAAGGAATCCAAGGAAATATTACAAGGCAGCCCCACCCCACCCCCACCCCACTCAAAGCTCGAAGGCCTTGCACACAAAGCAGCAGAGTCTGTGCAAACATCAACTGAAAACTCACTTGTTTTTTTCTTGTGCCAGAAGATGGCCATATCCTTATGCAAACCTTTCCCCTTCTTCCTAGCCAGGGCTGCAGATGCCTGGAAAACAGTCCACAACACAAAGTACGAGGACATCAGGAGGCCAAGGGAAATGAAGCTCTCAAACGCAATTAGCAGAATTCTATACACCTCTGCCAGCCACATGTTCTGACCACACCATCTGCCTTCAGCCCCGGCAGCCACGGCCCTCACCTACCCTGCCTGTCTCACAAGCACGTATTTGCCCTTCTCCTTTTCGAAATTAATCACTTTACCGTGATAGAACCCATAAACTTGGCCTTACTGGCATTTGGTGAGATGAGTCTCACCAGCTGACTTACTGTACGGGAACAGAAAGACTGCCAAGTCACTTAAACCCAAAAGGAAGCTGCAGAAGGACACGCACGGGGTATAATTTATCATAAAATATACATACACAAAACCAACTATATCTTAGTATACCTGTAGACGTACCTATGACAATGTTAGGAAAACACTCAGCACGCTAGATAACGGTGCTTGCTCTAACGGGAGAGATGGGGGTGATGAAGGACCTCAACTTTCCACTATCAATGACGTGCGTACAATGACAATGTATTTATATATTTCATGTTTTATGTATTTTTGTAGGGTTCAGCTGGAAGAAAGAGCACATTGCAGTAGCTGGAAAGTAACTTAAAACAGTGAGAATTGCTGTATGACCCAGCAAGCCCACTCCTAAGTATCATACCCAACGGAACTGGAAGCACTCTTGAAGAGACATTTGCGCACAGTATTCGCGGAGGCACTATTCGCAATACACAAAAGGTGGGAACCCCCACGGCCGTGGGCGGATGAACAGAGAAACAAGAGGTGGTGACGCCCATACAGTGGAAGAAAAGAATGAAACACAACCACATGAATGAACCTTGAAGCCATTATGCTAGCTGAAATAGGCCAGACACAAAAGGACAAATATTGCGTGATTCCACTTATCTGAAGTATCTAGAACAGGCAAATTCATAGAGCTAGAAAGTAGATGAGAGGTCATCAGGGGCTGGGGGAAGGAAGGAACGGGGAGTTACTGCTTAATGGTTACAGAGTTTCTGTTTCAGAGGATGAAAAAGTTCTGGAACTAGATAACGTAAAGGCTGTATAAGATTGTGAATAAAAAAAAATCAACAGAAGGGAATAAATGGCAAAACCCCTAAAACTGCACATTTTCTTGGCACAGAACTTCCACTCTCAGGAATTTAAAGAAAGGATGTATTCAGAAATACATGCACAAAAATGTCCACAAACAGAAAGTTAGCCAAGTTGGTAAACTGGATAGAATGCCATGTAGCACTTAACAACCCCATTCCCATCTACACTGTTCATGGCTTTCAGAAGCTACTAAAGATTACCACATGAAGAGGTTACCAAACGGTGTATGTGGTTGTGATCCCATTTGTGTAAAAACGAGGTGACTATATAATTACAAAGACGTCTACCATAGTCTTCACAGTTGATATCTTAGAGGATAGAACTACGGGTGATTTCGTGCCTCCTGCCATGGGACTTTCTGGGGTTTTCCCTATGTTGACAGGTAATACTTCTATCATTGAAAAAAGTATGAAAACATGCTTTCCAATTTTTTATAGAACGTAATTTTTCCCCACAAGGATATTCAGAAAAAATAACAAAATATATAAAGCTACATAACGTGAGCAGCTCATGTAAGTGTACACCCTACAACCAATGTGTTATGCGTACACGTGCATATACACAAATTTAAAGTCAAGGTGTATAAACGATTAGGAGCAGTTCTCTCTGGAGGATGGGATTACACGAAGATTTTACCTGTTCTGTATCGTTCTGAATGTTTACAGTGATCATGTACTATAACCACATAAAACAAAATCAAACACAAAACAAGAAAACTCAAGTTTGAAAAAGTGCTATGTGGTTACAGGGACACTCCCACGTGCTTTAGAGAAATCTTTGACCTCACGGGAATCATTCACCCATCACTTCTGAACACTGCATTCAGTGGGGATTGCAAGCTTTTCACAAATGACTCTAATCTATGAAATAAATAGTGCTGTTCCAGTCTCTCTAAGTTAAGACATTACTTTTCTAAATTCTAGCAAGCAAATAACTGATAGATTTTAAAAAACAAGTTTTAAAGTGACAAAGTTCACTCTAACTTTGTCAGAGTACTCACATGATCAAAAAAATACACCACTGCAAGCTTTTTGCTGCGCCTGGTATAGATGCGCTGCACTTTAGCAATTTTGCCAAAGTGGGTCTCCAGGGTGGTTCTGTCATTGAGATAGTCAGGGATGTTCTTGCACTGGATCGCTGTGACTTCAGCAGGTGACAAGCCCCCAAGGCTGTCTGTGCTCTCACTCCTTTTACTCTGACGGCCAGGAGTTCCTCTTAGAGAATCTAGGGGATCAGAGAACGGGCACAGAAATGTATCAGATGCAATGTTTTTTTTTTGTTGTTGTTGTTGTTGTTGTTTTTTTGCGTTACATGGGCCTCTCACTGTTGTGGCCTCTCCCGTCGCGGAGCACAGGCTCCGGACGCACAGGCTCAACAGCCACGGCCCACGGGCCCAGCCGCTCCGCGGCACGTGGGATCCTCCCAGACCGGGGCACGAACCCGCGCCCCCTGCATCGGCAGGCGGACTCCCAACCACTGCGCCACCAGGGAAGCCCAGATGCAATGTTTTCAAACAATAGGAGGCACCACCCAGGTAAGAGCAAAGGAAATCTTCATGGATGTAAGACCTGCTCTGAGATCCTATGGTATGTTAGGATCCCTAACGTTTACGGGGGGGGGGGGGGTTACTATGAAATTCAAACTAACACCCAGGGAAATTTACCAAGAACTTGCCAGCAGAATTTACTGTACTTTGTACATTTTTAGAGCGCACCTTCTTTTTTATCTCTACTTTCAGTTTCTTCCTCTTTATTCACACCTGGAAGCCGGGAAGGTGCCAGGACAGACTGACTGCCTCCTGGGACGGCCGAGTGGTCATTTTCCCCAGACTCCGCACAGCCAGATTCCTTTTTAGATTCCTTGTTGCCCAGGCGACCTACTTCTTTATTGCTTTTGAAGACATCCTGTATTGTCCGACCGAACAAAGTGCCTCCCCGGGGTCGATTCAAGCGGACGGGTCGTTTTTCTGGAGGATGATCGCCCCTCAACAGAGGGTCCAAATCTTCTGCTGCATCATGACCGTGCCTCCGTGGGGACCGATCCTGGTCCTCCTTCCTTTTCAGTCCTTTCATGAGGCTGGGAAGTGGCTCCATTTGGGAAACAGCTTCTTCGCATCCTTGTCTGACACCTGTTTTGCTAACTGGGAAGGGTTCACCCAAGGACCCCGAAGAAGCTATGGGGAAGCTAGTAAAGCCACTGTTAGAACTTCCAAATAGTGATTTTGGGCCTCTCTTCTCTTCCTCCACATTTTGACTTGACAAAGCAGAAGTAAAGGCAGATGATGATGAATTATTATTACCTGGTTTTGAAAAGGTAAAATTTGAATTGGTGGCTGAACTACTTGTCACCTGAGAAAAACAAAATGGGGCCAGTCCCCCATGTCCACTACTGACTGAGTGGGAAAATGTAAAAAATCCGGAAGTAATTTGGTTCTGAGTTTTCACTGGCTCGGATTCAGCCCCCAATATTGGTCTGAACACTGAATTTTCCAGAGGTTTAAAGCTAAATTCTGTTTTCCCAAAACCAGAGCTTGATATTTCTCCAGTCTCTGGTCCAAAAGTAGAAGTACTTGGGAATGCTCCAAGGTTGGGTGATTTAAAACTAAATCCTGGGTTTCCAGGCACCGATGAACTTGAAGACCCAGAGGTAGCTACAAAGGCCGGAATGTGTTCAAGTCCAGAAAAGAGTCCAACATTTGAGGTTTGGGAGAATCCTACTGTTTGCACTGAAGAAGAAGGACTTTGTCCAGAAGATGCTGGAAAGCTGGACACCTGTGAAAATCCTGAGCTCTGCCCGGGTAATGTATTGTTTTGTCCAAAAAGAGAGGGCTGACCAAACCGAAATGGTGGCTTGGCTTGAAACGTCCCTATGGAACTACTGGAAGACGGTGGAAAAGCACTAGGCTGCTGCCCACTGAAAGGATTAGCTGGATTCATCTTCTGATCCAATTATTGGAAGGTAATAAATACTCCGCGCAGAAAAGTAGTCCCCTTCCTCAAACGATCTGTCCAGCTAGGGAGCTCCCCCTCATCTTCACAATAAGCTGAAAGACAAAAATTCAGCCCATCACAGCTATGTAGTGCTGGAAGACTAAGAAAAGAATTTTTAGTCACATGTCAGGTAAAGCAAAGGGCTAAGTATTCTTATTTTCTGAGAGCCAACTGGTGGGGTTGTTTTGGTTTGGTTTGGAGTACGGGGTAGAAGTTGGTACAAATAAATTACTTTGTTACGGAGCTTTAAAGCATGATCGTCTAAAACTAAAAACAAACATTCAAAACATTTTACTGAATCGGTCAATTCACGGTAAAACCTCAAATAAGAATATGAAAATACATGCCGTTACTCTTTTCAACTGAAAGACAGGAGGTTTCTGACGTCTTTCAGTCTCGACAGCCAGAGAATTAGAATGCAACACTGTTAAAACATTAGTGTTTCAGTGTTTCCTCCCGTCTAATTTTTCTCCCACTAACCAGAGCACCAAATACTCTTTCCAGACAAAGAAATAATTGGCGTTTTTACACGCGGGCGATTACCCCCAGGAGCTGGCTTGAACAACAAGAGTGCTCACGCAGAGAGGCTGCCCCACCCCAGACCGCCGAGGGACAGGGGCACCGGTACAGCGCATTCCAAACCTCGGGTGGCGCGGTGCGTGGCCCCGCACCCGCTGTGTTCCTCCCCGCGCCCCCAGTGTCCTCCCGGCGCCCCTGGCCCTGCGCCCCTGGCCCCCCCTCCGTTAGCGACACGGGCGCGGCGGCGGGAAAGGGGGAGACCTCCGCCCGCCAGGGCCCCGCGCCGCGATCAACGTCCGGCTCAGGGACGCCGCCACCCACCGTCCCAAGGCCCCTTGGCGCCGGGCTGGAGCCGCACCCAAGGACCGCGACAGCCAGAGACTCACCGTTTAACTGCCCGCAGCGAGCAGAAAGCTACGCGGCGCCACTTCCCGTCTGTCCCGCGCCTGGGCCCCGACGCGCTCGGGTTCCGCTTTCTGGCCGGGCGGCGGCGGCGGCGGAGCTTCCGGTGGGCCCGCCGGCTTCCGCCCGGTAAGTTCCTCTCCCCAAAGAGGGGCGGCGAGCGTTCCCCGCGGGCGGCCCGGAGCCCACGGGGCGCCCCCTGCCCCGCCCCGCCCCCACTGTGCACCCCTTCACCGTTGGGCCCTTCCTCCCCGCCGCCCCGGTTTCCTAGTGGCTGTTGACGTCTGTCTCGCGCGCCTGACTCCACGGCGTGTTCACGTCTTTCCGTGTTACGCTTTCCTTATGGTGAAAGGGACATTCCATGACGTTTTTCAACGAATTCCACCAAACGAGATGAATTGAGGGTGTGCGCGCGGGTGTTTCTACAGAACTTAGGATGGCTTTCTGAGTTGTCTGCCTTTTACAGGGCGCGGTGGCTCCGGCCGCGATGAGCTTGGTTGTGAGGAACCTGCAGCGGGCGGTGCCCCTGAGGCGGGCGCGGCTCCGCGAGAAGGTGCAGGCGGTGCGGGGAGCCCTGGGGGTGCAGAGGTTCGACCTGGGGGTCGTCTGTGTCGACAACAGAAAGATTCAGCAGATTAATAGAATCTACAGAGACAAAGATACCCCAACAGATGTGCTTTCCTTTCCATTTCACGAGGTAAAAGCTGTTTTCCTGTTCCTGTCTGGCCTGCCTTCCTCTGTAAATCCCTGTTAATTATACCACAGACATGATTTTAAGTTTTACTTTGAAAATTTTCAAATACACACAAAAGGAGAGAGTACCGTGTGACCATCCCTTATTGATCAGATCCTATCGCTGGAGGAGGGGAGGTGATTGCCCCCCTGACCCCACGTTCTGTATCAGTGAATTAAAGAGAAAGTGCTTCTGCAGTTTTAAGTGTGACTCAATAATGCATATGTATCGATTGAAAACTTTTAAATAACTCTGAGAATAAAAGGACAGAATTGGGTGAATATGTTAAACAAATACGCGATATCTATCAGGTCACTACCTATGTCATGTGAATGATCGATCCGAGGCTCCCCACACTGTTCGTAACAGCATAAATTAAGGCGGCCCTTTCAGAAGGCAATCTGACAGTTTACTTGAAGTAAATCTTTTTTTTTTTAACATCTTTATTGGAGTCTAATTGCTTTACAATGGTGTGTTAGTTTCTGCTCTATAACAAAGTGAATCAGTTATACATATACATATGTCCCCATATCTCTTCCCTCTTGCGTCTCCCTCCCTCCCACCCTCCCTATCCCACCCCTCTAGGTGGTCACAAAGCACCGAGCTGATCTCCCTGTGCTACGCGGCTGCTTCCCACTAGCTATCTGTTTTACGTTTGATAGTATATATATGTCCAAGCCACTCTCTCACTTTGTCACAGCTTACCCTTCCCCCTCCCCATATCCTCAGGTCCGTTCTCTAGTAGGTCTGTGTCTTTATTCCTGTCTTAACCCTAGGTTCTTCATAACATTTTTTTTCTTAAATTCCACATATATGTGTCAGCATACGGTATTTGTCTTTCTCTTTCTGACTGACTTCACTCTGTAGGACAGACTCTAGGTCCATCCACCTCACTACAAATAACTCAACTTCGTTTCTTTTTGTGGCTGAGTAATATTCCATTGTATATATGTGCCACATCTTCTTTATCCATTCATCCGATGATGGACACTTAGGTTGTTTCCATCTCCGGGCTATTGTAAATAGAGCTGCAATGAACATTTTGGTACATGACTCTTTTTGAATTATGGTTTTTTGAAGTAAATCTTGATTACTGTTTAATCCACTAGTGTCACACCTAAGGAAATAAGTGGAAAGAAAATAAAATGTTCAATGTGTAATATAAAAATATATTAAAGTATCCACTTATCATTTTCCCTGATAGGAAGTAAAAATATTAACACCCTAAATATCAAGCCATAGGTGACTGGCTTAGCGTGAACAGGCCTCAACTGAATGGACTGGTCTTTATGTGGGAAAATGAGAAAGATTATTTGTTTAGGACAAAACGACAACTGGAAAACACAGAAACGTAAGCTTGTATCGATGTGGTGATTTAGCTCCATAGAAGTTAGGGAGCGGGGTGGTTGTGCCTTAGGAAGGATGAAAGAAGTGGAAGGTTCATTTGACAGCGTGGGACCGTCTTCAGTCAGTCGTGTGTAGTGTCTCTGCCACGGTTCCCAACTTGTCTGCCTTGGGACTAGTGACACAGGGTCTTTCGGGGTGAAATCTGTAGGCCTGTGGTCGGTTAGTGTTCTGAGGTCGTGTTCTCCAAATGTGTGTTTCCTCATTTTCAGAATCTGAAAGCAGGCGAAATTCCCCAGCCTGATTTTCCAGATGACTATAATTTAGGAGATATTTTCCTGGGAGTGGAGTATATCTTCCAGCACTGCAGAGAAAATGAAGATTACTATGACATCCTGACTGTAAGTGCTGAAATGACAGATCCTGATTGGCAAAGCAAAGGCTGATGTCCTCCATCCAGGCCGTGAGAAGAGGTGGAGACGACACGGGCATACACACCATCGTCCTCATGTAGGACAGAGGTTACTGGGGGAGACCCCCAGACAGGGGCAGCACCCTCTCACCATCCCTCAGAGAGGAGAGCCTGGGCCATGGGGTCTGTGTGCCCGCCCCATGGCACCATTGGGTGAGGGGAGAGGACAGGGAGCATGTATGTGTATAACTGAGGAGGGGGAGCCCCAAAAGTGGCCTTGTTCTTAGCTTTACGTCTGGAGATCAGCAGGCTGTGTTTGGCCAGCTCGGACCTGCTGCGTGAGCTTCTTCCTGAACTGCCCAAAGCAGGCAGGATTCTGGCTTCCAGGACCTTCAGATCTGTCTCCTCAGCTTGATGCCCTGAAGGGTGGTGGGAGTGTTCTGAAAAGTGGTGTGTGATTGAGTCGTGTTTTAACGTTCCTGTGGATTCAGTTGAGGTGTTTTCCTTTGGCCGAACAGCCACACCCTGAATTACCATCTTTGGGGAGCCTAGTGCTTCCGAGGCTTGAAGCAGAGCTTAGAGCTTCCCAGCGAGACGCCCTGTGCTCAGGCATCAGGGTGCTGCCAGGAGGAGGGTGTGCTTTCTCCCTGGGAGTTGGGGCAACTGCAGCATAGACAGGACTAGTCAGCACAGGTCTCTGCTCTGGGATCTCTGTGGCCAGCAGCTGTGCACCCCTGGGGGCTCTGGGCTGGGGGGCAGTTGTGGACCTCTTGCACTCCCCCACACCTCCTGAGGATTCTCTTACCCCAAGCAGAGGGCCAGCCCACACTCCTAGGGCCCTCATCCCCCGGCACAGGGCCAGGCCAAGCCACCGTCCTCCCAGCTGGTGCCCAGCTGCACGCTGGCACCTTCTAACAGCCCGGGGCACCTTCCCCCTCCCCCTGCCCTGGTCCTCCATGTCTCCACAGCTACCCACCCATCTGCCCCCTCCCCAGCCCACCCCACCCCAGAGGAGATCCTGATCTTCACATCCTGCCACGGGCCAGGCCTACTGCTGCTCCCCAAACCCCAGCCCTGTGACCTCACCACCTGCCCACAGCCTTGCCTGGGCCCAGAGGAAGCTTCCTAACCTCCCACCGGGCATCCACGGAGCTCTCCCTGACTTCTACCCCTCCTCCCTGGCTCATGGCTTGGTCCTGACCACCCCCTGAGGCAGCTTCTTAATTGTTCTGACAGGTGACTGCCACCCACGGGCTCTGTCACCTGCTGGGCTTCACACACAGCACGGAGGCCGAGTGGCAGAAGGTAGGAGCCATCCCCTGTCCCCAGCACACACACAGGGGGCATTGCAGCCCGAGGCCCCAGGAGCCGGGGCTGCACCACCTGCCCCTTGCAGTCAAGTATGAAAACCAAATGGAGAAACGCAGTGAAATAAGGAACTTATCATGCCTGCTTTATAAAAAGACAGTGTTTGTCTTAAATATTGGACTCTCTAAATGCTGTTAACTGCATTGTTTATTCACTGTTGAAAGAAAGGTCTGAGGAGAGACACTACATTCCATAAATTCTATAAAATTCAAATGGCTTAAAGTTAAAAAACCTTTACAAGAGACATTGTGATGGTATTTGTCAATGGAAACAGGATTTAGAGCGTGCAGGTGTCTGATCCAGACCTGTTAGGTAAAGTTCTGTGGCAGTTTGTTTCCTGGAAGGCTGCCAGTGTTTACTCTGTCTGTGAAGGTCTGTGTTAGTAAATGCACCATATTGTGTTTTATTAACTCGAATTATATTCGTAATCAGATGGGTTCCCTGAACAGCATAGAAGAAAAGCATTTTTTCCTTAACGAGGTAGTCTCCAGGCAATGGGCGTCTCCCCGGCCTTCCCTAGGCTGCTGGGTCCACACCGGCCACACCCTGGCTCCGCATTGCCTCCGCCCCGCCATCCCCCACCCCACAGCCCTGCTGTGGCCGCCTGGCTCCCCTGCTCAGCCCCACTGCTTGCCACACGCCGGCAGCATCTCAGGAAAGCCTCCAGCGCGCTTCCCACCAGCCTGCCCTTTCCCTGGGGGGCCGTCCTCACACACCCGCTGCAGTGCTTTCAGGGCCGGGCCACCCAGTCTGGCCCCTTCTCCTGCGACCCAGGCAGGCGCTCCTCTTCATGCATGAGACCACCGCCCCAGCCCCCTGCAGGGTTCACACGCCACCGGGCAGCACATCGGTGCTCCCTGTGCACTGGGACCGCCTCCTGCCTTGGGCTGTGTGGGAGGCCCCAGGCCTCGGGGAGGGAACGCCAGGGCCCGAGGAGGCCAGGCCTCTGGGCCAATCTGGAGCTGTTTCCGCCCCTTTCTTTCAGATGTACCAGAAGGAGAAGCAGGTTCTCGAGGAGCTGAGCAGGCACACAGGGACCAGGCTTCAGCCCCTGAGCAGGGGCCTCTTCTGACCGAAGTGCCGCCATGTGGAGAGAGAGTGGATACCCCCCCGGGCCCCAGGGATCAGAGCTCCCCACGCCGAGGTCCCTGCTGGCCACTGCTGTCCTGTGGGGCTGCACAAGTGCCAGCCCTAGCAGGCGCTGAATTCCACAAGTGGAACTTGCCTCTTAAAACACGAGAGGAGGGCTTCCCTGGTGGCGCAGTGGTTGAGAGTCCGCCTGCCGATGCAGGGGACGCGGGTTCGTGCCCCGGTCCGGGAAGATCCCGCATGCCACGGAGCGGCTGGGCCCGTGAGCCGTGGCCGCTGAGCCTGCGCGTCCGGAGCCTGTGCTCCGCCACGGGAGAGGCCACAACAGTGAGAGGCCCGCGTACCGCAAAAAAAAAAAAAAAACGAGAGAAATTTCCACTCATTTCTTGGTTCAGGACACAGTAGGTGTGTTATTTGCAGCGTTGTAAATAAAATAGTTGCAAGTGCTCAGGATGCAGAGGTGGGGCGTGTCGGCCGCCTCCTCCCTGGGGCTCTGCCTTTGACAAAGCGGCATCTCCCACGTCTGCATCCCTTCAGGACAAATCAAGCAGCCCAGGTGGGCCTGCCCCCACTTCCCGTTGGAATCCTGCTGGATTCGGTCCCATCCAGTTCTCAGGAGCGCTGGGGCCTGGAGCCTTTGCTTGGTGTCTCTGCAAGGTGAGGGACAAGGCTGACCCTCGAGGTGGCCGCAGGGCCAGGCCTACCCCCCGCAGGGCACCCTCAGCACGCCTCCTGCCATCACCCACCCCTACCCATCGGTCCCGGTCAGGCAGTCGCTCACAGACTGTGCTCGAGTCCTTTGCCGTGGCCCCGGCGTGGCAGAGCTCCGACTGCCACGTCCCACCCTCCTGTAGGAAAGCCTCCCTCCTGTCCGTATGTCCTGCCGTGTGAATATGAAAATAAACCCAGGAGTTTACCCCAGAGCTTCATCCAGAGCTGTGCACAAGCTTCGGGCATCACGGGCGGGAGCAGCTCTGGAAGGGGCGGGCGCCGAGCCAGCCGGGGGCCTCCGAGCACCGACCACAGCGCCACAGACCCTGCAAGGAGTTCTGAACTGGTCACGGCGAGAAAACACGGCCTCTCGGAGACCCTGAAACCCCAAGTACTATGATCCTAAGAATTTGGTGTCTCCCATAAATCGATTTCAGAAACATGAAAACGCGTTTCCCACTGGATTTGTGGCCTGAGCCGGGACTTTGCCTGGCTCTCGGGGACACGGACCCTGTCACGTTCCTGAATCATCGGCCACGTGACCTGTTTGTCGTCAGTTACGCTCGCTGTCGGTTTAAAGTCTAACATGGCAAAGACCAAAGGTAATCCCACAAAGCTCTCCCCAGGCCTTTTTAAGGGACTGAAGGGGTCCTGAGACCCACTGGTCCTATCAGCGAGTATTTGGAGTTCTGCACCTGCCATTACAGCTGACCCTCCAGAACCTCTGGTCACGTCCGGAACACAGGCAGGTTTTCTCCTGGGTACGGGCCTGAGCAGAACTGCTGGGAGCTGGAGGTGGGAGGTCCAGCTCTATAGGCTGACTCCTGTGAGCGTTTCCCCAGGGCTGGATGGTTTGTCCCTGCCAGCAGCCGTAGTAGTGGCCCCCAGGTCCTGCTACGTGGTGTCAGGTACCGAGCAACCTGCGTGTGCCCCGACCCTCCACTTGGATGGTGTCCACGTGTGCACTGTGGCCATCCTGCGTTTCTCGTCACCAGTGGCCCTCTCCGTCGGCATCCCCTCCACGAGAAGGGCGGCTGGTCAGGTCTCATTGCCCATTTTCAACTCGTTTTTCTTCTTTCTTATTAATCCTGGGGTGTTTTTCTATATGGTTGAAAACATGCCTTGGATTGTAGTACAGGATACGAGCAAGTGCCCTTCTGCCCTGACTGAGAGAAGGCCGCCCCACGGCCCGTCAGCAGCCGTGCCGCCCGCCGGCCGCGCGGCCTCCGTTCCGTTTCGTTTGCTGCTCGTTCCCGCCCTCCCCGCCCGGGCCCACGCTGTCAGGTCCCAGAGCTTCCTGCAAACCCAGCGTCCCTGCCAGAGCAGGGCTCCTGCTCCGGGTGTGGCCGGCGTCCCCAGCCCTGCACTCTCCCGGGTGGGTTCTAGATTCAGCTCCCAAGGCCGTGACGCCCTGGAGGTGCCGCGCCAGGTCTGCAGGCCACTGAGCACGTGCAGTGCCTCTTGCTGAGGGGACCTCCGCCAGCGGACCCGCCAGGGTGCCAGGCACAGCCGGTCAAAGGAAGTTTTCTCACAACACTTGCCACTAAGTGCCAGGAGCCACTGCAGCCCCCACAAGCGGAGGGCTCCGGCCCACAGGACCGCCCCCCACTCTAGACCAGGGGACCCACTGTCCAACACCACCAGGAGTCAGGGGTTCCCACGGCCCCCGCCTCTGGTTCAGTAATTAGCTAGAATGGCCCACAGAACTCAGGGAGACACTGGTTTCTTACAAGGGACACAGATGGACAGCCAGATGGAGGCGTCCATAGGGTGACATCTGGGAGCTTATGTCCCCGTGGAGCTGGGGTGGGTGCACCCCCCAGATGTGTTCACCAGCCCCATCTTCTAGGGGTTTTGTGGAGGCTCTGTTAGGGTGGCAGGGCTTGAGTAAATCGCCGGCCTCTGGTGATAGGCTCAGCCTGCAGCCCCTCTCCCCTCCCTGAGGTTGGGGGTGGGGCCTGAGTTCCAGCCTCTCCTCAGGGCTGTGGCTTCTCCTGCGACCAGCCCCATCCTGAAGCTCTCCGGCGCCCGGGTCACCTCGTTAGCACACGAGCTCTGTGCCAGGAACCAGGACAAAACCAGATAGACGTGTCGTCTTATGCTGCGGTATCACGCCACGCCCCCACTGTACTCCGGCACCCGGACCCCAGAACCCGCCTCCCTAGCAGCCCCACCCTCACTCCCAGGGCCTGCTCGGACCTCTTCAGCTTCCCCAGGTTGGCATGCCTCGGGGTGCTTTCCCCCCGGGCCCTCCTCAGCAGTGACCGCCCCTCCTGCAGGCCCCCCCAGTGGTGACCTTGTCGGGCTTCTCCCAGCACCGGACTCTCCCGGACTCAGGAACGTGTTTCCTTCATCCCGGTTGACCCAGCAAGGCCAGGTGTGCGGTCGTAGGGAGCACGTATGTTGGTATCTGTCCCTGGCTCCTGACGTGGGGCTCCTCGTAAGTTCCCAAGTGACAAGAGCTCCAGGAGCCCCTTTTGTCCTAATGAGGTGACTCTGGGTGGCTCCTGGGTGGAGGCTGGTCGCCAGGAAGACCGAGCCAGGATGAGAACCTTGGAGCTTATAGCGCCACCCCACGCCCATTCTCCAGAGTGGGGAGGGGACTAGAGATGGAGGTGCCCGTGGATCAGGCCTCCGTGCAGTCCCCACAGCATAAGGCTCGGGGGGAGCCGGGTCGGCAGACACAGCCACATACCGGGAGGGTGACGCACCCCACTCCACGGGGACACAGGTGGCAGCCTGGATTTGTGACTGAGCCCTTAACCTGTGGGATCCGACACCATCTCCAGGTGGGTGGTGTCAGAACTGGACTGAACTGTAGGACACCCATGCGGGGGTCACAGAAACCCCACACATTTGGTGACGGAAGTGAAATGTCCTGTGTGAAAGTAAAGGAGACTCACAGGTGAGAAGAGACACCGGAGGGAAGAGCGGGGCTTTCCGGACGTGGGAGGTGAACAGAGCTGGGCTTTTCCAATTTACCATCCAAACATGATGGACTTCTGTGAAATCTCTTCCCTCTATTGAATCAGTAATTACGTTGAGAAATAAAACCGAAGGGAAAAGCCATGTTAGAAAACGTCAAACTGAATGCTGCACATTTAACAAGACACCGGCCGTCTGTCGAGACGAGCTGCACTCAGGCACCCAGGCCCCGGCCCTCTCCTCGCTGGGCAGCTGCACGGGGCGAGGTCAGCCCAGGGGGAGCCTATGTGCAGCCAAAGGGCAATTCCAAGGTCATCTCGCTTCCTCTGATGAGCCTTCTGGCAACTGCGAGGGGCCAAAGATGCAAGGCCGGAGCAGGGCTTCTGCTCGTGTGGAACTTGGGGAAAGAGACGATATATCCCAAAAGGGGCCAATGAAAACATGCATAATACTTGAAAATGGCATTTGCGAGAAAATTATATTAAAGCAGCCCGGAAGCATAATTCCACCAGAAAAAAATAAAAGAGGAGCAGAGAGTGGAGTAAAGGTAACTGGTCCCGTGGGGAGAATCCAGACACAGGCAGATGGAAGACAGCCCCGCCTCAGCCCGGCCTCGGTGCTTGGCTTCAGGAGGAGGAGCGACATGAGTGAAGCAGCCGGCAGCCCTGCCCTCACACAGACACACCAGGCACGTGTCCTGCAGCTGCTCCTTTCCTGTGAGGAGCCGGAGCCTCTGCCCTGGGCCACCGGGCACCACGAGTGTCACTCTGCTCACGGCATTTTCCCCCGGGAAGGTTCAAGCTTGGTGTGGCTACATCAGTCGACCTCTCCTCTCCTGGCTCGTGAGCCGTGTCTCCTGATGAAATCCCCGTGTCTCCTCGTGACCCTCACCGCCCCGCATCCAGGGCCGCGGCTGCCCACCCCCTGGGGGAGCACGAGTCCCTGCCGCTTACCCGAGCCCGCCGTGGGCGTCACAGGCCTGGAGCCTGTGTGGGGAGGACACCGTCGGACGCCGCCCTAGAGGAAGGAGGGTGTCTTTGGATGCAGCTGCTGCCCTGGTCTGGCTCACAGACACCATGCTCAGGTGGGTCTCGCCGCCAGGGCTCGGTGGGGGCCCTCACAGCCGGGCTTATACTGGGCCCTCCCCTGCTGGGCTGGACAAATGACCCACGCCTCGGGCAGCTCCCCTGGGAGGAGGGCATGGGGTCCACACCCAGCTGTGGCAACTAGGACTGAGGCTGCCAGGGTTACCTCGCACCCCCACCCCCTCCCTCGGGAGCTGGCAAGGCCTCCCCAGGCTCCTGCTGTAGCGACAGGCCTGACAGAGGGTGAGGAGGGGCGACCCAGGCCCTGGGGTCCTCCCGCCCGGCAGGTGCAGGAGGCTGGCCTGGAGCCCAGCCCGGACTTACGTGCTAAGGGCGGCCACTGAGGGACCGGCCACGTGCCACACGGTGGGCAGGAAGCTGGCAGCAGGAGGGAGGGCAGTGGCGGAGACCACCGGGGGCCACGTGGAGTAACCCGCCGGGGAGCCAGGCATGGGGCTGGCCTGCAGCGGGGCTGGGGGCGCGTAGTGGTAATGGTGGTACACAGAGGGCGGCTTCTGCCTCTTGGCTCGCAGGGCGGCGGGGCGAGCCCACTGCGGGTCCTCGGCATGACACACACCGGGACGTTTCAGCGGGCCCCCGGCTGCTCCTGGGCTCCCCTCCCCTCCCCTCCACGTGGTTCCTGACTCAGGATGGGGTCAGGGTCAGGGCAGCAGTGGGCAGGGGTCCCGGGGGGCGTGAGGGTGGGCACAGGCTCCAGCAGAGCTCAGCCAGCTCCGGGGGCCGCTGTTGGGGCCCTGAACTGGGCAACCCGTTCCTCATCCGGGTGGGGCTGGGGGCTCTGGGGAGCTTCAAGCTGGAGCACAGAGCCGGAGCCAGAAATGCGTTTTCCAGAGCTACAGAGATGCATGGACTTCTGGAGGAGGAGCCACCAGGTCCTCTGGTCTTGGTTTGGGTGTGGAGCCTACCTGTGCGGGGAGGCGCAGGGGCGCGGGCGCCAGTGCTGATGGGGGCAGGGCTCTAAGCATCAGGTTCTGTGTGAGGATCTGGTGCATCTGCGCGCTCTGCATCAGCATCATCGCCACCATGTCTGAGGGAGGGCACGGAGGGCTCGGTCACGCACGGACGGCCGTCGCCGACCGGGCCACTCCTGCAACGGAACTCAGGGGAAGCAGACGCAGAGCTCTACGCGCAAGCGTGGAGTCCAATGGGTCTGCAGGTCCCAGGGTGTGTTCTCAGACGTGTCCTTTTGAGCCCTACGGATGGTGGAGCCTTCTTGCTACTGGATTCCTGACGTCCGTCCGCTGGGCTGCGTGGTGGCCCCGACGGTATCCACATCCTAATCCCCAGGACCTCTGAATGTGGTCTGATTTGGAAAAAGGGTCTTTGCAGGTATGATAAGGATCTTGAGATGAAATCACCCAGGGGAGCCCTAAGCCCAAGGCCAGTGTCTTCCTGAGTGACAGGCAGACGGAGCTCTGAGACAGAAGAGGAGGCAAGATGCAGAGGCGGCGGGCGGAGGCTGGAGGGGCGCCCGGAGCCCCAGGAGCTGGAGGGGCAGGAAGGACCCTCCCCAGGACCTGCCGCACCTTGAGGTTGGACCTCAGCCTCCAGACTGGGAGCAGACACAGTGCTGTCATTTTAGGCCACCGGCTTGTGGCGCTTTGTCGCAGCCACCCCAGGAAGCTAATATATATTCACCAACTTGGGACACTAGGAAACGCCGAATCTGGTCAGTGTGGGACATAAATGTTGCTTCTTTCCACAGCAACTAGGCCCTGGAAATTAGGTGGCCCTCTAGGCTCTGTTGGCCTCACCAAAGGAAAGCGAGCCTCTAAGGACCACTCACACTCGCAGCCAAGCAGATGGGGCCTACAGGCTTGGGCTGGGGCTCCCACAGGCGCTTTGGGGCTGGGGCTGCAGCAGACAGCCTCCCCCTCAGGCCGCTCTCCCGGACCTCCCTGCAGGTGTGGACTCGCCAAGCCTCCACAGTCACGTGGGCCAATTCCTTAAAACATGTCTTTCTCGCTGTATTACACACCCTGCTGGTTCTGTTTCTCTGCAGAGCCCTGACTGGCACAGATGTCGGCACAGGGCCGGGGGGCTCTGGGGAGGGGGCCAAAGCCAGACTGCTAGTGCAGAAGCTGAGTCTGGAAGCCCCACAGGGGGCAGAGGCCCTTGAGGAGACCCACGTGGGTCTGGGCCTGGGGCAGCCCCGCCCACAGTGAGCCCTCTGCGAGGGAACCCTCCCCATCAGCCCCGCAGGGTCCACCCCGAGTAAAATCGAGCATGAAAAGATTAGTCGACAGATGGGGGCGGGTAGAGAAACGGACCCACGTCTACAGCCTCACCACCAGGGCACACGTCAGTGCAGTGGGCAAACAGTCTTCAATAAAGGGCAGGGGGTCAAATAAAGGGCAGGGTATCCATGGCAAAAATAATACCATTGATCCCTAATTCACAGCACACACAAAAATCCATTGCAGGTGGATCGTACATCTAAATGTGAAAGGCAAACGGAGCCGTAGAAGGAAATACAGAAGAACGTCTTCCTGACCTTGACGGGTAAAGACTTCTTAAACAGGACACAAAAGGTACCACCCATAAAGAGTAAAGCCTGAAAAACTGAACTTCACTAAAATTAAGAACTTCTGTTTATCCAAAGACACCATGAAGAGAGTGGAAGGGCCACAAAAAGAACTTGCTGTTTGCAATACATATGTCAAAATGACCCATTTTTAGAATACATAAAGAATTCCTAGAAATCAAGAAGACAGGCAGAAAACCTGAAAGAAAAATGGGCAAAATACTTGAATGGGAACTTCACAAAAAAGCATATTCAAATGGCCAAAAATATATGAAAAGGTGAAGTGCAAATTAAAACCAGAATAAGCTACCATGACCTGCCCACCAGATTGGTGAAAATGAAAAATTCTGAAAACATCAAGTGTTGGTAAGTTGCTGTGGGCAACCGAAATTCTCCTCCCCTCCCGTGGGGTGTACATGGGTTCAGGCACTTTGGAAAACTGTCTGGCAGTATTTCCTAAGCAGCCATCCCATCCCCGGGTGTGTGCCCCACAGACACGAGCCCGTCCATTCACCAGAAGGCACGCAGAGCAGCACTGCGGCACAGAAACGGAACGCCCAACCCCCCAGATGGGCCCACAGTTTGAGGGACTGAATAGCATGGTGGCTGAAGAATGGCCCCAGCGATGTCCGCATCCTGATCCCAGAACCTGCGAACGTGTTCCGTTACACAGCGAAAGGGACTTGCAGATGGTGACGAAGTTAAGAATCTTGGGATGGAAGTGACCGGAGTCTCCACCCACGGATGAAGGGATAAGTAAAATGGGGTCCAGCCACACAGTGGGATATTACTCAGCCTTAAAGAGGCAGGATGCTCTGACACGGGCTACAACATGGATGGACCTGGAGGACACTATGCTCGGTGACATAAGCCAGACACAGAAAGACAAATACTGTGTGATTCCACTCTTATGAGGCATGTAGCCCAATCAAAATCAAGAAGGTGGAACACAGACTGGTGGGCGCAAGGGGCTGGGGGAGGGGGATGGGAACCTGTTCACTGGGGACAGAGTTTCAGTTTTACACGACAGAAGATTCTAAAGATCTGTTGCACAACAATGTTGAATATAGTTAGCACGACTTAAACATGGTTACGATGGTCAACTTTATGTTACGTGTTTTTTACCACAATTTTTTAAATTAATTTTTTTTAAAAAGGATCTTCAGATAGGGAGATTATCTTGGATTATCTGGGTGGTCCCAATGTCATCACAGGGGTCCTTAGAAAGTATTGGGAGAAAATAACTATCAACCTACACTTGAATATCCAGTAAAACTAGTGTTTAAGAACAAGGGGAAATAAAAAGAAAGTGAACACTAAGGCAGCTTCAAAAGCCTGTCCTGCAGGACCTTGTAAAAGACTTGTTCCCAGATGATAGGAAGGGATTCCAGGAGGACGGTCTGAGATACAATAAAGGGTGAGCTAATTCAAATGTATTTGCTGCATGACGTTATACCAGTGTCTTTTCTGTGAAGTTTTCCGAAAAGGTAGAGCTGATGTGGAGAGCCGTCGCGGGGGGTGGGGTGGGGTGGAGCTCCAGAAGCTGCGTGTCTCTCTTCATAGGAAGCAGCCCAGCAGTCCTCCAAAGGGGCTGTTGTAGTACTTTTTTTTTTTTTTTTTGCCGTAGGCGGGCCTCTCACTGTTGTGGCCTCTCCCCTTGCAGAGCACAGGCTCCGGATGCGCAGGCTCAGCAGCCATGGCTCACGGGCCTAGCCGCTCTGCGGCATGTGGGATCTTCCCAGACCGGGGCACGAACCCGTGTCCCCTGCATCGGCAGGCGGACTCTCAACCACTGCGCCACCAGGGAAGCCCTGTAGTACTTTTGAGAGTCCCTATTTTTACATTCAAATACTTGATCCAGTTGGAATTTGTTTTGGTATAAGGAGTGGGGTAAGGAACGTGACTTTACTTTTCTGAATAACTAGCTACTTACTGACTGTTTCTTTTTTACCAGTGATTTTAAATGCACTTTTTAAAGGCACACAGACACTTGCACGCGCACGCACACACACACACACACACGTATGCACAGGGTATGCTGGGTTCACCTCTAGAGCCTGACAGTCACTAAAGTTCATCTGGAAAAACCGAGGAGCGTGGTGAGGAGAGACCAGCGGGCTGTCCGCTCTGCACCTCCAGGCCACCTTCGTGTGTGTCACGGTGAGAACAGTCCCCCTGGGGAGCTGCAGGCCGCCATGGACCAGGCCTGACATGTAGCGTGTACACGGTGGTGCTACACTCCCGGGGACAGAGTTGAGAACATTCATCAGGTGATTCTACACACAAGTCTGCCTCGGACTCTCAACACCTCCCATCGTCAGGGAAACGCAAACCACAACCCCAGTGACCGACTACCGCCCCTACTAACACGGCTGACCGCACCACATGCAGGCGAGGGTGTTGAGGAACTGGACCTCTCACACATGGCAGTTTTAAGCACACACCTGCCATGATTCAGCCGTCCCAGTCCTAGATAGTTACCCAGGATAAATAAAAATGTACATCCAGACTCAGATGTGAGTGTCCATGGAGCTTTTGTGGTGATAACCAAAACTAGAAACGACCCAAGTGTTCATCGACAGGTGAAAGGATAACAAACCAGTCCATCCACACAATGTAAGGTCACTGGGCAATTTCAAGGAGCCATGGTTTGCTACGCCCAACAGGAGCGATGAGTCTGAAAACAGTGCCAGAGTGAAAGAAGCCACACAGAAAAGAGTGCAAACTGTGTGATTCCACTCATACAAAAATCTCGGAGACACAAACTGATGCAGAGTGACAAAGCAGGTAGGACGGCGGGAAAAGGTGCCTGAGGTGATGCCGTGTTCACTGCCTTGACTTAGTGATGGGTTCACAGGTGTGTACAGGTGTCAAAACTATCAAATTGTACACTTTAACAGTGTGCAGTTTATTCTATGTAACCTCAATAGAGCTGTTCTAAAATTCAAGTATTTAAAATTACTTAAAGAGAAAAAGCAGTTTAACCAAGGGTTTTTTGAAGCTCATCACTGGATGAGTTGGGCTGGAACACAGTTCTTTCAAATCTGAGTCCAGGCTTCTTCCCTCAGGGATATCCATCAGTAAGGATTTTGCAAAGTGAAATTATTTTCATGTTGCTAAACACATAGCTTCAGTTGAGCAGTCAAAAGCTGGCCCTAAAAGACTACCCTGCTTACAAAACTATTTTTTCAGTAGAGAATTGCGTAAACCCATGACAACATTCGTTATGAACACTTACCTTCCTTGATGCTTCCTGACTGCTGAGTGGGGAAGGCCTGGGGAGGGGGGATCTGTGCGACGAGTGGCTGCTGAGGCAGCTGCTGGATGATGGCGGTGGGAGGTGGGGGTGCCTAGAAGAGCCAGACGACCCATTACCTGAATGTGCCCCGGGAATAGTGACCTACAGAACCACCCACCACCCATCCACCCACCATCCACCCATCAATCCATCCCCCACCCACCCATCCATCCATCCATCCATCCAACATCCACCCACCATCCATCCATCCATACATACATCCATCCACCCACCATGCATCCATCCACCATCCATCCATCCATCCATCCCTCCACTATCCATCCACCCACCACCCACCATCCATCCACCATCCATCCATCCATCAATACACCCATCCAGGGGCTTCCCTGGTGGCGCAGTGGTTGAGAATCTGCCTGCCAATGCAGGGGACACGGGTTCGAGCCCTGGTCTGGGAAGATCCCCCATGCTGTGGAGCAACTAGGCCCGTGAGCCACAACTACCGAGCCTGCGCGTCTGGAGCCTGTGCTGTGCAACAACAGAGGCCGCGACAGTGAGAGGCCCGCGTACCACAATGAAGTGTGGCCCCCAGTCGCTGCAACTAGAGAAAGCCCACGCACAGAAACGAAGCCCCAACACAGCCAAAAAATAAAATAAAATAAAATAAAAAATAAAAAAATACACCCATCCATCCACCAGCCATCCACGGGGGACTTTAAATGAGAAACCCTAGAGGTTAAACAGATGGCTGAATAGATAAATATTTGAGTCTGGGTATCACTTAGGACATGGAATGTTATGGACTGAATGTTTGTCCCCCCTCAAATTCGTTGAAGCCCTAACCTCCAAAGTGACTACATTTGGAGATGAGGCCCGTGAGGAGGTGATAAAGGGAATGAGGTCGTAAGCGTGGGGCTCTAGTCTGATAGGGCTGGTGTCCTTGTAAGAAGAGAAAGAGACACCAGATGCTGTCTGCCCCGTGAGGATACAGTGAGAAGGCGGCCATCCACCAGCCAGGAGAGCACGCTCATGGGAACTGCGTTGGCTGGCACCTTCATCTGGGACGTCCAGCCTCCAGACTGTGAGAAGGTAAACGTCTGATGTTTAAGCGCCCAGACTGTGGTATTTTGTAATGGAGCCCAAGCAGAGTAAGACGTGGCATTTTTCATGTTTCCCACGTTTCCCGGCTTTAGTGGGCTAAGCTCATCCCTGCTTCCATTAATTCTGCTTTAATAGAGGCATCCAAGGATCTTGGCATGGAAATACCCTCTGGCTTCCCTCCTGAGTTAAAATAATGCACAAACGTTTTGGGCGCACGCCAGGGGGTGATTCGTATTTTAATCCTCTTCCGGATGCACGAGGCCCTCCCTGTCCCTTCTCTCTCAGTTCACGGAAAGGCTGGCGTAGACCAGGGTTGGCAAACTTCCTGTAAAGGGTTGGACAGTGTATCGCTCCGCTTTGTGGCCACAGGGCTTTAGTTGTAACTGCTCACCTCTTCCTTTGTAGCTGCAAAGCAGCCCCAGACATGTAAGCACTTACGAACCCTGAGATGTGTGTTTCATATCATTTTCATGTGTTACAAACTATCACTCTTCCCCTGATTCCTCCCCAAACATTTAAAAGTGTACCACCCCGGCCTTCCCTGGTGGCGCAGTGGTTGAGAGTCCGCCTGCCGATGCAGGGGACACGGGTTCGTGCCCCGGTCCGGGAAGATCCCACGTGCCGCGGAGCGGCTGGGCCCGTGAGCCGCGGCCGCTGAGCCTGCGCGTCCGGAGCCTGTGCTCCGCCACGGGAGAGGCCACAACAGTGAGAGGCCCGTGCACCGCAAAAAAAAAAAAAAGTGTGCCAGCCCTCTCGGTTCACAGGTCGTCCTGACACGGGGGGCAGCCAGCTCTGGCCTGTAGCCACGGTCGGCCGCCCCCCGCAGGCCACCCCCCGCACAGACCAGCAGTCCCAGCGGTGGTGCTGTTGCAGCAGAGGGGGCCTCCCGCCCCGGAGCCTCTGGGACAGTCATCCTGACCACCAAGGCCCCTGCGTGCTCGCGTGGCGTCATTGGGGCTGAGACTGAAACACCCAAGCACGACCGGACCTGAGGCACTGCAGTAAGTATGAGCACGTTGGGACTGGGGGAGCCTCCAGAACCTACGCCCTCACCCCCCCATTCCTGGGGCCAAGGGGGCTCTGGGGGCTCTGCTGGCACGCCCCTTCCCTCTCTGTTACCTCCACGTGGGCTGCCAGGTCCCCTCCCAGAGGATAAACGCCCTCCAGGTCACGGACCCAGCCTGTGGGCACCACCGACCTCCCTGGCCACCGGATCCAGAACCTTCTCAACCTGGCCCCGCCCACCTCCTGCCTTGTCTTCTCCTCACGCACTCAACCCCCGAGGCCGCTGCCCGCCAGGCACCAGCTGCCCCCGATACGATCCCTTTCGCTTAAGAAAGTCAGAGCTGCTTTCCCTCGCTTGTAACCCAGGATGCTGAATGTAGGCGTGAGGCTCTCAGAAGTGGACCAGTCTTCCACCTTTTACACTTCTGCCCTGGAGACTGGGGGCTAAGCTTCCCCAGTCATCATGAAGTTTCGGAAAGGAGCGGACACACTTCTTCCCCAAATTCAGGCCCTCCTGATACTGAAAGCCCCTAATACTTCTGCTCCTAGCGCAAAGGTTAGGACGTGGGGCGGACCTGGGACCCCAGCCTCTCACCTGTAATGAGGAGATAAGCACCCCCTACCCCCAGCCAGTTCTCAGGGCACCTGTGAGGCCTGATGACACACATTAGCCCCGACAGAGCCAGACATGGACCGCAGCCACGGCCGCCGCTTAGCCCACGGCCCCTTCTGCGCACTTCCCTAAGGTGCTGAGAGAGGCGAGACACGGAGGTGTGGAGACACCGCCATCCCTGCTTAGGTGAGAGGTCTCTGGGGGCGTGGCACCCTCCCTGCATTGGTTCTGCCCCCCAGATTCACCGCGAGGAAGACTTACCGGGTGTTGGGTGATCTGCGGTGGGTCCAGGGTGGCTGGTGCCGGGGAGACAGCGGCGTGGACACCCACGGGGGGCACCTCTGGGGGCAGCACTGACCCACGGGCTCCTCCGTCCTGCCCCCTCCAGGCACGGGCCCGGGAGACCTCTTCCAGGAGGTGCTGTTCCTGCAACGCCAAAGCAGAGCCCGTGCTCGGAGGCAGGGAGCTGTGACACCTGGAGCGGGCTGGCGTGTCCCAGGCCCTCACCCCGCCTGGCATGACAGCGCCAGCGCACAGGCGTGTGGCCCCCCCATGGGGGAGCGGCCCCAGGACCACCTGCCACCCCTGTGCACCAGGCTCCCTCCCACCCCACCCGGGTGCATGATCAGATGGTAGGCCCAGGGCGCAGCTGGGTCGGAGTTGGAGCCAGGCCCTGGAGGCAAAACCTGAAGGCCCTTTCATGGTACACACAGGAGAAATTGACCCCGAACGACTTTTTCCAGCCTATAGAGGATATTCCGTCTCTCCAGCATGCTTCCAGGTCGACTTCACTACAAAGCAGTGAGTTTATCACAACTATCGTTTGGACCCGAATGCACCCCTTCCCATGGTCATTCCCTGCTGCTGGTGCCTCTGGTTTGGATGAAGCCCTGGTCATCTTGGAATCCCACTTCCGGGGAAACGGGACCCTTCACACGGCATTTCCACCTCTGATCGTGTGCAACCACAGCAGTTTTTTCAGCTCACAGCCCCCTGCGAGAGCCCAGCCTCTGGGAAACAGGCGAGTTCTCCTCTCTCCATGGAGTCCGTGATCGGGGAGTGACGCCCCTCAGCTGCTCACGGCCCATCAGCTGTCCGCCCCCAAGTCCCAAACAACAGAACCAGCACGGGTTCCAGAAGGGCCCCCACCTCCACTGGCCCGTGTTTGCTCTGAGCTCAGGCTACAGTTTCAGCTGCAGAGAGCTCGGGCCAAGGCTCCCTGTGGCCACATGGCCTACCCAGAGTCTCTGCAGAAGGTCCTTCCTCATCCTCAGAGCGCTCCGCAGGGCGGCCTCTGGCCCATCCTCATTTCCTGGAGGGAAGCGCGTGCTTCAGGGCTCAGCACTGCAGACCCCGGCAGCTCCCACCCCCGGGACCTGCACGCCTGTCCCAGAGAAGGAGGGAGGTGCCTGGGGACGGAGCTCGGGGGGCTGCCCTGTGGGGATTACGTGGGCAATGGTGGGGGGCACCCGGGGAGCTCAGTCTCTCGGGGGGCTCTGTCTTGCTCCGGGACAGGAGCCGCAAGTTGCAGAGTGAGGATTTCCCCCGGGGCCCGAGCACCGTGTTGCTCCTGCACCTTTGCCGGAAGGTCCCGCGGGCTCCACGGGACGCAGTGAGAGGAAGGAGGCCCTCACGGGATGGGGCTGAGAGCCCAGCCTCCCGGCACCTGGAGCCACCCCGCAGCCCCAAGCTGCCTGTGGGCTGGCGTGTTCCACGGAGCCTCAGGGAACGGTTCCTGCAGTGTCCTGGACGCCACGCCTCTGGTGGTCCCTGAGCTCCTCTCCTCGGGGTGCACGGGCCTGCCCCCTCCCCCCAGGCCTGCCGCCTCCCCCTAGAGCTGGCGATGCCCGCGCTGCCTGTCCTCTGGGGTCCCCACTCCCCCTCCAGGAGTCCCCACTTCCCTGGCCCATGTGTACTCTTCCACGTTCTGCGCTTGTCCTTGGTCATGTGACCTGGTTTGGGATTTTTTTTCTATCTGGATTTGGGCCCTGGGCTCTGTCTGCTGCACTTGGGAGCTGCCTGGAACCCCCGCAGCACAAGGGGCTACGCCACATAGTAAAGAACAAGCAGTGTCTCCCCAGCACCTCGCCTAGATGTCCCTGAGCCCGGAGCCCATCACCAGGGAAAGCAGTCCTTGCCCTGGGTCCTGTGGCCTGAGCATCTGACCGCCAGCCAGGCTGGGGACGACGGGGCATCTGGTCTGGGTGCCCGAGGATGTGCAGGCTGACACGGATCGGGTAGGCCCTCCACACCCACACTGCAGAGCAAGCTCAGGGCAACATGGTCTGATGCAGGTGTGGCCACTTGCGATCCAAGCTGGGCAGCCTGGGCTGGTTATCTAACCTCTCTGTGTCTCTAGCACTCAACTGTGAAACAGGAATGATGAACGTGCCCTCCAGGGTATGCAGGCTGGATGTGATACCGGGTGTGTGTGTGTGTGTGTGTGTGTGTGTGTGTGTGTGTGTGTGTGTGTGTGTGTGTGTGTGTGTGTGTGTGTGTGTGTGTGTGTGTGTGTGTGTGTGTGTGTGTGTGTGTGTGTGTGTGTGTGTGTGTGTGTGTGTGTGTGTGTGTGTTACAGACACAACAAAGGCCTTTCCGCTCTGAAAGTAAAGAAGTTTAGAGGACAGTCTCGCCATAACCGGAGGTTGCGGCCTGCGCAGCTTCAAGCAGCCAGGGGCTCTTACCGGGCGTGAGGTGGGGGTCCTCACAATCCGCTTCCATATCCTCGCGCTCTTGCTTCAGTTTCTGTGAGGAGAAGAGACCAGGACGAGGACCGTGCTCCAGGCGCAGGCTCGGTGTGGGGGGCCAGGCCGGGCACCAGCGCCCAGACAGACGGGCTGGGAGCAGGAAACGTGTGAGGTGGGCTGCGGGGCAGGTAGCCAGGTGGGACCCTGAGGCCACACTCTCCATACGATGCACACACACTCCACCTTGAAACCCACAGGTCCCTGCAGGAGGCTGTATGAAGAGCTTGACCAGGCCGGCTCTGTGTCCTGACTACCCTGACTGCCCCACTGAGCCCTGGGCTGAGCAGCTACTGTCGGGGCCTGTTCTGGGGTGAGCCCTGCTGCTGCTCTGGGCAGCCGTCGTGGGCAGAAGAACAGAGCAGGCAGGTGAGGTGGGGGGAGCCGTGAGGACCCCGCAGATCCTCGGAGGAGGAGAAGGAGGCCGGCCTGAGGGCGTCCACTGGCTGCCCGCCCCAGGCCTGGCCGAGACGCCGCACCCTGAAACTCGGAAGCCGGGAGGCCCCGAGGGGGAGTATCAGGGCGCCCTGGCAGTGCTCCAGCCTGTGGGTGCGGGCCTGCCTCCTGGCTGCAGAAACTGCCAGGAGAACCTACTTGGTTCTGTACAAACACAAAGAAGAAAAACCAAGGAACCACAGTTCGTCACTACGAGGCTAAAACCGCTGAAAAGGGTTTTGCTTTGGAACTGGGGTCGTTACAGGTATAATCTTACCTTTCAAAGCTGTGCTTCTGTAATAAGCTGTTAAAAACACGAGTGCCCAGCTGTCTTACCTTCTCCAGGAGTTTCAGGGTCAGCCGGGTCAACTGATCTGCCACCGAGGAGTCCAGCATCCCGGGGCCACAGGAGGGGACGCCACGGGCCCACCCCCTCCCCGTCTCAGTTCCCTCTAGAAGAACCGCTCAGCCAGAGAGAAGCAGCCCAACCCTGGGGTCACTGAAGGAATCCCACGCTAGGCTCGGTTTGCCTTCTGGCCTCTACGGCCAGAGAAGAGCGTGCGGGGGCGGGGGGCACACGCCCTGGACGCACAGCGTCTGGCATCGCCATGGTGGTTGCTAGGAGCCGCAGACATGGCGAGGCCCGGTTGCCAGGTTTCCACTGAGAGTCCTTCCCAGGCCCCGCCTGTCCCCATGCAGGGGTTACCAGTAAACACTGCTGATCCCCAGGTGTGGCCAGGCGGGGCTCCTGGGGAAGGAAAAAGTGGGCAGCAGCTGGGGCCCGAGGGTGGAGCGCAGCCCTGGCCGGGAGGACAGAGCCCAGAGGATGGGGTGGGGGAGGGGCATGGCATCCACCCCCCACGCACCACAGGGGCTGCCACCCCTGCCCTCAGCCCGCTATGGCCTCCAGGAGGACAGCAAGCCCCTGGCCTTTCCTAGGGATCCTCCCAGCCAGACGGGAGTAAAGGCCAGAACACTGGAAGACAGGGTGCGAACACCACCTCCCTGCAGACTTCAGGAAACTCTGCGTGGCACCAGGGAGCTGGCCAATGAGGTGCCTGGGGGCTTCTGGGTGGGAGCTCAAGGTGGGTTCACCCCAGAGGACATGGGGCCACCCCGAGGCACCACCCCTCAGGGTGGATGTGATTCCAGCAGGGGGACTGCCCAGACGGGATCGATGCCCAGAGAGGGGCAGGGGCACCTGGGAGGGGGACCGTCGGTGGGTGACCCACCCGCCCGGGAGAGGGCATGTCCACAGGGCTGGCATGGGGAGGGGGCGTGAGGGGAGGGGAGGGGGTGTGCCCATCAAGGGAAGACTTTTCTAAATGATGCTTCACTTCAGTGCTTCCCAGGAGGGGCAGTTTTGAGGAGTACTATTGTGTTTTGTTTTATATTGTATCAATACCTACTGTATCTGGCATTTTGTAGGGTGTCCCTCTACTATTGGGATTTGTTTGATTTCTCACAACTGGACTGGGGTTATGGGTTTTTGGGAGGAAGACCACAGAGGCAAAAGACCCTTCTCATCACATCCCATCCAGGGTGTGTGCCGTCAACATGACCTACACTGTGGATGTTGACCTTAGTTACCTCGTGGAGGTGTGTCTATCAGGTTTCACCACTGCACAGCTACTATTTTTCTCTCCCTTTCCACACTGTCTTCTTCAGGAGGAAGTAGCTATGCACAGCCCATACATAAGGAGTGGGGGGTTATGTTTCCCTCCTTGAAGGTGAGTATCTACATATTTGGACAGCTGTTTAATTGTTAAAAATAAATTAAGAGTCAGATCCAACATTTACAGAATATCTAGAATAGCCATGGAAATGACTCTGGGGTTCCTCAGAACACAGTTTGAAAACCACTGGCCAAAGCAGTGTGGGCAAACACATGGGCCCCCCACAAAGTTTTACATGTACTGCAACATGTAAAGGTTGAGAGATTCAGGCATAGATCTGAGTCTCTGACTGCTCTTGGGAAATCCGATCCTGTGGTCTGCTAGTGTTGCCTGCCTACCCCTGGTCTACTGAGGCCACCGCCTCATGTCTGTCAGCCAAGACTGGAAGCATCACTCACCATACAAAGGGCTATGGTCTGACACAGGAGGTGGTTGAATTTCCAGGGCTCCCTGAAGATTTGTGTAAGTTGCGATTGCTTAGACTCACACGTTCACACTGAGGTTGAAAGGTGAGCTTGTGTCAGTAAAGTCACTACAGCACGTTCGTGGAGGAGCATAGTTACTGCCACTCAGTCTCCGAGAGCAGACAGGGAGCACGCGGCCTGCACACAGACGCTACTGCACTGAAGGCACAGGAGTGAAGGAAACACAGAAACCCACAGTGTGTTTGCTGGACACCCCTGCACAGTTAACCCGCACCAGTGCTGCCTGACATGCCACCTTTTCTCTGGTTGCCGCTTGCAGCACTGTCATCCTACCCAGCTCTACCCCAGCCAGATCTGACGCAGGGGCAAGTTTGTGGGTGTCTTCATTTCTCACACAGGGAAACCGAGGCACAGCTGCTTAGGGGTTGCCTGTGTTTCTTCCTGAGTTTGTGACCCCCCCCCCCGCCATTTAGGTAGCCATCACCAGTTGGTGAGAGCATCCCCCCACCCCACCCTCCGCGAGGGAACACTCACCCAGGCACAGTTACGCTACAGTAACAAGAGGTGCCAACAACACGCTTTGGGTCAGTGTCAGTCAGAGCTCATCAGCTTCCAGTGAGCTTGATAACCGTGGGCCAGGAATAAAAACCTCGCCTTGCTTCCTCATCTGGACAAACAGGCTGAAGTGGAGTCTGAAGCTAAGGAACAAACAATGATTTCACGAGACTCCAATTCCCACACGGGCCATGAATTCATAACCCACATCACATTCCCTTTCTTTTAAAAAATTTTTTTAACAGACTATCTTTTTGAGCAGTTTTAGCTTCACAGAAATTTGAACAGGAAGTACAGCACATTCCTATTTAATAACCATTTACAATATATTTGGATTGATTTACCCAAACGTTTCAAGGCCTTATAACTTTTCCATGTGAGAAGAGACTTTTTGCCTTTCACTGAAACAGCTCTCTCCCTCTGGTGATCTACAACTGTGTACAATTACTGTATCATTTAAAATTGCATCCTTACAGGCCCCTTGGCAAGTTGGCCCTATGGAGCCCCTTCCACGCTGGGGTTCCAGGGGTTGTCCTAACAGGAATACACTTGTATTCTGGGTGTGGGTTTGCCTTTCCTGCCCGCAGGGCCTCAGCCTGACCCTCTCTCAGAGTTTCCCACTGCATGGAGTCCCTCCTAACACTCTTCGACGCAGGGCACTGCTTTATGGCAGAGGTGCCAGAGTGGACCCATGACAGACGCATTAAACCAGAGCCCTCGATATGGCACTGTGTCCCCATGGGTCCAGGAGTGGCAGCACCGCCGGTGGCTTCTTGTCCCTGTAGCTCTGGGCTCCGTGGGTTGGGGGTGCCAGCCCCGATTCCCACTAACTCTGGCCACCCCCGGCACTCCGGTTCTGTGGGTCCAGGCGCCAGCGGGATCCAAGGGAGGGACTCCTAGGAACGGAATCAAGTGATTTTGCTGGCTGTCTGCGATCGTGACACGAACAGGGCCAGCATCCCGGTCGCCAAAAGGACCCCTGGAGACGAGAGTTTGGGTTCTGCCACCCCCGGGCACGGCCACAACCCGGAGCGATTTCACGGGCAGCCCTGAGCTGGCGCACGCATGCAGTGGGGCCCGGCCTCCTGGGCTGTCCCCAGGGGCTCGCGAAGCTTGACTCTACAGGACACCGGTGCAGACTCCTCCCACGGCGGCCTCAACCTCGCGGGAATGCGAACCGGCCTCCGCGCCAGTCCCAGTTGGGCCCGACGGCCCACGTGCGCAGGCCCTTCAAACCGACCAACCACAGAGGGCGCCGAGGCTGCCGTGCCCCGCTCAATGGTCCTGCCCGAAGAGGCGGGAGCGTCTGTGCGCCAATCGGAGGAACGGGTGCAGGGGCGGAGCTCCGCCGGGCCGCGCCTCCTTGAGGGCACCGCCCTGAATACGCGTGCGCGAGGGCAGGACCGCGGCCCCTGATTGGCCGCGGGCCGGGGGTGCACGCCCCGGGGCGGGGCCGAACGCGGGGCGGGCCCACGTCTGCGTGACAGTTGTCGTGGGGGGAGGGTGAGCCCAGGCGATGCGGAGGGAGTGTAAATAGAGCGAAGGCGGCACCGCATCGGCCCCGCCACCTCTCGGCGACCTGCGAAGAGCCCCGGAGTAAGATGGAAGAAGATGAGCAACAGCAGCGGCGCAGAAAAGTGGAGGCCGGGAGAGCGAAGGTAAACGGCAGCGCCTCCTCCCCTCGCTGTCCCGGTGTGGGCCCCACAGGGCGGGCTCCAGTGCCTGCCACCGCCCCCTGCCAGAAGCGGACGCGGCCAGGAGGGGACCGCTACCGCCGCACTCTTGCCCTTTCCGCCGACTGGGCTGGAAGCCGCCCCTTGGCCGCCGCCATCTTGAATCCGCCGCCCTCTGCCTGGGCCCGCCCCCGCCGTAACCACAGCCAATCAGCGGCCGGGGGCGCGCGGCGCTTCGCGGAGACGTCGGGCGCGGGGTACGCCGGGACTGGCGGGGTTGCGCTTGCGCCGGGCAGGGGCGGGGCCGTGGGAGGCGGGCCTCCCCGCCCCCACCCCGGGATCCCGCGCCACCCCCGGATCCCGCGCCACCCCTCGCCCCGACCACCCCCGGGGAACTGCTAGAGAATGGGCGCTGTCACCACGCCTGCGCTCTTGTGCACACCTAGTGTCACCTGCGCGTCTTCCTGTCCTCGCCCGGATTCCTGGAGGGCTTGGAGGCCGGGACTCCCTGCAGTTGGGCGACACGGGCGCTCCCCCTAGTGCTCAGCTCAGCTTCCATCCGATTAAAACGACGTGCAGAGATCGTTTTACACGGAATTCTGCAGTTCTTTTTGCTATAGAAGTTCGGAGTGGTGTTCCCGAGCACGGGACTTGTTCACCCTGTGGAATGCCTCCCACCGACCCACGCCCTGGTGTCGGGGCTCCTGAAACGCCTGTGCCGCCTCCTCGCTGCTTGGGGCCCAGGTAGACGGTCCTGGGCAGGTGAGGGCGGAGGGCCTCTGCCGGGGCAGCCCCCCGCGCCAGGACTGGGAGCTCCAGACGCCCGGACGGAGCCTCCTGGGAGGTGTCACGTCCCTGCGCTGCGGATGCCCCCGGGAGCTCTGTGCGGTCCCGGAGTGGGCCTTTGTTATCCACGTAGGCACCGTCCGGTACTCACTGTTCTGGGCGAGTTGCGGCGATTGAGCCGTTTGCCGACCAGACGCGGGCCCTGGAGACAGTGGAGAAAGCCTGGGCGCTTGTGCTGTGCCGCCCTGGCCCACCCCATTCCGGCTGTCGGGGGGAGCCGCTGTGCAGTGCCCGCGGCTATTAGGCAGAGCCCTATGAGGTTGCTGTTTGAGGTCAGACGTGGTCAGACATTGGGAATTTCACATGGATCAGCCAGCAGGGGTGTTCAGTTCCGTCCTAGTTCCTTCCCTTGAGGAAACCGCAGGGCCACTGCATTAAAGGGAACACTCAGAGCACATGGTGAGTGGTGCGAGGTGGTGACAGGCAGAGGACAGGGCGGCCTCCTTAGGCTTCCTGTGCAGGTCAGTCTTCTGACTGGGGTTTGAACGGTGAGGCTGTAGTGTGTTTTTTCCCCTTTGCATGTGCCTGGCACATAGGAAGGAGATGGAAGCGAGCCAGAGTTTAATACTCACCGTTTTCCCTGAGCTCACCATGGTTTGTAAATGTGCCTAAATGTTGCTTGAAGGAGCATTAATGGTGATGAGAAGATTTCACCTTGGGAGAAGAAACAGATGCCTCTTGTTGGGTGACCACAGGCCAGAGACTGGGTCTGTGATCCAGGAAGGGAACTCACCGACGCTTAGGTTTGATGGAGTTGGGCACAAAATAAACGAATCTGGAACTGGTTTTGAAGGCAGTGTCTGTTCTTGAGAGACGGTTTCTCTCACTTAAATTGCCTTTTGTGATTTTCCTATGTCCATGAAATTGTGCACTTCTGTTATCATTTATACAAACATTTGATGCATTTGCTTTTATGACCAGAGTTGTCACTTGAAGGACCTTGTCCTCCTGTGAAAAGCTGACGTTAGCTATCCTACCTTTTGAATAAGGTGTTAGTGGGAGATGGTGTGTGAACAGTCTAAACCCTCAGATTTGTGGGACTGAGCAGAGCCAGGTGTGCCTTCCGATGGGGACATTCTGCGGAGGCCCCTGGCGCTTTGGTGAAGCTGCGCCGTGAAAAATAGAACATCTCATTCCATAGAGGAGGCTGTTAGATTGACCTGGCTTAATTAATTTTTTGCTATTTCAGTACCTTGTCTCAGAATCTATGGCAAGGAAGTTTTGGCTAGGCTATGTATTCCCCTGATTGGGGGAAAATGGGGCAAAAAGGGAGAATTTAGCTTTTCTGTATAGTTTTAAACCTTAAACATGCCTTGATTAAGCTGTCAGTTTTTAAAATAGATGTACTTTTTAATTTTTGAATTTTTCTGTAAACTCTCAGCGGCTGGAAAAGCTGTTCTGCCAGTCAGCCTTATTGCTTTCCTTTGTCTGTAGGCATCATTCACAGTCCTTAATGTTAGATTCTTCGGGTGTCATTCTGAGACTTTAACTCCCAGTATCGTAGATGTTAATGGAGGTGGTGTTTCTGGGACGGGGCCTGGTTGATGTGAGTCTGGCCAGGTGTGGCCGTGTGGACTGAGCCAGCCCCAGAGCCTCATGTTCCCCACAAGCTTGCTGTCTTTGTGGCTCTGTTACTTTTTCCTCACTTATCTTTGTCTCTACTACCTCTCTACGTTTTTGCGCAGCTTGCTCACTTCCGACAGAGAAAAACAAAAGGTGACTGTGCGCATTCGAAGAAAACGCCGGCGAAGAGGAAGGGCGCGGCTGTCGATGCGCCTGACCAGGAGGAGAGTCCGGTAGCTGAGGCCGAGGCCAGCGGACTCCTGGGAGGCCGGGACGTTGGCAAGAACACGTCGTGCAGCGACACCCCTGATGGCGCAGGAGTCCCTCAGGTAGATTTGCTCGGCTCTGTGTTTTCACGTTTTGCTTATCTTCTGGTTATTGCTAGCGTAATTTACTAAAAGTGGTGTTAGGTCTGTTTTTGCCTATCAAAAGTGGGGAAACGGGGTTTTATTTTATCTTACAAAAGGGGCGTATATTTTTGTGGTTTTACTTCTATTTAAAGTTTTTTCTTCATCCCATGATTTTGAGAAATTTGGGGTGAACTGTTTGAAGGCAGGGGTCAGTACTGGTGCTTGGTGTGGTAACGGGAGTTTGACAAGTGTGGGTTCCTCGGGTGTGGCTGTGCATCAGCCCGCCGACGGGTATCTTTGGATACTTAAGCCGTAATATCCCTTCACCTACTGTCAAATCCACCTACTTGTTGGTCTTTGTCCTTTCCCTTCTTTCCGAACGTGGGGTGAGGAGGGCAGGGCTGAAGGTCTCACAGAAATGGTGTCTTATCTGCTGCTTGAGGCCCTGTGAGCTGCAGGGGCGGGTGTGGACCTGGGTGTTGAGGGTGCATGGCCTCCCTGGGCCTCCTGGTTGCCTGCATGTGGGTCTCCTTGGGGCCTCCTCTCGTGTGTGTACTTAAACTGGAAGTACCCCTAACTTGTGTGCAGCAGGGCAGGGGCAGGTGTTTGCTAGAATGAGCTGAAAACTGGTGGTTGAGGGCAGAATTTGACTCAAAGTCGCGCTGTGTCTGGACTGCCTTATTGAAAAAAAGGAATGGGTGCTAGCATATGAAGTTTATGATATTCTACCTACAGAAGTATTTAGAATGTTCCTTTTTTTGAAAAATTGGAAGACTTCGCCATGGCGCTCCGACTTTGCCCGGGGAGCAGCTGCCTAGAACTCTGGTGCCTGAGTCTCTGGAGCAGCCTGTGCCCAGCTCCCTCTGCCTGCACTCCCTGTGGTCTGAGGGACCTGAGGCTGGATATCAGTTTCGGTTCATGTTCGTCCTCTTGTTGCTCCTCTGGGGTCGAGCTGCGGGTTCTCAGCAAGCTTGTCTCGTCACAGCTGAGTCCACGGAAGCCACGTTGAGAGTGCTGAGCCCTTACTCTCAGTGGCTTTTCTCTGTATGTTTCCTGCTTAGGCTCTTTGAGGAGAAAGGCTCGTAATGTAAATTAACATTTATTAATTTCATATTTTTATTTTCAAATCAGACAAGTCTTTTTTTTTTTTTTGTTGAGGTATGCGGGCCTCTCACCGTTGTGGCCTCTCCCGTTGCGGAGCACAGGCTCCGGACGTGCAGGCTCAGCGGCCATGGCTCACGGGCCCAGCCGCTCTGCAGCATGTGGGATCTTCCTGGATCGGGGCACGAACCCATGTCCCCTGCATCGGCAGGCGGACTCTCAACCACTGCACCACCAGGGAAGCCCCAGACAAGTCTTTTTTATTTTAAGTTAAAGGTTGTGTGGTTTTTAGCTTTTCGTTTTAAAATGTCAGACCCACAAAAAAATTGCAAAAGATAACACAGAGTTCCTGGAGCTCCCTCACCTAGCTTCCTGAAATATTGACACCTATGCAATCATAGTATAAATCACGATCAGTTTTAGTTAACATTGAAACAATACTGTGAGCTAATTGATAGAGCTTATTCTAATTTTTCCGATTTTTCTGGTCCAGGATTCTGTATTGCATTTCAGTGCCTTGTCACCTTAGTCTCCTCCAATCTGAATAGTTTCTCAGTCTTCCTTTGTGTTTTATAAGTTTGACACTTGTGGAGTACTAGCTGGTTATGTTGTAGGATCCCTGTCAGTTTGGGTTTGTTTGATGTTTCCTTCTGATTGAAGTCAGGTTGTGCGTTTTGGCAGGAACACGGTGGAAGTGATGATGCTGGCTGCTGAGTGCATCCTGAGAAGAGGCGCAGGTGGTGTGGTGTTAGCTGTGTCTCACTACCGGGGGGCCTGCCAGATTTCTGCTGATAGAGAAGTGTTTGTTTCCCCCTTCGTAGTTGATGAGTATATGACGTGGAGGTGCTTAGAGGCCCTGTAAATCCTCCATTTCTCGTCACACTTGCCGTTAGTTTAGCTGCTGTGGAAGACTCTCGCCTGCAGTAGTTACCGTGCTGGTGTTGCCCGGTGACGACCTTGTTTCCATCGTTCCATCTACATCTATTAATTGGCGTTTTACTCTAAGGAGGGACTGTTGCTTCTCCGCAATTTATTTATTCAATTATTTATATCAGTATGGACTCCTAGCTACTTATTTTATTATGGGTTTTAATCCATCATATCAATGTTTATTTTGTTGCTGAAATACATACATTTGGCCACTGGGAGTGCCTTTGAATTGGCATCTGTGACCTTTTAACATGCCCTCATCATTTTCTGGCGCCTTAATTCCTGGCACCAAGCTTTTCTAGGCTTATTTTGTCCTTTCCTGCTGCAGCCCCAAACCAGCCATTTCTTCAAGGAGCCCTGGTTCCTTTCGGTGGAGAATGGTTTTAGAATCCAAGATCTGGGTGCTAGGTGTGCTTATTGCTTGCGGGGTATGGTTGCTTCTAGGCTGTTTCAATAGACAGAACCAGAAAATATAAATGTACGTATATACACGCACATCTGTATCTATTTGTCTATTTGTATGTATAATAAAAACCATGAATTCACACTAATATCTTCAATTCCAGTCCAACAGCACAGAATTTATTCTAGCTTTTCCCCTCTCCTTATTTTTAGCTCCTTTTTCCCATAGTGAGAAAATGGGGAAAAGGCTTATCTACAGTATCTTTACTTATTTGCTCCATCTTAAAATACACACAAATTAGTTTCAGAATTGCTACTTCTCATGCCAGTAAAACACAAATTTACTAACTATAGAATATTTGTTTATACAGCTATCCCTCACTTTTCGAAAGCTCACTTTACACCACTTCACTTTTACAAAAGATCTACATTAGTACCTGTTTTTGCTAACAGAAAGAAATTCAAAGAGGATTTTCAGTTTTATGAAGAAATCTAATTGCTTCTTTACCTTTATGCCATTTTGGTTTATGAAAGCTTTCATAGGAATGCTCTATTTTTGGTAGTGGGGGAAACCTGTAGTTGTTTTTGTCTTTATTTTTCCAAAGTTTATTGTTTAGCATTCCCAGGTTATTTGTTAGATATATGTACTGTGAATATTTTTCCTAGTCTTGCTTACCTTGCTTAAGTTATTTTCTTAATGGTGTCTTGTGATAAGCAAATATTCTTAACTTTGGTGTTGAATTTATCATTTTTTTCTATGGTTAGTGATTTCTGTGTCCTGTCCAAAAGGTCTCCCCTAGTCCTGAGGTTGTGAAGATAATCTCCAGTGTCTTCTTGAGGCTTGAGGGCCTGGTTTCTATGTTTAAGTCTGTGATCCATCTCAAGTTACTTTCTGTGTATGGAGCACCTTGAGTTTTAGAAGAATGGTTTAGTTTTGCTGGTTTTGAGTGTTTTATAAATAGAATAATCCAGTATTCGTGTCCTGAGTCTGGGTCTTCTCATCCAGCATCCTTTAGGAGTTAAAGGCTATAGTTCTTTCATTTTCGTTGTTGTATATAGTATTTTGCTGTATGGATGTACCTTGGTTTTTCTGTTCCGCTGTTGATTGGCATTTGCTATGAACATTCTCATACAAGTCTCTTGGTGTCTGTGTGAGCACATTTCTATGGGGCCGTGATTAGGTATTTAATATCTGAGTCAGTATTTAGATACACGTTCAACTTGTGTATGTTGAGCTGTGTTTTAAAACAGTTGTTCAGTTTATATTTTCAGTGGTGGCATATGAGTGTTTTCCTTGTTCCATAACATCTGTGATTGGTGTTGACATTTGTTTTCTATTTTAACAGTTTTGGTGGGTGCGGAGTGGAGTGTATTTTAGCGGAGTGCAAGCTTA
The DNA here is from genome assembly GCF_964165515.1 of Mesoplodon bidens. Lineage (NCBI taxonomy): Eukaryota > Metazoa > Chordata > Mammalia > Artiodactyla > Ziphiidae > Mesoplodon > Mesoplodon bidens. The sequence continues at coordinate 947,535 of NC_138161.1, read as the reverse complement.
GTCAAACATTCCAAAAACCTCAATGTGATACACTTAAGAGACTAAAGGAGAAAAGTCATATGGTCCTCTCAGTTGATTTAGAAAAAGTGTGTTCTGCGAGAGAATGACCTGTAATTCTCCTCTCTTTTCAGGTTTTTGTGTTGAGGTTATGTTGGCCTCACGTGATGAGCTGAGAGGGTCCTTTGCTCTGTGGATGAGCTGGTGTAAGATGGTGGAGCTCTTGGGGACTGAAGCTTTCTTTGTGGAAAGACCTTTAATTGCAGAGTCAACTTACTGAACAGTTACCAGACTATTCAGTTGTGCTTTTTCTCAGAATGTGTCCTTCTAATCTTCCAGTTTTGGGTATGAAGTTATTCGTAGGAATATTCTTCTGTGGCGTCAGTGTTGATTTTCTTTGTCCTTAGATATGTTTTTTATTTGTTTGTTTGTTTTGGCCACACCCTGTGGCATGCGAGTCTAGTTCCCCAGCCAGGGATGGAATCCGCACCCCCTGCAGTGGAAGCTCGGAGTCCTAACCACTGGACCATCAGGGAAGTCCCTGAATTGTCACGTTGAAAGCAGGCTACTGAGGTGGCCTCTCCAGTCACTTAGAAAACTGGAGGGTGGATGAGTTCACTGTTCCTCGTCCTTCTAGGTGGTTCCCTCATTCTTCTGTTTCCTCATTATTTAAGGTGGTGTTGGCCTGGTTGGGAGTAATTGAGTGTGACAAAACAATCCTTAGGATGATGAAATAACATCATGATATGGGAGAAGCAAGGTTGCTCAGATCCGTTTTGTGTCTTAGATAAATGCAGGGGTCTGGTAGTAATTGCAAGGTAAAATGTTTTACTCTAGAAAAAAAAAAAGTAAATTTTATCATTGTTCTTTGGAAGACCTGTAAGAAGGAATAAAATTATGCCAGTCCTCTCAAGCAGTTATAACTGACCAGAAAAGAAACGTGATGAGTGCAGTTAGGTCCAGCAGATGCTAATGCTCACCCTGACAGCGGCAGAGTGATGCGTGGTCGGGGCTGGAGGTGCAGGTGGACGTGGGGGTGGAAGCTGCCCGCGAGTCGCCAAGTCGTGCACACCGAGCCTTCCTGCAGATAAAAGCCCCAATTCTTGTAAATTTATGGGTCAAAACTATTGGGGGAAAATTCATTGGAAAGCTTTAAACTCAATTTTGAGGTGATTTACAAAAAGAAACTCAAAATACTATTCTGCAAATTATTAAGGAAAAGATTTATCTAAAGGAAAATCTTGAAGATGAAATCTTTGAATTTATATAAAATTAAGAGCTTAGAAAATATGTGTTGAGCAACTAAAGTTTAGTGAATTGTGTTAAGTACGTGGTGAAATAACTTAAGCACGCGGTGAAATAACTTAAGCAGAATACGTTAAAAATCAGGCAGCAACATCATTAGGGAAGCAAGTTATATGAAAAATGTTTAGAGCTTGAGATTTGTGTAGAAGGAGAGTGCAGATGGAACTGGCGGGCCTGGAGGCGGGTGGGGCCGGGGGGGCGGGCTACCCCTCGAGCTGCTGTGGATGCTCCTGTCCCTTCCCCTCCAGCTGCAGGAGCCCGGTGGAGCGGGGACGCCGCAGAAGCTGGAAGGCGACGGTCCGGAGCAGCCTGGGGTGATGACGAAGGTATTGCCTCTCCTGGGTTCTCGGTTAAGGTGTGTCCCCGTTGGGGATGCCTCCCGTGCCGTGGGGCCGGAGCCAGCTGAGGAAGCTGGAGGCGTTCTTCCTGTGACCTTTGATCTTGATGGTGGGCGTGGAAGGGAGAGTCGCCCTTCCTTCACTGAGGGTCCTGTGGGGTCAGCGTGCCTCCTGGGCCTGGCCCTCGATGCCCATGCCCATGTGGGCAGCCCCGCATGCGAGACACATTGGGGGACGGGCTTGCTGGCTGGGTGCTGGTCTTACCGTCCTAGTTCCTACCACAGTGCTTGGTGTGACTCCATAAGTGTTGAATTGATTACTTTTCTTTAATCCATTCAGTTTTTTTTTTTTTTTTTTTTTTTTTAGCGGTACGCGGGCCTCTCACTGCTGTGGCCTCTCCCGTTGCGGAGCACAGGCTCCGGACGCGCAGGCTCAGCGGCCATGGCTCACGGGCCCAGCCGCTCCGCGGCATGTGGGATCTGCCCGGACCGGGGCACGAACCCGTGTCCCCTGCATCGGCAGGCGGACTCTCAACCACTGCGCCACCAGGGAAGCCCTCCATTCAGTTTTTGTTAGCATTTGGGAGAAAATTTATTAGATGTTGACCAATTTCGAAGTGTTATATTGAAAGTCCGGTATTTTATCTTATTTTTAAATTAAAGTATAGTTGATTTACAACATTGTATTAGTTTCAGATGTACAGCATAGTGATTCAGTAGTTCTGTAGATTATACTCCCTTAGAAGTTAACACGAAATAATGGCTATAATTGAGAGTCTGTATTTTAGACATTCGATTCTAGCTGGACTCAGCGCACACTACTTTTGGCAGTGAGCAAGTTTGGTTCTTAGTCTGCATTATTGCAGGAGAAATGTAGCTCAGAGGGAGGGCCTGGCAGGGCCTGGAGAAATGGTCTCTAGTGGGGTCCGTAAAACCCAGCCTTAAATACACATTTCATACTTGTTTTAAACTGCGACTTGTAGCATCTTTGTGGAAAAGTACACAAAACTTAGATATAGCCCAACAGATGAGTACACCGTGAACAGCACGTGGTCTCTACAGTTCAGGGGCAGGGCGGTGCTGGACCCTGCTCCCTGCTGCCCACCCTGAAGTGAGCACCCTCCTGGCTTCTGTGCCGATTCTGACTTAGAGCTTTGTGTGAATGGATCAGACATGGTTCTGGTCTTCTCCCTCCTTTACCTTCAGCATCTTTGCATCCTTCTATTTGAGATGTGTGTCTGGTGAGCAGCATAGGGTTGATTTTTAACTGACTCTCACAATTACTGGGCAGTGAATTCCCTTATATCTAATGTAATCACTGACGTGCTTTATTTACATCAGACGTTTAATTTGGGCTTTCTATTTGTCCTGCCTGTTTTGTTTCTTTCTTTTCTCCTTTTTTGCCTTCTTTGGATTATTTTTTATCAGGGGATTAGAAAAAATTCTCCCTTTGTTCATTTTGAAGTAATAATATACAGTTTCTATTCTTTTAATGGTGAGGCTATTAAATACAACGTATGTACTTAAATTATCTAAGTCTAAATTTAATCAACACCTTCACTTTCCTCTTGCATAGTTAATTACTGAAACTCCATTTATACTTCCCTCAACCTCCATTTTTGTCACAGTCTTTTTCTTAATTGTAAAGCACTCATAAATTTTACCATCTTAACCATTTTAGGTGCACAGTTCATTGGTGTTTGTACATTCACACTGTTGTGCAACCGTCAGCACCATCCGTCTCCAGAACTCTTCTCATCTTGTCAACCTGAAACCCTGTCCGCTAAGCGACATCCCCCAGCCGCGCCATTCTACCTTCTGTCTCTGTGACTTGGCGATCCTACATGCCTCACGGCAGTGGGGCAGTGCAGTCGTGTAGTTGTCTTTTGGGCCTGGCTTATCTCACTGCACCTGGTGTCCTCCAGGAGCTGGAGCTGGAAGTGCTGCGCCTGAGCTTGAGCGACATGCACACGGCGCGGCTGGAGCTGACGCAGGCGCACCTGCAGCGCGAGAAGGAGGCGGCGCTGGCCGAGCTGCGTGCCGAGCTCGCCGGGCGGCACGCGCAGGAGCGGGCCCTGCTTCAGAGCCGCGCGTGCCGGGAGCTGGAGCTGGTCCGGGAGGAGGCAGGTACGCTCGGCAGCCGGCCCGCGGGTTTCGTCGGAGGCTCCTGGCTTCTGTGCTGTGCTTGGGCCTCTGTGTGCGACCAGGCCTCATGGAGCGCGCCCCCTCCCCCATCCCCCCCTGCGCCCTGTGCCAGGTGGCAGCTCAGGTGCCTCTCAATCTGACGATGCGCTGGCCTCAAGGTGAACTTATACGATTTCATTTTAATGTTTCTTGGTATATCTTTTGTTAGTACTTTTTTTTTTTTTTTTTTTTTTGTGGTACGTGGGCCTCTCACTGTTGTGGCCTCTCCCGCTGCGGAGCACAGGCTCCGGACGCGCAGGCTCAGCGGCCATGGCTCACGGGCCCAGCCGCTCCTGCACCGGCAGGCGGACTCTCAACCACTGCGCCACCAGGGAAGCCCTTGTTAGTACTTTTTGTAAAAATCATACATAGTAGTTTTATTGAGCTGTAATTTCATGTACCACATGATTCACCCACTTAAAGTGTTTAAAAGCAGCACTTTGGTGGCTTTTCGTGTTTTCACTCTTGGAACGTTCTTCGCCCGGAGAAGAGACCCTGGCCCGTTTCCCTGTGATCTGCCCCGGTTGCAGAGTCTCCCTCTCCTGGGGGCCCACCCACCTGGAGGAGCAGCCTTGTCGGTCCTTTGATGCCTTGCCTGTTTCTTCACCTAGATTCAGGCAAACACAAGGAGATAGTTCCACGTCCTCCCCTGCTTTTGTTAAACTTTAAAAATATGCAATATGCCTTCCTTAGTTAGGCCTGTTCGATGCTGTTTCCTCCATGTGCACCCCTGGGAACAGTCCCCCGAGAGGCCCACCCTGCCGTCCGGTCCTTGAAGCTCTGCTGCGGGTGGGGCCCCCGTGGACCCGGTGGGACCTGCCCTCGGAGGGTGGCTTCTGGGCCTTTGCGTGATTTCTGGAGTTGCTCAGGCCGCCCTCCCTGCGCCCAGGGATTGCTGGTTGTCGCCTGGTGCTACTTCTCCCCAGATCCACGCTTGGCCGTGCCCACTGGTCCAGCCTCCTTTGCCTAGCACCTCCTTTCTTGTGTTTCTTCTCTCAAGCGGGGAGCTGTTGGGACCTAGAACGTCTTTACCTCTCTCCGTTTACTTGTGGTCTAGCACCCAGCCTGGAAGCTGGCTCAGCGGGATCCTGGACTACGGGGCCCTGGGTGCACAGTGGCCCGTTGTGGAGTGGACGGGCCGAGGTCCCCATAAGCAGAAGGATGACGCAGGCTCAGTGCTCAGTGATCTGTGCAGCCCCAGAGTTGGCCTCGCCCGGTCCTCCTGGACTGTCGCTTGGCTGGATGTCTCCCGTCCTTTGTCAGGCATGAGCGTGATTTGCTAATTAACCCAGACATCATCACCTGCTTGTTTCACAGACGTGTCCTGTCCTGTTAATGTCGGCAAGTGTTTGGTGGAGCGGCCAGAGGTGCCGGGAGCCTTCTCGTCTCCTGGGGGATCAGACTGTGGAAAAGTCTGAGCTGCGGTGATCTGAGCGACTTTTTATGTTTCTCTTGCAGCTGAGCTGAAGGAGAAGCTACAATCAGAAATGGAGAAAAATGCCCAGATGATAGAGGTACACAGGATAAGAAAATTCATTCCGTGTACGCGGTATTCCCCTCATCCCCACCCGGGACCCCTTCCCTTGATTCTAACAAAATGCAGTCAGAGCAAAATGCAGAGTCGCGGGGGTGAAGCTTTCTCTGCACAACGTAAATTCATCACAGCAGCTGGTTGTGGGCTTTCGTGTTGCTTGGTGTGATGGGAGTCTCTTTCTTCCCATCTGGCTTCTGAGCAGCCCTGTGGCATGGCCCTGGCTGTGCTTGGGACACAGACTTCAGTCCTCACGGACAGGGGGCGTGGACGCCTCGGAGGTGGTGATCAGGTGACGTGTATGGGCCTCGGGGAACCACGGAGGGTGGGGGGGGTGGGACGAGCATGACTCTTGCGACCCATCCCTTTCTCAAGGCTACGCTTGTAGAAGGGCCGTTGGCGCTGGTGATGGCCGAGGAAGTGTGTAGTGTTAAGGGATGTGTGACGTCAGGCCGAGGGGACCGGTGTGCCCTGGCCACTCTGGATAGGCGGTGGGTGGAGGATGGCCTCGTGCCCCAGCCCCCGCCCTCTGAGCTGGAGAGAGGGGACTCGTTTCTTAGGGCGCCTGGGACAGAGCCTGACCCCGTCAGAGCTCGACGGTGTCGCTGTAGTGCCTGGGTCTTGCGTGGGGGATGGATGCCTGTCTTGCCAGCTGAGGTCCTGTGCTTTTGCTCAGCGACCAGTTCTGTTTCTGACAGGTGGTCCTCTCGTTCTCGTGTCCTGGGCTGTTTGTCTGCAGATGCTGCTGTTCCTGTCTGACTGGACATCCCGAGCTGTGTCCTGTACTCGCAGTCTGGTCTGGGTGGGGGTGACGGTTTTCAAATGCGCAGTTGAAATTTTTTTACCGCAGTAATAAACTGTTGGCCATCATCTACTTTTTCCTTATTTAAATTAGACCCTGAAGCAAGACTGGGAATCTGAGAGAGACTTGTGCTTAGAAAACCTACGCCAAGAATTATCGGAAAGGCATCGGTCAGAACTGGAGAATTTACAAAACCAGTTTAAGAAAGAATTGGCAGAACAGAAGGCTGAGTTGGAGAAGGTTTTTCAAGACAAAAATCAGGCTGAATGTGAGTCTCTAATTAAAATGAGCAAGTTTGGAAGGGGACTGAGTTTTCCTGTGTCATCCCAGAAAAAATGCCATGTGACTGGCTGGCAGGAGAGTCAGCCTTGGGGTCCCTCCTCGTTGGTCACAGGCATCTCAGGTTCCCTAAACCTTCCGAAACCTTCATTTCAGAGAAATCTTTTGCATGTTCTTCTACTAAATTGCTACCGAAAAAGTAGTTCGTGATTGTTCCCTTTCTGTTACACGGTGGGGCCCACCGGTCAGTAGATGCTGTCTGCTGGCCTGTGTCTTCCCCTCTCTTCCTCCCCGAAGAGAGCAGGATCCTGAGAATGGGGTCTGGAAGAGCCTGGGGGACCCGCTGTGCCTGCAGCCGCCCCTGCTGAGGAGGAGGACGCTGTGCCGTCACAAACTAAGTGAGGCCCGTGCCCGTCTCCAGTTTCCCTTCAGACTCAGGAGGCTCAGCACGAGGCGGCCCTGAGCAAGTTACGCGCGGACCTGCAGCTGGAACACTGCCAGTACGTGGAAGACCTGGAGCTGAAATTCAGAGAAAAGGAAAAGGAAAAGCAGCTTGAGGTAGAGGCATTGTACGGGGGTGCTGGGGGAGATCTCGGATTGGGGTCCTCTCACGCTCTATTATTGCCTAAAACTTAAGCCCTAACATGCGTACGTTTATGTTTATTTCTAAATCGAGGTATAGTTGATTTACGATATTATGTAAGTTTTAGATGGACAACATAGTGATTCACAATTTTTAAAGATTGTACTTCATTATAAAATATTGGCTATATTCTCTGTGCCCTACAGTGTATTCTTGTAGCTTATTTTGTACACAGTAGTTTGTACCTCTTAATTTCCTACCCCTAGCTTGCCTCTCCCCATCCCTCTCCCCAGTGGTAACCACTAGTTTGTTGTTTATGACTGTGAGTCTTTTTCTGTTTTGTATATACATTCATTTGTTCTGTTTCTCAGATTCCACATATAAGTGATATCATACAGTATTTGTCTTTCTCTGACTTATTTCACTTAGCGTGATAATCTCCAGGTCTATCCATGTTGCTGCAGATGGCAGCAATCCTTTTTTATGGCTGAGTCGTGTTCCATTGTATATATACACCACATCTCCTTTATCCATTCATCTGTCAATGGATGCTTAGGTTGCTTCCTGTCTTGGCAATTGTAAATAGTGCTGCTGTGAGCATTGGGTGCACGTATCTTTGTGAATTAGTATTTTCGTTTTTTCAGATATATACCCAGGAGTGGGGTTGCTGGGTCATATGGTAGTTGTATTTTTAGTTTTTGAGGGACCTCCATACTTTAAGCCCTCCTTTAAAGAGACTCTCAGTATTTGGTGGAGCTGGTAGATAGCCATGTCAGGATATAGAGTCTGTGACTTTGACTTAATGATGGTGTTCAGTCCTACACCTGGAGAATTCGTGCCTTTGACAAGTGCCCCTGGGACATCTACAGGCTCTGGCCATTAGGGGTGCAAGGGTACATGCTCTGACCTTGACTCAATAAACAAGAAGTTAGCAAGGGCTTCCCTGGTGGCGCAGTGGTTGAGAGTCCGCCTGCCGATGCAGGGGACACGGGTTCGTGCCCCGGTCCGGGAAGATCCCACATGCCGCGAAGCGGCTGGGCCCGTGAGCCATGGCCGCTGAGCCTGCGCGTCCGGAGCCTGTGCTCCGCCACGGGAGAGGCCACAGCAGTGAGAGGCCCGCGTACCACCAAAAAAAAAAAAAAAAAAAAAAAAAAAAAAAAAAAAAAAAAGTTAGCAAGAAACATTTCTGTGGCTCACGTATTCAGAACTCTTTTCCATTGGAACTTTACATACCAAAATATGGGTGATGTGGCCAGATCTCACTCAGGGACCTGAAGGGCCTTTATCACCAAGACCAAGAGCCAAGCAATGCCCCAAGCATTGGTTCAAGGAATTAGCAAGGAAATAACTAGAAGACGGAGTTAGCCGAGGCCCATGTGTGGGTTTGCAGGGCGGAGAGTCGTGGAGCCGCGGAGGAGCCGTGCCTGGCCCTGCGGCTCTCTCACCGGCTCCTCCCTGCTCTCCTCCAGACAGAGGCCAGCTTGGCCGGGCAGGACCAGGGCCAGGCGGGGCCCTGCGGGCTGTCCCCCATCCAGGGAGAGAGGCGGCCTGAGGTCACCTTCTGCCCTGTGCCCTGGGTGAGGAGAGGCCCGTTCCACAAGGCAGCACTGCTCATGCTCCCCTGGGAGCGCTTGGTCCTGTGCTCGTGACTTGGGGTGCTGGGTGGCCACCCTGACCCAGGCCCCGGGAGGGCAGGTGGAGCCACTCTCAGCTCTGGCAGTGCAGGGCCGGCTGACACTCAGCACACGCTTGGTGTGCAAGCTCTGTTCATCCCTGAAAGAGTTGCTTCCCAGGAAGGTTGACCAGGGAACACGGAGAAAACCACGCAGGCCACACGAGGGTGAGGGAGCCCGTGGTCATAGATGGAGGGGGCCCATCCACTCTCCCTGACAAAGTAGGGGACAGGTCTCTGCTGGGAACGAGGCCGAGGCCTGGGAGGTGTCCACATGAGAGGCCGCGCTGGCCGCGGCTTCCTCTGGTCCGCTCTCGGGGCTGCCTGGAGGTGGGTGGGCTTGAGCCGAGACTGCGTGTTCACCTGGTGCCCATCGGCTGCTGCATGGGTATCACCGGCACTGCCTTGGGCCCGGGGCTTGGTCGGGCTCCCACACCATCGCCTTCTCTTCCAGTTGGAGGACCTGCACGCCTCGTACGCAGAGCTGCAGGCCCAGTCACAGGAGGAGATCCGGCGCCTGGGGGCCCAGCTGGAGTCTGCGAGGTCCAGCGGGCAGGAGCCGAGCGGTAAGGGGCCTCGTGTTCAGATCCAGGTTCCCGGCAGCTGGAGCTGGGCTCTCGCTGCTGAAGCCCCGAACTGGGGCCTAACGGCTTTGCAGGCCCAAGAAAGTGGCTTAGCAAACTCCTGTGAATCTTGAGGTCTGCGGCCTCACGGTGCAGACCTGCTGGTGGCAGCCTCAGCTTCCTCGTAGGCGCGTTGGTGAGCGATGCCTCTCGCAGCCTGTGTCCTCATGTGGACACGCACCGTTCACGTGTGAGACTGGGCTCACGGTGGGGCTTGGCTGGGCGCCGTCGAGACGCAGTTCCCAGTGGGCATTCGGGTCATGGGTGTACACCGCCTCCTGGGTCCCGTGAGCTCACCTGCGTCAGGTGTTGTCAGGCTTCTGCGGCCCTGAGCTCTGGTTTTGGAGGGTGACGCCATGTTTACTGAGGGCAGCCCACCTGGGTCTCCCCCTCACAAGACCCCAAGTCAGAGGGGTCTCTGCTCGCTGGTGGCACCTTCAGAGGGAGGGGGTCACGAGACACGGGGCAGAGAGACGTGGGGTTGTCTGCTGCTCTCCAGACAGGCCTGAAACTGTAGGGTCTGCCTTTGTGCCTACGTGTTACTGAGGAGCAAAGAACAGAGTTACGGGAAGGGACCCGCAGGAACACCTGACGGTCTGGGTGGGGGGATAGGCCTCCCGTCCCCATCCCGGCCAGGCTCCGGGCAGCCGCAGGCGGAGCTGGCGGACTGACCTGAGCGGGGGCTTCAGGCACGCTCTCACACACGGGTTTCAGCTTGTGCGCCTTCCACTGCACCCTCCCCCGTGCGTTTAAGGACCCTCACGGGGAGCGTCGATTTGGGATAGTGACCTGTTTCCATCCCTGTTATTTAAAAGCTAAGAACTAGCTCTGGTGGACTAGCTGGCAGCACCCCCTTGATCAGAACCGTGATGCCGACAGTTCTCTTACCGTCTGCAGTACCGTTCTGTGGCTGTTAACAAAACACCACCAACTCAGCAGCCTGAAACCACCCAGGGTCACCCACAGCCGAAGTCCAGACGTTGGGCTGGGCCTTGGCCTGGCTCCCTCGGTCAGCAGGGTCCCGTCCCTGTGCTTGTAGGACCGAGGTCCCGTTTCCTTGCTGGCTGTCGGCCCAGGGGCTGCCCACGTTCCTCGCCACGCAGCCCTCTCGTCTTCAGGGCCCCCGCAACACGTGGAGCGCTTCTCACACTTCCAATCCGCCTGACTTCTGGGCCAGCCTGAGAAAGCTCTCTGCCCTCAGGGCTCTGGGGTTTACTGAGGCCGCCTGGCTGGTCCCCCTGTGCGAGGCCCCCTGTGCCACGTAGCATAAGCCCTGGAGGGTCCCATGTCCATTCACGGGTTCTGGGATGGGGGTACCTTTTACAGTTCTGCCCCCAGCACCACACTACAGGCTCTTAACTACCTTCTGATTTCCCCTAAGTGTTTCATTTTGAGATGATGGTTTACTTTCATCCTGTAAAGAGTTACCCAAGCAGCTCCTGGCCCGAGCGTCTCACGTGGAGGGGCTGGAACACCTGACGTGCGACTTAGAGCAGCAGCAGCAGCAGCAGCAGGAGAGAACCAGGCACGAGTCTGAACTGGAACAGCTGAGAATCTCTTCTGAAGAGAAGTTGAGGGAGGCTGAGAGGGGCCACCAGGAGGACCCGACCCTGTTACACCAGCGGCTGCAGCACGGGAAGGACAGCTCCCCGCCGGAGGCTGTGGGAATCAGGTAAAGCAGCACAGGAGAACACGTTTATGTTTGGGTCTCGACAAGATGACATTAAAGCTGGGCGCTGGTCTGACCCGCGCGCAGGCTGCGGACGGCACCGTGCTGCCGGGGTGGGTGGGCACCAGCCCCGCTTCACCACCCTCCCGGCGGTCATCCTGTCCTCGGCACAGAAGCGGGATCCCAGGGACAGCGGAGTTCAGTGGAGGGGCACCTGTATCAGGTTGTTACAGCACAGTTTCTCAATTCATTCAGTGCCTGTTCAGAAGAGACGTCTGAAGAAGGAAGAGACCGTCTTGATGAACTTGGCCTTCAGCTGGAGCAGCACGAGGTGATGGGACACCTTTGTTTTGCTTTGAGGTCTGGCTGACACAGGACATTATGACATGATGATTGGATGCCCGGGTGTGCTGGGAAGGGTCAGTCTGGTTAACGTCCACCACCACACAGAGGTAGAGTTTTTCCCTTGCGCTGAGAACTTTTAAGATCCACTCTCTTAGCAGCCTATAGTTACACAATACAGCATTGTTAACTGTAGTCCTGTGCTCTACATGACAGCCCAGGACTTTTTATCCTCAAACTAGAAGTGTGCATCTTTTGACCCCTTCATCCATTTTGCCCACAGCCCCTCTCCCACCTCTGGCAACCACCAGTCTGTTCTCCATGAGGTGGGTTTTTTAGATTCCACATGGAAGTGAGATCAGACAGTATTTGTCTTTCTCAGTCTGACTTATTTCACTCAGCATGACACCCTCAAGGTCCATCCATGTTGTCACAAATAGCAAAATTTCCTTCTTTTTTATGGCTGAGTACTGTTTCCGTTGTGTGTATGTATGTACGTAGGTATGTGCCACATTTTCTTTATCCATTCATCTGTTGGTAGACATTTAGGTTGCTTCCACATCTTGACTGTTGTAAATAGGGGCTGCTATGAATATTGGGGTGCGTGTGTCTTTTCCAATTAGTGTTTTTGTTTTCTTTGGTTAAATACCCAGGAGTGGAATTGCTGGATCATATGGTAGTTCTTTTTTTTTTAACATCTTTATTGGAGTATAATTGCTTTACAATGCTGTGTTACTTTCTGCTGTGTAGCAAAGTGAATCAGCTATATGTATATATATATCCCCATATCTCCTCCCTCTTGTGTCTCCCTCCCACCCTCCCTATCCCATCCCTCTAGGTGGTCGCAAAGCACCGAGCTGATCTCCCTGTGCTATGCGGCTGCTTCCCACTAGCCATCTATTTTACGTTTGGTAGTGTATATATGTCCATGCCTCTCTCTCACTTCGTCCCAGCTTACCCTTCCCCTTCTCCATGTCCTCAAGTCCATTCTCTACATCTGCGTCTTTATTCCTGTCCTGCCCCTAGGTTCTTCAGAAGCATTTTTTTATTCCATATGTATGTGTTAGCATATGGTGTTTGTTTTTCTGACTTCACTCTGTATGACAGTCTCTAGCTCCATCCACCTCTCTGCAAATAACTCAATTTCGTTTGTTTTTATGGCTGAGTAATATTCCATTGTATATATGTGCCACATCTTCTTTATCCATTCGTCTGTCGATGGACACTTAGGTTGCTTCCACATCCTGGCTATTGTAAATAGTGCTGCAGTGAACATTGTGGTACATGACTCTTTTCGAATTATGGTTTTCTCAGAGTATATGCCCAGTAGTGGGATTGCTAGGTCATATGGTAGTTCTATTTTTAGCTTAAGGAACCTCCATATTGTTCTCCATAGTGGCTCTATCAGTTTACATTCCCACCAACAGTGCAAGAGGGTTCCCTTCTCTCCATACCCTCTCCAGCATTTTTTGATGATGTTCTATTTTTAATTTTTTGAGGAACCTCCATACTGTTTTCCATAGTGGCTGCACCAGTTTACTTTCCCACCAACAGTGCATGAGGGTTCCCTTTTCTCCACATCCTTGCCAATCTTTGTTATTTGTTGGTTTTTTAATAATAGCTATTCTGACAGGTGTGAGGGGGTATCTCATGGTTTTGATTTGCATTTCTCTGAGGATTAGTGATGTTAAGCACCTTTTCATGTGCCTGTTGGCCATCTGTGTGTCTTCTTTGGAAAAGTATCTGTTCCGATCTTCTGCCTGTTTTTTATTTAATCAGGTGGGTTTTTTTTTTTTTTTTCTGTTGAGGTATATGAGCATCTCCATAAACATTGAGAAAGGTTGTGTTTCATTAATCATTAGTTGGGAACTGGACTGTCTTTATGTTATCAAATCTGAATTTCCATCCTTTTCACAAAAGCTTCCTTCTGTGACACTGACAAGCAGAGGGAGGCTTGCTTTTGTGTCTCTGGTGACTCCACAGGCTGCGTTGTGTCTGCTTGTTTAAAACAACAACCCGAGGTTCAGGGCACGACTTGGAGGCGGGTGGCTGGCAGGTCGGGTCCTGCCTGCGTCCCACGCAGGCGCGGTCACACCGCCACGAGCTCCCCAACTGCCTGCGTCATGCGTGTTGATGACCGGAGAGTGAAGCGCTGGGGTGAGTGCGTGCTGGGCATCTTTTTACTGGCCTTTACGTTCCTCTTCATTGAACGGCCTCCATGCCGTTTGTTTCTGGCATCTCTAGCCTTTGTGGGCAGCGGTGTTCACACGGCTCTCTGTGACAGTGGAAGCCTTCTGCGCCTGTTCTGATGTGGAGCTCCGAGGAGCCGGTGGCTCCCCTGTCCTCCTGCCCCCGGCGCTGGCGGTGGAGGTGCCGTGCTGTCGGCATGGCTGGGCCCCCGGCCGCGCTCCGGGGAGTCCTGAGATGGCAGCTTGTGTCCATTTTTCACACCAGGAACAGGCAGGGCCTTGACTCTGTCTCCACTTCTGGGAAGTCTTCAGCGTGTTCGGACAGCCGTTCCTCCATGTGGTTTGTTCTCTCTCTCATACTCCTGCGGGCTTCATGCTGCACCTCCAGGCTGGAACCACCGGCTTCCTTCAATTCTCATTTCTCTTTTTATGTTGCTTTAGGCTTTTTTTTGCGGGGTGGGAGATTTTTTTCTCCCCTCTCCTCTAATTCTGCAGTTGGCTATCTTATTTCCACTGTCATTGTTAATTTCTGGGGCGTTGCCTTCTTGTTCTGCCTTCTTGTTCTGTGTTCTTTCCTGTGTCTTCTGCTCAGCGTCAGGGACGGGGTGTCTTTGGTCTCCTCCCTGAAGGCGGCCGTTGGTGTTAAGAGGCCTCTTGAGGCTCCGTGTAGTTCCTGCCGCGTTTCCATGCGTCTTCGTCTCTGTGCTGTGTGGGGCGTCTGTGGTCTGTGCATCGGTTGGTGACCTGAGGCCCTTGTGGTCTTGGGGGGCTGTCTGACCAGGCAGACTCCACCTGGGGGCTGGGGGGCGGCCTCCCCTCCGGGGGCCATTGGTCTCTACCAGCCCCCTGCTAGGTCCCTGAGGAGAGGGGCACAGCGGGGTCCCCACGCCAGTCTCCCTGGTCCACAGCCCCTGGGGGTCGTGCCGTCACCTCTGTGCTCCCTGTACCCGCTTCCCAGCCTCCCGGGTGTCTAGGCAGCTCTCAGGCGGCTCCCTGTTCAACCCCTGTGAGCATCCGTGATTCCCATCTTCCAGCAATTGGTCATCTTTGGCTTACTGATTACCTCTTTCACTGTTTCTTCTCCTCATAGGTTTAGGAATTACGTCTCCTATCATCTGAGGGAATGTAAAAACGATAGAGTACACGTGTGTTTAAGCAAAAGTCCCGGGTGTGGGCGCATGTGTGGCAGCGCATGGCATGCGCGGTGTGTGCGCATGTGTGGTGTATATTTGGCGTGTTGACGCGCCATGTTGACTGAGGGTGCCTGGTGGAGCTCCCCCAGCTGGGTTTGGGAACCCCCATGCCCCTCTGGTCGGTGCCGAACCCTGGCCGGTGTCTCTCTGGCTGCAACTGTTTGGTTGTCCCTGAGGCTGAATGTCTTTTGACTTGTTTGGTCGTTGTGGCCATGTTTCTGCCCTTTCCTCAGAGGCCGGGAGCCCCTTGCTCTCGGCTCCCCGTCCCCAGTCTCCAGGCACAGCAGGATTTCCCTGTATTTTATCTTTGCTTTTGTCGTCTGGAACTGGCTGTTGCCTGGTGGGGGGTGAGACTCTGGCCCCTTTTCTTTCCTGGGATGGTGAGTTGCTCTCGTCCGACTTGCTGGGAAGCCTGACCCTTGTGAGCCGAGTTGTGTCGGGGGTGCTCAAGTCCACCCGTCAGTCAAGTCGTTTTCTCCTGTGACCGTATGAGGACTCCAGTCTGAATTTAAAAGATAACTCGAGCTTATTGAGAGCTGGACATTTAGGCTGCCGTGGCCTCTCTGTGATTTTGAGGAAGATGGGGTGACTGGTTGCACATTGAGGGAACAGGAAACGTTGACACTGCCTTGAGCTGCTCGGACCCTGCACTCCAGAGCGTCGTCCTCGGGGGGCAGGCGCTCCAGAGCGTCGTCCTCGGGGGGCAGGCCCAGCACCCGGCTCTCGATGGGAAGTGCAGGGCAGGGAGTGAGGAGAAACCGGGGAGCCGCAGGTGGAGCAGGGCGCCTTCCACCAAGGCCCTGGCCGTGTGGCTGGTCCCGGAGGCCTGGCCTGGGGTGCGGAGGGCAAGGGACGGGGCTCCGGTGGGGGACCCAGTGCCCACGGCTCAGCGTCAGTGGAGTAGGCCTGCCTCCCTGCTGGAAGCGAGACGTGGGGCAGCAGGCGGTGTGGCCGTGCGTGGCGAGGCTCCGTGGGAGTTTCCGTGGGGGTGGGTCCCCTGGGGGGTTCCCTGGGAGGCAGGGATTCAGGAACGAGGCTGGGAGAGTCATTAGAAGGTTTTCTCTGTGATTTCCCAAAGGAGACCCTGGGGTTGCACACACAGCTAGAAGAAAACCACCAGCACCAACTAGCAGCGGGGAGGTCCTCCCAGGAAGTCCAGCAGGAGGCGGGCCTCGCGGGGACCCAGGTGTTGGAAGGGGAGCAGCATGCGGGGCCTTCGGAAGAGCCCGGCCAAGGTGTGTGCCTTCAGTGCCGCTGTGTCGCCTGGAGTCCGGCCTACAGGGGACGTTCTGGGCGGTGACTGATTCCCACGAGAGCCACCTGCGCGTGCTGGCTGTGTTCACTTTGTGTTGTGGCACCGCGGGCCCTTCCTCGGGGCTTGAGCAGGCCTGGGCGTGTCAGGAGAGGGCCTGCCCGGTGTCACGGGGACGGAGAAGCTGTGGTCGCCCCTGGGGCTGGTCAGGGACCCAGGAGAGGAGACGTAAGGCCGGCACTGGACACGAGCGCAGGAGAGGGTGGGTCCCGCATAGAGCTGAGGGGGCAAGGCAGCGGGTCCCGCCGTGAGGGCCGGTGGCTCAGGGTCCCTGTCGGGGGCCTCGGAGCCGGGCGGGCCTGTGAAGGGGAAGAATGCAGCCCAGAGAGCTGGTCACGGCTGCTGGCATCGTGTCCTCCCTGTTCTCCTTCCTGCGGGAGGGGTGCCCCACGGCCGCTGCTCAGCACGTTCCTGTCAGCTGGTGCCTTGGCCACGCTTGGCTCTTTATCGAGCCTGGGACGGTGATGAGCCCTGGCCAGAGGAGCTCTGGGGGTGGCAGGTCACCCAGTACCCAGGCGGAAGGAGCAACGGTGGGTGTGAGCCGCTCAGGATGGGCCTGCTCATCTGGGCCTCGGGCTCAGTGACCACTTGGCTGAAGATGGGTGTGTCATGTCCACTTCTGCCACCAAGCCCACACGGGGAGTTTCAGGATCTTTGTGCGGTTGTCTGAGGCTTCTGAAGGTAGGTGTCTAGTCTGAGTTGCGGGTCAGCCTGACGGTCCTGCCCCCTGGTCCCCTGCAGAGCTCGCCCAGGTGCCCCTCCTGTGTGCACACAGCACGGCCTTGGAGGTGGCAGCCGGAGACTTGGGTCTGGAAACCATGCACAAGGCTCATCTCCTGCTGCTTCTCACGGAGCTCAAGGAAGAAATCGACCTCTTAAAAGTAGAAAATAGAAATTTACACGAGAAATTGCAGCATGAAATCCGCCTAGAAGAGGACTCTGAGCAAGTAAGTTGAAACACCTCACCACTCTGCACTCCCCGCGTCCACCGGGGCCTCGTGTTAACTGGCCGGGGTCAGCGCAAGCCCCCGAGGTCCACCACGCCTTCCACCTGGAGCAGTGTTTGCTTGCTGGGTGCCTTCCTCGGGGTCGGGATGGGATACCACCTGAGCCGGGGGCCGAGTGTGCTCCTTACCGGGGCCTCCAGTGCTCAGGGGAACTGGCCGGGGTCCTCTGAGGGGTGCCAGGGTGGTTGGCGAGGCCACCTTCAGGCCTCATCCACGGTGTCTTCTGTGGTGTCCTGAGCCCCAGACTCTTCTTGCTGACTGTTGGTCGTGTAGCCGCGGACGCACGCGGTGATGAGACCCCTCCCCTGAATTACTGGCGAGCCTCACCACAGTTCAGAGGGGCGGAGTGGAGGTGACTTTCTCTCGTGTTCCCTCCGAGCGGCCCAGGGTGACCATCTGGAGGTGCTGCTCTCGCCCCTGGTCTTCCCCGCGGAGCCTCCCTGGGGTTCCTCATCCATCAAAGCAGTTGCATAGGAAGCGGTTGTTACCGGCAGGGCGGATCACATGCCGTCCCCACGCTGAGGCGCTGGGGGTGCGGACGGGGGCACAGCAGGCTCGGACAGGTTTGTGGGAGGCCCGCGGCCTCACGGCGGATGCTTGCTCGCCGGCGGTCTGCCTTGGCACATGACCTTCTCAGGCACCGTTCCCTGAGGGACAGACTCTCCTTGAAGGCTTTTGACGTTCAGGGGTATATGTATTTCCTGGACCACCATTTTATCTCCTTACCTAAATTATTAAGAGAGGTGTGTGGAATTCTCTCTCTATCCCTTCAGTTCTCTCAGTTTTTACTTTTTAAGTGTTTTATGGTTCCGTTATTACACATTTATGATTGTTATGTCTTCCTGAGAAGTGTACCCTTTTATCATTAATGAAACGTCCCCTTTCTGTCCTGTAGCTTCTTAGTATTGAAATCTCCCTGCTCTTTGACCAGTGTGGTCATTCCAACCTTCGTTTGCATTTCCTTCGATGGAGCCCGTTGATCTGTCCATTTCACCTTGGACGGCATCTCCTGGGGTTAGTGCCGACCCCACGGGCTAAGGGTCCGGTCCCAGGAGATCGCCCCGCCCCCGCCCCCATCAGAGGCCATTCGCCTCCCCATCTTCTCTGTGCTGGGCCCTTCAGTTCTCCTGGCCTTGGCTGGCCTGCTCTGGAGTCTGCTCGCACGTGTGTGACCAGGGACCAGCCTGGGAGCTGGGCTGGATCCAGTCACAGATTTTGCAGCTCTCCTTCTCTGCCTCTGTCCTAATGGGCTTTCCCCCCTCACCTCCCAGCTCCTCTGGTTCAAACAAGTAAGATTTCTACGTGCACGGCACAAACAGGTCGGTGACCCAGGCCGTTTCCTTATTCTGGGTGTCAGACCACCCCCCTGCCCCACACACCTCCTCCCGCCCCGGGATCTCTTGGATTTTATCCGGCGTCTGCAGTTGTCGTCTCTGCTGAGAGCTGATTCTCAGCCATCACTAAGAGCAGGCCCTAAACTTTAATAACTTGAATGAAGAGTTGAGGTCAATCTCACAAACCTTTTTGGTTTTGTTTTGTTTCTTTTTGATGATGATCAGTAGTCTGTTGACCTTTCTTTCCTTTTTTGAAAATTAGGATATTTGTGTGTGTTCAGCTTTCTGGTTCACCTCCCTTTTCACATGACACCTTTAAGGGTGTTGGTTTCAGTCTCTTGCTCAGGTCCCTTGTAGAGCCTGGAACGTTCATTGTGCAAGTCCAGAGGCTTGGCCTGGCGCTGTTTGCTGCTCTCCTGTGGCTCCGTCCTGGCTGGTGGTGGTTCCTCTGTCTGGGGGGTTGGCCTTCCCTTGACGGGAGGCCCCGTACGTGTCTGATCCCCTGGGCTGGTCTTCATCGCAGAGGAGCTCCCCTTCGCGTGTGTGTCCAGACCTGCCAGCCCCCGAGGTAACAGTCGGGGCCAGGTGCCGGGATGCGGACACGGACACGTCTTACTTAAGCACATAGTCTTAGATTTGTGCATTTTAGGCTCCTTTATTCCCATCAGGATAAGAAACACTGCCATTGCTTTGTTCTGTGCAATACATTATGAAACTAGTGCTTGTATGTTGTGGAACTTCTCTATCTTCAGAGATGGATTTGGGTCGTTGCTGCCAGTGATCTTTTCATTTAATTTCCTCCTTCTTAAATAAAATTGTGCTTTCTGCAGGTGAAATGTACTTCAGTTGAAGCCCACCAGGAAGCACTGAAGAGTGCTAAGGAGAAGCTTGAGCTAATGAGACGAGAACTCGGCGAGAGAGAGGCTGAGTGGAAAGTCACGAGTGAGGACCCGAGGAGAGGGGACGAAGAGAGGCTGACGCAGCTGCTCCTCGAGCTGCAGGAGCAGGCTGAGTCCGAGAAGCTGTCCATGATGCACAGGTTTGAGCTTCGAGAAGCTGAACTGAGGCAGCTGCAGGACCAGCAGGCGGCCCAGATCCTGGACCTGGAGGGGTCGCTGGCGGAGCAGCAGGGCCGCCTGAGGCAGCTGGAGCTGGGGCTCTCGGGGGACGAGTCTCTGCAGTGCAGCCAGTGTGGCCGGGAGCTGGGCGGTGGTCTGGCCCCCATGGACCGGGACCACCTGAAGGAGGACTGTGCCCTCCAGCTGAAGCTGGCCCAGAGCAGGTGGGTGACGTTCCTGTGGCCGCCTGTTCAGTACAGGGCCGCCCGCCTGTCTGGGTGAGGCCGGTCCCCAGGAGGGCACGCGTGGCTCTTGGGGCTGCGGGACCTGCTGGCAGCAGCAGCACCCCCATCCTTCCTGTGGAGCCCGTGTCCCATGATCCACGCTGCCCTGCATGCATCTGTGACAGTCATTTGTGTTCTTTGCACGGTTTACGGTTTCAGTAGCAGAACTTCAGCCTCATTTATCATAAGGACGTGTGGTTCATTTCTGAAGTTTCTTGTGTATTTTAAACTCAAACAGATTAAAAAAAAAAGTTTTTCTGAACTATGTATGTACTTCCCTGAAGCTTTAAGTAGATTTAGAATGTGATTTGGTTTGCTGCCTCTTTGCACATCTGGGCTGTAGTGACCAGGGGTGTTGGTGAGTCCTGGTGTCACTGGAGCTGCTCTTGGTTTTGCTGCTTCTCATGCGGCAGCTGCTCCCCAGCGTCATGAGGCAGGTGCAAGAGCTTCTGCTCTGGGGTCTGAGAACTGAGTTCAAATCCTGACCCCCGTGTGAGCTGGAAGGACACAGGCACGGTGGACAAACTCATGAGGCCTTAGCGAAGCCCTCCTGCATGGGCTGATCAGTGGAAAGGCTTTCGTGGTGTCTGGTGCACAGTTAGTACCTGAATCCCATCCCAGCTCTTGTCACTCACCTGAACGCGCCACGTGGCACTAACGTGTAATGGGTGCCCCGTAGAGATTCTTCCCTGTTCCTGCTGGGGTGCTGGGTGCTTCAGTTAGAGGGCCGTCTCCCTGCTTCTGTGCTTGCCAGCCAGTGTCACCTGCAACTCATTTAATTCATGCCCCTAATTCACCCCGAAGGGGTTTTGGGGGTCTTTTGAATGCTCTTTGCAGCCCTGTTGGCTCCTGTAAACGATGCCGCTGCCCCTTCCCTGTTGAGGTCCTCTCCCTGCCGAGGAGCCGTCACACCTGCTTCCCTGTGGTGTCTGTGGAAATGTGTGTGTGGTTTCTGGCTGGGGGTCCTGTGTCCTGTACTTCAGTCGGTGACTGGGGAAGCCTGGGCTCTGGCGTCCGAGCTCCTCTGGCTTCGTGGGCCCCTTGGCTCTCCGCTCACGGCTGGCAGTGGGGCTCGGACCATCTGCAGCCCCGGGAGGTGCAAAGAGCAGGGAAAACCTGGGCACGACGGTCTCACCAGTAGAAAGTGGTGTCTCCTGTGAGAAATGTGAGGTTGATGCTTTTGTGGCTGCATGTTGGCTCTCCGTGTTCACTTGGCTTGTCTCCTCAGGTTTTTAGAAGAACGTCGAGAAATCACAGAGAAATTCGCCGCAGAGCAAGACGCCTTCCTGCGGGAGGCCCAGGAGAAGCACGCCCGCGAGCTCCAGCTGCTCCAGGAGAGACACCAGCAGCACGTCCTGTCTTTGACTGCGGAGCTGGAGACCCGGCACCAGGCCGAGGTGGACGCGCTAAGGGCTTCTTTGGAGCGAGAGTGGGGGGCTCTCTCAGAAGCCCGTGTGGCTGAGCTGCAGACAAAACACGCTGCGGAAATCAGTGCTTTGGAGACCAGACACGCGTCACGCCTGTACGCTTTGGAGTCGCGTTACCTGTCTGAGATGCAGACCTTGTGGGGCCTGGAGCTGCCGGGCCTGGAGGAGCAGCTGCAGAAAGAGGATGCTTCTCACCACGTGGTCTTGACTTGGGTGTTAGAGAAGCTGAAGCTGAAACACGATGAAGAGCCTCAGTCCACAGAGGACGGCCTGAGAGCGGGAGTGAACACAGAGCACGTGGAGGGTGTGAGAGCCTCTCGGCTGCGCGGAGCTCGCCAGGTGAGGTGCGGGGCTTTGCCCTTCCCCAGGACTGGTGTCTTCTATTGCCCATATGTGTCAGCTGCACGTGTGTGTGTGTGTGTGTCCCAGGGACAGCGGTGGGTTTCCTGGTGAGGCGGGTACACAACAGTGAGTTTTACGCGTTTTTTGGTCCCAGGCTCCTTGGTGAAGGCTTTGGATCTCTGATCCTGGAAAAACGTGCGCCTGTGCCTGCGTACAGCGTTCCCTGTGAGATTTCAAAGGGTTCAGAGTGCTCCTCAGGACCTCTACCAATTTCTGTGAGATTAAACCCTTTGTCCTGTGTCGAGCAGCAACTGTCCCCTTGGCAGGTGCTTTCAGCTGTAGCATGAAAGGAGCTTCTGGAGACAGCCCCATTGCCCTAGCCAGCGCTCCCCTTTCCTCATCTGCAGACCTATGGCACTTGTACGTCGTGAATAGGATGCATTTATTTGGCTAGAACGTCATCACGTAGTGGGAATTCAGTGTGGGGACGGGCTGCTCTGTGCCCATTGGGCCAGGTGTGCATGCCAGGCACTCAGAATGATCCTGTTCTGGCGCCTTCATACTTTTGTCACTTATTTAAGAAGTAGATATTCAAAATTACAAAGCAGGAAATCTCAGCCTTGTGAGAACACAAGTACCAGGTAGAACCTTCGCTCGTGACTGAGACGTGCTTTATGGGATGTTCCCAGGGGGGTTTTGTCCTTCGCTCCTGGTTTAGCGTGTTTACGGATGGAAGGAAGAAGGCAGCCTAGTGCTGAGAGGTGTGGTGGCTTCATTGTATGCTTCGGCTCTGTGTGATCTGCGGGCGAAATCTTTTCCTTTTTTTAAAAAAAAGTTTATTTATTTATTTATTTGGCTGCACTGGGTCTTGGTTGTGGCACGTGGGATGTTTGTTGCTGCGTGTGGGATCTTTAGTTGAGGCCTGAGAACTGTTAGTTGCGGCATGTGGGATCTAGTTCCCTGACCAGGGATTGAACCTGGGCCCCCTGCATTGGGAGCGTGGAGTCTTACCTACTGGACCACCAGGGAAGTCCTTGCAGGCGAGATCTTGAACAAATTCTCTGAGGGCTGAGCACATTCCACCTGGGGTCATGAGCCTCTGGCCTGTCCTTGAATTCGGGCCCCAGGGCAGGTGTCACAACTCCTCCCTGGGAGTTGTCCTTTTGGTGTGAATTTGGAGGGCTGTGGTGCCCCTAGGCCAGTCCAGTGAGCTCTCAGTGTCAGCTTCAGTCTCCTCCCATGCGGATGGATGCGTGGGGAAGGGGGCTTGTTCCCACCCTGTGGATCTAAATTAGATTTCCTCAGATTATAGGGTTTGAAGAAGATGAAGTTCTAAAAGAATATCAAGAGGGAGAAGTACGCATTTTTTACATGAGAAAGCTATGTATTTTAAACCATGGCTTAATTTTATTAGTGTAAAACGCGCTTGCAGGAAGCACGTGGAGTGTTTCCCACCTTGCAGGTGGGAGGTGTGTGTGGGTGGCAGTGCCCTGTGGACTCGCTCTCTGCAGGTGGAGCTGGTGTGGCCTACTGAGGGCCTGCCCCTGGGGCAGCAGCCAAAAGCAGCCATGCAGGAGCTCAGGGGCGGGCATGTGGCCAAGATGCAGGTGCAGAAGGCTCCGCAGGAGGGGGCCCCCACAGGTTCCTTCTGGGCAGTGGTGGCTTCAGGGATGGCCTGGGGGTCAGGCTCTGGCCCCCATGGGGATGCCGGTGACATCAGCAAAGCCGCTGGGCCTCCTGAGGCTTCTCCTCGTGATGAGAGCCCTCGGACATCCGTGAGGCCCGCAGTGGGGTGGACGCTGGGCAGGCCTCACACCTGCCAAGAGGGCCCGGGGCCTGCGCTCAGCTGCGTGGGACCTGTGGGGCACCTCAGGGGCTGCCTGTGCCAGGTGCCCGGCAGTTGCTCCATGTCCTCTGCATCCCGTGCTGCACCCCCAAACCCTGGGGCCCATGGTGCAACCTGGGGGCACAGCCCTGCACAGACTCCGCCCAAGCGTCCTCTGGCCCGATGTCCTGTCTTCTTTGTTCTCGTGGCGCCGGACACCTGCTGCCTGGCAGTTTCTGGAACACCCTGGCTGTGACCTCCTCTGAACTTGGTCTTGTCTCCCGCCTGGAAACTCCCACTCTTGCCTCCCTTTCGTCAAATCGTTTTCTCCATGAGCCCTTCCTTCCGGGACGGCCCCTCCGTCTGGGACTCACGGCCCCGCGCCCTGTGCCCTGCATAGCCCACGTGCGTCCCCTGTGGGGCGCATGCCACGTGCTGCGCTCCTCTCGCCTGCGCCCTGCTCAGCGGTGGCCCGGGCCCAGAGCGGTGCCCAGATCGGGGCTCCAGGGCAGCGCGCCCGGGAGGGTTTTGCTGCCAGGGGCCCCGTCCTGCACACCTCTTCAGGGCAGTTGTTGCCGAGGTGCCCATGGCCCTGCCACACAGTGTCGCTAGGATCTCGGAGGTCAGGTGGGCAGTAAGGACCTGACCGAGGGCAGGGCCCCTGGAGGGCAGGGCAGCAGCAAAGTGCCCGGATGTATCCCACGGGGGCCGTTTGGTGGAGGCAGCTGCCCTGCTCTAGGTTGACCGAGGCTCGCGGGGAGCCCGGGGGCGGGCAGTGTCGGGGGTCTGCTGGGGCCAGGGAGAGGGCCCGTGCCTCTGGACCCAGGGGAGGCCAGAGGAGGCGGTGGCTGTGGAGGAGGGTGGAGCAGGCGGGCTGCTTGGGTGTGTGGGTGACGTGTGTCCACGCAGAACAACCACCCCCAGCAGGTGCTCTTAGGGATTGCCACACGCTACGGGCTCTTGGTTAGAGTTTTTTTCTTTTTTCTTTTGGTTCCTCTGGGCGGCTTGTGGGATCTTAGTTCCCTGACCAGGGATTGAACCCGGGGCCAGGCAGTGAAAGCGCCGAGTCCTAACCACTGGACCGCCAGGGAATTCCCACTTCTTTGGATTTTTAACTTTGCGTGTCACCACGTGTATAAGCAACATGTCGAATTGCGAGGTCGAGGTTACAGTGGAGTCTAACAGAGCAGTTGGAATACACGGGGCTGCCATGGAGGCTGGGACCTGGCCCGGGTTCACGTGACCCCTGTGGGGCTCACACCCCTCAGTGCCCTTTGCATTGACACAGGATGGCAGAGGTGTGTGTAGACGCCATGCAGCCAGACCCCACATGATGTCACTGCCCCGCCTGCCCTCCCTGCATGTGTGTAGTGCACACGCATAGCACACGTGCAGACATGCGTGTATGCACGGAATTCTGCACACCATCCTCGCAGGGCTTGCAAAACCCCTGGAGTCCATCTGAGGACACTTGGCTGGATGCCCCTGAGGCCCTTCTGCCTTGGTGATCTTAGATTTGAAATACTTGTGTCTCCGCATCTTCTGATCTTTCTGGGGGTAAGGATAACTGGTGTTTTTTGTGAAGCATATGTACAAACTTATTGAGGTTATAAATTTTTGTAGGTACTTTTTCTGTGGGGCTTTTCAAAGGGACATGTTAATAGCTCATTTCGAACCGTAAAATAAGGCCTGGCATTCGCTAGGTTTCCTAGGTTAATAGTCAGTGCTCTTAGCTGTGTGTGTACATATTGACTGCTCTGATATTAGCATGTAAACTGTTTTTTTCACGTGGAAGTTCCCAGAATGAGAATTAGTGGATTGGAGAAAAATAAAGGGAAGCATAAATATGACATTTATCCCTTTTGTTTGGTTGAAAAGTCTGGGAGTTGGCATTTTTCTTGGTTTGCTCCTTGGACCCTGAGATGCCCTGAATCCGGGTTTCCCATGTTTGGGGAATGAGAGGACAGGAGGGATCCACACCCAGGAAGCCCATGCCCACAAATGCTCACGATAAAACAGATATCAGAAACACGATAAAAGCCCGGCTGAGACCAGACATGCAGCTGGTCACTGATAAAGTCACACAAACTGTCTTCTCTGCACAATGTCATCTTACTCAGGTTTCATTAAAGAGGACAAAGCTCCCTCATCCCCCTCAGTGTCCCCTCAGCCCCCATGATCCCTCAGTGTCCCCTCAGTGTCTCCTCAGCCCCCATGTCCCCTCAGTGTCCCCTCAGTGTCTCCTCAGCCTGCTCAGTGTCCCCCAGCCCCCTCAGCGTCCCCTCAGCCCCTGTGTCCCCTCATTGTCTCCTCAGCATCCCCTCAGTATTCCCTTGAGGCAGGAGATAGATGGGCCCCAGGCTGAACAGTTTCTCCCCTGTGGACAGAAGCTCCATAAAAGCAGGATAATGGAGGAGGCTGGGCCCTGCCCAGATAGAAGATAAGAGACCATATATTCCTCATTCTCGAAGCCAAGGAGACCCTCCCGACTACACATGCGCAGAAGGGCTCCTTGGAGGTCCAAAAGGGAGGGGCACCACCTCATAGTAAGTGATGCCAACTACCCATAGATAGGCCTCTTCGCTGGAATCCATCTTGGCTAAGAGATGTGCGCACACGCATGGGAGGACCTTGAGATACACCAAACACGGACTCAGAACCAGGCAGAGCAGGATGGTTGGTCAAAGGAAATCCGGAAGAAATGCCCACGAAAGTGATTTAAACTGCCATGAGGGCGTGACGCTCTCTCTGAGCCTGCCCGTGTGTCTACTGTACTCTTTTTCCTTCTAAAAAACACTTTACTTGCTTCACTACTTTCTGTCTCTCTGCGGAAATTCATTTTTTCATAGCGGACGGGCCAGGGCCTTGTCGCTGGCTGCTGGTCCCTGGTGGTCCAGTGGCTGGGATTCAGCGCCCTCACTGCCGCTGCCCAGCCTCAGGCTCTGGTCGGGAACTGAAATCCTGCTTCAAGCCGCTGCAGGCCGAGGCCACCCGAGGTCACCCTCACCCCCGCAGCCCGCTTTCTGTCCCTGCAGTGTCCTAAGTGCCCCAGTCCCTCGAGTTCAGTCCTGAGGGGCCATTACAGAGGGGTCAAGTGGCTGCCGGGACAGTGCTTGCTGCAGGCACCGTGGAGGAGACGGTGGTCCTGGCTGCAGCCCAATTGCTCTCGTGCTCTCGTGCTCTCAGTGCTCTCGGTGTTCTCGGTACTCTGGTTGCTCTCATTCATCTCGTGGTGTCGTCGCTCTCCTTCCTCTTGTTCCTCTCTTTTCTCTCGTCCTCTTATTGCTCTCGGTGCTCTGGTTGCTGTGCTCTCGTGCTCTCGTTGCTCTCGTGCCCTTATGAGCTACGTCCTCCTCTTCTGGGGCACTGCCCTGATACCTGCTGACCTGTGGAGGCGTCTGAGTTTCATTTCTGTAATCCTCTGAAGAGGCAGACTCTGCCGCCGGCCTTTCCTGGTATTTACTGGCTTACAATCCTCCCTCTAAAGAGACTTTGTTGGATCCTGTTTGTTCACTCTGATGATTCTGTTACCTGTTCGTGACATGTGTCCTGCTCTTCGGCTTGGCATTTTTGTACTTCCGTGTTGACTCTCTTTAGAGCGCTGAGAACATTTGGGAAGTATTTTTCTAGTTGTTTGTTCAAGTATGTCGTTCTTTTACTTTGCTACTAAGGATGTGAATATTAGATACTGTTTAAGTGACCTTTTTTGTGTAGCTCATTTCACAGGAGAAAACATGTGGGTTTGTGGGGAGGTGGGATATGCAGTTTCTTTCCCTATTTTATTTTAACTTTCTATTGGAGAAAATTTCAACATATACAGAAACAGAGAACAGTTCACAATCTGACTGCCCATGGGTACGTGCCAATCTCAGTGCATTAGCCGCCCAAATATACCATAACATGCTCCATGCTAACCTGCAGAATTAATAGTAGTCCCTTAATTTCATCACATATCCAGCCTAAGTTCCAGTCTCTTCCTGTGGCTGGTCAAATTGGGATCCACATAGGGCCTGAGCTGTGCTGAATCTGTTTTTCCTGCTTCCTGTGACATTGGCTACCATTTCCCCCTTATTGCCTGTAAATGTGTCAGCAGTCTACACACGGGATGGGATTCAGGTCCATGTCTTGGTGAGAATAGTTCCAGGTGGTGGCCTCTTCGTCCTACCATCTTCCCTCAGGCTCTCCTCACAGACAGATATTCCATAAAGCCTTGCTGGGTGTCTTCTGGGATGCTGTGGTCATTGTCCCCAAAATAGCAGGGACATGCTGTTCTTCCTCTGTGAATGGGTTTTATCTGGGCTACAAATATCTCTGCACCTGTTTGAAAAGCAGTGTCACTTATCAGAAAAGTTGTTTACCCAGCGCTTGTGAAGCGATTGGATTATTTTTCAGGTTACTTCCCTTTGGAGTTTGGTTGTGAGAAAAGTTCTCTGAAAACGTAAGCCTGGTTTCTTTTTCTTAGAGATAAGTGTCCTGCAAAGAAATCACCCTTGTATTGCTAACACTAAGCAGTGGAAGGAAAACAGGAGTGAACTGTCGTCTGACCACCATCAATTGCTCAGGCGATGTCATCTTTTCTTGGGGAGAAGAAAATCTGTTCATATGATGTTTAAAACATATTAAGAGAACCTGTGGTTATTTTAGATATAGTTTGAATGTCTTTAATTCAATATCCGTTGAATTTATTCTTAATACTATGTTGGTATTCTTTGTGCAGAACTACTTAATTTTTTCTCCTTTAAGCGTATCCATTGTTTTTTTAATGAGTAAAATATATATGACACTTCCCACGTAATTCTGTGGATTTTTAGAAAAACTCGAGAATAACTTTTTAAAAACATCTTTTTCTTATATTGACTTTACCATTTAGAACAGATTAGAGAGAGTTTAGTCAGGCTGGAAATAGAATGATTGTGTGTAAGGAGATCTTGAGGGGATGCAGGGAGTGGCACAAGTAAAACCCCTTCTGAGCCTGTCTGGTCAAGTCACGGGGGCCGAGGTCGCGCAGCCAGCCCGGGGGTGCTGAGGTGTCCAGGTCGCTGGGCTGAATGCGTGATGCCGTCTGTGGCCTCCCCTGACTGTGTCCTGCTCCGCTGCACTGGCCTCAGCCTGGTGCATTCTGCAAAGTCCTGCTCCAGACCTGGGGGCGCACTGGGCAGAGCAGATTGCGGTGTCCCCACTGACCCTTGCAGGTGTCAGGTTAGGGGGATCCCCCCCCCGCACAGGGCGCCTGGGAGGGGCGCTGTGTGTCCGCTGCTCCTGACTGCGTTTGGGACGTCTTGCTGGACCTGGCATGTCTCTGCCAGCTGCCTAGAAACCCTCCCTGAGGCCGTGGAGGCTGAGAAACGAGTCCTGTGCTTGGCCCCGCTCCTGCAGCAAGGTCCGCTCTGTGCTGGGGCCCATGGAGCCTCAGTTGGGCAGACGACCAGGCGCTTGGCATTGGTGGGCTGGTTCTTCCTTCCCAGCCACAGCTCTGTATGGCACCCACCCTCCGCCCTCTCTGTTGGTGGGCAGTGACCCCAAGGCCTGGAAGGACCCCGTGGCCAGAAAGAGCAGCCTGAGCCCCCGGGCCCGGACTCTCACGTGTGCAGTGTAGCCTGCAGGCCCCGGGACTCGAGGCACGCTGGGGTGTGGGGCGCTCTTGGACTCTGACCCTGACCCCAAACACACGTTCACTTTTATCTATTTGTGTACATTTGGCTTCTGTGAAAGATTTTTGCCTGAAGCATGTGGTCTGTGGCTCAGTCAAGTTTTTCAAGAAGCAGGTGCTTACGATTCGACCTGTCAACCAGAGCATTTATTTAACAGGCCAGCGAGTGTGCGGGTTCTGCCCTCAGGACCTGTTTGCCGAAGGTGCTGAGAGGGAGGAGTGCAGATGCCTGTGCCGGGCGCTGTGCCCGAAGCGGTCCATGCACTGGGGTTCCTGTTTATCACGTGCCTTGCGGGATTTGCCTCTTCTTGGGTGTTGATGTTTTCTTATTTTTCCCAGCGTCCTTCAGTGTCCTAAAGTCTGTTTTTGGGCAAAGAGAGTGTGGCTTGTTCTCCTCTCCCTTGGCCTTGCCCTGCCGGTCTGTGGTGCCCGTTGGCATTCGGGGTTTTGTTCTTGTTCACTAGCATTTTGTGGTTGGCACACACAGAGCCAGCATCTGTGGTCAAATCCGGTTACTGTCAGGGCTGCAGCTTTCTTCCTGGCTGTGAACCATCTGGGTGAACCCCGTCCTTCCCATGAAGTGGTTGTGTGGTGCAGGTGAGACAGTTAAAGGGCTTTGGAAACTGCCACATGTCCTAACTTGAAATTGCACTTGATTCTTCGTTTTAAAGGATTGAATTAAACCTGTTCTAGGAGAGGAAGTTTATAAAAATGTTCTGTGTTGATTGAGAAATGGTCTCTAGAACTTCAAAGTATAGTTTCAGTGTTGTGCTCTGCAAACCCCAGTTTCTGATGCTTGTGACTGAGGTGAGAATCCAGAGCCCACAAAGAATGACTTGAAGTTTTCTACGAGCTATAACCTGACTGCTGCATGTCGTCACAGTGAAAATATGTGGAATAAGCTGAGCTCCAGCCTCACCACAGATCCACGCACACGGTCAAGGCCCAGTGTTGACCTTCCTCCCCACTCAAGCAGGGCACTTCGGTTCCTGCGGAGCTGGAAGAGGAGAAGGAGGAGCAGCGGGTCTGCTGTCAAGAGGAGATTGAACTGCTGACGTGTCAGTCAGAGGCGCTGCTGGAGCAGCAGATCACACAGTTAAAGGTACTGGGGTTAAGAGTGATCTCTTTCGTTGCTATCCTTTCTCACCTGCAAAGTAAATAAGAAAAATTTATTCTCAATTAATTTTGATATGCAAAATTAAAACACATATTCACTGTCTTAGAAACTGAGATTTTTCAAGGCAACTTTTTTTCTTTCATTTTTATATTAAGTTGACTAGTTAGCATTCCTTTTCTTTTAAGAAATTGTCATCAAATAGTTGACCCTTAACCAACACGGAATTAAGCGTGCCAGCCCTCTGCACGGTTGAGAATCTGCCTGTGATTGACAGCTGGCCCTCGGCACACGTGGCTCCACCGTACCCGCCATTACTGTGCATCTGCACGTTCAACCAGCCACGGATCATGTGGTGCTGTAGTGTTTACCATTGAAACAAAATCCGTGGGGCTTCCCTGCGGTCCAGTGGCTAAGACTCCACGCTCCCAGTGCAGGGGGCCCGGGTTCGATCCCTGGTCAGGGAGGCAAGATCCCCCATGCTGCTCAGCACGGCCCAAAACAAACAATCCAAGGGTAAGTGGACCCACACTGTCCAACCCCGTGGTAAAGAGCCGGCTGTATTTAAGCCTGGGAAAATCTGAGCCCTGCTCATGGCCTTGCATTGGTGACTCAGCAGCGGCCACGTCAAGCCTTTTCTTGCTTCAAGGGGCCTGTTGCCACGGAAGGGTGTCTGCTCAGGATGAGTGAGCATTCGGCACCACTTCTCACAATGATTTTTACTGTGGTTTGGTTTTGTTTTTAATTACAACTTTATCGAGATATAATGCACATATAAAAATCACTCTTTTTGAAATATACAGTTTGGTGGTCTGCCGTGTATTCACAAAGCTGTACAACTCTTATTGCTGTCTAATTCCAGAACATTTACATCACCACAAAAGAAACCCCCACCCGTTAGCAGTCTCTTCCCTCCCCCAGCCCCTGGCAACCACTGATCTACTCTCCGCTTCTGTAGAGTTGCCTTTTCTGAACATTTTATAGAAATCGAATCATACAAAATGTGGCCTTTTGTGCGTGGCTTCTTTCACTTAGAATAATGTTTTCTAGGTTCATATATGTTGTAGGGTGTGTCAGTACTTGCTGTTTGCTTTCTATATATCTACTGTTTTGTTCCTCTAAATCTCCATTACTGACTTCTTTTGCTTTGATTTCCTTGATGTTTATTTTTCTATATTTTTTTGATTTTTGTTTTTGTTTTGTTTTTTGTTTTTTTGTTTGCTTTTAATTTTTTTAGTGCCTGCCCTGGGCATTACATTGAACATTTTATAACAATATGGTTCAGATTAATACCAACTTAATTTTAATAGTTCACAAAATTATTCTTCGATATAGCTTCCTTCCTTCCTTCCTTCCTCCCTCCTTTGTGCTAATATTGTCATACAAAGAACATCTGTATACAATTTATGCTCGTTCTTTATGCATTTGTCTTCTAAATCACATAGAAAAAAGAATTACAAGCTATACACATAAATATAAAAGACAAAATAAATTACTTCTTGCCGCTTTCTAGATTTTCTTTGTCTCTCAGCAGTTTGATTATGATGTGTCCAGGTGTGGATCTCTGAGTTTATCCTACTTGGAGTTTGTTGAGCTTCTATATATAGATTAATATTTTTCATCAAATCTGCAAAGTTTTTAGGCATGTTATCTTCAAGTATTCTTTTGCCCTGTTCCCTTTGTCCTTTCCTCTGGGACTCGCATGATGTGTATGTTGGTCTTTGAGGATGTCCTGGAGGCCTGTGAGCCTACTTACTTTATTTCTTTTTTCTTTTTCTTTTTTTTTGTTCCCCATAATGAATAATCTCATTTGACCTATCTTCGTGTTTACTGATTCTTCTACCCACTTGAATCTGCTGTTGAGTCCCTCTAGTGAAACTTTTATTTCAGTAATTGTGCTTTTCAGCTTCAGAATATCTATTTGGTTTCATTTCATAATTTTATCTCTTTATTGTGGGGCACTGGTTGGGGCATGCCTTCAATGCTGTGGCAGGCAGTATACATCTCTGCCTTAGCTTTCACTTCCTTTTAAGTTTTTTGATCAGCCTCTTATTAGCTCCAATTGTTATCACTGCCTCAGGCCACTGAGATGTTAAACAGTTGCTGCTAATTGTTTTTGCCAAATGGCTTGGGCACAGGATTGTTGAGGTGAGCTCTGAATCAGATCCAATAAAAAACCAGCTTTGAGAATGGAGCTCTTCAGTGAGCTGCCAGACAGGTCAGTTAGTGACAGTTGGTGGTGGTGCTTTGGTGCAACCCATTCTTCTCCTCCTCCCCCCATGGTTGCTGGGCTGCATTTTCTTTTTTTTTTTTTTTTTTGGCGGGTTCCCGGATCACAGATTGAACCCTGGTTGAACCCTGGGGCCCACAGCAGTGAAAGCTTGAAATGGTCTTAACCACTGGACCACCAGGGAATTCCCTGGGCTGCATTTTCAAGGCTATCCAGAGACTGGAGTGATGGGATTAGGGCAGGTTCAAACATCCAAAGCTTCCTGTTCTGATGGCGACTCAGCCTTTGTTTTTAATAAACACTTTAATTTTCAGAGCTATGAAAAAGTTGATTTTGACAGTTTTTGCCAGTGTTCTCGGTGCTCTTGTAGAGGAGTGGATTTTTGGAGGTCCTTATTCTGCCATTCTGGAAATGCTATCTCTGTATTTTTTTTAAAAAGCTTATTTCATTAATGTATTTTAATTCATTAGGTGAACATAATTAAAAATATTTTTTATTATTTAAGAGGAAACAGGGTTTATTTTTTAAAACCAGAGGAAGTTAGGTTTCTAAATATCTTGGATTTTGAGGGTCATGATACCCTGATGATGGAGAATTTCTTAATGTGGCCATTGGGAAAGGTAGCAGGCTGTTTCTTTTGTATTCTATATGATAAGCACATTTGAACGCATGTCCACTGGGGATAGTGGCCTTGGCCTTTTTGATCATTGTTCTTGGCACAGAATACGGAATCAATGAATATTTGTCGAATGAACTAAATTCTAGTGAACAGCAGCGAAATGGAGCAAGGATAATTTTATAACTTAAAGGCATTTTTCGTTGTTGTTAATAATATACTTTTGTACAGGGTGAATTTGAAAGTGAAAAGAAAGCTGCTTTGCATGAAAAAGAGGCGATACATAAACTTGAGCGTGAGCAGGCACAGTCTCTTCACCAAAAAGAGAAAGAGTCTTTGTCTCTGCAGCTTCAGGAGAAGAATAACCAAATTCTGCAGGTATGTGGGGTGCATCTTTTCTTTGTTAATTCTTCTTTTGTGTATGGTAAAATGTGCATAACATAATATTTACCATTTTAAGTGTACAGTTATAGTGGCATTAACCACATTCACAGTATTGTGCAAGTATCGCCACTGTCCATTTCCCAAACTTGTTCATCATCCCAGTTAGAAGCTCTGCCCTCATTAAAAATTCCTGGGCTTCCCTGGTGGCGTAGTGGTTAAGAATCCGCCTGCCAATGCAAGGGACACGAGTTCGATCCCTGGTCTGGGAAGATCCCACATGCCGCGGAGCAACTATGCCCGTGTGCTGTAACTACTGAGCCTACACTCTAGAGCCTGCGAGCCACAACTGCTGAGCCTGTTGGCCACAACTACTGAAGCCCACACGCCTAGAGCTTGTGCTCCGCAACAAGAGAAGCCACCTCAATGAGAAGCCCGTGCACCACAACTCGCCACAACTAGAGAAAGCCCGCATGCAGCAACAAAGACCGTAATGCAGCCAAAAATAAATTAATTTTTTAAAAAAGGGCTTCTCTGGTGGCGCAGTGGTTGAGAGTCCGCCTGCCGACGTGGGGGACATGGGTTCGTGCCCCGGTCCGGGAGGATCCCACATGCCTTGGAGCGGCTGGGCCCGTGAGCCATGGCCCTTGAGCCTGCGTGTCCGGAGCCTGTGCTCCGCAATGGGAGAGGCCACAACAGTGAGAGGCCCACATACCGCAAAAAAAAAAAAAAAAATACAACTCCCATCCCCCTCCACCCTGCCCTGGTACCCACCACTGTACTTTCTGCCTTTGTGAATTTGACTCCTCGAGGGATCTCATTTCAGAGGAATCATACAATATATGTTCTTTTGTGTTTGACTTATTTCACTTAGTATAATGTCCTCAAGGTCCATCTATGTTGTGCGTGTATCAACATTCATGGCTTTTTATGGCTGACAAATATTATTCCATTGTATATAGACACCATATTTTGTTTATCTGTTCATCTGTTGATGGACATCTGTTCATGGTCGTCTCTTCCTTTTGGCTGTTGTGCATAACGCTGCTGTGAACATTGGGGTTCAAGTATTTACTTCAGTCCCTGCTTTTGCTTTTTTGGGTATATATCTAACAACAGAGTTGATGGGTCATATGATAATTCTGTGTTTAACTTTTTGAGGAACTGCTAAACTGTTTTCCACAGCAGCTGTGGCATTGTGCATTTCCACCAATAGTGCACAAGTGCTCCAATTTTTCCACATTCTTATCAATACTTGTTGTTTTTCATTTTTTAAAATAATAGCCACCATAATGCATGTGAGGTGATATCTTGTTTTTTTTTTGCATTTCCCTAATGACTGGTGATGTTGGACATCTTTTCATGGGTTTGTTGGCCATTTTTGTCTGTTCAGGTCCTTGACAATTTTTTTCTATTGAAGTACAGTTAATTTACAATGTTGTGTTAGTTTCAACTGTATAGCAGAGTAACTGAGTTATATATATATATATATATATATATACATATGTGTGTGTGTATATATATATAAAGTGTATATATATACTTTTTCAGATTCTTTTCCCTTATAGGTAATTACAAGATATTGAATGTAGTTTTCTGTGCTATACAGTAGGTCCTTTTTGGTTATCTATCTTATATACTGTAGTGTGTACATATTAATCCCTATCTCCTAATATATCTCCATGTCTGAGAGTCTATTTCTGTTTTGTAAATAAGTTCATTTGTATCATTTTCTTAGATTCCACATATAAGTGATATCATACGGTATTTTTCTTTCTCTGTCCGACTTATTTCACTAAGCATAATACTCTGTAGGTCCATCCCTGTTGCTGCAAATGGCATTATTTCATTCTTTTTTATGGCTGAGGTCCTTGACAGTTTTTGAATTGGGCTTTTTTCATTATTATTAGTATTGAAAATACAGATGTGTATTTATACTATTTTTAGAGATAGTCCCGCTGTGTGACCTTTCAGAGTCGTAAGAGCACTGCTGCTTTCTGTGACGTTATCATCATACAGGGTCACTGGATTTGAACTTATTCACACACTGGAGGCACAGTTTTCTTATGAATATGTGCAGGCACCGCGCTAAGCACATTAGGTGTAGAATTTTCTCATTTCTATGCAGCTCTCTCCCTCTCAGGACACTGAGGCCCAGGAGAGGTTCTGTTAATTTGCTCAAAGTCCATGGCTGCCAAGTGGTGGGGCCAGGCCTTCTGACTGTAAACACTGCACATGGATGTGTCTGACTTAATTTGGTACCAAAGATGTCAAAGTCACTCCCAGCCAGATTCAGGGCAGCATGTATCTGTGGAGGTCAGTCATTAGCTGCCCGTCAAGGGGCATGTTCCTGGCTGCAGAGGCCCCTCCTGTGCTGGGAGCCCAGCCACGAGAAGGCAGGAGGGTGGGGGGGCACGTGCAGGGGAGCAAGGACAGCACCAGGGCTTAGGCAGGAGGGGGTTCCATGAGGAAGAACGAGCCTTTCGAAGTATTTCTTAAGCTTGTTCTTCAGTATACCAGGCATTTCTGCTGATACATGATATGCATTCTTAAAAAAACTTATTCTATACAAAATACTAAAATTAACCTGGCTTGTGGGCAAAATAGGGTTAGAGATACACCATTCAAAGCCTCTGCGATTTTATACCTCAAGGACCAGAAACAATAACAGTCCTAATAAAAGTATTAGTACAGCTAAAAAGAAATGTTAAATTCTGAATTAAGAGAGAAATTGTAACATACATAGCTATTTACTTTTAAAAGGGGGGATGGTTGCTTGATGGCAGGAGTGTGCGAGAAGGTGGGGGGGAAAGACTGAGAGGCGCCAGGAGTGGGGGAGGCGCCAGGAGTGGGGGAGGCCCCCGTGCGGGCGCGTGGAGGTGGACAGCAGGAGGCTCCGCTGGGCCAGTGGGCTGCGCTGTGCGTCCGCTGCCCGGGGGCTCCCCGGTCGGAGCAGGGTGTACGACCCTTCAGGAAACCAGACTCTGCGGGAAGCTGTTTCCACTGTGAAATCATCTTACAGGTGTCCTTAACATGTACATGTTCGGTTAAAGTAATACTGTGGAGTAAGGATGGTGTCCCACCACCCACGTGAAGCACCTCAGGAGACCCCCCCGCCCCCTGCCCCCCGCCGAGGCAGCCACCCTTCTGATTGTTACAGGTTTCTTGCTCACTGATGTGTTTATTCCTGGACACTCTGCTGTTGAGCCTCAGCCCTTTCCGGCCTTCACAAGGGTTCCGTGTTGACTGGAGGTTCACAGACGGCGCTGGTGGGGCCGTACCCGCTGTCCAAGCCGCCGAGTGGCAGCCGTTGCGTGTGTGCTCATCGGTGGACTTGGGCTTGTTTCTGTCTTTCTGCCATTATGAGTAAAGCTGCCCTGAGTTTCCTACACACACCTCTTACTCCAGATGTGCAGGAGCTTCTTAAACCTAGAAGTGCGTGTCCAGGTTGTGGGGTTCTGCCTCTGCTGGGTAAGCCCAAGGCTGTTTCTGGGCAGTTCCAGCAGTCGTGCACTTGAGCTCCCGTTACTCCACATCCTCTCCTGGAATGTTCTTGCTTTTTAATTTTTGCCAATTTTGCGGCAACGGAATGGTGTCTCTTGGTGGTCTTAATTTGCTGATAAGATGCGCATCTGTTACTATGTTTGTGATCCATTTGTGTTTCCCTTTCTGTGGAACGCCTTTTTGTATCTTTGGCCATTTTTCTATTTAAAAGAGTTGTTTGTCTTTTTCTTACTGATTTAGGGAAGGTTTTTTTTGTATTTCTGGATTTCTTCTAATTTGTGGGGGTTTTTTCCCTTTTGTCATCTTTGGATGAACAAACGTTCTTCATTGATGAATTAACTCTATTACCTTCTTGAGCACAGACAGTCCCTGACTTACAGTCGTCTGACTTAGGAAGGATTTTTTGACTTACGATGGCGTGAAAGCAGTGTGCAGTCCGTTGAATGTTGAATTCTGGATCTTTACCTTTTCCTGGGCCAGTGTTACGTGGTCCAGTTCTCTCCTGTGACGCTGGGCAGGGCAGCCACAGCTCCCCATCAGCCACACGACCAGGAAGGTGAATGACTGATGTGCTGACAGCCATTCTGGACCAAGACAGCCGGCCGCTCTGCTATTCCTTTTCAGATTACTATTAATTAAAGAAACCAGGCATCTCAAGTTAATGAATTTAGCGCTTTTCTATGTATGGGAAGAAGCAAAGTCTGGGCTCACTGAAATCATTTTTTGATCTGCATCTCCTCTACCTGGGTCCAGTATCCTGTGCTTTCCCATGCTGAGCCCGCTCAGGGCTCACTGTCCGGGCGGCTGTGGTGGCCTGATGGCTGCAACATCCTTTGTTTACTGATATGGCAAGTGACCCTTCTCAATCACAGGTGTATTAAATGCATTTCTTTTTTTAAAAAATCAATCATTTATTTTTGGCTGTGTTGGGTCTTCATTGCTGTGCGTGGGCTTTCTCTAGTTGCAGTGAGCAGGGGCTACACTTTCGTTGCAGTGCATGGGCTTCTCATTGCAGCGGCTTCTTTTGTTGTGGAGTGCGGGCTCTAGGCACACAGGCTTCAGTAGTTGTGGCTTGCGGGCTCAGTAATTGTGGCTCACGGGCTCTAGAGCGCAGGCTCAGTAGTTGTGGCTCACGGGCTTAGTTGCTCCGTGGCATGTGGGATCTTCCTGGACCAGGGCTCGAACCCATGTCCCCTGCATTGGCAGGCGGATTCTTAACCACTGTGCCACCAGGGAGGTCTTAAATGCATTTTCGATGTATGGTATTTGCAGTTTAGGATGGGTGTATTGGGATGTAACCCCATTGTAAGTGGAGGAAGATTTGATAGGAATGCAGATGAGGGAGCAGGACCAGCAGAGGGAAGGGTCTGCCGTCCACCAGCCCCACCCTGGCATCTGGGGCCGCCCCAGCCTTGAGCCGTCCGGGCATGCAGTTCATCTTCTATGTCTCTTTTGTTCATTTTTTGGTCATCGTTTGCCATCCTGAAACTTGCCATTCTCTGTTTACTTATTCCATTTTCTTTCATTTTACCAGCGACCTATATGGCCCAGTGGTTTATAGGAGCCACAGTTTTTTCCCAAGTTCCCTCCATGCACAACATTGAAACTGTTTTCTGTTCCTTTTGTTCTCTTCAGTAAATTGGTTTCAAAATTACACCCTTCTTTTTCCTCTGGCCTGTGTTTTGTGTGCTTTATGGGCCCCACGCTGGTGTCTCATCATCCGTTTTCTCCATCCCACAAACCACAGACCTGCTCTTGGATAAAGAAAGTTCCTTACAGAAACTTACTTTTAACTAAACTGTCTTAACTAAAGCTTTAACAATTTTTCTTCAACAGCTAAAAGACCAGATTTTATCCTTAAGTCGCGAAATAGAAGAGCGCCATTCCGAACTGGAGAGGCTTCAGCAAAGGCGGGAAAGGGAGAACCAGGAGGGCACAACTCTCATCTCGATGCTCAAGTCCGACATCGACCTGTCCCACGGCGAGAGGTCAGTGGCCGCCTCTGCTTCTTGGGTTGGAGTGCATGTTGGCACCTGGCAGATGGGACCCTGTGCTGCGTGGTCCTCTCGTCCAGGAGGGTCTTAAACTTCAAGATGAGCGCTGAGTCGTGGCACCCACATACCCACCACCTCGCTTTGCCGAACCTTCCCATTTTGCCAGGTTACAGGATTTGATGCTGCTATGAAGGCAGTTACTGACCCGTCCCTTTTCTTGTTTGTTTGGGAGTCTCATTTAGGAAATAGTGTCCCACCTGGCACTAGGCAGGTTTTGGCTCTGCTTCTCGTGTGGTTCTGGAGCGAGCCGTTCAGTTGTGTTTGCCTGATGTCGGGAGACGCTCTCGTCTTTGCCTGTCGGGGCCATTGGCTCAGCATTGCCCGGGAAGGTGCAGCTCACTGGCCAGCCTCTCTGGGCCCCTTTGTGCATCCCTTGGCCTGTCCCTGCCGGTATCTCGTGGTCCTGCTGGTCTGGGGTCCCCGCTGCCCCTGGACCCTTGTCCTCAGCACCGCGGCGCTACCGTGTATGCAGCGCTGAGGGTCAGAGGAGATGGGGGAGGGCTGCTGTGCGGAGGGTGGGTGCTGCTCACGTGGGCTCGGTCTCTCCGTTCATTCTTTCATGGCTTCATGATCTCTGTGAGGACCTTGCGTGCTGTGCCCAGCTGCCTTGCAGCTCGATGAGGGGAGTGCAGGGCAGGACGTGTCAGGCCTGGCCCTGCCCTCGGGGGGCTGGCAGAGAGCAAAGGCCCCGAGGTGTTCGGGGGGCGTGCCCGGCAGGTGAGATGCCCCGACACCCATGAGTGTTTGGCATTCATGAGGCTCCTCAGGGACCAGGGGTCGGCATGGTCTGGACGGGGCCCAAGGGGGGTGGGGCTGGGACCTTCTGGCGTTTTCTCTCAGAGCAAAGCAGACACCGCCTGCCCGAGCCCGTCTGGGGGTGGTCCTTACGCCCTCCCCGCACGCTCCCTCCGAGGGGCCTGGGCAGCAGCAGGGGCTGTTGGGCCCGCCGTTTGCAGTCTGCCCCCACCTGCCCCCGCCCCTCACATCCCCGCGTCCCTTTCTCACCGTCTCTGGCCCTGACCTGGGGTGTCAGCTTCCCGAGGGGCGGCTCTTCCCGTGTCTTGAGTGACGTTTCCCTGTGCTGGGCCCGAGGGAGGGGTGTGAGCCACGGGCGGATGGTGGCGGCCAAACCCTGACGTCTCGTGGGCACCGGAGCCATGTCCTGGGAGGGGTCACCGTGCCCCAGACGATGCCCCCCAGCTGGAAGGGCTGGTCTGGGAGTATGCGGCTCAGAGACAGGACTCCTGTCCTAGGGGAACCAAACACCCCAAACTCCGTGTTTGTGTGGCCCTAGAGAGAGACACGGGGAGACACGGCGCCTTCCCGTGCTGGTGAGCTGTGGGCAAGGGGTGACCTGGGCGTTCGAGCCGGTGTCTCCTGAGAGGCGGGGGCCTCGGGCCACGTCGGCGCCCAGCTCTGCTCCTGAGTTCCGGAGAGGCTGTGCCGGGGGGCAGGCTGGGTCTGTGCAGCTCGTGGGGGCGCCGCTGCGGGCAGAGCAGCTGGGGGGGGGTCCTGGATGAAGCCCCGGTGCTGGGCTGGGCGCAGGCCTCCAGGAGAGGGACGCTTAGGTCGCCCACAGTGCTGCTCGCGTGCGGTCAGCCGGGCGGGGTCTTGGCTGACGGCTGCCCGCGTGTGCCCCTCTCAGGAGAGCTCTCCGGGACGCCCTGAGGAGGCTGCTGGGCCTGTTTGGGGAGACGCTCAGGGCCGCCGTTGCCCTGAAGAGCCGCATCGGCGAGCGCGTGGGGCTCTGCCTGGAGGACGAGAGCCCGCCTGCAGGTGAGCACCGACAGCCCTGTGCCCGCAGCCCTCAGGCCGGGCGCCGGGGGTCCTGGCAGTGCGGCTTCTGTGTCTGCTCGCTTGTAGCCCCGGCACTGGACGAGGTGTGGCCCGGGCTCGACGCGGCCCTGCCGGAGCTGGACAGCGCATCGCCCGAGTGTGCCGAGACGTCGTCAGTGGCTGAGATTAGCAGTCATGTCTGTGAGAGCTTCTTCATGAGCCCAGAAAGCACGCTGGAGTGTGAGCGGCCCGTCAGGAGGATCTACCAGAGCCTGGGCCTGGCGGTGGACGGCCTCCTGGAGATGGTCCTGGACTCCACCAGGCAGGTGAGGCACGGCCCCGCGGCCCCCTGTGCAGAGGAGGGTGACAGGCTGAAGGATTGGGCGGGGGGTTGGTGGGTGACAGAGGCTGCCTGGCGGTGACAGCGCAGCCCCAGTTGCCTGCCGGGTGCTGGGCAGTCAGGGTTTCTGATCCTCCACCAGACCCTGCGGGCGAGGCAGGAGGTTTTCGCTCTCCAGGCGGGTCTGGTTTCTTTCTCTCCTCTGCCGGGTGTCGTCCTGAGCCTGTTACTCCCAGGGAGGTTCACCCACATGTTTTCCTCAAATAGGAGTCTTTTCTGAGCCGAAATTCTTGGGGAAGTAGGCTTGCTGTGAATGAAAAGTAAAACCTCAGTGCACTTAATTTAGATCATGTGTGTTCAGCCTCTTTTACTGCACCTTGTACACCATTCTAATTCCGTGTTGAATACACATGTTTAGATTATTACTGAAGACAGCAATTTGTTAACCTTTTAGAATGTTTCAGACAATTAGCACAGACATTAAGTAGGAAAACTTGGAAAGCAATAGAGAGCCTTTTCCCAAAGTTGCCCAGTTAAAAAGTAAGCATTTTCACATGAAGCATCGCTGTTCACGTCTCAGAAATATTGAGACGCGAATGCAGGTAGAGCCACAGTGTCGAGCTCTGAAGTTTCTCCTCTGGTTTCGTCCCATCTTCTCTCAGAAACCGGACAGAGTTGGGGAGCATCTGATGATAAATAATCAGGTGCTTTTGATTGTCCCCAAGCGCAGTTAAGGAACAGACGCCGTCCAGTCTGCAGTCTGACTTGGCCCGCGGCCCTGCGTCCCCACTGCCCCCACTGTGTGCTCTGCAGGGGCACCTGGGTGTGTAAGCGGGGAAGCAGGGGAGGGAGATGGGAATTGACACAGGGCAGCGGCCAGAGGGGAGCGAGGAGCCCCTGTGCAGGTCGGGGTCAGTGGTGGGGCTGCCTGAGGACCACTGGCTGCCGGGAGGGGGCAGCGGCAGCCGAGAACCCGGATGGGCGGCCCATGGCGGGGCGTGAGGAGCGGCGGCACCAGGGCGGTTTTCAAGGTGAAACCAGCAAGTTTCCTTAGAGGCTGATGGGCCCAGAAGGGTCAGAGTCGGTTACACGCAGGGGGAGGCTGAGGGGGCCCGGGCCAGGTGCTGGGTTGTCGGTCAGGACAGCTGGGTGTAGGCGTTTTGAATTCAGAGATTAATCTGGGCCCTCCAGCCTGTGGGTGGCCTGGGGGCTTCAGCCCGGACATGCCCACCAGGGGAGCTCGGGAGGAAGGTGAGGTTGGGGCCCCGAGCTGTGCCTGGGAAGGGCGGCGTCCCATGGTGTCCGACCTGGGGAGGGAGAGTCGCGTCAGGTCCCCTGCCCGGTGTGGTGATGGCCCAGGAGCCTTTCCCCATCCTCCACCTGCAGTCACCAGGGGGCCTGCCCCTGCCCGGTTGCCAGGCACCTGTCCGTGTGTCCTCTGAAATGACCACCCCCCCCGCCGTGTTCCACGCAGACACACGTGGGGTCGACGGTCACAAACGGTGTGTCCGTGCAGCGTTGCCTGTGTCTCCGTGTGCAGAACTTTCCTTTTTTGAAAATGTGTTGCTTACTTAGTAACTGACATAACATTGAACATGGAAATTGCTGTTTCTTATAGGATATTTATGGTTTCCCCAGAATTCGACGCAAATAGAACTCTGTTGGTGTCAGTATAAGCTTTGATTACTTTTGGTCCAAAATGCCATTTTCAAACGTGTTTCACAGCTGGAGGAAGCACGTCAGATTCATTCTCGTCTTGAGAAGGAGTTCAGCTGCAAGAGCGAGGAGACGGCGCACGTATTGCGGAAGCACCGGGAGCTGCTGGAGCACCTGGACGCGGAGAGCGCGGCCAAGGCCCAGCTGGCGCTGGCGCTGCACACGGCGGAGGGTGAGCGGGGCCTGCCTGCCGGGGGCGCGCGTCGTGCTGGGGTCTCAACAGCAAAGGCGTCAGCCACCTTCCCGGGGGCGCGCTGCCGCCCCGACCCCGCGTGCCTGGTGCCTGGCGCTCGTACCTGGCGCTCGCTCGCGGTGGCCGCGTGTGCTGGGCCCTCGTCTTGCCCGCCGCTCCTGTGCCTCGCAAGGAGGGTGGTCCGGTGCCGTCCCTGGGGGAACAGAACGCCCCGCCCCCGGGGCCTTACAGCGGCCTCCCGCGTGCACTGCAGGCATCGTCGAGGGCTTCGCAGAGGAGAGGGCTGGCCTGCAGGAGGCGCTGGTCCAGAAGGAGGCGAGTGAGCAGGGCCTGGTGGCCGAGCTGGAGGGCCTGAGGCAGCAGCTGCAGTGCGCGGCCCGGCGGCAGGCGGAGCTGCAGGAGGAGAACTCCGTGCTGTGGAGCCGGAAGGAAGCCTTGGCTGTGGAAGCCGGAGAGAGGGAGACCGGTAAGGAGGCCGAGCTGCAGCGGGGGCGCGGGCAGAGCCGGGCTGGCTCGGACGCGAGGCTTCGCGGTCAGAGAGGACGACGTTGCTGGCTCGCGGGGCTGCGTGTGGCTTGAGGGCGGCTGCGGTGGCTGACTGTGCTGTAGGAAAGGCTGCCGACTCTGAGGCCGCGTCGCCTGGCCAGGGGGTCGCCCACCTGTGTGCGGTTGTCAGCCTCGGCGTCCTCGAGGCAGTGGTCCAGCAGGGAGTGTCTGTTTGGGATCAAAGAAATGCAGTTTGGAGAGTGCAGGTTCGGGTCCCGCTGGGCAATAGAAACATTCGGGGCTTTTGAGGGTGAGGATGGTGGGGTTTGCCTACAGAGGATTTAATTGGAGTCAGAGGCAGAAGCCAGTCTGGGCTGAACATGCCTGAGGGCCGAGGCCGTCACGAGGGAGGAGAAGGCCCGTTACGGGGACGGGAGCAGGTGCGGTTCTTGCTGCGCCCCTGGAATCTCTGAGCTTTGGCCCGGGTCCCAAGTTCATGGCTCCCCTCGCTGGGGCCCGGCTTGAGTTCCACTCCTTAATGACCCCCAGGCTCTATGTTAAAGCCCCTGGACATGCTGACTCTGCTTTGTTTCACATTTCACAAGGTAAA
Source organism: Mesoplodon bidens (assembly GCF_964165515.1). NCBI lineage: Eukaryota > Metazoa > Chordata > Mammalia > Artiodactyla > Ziphiidae > Mesoplodon > Mesoplodon bidens. The sequence goes on along the minus strand of NC_138161.1, from coordinate 903,570 downwards.
TAACCAAGAATGTGAAAAAAATGAGGGTTACTTAAAAATTTTCTTTAAAATTACCAGAAAAGTGTCTGTTAACCTTAGCTAGGAGGACATACGGTTTTGGTTTTTGTTTTTTTTTAAACATCTTTATTGGAGTATAATTGCTTTACTGACATACAGTTTTAACCAAAGCAGGTCATTATAGTTTCAGATTCTTAGAAATTTTAGATCTTAAAATATTTAACGTTAAAACATAAAAAGCTTAAAATGTGGAGCTTGTGGGCAGTGGCAGTGGTGGGGGCATGTCTGGGGCGGCGCCTGCGCTCTGCCCGCTGAGGGCCCGCCTTCCTCTCCCTGTGGCCCCCATGGCCCGGCCCCCCCCGCCCCCCCCCCCGCCCCGGGCGCGAGTCCGGCCAGGCCCACCTCTCTGCTGCCCCCACCACACAGCAAAGGCGTCAGCAACCTTCTGACTTTCAGGGGCTCCTGCTGAGCCACCACCCCAGGCAACTCGGAAAACTCATTTCTCTTCCTCCAATGCTTCTTTTTAATTTTCCGATTAATAAACAAACAGTTGTCTGTTTAATTGGTTTCTGCCCTCGTCTTCGGTGCCTCTTCTGGGCGAGACGCATGTTCACGCTCCCACGGCTCTCGAGTGGATGTGCGGGTCCGACGGGCTTGCAGGCTCTTGAAGCAAAGAGTGATTTGTGCCATCGTGTTGGTTTCCATCCGCGTGGGTTACTAAAACTATTTATAGTCACTCCAGACTTCATCTTCTTGTTTAGCTTTAATATATATAACATTCTTTTGTCTCTTTTCCATTTTTTGATGTGAACTTCTGATGGTAAAAAATTAACCTTTTTTTCCCTCTTTTGCTTTGTCTTTCTTTATACTTGAACTGTGTCTAATGGATGTTGTGCTAATTGAGAGCGGACCCGTGGCATCTTCTCAGTTCTGTGTCTGCGGTGAGTCTGTTCCCGCGTCTGCTCGGAGCTTCCTAGGACTTGCTCTCCCCACCACCTCGAGCTGGGGCAGGGCTGTCCCCTGCTGACTGTGCCGCCATCCACTTTGCTTGTGTGCTTGCTTCTTCCTCGTTCAGGTCGTGACCTTGGTCCCCAGCACAGAAGCTTGTCCCACTTTCCCCTCTCTGCTCGGCCCCCAGGGACAGAGGCGTGTATGAGCACATGAGCGCGTGTGCTCTGTCTGTCCGTGCCGTGTGCACGGTGCTCCCTAAATGGCAGTAAGATGTGGGTTGTTTTCTCCTCGGCTCCCCGCAGACTGGACGCTTTCAGAGAAGGACTGTGAGGGAGACTTTCCAAGACCTCGAGTGCCTGAAAGTTACCTTATTTCAGCCTCATCCTTAAATGAAGTGGTAGCTGGAGAGACACAATTCTAGATTAGGTTTCTTTTACTTGAATACTTTGAGACTAAAAACCATGGTTTTCTTGCATCTGGACACCTGCTGGCACATCTGATCGTGTTTCTTTTTTTTTTTTTTTTTTTTTGCGGTACGCGGGCCTCTCACTGTTGTGGCCTCTCCCGTTGCGGAGCACAGGCTCCGGATGCGCAGGCTCAGCGGCCATGGCTCACGGGCCCAGCTGCTCCGCAGCATGTGGGATCTTCCCAGACCGGGGCACGAACCCGCGTCCCCTGCATCGGCAGGCGGACTCTCAACCACTGCGCCACCAGGGAAGCCCCTGATCGTGTTTCTTTGGAGGTGTTTTTAGAAGTTTCTCTTTGCTCGGATGTTCACACGTCCCGGAACCGTATCTGGAGTGGTTTCCCGTGCCTGCCCTGCTCTGCCTGCGGCTGGGCGTTTGTTACATCTGGGGCTTTGTCGTCGTTACTTCTTGGCGATGTCTCTTCTGTGCGCACACTTTGCTGTCCCCAGACGCCCTGGGCCACACGTCCCAGTGGGGCAGTGTTCTGGCTGGGGCCCCCTCCTGTTCCCGGTATTGGCGTCCTGGCCTGTGGGTCCGAGTGGTGGCTGGGCCCTCCCCGTCTGAGACCCGTGTTTGTTGTCACGGGCTCTCGTACCTCCAGCCTGCTCTCCCTGCGTGGGGCGTTAGGGCTTGAGTCGGGACCCTGTGGGAGATGCAGAGGTGTGGGGTCAGGCGAGCAGCCACGTAGCCCTAGGCCTGGTGCCTCCCCTGCGTCCACTGTGACTGCCCCTCACCCCTGCAGAGAGGCCTGGCCCACCTGTGTGGTAGGGGCTGGCTGGCGGGGGGGCAGATCCATGGAACCTTTTCCCGGACCCAGGCCAGTCTTCCGTCCCGCGTTTGTTTTATCCCCAGGAAATTCTCGTGTTTCCTTTGGGTCCTCTCGATTTGCTTTCATCTTTACATGGTTAACCCACCTTAGTTGCTCACTGTTGTCTGGTCCCTGTCTCTAGCTGCCCGGCCATCTGGGGACTTGCGGGGCGCTGCCGCCCTGCAGGAGCCCACAGCCTGGCACCTGGCCTCCCCTCCCCTTCCCGTCCCTTCCCAGGCGCCGTCCTGGGGCCACTTGGTCCCGATCCTGCTTTGGCTCCTCGTGAACACTGGCCAGCTTCCAAAGGGCGGGGGGTCCTGGTGCCCATGGGGGAATTCAGCTCAGCCTCACCTGTTCTCGCGTGTCTCGTGGGCAATGCCATCTGTCCCCTGAGTTTTTCCTTGTTGTCTTTAAAAGTCAGCAGCAAAGCCCCTGGGAGCCGGGACCTGCTGCGACACGAGGGCCAACAGTGGCCTTAGTCTCAGCAGAGACCCAGCGGCTTACGCTGCAACCGTCACTCACCCTTATGGTCCTGGAGGCGGGTATCCGAGGTGAAGGTGCCGGCACGTCACCTTCTGGTGCGAGCCAGCCTCCCACTCGTGGACGCGCCTTCTCACTGGGCCCTCACGTGCAGGAGGGCAGGGGCTCCGTGGGGCCTCTCTTATAAGAGAAGCACTCGTCCCCTCGTGGGCCCCACCCTCAGGACCTCATCACCTCTGAAGGCTCCACCTCCAAACACCAGCATATGAATTCTGGGGGCACAACATTCGGACCAAGCAGTGGCATCACGGAAATAAGGCACGTTTCAGAGGTTGTCCAAGGCCTGGCATCAAGGCCACAACATTTCCTGGAGTCCTGCTGCTGACATTTTCCCTTCTCTTATTTCTAACTTTCATATCCTAAGTCACCCAGTTTTCTGTTTTCATTTTTGAAAATGCTGTGTGTTTTCATTTATAGGCACTCCTGTTTCTATAGCACACAAGGATTCAGGTTTGTAAAAGCAAATGAGTGATTTCTGTGTGATATGCTATATGTTTGCATCAGGTTTTGCCAATTTTTTACTAAAGAGGACAAGTACTTAGCTTTTGTGGCAAACTACTACATGAAAGATAACTTTGATCTTCAATATTCAGACATGAAAATGGGCAAGCATTTCTCTCACGATGCTTAACTGCAGTTACTGAGCCGCAGGAAGCCTGTCTTGCCATAGTCGTCCTTGGGCTGGGGGCGTGCACTGGGGGCCCCAGGAGGTCTCCTGATTCTGGAGCTGGCCCTCTGTGTGGCCTTAGTGGCCGCATGGACACCTCCCCTCAGTCCTGCCTGCATGAAGGCTGTGTGACCCTGAAGCGGGTCCTGCCTGGGTGGCTGACCAGGCAGCACTGGTCATCACAGCAGTGACACACGAGCCCTGGTTTCGGGTCTCTCAGGCCCGTGAAAGACATTGTTCTAACTGCATGTTCAAGCCTAATTTGCCATCGTTGCTGACTTGTTAGCCTGGACGTTTATTGAGAATGTTACATTAGTGGTTGTGATAGTTTGTCGTAAACGACAGATTTATACAAACCAAAATAATTAACTTTGGAAAGCTGGTGAAATGTAAATACAAACATATGGGTTTCACATTTCAGTTTCAGGATAGTTTCAACTATCGGGATCTGACAGGTCGAGGGTGCACATCTGTCCTCTCGAGGCGGCTGTGTCCTTGGCTGAGTCACGCCTGTGGGGGGTGGAGGGATACGCACGCTGCGCCCCCCCACCCCCACCCGCGCTCCATCGCTGGAGAAACGCGCGTTTCCACGTTTCTGCCGGCACATGGCTCCCTGAGCTGGGCTCCTCAGCTGTTTCCTCGGCACCTGTAGCTCTTCAGAAGGAAGTGGAGTCGCTCACCAAGGAGCAGTCGGAGACCAAGGAGCAGTCGGAGAAGGACCGTTCAGCTCTGCTCTCCCAGATGAGGCTCCTGGAGGCCGAGCTGGAGGAGCAGCTCTCGCGGCAGCAGGCGTGCGCCCGGCAGGCCGAGGAGCTCTCCGCCCTGAGGCAGCAGATGGGCTCCCTGGACCAGCAGCTGCGCCGCCAGCGCCAGTTCATGGATGTAAGAGTCTCGAGTGATAAGTTTGTTTGCGTCACCGGAGGTCATCTTCATAGTGTGAACTTCTTTCCAGGTTGTTAAGTAGCTTCTGTGCTGGCGTCGGGATGAACGTGAGCACAGCCTGGCAGATTGTCTCGGGTGTTGTGCACGTGCATCTTGCCCTGGTCCAGGGCAGCGTCTGCTGGCCCCCTGCCGTCTGCTTTCTGTCTCTCCTTCTGCCTGTGTCTCAGAAGGCGCCCCCGGTCCCACCTGGAGGCTGCGCCTCTTCATGTGGCTCCGTCATTCGCGGTGTCCATGACAAGGGGGCCCCTTCCGCCCTGTCGCCGTCCTCTGCTCCTGCCTGCAAAGGGCGGTGGGGACGCTCGGGGAAACGGTCCAAACTGGGTGCCTCTCGCGACAGGCGCAGGCGGTGGAGCGGGAACGCGAGCGCGAGGACTTCCAGCAGGAGATCCAGAGGCTGGAGGAGCAGCTCCGCCAGGCAGCCCGGCTGCGACCGCCGGGTCCCCGCGACAGCGACGTAAGTCAGCCCGTCTGCCGTGCGCTGGGCCCCGCCCATGGGGAGCTGTTCTCTGCACCGCTTTCAAAAAAAGCTTTATCTTTAAACCCTTTTTTGCCTTCCATGTACACGAAAACGACCACGGGTGCAGCTGGATGGTGAGGTGCGAGTGCTCCGTGCTTGTCTGTGTCTGTCTGTCTTCCGTTCGCCCCCTCGATGCTGCCCACCCCCTCGCCTGTTCCCTGCATGACCAGACAGGGAGGGATTGGTGCACGGGGCCCTGTCTCTGGTTTGTTTTTCTTGCTTCTTCTGCTTGGGGTCGGATCTGTCTGCTTCCTCCTGTCTGAGGTCGCTGTAGTTGATTTGCTTCTTCTTTTCAAAAATTAAAATTACCTTGAGATGATTGTGGATTCACTTGCAGTTAGAGGAACTAAGACCAGTTCCCGCCATGGTGATGTCCTGCAGGAGGTCCCAGCCAGGGTGTGGACCTGCAGACAGGAGACGGCACCCACTCCCTCCCACCCGCTAATCTGCGCTCTCTCCGCAGCTTTGCAATTTCCAGGCTGTTGTGCAAACGGACCATAGGTGTAACCTTTGCACTCAGCCTGCTTCTCGACCCTGACCCAGGCGGTGCTGTATCTATCTATGCTCGGTTCTTTTTTTTTTTACTGCTCAATGGCTTTCCATTCCTTCCTCTCAAAATTTATTTTATTTTACTAACAAATTCTGTGTTATTTTTTGTATATCATTTTATAGAGAGAATTCTGTCTATTCTTTCACCAGGCTTCACTGTGCAGCATGGGTCTAGAAAACCATGTAGAGGATCAGTCTTCTCACAGTTGTATTGTTGTACTCTCTTTACTTTGCGAGGTGGGTTTTTTTTTTTAAACTATTGTTTCTGAAGCATTTTCTGTGGTTTTTAGATTGAATTGTTAGAAGAAAAATTGAGAGAAAAATCAGATGGACTTAATGAACTGATTATAAAGAAAGATTTGGCAGATAGACAAGTATTAATCCAGGAAGAGGAGATTAAACGTCTGCAGGAGACAAACGCCAGCACCACAAGAAAACTGATGCAGCTCCAGGGAGAACTGGAGAGACAGCGGAAAGCTGCGAGGGACCTAGAGCAGGTGAGCTTGCGGTCCCAGGGCAGAGGGGGGCGGCCGGGGGGAAGCTGCTGTGGCAGCGCTTCATTTTCACCGCAGACCCCCAGCTCTGACTGCTCCCCTGTGGACACGGTCACCAAGCGTGTGGGCGTCTCCCCAGTCCCCAGCGACCCCAGCTGGATGTCCTACGACTTAGCTCAACTCTGACACCGTCTACCTGGAGATGGCGTCAGACCCCACAGCTTAAGGGCTCAGTCCCACAGGACTGTCCCCGCACCCAGATGCCACCTCAGGTCCAACTTTTATAAGTTGAGGATCCCACGACCCGCTCCTGGGTTTCGACGAATTTGCTAGAGTGGCTCACAGAACTCAAAACACTTTACTTACTGGGTTGCCAGTTTATCATAAAAGGATGCAATTCGGGAACAGCCAGATGGAGGAGGTGCAGACGGCAGGTGGGGAGGGCGCACTGACCCAGAAGCTCCTGGAAACCCATCCTTCTGGGTTTTGTGGAGACTTCATCATGCAGCCATGACTGGCCATTGGTGATGGATTCACCCTTCAGCCCCTCTCCCCCTGCCCTGGAGGCCAGGGCTGAGACTGAAAGTTCTGACCCTTTAATCCCATGGTCAGTTCCCCTGGCAACCAGCCCCCATCCTTCAGTGGCCTGGGGCTTCCCCAAAGTCAGCTCTGTGACTCAGACTCAGATGTGGCTGGAGGGGCTTGTTCGGAATGTAGGGCAGCTTCGTCACTCTCATCGCTCAGGGAGCGCCAAGGTGTCAGGCGCTCTGTGCCAGCATCGGACAGAGACCAGGTGCGTGTTTCTTATTGCACATCCCAGTGTTGCATTTAGTGTAATAACATTTCATACCAGCTTTATAGCACTCCTTTGTCTCTCAAGTACTCTTGAGTTTATCCCTAGTAATTAAGTAAATCTTCAAGATTTTAGGTTTAGAAAGCTTATTTTATTAAATACTTTACATAGAGCCTAGTTATAATTATTTTAATTTTTGAGAAAGGAATTTATGTCAGCTCCTCAGTGAAAACACCTCCAGTGATAGTTCTTCTAGTTGTCGTTTGGAATTACGCCTCAGTGATGTGCACGTTCTTGTGTCTAAGAGTTTAAGATGAGGTGGGAAAGCTGCGTGTGGGCAGGTTCCCTGACTGGGAGTGGGGCAGGGCGGGTAGGAGGGCCTTTCCAGTCAGCGCTGCCCCTCCTTTGCGCATTTAGCCCGAAGGAATCCAAGTTTCTTGTATCTTGTGTCACTGGGGGTTTAAAGGTTACTTGAAAGTCTGAGGCTCAATAAGAAATTTTATTTTGGAATCGTTTTGGCCCTAAGAAAACCCTGGCTCAAGGAGGAGAGTTTTATCAGGTGTGTTTGGTTTGAAAATGCTGATGAGAACCATTAGGTGAAGCCCAGGCCCCTTCTTGAGGATGTGCTGTGTGGGAAGGACGCCCAGCACAGGTCCCGTGGCTCCTGAGTCAGCCAGCTACTCGCTCTGTCCCCCCTTGCTTGGGGACAGTTCTGGGTGGCTCCCTCCCCCAGCCAACAGCTACCGAGCTTACTAGGCACCAGGGTGTAGAAAATGTCTTTTTTCTCCTCTACGAAGTTGGACCACGTGTACAATTTTGGATGCCTGTTTCTTCCCTGCGTAATATGTTGTGACCATTCTGTCCATAGTAAATGTTGCTTGAAAACTTTTTAATGGGCTTCTAGCATTCATTGTATGGATGTGTTGTCAGCCATTGCCCTGTTCTTTGTCAGGTTCTTCCCATTTAGAACAATTTGCTGACAGTCTGGAGACCCTTTTGGTACCTTGTTGAATAATGACTGGGATAACTTCCTCGCAGTGGCATCTCGGGCGCAAGCGGTGGCTCTGTTTGGGCTGCACCCTCCACTAGGCAGGCGTCTGCTCTGGAGCATGGCTGGGTCTGTGGATGGTGTGTCTGGCATGTGCAGGTGTGCTCCAGAAGGGCTGAGGATGACCTACACTTTAATAACAAGCTGCAGTTTGAGGCCCCTGATTTCCTGAAACACTTGCCTAAAGTAAATGTTTTTTTCTTAAATAGGACAAAGAGGCATTACAGGAACAGCAGATGAGTAACTTGCTCCTGGTGTCCACACTGCAGTCTAAACTGGATGAGGGCAAATGCCTGGGGTCACCTGCGGACAACCGTCCTGACGATGCAGAAGTCCAGCTGGAGGCGGTGCACAGGGCGCTGCTGCAGCATGAGGACGAGGTGCGTGTGGGGCGGGCCTTGTGGGAGTGTCCCCTCACTGCTCCGTGTCTGCTGGTGGCCTCCCCTGCGCTTCTGTGTAGAGGGCAGGACATCCAAGCGATACAGTTTGTGGGCTTGTCACTACTGTGTTCGCTTTGTCATTTTAACATTTCTATGTGGATTATAGGACAGTAAGTTTTTCTGGCACGTACTTTAAATCTTTCCAAGTGATGTTAATAATTATTAAATTGATTAGAATATTAGGTCATTTTTAATGCTTACCTTTAATGCAAGGTTTTAAACTTAAAAGAACAATTAGAAAAAATTAAAGGTGACTTAGTAAGTGAAAACGAAGAAGTACTACATCTGAACTTGAAATTAGACGTGCAGGACAACAGCACTGCCGTCAGCATCAGAGAACTTCAAGAAGAGAATGCCAGTTTGAAGGTAAGCGAGAAAAACCCACCGACTCCGCCTGTGTCAACCGTGTATGCGCTGTGACCGGTGGAGTGACCATCAGCTGTGGGGAGTTGGCCTCGGGCTCCCCGACATTCGTGCGCCTTCCTGCTGAGACAGAAGAGGGGCCTCATGCTGGCACCCCTGGGCCAGCTCTAAAGTGTGCAGCGGGGCCAGCTTCTAGGGACCACTAGTGGGAATCAGAGTCACCTTGACTGGTGATGTTCATCTCCTTCACCTCCTGCACCAAACTCTGCTTCCTGTTTGCAAGTCCTTTAAAGGGTTCTTGTTGGAGTAAAGCTACAGGAGAGGCCCTTCCCTAGTGACAGAAACCGTGAAGAGGAGATAAGTCATAACTTAGGAACCGTGTGACTACTTTGGGCTCCGTTCTAGAAGAGGTGATTTCCAGGACGTAGTTGCTTCCTTCTAGGAGCAGAAGAAACTCTGTTTTTAAGTCTTCTCTATTATCTTAATGTAATTGTGCTTTTTCAGCAAAAAATAAAAACAACCTCTGTATAGTGCAGACAGCAACCAAAGTTGTAAAGAGAACATCACCTTCAAAGATGGCCTTGAAATAGTTGAGTTCAGACTCACTTGTTGCCTGTGGTTGCAGCCTGGCGGTCATTGGATGAGTGTGAACTCACCGCAGTGAAGGAAGTCGAAGGGTCGTGTCATTTATGCCTGTTCCTCACAAAGGTTACATCTTCATGATTGTAAAATAATCTTTAGTGAAAATGGAGTTTTAGGCCAAAGGACAACACTGGTTGTCCTTTCGGTGGGGATTCTTCCTTAGTTAATAGATGAGTGGCAGGTAAGAGCACACTTTGCTTGTTCTTTGGTGATTGCTTTGAAACGAGTTGCCTAGAAAAATGCAGTCATTGATTTTTGAAAGCTGAACTAATATGTTATTTTCGGCAGAAAGCACTTTAATAGAAAAACATTTTCAAATTGAGTGTTACTATTTAAAACTGTAGACTTATTTAATTAGGATATTTCGCATCTGCGAGGTCAGGGGACTATTTCCCATAATAATGCTTTCTTGGCATTATTATCATTGTTATCATTTCCACAAGCATTTCTGCAAAACAGAGGAAGGGAGATGACATGTGTGAGTGCGTAGGCCGAGGCGTAGCTGGCCGGGGCGGGGCGTGGCGCCCTCAGCGAGGTGGGCCTCGCCTGGCACTGTGTGTGGGACTGCAGTCTGATCTGGTGTATTAGGCATTACGTTCTTTGTAGTTTGTAAGGTGTCTGGGGGTCAACAGGGGCTTCTGTGTCCTTATACAAAGGTTATAGTTTTTTTTTTTTTTTTTTTAATTAATGTTGGAGGAGGGTTTAGAGATGGTGGGGCTGTAGAGTAAAAAGGAGTTTTGACTGCAGTTCTTCATGACCCCAAATGTTGCAGTGACAGAGGCTATTGGGAAATTAATGATCTGTGTTGGTACCTTATATATGTGGCAAAATTGTACAATATCCTTTTGTGTTACTTTGAAGAATGCCTTTAAAACCAATGACTAGTTTTTTTAAGGAGATTATATCAGTTATTTGTCCTTAGTACTCTAGAATGAGCCATGTGAGTGTAATTTTACATACTAAAAAATATCGTAAATATTAAAAATAGGTTATGTGATAAGGAAAATATTTTAGTTCCATTAAGAATAGAAAACTATTATAAAGACAATCCCAAATGTTTTCTTTTGGGATTTTTGTTCATTTCTAGACATGTAAATTTGTACATCATTTGTTTTATGTAATTCTACTCCTTTTTTGTGAAAATGTCGACGATATCTTTACTTTGATATAATAAACCAAAATTCCATTTGTAGGACTGACTCTTGTTAGATTTCTAATTCTGTGAAAGAAACCACGTTTTGTTATATTTTCTGTCCTTATTTTGTGTCAGTGAAGGTTTTCATCATTTAGAATCATGGTACCGTTAGGTTTTTTGGAATGCTGTACACTTATGTTCCCACCATTCTTTGTTAAGACCTCTTTTGATGTGGTTATTGTTCTTTCTTTTCTGTGCTTCCTTCAGCAGCTACTTGTCATCCTAACACCTTATTCTCAACATGTATTGTCCCTTCCTTCATTATTTATTCTTAATCCTTGGATTAGTGTTGTTTCTTTAATTTTATCATTTACTCTCCCCCTTATTCTATAATTTTCAAGGAAGAGGTCTTAAACTTTTTTTTTTTTTTTTTTTTTCGGTACGCGGTCCTCTCACTGTTGTGGCCTCTCCCATTGCGGAGCACAGGCTCCGGATGTGCAGGCTCAGCGGCCATGGCTCACAGGCCCAGCCACTCCATGGCATGTGGGATCTTCCCAGACCGGGGCACGAACCCATGTCCCCTGCATCGGCAGGTGGACTCTCAACCACTGCGCCACCAGGGAAGCCCTGAACGTTTTTTATTAAATGTATTCCTAAGTATCTTAGGTTTGTTGCACTATTGGAAATGGGCTTAAATTTATTTTTATTATCCAGTTGTTTGCCATGAGTATACACACATACATACATATATGTATATAATTTTTGTATATTAACCCTGTATCTTGTTACCTTGCTAAACTCATATATACTAGTAGTGTTTTTGTAGATTTCTAGGGCTTTCTATGTAGAAGAGTACACCGTCTGCAAATAGACAGTTTTGTTTCTTTCCAGTCTTTGTCCTTTATTTCTTTTCCTTTCTTATTACAATGTCTAGCACTTCCAGTGTAGTGTTAAATAAAACAGGTGAGAGCAGTCATCCTTGCCTTGTTCCTGATCTTGGAGGAAAGTGTTCATCGTTTTGCCATTAAGTATAATGTCAGCTGTAGGTTTTTCATAGATACCTTTCATCAGATTGAGGATGTTCCCTTTTGTTTCTGCGTTGCTTCCTCTAAATCTTTTGAAATACTTATATTATTTTTCTTTTAACTCTTCGAATAGGGTTAACTACATTGAGTGATTTTTGAAGGTTAAGCCAACCTTGCATTCCTAGGATAAACTCTACTTGGTGGTGATGAACTACCCTTTTAATACATTGTTGGATTTGACTTGCTGATCTTTTTTTAGTGGATTTTTCATCTGTGTTCATTGAGCTACTTTTTAAAAAAATATATTTTATCAGGTTTTGGTATGAAGGTTTTGCTGGGCTTATAAAATGTTGGAAATTTTCCCACTTCTTTTTCTGAAAGAGGTTATTTAAATACATGTGATTTCTTCTCTAAATATTTTAATAGAATGTACAGTGAAACCATCTGGCCCTGCAGGCTACCTAAGTGGTGAGGTTTTTGGTAATGAATTCTGTTTCTTTAATAGGTATAGGGGTGTTTAGATTTCTGTTTTATCTTGTGTTACTTTTGACTGACTGTGTTTTTCAAGGAGCTTGTCCACTTCATCTAAATTGTCAAATTTCTTGGCATGAAGGAGTTTATCATCGTTCCTTATTAGTCATTAATCTTATTAACCATTTTCTTATTAACTCATCGAATAGCCGTAAGTTATGCATTGATGACCCTTTTTTCATTCCTGATACTGATGAATTTGTGTTTTCTCTTTTTCTGAGGTCTCTGTAGCCTAAGGGTTTATCAGTTTTACTGGTGTTTTAAAAAAACAGCTTTTGGCTTTACTAGTTTTCTCAATTTTTTTCCTATTTCTTTGATTTCTCTTATTTTCATTATTGGATTCCTTTTACCTCCCTTGGGTTTATTTTACTCTTCTTTTTCTAGCTTCTTTAGGTGAAACCTTAAGTCACTGATTTCATTTATTTATTTATTTAATTTATCTGGCTGCGTCGGTTCTTAGTTGTGGCACGTGGGGTCCTTCACTGTGGTGCGTGGGCTCTTTGTTGCAGTCTGCGGGCTTCTCTCTAGTTGTGGCACATGGCCTCCAGAGCGCACAGGCTCAGTAGTTGTGGCCCACAGGCTTAGTTGCCCCGTGGCATGTGGGATCTTAGTTCCCCAACCAGGGATTGAACCTTCATCCCCTGCACTGGAAGGTGGATTCTTAACCACTGAACCACCAGGGAAGTCCTGTCACTGATTTGAGACAGTCCTTATTTTTTTGATAAAACCATTTCTTATCTGTAAATTTTTCAGGGTATTAAAAAAAATTCACACACACAAATTCACTTTTTGGGGGATAGTTCTGTGAGTTCTGAAAAATGCATTTAGTCCTGTAATCACCACCACAAACAAGACATAGTACAGCGCCCCACTCAGAAAGTCTCCCTGTGCTGCCCCTTTGTGGTCACCAACCCCACACCCAACCTCTCGCAGCCACTGATCTGCTCTTCAGCTCTACAGGTTGTGCCTTTTGCAGAATGCTATGTATGTCAAGTCACTTAGCATAATATGTTTGAAATTCATCCATCTTGTTGCGTGTGGCAATAATTTGTTCCTTTATTTCTGAGTAATACTGTCTAGATGTCCCATGGTTTATTCATTCACTCATTGACATATGTTTGGATTGTTTCTAGGTTTTGGCAGTTATGAATTGAGCTACTGTAAACATTCATGTGCAGGTTTTTGTGTGAAAATAAGTTTCCAGTTCTTTAGGGTAAATACCTGTGAGTAGAATGGCTGATTCATATGTAAGTATATGTTTAACCTTAAAAGAAACTGCCAAACGGTTTTGCAAAGTTGCTGTACCATTTTACATTCCCAGCAGCAGCGTATGAGGGCTCTAGTAACCATGTCCTCATCAGCACTTGGTATGGTCAGTCTTTTTCACTTGTAGCCATTTTAATAGGTGTGTAGTGGTATCTCCTTATAGTTTTAATTTGCACTTCCTCAATGACTAATGATCTTGAGTGTCTTTTTATGTGCTTGTTTGCCATCCATGTTGTGGTGAAATGTTTGTTCAAATCCTTTGCTACTTTTTTTATTACTTTTTTTTAATTGAAGTAGTCGATTTGTAATATTATGTTAGTTTCAGGTATACAAGATAGCGATTCAGTATTTTTGTAGATTCTACTCCATTTAAAGTTATTACAAAATAATAGCTATTATATTTCCCTGTGTCATACAATATATCCTTTTTGCTTATTTATTTTATATAAAGTAGTTTGTGTCTTAATCTCATAACCCTGTCTTGCCCTTCCCCCTTCCCTCTCCCCATTTGTAATCACTAATTTGTTCTCTATGTCTGTGAGTCTGTTTCTGTCTTGTTATATACATTTGTTTATTTTATTTTTTAGAGTCCACGTATAGGTGATAACATACAGTATTTGTCTTTCTCTGTCTGACTTATTTCACTAAGTATAATACCCTCTAGGTCCATCCATGTTATTGCAAATGGCAGAATTTCATCCTTTTTTATGGCTGAGTAGTATTCCATTGTATATTTGTGCTACATCTTCTTTATCCATTCATTTGTCGGTGGACACTTAGGTTGCTTCCTTATCTTGGCTATTGTAAATAGTGCTGCTATGAACAGTGGGGTCCATGTATCTTTTTGAATGAGTGTTTTCATTTTCTTCAGCTATATACCCAGGAGTGGAATTGCTGGATCATATGGTAGTTCTATTTTTAGTTTTTTGAGGAACCTCCTTATTCTTTTACGCAGTGGCTGCACCAATTTACAGTCATGTCAACAGTGTGATAGGATTCTCACATCCTCACCAACATTTGTTATTTGTGTTCTTTTTGATGGCAGCCATTCTAACAGGTGTGAGGTAATATCTCATTATGGTTTTGATTTTCATTTCCCTGATGATTAGTGATGTTGAGCATTTTTTCATGTGCCTGTTGACCATCTGCATTTCCTCTTTGGAAAATCATACGTTATGGTCTTCTGCCCGTTTTTTTTTTGGCTGCGGTGCATGGCATGCAAGATCTTAGTTCCCTGAGCAGGGATCAAACCCATGCCCCCAGCAGTGGAAGCGCAGAGTTTTAACCACTGGACCGCCAGGGAAGTCCTTCTCATTTTTTAATCAGATTGTTTGTGTTTTTGATGTTGAGTTGTATGAATGGTTTATATATGTTGGATATTAACCCTTTATTGGTCATAATGTTTGTAAATATTTTCTGCCATTCAGTAGGTTGTCTTTTCATTTTGTCGATGGCTTCCTTTGCTCTGCAAAAGCTTTTCCGTTTATTTAGGTCCCATTTGTTTATTCTTGCTTTTGTTTCCTGTGCTTTAGGAGACAGCACCATGAAAATGTTGCTATAATTTATGTCACAGAGTGTTCTGCCCGTGTCTTCCTCTAGCAGGTTTATGGTTTCCGGTCTTGCATTTAGGTCTTTTTTTTTTTTTTTAACAGTTTTTATGGAGATATATATATATATATATATATATATATATATTTAACTTATTTTTATTTTTTATTTTATATTTTTAATTTTTGGCTGTGTTGGGTTTTGTTGCTGTGCACGGGCTTTCTCTAGTTGCGGCAAGCGGGGGCTACTCTTTGTTGCCCTGCGCAGGCTTCTCATTGCAGTGACTTCTCTTCTTGCAGTGCGTGGGCTTCAGTAGTTGCAGCACACGGGCTCAGTAGTTGCAGCATGTGGGCCCTAGAGCACATGGGCTTCAGTATTTGCAGTGCGTGGGCTCAGTAGCTGAGGTGTGCAGGCTCTAGGCGCTCAGGCTTCAGTAGTTGTGGCTCACGGGCTTCAGTAGTTGTGGCTCACGGGCTCTAGAGTGCAGGCTCAGTAGTTGTGGCACATGGGCTTTGTTGCCGTGTGGCATGTGAGATCTTTCCGGACCAGGGATCGAGCCTGTGTCCCCTGCATTGGCAGATGGATTCTTAACCACTGCAGCACCAGGGAAGTCCTGTGCACTTAGGTCTTTAATCCATTTTTAATTTATTTTTGTATATAGTATTAGAGAATGTTCTAATTTCATTCTTTTACGTGTAGCTCTCCCATTTTCTCAGCACCACTTATTAAAGAGGCTGTCTTTTCTCCATTGTACATTCTTGCCTCCTTTGTTGTTGATTAATTGACCATAAGGGTGTGGGTTTATTTCTGGGCTCTGTATTCTGTTCCATTGATCTGTGTGTCTGTTTTTGTGCTAATACCATGCTGTTTTGATTACTGTAGCTTCGTAGTGCAGTCTGAAGTTAGGGAGCATGGTACCTCCAGCTTTGTTCTTTTTCTCAAAATTTCTTTGGCAAATTGGTGTTTTCTGTGGTGCCATATTCATTTTAGGATTATTTGTTCTGGTTCTGTGAAACCTGTCGCAGGTATTTTCATAGGGAGTGCATTAAATCTGTAGATTGCTTTAGGTACTATAGACATTTTAACAGTATTCTTCCAATCTCTGAACATGGAATATCTTTCCATTTCTTTGTATTATCTTCAATTTCCTTCATCAGTGTTTTATAGTTTTCAGAGTAGAGGTCTTTCACCTCCTCAGATAAGTTTATTCCTAGTATTTTATTCTTTTTGATGTTTTCTTTCTCTTCTGGTACTTCATTATTAATGTATAGAAAAAGCAACAGATTTCTGTATATTAATCTTGTATCCTTAAACTTTTCTGATTTCAGTTTAGTTCTAATAGTTTTTTGTTGGAGACTTTGGGGTTTTCTATATAAAGTATTAACATCATCTGCAAATAGTGATAGTTTTAGTTTTTCCCTTCCAATTTGGATGCCTTTTATTTCTTTTTCTTGTCTGATTGCTGTGGCTAGGACTTCTAATACTATGATAAATAGAAGTAGCAAGAGTAGGTATTCTTGTCTTTTTCCTGATTTTAGAGGGAAGGCTTTCAAGTTTTCACCAATAATATGATGTTAGCTGTGGATTTGTCATAAATGGCCTTTATTATATTGAGATACATTTCCTCTTTATCAACTTTGATGAGAGTTTTTATCATGAATGGATGTTGAATTTTGGCACATGCTTTTACTGCATCTATTGAGATGATCGTGTATTTTTATCCTTCCTTTTGGGAATGTGGTGTATCATATTGGTTGATTTACAGATATTGAATCCTCCTTGCGTCCCTGGAATAAATCTCACTTGATCATTGTGTGTGAATTCTTAATGTATTGTTGGATTGGTTTGCTAATATTTTATTGAGGATTTTTACATCTATATTCATTAGAGATATTGCCGTAACTGTCTTTTTTGGTAGTGTCTTTTTTTGGTTTTGGTATCAGGGTACTGATGACCTCACAGAATAAGTTTGGGAGTGTTCCCTCCTCTTCAGTGTTTTGGAATTGTTTGAAAAGGATAGGGATTAGCACTTCTTTACATTTTTGGTACAGTTCCCCTGTGAAGCTGTCAGTTACTGGACTTCCGATTCTTTTGCTAATTTTTTAAAAGTTGGGTTCATTTTCTTATTGTTCAGTTTTGGGAATTTATATCTTCTGAATACTTTTTTGATATATGATCTGCAGATATTTAACCCACTGTGTGGTTTGTCTCTTCACTCTTCAATAGTATGTTCCACAGATCAAGACCTTTTTAGTTTTGATAAAGTTCAATTTATTAAATTTTTAAATGGGCTATGCTTTTGGAGTTGTATCTAAGAGCTCTTCTCCTAACCCAAGACGACAAAAATATTCTCTTATGTTTTCACTTAGAAATTTCATAGTTTTGCTTTGTATTCAAATCTATGATATACTTTATATTTGGGCACATGGATGTCGAATTTTTCCAGCTCTGTTCAAACGCTAATCTTTTTTCCATTTAATTGCCTTTACACCATTCACAAAAATCAGTTAACCATATTTGTTTAGATATCTGAACTCTGTTCAGTTATATTGATTGAGATTTCTCTTTCTTTACTAATATCACACTATTTCTATTTCTATACTTTTACAGTAAGTCTTGAAACCAGGTAATGTAAGTCATCCAACTTTTTCTGTTTACAAATTTGTTTTGGCTATTCTGCTTCCTTTAACTTTCCATGTAATTGTAGAAGCAACAAAGTGATACCTGCAAAAATGTCTTGCTGGTATTTTGATTGGGATTGCATTGAATCTATAGATTGAGCTGGAGAAAATTAACATCTTAACAATTTTGAGCCTTCCAAACCATGAACATGGTGTAAGTCTCCATTTATTTGTCTTCTTGGATTTCTTTCAGTGATGTGTGGTTTTCAATTTATATATACTGCATATATATTTTGTTAGATTTATATCTAGGTACTTTATTTTTTGTTGTGCTATCTTAAATGATATGTTCATTTAATTTAAAAAATGGTGTGTTTTATTTAATGTTAAATTCTAATATGGTAGATTATATTGATGAATTTTCAAATATTGAATCAGCCCTGAATCCCTGGAATAAACCCCACTTGGTCATGGTGTATGGTTCTTTTATATCTGCTGAATTCTATTTACTAGTGTGTTTTTTGTTTGTTTGTTTGCGGTACACGGGCCTCTCACTGTTGTGGCCTCTCCCGTTGTGGAGCACAGGCTCAGGATGCGCAGGCTCAGTGGCCATGGATCACGGGCCTAGCTGCTCCGCGGCATGTGGGATCTTCCCGGACCGGGGCATGAACCCATGTCCCCTGCATCGGCAGGCGCACTCTCAACCACTGTGCCACCAGGGAAGCCCCTTTACTAGTGTTTTATTAAGAATTTATATATTCATAATGGATATTGGTCTGTAGTTTTCTTGTGATATCTGTCTGGTTTTGGTATCAAGGTAATATTGGCCTCACGGAATGAATTGTTCCCTCTTCTGTTTTCTGTAAAAGATTGTTCAGTATTAGTGCTATTTATTATTTAACTCATTACTGATGGGGGGATTTTTGTAGAAACTAACACCCGTGGCCGGCGATTTTTATTTTGGCCAGCCAAAAATAATTCTGTTATTTCAGTAACACTTTGCAGGTTATTACATTCAATAGTTACACCTGATGCACCTGTAAAGTCTCCTAATTTTTGTGAAATGTTGTCTTCAGTCCGCTCTTCTGTAGAAGCAAAGGTGCATTCTCCAGCACTGTGAGTTTCATTTTCACTTTCCGTGTTGGAATTAATCGCTAAGGTTTTCTGTCTTTTTGTTGATCTAATATTCACATCATCTGAATCAGAACTATATTCTGAAGCATTACCATTTTCTGAGACACTAGTATATATGTTGCTCGGACAATCAGAGAAAGTATCTGCAAAAAGTCACTGAAAAATTCTTCACTCAAAATTTCACGAGGCGTCATTTTTGAAAATTTTACATTTATAACATACACAGTGTTGGAACAGAAACCTAACAGAGCAAAATGTGAATGATAATGACAATCGTAAGTTGTATAATGAACCCTCGATCAGTTTTAAGCTTGAGCAACTTTGCACAGTGATGTTAATTGTATCACTCTCTAAAAACGCATTGATACGTCTCCAGTCAATAACATTCGGGCAACAAAAGACGTATTAATATGTCTCCTGTCAATAATGTGTTAATTGTTGAGTAACACCATCTGGGCCTGGCAAGTTCTCTTTTTGTTTTTTGTTTTTAAATTACAGATTCAATTTCCTCAATACTTATGGGGTTGTTCAAATTAATATTTCGCACTGGGAAGTTTTGGGCCATTATTTACTGAGGTATTTTTTTGCATCATTCTCTTCTAGAGCTCCAGTTACAAATACACCATACCTTTTACATCGTCCTATGGGTATTGGAAGCTGTGTGCATTTTTTATAATTCTTTTCCTCTGATGGGATAATGTCTGTGACTCTTCAGACTTTGAACTCTGTCATGTTCAGGATTTTCTCAAGCCCATTGGAGTGATTTTCTAAATTTCTTATCTTTTTGTTTATCATGAACATGCTTACCTTTATGTCCTTGAACACAGTTATAACATCCTTATTTGCTTGTTCCAGCATTTTTGTCATCTCAGTTTTAGTTGTCACTGGTTGTCTTTTCGTGTCAGAGTAAGCCACATGATGCTGATTTTTTTTTTTTTTTTTTGCGGTACGCGGGCCTCTCACTGTTGTGGCCTCTCCCGTTGCGGAGCACAGGCTCCGGATGCACAGGCTTAGCGGCCATGGCTCACGGGCCCAGCCGCTCCGCGGCATATGGGATCCTCCCAGACCGGGGCACGAACCCGTATCCCCTGCATCGGCAGGCGGACTCTCAACCACTGCGCCACCAGGGAGGCCCTGATTTTTTAAAAAATAATTTTGATTTGCATCCTTGATATTCTGCAAATAATGTTGTGGGAACTCTTGCTTCCCAAAACAGTGAGATTTTTCTTTTAGTGGTAGTCATGTTGGTTGGACTTGAAGTTTGCACTCTGTCTTGCCTGTAGAGATCACATCAAGTTTGGTTTCCCTTCCCTGCTTCTCTGTCTGTTGTCTTTTTCTCTCCAGAGCCGTGGCAGCCCTGGCTGCCCCAGTTCCCCCTTCTCGGCCTCATCTGGCCGCACTACCTGACGGCACAGCCTGAAAGATGGAAACTCCCCCGTCTGGTAGCCTTTGCTGCATCAGAATCCCCAGCGTGACGTCCTGGGCCTGTAGGCAGGTGGGATGTACCTCTGGGTTTCACGGAGTCGGTCTGCATGCCCATCGTGGAGCTCCGTGGGCCCTCTTTGTGACGCCGTGCTGTTGCTGACTTTCCAGATGCCCACAGAATCCGCTGGCTGAGAGAGAAGCACCCTCTGAGCCTCACTCTTAGCTGCCTGGGGTGCGTGGCACTGTCCTGTGCACTGTGCACTGTCGCGTGTCAGAAGGCACCGCTCCTCCCGCATTCAGGGAGATGCGACACACGTGTTCTGGCCCTTTTTCTACGTTCTGCAACTGCAGTTCTGTTCTTCCCTCTCTGGGCTTTGTGAACAGCGTTGCCCCTGTGCTTCCTCACTTGCTCCAACTGCACTGTATCTTAGAGGACTTATTTTAGATTTTAGTGTCTTACTTTTTTTTTTTTTTTTTTTTTTGCGGTACGCGGGCCTCTCACTGTTGTGGCCTCTCCCGTTGCGGAGCGCAGGCTCCGGACGCGCAGGCTCAGCGGCCATGGCTCACACGCCCAGCCGCTCCGCAGCATGTGGGATCTTCCCGGACCGGGGCGCGAGCCCGTGTCCCCCGCATCGGCAGGCGGACTCTCAACCACTGCGCCACGAGGGAAGCCCTAGTGTCTTACTTTTTAACGCCACTTTCATGTGCTAGCTTTGCTATTTTAAGTGTGATGCTTGTGTTGTGACTTCGGCGCTTTTGTTGTGCACACGTTTTCATCTCAGCGTGCTGAGCGCGCTGAGTGCATCAGGCCAAACGTATGCAGACAGAGTTACCCCCCGACTCCCTTTAGTCGTCTGTGGGTGGGGAGACGTGGGTCTGTGCAGCACACAGTGTGGGGCTGGGTAGAGGGTCTTGCCTCACACTGAGAACTTTTCTTTTGCCAACTACATACAGTGGCATTCAGATGTGGTGAGTGTGATGCACAGCTTACGCCATCCAAACCAAAACCAAAAGTCAGTTTTCTTTTCTTTTCTTTTCTTTTTTTAGCGGTATGTGGGCCTCTCACTGTTGTGGCCTCTCCCATTGCAGAGCACAGGCTCCGGACATGCAGGCTTAGCGGCCATGGCTCATGGGCCCAGCCGCTCCGCGTCATGTGGGATCCTCCCGGACTGGGGCACGAACCCGTGTCCCCTGCATCGGCAGGCGGACTCCCAACCACTGCGCCACCAGGGAAGCCCCCCAAAATCAGTTTTCTTATTTTTGTTTTCACTATGGGCCAGGTTTGGATTTGTGTTTAAAGTAATGGTTAAGTAGTACTAGTGAAACCAAGAATTGTATGAAACTCTTAATTTTTAGGACATATAAGATGTTACTATAATCAGTTGGTTGAAAATTGTTAACTAGAACACAGATTGGTTAGAACTTTTTAATTTTTGGTCACTAGTATTGATGTAATCTTAAGAGAATGTAATTTGGAGCCATATTGACATGGATCTCAATTCTGACTTTCCTTTTACTGTCTGTGGTCTTGGCAAGATACTTCACATCTGAATTTCAACTGTCTGTCTCATCTTTAAAGTAGGAATAATAACATTTCTTATCTGAAAATTGTTGAGAATTAGATTAAATAGCACAAGTAAAAGCACTGTTCGATGCCCGCTGTGTTGAGTCCCCGCATCCCCGCTGTGCGCAGTGTGGAAGGTGTGCTGTGCGCTCTGGCTCATTCATGTTCTTCATGACTGCAAACTCCCTCGGCCGATCTTCTCACTTTTATTCCTCTCCTGGTGTTAGAATGATACCTGAAATCTAAATACCCCTTTAGGAAAATCAAACAAATCAAAGTTGTTTAAATGTTAAGAAAATAGACATTTAAAAGGTGGTGAAGACATTCCTGTGTAGCGCCATTGACTGAGACGTGGCCAAGTTAGAGCTCACCCTGAATCCTGGCAGCCGAGGGCTGGGGTCTGTCACAGTGATGGGTGTGGCCTTAATGAAGCGTTTGAACGAGCAACAAAGCAGCAACTGCATATACGAATATGTGACCTTTTTGACATACTTGAAGTAGCTGGGTGTTCTGGGTGTTCTTCAAATCTTAATGTCATTTGGTGATGTTGTTAGTTACTTCCACAGCTACTTTTAAGATGCGAAGTCTCCACTTCTGTAAGAATGAGTTCAGGCCCAACTGTAAGTGGAAAGGGGAACTTCGGAAGTTGATGTATGATTTGCCTCTGAAATGTGCTTTTTCTTCAGGTTGTGTATAACAGAAGTTCTGAAATTGAAGAGCTGAAATCCATTATTGAGAATTTGCGAGAGAACCAAGAGAGGTTACAGAAGGATAAAGCACAGGAGATTGAACAGCTCCATGAGGTCATTGAGAAACTGCAGGGGGAGCTCCCGCTGACGGGACCCACAGCGCCCCAGGCCGGTGACGGCAGAGCCACCAGCCTGCAGAGCGAGTTGCTGGGCCTCCCGGCCGAAGGAGCCAGGGCCTGCGCGGAGCTGGAGGGCGAGCTGCGTGCCGCCCTCGAGGCCAAGGAGGCCCTGAGCCGGCTGCTGGCCGAGCAGGAGCGCGGGCACGGCCAGGCCCTCGAGGCCCTCCAGCAGCGCCTGCAGGCCGCAGAGGAGGTGGCCATGCGGCAGCTGTCCGCATCGGGGCCTGGCGCCGCCCTCAGGGAGGCCGAGGTCCAGGCCCTGGCCTCCCAGATCCGCGAGTTCGAAGCTGCCCTGCGAGCCAAGGAAGCGAAGATTGCAGAGAGAGAGTTAGAAATCGACTCTCTGTGCCGGCAGAAGTCAGCCCACTCTGCTGAGCTGGAGGCCATCCTGGCTGCCGTGGCCCGCTTCCGCTGCGCCCTAGAGCAGCAGCTCCTGGCGGCCTCTGGGGAGCCCCCCGAGCTGCAGCGGCTCCGGGCGCAGTGTGTCCACCTCAGCTGCCAGCTGCAGGCGCTCAACGAGTGCTTCCTGAGGTCCCAGAAGGAGCCGGACGAGCGGCAGGCGCACGGGGCCCACGTGGCAGGCGGCTCCCGGGGGCGGGCGTCCTGGGGAGAAGAGGCCTCCTGCCACAGAGAGGTGGAACAGGATGTGTGTGGCAGGCGGCTGGCTGAGGCCCCCCACGGCCATGGCGGTAACCCACAGGTGGGCTCCTTCTTCGTCAGGCCACAGGTGGCGCAGCCTCTGTGTGCGGAGAGCTGCGTGCACGTGGGGAGCTGGGGTGTGTCTGGGGAGCTGGGGGTGTATGTGGGGAGCTGGGGTGTGTCTGGGGAGCTGGGGGTGTATGTGGGGAGCTGGGGTGTGTCTGGGGGTGCAGGTGGGGATCTGAGGTGTGTCCGGGGAGCTGGGGGTGCAGGTGGGGAGCTGGGGTTTGTCCGGGGAGCTGGGGGTGCAGGTGGGGATCTGGGGTGTGTCCGGGGAGCTGGGGGTGGGGGTGCAGGTGGGGAGCTGGCGTGTGTCTGGGATCTGAGGGTGCAGGTGGGGAGCTGGTGGGCAGCTGTGCTGTGCTCCGTGTCTGCTGGGGGCCGTCTTCGCGGGGTTGCCCCAGCTCCAGCATGTGCTGACCTGCTGTGCGCACCACTGGTCTCCTGCTCCACGTGTGTGATTCTGGTCCTGAGCTGTGGGCTCTCCCTCGGGGCCTGCTGGCTGGTGCTCCGGCTGCAGAGCTCCTGGGACTCTGAGGTAGCCTCACTGCACTTCTGACTTCGTGATGCCTTTGGCTGTGTGCTCATAAGCATTGTCCTTGTTTTCTCTGCTCATCACAGAGCCCTATTAAGGAGGATCCACAGCTGGACAAAGCCCTGCAGACGTTGACCCGCGCAGGTCTCAGCCAGCAGGACAGCGTGATGTCGGTGCTCGCGGTCTGCCAGCGGCAACTGGAGTCTGAGCTGCTCTTAGTGAAAAAGGAAATGTGCCTGCCTGCAGAGAATGGAGTGTCGGGAACAGCGAAGGTGCCTGGGCATGTTCGGGGGTTGGGGGGGTGGCGCACAGAACACGGCAGCTGGTCACGGGCAGACACCCCCCTCGGCGTCTTTGCCGCGACGGCGCAGGTCATGTGGACTGCGGTCAGGGACGCCTTCTCCAAGTCCGTCACTCTTGGCAGTGCTGCTCAGATCCGTTTTGAAATTTCCCACGTGTTGGATTTAAGCACACATTTCCCATGGTCTAATCAGCTTGTGAAAAGTGAGCAGTCAGTTACTTTTTCCTCATAGTTGATACCAGTAGGATTTAACTGGGCTCCAGGGCTTGTGTCTGGATTTTCCGTGTGAGGACAGTTGCCCACCACTGTGCTGCCTCCACAACCTTCATCACTTGCAAAGGCTTCACATTTATTGCTTGAACCTCAGGTGTTTTCCCTACATGTTTTCACTTGTCCTCCCAGCAAAGAAGAGCAGAGTAATCTACGATTCAACAGTTTTAAATTCTGACCACCAGGACAGAAGCTACAAGAAGGCTGCCTTTTCTTTTCCAGGGTGGGGAGGGTGCGGGTCGGCAGCATCAAATTGTTCCAGAGCTGAGATGTTTGAGAACCAAAAGTGGGCTCGGTTCTGAAGCCTGCTCAGACGTGGGCTCTCGTGAGCCAGTCACCCTGCTGGTGCGGATGCTGCACACTTTGCTAGGTGTTCCAGCCCCTCACCTCCTGGGAGCGCTCCTGGGATGTGCCACGAGCCACGTGCACCATGTTGGAAATTGGAAGATTCTGAATCCCACAGCACACAGGACTCTGGGCCTGGGTCTGCAGTTTTTTGTTTGTTTGCTTTTTCAGTACGCGGGCCAATCACTGTTGTGGCCTCTCCCGTTGCGGAGCACAGGCTCCGGACGCGCAGGCTCAGCAGCCATGGCTCACGGGCCCAGCCGCTCCGTGGCATGTGGGATCTTCCCGGACCGGGGCACGAACCTGTGTCCCCTGCATCGGCAGGTGGACTCTCAACCACTGCACCACCAGGGAAGCCCTGGGTCTGCAGTTTTGATAGAGGAAGCCTGCATCTGATGTCATGTGTTTTACAGATGCCCTCAGAAAATACATTCTGTTTGGAGAGAACCTTTACCTACTCTGTGTAGCAAACTTGTCTCAGCATCCTTGTGATAAGAACATTTCTTTAAATTCTTAAAAGAGAGCTCGGCCCTGGGATATCCTGAGCTGGTCGCCAAATTTTTAGGAGTTACACACTGACAAGGAAATTCCAAATTCATTCCATAAATTACAATTTTGCGTTTTCCAATGTTTGCATATAGAACCTTCCAGGCCTTTTTCCTTAAAAAACCCAAGAAACAAGAAACTTACATCCTCAATAAATTGCCACAGAAATAGGTTATAACAGTTGCCTCTTTTTGTGTTGTGTGTGGCAAAATACATATACAATTTACATCTTAATCATTTTTAAACGTACAGTTCAGTGGTATTAAATACATTTATTTATTTATTTATTTATTTTTTTTGCGGTATGCGGGCCTCTCACTGTTGTGGCCTCTCCCGTTGCGGAGCACAGGCTCCGGATGCGCAGGCTCAGCGGCCATGGCTCACGGGCCCAGCCGCTCCGCGGCATATGGGATCCTCCCGGACCGGGGCACGAACCCGTATCCCCTGCATCGGCAGGCGGACTCTCAACCACTGCGCCACCAGGGAGGCCCAAATACGTTTATAAGGTTGTCTGACCATGCATCTCCATAGCTCTTTTCATCTTATAAAACTGAAACTACTCATTTAAACAGTGACTCCCATTTCCTCCTTCCCCCAGGCCCTGGCAACCACCTGTTATGCTTTCTGTTTCTGTATGATTTTTGAGATACTCTAAGTGTTTACATAAGTGGAATCACACAGTATTTGTTTTTTTGTCTGACTTATGTCACTCAGCATAATGTAATGTCATCAAGGTTCATCTATGTCATAGCAGGTATCAGAGTTTCCTTCCTTTTTAAGGATGAATAATATTCCATTGTATGTATACACCACAGTATGCTTATCCATTCATCTGTCGATGGACACTTGGTTTGCTTCCACTTTTTTTTTTTAATAAATTTATTTATTTTTTCAGCTGCATTGGGTCTTCGTTGCTGCACGCGGGCTTTCTCTAGTTGCGGCGAGCAGGGGCTACTCTTCGTTGCGGTGCGTGGGCTTCTCATTGCGGTGGCTTCTCTTGTTGCGGAGCATGGGCTCTAGGGTGCGCGGGCTTCAGTAGTTGTCACATGCGGGCTCAGGAGTTGTGGCGCACGGGCTTAGTTGTCCGCGGCATGTGGGATCTTCCCAGAACAGGGCTTGAACCTGTGTTCGCTGAATTGGCAGGCAGATTCTTGACCAGCGCGCCACCAGGGAAGTCCTGCTTCCACGTTTTAACTGTTGTGAGTAGTGCTGTTATGGACATGGATGTGCAAATATCTCTTTGGGACCCTGCTTTCAGTTCTTCTAGGTATAGACCCAGAACTAGAGTGGCTGGATCGTATGGTAATTCTACTTCTAATTTTTTGAGGAACTGCAGTAGTGTTTTCCACAGTGGCTCTACCATTTTACATTCCTATTAAAAGTGTACAAGAGTTCCAAGTTCTCCACATCCTCACCAATATTTGTTACTTTCTGGTTTTGTTTTTTTTTTGATAGTAGTCATCCTAATGGGTGTGAGGTGTATCTAATTGTAGTTTTGATTTGCATTTCTCAAATGATTAGTGATAGTGGATATCTTTTCATGTATATGTTCTTCGGAGAGATGTCTGTTGAAGTCCTTTGGCAAATTTTGAATCAGGTTGTATGTTTTTTTGACTGAGTTTTAGAAGTTCTTTATATATTTCTGGATATATTAATTCCTTATTAGGTGTATGATTGGCAAATATTTTTTCCCATTTTGTGGGTTGCATTTTTACTCTGTGGATAGTGCCTTTGTTTTTTGGCTGTGTTGGGTCTCTGTTGATGGGCGCAGGCCTTCTCTAGTTGCGGCGAGCGGGGGCTATGCTTTGTTGCAGTGCACAGGCTTCTCACTGCGGTGGCTTCTCTTGTGGAACACGGGCTCTAGGTACACAGGCCTCAGTAGTTGTGGCACGTGGGCTCAGTAGTTGTGGCTCATGGGCTCTAGAGCGGAGGCTCAGTAGTTGTGGTGCACGGACTTAGTTGCTCCACAGCATGTGGGATCTTTCCGGACCAGGGCTTGAACCTGTGTCCCCTGCATCAGCAGGCGGATTCTCAACCGCTGTGCCACCAGAGAAGCCCCTCTTCTCTTGTGTTTAATTGATTTTTTTAAATGGTGAAATGTTTAAATTCCTTTCTCACTTCTCTTTGTGTATGTTCTTTTGCTATTTTCACATTTAGCATCCTAACATAAAGCGCTCTGACTTGAATTTATACCAGCTTAAGTTTAATAACACATAAAACTCTGTTCCTCTGTAGCTCCATCCCCACTCCTTTTGGTTTTTGATGTAACAAAAAGCCATCTTTATACTTATGTGCCTTTAAACATAAACTAGTAATTCCTTTAAATGCATTAACCTTTTAAATTATGTAGAAAACAACGCGTGGAGTTAGAAACTAAAGTTATAGTAATACTAACTTTTAGACCAATAACTTAGGAATATGTATATTAGTCTCTTAGTTCATGATGAAAACAAAAAGTGCAGTTGTAAACCATTGTTACAATAATGTTAGCTTTTATAACTGCCCATGTATTTACCTTTATTAAGATCTTTATTTCTCCATACAGCTTTGAGTTACTGTCTAGGGTTCTTTCATTTCCCCTGCCAGACTCTCTTGAATGTTTTTTACAGGGCAGGTTTTAGTGGTAACAAGATCCCTCAACTTCTGTTTATCTGGGAATGTCTTAATTTCTAACCTACTGTTGATAGAGCTTTGCTGTATTTAGGATTCTTAGTTGACAGTTCCTTTTCTTTTAGCACTTTGACTATATTGACGTACTGTCCTCTGGCCTCCAAAGTTTCTGGTGGAGAAATCTGTTGATAAGCTTATTGAGCATCCTTTGTATGTGACAAGTCTCTTCTTGCTGTTTTCAAGATTTTCTCATTGTCTTTGGCTTTGTGTAAGTTTGATTATTATGTGTCTTTGCTGTGGGTCTATTTGAGTTCATCTTTATGATGAGTTTGTTGAGTTTCCTGGGTATTTATGTTCATATCTTTCATCAAGTTTGGAAAGTTTTCATTCATTATGTCCTCATATATTCTCTTTGCTTCCTTCTCTCTCCCTTCTTTTGGGACTCCCATTATGTGTATGTTGGTTTGTTCAGTGATGTCCCACAGTTACCTGAGGCTCCACTTACTTTTCTCAATCTTTTTTTTTCTTTTCCCCAGACTTGATAATTTCCATTGTTCTGTCTTCGCATCCACTGAATCTTTCTTCTGCCTTCTCAGATCTACCTTTGAATCCCTTTAGTGAGTTTTTAATTTCAGTTATACTTTTTAACTCCAGAATTTCATTTCTTTTTCTTTATTGATATTTCTATTTTGTTCATGCTTTTTTTTTTTTTTTTTTTTTTTTACTTCACATTTTCCTTAGTTCTGTGAGCATCTTTAAGAAGGTTCTGTTAAAGTCTTTGTCTAGTGGATCCATCATCAGGTCTTTTTCAGGGATGGTTTCTGTAGACTTACTTTTTTCCTATGCCGAGGCCGTACTTCCCTGTTTGTGTTTTTTGTTGTTGTTGTTGAACACTGAATATTTTTAATCTATTCAGGTAAATCTAGAAATCAGACTCTCCCTCTTTCTCAGTATTTACTTTTTTGTTGGTGTTACTGTGTGGTTTTTTTTTTTTTTTTTGGTTGATGTCTCTGTGCTAAGGATCAGCTTGAGATGTAAACTTAAGTTCTCAGATCTTTTCTGAGCCTATGCCTTTACCCAGGCACATGCATTCACTTTAGAATTTCCTCTGTATATGCAGTTATTTTTGAATGTCCTAGTTTTAAATTTTTCCCCAAAGGGAAAAAGAGAAAAATGCAGTGGTGGGGAAAAAGGGGCACCAGTCCTTTAAATCCCCTGGAAGTCACTTCAGCCGGAAGGGCAGGGGCTGGCACAGTTGGGGGCAGGTGCAGCAGCCGTGGCCTCCTGCCTCTCTGCCTGCTCCTCTGTGATCAGAAGCAGCAGTCAGAGCAGATTCCCAGTTTTTGGAGGACGGTGTCCTTTTTGCCCACCCTAGGTCCTGCAAGATGCTCCAGGGACACATGCACCGCTGCCTGCTGGGCCCTGGGGTGGGGGATGGGTAGCTGTTCCTGTGCTAAGAGCTGAGAGCAGCTTAAGCCTCCAAACCTTCCCCTGGAAGTTGCAAGCCTTCAACAGCCTGCAGACTTCCAGACTAGTTACATCAGGCACATCCTGCCAGTGCAGTAGTTGTCCAGGCGGGAGAGGGGTTCCCGGTGCTGCCTGTTCTGCCATCTTTCCAGGAGCCGCTCCAACAGTTGGCTTTTAGGCAATGAGCTTTAAGCCTTGAGTCTGTCTTTCATAGGATTTAAAAAAACTTGAAATCTTAAGAGTCTAGAGGGACAAAGGGCTCATCATGGAATCTCATCCTTAATTGTTCAGACAGTCTCTGAAATTGGCTCGTAAATAACAAATGTGACAACATGTAATTCATTTATTTTACTGTATGCATGTTCTTTTTTACCTGTAGGAGAAGGAAAAACTACTGGAAGATTGTCAGCTGCGGAAAGTTGATCTCATAGATCAGGTGAAACAACTTCAAGAAAAACTGAACCATCTGGTACATTGCATGAGCTTCCAAAACGTCAGGACAGAGGACTTTAAATTTCAACAGGCATTGGAATCTCCACATGTTTTAGAAAATAATGCGAGTGATAGTTCCAGTAACAGTGAAGAAACTGACAGGTCATCTCCTGTTGATGCGTTTAACGTCACATGGGACCTAGTTGACATTATTGGAAATCAGGATTCGTTGATACGAAACGAGGTGCCAGATACTTCCACAGGAGAGCAGGTTGCTTTGCAAGACAGGTCACTCTGCTCACAGGGGAGCTTGTACGGGTGTTCCCATGACCTCTCCCACACCCAGGGGACCAAGCCCTTGAAGAAAGTGCTCAGGACGATGGACCTGTCCTCCTGGAGCTCCCCCGAGGTCGTCAGGAAGGACTCAATCTCTGAGCGCCCCCGCAGCCTGCCCCTCACACCCTGCTCGGATGCCCTGAGCCAGCGCAGTCTGGACACCTCCCTGTGGGACAGGACGAGCACCCAGCTGCTCCAGGCTGACCAGTTGGGGCTGCTTTGTTACCCGGGCGAGTCAGCGGCAGGAACGGCCCCGAAGTGGGCGGGGTCTCTGTTAGCTGCAGACGAGGCCCCCTCCACTGACCACCATGCTCAGCGGGTGCCTGTGGTAAGTGGTCTCCTTGGGTGCTGTCCTGGTTTGGGTCCATGGGATGCCCGAGGCCCCAGTGTGTTCCCACTGGGTTGTGTCTACGTGGACGGCAGGGTCACAGCTGCAGTCATTGTTGGCTCACCTCCTGTTGTGGCCTGTTGGCCAGGCCTGGGTGAGCAGTCCCCTGGTCAGCAAGTGTAGGGACGGTCAGCATTCTGCAGGATGGACCCAAGTCTACTGTCATAGGAACATTCAGAGCACTTTGGTTGTTTTTAAAAATACATGAAAAATACATTACTCTTACTCAGAAATTCACCGCAGGCCTAAGTTTGCTAACTCATACTGGCTTTGGGAAGTATAATCTTAAACCTGTCTTCATGTGTGGTCTGCATATGGGTTCTTTGTCTGGAAGATGTTTTTTAGATTCATTTTCAGTTCTATATCATGTTTAACAGGTTCTACATATAATGTTATTAATTTCAAGAACACTTCAATATATTATTTTTGGGTTAGATTATATTTTATCTAACATAATTTTGAGATTTTGTGTATCTTAGATTAGATAAAATGAAAAATAAATTACGGGCTACGTGTAATTTAAGGTATCCATATACGACCAGCTCATATCCATATGCTGCTACCTCGTGCACAATTTTGAAAATCTGAAATATTTGCCAGTGACTTTTTAAAATATTCCTAGAGAACTGTGGATGGATTTGATTAAATTATTATGAGTGTATGGCCTCGTGTCCACAAGCTGTGAACACTTTGAGTTCTGTGTGGGAAGATGATAAATTCAGGACTTAGCAAGTTTCCCATCTGGCAAGTTTAGTTCCATGATATAACGTGTTATCATTTTATGACCATTTAAACATCTACCTATTTGAACAGGAGAAAGATGTTGAAGATTTTATCATAACGTCTCTTGATTCTCAAGAAAAGTCAAGATCACCTCCTCTTGGGTTAGGAGGAAAAAGCGATGGAAAAAGTGAGTCAGTCACAAACTTTATTTTTACAGCTTCAGAGTATAGGATAGTGCAGAGTCCCTGTGCACCCCTCGTACGTCCCGTGTTAACTTGCCGTGTTGCGTGTGCACACTCTGCCTCTCTCTCTCTCTCTCTCTCTCTCTGTGTCTCTGTGTCTCTGTCTCCCTCTGGGTTTGTGCTCTGTTACTTGAGGACCTGATGTCGTTTTACTCCTGAGAAGATCCCTGTGTATTTCATGGCGTCCAGTCCACGCCAGGACATCTGCCCTGACCCAGGGCAGCATCGCGTCCGCATACTTCACTGCGATTTTGTCCCGTTAGTGCTCTTCACAGAAACGAGCAGTGGCTGCCAGCATGCATCCAGATGTCCTTTGTGGGCTGGAGACTGGTGAGCGCAGGCCCGGTGCCTGGCTTGAGCCTGGACCCCACCAGGGCCGGCTCTTTATGTTCGCGGCAGGTTCGTCAGCATGTGTGCATCTCGTGGGACTCCGTGAGCGCCCTGGCGGTGCCGTGCTCTTCATGTGGGTCAGTTTGGGCTCTGCAGTTGTGTTGCCAGGTTTCATCCTGTTCGTTCTGAATGGCCGATGTCCTGGGTAGGTTTTCGAGACCCTGGGACGTTCTGTCCTCAAGCTCGGACCCCCTTAGCCTCCATTGATGGTGCTTGGTGGTCTTGCCTGGATCCTTGTCACTGTGATGGCTGCCACACCGTGACTTTCTAACCTTATACCTTCTTCTCTAATTGTTAGACTTTTACAAGTCAGTCACCTCAGGGTGTTTTGACTTTTGAAAAGAGTCCCCGTTGGCTCACTGGGTGCTTTTGAGGACACGGCAGCAGTGCGGTCCAGTTCGCTGGCCGTGTTGGCCCTTGCGGAATGGGGCCAACAGCCTTCCAGCTGGTGCTCTCCCTTCTTCCCAGCAGTAGCCACGCGATGTCACAATTCGAGCAGTTCTGTGAGGTGCGTCCCAGGAGCAGCCTCTCGTCCAGCTTCCCTGCTTGGAGTCGTCATTGCCTGAGGATATCATGTTCAACTTTCAGAAGTTCGCTCTAGTATTTATCTATGCAGCACAGCCCACACACCTCCCTTCCCATCGCCCTAAAATGGCCCCACCTGCACTTTCTGCCCCATCACTGCCGAGTGTCTGCACTTCGAGGACGCGTGTTTGCGCGCAGGCGTGCGCTGCCCATAATGGCCTCCCCGCGTCCTGAACGTGGCCCTTGCTTTCCGGGTTGGACCCCCTACAAGTTTCTGGAGACAAAGCATGTGCGGGGTACTTTGTGTGTGAACACGGACGTCTTCCTGATGTCGGCATCTTGGACTTGGGCTTGACCCTGGGTGGGGAGCTGGGTTCCTTCAGAGCGTGGAGCCCGCCGTCCTGGACCCGGGTGTCATGAGAGCAGCGCGTGGTGCCCTGGAGCACGTCCTCCCACCCCGAGAACTCTGCTTCGTCCTTTGGTCATTTCCCCCACGGTTTTGTCTCGTCTGTCTTGTTAATTCTTATTGATCACATATTGGACCTCTTGTACTAATTTTCTCATTTTCTCTTTTTCCATGTTTGTATTCTTGTTCTCATTTCTAAGAGGTTTTTCAGAGCTTTACTTCTTCAGCTTTGTATTAACTATTTTTATTTCTGCTGTTTTAGTTTCTGAGTAGTCCTCTTTCCTAGCCCTAACCCTTGTTTCCTGAACGATACTCCCCTTCTTAGTTCTCTGGGGATGCTCTAATTTTTCTGATGTTTTCTTCTGTTTGCTGCCTTTACTCTGTTTCTTCCACACTTTCTCTGAGTCTCTGTTTCTCTCTGTCTTTTGTGTTTGAATGTTCCTTGGCACGTTTGAGAAGGTAGACTTCTGAGAGGGCAGTCGTGAATGGCTCACTGGATGGCAGCTCTGTGCTCAGAAGGGCCTCGCCGGTGGCTCCATGAGATCCACCTGCCCTTCCCGAGCTGTGTGCTGGTGGGGGTGGTGGGCTCTGCTTTTCCACCGGGTGCCTCCTTCCGTTTTGCAGAGTGTGTGCTTCCAAGCCTTCCTGGACTGGCCACAGTTCAAGGCTCAGGAACAGCTCAGGGAGCTGTTAGGAACTCCTAACCGAGAGGTTAGGAGTTCTATTTTGAGGCCCCTCCCATCAGACAGAGGCTCCTGGAGTCTCAAACTCGAGACTTTGTTGAGGGCTCCACAGCCGGGCTGCCCAGTCCGGGCTTTTCTCCACCTACCCCCAGATCAGGCGTCCCCTGCCCCATGGCCAGGTGCTTTGGGCCTGTCCTCCCGCTCAGCCTCCTCCTCATGTCCTGCTGCCTCTCTCGTCCATCCTCCGAGGCTCTCGGCACAGTTGCCGATTTGCCCCGTCTGTGGGGGGTGAGGAAACACATATCGCGTCTGTGAAAATGAGCTGAGCTGCCCGGAGGGTTTATGTTCAAATCACGGACATTAACATGCTAAATGTACGTTTTCTTACTTAACGTGTGTAGCTCTCATCTTACGTTTTTATGAAACATTTTTACTGTCTGGGGGTGTCCATAGATGTTTCCTTTGGTGAGAGGAGCCTGGCCGTGGCCCTCCCGGTGCTTCGGGGCCGTCCCCGAGGATCGCCACCAGAGTCGCGGGTCTAGGCCCTGACTCTGCGGTGTGTTTCTAGGTGGTGGCACGGGGTTTGGAGAGACACTAAGCCAAGGCTCGGGAAGACCGGGAGCGCCCACTGCTGGTCCTGCAGCGCCTCTCAGCCCCCGGGGGTTCCGACTGCCGCTGGGCGCCAGGAAGGAGAAGGAAGTCCATCCGAAGCAAGTGAAGGTACTGGCCGGCGGGGAGCAGGGGAGGGGGCTCGAGGGGCCTCCGCTCTGGCCCGTCCGCAGCTGCGCTGGCCTCAGCCCTGCTACGACTTTGTGCCTTGTGTAGCGGCTCAAAGGGAGGAGATGCACCACTGTGGCAGGACCGCAGGGACGGTTTCCCAGGTGGGGCCTGGCCAGTGCTCGGGGGCCGCGGGTGCTGTGGCCGGCGGCGGCTCCTCCCGCAGTGCCTGTCACAGCACAGCGCCCAGAGGGCCTGCACGTGCAGCGCTGTCCCGAGTCGCAAGGCGAAACTGGATTGGTCTTCCTGAGTGTCGTTCAGGTGCCAGACCTCGTGACCCTGTTTGGGAAGCACTTGTGGTTTTTGCTTGTTTGGCTTTGGAGGCTTTCCCAAGACACTTTGAGGGTTCTCTTATTCAGATAGTAAGTGTTCCCAAAGGGAACGATTTTGATGTTAAGTAAAATCTTCTCTGAAATTGTATTTGAAATGAAACTGGTTTTATTCCTTTAAGAGTTGAAATTGGAGCAGTGCCTTCTAGCTGTTTTTTCCTTTTTTGCATTCCTCAATTTTTTATATGGCATAAATACTAGAATTCCTAATTTTCAAGGAAAAAGTTTGGTTGTTAATGACAATGTTTCATGCTTAGGCTTTGAGGTTTAATACTTGATACTTAGTTATTAAAAAAGAAAAGAAAGAAAGAGACCCAGCAGAGGCCCTGGAGCCTTTTCCGGAAGTGCTGAGGTGGCAGGAGAGAAAGTCAGGAGCGGCCACCCCGCAGCAGCCTGTTGGGTCAGTCAGCCCGGCTTGTGTGTTCCCTGCCGGCCCCTCCGCTGCACCATCCTCAGTGGGGCGCGGGGGCCACTCGCCGCGGGGCCAAGTCTCAGGAGCCTCGTGCAGTCGCGTCTCTGGCCGCCCTGAGGGCCGGCGACGCTGGTGAAGGTCCGTCACGCTGGGAAGCATGTGTCAGCTGGGCAGACGGGCCCCGCGGGGCGGCTGGTTCACGTGCGGCTGTGAGACCGCAGGCCGAGGCCCCCCTGCGACTCCGCGGTCCTCAGGGCAGAGGCTCCGGGATCTCACGGCCTGACTGTGCCCGTGGCCCGGGGGCCGCTCCATGTCCGTCCTCCTGGCCGCCGTGCGCCCGGTTGGCGAGGGCGGAGGACCTCGCTCGTCACAGCTGTTTTTTTCCAGAGGTGTTTTTCAGAACACCTTTTTTTGTCCTTATTTGAGAAGGTGTTTATGGCCTGCGGCCCGGTCCACTATACAGCCTCCCCGCCTCCCCACCGCTCCTTCCCCGGGGCTGTGATTTGCGTCCGTTCTGTATCACATACGTTGTCTTTAAAGTGAAATTGTTGTAGAGTGTTAAAGATGGCCGCTTGTAAAGTAAACACAGTATACAGTTTAGTGTCTAGCACTTTTATGTTACTGTTTCACGTTTTCGGTCACGTCATTAGAATCAGAGGAAGACCTGTTTCTAGTTAAGTAACTAGTCGTTCTTTGTCGTAGGCCTCTTCGTTGCTACTTTCCTGTTTCCCTAACGTGCCCCTTGCGGGAACCTGTGTTGACACGCTGTGTGAGGACGGTCACAGTCACTTGCGCTCTGCATTGGCCGTAGCACCAGCCGTCCAGAAGGGTGGCCCTGGGTGGGGTGCACCTTCCTCTCCCAGCCTCTGTGGGCAGCACAGAAGGCCGGCGTGCACGTCCCAGGTCCCATGTCCCATCACGCTGTAACTACCACTCCAAATCCTGATGGTGTGGAAGACCCCTTCCTGTGCTCACGTATTCTGGGCGCCCCCTGGGGCATGAGAGGGCTGCAGTGGCCAGTAGCTGGCCTGGTACCATCTGCAGGTGCCTTTCCCCCGAGGTGTCCCTGTGCAGCTCTTGGGTCTCGCTCCTGGTGGGGAGCTGTGGTCCCGGGAGGGCCGGGGAGGTGCCTGGCATCTTGCTGACTTGGCTGTGGATTTCCCTGAGCTGAGCATCTTCTCTGAGGGAGCAGGCGGGATGGCTGGATTGTGGGGCCTTTGCTGGAGCAGCTCGCACAGAAGTTCACTCGTTCAAAGCTGGTTTACTTGTCTGTGACAGCTACAGGGAGGAAGGTTTGAGAACCTCATGGTCAGAGCAGCAACTCTGGTCTCTGGTGCAAAGGCTGTGGGGGCAGCCTGGTGAGCCTTGGCGGGTGACAGCGGGGCAGTGACGGTGAGAGGTTTCCAGCTGCTTCTCCTCCTTTCTGAGATGTTTGTCCGTTTCAGGCTTTGCTGCAGATGGTGTGTGACGAGAGCCACCACATCCTGGCCCTGTCCGAATACCGTGGACCCCCGAGCGTCCTGAGCAGGGGCGAGCCCAGCGCTCCCCTCGACTGCCCCACGATGGGGGGCCAGGGCCTGCTGGAGGCAGCACCAGCTCCCAGGGAGCATCCCACCCCAGGACCCCCAAAGGGGGAGAAGGTACAGGCCTTCTAGATACAGAAGAGAAGCAGTGGGCATGGACCTGGTCGAGGGCTTTCCTGGGCCCAGAAGTGGGAGTGGAGGAGCCGGAGGTGGGCCAGCGGCAGGCGGGGGAGCCGTGCCCGGGCAGCCACCCCCCACCCACAGTGCCTGGGCTCCAGCCTCCAGGAGAGGCGGCGGGGAAGGGGCCGTCTGGAGCCCTGCAGGGGGGCTCTTGGTGGAGAGAGGGGTATGGGGGCCGGGCCGAGGGGCAGCATGGAGGTGAGGGCCAGGTGCTGAACCGTGTGCAAGGAAGCCAGCCGGCCGTGGAGGGTGGACGGAGCAGTGAGCAGACCCCCAACTTTAAGGGGAGGGAGCAGGTGGGCCCAAGCAGGTGGCCACGGGGCAGCCAGCCCATGCATGGCCCGTATAGACACCGCCCCCCCTGCGTGGACACTAACCCTAACCCTGCACACACACATGCACACACACCCCGCCCCTGCACACACACGCACGCCCCCGCCCCTGCACACACACACACGTCCCCCCGCCTCTCACACACACATGCACACACACACCCGCCCCTCACACACACGCTCATGCCCCCCACCCCTCACACACGCACATGCACACATGCACACACCCCACCTCTGCACACACACATGCCCCCGCCCCTGCACACACACGCACACACCCCCGGCCCTGCACACAAACACGCCCCCCGCCCCTCACACATACACACATGCACACACACACATGCCCCCGCCCCTGCACACACACGCACACGCCCCCGCCCCTACACACACACACGCACATGCCCCGCACATGCACACGCGCAGGCACACGCACACACACTGTCTCCACCACTCAGGGCCTGGCCTCCCCTGGACCCGGGGCTCATGTGCAGCGGCCGGAAGAGAGATTTGCTTTCTGACATTCACTCTGTCTTACCTCCCCGTTGTGTTGGGGGCGGTTCTCTGCCCAGAGCTGGCTCCTCATGCCCCTAGGCGGTCATGGGTGTCCGTGTGTCCCCGTAAGTCGGGGTGGGTTCTGTTTGAACCTGCAGAATGCGTTTATAGGGACATGGGCTCTTTGTTTCGATATTTTAGGAACTTTCCAACGTGGGCCTCGACTGGAGAGGGGAATTTCTGCAGATTGTCCAAGAGGCCTTTGAAAAGGAGCGGGAGATACTGAGAGTCGAGCTGTGGCCCCGGCCCTGTGGCTCAGGCCCTGGGGGCTGCGGCTCCCTGTTGGAGAGGCTGGAGAAGATGGTCCAGGAGCAGGTGAGCTCATGCCTTGGCTTCCCCCCGGAGCCCACCCTGACACACAGGGTGACGGAACGTGTTTCACCCGACCTTAGAGCAAGGCAGTGACTGAGCAGCAAATCCTGCTGCAGTCCACAGATAACACTGTGTTTTTATGCATGAATTCCGTGAAGTGGAAAACTCTGTACATTTATTTATCTTCCTTCAGGATCTCACTCTGTTCTGGAAATAACTGGCCTTTCCTTGAAAGCAAAAGAGCAATTCTAGGCGGCCCAGCTCCAGGCTGTGAGCGCTGAGCCCAGGGTTGGAGGGTCGGCACCGCGAGGGCTGTGGGAGCCTGCTCCCCGCCAGTTCCCTCGTAAGAGAGGGCAGGGTGCATGGCGAGCGTCGACCAGGCCCAGCAAGCGAGACCAGGGTGCTGGGGACAGAGCTGCGTGCGGTCTGAGGGCTCCAGGGCCACCGTGCCCGCGTTCATGCCGCACAGTTGTCCCCCGCATCCTCCTGTGGCAGCGATGCCGTGAGCAGGAGCTGCGGGGCAGGAGCTGCTCTTGCCTGGCACGCCAGCCCTCAGGACCCCCTTCTTCTGCCGTGTCTTATGTCCCCCTGCCCTGATCCCCTGCCACCCCATCTGCAGGGGGACCTGCAGGAGAGGTCCTTGGAGCACCTTCGCCTGTCGGACAGGAGCAGCCTGATGTCCGAGATCCAGGCTTTGCGCGCCCAGCTGCGGATGACGCACCTGCAGAACCAGGAGAAGCTGCAGCAGCTGTGCGTGGCACTGACCAGCGCGGAGGCCCGCGGGAGCCGCCAGGAGCACCAGCTGCGGAGGCAGGGTGGGTGTGGCCTCTTGGCTTCGGCCCCGAAACGTTTATCCTGACACTCACCTGTCGGGAGGTGGCAGGCAGGTCAGCGAGCCCCTCGCTGATTCCCCAGGTCACCGAGTGCAGAATGCATGCCGGTCAGGGTGGAGGCCTTGCCCAGCATCCCGTGCTGGGCGCCGCAGGCCCACGTCCACGAGGGTCACTGGGGCTCACAGGAGGCTGAAGCGGCCTGCAGCAGGTTTCTGAGTTTGATTTAAACTCCGGGACTTTTACACAGACACTCCTGTCATCTGCAGGGAGAGAACACTTTATCTTATTCTTTCTTCCCCGTCTCCTCTCCTCCTGTTCTTGCCACTTGCCCTGGGGATGCTCTGAGTGCTGAGTGAGGGCTTGACTCGTCCCGTGGGGCAGCCTGCCTTCGAGGCCCAGCCTCGGCATGGCGCCTCACGCTGTGCAGTTCTGGGCTGGATTCGCTCGTATTTTGCATCTGTGTTCATGAGGGTCCTGGCCCATGGTTTTCTTTCTTCTGGTTTCAGTTCCTGGAGGAGTGGGTGTGTCTGCTCCTAGTTCTGGGAGGCTTCTCCGCGAAGCTGCCCGGGCTGGGTGGGCTCCATGGAGGTCCGTCTCAGCCCAGCTCCAGCCTCTGCCCTTGGGAGACCCCGGGCCTGAACATCGCAGGGGTCGAGAGGGCGTGTGCCCCCGCTACCCCGGAACCCCACTGCGTCACATGGCCTGCACGGCTGCGTGGTCCCGCCCGCTCTCTGCCCGTGTGTCTCTCTCTCTCGATGCTCACCGGCCCCGAGGGCGAGGCTGGCGGGGGTGTGAGCAGAAGGCGCGTGTCCCGAGTATCTTGGTTCCATCAGAAACAGCGGCTTCTGGGTCATAGAAGCTTCCTGTCCCCCCAGAGTGAACACATCCCGTTCCTTTACTGGGTTGTTACTGATTTGATAACTCATTTGTGCGGCTCACTTTGGACTTGTAAATAATGCTATTTTAATTCATTTAATCTCTTTCTTAGTTGAGTTGTTGGCGTATAAGGTTGAGCAGGAAAAATGTATAGTAAGCGACCTGCAGAAAACCCTGCACGAAGAACAGGAGAAAGCAAATAACGTCCGGAAGCTGCTGGTGGTGGAACAGAACACAGTCAGAGATCTGAAATCTGAGCTCTGCGAGTGTAGACAGGACAACGAGCGGCTGCTGAAGTCCCTCAACGAGGTGCAGAAGGAGGTCCTTCAGCTGAGGTGCGGCCCCCGGCAAGGCTCTACCTTCTAGCCCCGTCCTGCCCTCAGGCTTCTGGCCGAATAATGATGGAAGTCATGTGGCTCCTGCCACGTTCTTGGCTTCACAGTGAAATTTGCCGTCCGGAGCCGCGGTTTGCCCGGCTGTCGCGATGGGTGTTGGGATGGAGCCTCTGCCCCCACAGGCTCGTGGGGGCTGCGCACACCGCAGGGCCCGCCCTCCCTGCCCTGGGAGCCCGGGTGCTGGCCGGCGTCCCCTTGAGAGCCTGTGTCCCCTCACAGGTCGGTGCTGGACAGTAAGGAGGATGACCTGCAGGCCGCGCTGCAGCAGCTGGAGGCCGAGCGCACCCAGGAGCGGGCCCTGCAGAGCCGGCTGGAGGAGGAGCGGCTGCAGCGCCTGCAGAGGGAGGGCCAGAGCGCCAAGACCCTGGAGGTGACGTGCGCGTCCACGATTGTGCCCAGGGGCCAGGGCTTGGGGCAGCGACGGGGCTACACCTTCAGGGCTCAGAGGGTCCCTGCACGTGCGGCCCCCGCCTCCGGGCATTCGCTTCTGTGAGGGCAGTGCGGCCTCAGAGCCGCGTGGGGGCCCCGCCTGTGCGCAGGGGAGGCCTCGGGCCGGCCCCCTGTGTGGCAGCCGTGTGGCCACGCGCAGCCGTGCCCCGTAGGCCGGGCTGAGCCGAGCACCATGACGGGGTCGAGGGCCCGCCCTCCAGCAGCACCGCAGCCCCCGACTCAGGGACGGAGGTGAGCCTGGGACGTGGCACTGCGCTCAGAACAGCGCCTCATCCACGAGGACGGCCGGCGGAGCCACGAGAAGAGGGGTCATGGCTCGTCCTCCTTTTGCCCAAAGTATAGCGTCAGAAGCTCTAGCTGCGGAAGCTGTGTAGACGCTCTTGCTCTGGCTTTGACTGGCCTCGTCTCACTTTTCCCCGATGCAGGAGTTAAGGGCGTCTTTGGAGAAGCAGCGCGCTCAGAGTAACCAGCTGTGCGTGGCGCTAAAACACGAGCAGACGGCGAAGGACAACCTCCGGAAGGAGCTGCAGATCGAGGCCTCGCGCTGCGAGGCGCTGCTGGCGCAGGAGCGTGGCCGCCTCTCGGAGCTGCAGCGGAGCCTGGAGGCCGAGCAGGGCCGCTCCCGCGAGCTGTCCGAGGCCCTGCAGCACGAGCGCCTGCTCACGGAGCGGCTGAGCCGGCGGCCGCAGGGCAGGCAGGCGCAGCCGGCTCTGCTGCAGAAGCTCAGGGGCTGCGAGGCCCGCGTGCTGGAGCTGGAGGTGGCGCTGGAGGCCACACGGCAGCGAGCCCTGGAGGCTGAGGCCCACGTGCACCGCCAGGAGGTGGAGAGGGAGCAGGAGGTGAGTGCGGCGCTGAGTCCTCGCGTGGAGACCCCGCCGAGAGCGCGGGGGAGCTTAGAGCAGCCAGGATGGCAGCGCAGCCGAGGCCGAGCCGAGCGGACACGGAGAAATGGAGCAGGTGGCAGAGAGACAGGGAGACGCCGGTGAGCCCGCCATGGCCGGAGGGCCTGTCCTGGCTCCGGGCTGTCCCTTGGTTTGGTCAGCGCGGCCTCGCAGCAGGCTGGAAGTCGGGAAGCACGCGTCCTCCGACCTTGTTCTTTCCCAAGGTGGTTTTGGATCCTCGGGGCCCCTTGCGGTTCCGTGTGCACCTGAGGATCGGCTTTTCCGCTTCTGCGTGAAGGCCCTTGGGATCTTGGTAGGAATCACACTGAATCTGTAGATCGCTTTGGGGAGTGTTGTCTCCTTAACAATGCTGGGTCTTCCCATCCGTGAAACTGGAAGGGCTCTCTGTTTGTTTAGCTCCTTATTTTCTTTCAATAATGTTTTGTCACTTTCAGGTGATAAGCTTTGTGTTTCTTTTGTTAAATTTATTCCTAAATATTATTTTTTTGATGCTGTTGTAAATGGAGTTATTTTTTACTTCCGTTTTCAGGTTGTTGCGAATGTGTAGCAATGTGGGTGATTTTCACACCTTGATCTTGTGTCCTATAACCTTGCTGAACTGGTTTATTATTAGTTCCAATATTTTTAACAGATTCTTTGGGATTTTCCATATAGAAGATCATGTTTTCTGCAAATAGACATAGTTTTACTTGTTCCTTTCCAACCTGGATGCCTTTGTCTCTTCTCCTTGCCTGACTGCCCTGGCCAGAACCCACAGTGTGTGAGGGCAGGCGTCCAGCCTGTTTCTTGATCTTGGGGGAGCAGTCAGTGTTTTACTGCTGAGTGCGATGGTAGTTGTGCCCTTTTTGTAGATGCCCCTTATCGGAGGAGATTCCCTTCTATTTTTAGTTTATTCAGTCTTTTCTATTTTTTATTTTTAATCATGAGAGAGTATTGGATTTTCTTTTTCAGTGTCTTTTCAGATTTATGGGTTTTGTCCTTCTCTTGATATGATATAGGACATTGATTTTCGTATATTCAGTCATCCTAGCACTCTTGGGATGCATCCCACTTGAATTTGGTGTATAATTCTTTTTTAAATAGTGTTGGATTCAGTTTGCTAGTATTTTGTTAAGATTTTTGCATTTATATTTATGAGAGGTATGTTCTGTAGTTTTCTTTTCTTGTGGTGCTTTTGGTTTTGATATCAGGAAGATCTTGGCCTTGCAGGATGGGCTGGGAAGTGTTCCCTCCTTTATTTTTTGGATGGGTCTTAATTTTAGATACATTATACATTGACCAAAAGCATTTGTTTCTGAGGAAATTATATCCTGTGTTTTCTCGTGGATTGACCTTCATTTTGCTCTCTTTAAAAATATTTTTTAGAACTTCAAAAATATTACCTTTATTATTGCTTTTTGGGGGTTTTGGGAAATTATAAAAAGCTCTTAAAATGCACAAGGAAAACCAATGGCCTGGTCTTTTTAATGGTTAGGCTGCCATGAAATCGTCAAGAAATAAATATTAGTGAGATATCATTCACATGCTACTGAGTTCACCAATTTAAATTGCACAATTCAGCCGTTTTCAGTATATTCAGAAGTTGTGCAGCCTGATATCACTGCAGTCAATTTTAGAACATGTTCATCACCCACAAGGGACCCCTGGGCCTGTTAGCGGGGACCCAGCCCCTGGCACCCACTGGTCTACTTTCCATCTCTGGATTTGCCTCTTCTGGTCGTTTTGTGTCAGTGGAACCACACGGTATGTGGCCTTCTTCTGTGTCTGGTTCCTGCCATGGGGTTTTCAAGGCTCACGCGTGTTGTGTGTGTAATGATTCGTGTTTTTGGTGGGGTTAAACAGCCTGGAATGCAGTCGTGTTTCATCACTAGAGATCGTGGAAGTGGAGGAATCGTTTGGGGCTGTGGCAGAGGCCGGGGGTTTCCTGACGGAGGCGGCTAGAGTCACGGCCCTGGGTGGGCCTTGGTCACTCGGGACCCCCAGAGCGTGTTCCAGGTTTTTTGTGCCTGTGGGGGGAGAGAGGTTTGTTGTCTTCATGTGCTTTGCAAGGGGCTTCCCAAACCTTATCTAGAGTCTTCTGCCAAACCTTTTTATTTAATTTTGGGTTTTTTTTCTTTTGTTTTTCTTTATTATTTTTTTGTTTGTTTTTAGTTTGTTTTTGGTTTGTAAAAATGTAACGTGATTGCTTAAAAAAAATACAAAGTGTTTTCCAAGTCAAATTAGTAACTGTCCTTCATGATGCACCTTGATATGTATTTTTCTTTCTTAAGTATGTTGTCCTTTTGGTGTTATTTTTACTGTAGGTAGTTAACTTGATCTGGGTTATGGGGTCTTTTTCTGGCCGTAGTGGCCCGGGCCTCTGATAGTTATTTCAGGGCCAATTTCATCTTTTTAAAACAAAATAAACCAGTGGGTCTCTTGGTTTTGTTACTTTCCTCATCTGGAAAATAGATCAAAAAGGATCACAGTTTCCTGAGGAGGCTCGAGCACTGAATGGGGGTGATGCCGGGAAAGGGCGGGAGCGCTGGGTGGGAAGCAGGCCTGGTCCGTGTGCGGCCTGAGGGGTGGCTGGGCCGGGCCTGTGCCCGCTCTGCCGTGCCTGCTTCCGCCCTGCCCGGCCTGGCCGTCTTTGTTTCCCTGGATCCGCCCCCACCCAGGCGTCACCCCCGGGGTCAGCCCCCTGCTCTCCGAGCCCCCGCCGCGCCCTGAACTTATCAGCACGTGGAGTGGTTCCTGTCGGTGGTCCGCTGTCTCCCTGTGGAGACTCGGGTCCTGGGTGTGGGGCAGGGAGCGGCCTGGCCGGCTGGGTCCCCTGGCATCTCCGCAGTGAAGGGCGGGGATCGCGAGTGGGGGGCACAGGGCCTCCTGAGACTCAGGCCCGCCTTCTCGGTGCTGAGCACCCACTCAGTGCCCGCATGCGTGCTGAGGTGGGGGGCTGGGCTCGGGCTGTGGCTCATCCCGTCCCGGGTCCCGTCCCGGATCCCCGGGGTGGGGGGACCCTGACACCACATTGCGCCCAGAGCCCCTGTATGGAGCGTGTTGGGGGTTGGTCGGTCGGGGCCCGGGGCCGGGCCGGGCAGCCCCTGCGCTGAGCTTCTGGCTCCGGTCTCCACCCCGGACCGTGTGTGAGGCTCGCTTCTGTTTTTCACCGTTGCTGACAGCGGGAGTTAGAGCTGCAGCGCCAGCGGGACGAGCACAAGATCCAGCAGCTCCAGCGGACGGTGAGGGAGCTGCAGGCGAGGGAGGCTGTGCGCCCCTGCCCGGAGCCCGATTTGGAGCCCGAGCGCCCCCGGGAGCAGCAGCGGGGCCTAGAGAAGGTGCGGCAGCAGCTGCTCTGTGCTGCAGGGCTTCTGACCAGCTTCATCAACCAGACAGTGGACAGGCGAGTCTCTCGGGACTGACCCGGCCGTATCCCCAGCACCTCTGATGTTGAGAAAAATTCTGAGTGGGGCGTGTCTTTGATTTTGGGTTCAGGTTTTAATGAAACAGACTCTGTTTCTCATCCCACGTGTGTGGATGAATTCGTGGG
Organism: Mesoplodon bidens; assembly: GCF_964165515.1. Taxonomy (NCBI): domain Eukaryota; kingdom Metazoa; phylum Chordata; class Mammalia; order Artiodactyla; family Ziphiidae; genus Mesoplodon; species Mesoplodon bidens. The sequence continues at coordinate 858,935 of NC_138161.1, read as the reverse complement.
CAGTATTCTCTTGAAAGATGATGGCAGCCTTGTGGTCTTCGCATTCTCATATGACAGGAAATCCAGGTGTCTTTCAGATCAGGTCTCTCCATGGCCCTTTACCATTGCTCACCACCCAGAGGGTCTGGCCCAAGGCCAGCCCCCCTCCCACCCGAGTCCCCCAAGGCAGGGCTGGTGCCCGGTGTCTGTGCAGCGTTTGCCTCGCCTGACACCCTGGCCCGCTGCCCACGGGGCCAGGATGCGTCTGCCTGGTCAAGGACCCACGACCCTGCTGTTTGGCGGGAACCAACGTTGATTTGCCCCTTTCTGAGCACACGGAAGCTCAGACCATACAGCTCCCTTGTCTGTAATTGGGTTTAGTTAATGGAGCAGCAAAGTCTTGCTTAGGGACAGCGTTTCAGTAGCTGACTCAGAGTCCCAGCAGAGAGCAGCCGGGGAGGTGGACACACTGAGGGAGCCTCTGTGGTCAGTGCTCAGTGGCTGGAGGCTTCCGGGCTTCACAGACTACCCGCTTCCAGGCCGTGCCACCTCCCGGCTGCCACAGTCACCGCCGGGCTCCCCAGGCGCTACACGGAGTGCCTGCCGCCCGGGACCCACACGCACCTTCTGAGTGTCCGTGTGCTTCTCCAGGACCATCAGTGATTGGACGTCGTCAAACGAGAAGGCGGTGGCGTCCTTGCTTCACACGCTGGAGACGCTCAAGTCTGAATTGGGCGCGTCCAGCTCCTGCCGGGTGAGACCAGCTTTCTTGTTCACTGCGGCCGGGCCTGCCTCCCGCCTCGGCCTGTTGCGTGGTTGGCTCAACGCACTGTTCCTGGTGCCCACGGGGGCGCTGATCTGTCCCGCTCGTGGCCGACGCCCCGGCCTGTCTGCCGCTCACGCACTTGTGTTGAGGCTCTGGGCTGGAAATGAGCTGCCCGTCAGCAGCGTCGGGGGTGCTTCAGGAGTCCTGACTGCTGCTGTGATTTCCCGACAAACTTCCGTGGCGGTTAGGACGTCGTGATGTCTGTCGTGGAAGCAGCACGCAGCGCAGGCAGCAGGAGAGCTGACCCTGCCGGTGTCCTGTGCCCGCTGGGGCCTGGAAAGGACGCGCCTGTTTAACAAAACATTTTCTAATCTTGTTTTCTCCTCAAGAAGAAAACGACGGTGGAGCTGCAGGTCCAGCTGGTGGACGTCCTGCTGAAGGACAACGAGTCCCTGAGCAGAGCGCTCAGCACGGTGACGCGGGAGAGGGCGGAGTTGTGCAGGGCCGTGTCCCGGCTGGAGAGGACCCCCCGGGCCCCGAGGACTCCGCAGGAGGGCTGCACGCGCAGGGTACGTGTCCTGGGGCCCCGGCGGCTGCAGGCTGGGTTCGATTTGCTTATATTTTGGCGTACGTTTTTGTATCTGGCTTCATGTGGGATGTTAATCTGGAGGGTTTTAGTCATTGTCTTTGGTCTCGTCCTTATGAAATGAGTTGGGACGTGTTCCCTCCTGTTTTCTGGAAGAGATTGTGTAGAGCTGGTATTCATTTCTTCCTTAAATGTTTGTGTAGATGCACCAGGGAGACCATCCGTGCCTAATGTTTTCTCTTCCGGAAGGTTCTTTGTGCAGGGCTTGGTGTCTCTGGTGCTCCTGGGCAAGGTGCCCTGTCAAGGCCGGGCAGGTCCCGTTGGCAGTTACCAGAGGGCGGTGGTGCGTCCCCAAGTGGGGCCTGTGTCTTCTCAGTTCTGTCCAGTTCCGCTTTGTCTGTCTGAAGTGCTGTGGGGTTAAGGGGGCTCCTGTGCTCACGGGGCCCAACCGCCGGCAGACCCGTGGCCCTGTGCCTCGTCGGGAGGGACTGTAAAGGCGAGAGGTGCCGTTGGCACCGAGCACGGCCGCCTGCTCCCCTGGGGGCTCCTTGTTCAGAGGGCGCCCGGGGTGGACTAAAGCACCATCACCTGGAACGCTTTGTCCTTCGCCTGGAAGGTAATGAATCAGGAAATGAATGTGATGAGTGAGCGAGAGGCAGGCTGAGGGTGGACAGACTGGAGCACCTTCTCCTTTGTGTCGGGGTGACTTCTGCTGGAGTGTCTTTCCCCAGGAGAGGCCACAGGCTCTGTTAGAACCGGGCAGCGTGGTCTCTTCCTTCTGCCTCAGCAGGGACGTCACCCAACTCATCACCTCCCTCTTCCGGGTCCTGCCCTGAGTTGTGGGCGGCGCAGCCAGGCTGCCTTGGCGGCAGCTGAGCATGTGGCCCCGGGAGTGCTCCGAGCTGGCCTTGGCCTCGGCGACAGGCGGTCCTGGCTGTCCATTGTGGGCAGCAGCCTTGGCCCTCCCTGTGGGGCCCTTCGTCTGTTCTTGTGTCCACACCGGAGCTCTGGGTGCTCAGCACAGCGTGGTGTCCAGGCCACGCTGCCAGTGTTGGGACACGTGGCCTGGTCACGACATCCCCTCTGTGCGGTGTGGGCCCCTCCTGAGGTGTCCAGGCTGTGTGGCTCGATGGCGCTTGAACAAAGCTGGTGTCCACGCCTGCCAGGGGCAGCATTTCTAGGGCCAGGGAGGACAGGGGTGTCTAATAGGCTTAAAGCTTTGAATTCAGGGTGATTTCTCAAATGTGAGGGTTTTGTTTTTAGTAAAAATATGCCTTTTGTACAATCATACTTCAGTAAACGGTGTGTAGCAACCACACTTGAGTGTAATAAAATAATCACATAACAACCAGGACATCACTGAGAAGAGGCTGAAGAGGGACCCAGGTGGCCGGCACCTGCCCCAGCCCAGCCGTGTCCAGAGGGCACAGCATGGGGCGGCTCGTTCCTGGGAGCGGTCACCACTGTGCTCTCAGCCCCTTTTCTTTTCTTTTCTTTTCCCCTCCTTCCCTCCCTCCTTCCCTCCCTCTCTTCCTTCCTTCCTTCATTTTTTTGGCTGTGTTGTGTCTTTGTTGCTGCGTGCGGGCTTTCTCTAGATGCAGCGAGCAGGGGCTACTCTTCATTGTGGTGCGTGGGGTTCTCACTGTGGTGGCTTCTCTTGGTGCGGAGCACGGACTCTAGGCGCGGGGGCTTCAGTAGTTGTGGCACATGGGCTCAGTAGTTGTGGCGCACGGGCTCTAGAGTGCAGGGTCAGTAGTTGTGGCGCACGGGCTTAGTTGCTCCGCGGCATGTGGGATCTTGCTGGACCAGGGCTCGAACCCATGTCCCCTGCACTGGCAGGTGGATTCTTAACCACTGCACCACCAGGGAAGCCCTCAGCCACTTTTCTTGAGATGCTCTCCTGGGAGAGCAGCTGTGTAGACACGCTGTCTGTGGTCACTGCAGAGGTTGGACAGGTCTGCGTGGAAGCAGGACAGGATGGTCTCGCCAGGCTCAGCACGACACCCAGACCCAGCACTGCCCACGCCAGAAGCTGGCGCCTGCAATGCCAAGGTAAGACCAAGCCCGTGGGCGGTGTTAGGTGTGCAGACACCGTCTCATGGCTGCTTCTTACTTGTTTAAGATTTATGTTTCTCGGCAAGTTTTAGGTTCACAGCCAAATTGAGGGGAAGGTGTGGATATTTCCCGAACCCTCTGCCCCACCATCCACTTCCCCCCAGGCGGTGCGTGTGTTGCAGTCCATAGACCCACGGCGTCACGTTGTCATCGTGTGCGGGCTGCTCTTGGGGCCATACGTTCTGTGGGTTTGACAAGTGTAAGATGACAAGTGTCCACCACAACGGTGTCATGCAGAGCATTTTCACTGTCCTAGAGATCCTCTCTGCGGTACCCGTGGCACTTTCTAATATCCTGGGTTAAGGGGTGAAAGTCTTGGTGCTTGAATTACAGATGATAGTGTCCATAGTCTGGAAAAGCCTGGAGCCCACACCTCAGTCAGCGCTTCTGATGGTGAGGCCTGAGCTGTGGGTCTCTCTGGAGGGAAAAGCCGTATTAGGATATGGACACCAACCTCTGCCTGTGACCGCAGGTCTCGCCAACGCCTGATGCCCACAGACCTGTGATGGGACCCCCACCTGCCCCCAGTTTGGTCCGTGCTTAGTGGTCTGATTCCTGGGCCCTCGCGGGGCTCCTCTGATGCTGGTGAAGGGTCGTCTGTGCTCTGCGTTTTGTCAGATAAACAAGATCCAACTCTGAACTGCAAGGTTGTTGCTGGTTATAGATGTTGTGCGGAGCTGACCGCTGTGATAATTTGCTGAGGAAAGAAGTCTGGTTCTTTTTAAAGCACCTGGTACAAGTGTGCTATGGAGACTTGTGAGAAGGATGTCTTTGTCCTGTGGTTAAGTTTCACTGTTTTTTCTTTTTCTTTTAGATGGAAAAATTGTACCTGCAGTATCTGAGAGCAGAGAGCTTTAGAAAAGCCCTGATTTATCAAAAGAAGTATCTTTTGCTGTTGATTGGTGGATTCCAGGACTCTGAACAAGAAACACTCTCCATGATCGCCCACTTGGGAGTATTTCCTTCCAAGGCAGATAAGAAAGCGGTGGCGGCTCGCCCTTTTACGAAATTCCGCACTGCCGTCAGGGTGGTGATCGCTGTCTTAAGGTACCGCCGAGGCACGTGCCTCCCGTCTGCTTTGGGGTCGTTTAGTCTTTGAAACGCTACAGTTGTTCCCTTTTTTAAGATGAATGATATTTGAGGCCTTAAAATATAGACGACCCTTGTCTTCCGGAAACCCTGCTGTGTCGAGCTGCGCCTTCTAAGGTGGAAGGGTTGAGGGTTAGGGTTAAGAGTTAGGGTTAAGGGTTAGGCTCGAGGTGCCTCTATTGTAAACAAAGCCTTCCCCTCAGTGGTGTTCTTATGATGGCAGACGTGTCTGATTGAGCTTAACACTGCATTTCACTTCTTCGTGTTTCAGTTTCTTGTATTTCAGTCAAATTTGTGTTTCATAAAGGGTGCCATGTGCACAGGAGCACATGCTGTGGGCCCCCCAGCGGGGAGGTACACCTGACCCCTAAGTGTCCGCCTGGCCCAGCCCAGCCCAGCTCCAGCCATTAGGCATGCAGGGCGCCACTTTGGAGTACGGATGGACTCCCTGGTGTGATAGGGAATTCTGACTATTTCAAAATTAACAGTGATGAAAATCTATTTTATTTTATAATTTTAAAATCTGCTGTATTTCTAAAAATGTTTGTCCCACTAAGAATTGTGCCACTGTGTCTGCTCTGGTGCCCACGGAGGTGCCTTTTCTGGGCCACGCTCACCTCCGTCTGCGGGACCAGGCACAGCAGGGTGGGCTGGGCCCCCTCGGCCTTTCCCTGGACTGCACCACAAAAGGCAGTGTGGGTCCCATTGCCCTCAGAGACCCAGCACCGCACACAGTCCAGCCGCACACTTGCCAGGAGCCCCCGCGGGGTGGAGGCCTCCCCCGGCCTCCGGGCACTTAGCGCCCTCCCTCCCTCTGAGTTCTCCGGACCACAGACTGTCCACCCACCTGCCTGTCACTCTGTCTGTCACCTGTCTGTCCGTCCGTCCGTCCATCTGTTCTGTATTTTCGGAGAACATGCCCCGTGCCAGGAAGTACGTCAGATGCTGGGTTGGGGCGGGGAGAGCCCCAAACCCTGCCTCCGTCTTTCTACCAACACGAAGTGGAGGTGCCTCCTGGGCCTTGGGTCTCAGAGGCAGCAGTGCTGTGAGGGAGCTGCTGGGGGCCGTTGAGGAGAGGGGTCTAGGGACCCCTACACCGCTGTACCTCCCGTCACCACGCGGAGGGCGAGGGTCTCCATTTCCCCCAGCTGTCCGGGGCCCGTCAAGTGTGTTAGCGACGGAAGGGAGTGTGGTGAACCAGACAGACCCCAGTTGTCGGGTCTGGGAGTGGAGGGGCAGGGTCGGGGGCGCGGGGGGCCCAGGGGCCGGGGGCGGGGGCGGGAAGGTGCTGGTGATGCCCGGGTAGCGGGCCGCGCTCTCACTCCATGGTCCCATCACGTCTGGATTTTCTTGGTTCTTTTCACTCCTGTTTTGCTCTAGTTCTCAATGTTTTCTATCTTTTTTTGTAGGTTACGCTTTTTGGTTAAGAAATGGCAACAAGTAGATGGCAGAGGAGCCCTAGCGCCAGGCCGAGCACCCCGCCCAGGTACCCCCCTATGCCACCCCACCCATGGGCTTCTTCAGTGCCCGCCTGGTGGGAGATCTCAAAGGAGAATAAGAAACCAGTAATTCAGCCAGTGCGCTTGTCAGGAGGCAAAGGGTTTTTGAAGGAAGGTGGTTTTTATTTTGGGAACAAGCACAAGCTTATACAATTAACGTTGATGAATAAAAGTGGTTCAGAGGAGCGTAATAATGATTGAAAAATACAGAAATGCTAAATGTATCGACCAATAGCTTATTTTCAATACAAAGTCTTTTTTAGTCTCCCAAGTGGAGTGACGTTCTGCTTCACACTGTGCACGTCTCCTGGGAGCACCTCTGCCTCAGTCCCGTCCAGGCTGTGGTTGTCCTCTGCCCCGTCTGACGGGCCGCTACCCAGGTGTAGCCGGGCTGCCTGGGGGAGCTGCAGTGGGCAGCACCCTTCATGGCCACTGGGCTTCCCTGGTGGTGCCAGTCCCCTTTGATTTCCACGTGTGAATCCTTACGTCTTGGAATCAGCTGGCTTTGAGGTTCTTCAGGAGGTCCCCCCACACCCCCTGCCCCCCGGCTGCACCTGGTGGTCGCCAGGGTTCCTGCCCTTCCCACTCCTCAGAGCTGGGTGCAGGAGACCCACCCCAGGCCCACCTGGCGCCCTGCTCGCTCCATCAGGGTGCTGAGTGCTTCTCCAGGGCGCTGCCCACACAGACACGGGGGTCAGGGTTAGCCTTGCAGGAATGAATTTCAGGTGTTCAAAACTCAGGTTTCAGACTTCCCTGGTGGCGCAGTGGTTAGGAATCCACCTGACAATGCAGGGGACACGGGTTCGAGCCCCAGTCCAGGAAGGTCCCACATGCCGCGGAGCGGCTGGGCCCGTGAGCCATAGCCGCTGAGCCTGCGTGTCCGGAGCCTGTGCTCCGCAACGGGAGAGGCCACAACAGTGAGAGGCCTTCGTACCACAAAAAAACAAACAAACAAACAAAAAAACCTCAGGTTTCTTCTAGAGGTTTTTCTTTTTTTCTTTTTTCTTTTTTTTTTTTGTGGTACGCAGGCCTCTCACTGTTGTGGCCTCTCCCATTGCGGAGCACAGGCTCAGGACGCGCAGGCTCAGCGGCCATGGCTCACGGGCCCAGCCGCTCCGCAGCATGTGGGATCTTCCCGGACCGGGGCACGAACCCGTGTCCCCTGCATCCGCAGGTGGACTCTCAACCACTGCGCCACCAGGGAAGCCCTAGAGATTTTTTTAATACAGTTTTTATAACGAGTACTTTTTAAACGTTTTGAAATTGCCATGCAGACTCCTAAAAGCTTGTAAATTTAAAATTTTGGTGGATGGGCCTCCCTACTAAAATGCATTCTTTTCTTTTCTTAATCCCTTCATTGCTAAATAATCCTGGGGGAAGGATTCCTGGTGCCCCGGCGGCAGCAGTCTCCACCCAACACCCGCGAATCCCCACCAACCCGGGACGTGCCTGCCAGCCACGCCAGGGGCCCTGTGCCAAAAGCATCCCCACGCAGGAGGGAAAGGTGAGCGGTGGTGCCTCAGCTGCTTTTCTACTGCAGGGTTGTAGCCATCAGCGGGGGCCCCATCTGCAGAGACAGGGCCAAGCACGGAGGTGTCCCTGGGCAGATCTGTGCGGGTGCCCAGGCCCGCCTGTGATGGAAGGGCCCCCGGGCACACATGACCCCCACCCCCACCCCACGCACACACACACATACATGCAAGGCCGTGGTGTTAGCTTTACTTAGTCTTTTTCTTTGGGATTCGGGGGTTTTTTGCACACGTAATGTGTTTTTATACTTACAACTTACTTGGCAATTGAGGTGTTACAGTGATAATGTTAAACATCCATCGGTTATTTGGGGAAAAAACTGTTTTCAATTAAAAATATAATTAAGAGGCCTTGTGGTTAAATTGTAGAATGGAATTTTGTTTAAAAATTCAGGTGCAGAAAGGTTTCCCTGGCAGCTGTGACTGTCGCGTTCTGAGCCCTGGGTGTAACAGCTGTGCGGTGTGGCCCTCATCACCTTCAACACGGCTTGCACCCATTTTCCTGACCGTGAGATTTCTTATCCAAGTGCTGCTTGTGAGAGATGTGATTTCCATTTCCATTTCTCCAGACTGAAACACAAATAATGATAATCCTATTCAAATGCTTGAATATGATTACGAGTCATTTATTTAATTCATTTGACTATGACTCCTCCAGTATTTGGAACCTACCCGTGAAGTGAATAGAAAGCTCAGTCTGTGTCTGTGGTATTTGTCACACACATGTGACGGCTTGTGCAGGCATGTCGCCTGCTCTCTCTCGCGTGCTTTCCCGGGGTTCTAAAACAACCTCGTCAGAGCAGAACGCATCGTCCACCTCTGACATCAGACCAGCAGGGATAAAATGCTCACCTTGGCTCTCTCGCTCTATGGTCTCCAGTTGGTGGTGAGACCTCTGTATGAGTTGCGTGTTAAGAGTGTGACGATTTCGGGTGTAACTGCCCTGATGGGAGAGGCCAGACCGATGAGCGTGGGCGGCACCGCCGTGCGTGAGTCTGTGTCCCCACTCACCCTGCGTCTCTGCCGATGGGAACCCACCAGCGTGTGTGTGGTTCCTCACAGAGACGTGTTCTGAAAGTTTCGGTTCCAGAGCGAGGCAGGGAGTGCAGCAGTGTGAGTCCGTGAGGGCCCAGAAGCCCGGTTCTATTCGGGGAGGGCAGGCAGGGGTTCTCGGTCTGGCTGTGGCTCCCCCATTCCTGAGTGGGTGATACCTTTGAAGGAATAGGTGGTGGCCAAGGCCTCTTTTTTGTGGGTGGCACACAGGTAAGACATTCCCTGCCCTGGAGAGGAAGTGAGCAGTGATGCAGACGGGGCTCCCTGGGCCCAGCTGGAGGAAGGGACCTCTGTGAGGGATGCTGGGCAGAATCTGGTTGGGATGATAGACTCATGTGAAGATTTAGTGAATTAAATAAAATATAGTAGTTTTTAGTTGTTTTAATTTGGAGATGTTGTAAAGAAGTTCGTTTTAAAGCACTATGTAGGGCTTCCCTGGTGGCGCAGTGGTTGAGAGTCCGCCTGCCGATGCAGGGGACACGGGTTCGTGCCCCGGTCCAGGAGGATCCCACATGCCACGGAGCGGCTGGGCCCGTGAGCCATGGCTGCTGGGCCTGTGCGTCTGGAGCCTTTGCTCCGCAGCGGAAAAGGCCACAACAGTGAGAGGCCCGTGTACCGCAAAAAAAAAAAAAAGCACTATGTAGCACTTTTTAAAAAACCCTTACTCTTTTTCTGCTGTGGTAAAGAAAATATAGGAAGGTAACAACTGCCTAGTTTACCCCATTTCCCACGAGTGTCTGGTCAGCAGGCCCAACTCCACAGCCCCTCCGCACTGGCTGCGTTCAAACCATCTGCTGAGTTCAACTCTTTTTTTTTGTTTGTTGGTTTGTATGTTTGAAGATCCAATCCGTCCCCAAATCCCAGACCAGAAAGATCCCTGACTGCTTCCCAAGATCCAGAACATTCCTTGACGGAATACATTCACCATTTAGAAATGATCCAGCAAAGACTGGGAGACGTACCACCAGGTAATGAAAGTCCTCTCTGTCTTCTGACGTGATCTGAGTGACCCAGGAGTGTCCAGTCTTGGAGAGGAGACGGCTGGGGTCCAGCTTAGTCACTCTTGTTAGTTTCAGTCCTGCTAATCAGCCATCATTAATAGTATCAGAAGGAGGGTTGTGAGTGGAGACACCGGGGGTGGGTGTGAAGGATGCACAGTGTGGGGATCACAGTGTCTCAGACTCACAGCGACCATGAAGACCGTGTTTACAGGATGTCATTTGTCCAGCGTTTCTCAACTTTCATAATGTAAACCACTGCGTATCTTAATTGCTATTCTTATTGTTACCAAAAATAAGGTTAATTCAGTGATAGTGTTTCAAAACTGTGAAATTGTTCTTAGAAGATGTGAAGCCTTCTAACAAATTGCTTCCTCATTTCTACTTGTGTTTAGATTCTACTTCAGAGAAGTCCTGCTGCCAGAAGAGTAAACAGTGAATGAAGTCCTGTGACAATTGTATTTGAGGAAGAGGTTTGATTTTCTGTGGGAGCTTGTGATGTGGTGGGTGTGCTGAGTGGTGCTGGGCGCCAGCCCCGGTGTCGTCAGTTAGGTGCTCTCACCCTTACGCTTTGCTGCAAAGCCAAGTGGAGTATTTTCTGTGTGATTTCAGCACAACTTAGCTTCTTACCTTGATGAGGTAGCTGTGCGCTCATGAGTGACGGGCATCTGCCTGGTTCTCTGTTGGTCGAGCCTCCCTGCCCACCCACGAAGGGTAAGCAGAGGATGGCTTCCTGTTGTTTATTTTCTTAAAGTGTACAGCTGGAAACTTGGTTTAAAACAAAAACACACACAAAAACAAAAAGAATAAAATTAAAGCCCTGGTGTGTCTGTGAATAGCCCTGTGTTTTTTTTTTTGTTTTTTTTTTTATCCAGTCTGCTTTTATTAGGGGCAAAAAAATAAAACATAGACTTAGAATTTATATTGAACTTCCGTAAGTCAAAAATTTTCAGTGGAACTTAAAGCACTAATAAGACAAATAGCCACATGCCTATTGATTCATCTTGCTTGGTTTCTTCTTTTATTTCTGTCAGATGCTGTCACTACATATTTATTTCTCATGATTATGATCTTTTTATGTTTTACTCATGCTCGTCTGTACCTGGTGGTGGTATCTAGCCAGTGTCCTTTACCCAAACGTGTGTTGTAAAGGTATGTTTATAAGTATCTCAGTGTGTTTCTAGGACCTTTGAACATGACATTTATTCTGCTGGGCTTGGTTTTAATATAAAACCACTTTTTCCTAATCACTACTTACTTATTTTCGATTTTTAGATTTTAGACTTACTTGTTTAGATGTTTGATGACTTATTTTAGATTTTTCTTCCCAGTGCATGTCTGCATTTTCCTCTTCTTAGCCAACACTGCCATAAGGACACTGTTTTACAATCTTCCTACCTTTTCCACTGAGTCCTGTCTTCTCCTTGATGTTATTGAAGCGAAATCTTGACCAGCTCCAGGAGCAGGAATCCAAGAAATGTCTCTTCACTTTCCAGAAGAATGACGTTTGAAATTGATCAAATACTGAATAAATAAATATCCATGTCATCCATGTTAAGCTAATGAGGGAGGGAGGGCCCATTTAAAGCCACCAGTGGACGTAACCATCACACCAACTTGTTACCATGGAGGTTAATAATTAAAAAGAAAGAGACATTCACCCTCCTTTCCTGGAAGAACACAGGTCATACCTGCTGATGAGGGAAATTCTTCTTCACAGTAAAGCACCCAGCTAATTAATATAGAGGGAGCAATACAATTAGAGAGCAACCAATTCTGCTCCCAGCGAAATAATCGGTTCACGGTGGGTTCATCAACAAGTCCTAAAACCAAGGCGAAGTTCCACTTCCACAGTGCAGGGGCCTGGGAGTGTCCAGTGTGACCCTGGCTCATGGCAGGCCTGGCACGATGCCATGTGAGATGCACAGTCTCCCCCAGTTTACAGATGGAGGGACAAGTGACACAGAACCACGAGGAAAGAGACACATGGGATTTTCTGTAAGTGACTGTCCTGGTTTCATTAAATAGACAACATTACTCAGAAAACAAAAGTGAGGGCCCTGTTCTTTGTTAAAAGAAACAAAGGAGGGCTTCCCTGGTGGCGCAGTGGTTGAGAGTCCGCCTGCCGATGCAGGGGACACAGGTTTGTGCCCCGGACCGGGAAGATCCCACATGCCGCGGAGCGGCTGGGCCCGTGAGCCGTGGCCGCTGAGCCTGCGCGTCCTGAGCCTGTGCTCCACAACGGGAGAGGCCACAACAGTGAGAGGCCCGTGTACCACAAAAAAAAAGAAAAAAAAAAAAACTAAGGAGACATAACCAAATGCATGTGCAGAAACTTAATTAGTTCCTAAATTGGGGGGAAGCAGCTATAAAGTCATTTTGGGGGGTAACGGGGTAAATTTGAGTGTGTACTGGATAGCAGATTTTAGGGGAATTTGTGTTAATTTTCTTAGGTGTGGTCATGGTTATATGAGAGAAGGCTGCTTTTCTTAGGAGCTGTATGCTGAATTATTTAAGAAAAAGGAGCCGTAACAAATGCAATTTACTTTGAAATGGTTTCGTTAGAAAACGAGTACACATATATGGATTAAGTAAACATGCAAAATCTTTTAAAAATATTGAATCTAGATTGAATCTAGTTAGTATATGGTTATTTTTTGAAAATTTTCATGATGAAAGATGAAAAAAATGTCATGACCAAACTGAAGTTTGACCCAGTACGTCTTTTTTTTTTTTTTTTTTTTTTGCGGTATGTGGGCCTCTCACTGTTGTGGCCTCTCCCGTTGCGGAGCACAGGCTCCGGACGCGCAGGCCCAGCGGCCATGGCTCACGGGCCCAGCCGCTCCGCGGCATGTGGGATCTTCCCGGCCCGGGGCACGAACCCGTGTCCCCTGCATCGGCAGGCGGACTCTCAACCACTGCGCCACCAGGGAAGCCCTGACCCACTACGTCTTAATCAACTACAGGACACTGTGTCAGCCCAGGTGGGAGAACATAACCACGCTAGGCTTTCCGGCTAAGGGAATCCAGTACAAGGATTTGATCACTATGATGACGGAGGAGCCCTCTCCCTGGGGCTGGCGGGTCGGCAGAACGGTTACTGGGACACCGGGACTGAGCCCCCCTCCAGCAGGAGCTGACCCCTCAGGGGAGGTGCATCAGCATCACTGTGGCAGGGCGAGAGACGCCCGTCTTTCTCCTTCTGCCCTCCTGTTCGCCAAACTAGACAGGGAGCCTGGGACCGTTCCTTGCGGAAGTCGGCGCCGTGTGCAGAGCAGACAGGCATCGACCTGAAAGCACGCTGACAGGTGACCCTTGGCCACGAAGACTCTGTGCTCACCCACCCGTACTTAGTTACCAAAACGCACCTGCCTGACGTGGGGCAAACACTCCTCATACCGAGGAAGGCCCGCGCGGTGTCGTGTCTCAGTGACGCAGGCTCTCCAGGTAACGCCGGGCTCCGCCCTCGGTGCTGGGTCTGCCCCTCGCTGACGGGTGTAGTTAACACACCCAGCCTGTCATGGAAAGTGGGGGAGGTGAGGAGGAGACGTCCAGAGCAAGCATTAAACAGGCCTGCGCCCCTGTTTCAAAGAGTCTTCCTTCTACCATGTAGGCCTGGTTTTCTGGGCCTCACTGTCCTTTCTGAAAGATTTGAGACCTTAACAGTCTTGTTTTTAGAGGACTTCCTTTCCTTTTACAGTCGAACCTGGAAGTACTAAGTACGAGGAGGTGCCCAGCGAAGACATCAGGTACAGATCCAGGTTTTACTGTCTTCGAGTTGTGCCGGCCTCCAGGCTCCCCCTGTCATTGGGATCAATCCCACCAGCCGATGCAGGAACCCTCATCCCTGCTGGTTCAGAGGGGGACCACTGTCACCAGTGGCAGCAGCCTCCCCCCACCCCCGGGACAGCAGAGCCCAGAGTCATAGGATGGAAAGCAAAAATTCCTCCAGGGTTAGCTGGCGTAGCAGTAAGAGGGGCTCTTCCCATCTTCTGATGGCCCCAGGCTGATGTATTCTGGCTGTGGGAGAAATGGCCATAAGTGGGTCTGCAGTAGGGCAGCCTTCCCACTGTCAGTAGCTGAGCTGCTTCTGGGTTGACGTCAGGGAATCCCATGGTCGTAAGCCTAGTGCCGCACTTTTGCTATGAGAGGAGTTTTCTGGTCAGAAGCAGTGATGTAATTTGGGCAGTCCCCAGATGGGTTCTGGGCAGGGACAGCAAGTCCATATGCAGAACAGGAGTAGATAGGGCACAAGGACAACTCAGAGGGACAAATTTTCTGGGAACCCTGGCCATCTGTTCATGGGGTTTACTTTTGCCTTCCTGACCTGCTTGAGTCTTATCATTCACCACCTCCTCTCCATCACCACCCGAGTGTCCTACAGTTCAATTCTGACACTACCTGGGGTCAGCACAGAAACTATGTTAAGGACTCAGTCCCAGGGGCTTCCCTGGGGGTGCAGTGGTTAAGAATCTGCCTGGGGACACGGGTTCAAGCCCTGGTCCGGAGAGATCCCACATGCTGCGGAGCGCTAAGCCTGTGAGCCACAACTACTGAGCCTGCACCCTAGAGCCTGCGAGCCACAACTACTGAGCCCACGAGCCACAACTACTGAAGCCCGCACGCCTAGAGCCCGTGCTCCCCAACAAGAGAAGCCACTGCAATGAGAAGCCCGCGCACCGCAAGGAAGAGTAGCCCCCATTTGCCGCAACTAGAGAAAGCCGGCGGGCAGCAACAAAGACCCAACTCAGCCAAAAATAAATAAATAAATAAATATTTTTAAAAAGGACTCAGTCCCAGAAGACAGCCACGTTAGACAGCGGCCATCAGTGGAGCCCCCAGGCTGTCCACACTTCTGCCTGGCCAGCTACAAACTTCTCCTGAGTATCAGAGCTGCAGGTCCTTGTCCAGGTCTTGTGAAACCAACAGCCTACAGCTTCCTCAGTCAGTAGACGGGAGTAGCACACTCAGATGTGGTCATATCAAAGTCCACACATGCCAAGCCTGGGCCTTTCTTAGTTGTGGGCAGTGCAAGGCGTAGCTGCTTGTCTTTCACTTTGGAAGGGAGACCGTGATAGTCTACAGACCACTGATTTTTCATGGAATTTAGCTCTCACCATCCAAGGCATCTAGGGTACTTCTTCCTGCTCATTAGGACCAATTGCCATGATGTCTTTAATGCATCAAAATGATATTACGATGTCTAAACAAAGACCCTAAGGTAAGGTAGGGAAGTTGTCCCTGCCAGTTGAAATCGAATTGATCATCTAATTGGCATTGAAAAAAGAATGATTAGGGAGCCTAAATGTAAAACCTTTTATGATTGTACCTGGGACAGGTGCCATCACTTCTGGACCCATATCAAGAGTTTATCCCAAAGTAGCCAGAGAAGTACAACAAATAATGAAACTGGATGTAAACAGCAGCATTCCATTGAGAACCAGAAATAGTATTGTCTTAGCTTGGGCTGCTATAACGAAATGCCATAAACTAGGTCGCTTATAATCAACAGAAATGTGTGTCTCAGAGTCTGGAGGCTGGAAGTTCAAGATCCTGGGGCCGGCAGGGTGGGGTTCTCATGAGGGCCTCTCCTGGGTTGCAGACGGCTGATTATTCCTTGTATCTTTACGTGGTGGAGAGCAGAGAGGGGGAGCAAGCACTCGTGGCTCTTTTAAGGGCACTAATCCTATCCGTAAGGGAGGGCTCCACCCTCACAGCCTCATCTGCTTCCCAGAGCTTCTAGCTCCCAGTGCCATCCCATTGTGGGCAGGATTTCAGCGTAGGAGTTTTGTCCATCACAGGTACACACAGCTGGGCGTGAAAAGATCCAGAAGGCGTACGTAAATGACATGGTCGGTAGTCAGACTCATGGTGCTGCATCTTCTGTTTCACTGTCTCAGCCACGTCTGTGGTCTTGTGGGACGTTCCCTATGACTAGTTGGCAGAACAGGAAGAAGCACAAGTTTGTTCTGCAGCTGGATCTGCACAGTGTGCTGGCCTCAGCCAGAAGTAGACAGTTGCCACACACACACAGCTTATGGGATTTGGAAGAATTCCAGCTGGCAAACTTCGGATAGTACATTGGTGCTCCATTCCACGTGGAAAGAGAGCTGACCTGGGTTCCTGATCCATAAGCATTCTTATGGGTAATTGACTGTCCAGCTGGTCAATACTTGACAGCAGAAAGATTGCAAAGTGGTGTCAAAGTCATCTACAGTATGGGTATGTAAGAAGACCTTCCTCAGGGCACCCACTGCGGAAGTGCAGTCCAGTGGACAGGATGACTTGCTCATGGGTGTCACTCAGTCTCTTTCCTTAGGTGGCAGGAAAGAGACTTGCACTGGTTCAGCAACAAGACCTCCTCTCACCAAGGCTTCCTGGCTTCTCCCACTTCTCAGTGCCTGAACTGCCAACTGCAGAGGCCAGGGCTGAGACCTTGATGTGGCGAGCTGGTTCCTCTATCAGAGGACGCAGTGGTTGGTCCTGCCAGGAATAGACACACTCCAGGTGCAACTTTTTTGCTTCCCTGTCTGCAGTGCATCTGCCAACACCACTCTCTGTGCCCTTGGAGACATCTTGTTCGTTGCTGTAGCTCTGCATGACACTGCCTCTTAGCAGCAGGCATTATGTTAAAGCGATGAAAGTGCAGGATGAGTTCACACGTAGAATCCACTGGTCTTACCATGTTGGAGGAGGTCATCGAGAGGACATGACCGCTGGTTGACATGTGAGCTGGCCCTGGGCCATCAGAGGCTCCCCACCTGCTCCCCATCCTTGGGTTGTGCATTGCGCTTGCCTTCCCCACACTGGCAGCTGCCCCAAGGATGCAGCCTTGAGAGAGCAAGGTGGTGTGGAGACCATCTGGAAAGTGCATGACTGAACCCAGTCAAGGCCTCTGTATAAGCTCTTAAGATTCTGGCGGGCGGGTGCGGAGATCTATTCGTCTTCTGGCCGCCAGGGCAAACCTCATAAGTTCTGTGCTTATTAAACCTGCTGATCTGGAGTGTCTGTGTCTCTTTGGTCTCTCCTTGCCCTCATGTACAGGGGCAAGTTTACGAACCAACATCATGTGGCCCATCAGCTGGAAGCAGCTGTCTGGGCTGAAGAGTGGAATGGCTGGCTGAAGGCTCTCTATCAGCGCCAGCTTGGAAATCAGTCTTTCAAGTTGGACGCAGTGTTGCAAACTGGTGTATGCCTTAAACTAGGAGCACGTGTATCATGTACTTCCCTTACAGCCAGACTGCAGGGGTCTGAAAATCAAGAGGCAGACTCTTCCACTGTGTGTGCAAGTTAGATTCTCTAGTTTCTCAATCGCAGATAAGCAAAGGCGTACCGAGCCACACCCCTGTGGGTCACTCAGGTTCTACACATTCTTCCCCGTTGTGCAGTGAGTGTAGGAGCAGCCCTACCCTCTCTATCACCAAGACAGTAACTCCTCCTTTCACCTGCTGGTTCCTAGACACAGGAACCCAAGGTTCCCAGACATCATCCATAGTTTATAATCCAATGGAACACTTGGTGTGTTCCCCAGGGAGTGTCCCTTTCGGGGACCAGGACCTCTAACCCTACAGAATCTAAACTTGGGAGGACAGGAGGCACAAAGTTCCCCAGTGGATCACTGGGGTTGATGGTTAAGTGGGACCACTCCTGTTTCCACCCCTTGGGTTTCAGATTCAGGTATCTTTCTTATTGGGAACACAGTGCCATATATAGGTCTTGAATGAAACCCCATCTTTGCAGAACATTACCTCCAATTTGGCACTTGAGCTGTGCCTTTAGCTGACTGTCCCAGTGCTCTGTTAGGCAGCAGATCCCGTGGTCATTGCACTCCTTGCTGTGCACTTCCTTTGCCATAAAGTGAATCCTACGTTTGATATGATGATGCATGGGATCCTGTGCCAGAGGAACTACCACTCCATAAGCCCCTGTTGCCTGACACTTGTGGGCAGGAAGTCAAGCCTATATATGGAATATGAATCTGTTTCTGTGAAAACAAACTCCTGGCCCTTCCAGGATGGAAGAGTTCCAATACAGCAAACTTGGCTGGTTGACCTTCTCAGTGGAAGGAGCCACATTCAGAGCTCAGCATTGGTCTCCCGCTGGCAGGTTAGACCTTCAGTGTCAGCTAGTGGTTAGATCAGCTTTGGGCCCACGAGTAGCCGCCAACCTCATTACTTCGGTCCCTCTGTTCTTGTACCCATCATGCCAGTACAGGGGTTGCCAAGTAAGAGATGCTGTCCAGGGTCAACTGGCTGAATCGTCATTCTGTCTGCTTGGTGGTTTATTACTTTCATGGGTGCTCTCTGGTGGGCATTAATATTTTATACCAAGACCATCCTGCTTGGCACCTATCCCACTATGTCTTCCCACATGCTTTCCTTGTCCCCAGTTTTCCAATTGTTTTCCTTCCAAACCCTTAGTGAGTCACACAGGCCATCCAACACTGCCCGTGTGTCCATATATATTCTCATCTTGGGCCACTCCTTACACAGAAAAGGGAATGACTAGGAACTCTGTCCATGGGGAGGGTATATCCTTAACCACTGTCTGTCACGGCCAACCCTGAGTGAGGTTGTAATGTAGCTGCTGTACACTTTCATTTTGAACTCACATGCCAAGCCAACCCATCTGTGAACCAGGCTCAAGATTCTTCCACCTCTGTCAACTTGCTCTGAAGGCTTCCCCATATGGTCATAGATGTGAAGGAACAGAGAGGCTCTGATACAACAGCAGTGGATGCCATGTGGGTCTGGGCCACCTATTTTGCACTCCCTTGTGACCTCTGAACAGTCTCGTGCTCAGTCTTGAATGTGCTCCTTCCTTCCACCTGGTAATGGACTGTTTCTGGGCCAAACCGACCTGATGACTTGGTGAGTTTGGCAGAACCCACCTCACAAAGCACTGTCCTGTCTGCGGGGTTACTTGGTGTCCCAAGGTCAGATGTTCCATCTCTGTCAGAGCACAGAAGCACACCAAGATGGTTCCCCCCGCCCAAAGGCATATATAATTCTCTGCTTCAAGTGGCATCACAGAACCCAGGGTTCCTGCTTTGTGAATCTCTTGCTGAGATGTGCCAGAAACTCCACATTCCATCGTTCTCCACCACCAATACCACCTGCTAGACCATATGGCCCAGGCAGCAGAACTGCTTGCACCACAGCCTTGACCTGTGACAGAAACTTTTCCTTTTCTGGTCTCTTCTCAAACCTGGAAGTCTTCCAAGTCAACCAGTATTTGGGCCAGAGCAGTATTTATAGGTGTGGAATATGCTGCTTCCAGAACTTGAAGAGGCCCAACAGTGTCTTCCTTTATTAAAAAATGGTTGAAGGTGCATGATACAACATTTGTCTTTTTCTTTTGGAAGGGATGCCTTAGGGCACCACTGACCACTGGATCCCTAAAAATATTATAAGTGTAGCAGGTCCCTGAATCTTCATAGGGTTTATCTACTACTCTCTGGAGCACCTGTATCTTACCAATGTCTCCAGCATCTTTATAATGTTATTGATGTAATGGAACAACGTGATGTTCTTCAGGATGGTGGTTTTTGGACTATGAGAGGGCAAGAGAGGTAACATAGGCTTCAGGCAAAACTGCATCTTCGTTCCACGTGAATGTGAAATGTTTCTGATCTTTTCTGATAGGGACAGAAAAGAACACAGTGGATTAGCAGCCACCTACCACATGTGACACAGAGACTACTCTTGGGGCTGCTCCTGAGTTGAGTTTGCAGTATACTCTCATCCTTCAGGATCCTTCTGATTTCTGCAGGGATCATGCTGGTGAAGTAAAGGCTTTGGGGACCACCATGCTGTATCCTTTAGATCCTTAAAAGTGGCACCCATCTCTGCCACCCCTCCCACCCCCAGATGTGATGTTTTTTTATGATCCTGATAGGAATAGATGCGTTTTAGAGGTTTCCACTTGGCTTTTCCTATTGTGATAGCGCTAACCCTACAGGTCAGGGACCCAAAATGAGAGTAATGTTCATTGCCAAGTACGTCAATGCCAATTATTCATTTTGGGACAGGGAAATGACCACCAGGCAGGTTCACAGACCCAGTGGACCTACCGTAAGCTGGACCTTGGGCAGGACTCCATTAATGATCTGGGCACCACATGAGCCACTCTGACAGGGGAGCCATGATGATCCAGGGGTCTAGGTGTCAAAGTCATTTCAGACCTTGTGTCCATCAGTCTTCAAAATGTTTGGCTACCCACTTTTCCCCGGGTGTAGTTACCAAAGGAAAGGCCTTTGGGATTCATTTCTGTGTATACTTGTGGCATATCACAGGGTCCTTCTTGGTATTTGGCCACCTCTTCAGTTCCATGTCTGAAAACTGGCTCAGGTCCAGAAACTGGCTGTGGGATCCTGATTCTTTATGTCGGGCAACCAGCCTGATTGTCCTGGTCCTCCATCCCTGACGTTTTTCTGCTGGTAGTACCTTCAGCTGCCCATCTATCTTGCCTCCAGGCATGCTGTGTTTTATGAAGCCGCCTCTCTCTGCAGCTCTCCTTGCCGTGGCCTGTAATTTGCGATACTCGGACCTGTGTCAGTTCCGTGCTGCTTCCTGGCCTCTTCTGTTTTAGGGTCCTATCGTCCCCAATGCTGTTCTGGAACAGCCCTTCCCACTGTCCGCTCTCACCTGAAAGCGGAGCCACCGCTGACTAGTGACGTCAGTACCCCTTTCCTCAGCCTGTTTCTTTGGACTTTTGTAAAAATTTGTTATTTGTGCCTTTATGTGGAATATAACCGTCTGGTGGGTCTTCAGGAAGCACAGGGTGTTTAAATTTCAGCAAAACCCACATCCCTGACCCTTGTACTCCTTTCCATCAGTCTGCTGTAGCAATTGTCGTTTCAACTTTGCTGACTGTGGGCCATAGCGTTCTCTACACGTAGTGTTTTTTAAAATATATCTGCAAATTCTGAAATTTCTCCCTTTGAAAGGAGTCTGATGCCTCTCCCCTGAATATAGGTGAGCTTTACTAACAGCTAGGGAGTGGCAGAAGTGATGGCACATGACTCCTGAGGCTAGTTCACAAGAAGGCCATGGCTTTCCTTTGTCTTTGGACAACTGCCCTTGGAATCCAGCCATTACACGGTGGGGAGCTCTAGGCCACAGGGAGTGGCCGTGTGTGGGTATGCTGGCTGACACCCCCAACCAGGCTCCTGCACCAACTGCCAGGCGTGAGTAAATGAACCTTCAGATCATTCCAACCCCTGGCCTGCGAGCTGCGCCAGCTGAGGCCCCAGATGCTGTCGAACAGAGACAAGCCATCTCCACTATCCCCTGACCCACAGTAACCTAGAGAGATAATAAATGATTCTTGTTTCCAGCCACCAAGTGTTCAGTTATATAGCAGTAAATACAGCATCATTTTAGGAGCATCCTTTCAGGGAGTTTGCTACCAGTCTTTGCCCGGGCGTTAAATCCCGTATCTTAGAAGATTGATCGTAATAGTCTTCTACCCCATGTTACTCTCCAGTTCTCTCCTGATTTCTGCAGGGGTCGTGCTGGTGAATTAAACAAGGATGCTGGGGACCACCACTCACCAAGCACACTTATAATCCAGCCCCACACACACTTCCCTAGCTCCTGTAACGGGTCGAACTGTGTCCCTGCAAAAGATGCTGAAGTCCTAATCCCCCAGTACCCGTGAATGTAACCTAATTTGGAAATAGGGTCTTTACAGATAATCAAATTAAGATGAATTAATTAGGGTAGGTCCTAATCCAATGACTGGTGTCCTTAAAAACAGGGGATTTGGACACAGAAACAACACACAGATATAGGGAGAAAGGCATGTCAACATGAAAGCAGAGATGGGCATGATGCATCTACAAGCCAAGTAGCACCAAAGATTGCCAGCAAACCACCAGAAGCTAGCAGACAGGGATGGAAGATCCTTCCTTCACAGCCCTGTAGCCTTGTTCTGACTTCCAGCCCCCAGAACTGTGAGATAAATTTCTGTTAAGCCACCCAGTCTGTGGTACTTTGTTACTGCAGCCCTAGCAAACTAATATGTTCTTTTGAGGGGGAGGGGGCTATAGTCCACCCGAATTATGCTGAGAAATAACCATAATTATATGCCTAGTGTCCAATAGGTTGGGGAAAGGAGTGCTCGGTGGGTAGGGAAAGGTGAGCCACATGGGCAGGCTCCAGAGGTTCAAGGCAGTCTTGGGGGTGGGGAGCGGTCAAAAGCTTGGAGGGCGTCTACCCAGATATGAGATCTCTTTGACATGTGTCATGGGCCCAGATTTTCCCAACCACGGCCCCAAACTTAGCATAACAGAACTGCCTTGACTGGTTGTTTACCATCTTTGAGATACTAATTCTTGAGCCTGGCCCTTGTCTTTATTGTCTCAGTGCAGGAGATGAGGCTTTTTTTGCAGGCAACCGAAGAGACTCCATGGCCTTCAGTGGTCTGTTGGTAGCCATCCACTGTCCATTATTTCTCTTAAGGGCGTCAGTAGTGTTAAGGAATAAGCTACCCAGTCCCAGTACCCTTCCTTATAGCGAATATTTCCATCATACGTAAAAGGCTTCGAGGGTATTCATTTCACTTCTCTGGCTCACTCTTCTACACGGGTGGAAGGTTAACAATTAGATCACCTCGTGCCAGGGTCTGAGTGTTCCACCCACAAGTGGTGAGTGGTTCACCCCATCTTATCACCTGCCATCTAAACCCCAGGTACCAACTGTTGCAGGATGGTTTCTCCAGAAGCAGATGGTGAGGGAGAGTTTGGGGTACAAGTCTATATGGCATCAACACCTGTGAAAGGAAGGGCAAGGAGACAGGGTTGAGCCTAGGAAGGAGAGGGCCATGCAGGCCCAGCTAACCTGTAGGTAGCCTGTCGCGCTCCGGAGCAAGCACTGCTTCTCAGAGGCCTTCTGTGCTGGGCCCAATGGCCAGGCCGGCTCAGTCACCTCAAGAAGGATACGACCTAGGAAGGTGGCCCTCTGCGGACAAGGGAGGGGCGGGTACTCGCGTCCACTACAGTCCCCCGTCGCACCTGGCAGATACGCTTCCCGCCGACACTGGGGATCAGCTCCCTCAGGATTCTCGGGGTGTGTGTGTGGGGGGGTCTCAGTTCAGTTCCACCAGCCCCCAAGCCTCCGGACGTCTTGTTCCCTCATGTCTGTCCTCGCACTTCCCAAGGTCACCCCACGGTCTGAAATGGCTGCTGGAGCTCCTTCCAAGGCTGTTTTGAAAAGCACATGGGCTAACACACACGTCACAGCGCGTCTACGAAGGACGTCCAAAGGTGCCCAGGGTGTCCAGCTAACTCCCGAGAGTCGTGAAAAGCCCCACGCATAAAGGCCCACGCGTGCTGGGGAGAAAGCGTGTGGACGCCCCCCGCCCGCCCCAGCACAAGCCCAGCGCACCCCGAAGCCTCAGCGTCCGCGCGGACACCAGACCAGGGCCTGCGGGGTCGCCGTGGACCGATGCCCGCCTGAGGCCCGCGACCCGAACACCGGGGGCGAGGGGCATCTCGCGCCCACAACCCCAACACTGAGGTAACCGCGTTGAGAGGCGAGCCCGCGTTCCTGCCTGTCGACGATCCAAGCCCTCGGCGCAGAGCCTCTCGGGAGTGACGCTCTCCCCGCTCCCCCAATGGGAGCCCGGAGCGTCCTCGCCGCGTCCTCGCGGCCAATGGGAGCGAGCCTCTGGTGTTGCTGGGCGGGCCCGGCCTCCCACCTGGCAGGCGACTCGCCGCGCTCCCCTTCTCGCCCTTCCCGCCGCGCACGCGCGCTCCGTACAGGGTCGGCCGGGCGGTCGGGGGCGCGCGGGGCGGTGGCGGCGCCCGAGGAGCCGTCCGCGTTCGTCCCCGCTCCTCTGTGGAGCCGCCGGGGCTGCGCCCCTGCCTGCCGCCTGAGATTCCCCGGGGGCCGATGCCGGTCGCCGGGCAGAGCGGAGCGACGTAGCCGCTGCCAGTGCCGCCGCCTGGGCTCGGCGCGGCCCGACACCGACCCAGGCCCCGACCCCGCCCGGGTCGAGCCGGCCGACCGGCCGTCCTTCGGCGGGGCCATGGCCGAGCGCGGGTGCCCGCTGGAGGCGGTGCCGTTATCCGCCGAGGTGCGGGAGAGCCTGGCCGAGCTGGAGCTGGAGCTGTCGGAAGGTGAGCGGCCCGGCGCCTGGGACCCCCGCCCTGCCCTACTCCCAGACCCCCGCCCGACCCTCCGCGGGCCCGGGACCCCCGCCCGGCCCTCACACCCGAACCCCGACCTCCGTCCGACTTCCGGCGCCCGGCGGGTGGCCGCGCTTTGGGTGGTTTGGCCTAAGGCGCGGGAACCTGGACGGGGATGACCGTTCTGTCCGAGCGGGCTGTCCCAGCCGAGGGCCGCGGGTCAGCGCCCTGGCAGCCGCAGCCCCGCGTGCCTTGGTTTCCTCTTCTGAGACGGGGTGGTCGCAGCACCTGCCTCTCGGCGCCCGTATGAGCCTAATGCCTTAGCAGGTGCAAAGTACTGAACACTTCGAACGAGGTTGTTAGCCCCTTTTAGGGCACTTTTAAAAATTAAAAAAGCATATTCAATAAGTGGTTGTTTGTTTAAAATAGACTGAATGATTAGGCCTCAGAGGCGTGGGTGGCGTTACCCCTCCGTCTGTTACCCGAAGGCTCGTGTCCCAAACTCCGCGTGGCTTTCGTTGCACAGAGTTAGTTCTTGTCCGGGATCAGGGAGGCGTCGTAGCCCTTGAAGAGAAGCAACTAAATGCTTAACTGTTCTTTTTTTTTTTTTTTTTTTTTACGGTACGCGGGCCTCTCACTGTTGTGGCCTCTCCCGTTGCGGAGCACAGGCTACAGACACACAGGCTCAGCAGCCATGGCTCATGGGCCCAGCCGCTCCGCGGCATGTGGGATCTTCCTGGACCGGGGCACGAACCCACGTCCCCTGCATCGGCAGGCGGACTCTCAACCACTGCGCCACCAGGGAAGCCCCTGCTTAACTGTTCTTGACACTTAAATGCGTTTTCAACTGTCAGCAGCCATTTTCTCCATAGTCTGAACCCAGTTCAAGTTTCGCTCCGGTTGGGGTAGTGACTGTCTAACAAATATGCCCCGGACTGTACTGACTGCTCACCAGCCTTCGGGAGGTAGGTTCTGTCGTTATCTTTGATTTACAGATAATACAGCATCTACACACAACCGCTTTGAATTCAACATCCAAATTTTTAAACGTTCTGTGACATGTGGCATTTTTTTTTTTAATGGAAGTGCAATTGGAAAAGGGTGGATTTGAGAATTCTTGGTGATTAGCTGCTCCTGGAAAATCTGAAAAACTCAGATTAGGAATGGTTCTGACAGTACCTGCTGTCCTGAGTTTGTTATAGTTCTTCATCGAGGGAAAAATCATATAGACGCCGTTTAGATTTTACACAATTTCAACTATGTTTTTGCAGATTGTTCCTAATTTCTGCTCCAGTGTATTAGTTATTTCCTCAATTCCTTGTTGTTTTGTGGTTGAATGTTGAAGTTCTTTCTAGGAGTTGATGGTTAGATAAGAGTGAGAGCTTCATGATGTGTGTGACAGAACACACATAAAGACAAGTACTTCAACAAAAGGAACGCTTCTCTCGTGAGTCCCCTCATGCTGCTGTCGTTTTAGACACATGTAGAGGATGTACGGTTGGGTGAAGGGTACAAGATTACGCATAGGTGGATAGGAGCCTGGAAACGTAGCTCAAGCTGAGGAAGGAGAAGACAGTGTTGAGGGGAAGGAACAGCAGAGTGCGGTGCAGCCAAAGAGGCAGGAGCCTGGCCTCTGTCCCACGCCCACACCGGTAAGGTTTTATTTACGTAATTAAAGGAAGGTGTTATTAATGAAGCACACTCCTAAGGCAACCAAAGTTCGTGTCATTGTCATTATCATTTTTATGTTTTCATCAAGTAGAAGTAGAAAGTGGGTCTCCCTTTGCCCCACGTGCTGTGTCTCTCTCCCCCCTCCCCCTCCCCCCACCGTTTGAGAGAAACTTAAGTTAGAATAAAGTCAAGTCGGAATAGGGCGCCTTCATGGCAGTCACATTAGCCTGAATGAGGAGTTGCTTAAAACTTCGCGCTGACGTCGTACGAGGCACGTTGGAGGGAGGACGGAGCTTAACACAGACTGAACGCTGCCCACGTGGAGACAGGGGTCAGTGTCAGATACCGGGGTAACCTGGAGAAGCCTGCACGATGTCCCCTCAGCCCGTACCCAGCCTTGACTAGTAGAAAATATGCCCCTGCCGTTATTCATAACTCGCACGTGGCCTTGTTCTCCAGCATCCTCACGGGATTCTCACTGATTGTTGAAATTGGGGTTCATCCTCAGGGATGGTTCTTGTCTTTGGATGCACTCATTTCTCCCCATAGAGCAGGTTTGTGGACTTCCTCATTCCAGAGGGAAATAGGCACAGCCGTGGTCTTGCTCCCTAGCTTTCCTGGCTGTTTTGCCCGTCTTGACTTAGGGGTCTTCTTCAAATGAAATTGAGGGCGACGGGTGGAGGTACACAGAGCCTCACTCTTCTTGGAGGCCCCCCCACCCCGTGAACATACTCAGAAGAATTCACGTATGTGGCTCCTCAAAGCATATCAGACTGTCTGTGGATGAAAATGAGGTTATTAGAGGTATAATCTTGATTTTTTTATAAAGAATTAATTCCCAAACACTGGTGCTTTGCCTATTACTGTCTGGAGTTACCTTCAATGTGCCTCACAGCTAACTTTGGTACTGTACAGTATCCTGGGGCTGTTGCTGCTGAACTGCTTTAAGAACAAGGATGACAGGGTGAACAGGTGGAGCGCAGGGGATCTTTAGGGCAGCGCGACTATTCCGTACAATACAGTAATGGTAGATACAAGGCATTCTGCATTTGTCAAAGCCCAGAGATTGTACAACACGAAGAGTGCACCCTAATGTTAGCTGCCGACTTCAGTTATAATAACGTATCAATTTTATTCATCAGTTAGAATGTATGTACCACAGTAATACAAGATGTAAACAGTAGGGGATGTGTGGGAAATCTCTGTTGTTTCAAATAAATTTTTTGTAAACCTGAAAACAAAAACCCACAAAAAACCAAGGGTGATGGTGTGAAGTTTGTTCTTTGTTTTAGTTGCCTGCAGAGGTTTAGAGAGGAAATTCCTACACAATAGGTTACATTTGTCCCACTCCTGTTTTTTCATTCTGGTTAATAGGTCTATTCCGTAGCTTTAACTTTAGTCTGTTTCTTGTTTTCATGCAGTTTGATAGTGCAGGGGCTCCAGCCTGGATGGAGTCGACCAGAAAGGGGAAAAGCTCCATTTGTGGATGTAGAGGAAGGGACTTCTTTTCACAAAAAGTGTTTTTCCTCATTAAATGTCTTTAATTTCTAAAGTTTGTGATTTGTTGATAATTCTTAGTTTTCAAAATGACAGCCTGCCATTGCCTTCACATCGATAAACATTTGTTATGCTTCCTAAATATTCTGTGGTATACTAAAGTTCTCATGTCCAAATTCCATGCATCTGTCAAAGCCCAGCGCAGGTGTCTCATGTGACCCTTTCCTGATCCTCTCCGATGAGGCTCCTTTCTCAGAATTCTCATCACCCTGCCCCCTCTTTTGGAGTTCTTGCCACCTTTTGGTTTTTCGTGCTTTTTATTTATATATATTCATTCATTCAGTAATTATTGAGTACCTGCTGGGTGCTAGGTAATGTTTTGGCTGTAGTGGTCAGGTTTAGCTTTGTTTCTCCATTGATCATAAGGCTTTGCACAATGTTGTATTAAAATAGGAATGTAGATACACATTGCAGAGAAATGAAACAATTTAAAGGAAATGTAGGCTGGAGTGAGCATCCCTCCTACCTCTGGCGTTTTCCCAGATGTGGCCTGTGGTATCCATTTCCTGTGTTTTCTTCTAGAAATAATCTGCCAGTGGTTCACACACCTCCCGGGCTCCCTAAGACCGTTGCTGGGGGCCTATGAGGGAAAACTGTTTTTTTTATAATAATACTAAGACGTCATTTCTGTTTTCCATGTTTGTACTGATGATGCAGGAGCAGTGATGGATAAAACTACTGGTGCCTTGGCAGAAACTGTGAGGCAAGGGCCCCAAATCACACTGGCAGTCAGTGCATTCTTCACTACCTCCCCACTTGCAGTAGAAACAGTGCCACTTCGACTTAGACATATCCTTTCTTGCTGAAGCAGTAACAGTTAACTTTCTTAAATCTCAACCCTGAGTACTTGTTCTAGTCTCCTCGTGAGGAATGGGAGGTGCACATAAAGCACGTCAGCCACACTGAGAGGTCCAGAGCCTGTGAACGGCTCTGTTGTGCAGTTTGAACTGCAGAACAAACGGGCCACGTTTGTTGTGGAGCGTGATTTTTACTTGAAAAGGTGAGTGACAGACAAGCTACAGTTATTCAGAGTTGGGTATTTGGTGGACGTTTTCTGAGAAGTGAAGAAAAATTGTCAGAAGTAGCCAATGATAATATTTGTGCTTTCAAGCAAAAACATAAAAATTTAAAACTTCTATCTGCTACCATGAGCTTGACAGCCTCTCAGTACTTAAAGACTGTTTTTGATGGGATCAGTGGCAATATTAATGAATGTGAGTTATTGATATTATTTAGTGAAATGTGTCAACGTTAGGAAGAGCTGCGTAATTCTGTGAACCAGCATTTTCCAAATGAACGGTGTATCATGTTACAAATTCGTGCGTGGATAAAAGATCCATTCAAAGATATACCAATGGATTGCAACGAAAAGTTGCAGTATGAAAAGTTCATTGACAAGGTTTTAGATTCTACACTGCAACTGTCGTTTAAGAAACTACCACTTGCCTAGTTTTGGTGTGGTATCAAAGCAGAATGTCCACAGTGACCTGAAAAGGCTACTGAAATACTCCTCCCTTTTCAAACCCATGTGTGTGTGAGGCTTTGCTTCATAGACTTCATAGACAGGAGTTGCTTCATAGACTTCAGCCACATATCCTGCAGCCAGCTGAATGCTGAAGCAGATACGAGAATCCACTTGTCTTCTAAAAAGCCAGATATTAAGGACGCTTGTAAAAGTAAAGCAATACCTGTACTCACTAAATGCTTTGGAAATCTTTTTTTTTAATTTAAAATATTACTTATGTTAACATGGTAGGTTTATTATAAAATTTTTTAAATTAATTAAATGTTAAAACATTGCATAGTTTTAATTGCTAATATGGTAAACATTGATAACTCACAAAGAAACAACAGCTCTTTGGGGTCCTCAGTAATTTTTAAGAGTGTGAAGGGTTCTTGAGGGCAGTACCTTTGAGAACTACCAGACCACATAACACTAACAGCTTTTAAGGAGATACCTAGATGTCAACAGGTATTTTTCTTTTACTTTGTGTAACATTTTTTTAGCTGTTGCCTGGTATAATGTGATTTCTGTTCATATTTTTAAGGGCAATCAGATGTTTCAATTTATAAAACATACGTTTGAAAATCTTTAAAAATTGTACTTACTGACTAGCTGCTTGTACGTCCATCCCCTTTACACAAAATCCATTATCATGATTCAGGTGTATTCCCTTTAGAATGTTTTTCTTTCTATAGTAAATCATCCTAGTGCAGTTGTCTTTTTAAAGAATTTTGATTTATAAATTTTTAAAAGAATATCAATACTAGGATTTCCATTAATATCGTAAAACTTTGCACATGCTGTTCATTGCCAACTCTCTGTACGCGTTGAATTCCTTCTTTCGTTTTAAGACTTAAGTTTAAACTTCACTTTCTCTTTGAAGCTCCGCCTTCCTCTGAGAACAGCCGCTCAAAGTTAGGTGCCTGCTCTTTTTGTCCCTTTAGCACTTACTGTGTCATTCTTACAGGATTTCTCCAATTCTGTGTTTATTGTTTGTTTGGCTTTTCTTTGCCACTTCATAAGGGGCAATTCCAGAGGAAGTCTGATCTGCCCATCGTCATGTCCTCAGCGCCTAGCACATTTTAGGCATTTTACTGAGCGCTTGCTGAATTAATAGAAGAGTGACCCACGCATGGTGCTTATTCTCAGTTTTAAATCAAGAATCCTCCGTAATTGGCTTGAATACTTAGCTTTTTGATAATAGTTTTTCAGATTCAGTGAAGCCCTGGGAGGACTGACCTGTGCCTCGGGGAGCCATTGAACCAGGATGTGGTCTTTGTTGCTCTGAACTCCTAGGAGGAAAAGAGGCTGAGATGAGTGTGCTGGGAGTCCGGCCCCGCTGGGTGGAGCTCCAAGACTCCAGCCTAATCCGGCGCCGCAGTGGCCGTGATACCCCTGGGCCTCCCCTGCCGGGGTCCGGGTCCACACTGACCACAACTGAGGTCACGACTCCTGCCGCAGGAGTACAGCAGCTGCCACATGCCTGGGAGGCTGTGACTCCCAACAGGGACCTTGGCTCAAGGACCCCACGTGGCCTGAAAACTTTCCTAGGGCTGCCTGGAGTCTAGGACTTTTCCTGCCCGACCCGCCTGCCTTTCTTCTTCCTTCTGCAGTCACACCCGACAGCTCGCCAGCCTCCTCCAGGGCCCTCCCCATTTTCCCACCTAAATCTCTTCACATCTGATCCTGTCATGATGTGTGCTTCTTGGAGGACCTGAACTGCCTACAGGGTCACCGGTTTAGACCCGCGTTGGGAGGGCTGGTTTATTTGGTGTTCTGGTTTATGTGTGTGCCTCCCTCGTCGATGGTCTGCCCTTCGAGGTTGTACCGGGCACGTCGTTGGTGGTCAGCATGTACTGAACTGAACTATTTGCTCTTCTCAGGACTCTCGTGGCCGTGGCCGTGGCCGGCTCTGGCTTAGTTGGCCATCGTGATGCTTCACGAGAGCAGGGGCCGAGCCCACCTTGCTCTCCTCGGCGTCCCAGGCACCAGAGCTGCTGAAGGATCGGCCGTGTCCATTGACCTGTTACACTTCGAGGCTCTGTCATAAAGAAAGGCGCCATTTGCTCTGTCCGTTTGCCTTCTGTTAACGCCTGGCAGACAAAGGGAGGTTGGGCCCTTGGAGGGAACCTTAGACTGGGTCAGGAGGAGCCGTCCCTGTGGCCGGGGAGGGAGCACTCGCGGCTGGCTGGCCGGCTGGGCCGGGGCCGCAGAGGAGGGAGCCTGCTGAGTCACGGCGCGAGGGGCAGGCCCTGGGAGACGGGCCAGGAAGGCAGCCCGGGGCCGGCGGGCGGGTGTGCTGGGCCCTGGGCTTCTGCGCCAAGTGCGCTGAGGAGCCGCTGGAGCTCTTGCTGCTCTGACCACTGGTGCCCTTAAAGACTTCCTGGCTGCTGGGAGGAGGGAGAGTGAGCCAGAGGCCAGCTACCGGGCAGGCGCTGCGGGCAGCACGTGCTCGGATGCAGGGCGGCGGCTACGGGGCTGAGACGCGGCTGGATCTGAGGCGGGTCCGGAGCAGGACTGAGGGCATCGCTGTCACTGTCGCTGTCGCTGGAGGATGGCCAGGAGTCAGGACTGAGCGCCAGGATTTGCTGCGTGTGCCCCATGAGATGGGAGGGGACGGGGAGGGCCGGGCTGAGGGAAAGCGTGGCTGCTCCTTTATTCGCAGAAGGGCTGGCGCGAACACACGGGCCGTGACGCGGGTGGGAGGCGGCCGCGTGGAGATGTTACAAGACGGAAGTTTCTACCCTCACAGACGTGCGTCCTCAGTGGGGGGAGCAGACGGCCCGATGAATAAAAACATATGGAACATTAGATTTTTATTTATTGATTTATTATATTTTTTTGCGGTACGCGGGCCTCTCACTGTTGTGGCCTCTCCCGTTGCGGAGCACAGGCTCCGGATGCGCAGGTTCAGCGGCCATGGCTCACGGGCCTAGCCGCTCCGTGGTATGTGGGATCTTCCCGGCCCGGGGCACGAACCCGTGTCCTCTGTGTCGGCAGGCGGACTCTCAACCACTGCGCCACCAGGGAAGCCCGGAACATTAGATTTTGATAAGTGCGTTGAGAGAAACTGGGAGGGAAGAGGGACGGGGAGCAAATGCTTGTAGACTGGGGGTGGGGAGGCTGCAGTTCTCACCAGGCTGGGCAAGGGAGGCCTCCCCGAGGAGGTTTGCTTGCGGGGAGGGCTCTGCAGGTGGGGAGGCCCCAGGGCAGGTGAGGACTGTCGCGCGCGCGCGCGCGCGCGCGCGCGTGTGTGTGTGTGTGTGTGTGGAGCAGCGGCTGGAGGAGATTCCCCAGGGCCCCTCGTGCCTCCGCGGGATCAGTGTTTATCCTGGGGGTGGGGCTCCGTGGAGGAGGGCCGTGGTCTGACAGGTGCCTCGTGCCGGGTCTCTGTCCCCGCAATGAACTGGTTGCCTAGGATGAGGCTGAAGGCAGAGAGTGGCGTGGTGAGTGAGGGTGGGGACCCCAGCCAGTCTGCTCCATCGTTCCGCTGTGTCGGGATGACTTGGAGGGGCGCGCCTGCTACCCTGTGCAGTAAATGCTTCCTGCGTGACACACGGGCCAGGACGTGGGATGGAGAGGTGAGGGTCCTGTCTCCCTCTCGGCAGTTGCAGCACCTGGGGGAGAGCGACTGCCATCCTGCTCGGCACTGGCCGGTCTGGCCAGGCCCTTTCCTCGGCTGGCGGGCAGGAAGGAGCGGGTGTGTCAGGGCACAGTGCCCCCCTTCTGGGGACAGCTGCCTGGCACAGACCTCAGCCCAGGCGTGTGGGTCTGAGTCGTGCGCTCGTGGCAGCCTCCTTGGTCATTCAGTTCCCTGCCCTCCTTTGACCTTCAGTCTCGCAAAGTGAGATCAATATACTTTCAGGACTTAGAGTCTGAAAAGAGCGGGGGGCCGGGGGTGGAGTCTCTGCCTGCCGATGCGGCCCGCACCCCCATGGGGCGTCCCCGCAGGTGTCGTCGTCGGGCTCCAGGGTGAGTGCTCCGTCGTCTTAGTTGGAAAGTCCCAGAGACTTGGAATTTTGAAGACACATCTCTCTTTCATCTTTTAACTGACATGATATACACCCTTTAATATAAAATGAACGCCTACAAAGCACTTGGTCACTCTGCTATGAGGCCAAGGAAAGTGGGGGAAGGAAGCAGGGTGATGGGAATGGGAAACGTACTGCTGGTACATCCTTAAGATGGACGCTTCCTGTAGCGTTTTGTTTGCAGTGAGCTTGCTTCTAAGTGAGACCGGCATAATCCTTGTGGATCAGTCTTTATACCCTTAAGTTATCTAACATTTCTGGTGGTGTACTTTTGTATTAAAATGACTAGGAAGTTATGTACTATTTGGCAAAGAAAAACCTCTGTGGTCAGGGAAGGAAACACCTAAAAATTGTTACCTCTGTCATCTGTTGATGAAGAACCTTTTGGAGTGATGCCCCCCAAGGGCTCCCTTCCCACTTTCCACACAGGAAATGAATGGCCTGTGTTTTGAGAGTTCCTGGATTCTTGGGGCAGCACTTCAAGTAATCGCTGGGGGACAGTGATCACGCAGGGGTTTCCATTCAGACTTGGCCTTGTGTCATTCAGCCGTAAGGAAAGAATAGAAATCCTGTTCCTTCAGTCTACACTGACTATTCGTGATTTAAGACTACCATTTCGGAAACAGAGAAAGAACTTTTATTCTCTTTCAGACTTCAGAAATTTTCTACAGGGTCTTTGGTAAAGAACCTTTAAACAGAGTATCTGAAACGTCAAAAGCCATGCTTATGCTTGTTGAAAACAGGCAACTCAAAAGAGCATGTCCTAGTAAGTTCCTCCATAATTCATGGGTTTGTGTCCTTAGGTTACCTCTAAAGATGAAGGAGGCTAAGGATTAGCCTTTTCAGGAAACAGCTAGGAAACACTAAAACTAGGATTGTTTTGAAATGAAGGTCATAGAAATGTTATAGAAATAGAGATTCTCATCTCATTGTCAGATAATCTTGGTGCTGTGGACTGAACTGTGTCCCCCAAAATTCATATGTTGAAGCCCCAACCCCCAGTGTGACTATATTCCTTTAAGAAGGTGATTAAGGTTAAATGAGGTCCTAAGGGTGGGTCCCTAATCCCCTAGGAGCGGTGTCCTTATAAGAGAGAGAGACGCACACACAGAGGAAAGACTACGTGAGGACCCAGGTGGGCGGTAGTCTGCACACGAAGAGAGAGGCCGCGGGAGGGACCAGCCCTGCTGCGACACTTGGATCTCAGACGTCCAGCCTCCAGAACCGTTGTTTAGACCACCCAGCCTGTGGCATTTTGGTATAGCAGCCTGAGCAGACCAAGACCCTCAGCGTGTCATCCTGTCTTTCAGCAACCTTCAGCAGACTGAGTAAAAAGGCTCGTGACCTAGTGGGGCTGACAGACACGTAAACTGGCAGCATGGTAAAGCGTGTGCAGGACCCAGTCGGCACTAAAAGGGGAGTGATCGTCAGGACTGGGCAAGTAGGAAATAAAGTTTCTTCCAGCTTTGTTTTGAAGGCACGTGTGAAGAGGATGGAGCAGAAGAACACGGAAGAACGTGCTGGACAAAGGATGAGCCAGAGCTGAGTGAGCTGGGGGTCCCGACGGTGTCCCCCTGGCCGGTGGGGGAGAGCAGGTTGGAAGGACGGGGCTCGCTCACGGGAGGATTTATGCATGCCAGAGAGGAATTTGGACCGGACTCTGGAGTCTAGAGCAGTGTTGGAACAAACTCACATGCTGCCTACAGCCAGGTGGATGTTGTGGATGTGAGGTGACAGGCACAGTAGAACTTTCTGTGGTGGTGGAAATGTTTTGTGCTGTCCGGTGTGGTAGCCACTGGCCACTTGTGGCATTAAACACTTGAAATGTGGCTAGTGGGCCTGGGGAACTAAATAGTCATTTAATTTACTTTTAATTAATGAAAATGTAAATAGACACATATGGCTAGTGGCTGTTGTATTGGGCAACACAGCAAAGTGTATGGTCTGCTAAGGGCATTGTATTAAAAAAGAGTAATGCCATCAATGTATACCTTATGCAGTCTTCTACCCCAGCTCTCAACAGTGGGAGAAGATTAAAATGAGTGTGTGCGTTCAAGAACCCACAAAATCTTGAAAAGAGAGATGGCCACTTTTCTGTTTTTGAAAAAGGGCTAAGGGAGTGGTTACCCTTGGGTGCTTTATTTTAAGCAGGTCTTCCTTAATAAATGATGGAGCCGGCAGGGTTTTAAAGTATTAAGCAGCAATTGAAATTTTCCTGTGTGATCTCTGTCTGTCTCTCTTTACTTCTCTCTCTCTCAGATTTAGAATGATTTTTCTGGTGGCGTGTAGAGAGTGGTTTGGATGAGTGTGACATTGGGAGCAGAAGCATTACAGAGCATGTTGCCGTGCTCCAGGGCAGGAGGCCGTGCTGGCCTGGGTGGAGGCTGAGCCAGAGGGCTGGGGAGAATGCTCTGAAATAGAAGCAGCAGCCTTGGTGTGAAGAGGTGCACGTCGGAGGATGACTCCTCATCGGGGGGCTCGAGGATGACTCCCGAGTTTCTGAAATGAATGCCGGGGAGATGATGGGTCTCTTCACTGAAGATGTGGGACACAGAAAGAACACGTCTGCTTCATACCTGTTGAGCCTGAGGCGCCTCTGGGAGATCCAAGGGATGGTGTCCAGGGAACATTTGGATGTGTAGGACTGGCACTTTTAGAAAGGGCTAGTCTGGAAGTAGAAATTTGAAAGTCATTGGTACAACAATTGCCCCGTATGGAGAACTGAAATGCAAAGAAGGCCTGGGACAAACCTCGAGGAACTCAAACCCCAGAGGGAAAGGCAGAGCGAGGAGGCCGCAGGGGAGACGGAAGAAGGAAGGCACCACAGCAGGAGCAGAAGCAGGGGGTGGGCCTCTGTGCCCTGAGGCCGGAGAGGGTTTCTAGCCAGGGAGCATTTACTTGGGGTGGAGGATTTTCTAGGTCAATATGCATGACCAGTCATCAGGTGAAGATGACTCTCCTTCCCCAGATGTCACGGAAATGGTAGCAGTTTTAAAAATTGAAAGGAAATTGACAGCAGTCTAGATTCTGGAAAGTCAGAAAGGTCAGTCGGCACAGTGAGCAAGGTCGGGGCGGGAGGGGGGAGGCAGGGCTGAGGCGGGGGAGCCTCTGCGCTGGGGAGGACAGGGTGCCTTTTTCAGTGGTTTCCAGAGTCTGCCACGCCAGTCCATTGGGAGGAAGGGGTGCCCAGAGGGCAGGCCGCCTCTGCCTCAGCAGCACAGTTTCTCACTCACATCCCTCAAAAGAGTTCGCTCGAGTGGAAGCTGTGCAGCTGAGAAGTTGGGAAACGCTGGAGGGGATGATATTTAAGTTCTCCTTTCAGTTGCAAGAGGGTTCTGCGTTCTGGTCGTGAGCATCCAATGTGAATCATACCATAGTGTTGTTTTATCTCATCAAGGGATGTTTAAAAGCAACCTGCACGTGGCTGTTTATAGGGGCTTTCTTCATAATTGCCCAAACTTGGAAGCAACCAAGATGGATGTCCTTCAGTAGTTGAATGGATAAATAAACTGGTACATTGAGACAATGGAATATTATTTAGCACTAAAAAGAAATGAGTTATCAAGCCAAGAAAAGGCACGGAACAATCTCAAATGCACGTTACTCAGTGAAAGAAATCAATCTGAAAAGGCTACTGATTCCTACTATTCTGGAAAGCTATGGAGACAGTAAAAAAGATCAGTGGTTGCCAGGGGTTCAGGGGTTCAGGGGGTGGGGAGAGGGATGAATAGGCAGAGCACAGAGGATGTTTGGGGCAGCAACATACTCTGCATTTCATGATAGAAATGATCGATACACGTCATTACACGGTGGTCCAAGCCCACGGAACGTATGACAGCAAGAGAGCGAACCACATGGGCTTCAGGTGATGATGACATGTCAGCGTAGCTCATCGTCTGTGACAGATGCAGCACTCTGGTGGCAGATGTTGATATTGGGGGAGGCTGTGCGTGTGGGGGGCAGGGAATGGATGGGAACTCTCTGTGCCTTGCCCTCAGTTTTGCTTGTGACCCTTAAACTGCTCTAAAAAAAGTAAAGCAAAAGAGAGAAGGAAAAAAAAAAACCTGGAAAATAAATCTACAGGCCCAGGTGGTTTCACTGACAAAATTTATCAAACATTTAAAAAAGAAATAACACCAATTTTACATAGTCTCTCTCACGTATATTTTAACTTTTAATTTTGGAATAATTTTAATCTCATAAGAAATTGCAAAAATAATCCATAGAATTCATTCAGTTTCCCACAATAACATCTTATATAGCCATAGTACATTATCACACCATATTCCATATATTCTTAATTATAAAAGATTGTATGATTATTGTGTTAAAAGATTTAACGAGTTCAAAAGTGCATGAAGTAAAAAGCGAAATCTAACACCCACCCCAAGCCAAATAAATAAATCACTTCCTAGGGGTAACCACTGCTGCTAATTTGTTGGGTACCCCTCCAGACATTTTGTGCACATACAGAAATATATATACCTACATGCATGTGAATATAGTTTTATTTATTTATTTTTATCAGAATTACATCATTTTGTATGTACATTGTTTTTCAGCTTGCTGTTTTTACTCAGTAGGATATCATGAATCCCGTGTAAGTGATACCCACCCCTTCCCCCCCGCCCCAAGTACCAGAGTATTTTTTAGGACTCACAGTATCCTGTAGTAGTGATGTATGGCAGCACATTCACTTCTTCCTACTTGTTTTCATGGACAGTTAGGTTTTCTCACATACTTTGCTGTTACGTGTAATGTGCACCGCCTGTCCTCGTTCCCGTGACCTTAAGGAGTTATTGAGTGCCTTCGAGAATAGGTCTTTAGAAATTGTGTTGCTGAGGTAGAGACATGATGATAGCCTTCGGGGTTTTGCCTTTATAGTCCGAAGTGAATTTGGTTTGTGGCCCGAGCCACACATCGTGCCCCTGCCTGGAGCATTCGTGAGAGCAGCTGCCCACAGGCCACCAGAGAGGCACCTTCTGCAGATGGCCTGGTGTGTTTCCAAAATCGCCCTGGGGCCTGGGTGCCCACCCAGGCGAGACCTCCACTGTGTCTGGGATTCCCTCTGGCTGGTGGTCAGGGTCATCCCGGTTCTGTGCAGCAGATCGAGGAGCTTGCTCTGCTGTTTGTCTCTCTCTAGTGTTTACCGAACCTGGGGTCAGAAATCTTGGATGTGAGTCCCTTTATTTGTTCATTAGTTTTGCCCTGGAGTCTGTTTTGGATTCCATTTTGCTGTCTGTGGCTGGAAGCTTTGCATTCAGAGGCATGTCAGGTTGGTGTCTACATTGGATACTTGAAAATATGCTAACTGGTTACACGTGAAAATGTGTAGCTGGTTATATTCAGTTGGTTTGGACAGCTTTCAGGATATCATGAGCACCAAACTGGGAGTTAGCGCGTTTCCTTTCTGAATGCTCCTTGGTACCTTCACCATGTAAGCGTTCATTTGAAATGGGGACACGAGAAGAGACAGTTTCTAGGAAATGAGTACTTAATTTTAAAATATCCTGAGATTGGAATTGACATATACACACTGCCATATATGAAATAGATGACTAACAAGAAACTACCGTATACCACAGGGAACCTTATTCAATACTCTGTAATGACCTATATGGAAATAGAATCTAAAAAAGAGTGGATATACGTATATGTGTAACTGATTCTCTTTGCTGTACAGCAGAAACTAACACAACATTGTAAATAACTATACTCAATAAAAATTAATTTGAAAAAAATTGAGGGCTTCCCTGGTGGCACAGTGGTTGGGAGTCCGCCTGCCAATGCAGGGGACACGGGTTCGTGCCCCGGTCTGGGAGGATCCCACATGCCGCAGAGCGGCTAGGCCCGTGAGCCATGGCTCCTGAGCCTGCGTGTCCGGAGCCTGTGCTCCGCAATGGGAGAGGCCACAACAGTGAGAGGCCCGCGTACCGAGAAAAAAAAAAAAAAAAAAAAATTGAAAAAAAATCCTGCAAAATCCAATGCTCTGCTTTAAAATGAGGATTTATCGGTTTTAGTTTAGTGTTGCAATATTGTTTTCATTTAAATTTGTCTTAATTACATATTTTCATATGTTCTGGAGGAAACAGGTTTTTTAGTAGATACTGTTTAAAAAAACACATGTGCTTTAAATTTGTTCACAAGTTGAAACTCAGTAAGCAAAACCATACAATCATATCCTGGATCCAGTCAGGGTCTGTGAGTGTCCAGTGAGTGTAAGACGAGGACAGCGCAGCCCACAGGCCACTGCAGTCAGCGGTGGATTAGGTGTGCTCGTTACATCACAGATTGGATGATAATAAAGACCAAGTGCTTAGTGAAGAATTGACAACAGAGTGAGATTTATTATATGATGTCATTCAGGTAGAGTCAGAATACACGGACACAAAGCAGGATATGTTCTGCAGGACGTATTCAAATGAAAGGGCCCGGGCTTCCCTGGTGGCGCAGTGGTGGAGGGTCCGCCTGCCGATGCAGGGGACATGGGTTCGTGCCCCGGTCCGGGAAGATCCCACATGCCGCGGAGCGGCTGGGCCCGTGAGCCATGGCTGCTGGGCCTGCGTGTCCGGAGCCTGTGCTCCGCAACGGGAGAGGCCACAACAGTGAGAGGCCCGCGTACCGCAAAAAAAAAAAAAAAAGGCCCACAAGGCAGTAGAATAGTTTTGTGTGGGGTTGGTGGGGGGTCAGGTGCAGACTAGGGCCGAGTCAAAGGGTGTCGGTGGCAACCGGGAGCAGCTCTGTGGGCGCCCGACTGGGTGTGCAGTCCTCAAAGCGGAGGCTCTGTGCAGTGGCCTCACCACTTTGCCTGTTTGTTTGGGGTGGGTGGGCGGGGGCAGGGGCAGGGGCATGGGCAGGAGGGGCGTGGAGGGGGTGCCAGGAGGGCTTGCAGAACACTGGAAGACTTCTGTTGAAGACCACTCACCCAAAGTGCAGGGTACTCGTGGACACTGTGATACATACTTCTGGTCAAAATAAAGTCTCCCACACATGCTGGATCTGCCCTGAGCACTCTGAGTTATCCAGGAAACCAGCCGGTGTGCTTAGACTGAGAAGTGTTTCCCTGCAGACACATTTCCTGCCCTGTGTCTCGGTAGGTTAATTCATTTTTAGGCTGTTCTTCTTTATGTCCTGTTCCCCGAGTGCTGGCCCAGGGACACCCCGTGGCCTGCGAGGGTTGGTTTCCTGTGGTTCCCTTATATCAGTACTTCCACAGTTTGAACCTGCACAGAGTCACCTAGGGATCTTGGTAAAATGCAGATTCAGAATCTGTCAGTCTGGGGTGTGGCCTCGGAGTCTGCAGTTTTGACTGTTTTCTAGAATGTCATGTGACTGGAATAATTCAGCATGTAGCCTTTGGAGTCTGGCTTCTGTCACTTAGCAATATGCGTGTAAGATGCACCCAGATTGTTGTCTGTCAATAGCTTGTTCCTTTTTACTGCTGAGTAGCATTCCATTGTGTGGATGCATCATGCTTTCTTTATCCAATCACCAGTTGAAGGACCTAAGTGTTTCCAGTTTTTCCATTATGAATGAATTTTTTTTTTTTTAAAGGGCTCTTTATTTTTTTTAGTTATTTATTTATTTATTTTTGCTGTGTTGGGTCTTCGTTTCTGTGCGAGGGCTTTCTCTAGTTGTGGCAAGCGGGGGCCACTCTTCATCGCGGTGCGCGGGCCTTTCACTATCGCGGCCTCTCTTGTTGCGGAGCACAGGCTCCAGACGCGCAGGCTCAGTAGCTGTGGCTCACGGGCCTAGTTGCTCCGTGGCATGTGGGATCCTCCCAGACCAGGGCTCGAACCCGTGTCCCCTGCATTAGCAGGCAGACTCTCAACCACTGCACCACCAGGGAAGCCCATGAATGAATTTTTAATTAAAAAATTCTGGGAACTTCAGAAGAAATGTAATTCTGTTTTTCCATTGTTCTTTTAGGTGACATCACTCAAAAAGGATATGAAAAGAAAAGGGGAAAGCTGCTTGCACGTTATGTACCGCTCACTCAAGGTAAGCTCAGCACGCGTCTCATAAAACTGATTTAAAATTTGATTTTAGAGATTGACATTGGTAGTTTCATATTTTATTGAGAAGGCCTGGGCAAATAACGTATCTACTATTAAATTATAAAATCCAAAGGTATAGAGTATAATTTATATCTCTGGTTTGGTGTAGATTTCATTCCCAAATAGGATTTCTTTTATTTTTATGATCATAGACCATGATTATTTTTATGATTTTAGTAAGGAACATTTCCTTAGGTTTGGAACAAATATTATAAAGATGTCAGTTCTTCCCACCTTAGATTGATCTGTAGAGTGCACATTCAGTGTTTCAACAGAGTTGTTGGGGGTGGAATTTAACAAGCTAATTTCAAAATTTATATACAAGTTTGGGACTTCCCTGGTAGGCCAGTGGTTAAGACTCTGCCCTTCCACTCCAGGGGGCACGGGTTCGATCCCTGGTCAGGGAACAAAGACCCCATGTGCCGTATGTGGCACAGCCAAAAAAAAAGAAAGGTTTATAAAAAAAAATGTATATACAAGTTTAAAGGGCCAAGGGATTCAAAATATGATAAAAAAAGAAGAATGAGGTGGGAGGATTTGCTGATTAGGATACAAAGAGTTAATATCAAGCCGTCATCATTAAGACAGCCTGGTTTGGCACAAGGGAAGACAGCTAGGTTAGCAGAACGTGGGCCCAGACAGACACGCCCCACCGTGGAGACCAGGCATACGGTGGAGGTGGTGTTGCTGCTCCCAGTGCTGGCACAGTTCCTTAAGACACAGAAACCAGATAGTAAGAGCCTAAATGAGAAAGGCAAAAATTATAGCACCTTTGGAACATCACACAGGAAAACTGTCACCATCTCTAAATAGGAGGGGTTTCTCAAGTCCCTAAAGGTACCAATAAGCAGCAACTGTAAAGGAAAAAATTGGTAAATCGGGGTGTGTTAAAATTAAGAATTTTATTTTATCATAAGTCCCCATAAAGAGATTAAAGACAAGTCACAGTGTGGGAGGAGATAATCCTGGCACAAATAACAGGAAAAGGACTAGTTTTCCGGGCCTGTAAAGCAGCAGTGTCAGCAGAGCCCTTTACGATAGTGGGAATGGTCTGTAGCTCCACAGTCCGGTACACTGACCACTTGCCACGTGTGGCTCCTGAGCACTTGAAGTGTGGTAGTGTGACTGAGAGACTGAATTTTTAACTTAATTTTAATTAATTTAAACTTTAAAGAGCCAGAAGGTCCCCCAACATGATTTTTTAAAAAGCCCAGTAGGAAAATGGGTTAAAGACTTGAGTAAGTATTTTATTGGAGGAAACCCTAATAGCCAGCAAGCAAATGAAAAGATACTCACCTAAGCTTGGTAGGAGTCAGAGAGATGCACGTTAAACCATGACCCACCTGGGGTTGTTGGAGAGGATTCCGACGGGTGTGCACAGCTCGTGGGACCTTGGCAGAGTTGAAGATGTGCAGAGGCAGCTGGTGGCTCTCCTTCAGGGACACGCATGCCCTGGAGAAACTCTGGATGCCTGCACCTTGTCCTTGTTCTGTGCACAAGAGTGTTCACTGTTTTCCCTCAACTGCCAAGTGCTCAAACGTCCATCAGCAGGATGCATACGTGTGTCAGCAAGGATGAATCTCATAAACATAACGGGGAGTGAAAAAACGATTACACGGGAATATAGCCTGTAAAACTAAAAAACCCACCAAACTGCCACTTCTCAAACCTTTTTGTAGCTGGTAAAGAAAGAGGGGGAGGGAAGTGGTCTTCCCTGAAGTGAGTGTGGCATTTCCGTGTGTGTGGAGTGAGATTGGAGGGGGCCACAAGGAACTCTAAGGCACATGAGTGTTTATTTCTTAACTGCTGCAGTTGTTACGTTGAGTTTTTTTCTGTATAATAATTTTTGAACTGAATACATGCTTTATTCTGCCTGTGTCGGTATGATATATTTTACAATAAATCAGTAACAAGAAGAATACTGAGGAGGTGCTTTATGTACTGACATTCATCCATCCAAAATAAAGCAAAAACAAGTAAAATTGAGTACAATTGGAGGAAACTATTAAAGAAAACATCTTGAAGCCCATTTGCCAGGCATCAACAGCAGCTGTCCAACGAGGCGTTCATGTGCCATCGTACTTCCTTTCCTCAGGGGCAGCCGTGCCCGCCATGCCACTCCCAGGCCCTCCGTCGGGGTGGCTATTGCCTGTGCAGCGTCACAGACAGACAAGGCAGGCGAGTGTTAGCACAGCATGCCATCCTTGCACAGGTGCTGTTAGTTTATACCTTGAAAACCTGGGTGACTCC
The DNA here is from genome assembly GCF_964165515.1 of Mesoplodon bidens. NCBI lineage: Eukaryota > Metazoa > Chordata > Mammalia > Artiodactyla > Ziphiidae > Mesoplodon > Mesoplodon bidens. Next base: position 816,120 of record NC_138161.1, on the reverse strand, counting down.
TTACTTAGCTATTAGAATTAGTAAGAGCTTTGGTTTGATAGAAGACAGATATGCAAGAATCAATAACTTTTCTCTGGCAATATTTCTGTTTATAAAACAACTCGCGTTCGTAATGGCAATAAACTATCAAATGTTTTTAATACATTTAGCAAGAAAGCCACAGGACCTACGTTAGGATCATGCAGTCCGTTTGAAAGAAATAACCGAGACCCTAAAATATGAAGAAATATACCAATATCCTAAATGGAAAAATTTAATATTATAAAAGTAGTAGTTTCCAAATTAATGTGTGAACAAAATGTAGTCCATTCTGAATACCAGTGGCTGATTTTTTTTTTCCCCGAAACCTGGCATTGGAAGTAATAACCCACTTGAAGGAGAAAAGTTCTTCAAGTAGCCAGTACAGTTTTGAGAAGGAGCCCCAGTGAGAAAGGCCTGGCCTTCGTGGTGTTCAGCCCGCTCGCGTGCACTTGATAGTCCCAAGCGGAGGGTGTGGGTGGATGGCGCGGAAGGCCCAACAGTGTAAGAGAGGGGTGTCTAGAAACGATTCAGGACAATTCAAAGGAGGGAAGATTTATTTAGAAACTGGCGCCATCCCTTTGGAGGCAACAGTGGGACCCTCTTCCTCTCCACCATTAGCGAACGTAAGCTTTAGCAGGATTAAAGCTCTAAATATGTTTGTAATTATAAAATACTACAAAACTCCGGAGAATATTTGAATAACCTTTGAGTGGGGGTTACAAGATAGGAGACCTGGAAGAAAAACAGGTTATGATTGTCTCCCTAGAAATGAAAACTGCAGAGTGATTGCGACCAGCCGGCCATGGCCTGGGGGGCGAGCACAGCCCAGGCAGGGTGGTGCCTCCAGCTGACGCAAGGCTTTCTGCAGGTCACTTGGTGGGGGGGCTCCTTAGCTGGCTAGAATTAACAGAAATTCAAAGGAGAGGACATACGGATGGGCAATAAACAGTAAACTATGTTCAACCTCACTAGCAGATACGGGAATGCAAATTAGTGAACCATTTTTCTCCTGTCAGATTGGCAAAATTCTAAACCTTATAACATCCATCGCTGACAGATGTGGGGAAATGGCACACTGTGGGAGTGCGAATTGCTGTGACCTTTCTGAGAAGTTCTCTCTTGATACCTGTTAAAAATATACCTACTCTTCTATCCAGTGATTTCCCATTGGGCTTTGTATCTTCGTTGAATAAATGAATCGATCTCAATAAATCACTGTATTTTGGAATAAAACTGTAAGGATGTCCATATGCATATATGTCACTTAGCAGCATGCCTGGTTATAGTCTGTAACACATAAGATTCTGTGTTCTCTGTTACGGACTCTAAAGAGATTTTATCCAATCACAAGAAACAAAAAGCCAGAAGCAGTGCTGACCAGTATTGCTGTATGTCGCATATGTGTATGTGTGTATATGAGGCACTTTGAAGAGCTGAACATGGATTTCCAGGGGGTGTCGCTGACCTCTCGTGCTGCATAACTAACATCCCAAACCTGGTAGGTAGAACAACAGCAAGAGCAGCGTTTTGCCCCCAAACCTGCAGGTTGGCCAGGCTCGGAGGGCAGCTCCTCCCTGCCTGCGGAGCCAGAGCTGGTGTCCTGGGGGCTCCTCAGTCACAGGGTGGCGTCGGGGCCGGGAGGCTTGGGCAGCCGAGTGCCATGGCCCCCGTCCCCTCTGTCCTCTCTGTGTGTTGTCACAGAGAGCTGGGGGCCAGGTGGCCTTTCATGAGCAGCGTTGGAGGTCAGGACCCACCCAGGCCCAGGTGGGGATAGGCTGCTGCTTTTTGGGCAGTGATAAGGGCTGGGGGCCCTGGAGATGATTTTTCGGAGACGTCTTGAAACAAAGGCTAAAACACTAAGTAGATTATTTTGATGAAGCCCAGCTGAAGGCTTCGCTTTGTGCTCTTCTCAGATGCCAGCAAACTAGGGCTCAGGCCACACCGGCTGCACGCTCGTGCGCCACTCCTTTCCTCGGCACGTGGCGTCTGAGGGCCTGGGTGTCGGGGCTGTGGGCGTGAGAGCCCGGGGGGCTGCGCTGGGCTGTGGGCGGTGGGACTGGAAGCGGACACTGACGTCTACGCCCTGACCTCCAAATTCAGGGTCTTCTGGCATTGGGGCCACCACAGCGTGCGTGGTTGTGCAGCGGGTGCTGTGCAGCAGCGGACGGGAAGCGTGGGCTGTTTTACATGGGTTTTTCCATGATTGGAAAAGCAAATTGTTCACAGCAGGTGCTTCTGTAAAACTGTGTTTCAGGAGTAGATCCATCCCTACAAGCGGAGACTAGGATCCCCGGGCCCTCACAAGCCACAGCCCCCGCGCCCAAACCGCAGAAGCCAAGGCCCAGCCACACCCGGGACGAGCGCTTCAGGTCAGGTAGGGACCAGAGGCCTGCAGGCCTCTGCTCGGACACCGCGTCTCCACTGAGGAAATTGTTTTCTTTCTTTGTTTCTTTTTTAACTGTTTATTTTATATGGGGGCACAGCCGATTAACAATGTTGTGATAGTTTCATGAGCACAGCAAAGCGACTCGGCTGTACATGTACGTACACGCATCCATTCTCCCCCAAACTCCCCTCCCATTCGGAGATTATTTCCTCTTGAACCATAACTTACCACATCATATTTTTCAAGAAAAAAATATGACTTCCACATAATATAGTATGTTTTAATGTAGCCTGGAGTGTAAGTGTTCTCTTCTTAGGGGATGCTTATAGAAATCTCAGGAGAAAGCTAAATCTTCCTTCCCCCATTAGAATAATTTCTGTTAATGTTTGTGTCCATTTTTCTACCTAGATCTTTGGGGTTGGTATTGGTGGATTTGTGCATCAAGGACCGCTTTACTACTGTAGGTGTTGTAGTATTTTTTTCTTTCTCTAATTTTGGAGATTTCCTTCTAATTAGATTTCTGCCACTCTGTCAGTGTTTTTATAAATATTTAAATTTGTCTCTGATATTTTATTTGAATCATCAGGACATCGATTGAAAAAATTTGTGCTTTCAATTATAGATTACATATGGATAACTGTTGAACACTCTTGCCTGTTTAACATTTTCACCATTGTGTGATTGTGTATTTCCTTTATGTTTAAACTCTCTCAATAAACCTTTGTATAAAGAAAAACTTTCAAGAGAGATAAAGAAATGGCCGCTTTGTTTTAAGAATACCTAAAAAGAACGTTAAGATTTTAAATGTTATGTCAACATGGGAGTGTGATGAAGTGATTGGAGAATTTTTTTTTTTTTTTTTTTTTTTTTTTCTTTTTGCGGTATGCGGGCCTCTCACTGTTGTGGCCTCTCCTGTTGCGGAGCACAGGCTCCGGACGCGCAGGCCCAGAGGCCATGGCTCACGGGCCCAGCCGCTCCGCGGCATATGGGATCCTCCCAGACCGGGGCACGAACCCGTATCCCCTGCATCGGCAGGCGGACTCTCAACCACTGCGCCACCAGGGAGGCCCTGGAGAAATTTTTGATCAGATAATTTCTTAGCAATTTAATATACATTTTTAAAAACTTCCTCACGCTGATAATAGTTTCTTTTCTGATTACATAAATGATACATGTAACATAGGATATTAGAAACAGCCCCATCAACATTCCACTGACACCATCTTCTTTAGCCCTGGGTACAAAAGCACACACATGTACATGCACCGTAAGTAGGGTCACCAGAGGTCTCCTTCCTGTCCCTGCCTGTCCTCATCTCCCTGCTCCCTGTCCCCCCCTCCATTTCCATGTAACTGACGTTGATGACCTGCTTTCTGCCCTTGTGAACTGTATCTGGTTCTCATTCTTTACTTCCTGAAAACAAGACCTTTATCATTAATGTGCTTTGCTCATATTTTCCCTAAGGCTTTGTCTTCTCTTTGAACTCTCTTACAGTGGCTTTTGTAGCAAAAGTTTTTAATTTTAATGAATACAGCTTATCAGTTCCTTTTCATGAATAGTGCTTTTGTTCTCACACCTAAGAAATCTTTGCCAAACCCAAGGTCACAAAGATTCTTACCTGGGTTTTCTTCCAGAAGTTTTATAGTTTTAGGTTTTACCTTTAGGTCTGTGATTTAGATTTTAGTTAATTTTAGTATGATTCAAGGTATGGTGCACAGCTTACTTTTTTGCATGTGGTAATCCCGTTGTCCCCGATGCCCTTGCTCCTTTGTCTAAAAGTGGTCGCACGCATGTGTGACTCTCTTTCTGGACTCTGTTCTATTCTGTTGATGTATTCGTCTGTTGTTATGGCAGAGCCAGCTCTCTTAATGATTGTAGCTTAACAATCATGGTTCACATCAGTAGTGTTATTCCTCCAAGTTTATTCCTTACTGTTGTTCCCTTGTATATACTGTGTCTTTTTTCCCTTTGGTACCTTTAAGATTTTTCTCTTTGTCACTGGTTTTGAGTGACTTGATTATGATGTGCCTTGGTGTAGTTTTGTTTCTTGTGCTTGGGGTTTGTTGAGCTTCTTGGATCTGTTGCTTTATACCCTGTAATGTTGACGTTGTCTAGATTTTTAGTTGTTGGTTGTCTTATCTGTACTTAGGTTTTTGTTTGTTTCTAAGGCAGCAGTAACGTTTAAGGTGTGTGCTCAGCCAGTCACAGCCAGATCTCTTGCAGGGGCTCCTAGGTTTGTCTCTCTCGAGCACTGTCTTTCATGAGTGTTTTCGGTTGTATGTCTGGGAGTATTTTTATTAGACCCTCAAGTTTAAATGACACTTTGGCTGGATATAAAATTCTAGGTTCAACACTCGTTTCCTAAGCTGTGTTGCCTTCTTGCGCCCGGTGGTTACTATTGAGTAAAGTCAGTCTGTTTCCTGATCCTTCAAGATGATTTGCTCTTTCTCTCTGGAAGCTTTTAGGATTGACTGGCTGCCTTTGATATTTGTAACTTTTATTTTAATACGCTTAGGTGTGAATTTTTCATCTTTCCTGATAGTACTCTATGAGCCATTTTACTATAAGATTTCTAAATGCTTTAAAAACATTTTTTGGGGGAAAATTTGAACACGTACGAAAGTGGACTTGGTGGTGTGATGAGCCCCAGACTCGTCCAGCCCCCACAGTTCCTGCCATGCTCAGGCTCAGTCTTGGCTTCTTCATCAACCCCCTGCTTCCTCCCTTCCCATGTGATTTTGAAGCACATCCCAGAGATCATGTTATTTCATTTAGAGGTCATAATATTCTTGGCTTCTGTATCTGAAAAGAATGCATGTTATCTCTAAAAGATAATGCCATTGTCACAGAATAATTAACAATAATTTCTTAGTATCAAATACCCAAATGTTCCTGTGGTTTGAAAAAAAAAAAGCAGTTTATTTGGACCCAGGATCCAAATGTGGTGGTGCCTGATATGTGTTTCCACCTTCGATAACTCTGTCTTGGGGCCTGGGCTGTGGTCCGGCGGCTCCATGGCTCCAGCAGGTCACTTAGGGTTCTGTGTTCTCTCACCAAGAGGCACTGCAGGCCTGAGTCTCTCTCCTCCTTGGGATGCTGGCAGACCCATTTGTTCCTTAGGGTGGCAAAATGGCTGGCCTGCTTCTATGGAGGGAAACTTGTGCTCGCTCGCCACCGGGCACGGGCGAGCCTGGAAAAGCGCTCGATTCTTTCCATCTGTTTACTCCTTTTTAAAATACTGGGTTAGGTCAGCGGCACCCTCCAAAGGAAGCCAATTACTTTTGCTTCCTCTCTTCCTGCCTTTCTTTTCTTTTATCTTGTTTTTTAGCATTGTAGTTGATATTCAGGCCTTCTAGCATTTATCCTTGGTGATGTTCCAACTGCCCCATCTTTATGAGCCTTTGGGAACGTCTCCACATCAGCTCTGGCATTTGGGTCACTGGGCCGTGTACTTGTTGGCTGTTAGGAGGCAATGCTCCAGGCTCCCCTGTGTGTTCCCTGCCCCCACCCTAGAATCCACCATGTCTCAGGGCGCTTGCGGTGAGGATGGTACTTTAAGACCACAGTCTGGGTGGTAGCGATGCTCATTGCTATCAGGCTTGTCATCATTCCTAGACATTCTTAGGGACAGAGGTAAGACATACTATTTAAAGATAAAATGCCACGTGTGTTCACGCTGATAATTTCCACTCAGATTCAGGACTGCAGGGTTTTCCCTCCCTTCTTTGGTCTCTGTTTGTGTCTCTTCTTCCTCTCACGAGTGTCTTGGTTTCCAGGGAGGGGCGAAGGAGTGAGACCGTCAGGCCCCTCTTTGCTTTCCTCTCTCACACTCGACCACAAGCGTGGCAGCGTGGCAGGGCCCCCATGACCGCCGGCAGCAAGACTGCAGGAGAGCCTGCGATCCCTGGGCAGTTCTGCCGTCCTGGGGCTTGTCTGGGGCAGCGGCTCGACGGTCTGACCACAGGGCTTTAGCGCCACTTGGAGTGGTGTGTGCCACAGTCAGAGCACATTAGGTTCATGTTTCATTTTATTTTCAGTTTTGGGGATTTCTTCTTTTTGATTTAAATCTGAAAATATTTCCAAAGTCAAATCTACAAGCCAAGGAATATTTATGGAAATCTAGGACCAATGTGTGGGACCCACGTGTAGGCTCAGCTTGTGTTCCTTTTACACTCAGTGAAAACAAATAAAAACATGAACCATGGTTTTGTTACTTCATAAGGAATCTTGTAACACGTGTTTTTGTTGCTGTTCTTTCCGTGCAGATGTTCATACCGAGGCCGTGCAGGCAGCTTTGGCCAAATACAAAGAGAGGAAGATGCCCATGCCTTCCAAGAGGCGCTCCGTCCTCACGCACACGGCCGTGGAGGCCTGCACACCCCCAGGTACTGGGCAGGGTCACGGTGGCCTGGGAGGGGTTTCCCGTTGGGGCGGCACAGCCTCCGACTGTAGTGAAGAGTGTGTGTGTGTGTGTCTGTGTGTGTGCAGGCTTGCTTCCTACAGGACATCTGTGTAGATTTTAATTTTTTCACTAAGATGCAGTTTGTGTCTTTTAGTAAAGAGAAGAACCTGGAGTACGTGCTTCATGGGATGACAGTTCCCTGAATTCAGAATTCTAAAATTATTCTCATCTCATTAGCTATTACTTGTTATGTTGTTACCAGGCCTTAAATGGGAAAGAATAAGGCTATTTGCAGGGTTATTTATTTTGTTATTGTGGTTTTGTTGTCGTGACCATTAGAAATGAGAACTTCTATGTGGAGTCTCTCTTCAGGATAGTTAGTATGTCTTAAGTTTCTTCGAAAACCCTGTCCAGGTGCTTGAGAGCACGAGGCTGCTGCCTGTATGGTTATTTGAGTCATGAAACTGGTGACATGCGTGTTTGGTTTGAAGACATGGTGAAAAACCAAGCACACCAGGTCTGCAAGATAAGCGTAGTGTTTTGGTGATGCTTCCTCACGTAAAAAAAAAAGTCTATGTTGAAAACAGTCTTAGAAATGGCTGTCAAATTCTTGTTTCTACTGAATATAACCATAGATACTACCCAGTTTTAAAAGAACTTACTGGTAACTGTGAAACTCGTGCTGACTGGATGAAACCAGAACTCACCTCACTTTCCTTGCCCGAGGCGGTGGTCTCAGGCAGGGGCTCTTTTCAGAGCTCAGTCACGTCCGCTGAGGGGAGGCAGGTGCCCTGGGGGTGGACTCCCGGGACCCTACAGCTCGCGCTGAAGCCGTCAGTCAGGCTTGGGGCTGGCTGCGCCTCCGGATGTGGCGCCCCGAGACCAAGCCTCTGGGGGAGCCCGGCCGCAGGGCTCACGGCCGGTCAGACGCAGGCCCTCCTGGACCTGCGGGCGCGGCTGTGCAGGGGCCCAGGGCACGGGCCGGCTGGGGCCAGTGGGGACTCCTCCCCGGAGGACGCCCCCCTCATGCCTGTCCTCATTATTCTGACCACAGACACATCGTCCGCCTCAGAAGACGAGGGCTCTTTACGGCGGCCCGGGCGACTGGCCTCCGCGCCGCTCCAGGGCCATGCCGGCGTCGCGCCCTGGCTCGACCAGGCCATTCAGGGCTCGCCCGCCGCCTCTGCCACATCCTCCACCTCATCTCGCCCGGGAGGGCGGCCTGCCGCCGCGCCCAGTGCCAACGCCGCACCCGCAGGCCCCGCGACCCTCGCCCGCGTAGGTCGGTACAGCCGCAGGGGCCCCTCCAGGCAGGGGAGCCCCCGTGCCCAGCCAGACCCACCTTCTCCTTTTCCTACGGAAAATGTCCTTTCGGTAACAAAAGTGGTTCCTGATGCTTCTGTGGTTTGGCAGCCCCAGCCAGACCCTGTGGCGTGTAGGCCTCCCCTGGGGTCCCCGATGAGTGCCTGGTGTTTCTGCTCTGGAGGGGGCGGCTGGCACAGGTGGACAGTCCCTGACGATCAGGGGGCCTGCCGCCTGCACGTGGTCCCCGCCTTTGCTCCTTCCTTGTGTGTACAGCTGGAACCCTCAGTTGTCCCTGCACTGGGCATCTCGAGGCGGGGCTGGGGCTGCAGCCGCAGTCCAGCCTTTCTTCCTCCACATACCAGGGTTAGACAGCCCTCAACCTGAAAAGAGATGTCAGTCAGAGCTCAGTCAAATGGGTACCCAGACCTTTTCCAACTCACCCAGCCCTTTAAATTACATTAACCTTAGGGGCTTCCCTGGTAGCGCAGTGGTTAAGAATCCGCCTGCCAGTGCAGGGGACATGGGTTCGAGCCCTGGTCCGGGAAGATCCCACGTGATGCGGAGCAACTAAGCCCGTGCGCCACAACTACTGAGCCTGCGCTCTAGAGCCCGCAAGCCACAACTACTGAGCCTGCGCTCTAGAACCCACGAGCCACAACTGAGCCCGCGTGCCACAACTACTGAGCACACGTGCCACAACTGCTGAAGCCCACACGCCTAGAGCCCGTGCTCCGCAACAAGAGAAGCCACCGCAATGAGAAGCCTGCACACTGCAGTGAAGAGTAGCCCCCACTCAACGCAATTAGAGAAAGCCCGCGCACAGCAACGAAGACCCAACGCAGCCATAAACAAATAAATAAATAAAATTAATCTTAGAAAGGAAAACATTGCAAGCTTTTCACCATTTAAAGTCATTTTTTTTAAAGCAAAACTAGTAACGTAGCTGGCATGCAAAGCCCATATACATTCTTGCACGAGTACCTTAAAAAAGTGTACTTCTCAGATGGTGCATCAGTATTGCTGGGGTCATCTGAACACCCTCTTGCTTCCAGGTGTGGAGGGAAGAGCTAAGTTGCGTGATTGCAGCCTGCCTGAGACCACACAGCTGGCTGTGCTGGAGCCAGGGCTGGCCCACACTTTTCTGATTCCTGTTCATTTGCTTTGCTGTTAGCTGCTATTCTGCTAAAACCAAAATGGTGCATCAGAGGTGTGCCCATGACTGGCCAGTGTTTTGGGTGGGGTCCCAGTGGGTTAACACCCCCCAGGCAGGCCCAGGTCTCAGGTGCTGAACTGCTTTAATGTAAGGTCTTGGTCATTTGGCTGGACTGGGCATTGTAAGTGACCGATGTCTTCCATCTCTGGCCTCTGTGGGCCCATCAGGGATGCTCTTTGTTTGTTATTGGCTGTGTCACTGCAGACGTCTGCACATTTCTGTGGAGCTCGTGCTGTGAGTCTTGGGTGAGAACTCATGATGCCTCGACCTGCTTCCGGCAGGTGGAGGAGCCTCCAAGACCGCCGGGGTCGGGCTGTCAGGACTGTCCTGGGGAGTTTGCTTTACGAGAAAAGGCTCCTTTGGAAACAGCCTGCCAGGATTGTTTTGGTAGCTTTCCTGGGGGTCATAAAATGGCTGGTGGTTATAGCCCACCTGTCCTCACCGGGGTTTACAGTGGAGAGCTTGAAAGCAGCTTGAGATGGATATATTTTCCTGTTTGTCACAGCGATTTCACATTTTGGAAATACACAGGTACCTCCAGTGTGAGGAAAGCGGTAGCATTTGAATGTTCTTTTTGCTTAGTTCAGCTTCCTGAAGCTTCTGCGTTCGACGGTGAGGGGAATAGGGCAGAGCTTGCTTGCATCAGCCGTTGCCAAGCTGTCGTAAACACAGCTTCCTGGTGGGTTAGAAAGAGAAGCATATTTAGCGTAAGAAATTGACCACAGTTCAAAATGTTTAAGCAGACAGCCCTCGACTCCCCAGGGTTGTGGGGTGTTTTGAACGTAAGGTGTGTTTGAGTGGGCGTCTCCATCCCCGAAAGGTCCTGGCTGTAAAGACTTACAAGGCGGGTTTGTCACCTCTGTGGGTGGAGGACTCCTGATTCTGCAGGTGTGGCTGAGACCACTCTTCTCGCATCCTGCTCGCCTGGCCTCACGTACACGTTGCGTGATTAGTTCTAGTAGATTCTAAACATCTGAACTCGGGCTCTACTTAATACCTTACTGTTGCTTGTAACCTTCATATGCTACCTGTTTGACCTGAATTTTTAAATCTGAAAAATACTCCATTTCCCTCTCCTTGTTATATAAACCATCCTTTGTTTTAGTTTCTGACACTAGAGAATTCTTCAGTTTGGGCTAAGGAAAGAAGTATAGAAAGGAGATGACTATAAAAAATTGGAGGCAGAAAATGTTAGGTAAAGGTAATTAAAAATATATACATTTTCAATTTTGGGTTAGGAAAATCATGTACATAAAACATTTGGACACGAATTAAATACCTATATTTAAGAGCAGTACATTTAATTACAGTAGTTCAGTTTTGTTTTGTTGTAAATTTATTTATTTATTTAGTTAGTTTTGGCTGCCTTGGGTCTTTGTTGCTGCATGTGGGCTTTCTCTACTTGCGGCGATCGGGGGCTACTCTTCGTTGCAGTGCACGGGCTTCTTATTGCGGTGGCTTCTCCTGTTGCAGAGTACAGGCTCTAGGCGCGCAGGCTTCAGTCGTTGTGGCTCGCAGGCTCAGTAGTTGTGGCTCGTGGGCTCTAGAGCACAGGCTCAGTAGTTGTGGCACGCGGGCTTATTTGTTCCGTGGCACGTGGGATCTTCCCGGACCAGGGCTCCAACCTGTGTCCCCTGCATTGGCAGGCGGATTCTTAACAACTGCACCACCAGTAAGTCCTAGTAGTTCATTTTTATTTTGAGTGTAGTTTGCTTATTTTTATGCAGCTATTTAAGAAACTACTTTGTAGTTGAGATTACCATTTGTACCTTTTTTCATTAATAACTGTTAAAATCACTCTTTTTTTTTTTTTGCTAGATTTGGAAGGGCAGGGAAATTTCTTTTTAAACTGAAAGAACTTTGTGATAGGCATACTTTAAAATGTCAATTTCATTAATGTCAAGCTTTTTCAAGGGTTGTGAAAACTCTTGTCAAAAAGTTACGTTTTTCCAGGTGGTGTTTTCTGCTATTGTTAATAGTGAGTTTGTGTTTTTCTGCCACATAATTTCATCTTTCTACATATTTTTAAAAATTCTTAGATTGCATACTGCCTAGGTTATGAAATGATAGATAAATGATTGGCATTAAAAATTTTAAGTATCAAAGTGCCATCTATGATGGTGGGAGCATTCCTTTGAAGACTAAAGAGATTACAGATCAGTATCGCTTCTCAAGGGTGGATGAGCGTCACGCTAGGTCCAGACTTGGTACTTACCTGGTGGAAGGCTTGGTTGTAGCAGAGATGCTATAGCAGCTCTCAGCCAACCAGTATCCGAACAGATAAAAATGCCGTACAGTGAAAACGAAACCCAGAGTCGACATTCAGGCAGTGGAAGGAGTGACTTTAAACATTTTCTGTATCTGACATAGTTTGCCTTTAAATGTGACATTAATACATTCTGCCTTAAGAACCTGATTGCAGCCTCTTAATAGTGAGACTTTCGAACTGGCAGTAGGGATAGTTTTTAATCTGTGTAGGTTTATTCTGTGAAGACTGCAAAGGTTTGTGTCTGCATGACAGCCAACTTGCCTTTTGGGGGCGTGGGCATAGTTCATAAAAGCCTGGCAACTTTTCTCATAATACAATGAAAAATGTTCCAACAACAATTGATTTAAAATGTATTTCTGCTGCATTGAGGGAGATTTCTAAGTAAAACCTCATTAAGCCATTGGGAAAGGTGAGTTCCTCGCACCGTCTCTGCGCCATAGTTGGTGGTTCTGGTCTCGTTCCCTCTGAGGACTGGATGGCCACCGGCACGCAGTGCCGTCGGGCCATGTCCGGAGTTCAGAGTTCACAGGATCCGATGTGCCCTGGTCAACCAGAAAAGCAAAATGAGTCAGAATGCCCCATGCCTTGCTTAGAGCTCAGCTAGTGAAGCTTCAGCCGAATGGGGTTTAAACAGCAACTTAAGGTTAGTGCTCTTCTGAATTAACAGCACCTTTATTCTGGGTTTGTTTTTCAACAGCAGATCTGCACTCTGCCCCTCCCGATGTCACCACGGGCCTCGCACAGCATCAGCACACCTACTGTGAGCGTCCACAGCTGGCTTCCGTGAGAGGAGTCCCTCAGGGGGGCAGCGGGAGCGTCCTAGAGACGGCAGGTGGTGAGCATCCTCTCTTCCTTCTTTTGAGACAGCAGAGCACAGGTACTGGCCCTCACCTGGGTGTCTTCGGTTTAGCAAACCTGAGCCAGTCATCAGGTATCATCCTGGTGCACTTAAACTGCCCGTGTGTATATCTTGCGGAGAAATAATCAGGAATAGCTTTGGAATTGGTCAAATGGGGAAAGAGGGGAGTAGGGAGGAGAAAGCCTTCACGTTTAAATCAGACGCCCAGAGTTTGGATCTGCGGTACTGTGGGAAAATGAGAAGCTGGGGAAGTTTCCTTTCCCAGTAGGATGAGGGCAGCCCCGCCTGGGACAGCAGCCCCTTCAGTCTCCCTCCTCAGCAGCCTGTGATCAGTGCAGCCATGGCCGGGCTGTCCCACGTGCAGGCCCCGAGATGTCAGCATGAGTCTCGTCTCCTCATTTGTACTATTTTCTTTTGAAACAGTTTCCAGTATCTTTTATCAGAATCACATGGAGTTTTCCTTCCAATGTGCCAGATTTGAGTTGCAGAAAAATCCAGAGTATCTCAGGAGTGTTTTATACTCCTGAGCAGTCGGTCAGATTTTGTTGAGGTCTTTCAGCTCCTTGTTCAGGTGCAAGAGGAGAAACTGAGTCAACATGAAGCAGGCTTTACATTTGTTACATAGATTTTAAAATTTTAATTTGTTACTCTTTAAATTTTTTTTAAAAATATTTATTTACTTATTTATTTATTGGCTGCATTGGGACTTAGTTGTGGCACACGGGATCTTTCGTTGCAGCGCGCGGTGCACGGGCTTCTCTGTAGTTGCGTCTTGCAGGCTTAGTTGCCCCGTGGCCTGTGGGATCTTAGTTCCCCAACCAGGGATTGAACCAGCATACCCTGCATTGCAAGACGGATTCTTAACCACCATACCACCAGGGAAGTCCCTATTTAAAGTATTTTAAGAACTTGGTTGAGGTATAAATGACATATTTTCTACTGCACATATTAATGTGTGTAAGAGACATGTATACCGTGAAACCCCCACCGCAGCCAGCACACCCAGCGCTCCTGGAGGCTTCCTTCCTTGTGCGCCTTTGTAACAGCTCCTTGCTGCCCTTTTTGGCTTCCCTCAGGCAACCGCTGATTTACTTGCTGACACTATAGATTTGTTTGCACTTTCTAGGATTTTATATAAATAGAATCGCCCAGCATTTACTCTTTATTGTCTGGCCTCTGCCACTCTGCAAAATTCTTTCGAAATTCACCATGTTCTTGCATGTATCAACAGTTCATTCCCTTTCTTGATCTATTTCATCCTACTGATGCACCCTAGTTTATCTTTTTACCTACTGATGGATATTTGGGGTGTTTCCAGTTTTTGTCTATTAGAGGTAAAGCTGCTGTGACTATTCCTTTACAAGTCTTTGTGTGGGTATATCCATTCATTTATTTGGGGTCAATACCTAGGAGAAGAATAGGTGGATCATATAGTAGGTTTATGTTTTAGCTTTTTAAGAAATTGCCAGACTGATTTACCAGGTGGTTGTACCATTTTACATCCCTACCATTAGTGATAAGAGGGTCCCAGTTCCGGGCTTCCCTGGTGGCGCAGTGGTTGAGAGTCCGCCTGCCAATGCAGGGGACACGGGTTCGTGCCCCGGTCCGGGAGGATCCCACATGCCGCGGAGCGGCTAGGCCCGTGAGCCATGGCCGCTGAGCCTGCGAGTCTGGAGCCTGTGCTCTGCAACGGGAGAGGCCACAACAGTGAGAGGCCCGCGTACCGCAAAAAAAAAAAAAAAAAAAAAAAGAGTCCCAGTTCCTCCACATCATTGCTGAGAATTGGTATTGTCGGTTTTTAAATTTTAACCGTCCTGATAGGTGTGTAGAGGTATCTCATTATAGTTTTAATTTGCATCTGCCTAATGACTGATGATGTTTAGCATCTTTTCATGTGCTTATTTGCCATCTGTATATCTTTTTAGAAGAGTCTGTTCCAATCTTTTGCTTACTTTTTAAAATGTGTTGTTTGTTTTCTTACTAAGTTTTGAGAGTTCTTTATATAATCTAGATAAAAGTTCTTTATCAGGTTTACAAATTGTACTTTCTCCCAGTCTATGGCTTGTGTTTTCATTCTCTTAATAGTGCCTTTCAGAGAGCAGAAGTTTTTAGTTTTGATGAAGTCCAGTTTACCATTTTTTTCTTTCATGGATCCTATTTTTGTGTCATATCTGAGATATGTTTTCCTAACCCGAGGTCATAAAGGTTTTCTCCTATAATTTTATAGTTTTATGTTTTATGTTTAGGTATATGATTCATTTTGAGTTAAGTTTAATATCAGTGCAAGGTATGAACCTAAGTTCACTTTGCTGTATATGGGTGTCCAGTTGTTCTAGGATCATGTAATACAAAGACCCTTCTTTCCCTATCCAGTTTCTTTGGCATCTTTAGTGAAGATCAGTGGACCACATATGAGAGAAGCCTATTTCTGGGCTCTGTATGCTGTTCCACTGCTTTGTCTGTCCTTATACCGGTACCACACTGTCATGATCATATATGTATATGTGTGTGTGTGGGGGGGGGGTTATATAGTAGATCTTGAAATTGTGTACTGTAGTTTGTCTTCAACTCTTCTTTTCATTTAAAAAATTGCCTTAGCTATTCCAGCTCCTTTGTATCTTAATATATAGTTTAAAATCAGTTTGTTAACTTCTACCAGAATTCCTGCTGGGTTTTGACCGGTACTTCACTGACTCTCTAGATCAATTCGGAGAGAATTGGCATCTTAACAATACTGTATGTTTCAATTGATAAATATGGTATATCTCTCCATTTACTTAGCTCTTTAAAAAAATTTTTCAGCACTGTTTTGTAGCTTTCAGTGTACAGGTTTTGCACATATTTTGTTAAAATTATCTCAGAATAGGGACTTCCCTGGTGGCACAGCGGTTAAGACTCTGTGCTCCCAATGCAGGGAGCCCGGGTTCGATCCATGCCACAACTAAAGGAGCCCGCGAGCCACAACAAAGGAGCTTTCCTGCCGCAACTAAGGAGCCCACCTGCCACAACCAAGACCGGGTGCAACCAAATAAATATTTTAAAAATGTGTACATTAAAAAAAAATTATCTCAAAATACGTTATATTTTTTGATGTTATTATTGTACAAATGGTATTTAAATTTTTTTCCAGTTGTTTATTGCTCATCTATAGAAACATAGTCAGTTCTTGTATATTGACCTTACATTAATTCTAGTAGTCTTTTTGGTAGATTCTGTAAGATTCCCACATGTATGATCATATTGTCTATGAATACCATTCTACTTTTCTTTCCAAATTGTTTGCCTGTAGGAACATTCAGTTTCCTGGCTTTATTGCAGTTCTAGGACTTCTAGTAATGTCAGTTAGAAATGTCAAGAGTGGACACAACTTGCCTCGTTTCCCATTTTAGGGGAAAGATCTGCTTTTCAATTTTTAATTGTGGTGTTAGCCATGGGTTTTTCATAGATGCTCTTCATCAGGTTGGGGACATTCCTTTTTTTCCCCTAGTTTTCTGAAAATTTTTATCATGATTTTTGTTAAATGATTTTTAAAATGTGTTAAACTCATCACATGGTTTTTCTTTCATAGTTTGTTAATATAGTACATTTCATTGACTGATTTTTGAAGATTAAGCCAAAGGTATGTTCTCAAGATAAACCCCACTTGGTTATGGTGCATTACCTCTCTTACATATTGTGGATTTGATTTACTAGTATTTTGTTAAGGATTTGTGTCTATGTTTGAGATAAATACTGGTCTGGGATTTTTGTCTGGTTTTGGTATCAAGGTAATACTCATCTCAAATGAATTGAGCAGTGTTCCTTCCTCTTCTGTTCTCACGTCAGTTTTGTGTCTTTGGAGGAGTTTGTCCATCTCGCCTCCGCTCCGCAGGTTCCCTTGTCGTGGGTTGGTGTGGGACCTGCGATGCTGTCCTGCCTGGTCCTGACACCAGCAGTTAGGGTCTCCTCACTCTTCATCTTAATCGTTCTAGCTAGAGAGTTCACTGGATTTTGTTTATCTTTCAAAGAACCAGTTTTAGTGTAATTGTTTTTCTCTATTGTTTATCTTTTTTTCTATTGCATTTATTTCTACTCATATGTATTACTTCTTTCCTTCTCCTTACTTTGGCTTTCCTTTGCTCTTCTTCTTCCAGTTTCTTTTTTTTTTAATCCAGAATGTGTTTATCGGGATGTTTTTCCATTCGTCTTGATTCAGGGTGCTTTCAGTTGCTGCCACGCCTGCCCCTCCCACATCGTCTGCTGCTTTCGTGATGGCAGAGACGGTGCCACGGCCCCAAATATTTACTCTCTTGCCCTTTAAGAAAAAGTTTGCCAACTCGTAGTACAGGAAAATAAGCAGAAAATACAGACAATTCACAAAAAGAAATGTAAAAATAGTTCTTACACACGATGTTCATTCAGCCTTTTTCGCAATTAGAGAAATACACATTGTTGGTGGGAATGCAAAGCAGGTCAGCCTCTCTGGAAGAGCAGTTGGTAAGATCTGTGTCTGTACTTCCATTTGGACCCAGCAGTGCCAGTGTAGGAGTTTACCCTGAATGCACACCTCTAAAAATAAGGAAACACATGCACACGAGGTCGTTCATCGCAGCACTGTCTATACCTCCAAAATATTGGGAAGTACCTGCTATCCAAGCCTCTCAAATTGGTTGAATAAACCTGGTACATTCACACCGTGGCGGACTGTGCAGCTGCCAGGAGTAGCAAGAAGACCTTTATGACCTGGAATGAGGTGCTTTTCCAGGAGACATTAAGTGAAAAGACGAAGAGTAAAGGAACGTTTGTAGTACACTGCCTTCTGTGTGAGAAATAGGAAAATAAAGCAAGCATAAATCTACTATCTCTGTAGAAGGAAATGCAGGAAGGATAAGGCAGAAAGCAGTGGGCTGGTTCAGCCCGCAGGTGCATGGGGTGGGGTGGGCAGAAGGACTTTAGGATGGAGTGACATTTCTTTGAGTTTATCTTTTTGTATAGTTGTGATTTTTAGAAGTTCATTCTACACCTTCGAAACATAAACTTAATGGATGGATTCCTAAAACTGAAAGGAATTGTAAATAAACAAACCTGATTGTATTTCCAAGAACTACGTAGCCACCCTTAAGAGGGTGAGAGGAGAGAGCTGAGAGGTCAGTGATGGACACAGCACCCTCGGTCCTGGACGAGGCTGTGTAGGAAGCGCAGCAAACCAGTTTTGAACTCTTGTTCGTAGCTTTGTTTCTGTAGTGGTTTGGGTGCAACAGTTGGAACGGATTCTGTATGTGTGATAGCACTGAGCGAAGGTGTTGGTGTTCGGAGCCGGGGTTCTCGCTGCAGGAGAGAGGCACCCAGACGTGGAGCACAGCACTGGGGGCCCTGGCGTGGACTCGGGGCTCTAGGATAGAGACCTGTGTCTGTTACACGGCCCGTGTGCACATGTGTATTGTATGTGTAGGGGGGTGTGCATATCCATGGATACATACGTGTGCATGTGCACAGCATACTTTCTCAGCTCCATGTGCTAGAAGAAGAAAGACACAGAGCGGTAGCTGTGAGCACACCGAGGCGCCAGGTCTTGGCCTTCAGTACCTCTCCCTCTCGGGAGAACCAAGAAGGGAGGAAGGAAGTCAGGCATCTGCTGTAAATGTCAGTGGACTGCTCAAGCTGGAAAATAATTCGGCAGCCGTTGCAGTAAACTTTGCCTCAGGTGAATGACCAGTGGCTGTTTAGTGGAGGGAGAGAGCTGGATGAAGATCAGGACACTCGTGAGGTCTCACACTCTTATTAGTGGCACAAGCTAAAACTAGTACCGATAGTGGAGCGCTGGACGGCACATTGCCCGGGTGACAGAAACCTGCGTCTCCCTGAGGGTAGGTGGGTGTCCTGTGGGTCTGGACATGATGCTCAGGTACTGCTTCAGCCGGGAATGCAGCATCTGACTGGAATCCTGAGAAAACCACAAGCATATGCAGGATGAGGTTTGTGCTACTTAACGATGGAAAGAAGTGGACTCTTTCAAAGTGCTGGTGTTGTAAAGGACGAGGGAGGCTGCTAAGCAGGCCAGTGAGTGCAGCGCTCAATGGCTGGCCCAGCCCTGGAGGAGGGAGGCGCCGACGGCCTCGTGGTGCACGGGGGTGGCTGCGGCTCCAGGCCTTGCCCTCGCCTCCTCTGCCAGCGCGCCTGCTTGTGTTCCCACGTGCCTTTTCCTCCGAGCGCTTGTCACCGAGGCTGGTGTTCCACCAGCACGTGTACGTATTTCTGCTGGTTTTTGTGCAGCAGACGGTGACCTGTTTGAGGGCAGACTCTTATTTGTCTTGGCTGACTTTACATCTCCCAGAACGTCGATTCCTTAATAATTATGGAGGACACCAGAGAGCTTTTAGCTTGTGCGGGTTATATCTCTGTACATTTACCATATTAGAAATTAAAACTTAAGATTTTTAAAAATATTTATATATATATATATATAACTCATTTAAAAATTACAATAATAAGCTCATTATCTCTTAACATAAGTAGCACATATTTATGAAAACAGTTCTAATACAACGAGATGCCATGAGAAGGGCAGGCTTGTCTGCTGCGGTTGCTGGTCTCTCGTAGCTGGCGAGAGAGCAGCGTCTGGGTGGCTTCCACCTGCTGGGCGTCCCGCACTGTGTGGCCTCTGGAAACCTCCACTGTGCGCGTGTGAGAGAGGAGAGGGAAGGAGCAAATGGCGTCTCTAACGTGACCCCTGAAAGGGTCTCGGGCACCCCCAGGGGTCCCTGGGCCACTCTGAAAACCGCTAGCTTAGAACAAGTTCTGGTTCCTGGAAGGCATTCAGTAAACATTTGTCAGATGAACTAATAAATTCCAAAATGGCCATTTGCGGGGGCCAGCGCTTGGTTGGATTTACAAGTTCCGACGCGCTCACACGGGTGGTCTCTGGACCCGGGTTCCGCATCCAGCCTCAGCGCTCTCTTCCCGTGGCAGGTGTCCCCGTGAGCAGCAGAGTGTCCTCCAAGATCCAGCAGCTTCTTAACACCCTGAAGAAACCAAAGCGCCCTCCACTGAAGGAGTTCTTCGTGGATGATTTGGAGGAGGTGTTGGAAGGTGAGTGTCCCGACTCCGGCACGCTAGTTTGTGCAGACAGGGCAGCCATTACATCTGAGGACACAGGCAGACGTCCTTCATATGTGGGTCAGACCCAGACTCTGTGGTCATCGTGTGTGATGGGGACTTCAGTGTCACACACGACCTCGGGCTCTGTGTCAACAGCTTGTAGTTAAGAGACCGCGTCTCTCCATGCCTCTGCTCCAGTGGTTAGTACTTTGTTAGAATACATCTAAAATTTCAGTTTACTTCCACGATTTAAATTTTTATTTAAACTTTAAATCTGAAATACTTGTCTTCCCGTGGTTTTATGTATTTATTTATTTATTTTCCCCTTGGTTTTAAAGTATTATATCTTTAGCAAAGTTTGGGCTCTTCAGGATTTTAGCCTCTCGTTTATGAATGATATATATAGTCAGAGAAAAAGAATATAGACTTATTTTTTTTAATTACCAAGAAACAGAAAGGAGTATAAATCTGTAGAAAAGTAAGAGAAAGTGAAGCCCTGTACAAGATAGCAGCGTGTGACGTGTGGCTGGGGCCTCGGGGCACCCGGCCGTCCCCTGCCCCCGGCCTTGCACCTCTGCTGTGCGGTAGTCCCACAGACCAGCTCTGGTGTCTCCTCCTACTTGGGGATTAGACATGGCTGTTAGGGCACGTCTGTGTAATCAAATTATGCCTTTCAAATTCAGAGTTCAATGCTATGAATGCTTTTTAGGAAGTCTTTTGTACATTTGGGCAAATATTGATGACATATCCACTGGAAACATAATAGATTTTACTTTATTTTTTTCTTTCAACGTGGTTTGAGCGCCTCAACTGAAGTGGCGATTCTACTCTCATCCTTTATAAGTGGGGACACCTGCTTCTTAGGTGCCTTCTGGGTGAAAGCCTGGGGGTCGTTGTAATCCTGGGGTTACAGTAGCCAGGATCCATCTAGATCCATGACTAGCTCTCTTTCCATCCTTGCTCACTTGGTCTGTGACTGTTACAATGATGGGGAAATCTAAACAAATTATGGTAGCCTTCTTGTAATTGGTATTTTTCAAGAAGGAAGCTATAAACTGTGGAGGCCTGACAATAGAGCATGTGCCTGGTTCTATGAAACGCCGCTGTTCACATTCGGTTTTGCTTGTAGTGCAGCAACCAGATCCAAATCAGCCGAAGCCTGAGGGCGGCCAGATGGCAGTGCTGAAAGGGGAGCTGCTGGCTGTGGGCAGCACCTGGCCACCGTCGCTGCTGGCCACCTTGCAGCAGTGGGGCACCACGCAGCCCAAAGCCCCGTGCCTGACCGCCCTGGATACCACGGGGAAGGCCGTCTACACCCTCACCTATGGCAAGTGTCAACAGAAGGTAGCTGGGCGCTGGCTGGCTGTGAAATGTAATATGTTGTACGACACAGACGTGCAACTTGAGGAACATGAGAGAACAGATTCCTGACAAGCTGACACAACTGGCAGGGAAACAGTACCTCGCCTCCCCCCAGGGGCCCCTCCCGGGCCACTGCCCTTCCCCCACCGGGGGACCACTCCCTGCCTGGTGGTTTCGAGAGTTCACATCTGTGTGTGCATTTCTGAACAGTGGAGTTTAGTTTTGTCTCATTTTGAACTTTGGACAAATGGCGTCAAGCAGTATGTGTTTTTTGTGTTTGGCGTCTTTTGGTTCCATTCTACGTGTTTATGTAACACGAATTGCGTGCATTTGGCTGGACGTGTTTTCACGGAGCGCTCAGCCCCGAGGCACTTCTGGCCCCCAGGCCGGCGTCCCCCACAGCCGAGGCCAGTGCCCTGCTGACCGCTGGGTGTGAGCCAGTCCGAGGTGCTTTGGGCTGCGTCTTGCTCAGCGTTGTCTGAGGTTCACCCCTGTGCTGTGTGCTGCGTGGTCACTTCATTCTCGTTGATGGACAGTCTCTCATTGTGAGAATGCACCACAGCCAACGTCCGAGCTCAGCGGCAGGTGGGCATCTGGGTTGCGTCCGCTCCGGGACTGCTGCGTGTCGGACTGTTGTGAACGTTCTCTGTGGGTCTGAGGTGGACGTGTAGGCGTTCGTGCTGCTGTGGGTATAGGACTCGCGCGTCAGCTTCGGGACGAGCTGGCGAGCTGTTTCCACCCCACAGCCCTGGGGGAGGAGTTCCAGCACTGGATACCTTCTGTTCCCGTTTGCCTTCCTTGAGGAAGCATCGTGGTGTCCAGTGCCTGGTGCTGAGGGTGCTTCTAACGTGCTTACTGGCTGCTTGAACACCTCCTCCTATGACGTACCCAGATCTTTGGCTCATTTTTCTGTTCGCTTGCTAATGCTTTTTATGTTTCAGATACACACCTTTTGTCCAGTACATGTTTTGCAAATATCTTCTTCCACCCTTTGCACTGCCTTTTAACACTTTTAATTGTGGCTTTAGATGAATGAGAAGCCATAACCTAATGTAGTCTAATTTATCTGTTTTCTCCCTTTTTTGTGCTTTCTGTTCTGTGTAGGAAGTCTTTGCCAGACCTAAGGTCAAAAAGTCATTCTCCCCCTCCGAGTCTTCTTCTGAAGACTCATTCTACTTTTCACACTTAGTGTTATGATCCATCTACAGTTTAGTTTTGTGTATGGTGTGAACTTGGACTCATTTTCTCTCCTATGAATGGAACTGACCCACTATCATTTGTTGAGAAGCAGCCCTTCCCCCAGATACGGCTTTGTCATCCGTCAGGTGAAAACTGTACTTGTGGGTCTCTTCTCTTCACCATCCGTGCTTCCTGAGTTGCTGGAGCTTTACGAGTCTGTGTTGGATGTCAGTCCTCCAGCTCTGTGATTGCGCCTCAAGATTTCCTTGACTATTCTTGGCCCTTTACATTTCCAAGTAAACTATTTCTATTTATTTATTTAATTTATTTATTTTTGGCTGCGTTGGGTCTTCGTTGCTGCATGCGGGCTTTCTCTAGTTGCGGCGAGCGGGGGCTACTCGGCTACTCTTTCTTGCAATGCGTAGGCTTCTCATTGCGGTGGCTTCTCTTGTTGCGGAGCACGGGCTCTAGGTGCGTGGGCTTCAGTAGTTGTGGCACGCGGGCTCAGTAGTTGTGGCTCGCAGGCTCTAGAGCGCAGACTCAGTAATTGTGGCACACAGGCTTTGCTGCTCCGTGGCATGTGGGGTCTTCCCGGACCAGGGCTCGAACCCGTGTCCCCTGCATTGGCAGGCGGATTCTTAACCACTGCGCCGTGGGAAGCCCTCCAAGCCCTCCAAGCTTTAGAATCAGCTTGTCCATTTCCAGAAAAAAATCCTGCTGGGGTATTGATTGGCAGTGCACTGAACCCATAGTCCAGCTTGAGGCGAATCAGTTTCGTTGCAGTTATGGGATCTTCCAGCTCATGACCCTGGAATATCCCGCCGTTGAAGGCCTACTTTGGTTTCTCTCAGTGACGTTTTACACTTTTGAGTCCAGGAGTCTTGAGCTTCTTTCATTAGATTTATTCCTATTGTAATGGAATGATTAAATTTTTTCGACTCAATTGTTGCTTGTAAATAGAAATGCAATTGATCTTTTTTAAATGGTGACTTTGTATCTAGTGATCTTGTTAAAGTGACATATTAATTCTTTTTGGTCTATTAATGAGTAGTTTTGGACATCCTGTGCACAAGTTGAGCCCCTGTGAGCAATGACGGCGTTGTCTTGGCCTTTCTAGTTCTCACACCTTCGGTTTCCGTTCTTGTCTCACTGCACAGGCTGGAACCGCCAGTGCAGTGAGAATCCTTCTCTGTTTTAGGTGGAAAGCAGTTGGTCTTGAAGTACGCTGTTTACTGTAGCTTTTTTGCTTGTTTTATGGTAGTAATTCTTTGTCATAATGAAGTTCTGTTTCTAGTTTGCTGAAAGTTTCGCATCGTGGATTGGCTTTTTCTGCTTCATCGAGGTGACCATACAGTTTCTCTGCCTCCTCCACTAACCTGATGAATTACATTGATTAATTTTCAAATGTTAAGCAGCGCTTGCATTCCTGGAATAAATCCCACTTGGCCAAGATGCCTTTTCAGTAGATGCCTGGATTCTAGTTGCCAGTATGCTGTTTGGGGTCTTTGCACCTGTGCTCGTTAGAGAGCTAGCTCTGTAATTGTTTAAGACAGGAGCTCGCTGTGCACTCATGAGTGTGCTTTGCTGACAGCCTCCACCTGGAATTCAGCTTCCGGGTGCGGGTTACACGAGGCACTGGGACAAGGCCTGTGTTCCGCTCAGCACAGACTTCCCTTGTGAGGGAGCCTGCAGGGACTGCGGCCAGACGGCGTCACCCGCATCTCACTGTCCCGCGCTTCCCGGGAGCCCTTCTGGTGCCTCGCTCTGCTTCAGGGCTTCCTGAAGACCCCAGCCGTGGTCCTTCTCTCCTTGTCTTTCGATTTAAGTCTGTATCCACTACACCCGTAAGACACCGCTCACTACTCTTGCCTTTTGAGTCAGGAGTCGTGCTGTTCTTTCTTTCCTTTGCGGAATGTTCCTTCCTGCCGCTCCGCGTTTCTCACTGTAACCTCTCCTGCTGGCTGTGGGACTGCCCGCATCTTCCTTTGTGAAGGCGGACAGGCATCTGTCAGCACTCTGAAGACTTTTGTGATATCTTTTGAGGAGTGAGATGCCAGATTGTTGTTCCTCTCTGGATGAGGATGTGTCTTTTTCCCTGTGATGGCTTTTTGGCTTTGGCTTGCATCTGTCTTACTGTGATATACATATTTAGCTGTTACGTTCTTTGAAAGTTTCCTGCTTGGGGTCCACAGGGCTTCTTAGATCAATGGAATGGTATCTTTCATCAGTTTTTGGAAAAGTATAGCCATAATTTCTTGATATAGTGCTTCTTCCCCATTTCTCTCTCCTGTCCTCCTGGGACTCTGATTACATTTATATTAATACCTTTTCTGAGTCCCACGTGCCTTTTTTATATTTTGCATTCTTTTTTTTTTTTTTTTTTTTTGCGGTACGCGGGCCTCTCACTGCTGTGGCCTCTCCCGTGGCGGAGCACAGGCTCCGGACGCACCGGCTCAGCGGCCATGGCTCATGGGCCCAGCCGCTCTACGGCACGTGGGATCTTCCCGGACTGGGGCACGATCCCGTGTCCCCTGCATCAGCAGGCGGACTCTCAGCCACTGTGCCACCAGGGAAGCCCCTGCATTCTTTTTTAAAAAATTAATTAATTGATTAATTTTGGCTGTGTCGGGTCTTAGCTGCAGCACGCGGGATCTTTCGTTGTGGCACGCGGGCTTTTCTTTGCAGCCCACGGGCTTCTTTCTAGTTGTGGCATGTAGGCTCAGTAGTTGTGGCGCACGGGCTTAGTTGCCCTGCGGCATGTGGGACCTTACTTCCCCAATCAGGGATTGAACCCGCGTCCCCTTCATTGCAAGACCGATTCTTAACCACTGGACCACCAGGGAAGTCCTATGACATCCTTTTTATATATATACTTCAGTTTGGAGATTTTCTGTTTTCCTTTATTCACATTTTCTAAAACTGGTGTGATCTGTGTGACCCTTTCCTCTTGCGGGGGGTGTCCCCAACCATGGGTTTTGTCTTATGTAGCAACTTGGGGGCTCTGCCTGGCCTTTCAGAGGTTTCCACCCGCTGTGCATGGCCCCGAGATTCAGCGGACTCCTCTTGAAGCCCCGGTCTCCGCGCCCCAGCAGCAGCACTCCGAGGGGCACAAAGCCATGAGATGTTCGTCTCCCGTGGGTGCCAGACGCTAAGCCCCGCCCTCAGCTTTTGTAAGAACAGCTGCAGAAGGTCAGCTCACCTCCCAAGGGTTTCCCCAGGGGTCTTAACTCCTCTAGTTGTCTTTGCTGCCTCTGACGGATGGTTTTGCATTTTATCCAGTTTTAAGTCATTTTGGGCGCGAGTGCTGGTCTGCCACCACTGTTCTTTCCTGCTTGGAAGCAGAGTCTCAGACCTTTATGCTTTTAAGATTCATCCATATTATTGTGTATAGTTGTAGCTCATTCATTTCTGTTGAGGAATAAATATTGAATATTTCAGAATGTATGTCTCCATTATACTGTTGATGGACTTTTGGGTCATTTCCAGTTTTAATTGTTACAGACAGTGCTACCGGGAACATTCCAGTATGTGCTACCTGGTGTGTAAGCGTGCATTTTTGTAGGGTATATACTTAGGAGAAGAGGTGCTAGCTAGTTCTGGGATTATGACATCTTTACATTTATCAGATAATTCCAGACTTTTCCAGTTTGCACTTACCTGATCAGTGTATGAGTCCCACCTTCTCCCTGTCATTGGCAGGCTTATTAATTTTGGCTAATCTGGTGAGAATATGGTGACAGTCGTTGTGGTGCTAATTTGCCTTTTCCTGATGACTGAGTAGGTTGAGATCTTTTCCTGTTTTTGATCCTTTGGGTTTTCTCTTTTGTTAAGTGGTGTTGAATCTTTTGCACATTTTTTTTTTGCTGTACGCGGGCCTCTCACTGTTGTGGCCTCTCCCGCTGCGTAGCACAGGCTCTGGACGCACAGGCTCAGCGGCCATGGCTCACGGGCCCAGCCACTCTGCGGCACGTGGGATCCTCCCGGACCGGGGCACAAACCCGTGTCCCCTGCATCGGCAGGCGGACTCTCAACCACTGCGCCACCAGGGAAGCCCCTTTTGCACATTTTTATACAGGGTTATTTGTGGGTGTTTTGTGTGTTCTGGATGCCAGTCCTTCTTGGCGGCTTACTGTGCGCCCTGACCATTCACGGCCCTGCAGCAGGCTTCCCTCCTCCCCTCCTGGTCTCTAGCTCTGCTGTTCTCTCACCCGCCTTCAGACTTGTTGCCCACCCGGAGGGAGTTTAGTTTGTGTGTGTGGTGTGGGCCTGGGTTCCGGGTCAGTTCTTCAGGAAAGATGGCAGGTGTCCCGTTCTTGTCCCCTTGGTGCTACCTGTGTTGTAAGTGGAGTTGTCCACATGGGGGTGGGTCTGTTTGGGGTTCTTTGTTTTATCACGTTGATTTATATTCTACCCTTAGGCCAATAGCACGTTCTTTTTTTTGTTGTTGTTCTTTTTTTTTTGCGGTACGCGGGCCTCTCACTGTTGTGGCCTCTCCCGTTGCGGAGCACAGGCTCTGGACGCGCAGGCTCAGCGGCCATGGCTCACGGGCCCAGCCGCTCCACGGCATGTGGGATCCTTCCGGACCGGGGCACAAACTTGTGTCCCCTGCATCGGCAGGTGGACTCTCAACCACTGCGCCACCAGGGAAGCCCTTTTTTTTTTTTTTTTTTTTTAAAGATTTTTTTGATGTGGACAGTTTTTAAAGTCTTTATTGAATTTGTTACAGTGTTGCTTCTGTTTTATGTTTTGTTTTTTTGGCCTTGAGGCATGTGGGATCTTAGCTCCCCAACCAGGGGTTGAACCCACACCACCTGCATTGGAAGGCGAAGTCTTAACCTGAGAAAGTCTTCCTGTCTTGTCTCCTTCTTCCAGAGCGTCTTGGCTTCTCTCGCCCTGGTATTTCAGTGTCAGTTTGTGTCAGGTGCCACAAACACACCTGTTGAGGTTTTGGTTATCGTTGCCTTGAACAGTTTGAGGAGAATTAGCACGTTTGCGTTATGGTGCCTTCTAGCAATGGACATGATAGGTTCCTCCATTCATTCAAATCTTTTTCAACCTCAGTACTGTTTTATAAGTTTCTGGGGGGAGACTTTGCGTGTTGTCTGTAACACATATTCTTAGATATTTGGCCTGTTTATTTAAATCTTATTATAAATAGTATCACTAAGATTTTTATTTGCTGTTTGTTGATGGCAGATGGATATTACACGCTATTTGCATATTGCTCTTATCTCTGAGAGCCTTGCTGATTTCAGTTATAGGTTCAGGATATGCACAGTCACATCTTCTGCAAATAATGACGGTTTTGTGTCTTATTGTTTTACCTTCTCTGCCCCTTTCACCCCAATCGCATTGGCTGAGACTGTCAGTAAAAAGGCAGTTGTCCTTGACTTACTCCTGCTCTCTGAGGGAAAGCTTTCAATATCTGACCATTAATTATGATACCTCCTGTGGAATTTTTAAAGACGACTTTTAACAATCACATTAAGGAAGTTTCCTTTCATCCCAAATTTAAGAAGGATTTTTAAAATCCTGAATGGTAAATTATTTTAGTTTTTTCCACCTTTATTCTGTTAATGTGGCAAATTATGTTGATTTTCTGTTAAACCTCTTTGCATTGTTGCGGAGAGGTCATGATGCGTTTTTCTTTTTATAAATATCTGGATTCAGTTTGGAAATCTTTATGTGTTACAGTTACAGTTATTAACATCTTGAGTTGACCTTTCTATTTAGGCAAAGGCAGCGGTGTTTTGTTTGTTTGTTTGTTTGTTTGTTTGGCAGCGGTGTTTTGAGTTGACTATTTTTCTCATTTATTTCTCAGGCCCCACAGTTCACTTATCTCACAATGTTGTGCCCAAGTTTAGACTATTTACGGCAAGGGGCGTGTGGTTGCCGCATGGTTGCCCAGGGGTGGGGAGGGTGAAGGACGGCTCTGTCTTCCTGCGTTGCTGCACTGCGCAGGGTGAGTGGGAGGGCTGCTTCTGGTTTGGGGTGGACTCAGGCTTTTCTGTCTTCCTCCCCCTCTCCCCCTGCCCTTCACTGTCCCGTGTATCATGTGCCGTGTTCCTCAGGGAAGCACCCACAGGGCTGGGCACCTTCAGGAGGGGTCCAGACGCTCCTTTCCAGCCGCCCGTGGCTCTGCCAGGTTCCCTAACATCTCCCTGTCTCCTCGAGTGAAAGCAGAGATGAAGATGGACCCACCTCATGAATTGTTGTTGTAAAGGTTAAATGACTTATATGCCACTCTTATAAGGGGTATAATTGAGACACATTCAATGACATGAAAGCGCATTCACAGTGCAATGTTGATTGAAAAAAGGGTGAAGTATGATCCCATTTCTTAAAAATTATGCATACGTGTGTGTGTGTCTGTGTGTGTGTGTGTGTGTGTGTGTGTGTGTACATATATAACAGAAAGAATGCTTTTTTCAGCTGGCTTTTCTATATTCTCAATTTTCTATGATAAAATGCTGTTTTAGTTTTCTGTTAAGAAAAATAAATCTGTAAGTTGTTTTTAAGAGAAAACTTCATTGCAGCATTGTGCAAAATAATTATCAATTGGAAGCTACCTGAATTTTCAGCAATAGAGTAATAATGGTATGTTAATGGGATGTTATGATTGCTACATTAAAATGTTAATTATCAGTTTCTTAAATTTTACATTGCTTAGTATTTTTATTTTATTTTAGGCAAACTTTGGAGTCGGAGTTTAAAACTAGCTTATACTCTACTTAATAAACTGACTAGTAAGAATGAACCACTACTTAAACCCGGAGACAGAGTAAGTAACCAAATGCACCTTTGTTGGAGTGAGTGAGAATGGAGACTAAAAATCTGCTTCATTGACATCAGTGTTCTCTCAGTTGTTCAGACTTACAGCATTAATACAAGGGATTTAAGTCAGCGATGAAAAAATATTAAATATGGAGAAAGTTTGTGTTGATGTAGGTAAAATGATCGTTCCTTTTATTCTCCCTTATTGCCCCTTTCCTGATTCTTAAACCTCTTTTCTCTTTGACTTCATATGTATTGATTTTAATAAAAATATTAATGTCAGATATTAATCAGCGCTACATTTCCAAAGCGTAAGTTTTGTGCAGAAACGTTGACCTTACTTTGAAATTCTGTGTGTTTTATATTCATCTCCTTCCCTCTTCCGTGTGGCCAGAACAGAACTCAGAGGAGGCTTGGGGCTTAGTTCCTCGTCCTGCACTGCCCACCATGGTTGGCAATAGCCACAGGGGGCTGTTTAAATTCAAATTAAATGAAATTAGAGTTTTAGTTCCTTAGTTGCACGAGCCCCATTTCCAGGGTTCAGTCACTGCGTGTGGCTGACAACTAACTACCATATTGGACAGCTCGGAGAAAGAACGATTCCACCATTGTGGGAAGTTCTGCTACACAGCACTGCTCTAGGCAAACTGAGCCAGACTTGGGGAACCCCGGTGTAGCGGGAGGTCCAGGATGGTGAAAGCCAGCATACTTAGCAGTGAAATCCCCAGTGAGGAAGGTTGCCTGAGGTCAGGTCACCCAGCAGGGAAGCTGTAGGGCGACAGGATGGTGCGGGGTTTCAGGCTGCTCTCAAGCGCCTCAGTCTTTAATGCGGACCAGTAGCCAAGGACATTTACGGACCACGAAACTTCAACGTGAAAGAGCATAACCAGAGGGCAATAAATGGGGAAAAAAAGAAAAGGGGAAGCGGGGGGAGGGAGGGAGGCAGAGGAAACAAACCAACTTGGAGGAGAGCTAGATACAGAAAACAGTTTTTTTTTTTTTAAATTAGTCTTAATATCCCTGGAGGTCTGAGGTGAAGATATTGCTCCATAAATCAACAAGAAGATGCTAGTGGGGGAGACCAAGAGGTGGAAAGTAGGAAGGAAAAACGGTGCAGATTAGACTTGATCAAGAAGGCCGGCATCTGACTGATAGGACTTCCAGAAAGAGAAGGGGGAACGGAGAGTGGGAAGTTTTTAATGCTAATGATGATGCAAGACTATACCCCGGAGCAGGGGGGTGAAGGACCGGCGGGCGGTGCGGGGACCCCTACCGAGGCGCTTACCCCAGTGCTGCTTAGGGCAGGGTGCAGGAACCTCGTGGCCTCCTGGGGAAAGTGGGTTGTGCACAGAGGCCAGCAACCCCAGGGGGCCTCGGTTTCTCAGTGTGGCACTGGGGGAGACAGCTGTGCTTCGGAAGCCCAGAGGGAGTGCGGTCTTCCTGGGCAGTCGACGGATGTGAGGGTGGGGCACCATTCTCAGACAGGCAGGACTCAGAAGACTGGGCTCCTTCTTGGGAAGCTCACAGAGGGAGTGCTCCTGCTAACAAGTGAGTGGTCCAACCAGGAGAGCCATCAGGGTGGCCCAGGGTGACCGCCAGCTGCGGGCGAGGAGCAGCCAGACAGGACAGAAGGGTGAGGCCCCAGGTGGGCAGGCTGGTCGGCAGCTGGTGAAACCCAGGAGCCTGCCTGACTGGTTGGTTATTTAGAAATTCTATTGACAGGTTTGACACACCCAGCGGGGCATTTCCGAGCAAGCTGTCCGGTGCACACAGAGGAAGGGAAGCCGGTGAAAGAGGCAGTGGCTGTCACCACCAGAGAGAAGGGGCAAGCTTGGCTATAGAAACGTAAACAGTACAGGAATGATTCCTTATGATACCTGGCGCTTTAGACCTGTTGGAACCCCTGACTTATGTTGTGCTTTAAAATGATTCTAAGAATCACTAATTTCTTTCTCTTGAAGAAAGTTCTTGCAAGGACAAGGACTTCCAGATACTTTGTCGACTTGCAAGTGAATCCACGTAATTGGGCTAATTATAAAGGATTGATGAGATCACAGTTAGCGATGGATTTAGTGATTGGAAATGAATGGCAAGGTCATTCTCCTGTGATAATATGCTTTATAAAAGTGAACAAACACAACCTTTATAACAGATTCTCTAAGGACATGTATGTTCTACCAGACATCCAGTCTCGAGGCTAAAGGTCACAGTTCTTAATCGTGGGACAAATGCTATTAACACCAACTTTCAAAGGAGATCTTTGCCGTTTTCAACAAACTTACTAGAAACTTGATTTCCAGACCTCAAGTACAGAATTTTGATACAGAAACAGCTTAAATTTTGTCTTATGAAGTACAAGGTTATTAGTTATCCAAAGCCCTCAAAGGCCCTGTGTCAACAGTCCCCTCAAATACTATTTGGACTTAACCATGTAGGTTTCGAGCACACTATTATTACAATATTGGGGACTTAGAAAAACCTCATCCCATAAATAGCTTTTAACTTAACCAGATATTATAAGAAATGGAAATTGGGATGATGGGAGAAGAGAAAGGTGGGGAATGAAGAGGGCTCAGTGTTTGTCTACAGTAACAGGAAATAAAACACATGTCCAAATACCTTCACACATAAGACACAGCAGTGTGAGCATAGTGTCTAAAAAGATGAGAGCAGTTGGCAAAGAGAGGATATGAAACACGTTAACAGTGGCTGCCTTGGGGAGTGGGGGAGGGTGATCTGGGTGTGGCTTTTCGTTAGTACTTTTCGTCATTTTAATTCTGTGTTTTAAAACTTTTTTGATAAAAATAAAAATGTAAGGTAAATGTAATAGAATATGTAATTTAAACAGTGGTAGCATGATGACCAGGTGGGCGCAGGGAGTGGACCCCCCGTGGAGACTCCGAGGGCAGCTGTAGGGGTCTTGCTGAGTTCTCTGCCCACCACCCTCCCCTGTTAATGTTTCGGTCTTGAGCGAAGGTCTGTCCAAGTAAAACGTTGGTGTCAGGATTTTTTCTTTTGGAAGACCTTTTGATAGACCTTGATTCCTGGTTCCCTCTTCATGTCCAGTTGTTTTTCACCTGGGCTACTTGATGGTGGGTGATGGTCCATCGCATCCTTCCCTGAGTCGCTGCTGCCCAGATGGTCAGAGTGGACAGAGCTGGACCTAGACCCCGCAGGCAGACCCAGCTGCGCTTGCCTTTAGCCCC
This sequence comes from Mesoplodon bidens, assembly GCF_964165515.1. Classification (NCBI taxonomy): domain Eukaryota; kingdom Metazoa; phylum Chordata; class Mammalia; order Artiodactyla; family Ziphiidae; genus Mesoplodon; species Mesoplodon bidens. The sequence continues at coordinate 784,067 of NC_138161.1, read as the reverse complement.
AGGAGTTTAACATTATTTTGTCACATGCGGGGTAAAGACCGTAACCTAAAGACTGTGTTCTAGAAGTTACATGGCTGCAGACACTTAAGGACCAAGGGTTAGCACTCAAAGTAACGTTTTTTGTCTCAGCAGCAGGCATTCAGACGACTGAATTATTCACTAGTGGATTTCGTGGTTTTCCTTTGTACTCTCGTAGGTGGCGCTGGTGTTTCCTAATAGCGACCCTGTCATGTTCACTGTTGCGTTCTATGGGTGTCTCCTGGCAGAGCTGGTTCCTGTCCCCATCGAAGTGCCACTAACAAGAAAGGTAGCAAGCGCGGTGCAGGCCCCAGGTTCACGGTCCCTGAGGCTTCATCCTGAAGTCCACCTGTCCATTCGCAGGCCTTAGTCTCCTCACTCCAGGTGCCGTCTGGAGCCGGGGGACAGGCGGGCGGGTCTCAGAGAGATTAGAGCAGCTTCATCTCCAGACACTCCTTTTATGTATCTCGCTGGTGACAAGGGCACTGGAACAGCTGTTGGTGGGGCCAGTATCACTTGCTTGAATTTCCCAACAGAAACTAACATTTTCTCCTCCAATGCATAGAAGTTGGGATTTGATTGTTAAATCATTTCTCAAAATGGTGTGTTTATTGATAATAATTTCCATTTCTTAGGGATAAGTAAATCATTACAGAGATGTCTTTTAGCTCACTTCTAAGTGATAGTTTTAAACATATGACATTCTCTTGCATTTCTGTTCACGTCCATAACAGCGATCAGCTTCCATTGCTGACGGGGCGGGCTGCTGATGTTCTAGGTGGCTATTGCATTTTAGGTATAAATACCAGTCATCTGATTATTGAAAAATAGATCATTTTAGGAGTAGACTCAGCATGTATTTTAGAAAATCATAGTTTTCTGTGGTACCCAGTGTTCAGGCAGTTGTTCACATGAGCATTATCAGCAAGAAATATTCAAGAATCCCAAAGGTAATGCTTGTGAATAAAAGCAGTATATCCCAAAGGATAATATATGATGAACAGATATTTGAATACTGGGATTCCTAGGGTAAAACTAGAGTTTGTAAAAATTGTAAGAAGAAAATGATAAAACTCTACTGAAGGACATATTCTGTGTGGAAATAATTAAGACTGCTAAAGGTCAGGCCTGCCCATATTAGTCAGTAAATTTCAAACACAAATCAAGTGTAAATTTCAATGCTGTTATTTTTGGAGTTTATTAAAATGGTATTAAATGTCATTTGCAAGAAAAAAGTTTGAGAAATTAGCCCATTACCCAGAACTTTATATATCATGGCAGAAAATATATCTTTCAAATTTAAAAACAACTGTATTTTATTTGGATGAAAACATAGTATATACCTATAGTATATACCTATACAGGGCTGAATTGTCCTAATTTTCCAAGGGCTGAGAAAAAGAGTTCTGCTCTGTGTGAGCTGAGAGCCTCTGCCTTCTCTGTTTCTGCAGGATGCTGGCAGCCAGCAGGTCGGGTTTCTGCTGGGCAGCTGTGGCGTCGCCCTGGCCCTGACCACGGACGCTTGTCAGAAGGGCCTGCCCAAGGCCCAGACTGGAGAGGTGGCGGCCTTCAAAGGTGGGCCTGTGGGCGGGCAGCGTGCGGCCCAGTTCTCTGCTAAACCGGGCCCTTGGGCGTCCTTTCCTGTCAGTGACCGTTACAGAGACGGAAGGGCCTTCAGGAAAAGCGAGGCCGTGTTCTAGGCCTTGGGGAATCTTGCTCCTCACCTGGGTCAGGGTCTAGACCTGTGCTGTCCAGCCTGGGGGCCACTGGCTGTCAGACATAAGTTCATAAAGGTTCAGTGAGGCGAGGCTCCTCAGCTGTCAGCAGCTCGGGCCACGTGTTGGGCGGCAGAGGCGCCGTCGCGGGGAGCAAAGACTCCTGACCCTCGCCTCTGCCGTGTCCCTGTCTGCGCCCTCACAGGTTGGCCCCCCCTCACCTGGCTGGTGATCGACGGGAAGCACCTGGCTAAGCCCCCCAAGGACTGGCACCCATCGGCGCAGGATGCGGGGGCCGGGACCGCCTACATCGAGGTAGTGACCTCGCCTGGCGAGGCTGAAACAGACCCCCGTGTTCAGGGCTTGTTCCCCGAGTGTAGCTGCTGCTGCTTAGATCACAGGCGACAGCTTCTGTGCTTTGCCTTCACCCCAGAAAGATGAGGTTTCCTGTGGGAACTCACTCAGATCCTCCCCTGGGGACCAGCCTGCGTGCCCTGTCGCCCTTGGTACCTGCCCAGGGTGACCCGACTTCAGCTGAGGGTGTCACCTCGAGGGCCTGGGTGTGAAGTGCGCTCCAGTTGAACCGATGGCTGGTGAAGGGGGACGGCCTCCAGAGACATCGCCTGACGAGCTTGTGCTTTTGAAATCTTTCAGTATAAAACCAGCAAAGAAGGCAGCACCGTGGGGGTCGCGGTGTCCCACGCATCCCTGCTGGCACAGTGCCAGGCTCTGACCCAGGCATGCGGCTACTCAGAAGGTGAGGGCGTGGGGTGGCTCTCCGGCCGGGCACAAGGCACCTGGACGCTGTCCGCGTAGCATCTGCTGTTTAATCCATGTTGTGCGGCTTGTGAGCTCGGGGCCTCTGCTCTCCCGGACAGGTGGAGTTGGGACATTGGCGTTACAGAGCGTGAAACCCACTCACTACCCATTGGTCTGTGCCCAGTGGGCTGGTTCAAGCTGTGCCATAGCTGAGGGGCAGCGCATTTTGCGTTTTCTTATCGGGACACACTTTTTCTTACTGTTTTCTGTGGCTGGCTTTGGCTTAAGCTGTCTTACACTCGGATGTACCAGTGGAATCTTTGTGGTCAGGGCTTGTCTCTTGGCAGTGTACAGGCAGCTCCCCCTTTACTGTGAAATATCAGTTATGTAACGTAGAGAACTTTACTTCTCTCCACTAAAATACTGGAATTGAACAAAACTAGGAAGTAAATTGAGTGGTATGTGTAAAATCGGAAATATCAGTGTTTAGAAGCAAGGGCTAGCTGAGGGCACCGGGCAAGACTTCAGTGGACATTTGGAAAAGGATTTTAGGTGTGTTCAAGGGCCTACATAATTTTTTTAAAATTCTATCAAATCAGGTCCCTTGGTTTTCTTTTTCTTCAGATCCAGTGCTAACCGTACATGTATCACCTATAATTTGGGCTCTTTAGCCAACAAGGGAACGTGTGTACAGTATTCTTAACAGAATGCAGCAGCATTTCCTGGCACACAAACCAAACTTCCTATTCACTGTTGGGTGTTCCTTCTGTGGGTGCACCTGGCGTCCCCAGGCTCTGTCCTCTGCCCGAGCTCTGAGCTCAGGGCTGTGCTGGGAAGCGGCCCTGGGACCCCAGCTACCGCTGCGCCCTATAGCACACTCGGCACAGACTCTGGGAGAGAGAGTGGGCAGGAGGGAAGGAACAGCTCTGAAGGGAAGTGACATGGGGAGCCTGTGACATTTCCCGGGGCTGCAGGATGATGTGAGAAGTGGGGGTGTGCGGGCGTAGGGTTGAGAGGTGAGAGACCTGCCACAGTCCTTCATCTCCACGTCCAAGCCTGCAGCCTCTGGAGTGTATGCTGCTCCCTGTGTTTCCAGATTAGTGATCAGCAGATTCTCCGTTTTAATCCACAGTTGTATGACCTTCTACTTTTATGTTTTTCCAGTAATTTGAATAACCAAGTAACTTGATAACCAAGATTACTGATTGATTGGTGCATGGCATTTGGGAGCACTGTGTATCTTTCCTAATACTCTCATGTGTTGATGATGTAATCATCTCAGGGGTTCTCTGAAAATGCACATGACCTGTGAGGAGGGTCACTCCTCTCAAGTCGTGGTTAAACACGTGCTTTAACCGTCTTTGTCCTCTTTTCAGCTGAAACATTAACAAATGTGCTGGATTTCAAAAGGGATGCCGGCCTGTGGCATGGAGTGTTAACAGTGAGTGCTGTATCTAAACGACCTGACGGTTAGAGGGAGGCTTGCTGACGTTTCACGTCCGTGGGTGACACCAAACCCTATTATGGCTGATGGAGTAACCCTTAGTCGTGTTGGTGTGAGCGGTGTCTCTGGACTGAGCTGTCATGCGAGCAGGGCTCTGACGCTCTGTGCCTTTCCTGGCGGGGCTCGTGCCCGGCCCGACCGCTCGTGTCTTTGCAGAGCGTCATGAACAGGATGCATGTGGTCAGCATCCCGTATGCACTGATGAAGGCGAACCCGCTCTCCTGGATTCAGAAAGTGTGTGCGTACAAAGGTAACGGGAGTAGCACCATCTCTTGATTCATCCTTCATTAGAGAAGTCTCTTTGAATTCATCTTTGGCGATTAAGAAAAAATAAAGCAGCGTGCAGAACCGCAGGCGTGTGTGGGCCGGGGACAGGCTGCCCTACAGCCGTGGTGGGTCTGAGTTGCCAGCGCTGGGGAGCTGGGGGTCATGGAGGACAGCTCTTCTCTGCAAGGGCCGTAGACGCCTAACTTTATTCTCTCACAGAAATGCTCCTAATTCTTAGTTCCTGAGGTGGTTTTGATTTGAAGTTAGGGCTCTTCAAGCCACCAGTAGCAAAGCTGTTTACTCAAAGCGGTTTATGACCCAGAGTGAGGGGGCTGCCCGTGGGGCCCCGCCTGCCCTGCTGTCCACCTGTGGTTAGTCGGTGCTTCCCCAGCACGGCCACACCTGCGTGGTCTAAGCGTCCCTCTGGCTCTGCTTCGGCAGAGCTCGGGGGCACCTTTAGTCACCCCTGAGGGGGACTCGGGTTTTCTTCGCACTGACTTGTCCCAGGTGGCCGTGTGCTTGTCGACTGCACCGATGATGGTGCCCATTACCAGTGTGGACGTGGGCCGTGCTCTGCAGCGTGCTGGGCGCTGTCTCTGTTTACCCCGTCTAACGGAGGAGAACCAAAGTCCGGTGGGGCGTTTGGCGGGTGCCTCTGCTGGTGAGAGCAGGGCCAGGAATGAGGCCCAGCCCGTCTGTTCACATCGGGGGCCTCCCTGCAGCCCCACGTCCCCGGGGCCCCCAGCACAGGCAGGCCCAGCCTCGCGGCTGTGGGAGGGGCAGCTTGAGAGGGAGGGGCAGGTGTGGGGAGAGCAGAGAGGCTCCGAGCGAGTTGATTTATAGGTAGGCCGGGCGGCAGGAGCACGTGGCCTGCTCTGTGTGCACGCGCCCCTGACGCAGGCGCGTCCCCGCCCCCCTGCAGCCCGGGCCGCGCTGGTGAAGTCCCGCGACATGCACTGGTCGCTCTTGGCGCAGCGAGGTCAGAGGGACGTCAGCCTCAGCTCCCTGCGCCTGCTGGTCGTGGCCGACGGTGCGAACCCGTGTGAGTACCGCCTGCCCCAGCCCCGCCCCGCAGGCCGGCCGCCGGGGCTCAGGGCTGAGCCGGAACGTGTCCGGTGCCGCGTGGACACAGATGTGTCTCCTGCTCCGTGACTCGGGGTCTCGTGGTGACTCACTCTCTCAGACGTGTTTGTCAGGACTCTCCGTTTAAAGTGGTTCTGACACAGTGGATGGGAGGTCTGTGCCTGAGCGGGTCTGACCCGTGTAGATACAACCAGAGCCCAGTTCAGGCTTCCACCCTGTGGCCTGTGCCCCACTGCACTGGCTTGGCCACTGCACGTTCCCGGCCGCCCCACGTCCTCCCGGGCTCTGTGCCCCGGTCTCTGCTCGGGGCCCGAGAGTAGCTGCTTGTTGTCCAGGGCCTGCCCGGGGTGTCCTGGGGAGCCTTGGTTGACCTTTGGTGGGGTTTCCAGGCAGCACAGAACCGGGGGCGCGGGGGTGTGTGGGAGTTTTCTCACTGCTTTAACACTGGTGTGTCACTGTTTGTGCACTGAATCCGCCCTGGACCAGAGGCTGCCTTTCATCTAATCCCCTGTCCAGCTGTGGCCCCGACACTCGGGAGGGCACCCTACATTCTAGCACTCCAAAGCCTCTCATTCCCTCCACCCGCCCCGAACCCCAAGGGCCCCGCCTCCAAAGCACCAGGAGCTGCCGGCTTCTCTGAGCCTCCACTGCGGTGCACCCGTCGAGCCACCAGGAACCCCTCCCGGGGCTGCTGCCCCCCAGACCCCAGACCCCGCCACTCCGAGTGTCCGTCACTTCCCTGTAGCTCCGAGCCCTCTGGACGGTCTTGTGTGTCCTCTGCTGGACACAAGGACGCATGACCAGGTCCCCTCCTTCCCTGGAGCCTCGCTGTGCAGAGGGTGCAGGTCGTGGTGCAGCCCTGGGGCCCCAGTGGGTGCAGGGCTGTGCTGACTCAGGCCCTGATCGGGCAGCACCCAGCCTCCTAGGAGCTGAGTTTTCATGGCCCGGTGACGCTGGTGGAGAAGCAGGGACAGAGAGCTAGGCTGTGCCCGCAGGAGAGGCACGGCAGGGCCGCTTGGCAGAGGCTGCAGCTCCGAGGCACGCCCAGGAGAGGGCGCACACGTGGCCGGGGCCTCAAGCGGTGGAAGGTTCGGCTGTGGCTCCGTTAGTGCCCTGGGTCACCTCCCCCTTGGCAGAGCTGCCAGGAGGCGGGTGAGGCCGTGGGGTAGACCTCAGAGACAACGTGGGGCTGAGAGTTGGCTTCTTGTTTGCTGGCGATTTGAGAACGTGCCCTGTTTTTCATGGAAAGGGCCCCACCCCCTCCCCATGAGACTTTGACTGTGAGGTGAAGGGGTGCAGCCTCCAGGCCTGGCGCCGGGCGTCCCCACGCCACGTGCCCGTCGGCCTTGCACTCAGCTCTTGCGTCCACTCTGTCTCATGCAGGGTCCATATCCTCCTGTGACGCGTTCCTGAACGTCTTCCAAGCCAGAGGGCTGAGGCCGGAGGTGATCTGTCCCTGCGCCAGTTCCCCGGAGGCCCTCACGGTGGCCATCCGCAGGTAGACCATCCTGTAGACGCTTAGTTCTTCCTCGTTCAGCCGAATTACCTGTGATAGCAGATTTGGTTGATCTGTTCCTGAGCAGGAGAAATCAAGAGCAGCGACCGGCCCTGGGCCCGTTTCCCAGGTGTGTTGGTGTTGTAATGGGGCAGCCCCAGGTGCCACGTCCAGCAGCCTGTGTTGGCCGCACGTCCCACACCGGCCTGGTTTGTGGCGCAGGTTTGATAGCGGCTCCCTGGGTCGCGATCTCTGGATCCTTGCAGCACGCGGGCTGGTTTTCCCGAGTGCTCCTCCAATCAGGAAGGCCTTGTGTCCCGCGGTAAACACTGCAGCCAGGACTCGCCCCTCTTCCAGGGCAGGGTGGCCGGCGGCCAGTGCACATCAGCTGTGGACGGGGGTCTGTGCCCACGGGACCCTTGACCTCCTGGTGATACCCCCAGCCCCACCGCCCCCAGGCTGCATTCTTTCTGGGCTCATCCATGTCGCTCCCCAGGCCCCTGCAGGTGTGCCCCTCGGCTCACCTTCCTGCCCGGCTCGTCCACGCTGCCCTGAGCGCCATCCTCGGGTAGAGGGCAGCGTCCTCGCAGCTGAGGGTGACTTAGTGTTAATTTTCCACCCTCAACTCAAATTAGCCTCAGCTGTGGTCTTGTGTTATGTATGTGTATTTATAAGTAGTGGTGTAAGTGATCGTAAAATTTTAGTAATAATTAGCATTAAAAACAACGCCTTTATTCTTCACAGACCATAAGGTGTTCTTCGTTCCTTTGTTCTATGGTGGTTTCTTGTGCTCAGCAGAGTAGTGTTTTCCCGCTGGAGAAGATATGACATTTGTTTCTCAGCGTCCTGGTTCCTGCTGCTGCGAAACTAATCAGGCCCAAACTTGGCGTCGCAAACAGCAGCAGTCACTTTCCTCCCTCTCCTGCTTCCTGCGGTCAGGAGTTGGGAAGGGCTGCTCAGGGCAGTTCTGCCGGCAGTTCGATGGTCTCGGGCTGGCGCGGGCTGGGGAGTGGCCGGCCCTTCGTCCTTCCTGCGTGCGGTCCCAGGCTCCTTCCCCTGGTTTTGGTGCTCGCAGGCTTGCTCCCAGGAAGCGTGTCGCTCCGCTCACCTGCTGCTCGGGGCTCTGGGGGATGTCCCAGGACGGCCTGGTGGAAGCGTCCTTGCGGCCCACAGGGCCCACCTGCAGAGGAGTGCGTGGGGTGGGGCATCGTGCAGACCTGTGGAGACACGCTGCCCCCCGAGGTCCTGCAGCCAACGTCCCCACACCCGGCATAGACGGGCACCTGGCTGCTCATCGTCCTGTCGGCAGGGGGCCATGGTCCCACGCCCACGGGCTCTGTCCCCTTGTCAGTTAATCAGTTTTGTTTCCAGGCCGCCTGACCTGGGGGGCCCTCCTCCAAGAAGAGCTGTGCTGTCGATGAGCTGCCTCAGTCACGGGGTGATCCGACTGGACGCGGAAGAGAAGCTCTCGGTCCTGACGGTTCAGGACGTCGGTCAGGTGATGCCTGGAGGTGAGGTCACAGCTGGGGATGGTCTTGTCCTGCGGCTGGGTGGCAGCAAAGGCTCTGGAGCATGCAAGCACCAGAGGGCTTCAGATGAGTCCCCGTGTGAATTGGGATTTTAACTTGTAACATATTTTTTGCTTTTTGCCTCCCTTTGTATCAAGTTAAAGTTGCGCTAAAATACGGGGTGTGTCTATGGCCTGTGAGCCGGACTCTGGTTCCCCACCATTGGGGAAGTGGTGCCAGAGCTTGGATTCTGGGTGCTCATTGCGCGCCAGGCAGTCGTCACGCCTCTCCCGAGGCCGGGCGTCAACCCTCGATGCCTGCAAGTAACCCGGTGATGAGACTGTCTCTGCATCCTGACAAGGGCCTGTTAGGGGAGCAGTGTGGCCCTGAAGGTTCCCAGGGATCCCTGTGCTCCCAGAAAGGCCCCGGGCCCGGATGACGCGTGCGTCGTGGGGTGTCTGTGCTGCCGTGGCAGCTGGCGAGCGCAGGACGGTGACGGCGCTGTGCCCTGCAGCTCCCCCGCAGGCGCGAGCACATGCGGGACCCCGTGCAGAGTCGTGGGGGAGAGTCGAGAGCAGAGCCAGGCCCGGGAGGCCCTGTGGCACTGTTGAGTTGGGGAGCGCCCCTCACCGCGGTGACCCTGCGGCTGCTCCAGCTGCCCTCCTCCCCATGCTGGCCCTCCTGGGCTCCAGGCAGCGGGCCAACCCACCTGGTCACCTCCGGAGAGCGGCCCCATCTCTGCGCCAGTCACCCCGTCCGCTGCTCCCCAGGGTACAGGGCCTGTGTGGGCAGGGTGTGAGCCGCCCGCGCTCAGGGACAGGCTGGGAACCAGCGGGAGGGCCACGGGCCGCGGTCTGGGCCTGTGCGTGTGCCAGAGATCGAACACGTAGAACAAGGCTGGACGTTTGAGTTTGTTTCTAGTTCCACTTTCTTAGAAGTGTGAGTTGTGTTTTTTCCTTGCATAAGTCTACCAAAAATAAGGACTCAGAGGTTCTGTAGAGGCAGGAACTCCAGCATAAACATTTTATCAGGGGAAGGAGGCAGGGTCTTTCTGATCATTAGTTGTTATGTGGCGAACACAGTAATTCTTTAAAAGATGGTGAAATACTATAATAGGTGATTCTTTTGATTGAAAGTATAAGGACTTTCGTTTTATTCTTAAACTTGGACCAGGTTCTGTGTGTGTGCACACACTCCCTCGGGCATGTGTGTGCTCTCTCGGGTGTGGGTGGTGTGTGTGTGTGTGTGCACGTACTCCCTCGGGGGGTGGTGTATGTGCACATGCTCCCTTGGGGTGCATATGTGTGCACGTGCTCCCCTGGGGGTGTGTGTGTCTGTTGTCGGGATTGTTGCAGGTCTGAGTCAGTGAGGACCTGGGGGGTCTTGTTTTCAGCAGGTGCACAGCCTTCTCTGTGTCAGCCCCAGGGTTGTGTTACCACGGCACGCCGGGGTTGTCCCTTTTGGTCTGGTTGTGGCATGGGCGGGTCTCTGTTGTATTAGAATGCAGACGAGTGCACGGATCTGGGGGGAAACGCACGTGCAGCAGTGCCACCCTCTGCTGTCTGCCCTTCCGAGGCTCTGGGCCACAGGCCGCCGCGTCGGCGGGCGTGCTGCTTGGTGAAGACAGAAGGGGGTCATGGGGCTGTGGGTGGGGCCGCGGGAGGGGCCCACGCTCAGGTGGGGTCGTCAGGCCTGGTGTGGGAGCCAGCCCGAAAGGCAAAGGTGTGAGCGGATGGCACCTCCCATCTCCTGCGGGTTCAGGAGGGCAGTGCCGGGGGGGGGGGACGACAGAGCCCGCGTGACTAGGAGCGTTTCTGTCACCTTCACGTACCGCGTGTAGAACACACAGGCTTGTGGCCAGAGGGGTGTGAGTGTCCCAGCCTGGAGCACACGAACTGTTCGTGTCCACCCTGCAGAGGCCAAGCCCGTGGGTCTCTGGGGATGACCCATCTCAGTGTCCTCTTTGTTCATGCCCTTGAGGGTTGTTTTCTCTCTTTAGCTAATGTGTGTGTTGTGAAGGTGGAGGGGAACCCTTACCTCTGTAAGACCGATGAAGTTGGAGAAATCTGCGTCAACTCCAGCGCGACGGCGACAGCGTACTATGGGCTGCTCGGGATCACAAAGAACATCTTTGAGGTCCGCGCCTGGTCCCTACCTTTGTGCTAAAGTCAAGTCCACAGCTGCGGAGGGGTGGGAGGGGACAGTGCGGCTCTCGGCAGTGCCCGCTCTGGCAGGCCAGCCCTACGTGGGCGCCTCGTGGCCCTGACGGATCCAGGTTGGCCCAGGGAAGCCGGCCTCTGGGCTGGAGCCGTGGGGTCGTCAGGAGAGTCCAGCAAGTGCCCCCCAGCCCCCAGGCGGGGACGGGACAGGCCGGGAGGGGGAGCACGGGCCGTGGAGGCCAGGAGCCTGAAGGGGGTCTCACCAGACGGCAGGGACTCCCCTCCAGGGAGGCGCAGTGATGCCATCTGAGGAGCCACGCCTGGCGCGGGCAGCGCGTGCCGGCCCCTCTCTCCCGCCCGCCTGCCGCTCGCTTGATCCCTGTGGACCACGCCTGACCTTGTCCTCTCCACTTTGTGCAGACCGTCCCAGTCACGGCAGGGGGCGCGCCCATTTCCGACAGACCTTTCACCAGGACGGGGCTGCTAGGCTTCATCGGGCCTGTGAGTATGTCCCGCTGGCAGACCTGGGCCTGCAGATGGGCTCAGAGCTGGGGAGGGGTGCTGCTCCGCATCCCCTGTGCACAGGACCCCCCCCCTCCCGACAGAGTCCTGGCCTCCAGAACGTCACTGGGGCCGAGCTGGGGAGCCCTGCCTGTAGCGCAGGAGCATCAAGTCCCTAACAGACCTCACCCTCAGCTGCATTCCCATCTCTGACCTTTCCGGTGCTGACGCCAGCCCTGGGTGCCCCCTCGCCAACCCCCCCGAAAGCCCGCCAGGCTTAGGGCCCCTTCACCCCTGGTGGCCCCTGCCCGGGTCTCCCTGTCACCATGGGCAGGGGCCCCGCTGGCCCTGTCTGCGAGTTACTTGGTCTCCAAGCTGTCGGGTCTCTGTAGCAGGGCCTGAGCCACAGGGCCTGCCCACATGTCCGGGGCCTGACCAGCATCCTTGCCTTCAGGATAACCTGGTCTTCGTCGTGGGCAAGCTGGACGGGCTGATGGTGGTGGGGGTCCGCAGACACAACGCGGACGACATCGTGGCTACCGCACTGGCCGTGGAGCCCATGAAGTTTGTCTACAGAGGCAGGTGATGCGCTGCGGGTCCCCTTGCCGTGCCTTTAGGTTCCTTCTCTAGTTAACCTCCGAGAGGTCTCCTGCAGTGGAAGGAAAGCCCAGTGATTTGAATACACAAAACCTAAAGATTCCTGTTCATCAGAGGAACTTCACAAAGAACAGGATGACATTTGCAGCGAGGATGCCCAAGTTGGAGTCCTCACCGTCCACGGAGCTCATGGCTCCTTAGAGGGTGAGATCCAGACCTCGACCTGGGCTTGGAGACCGGGCCGAGACACCACACAGGGCACCGTGCGTGTGAGGGCGAGGGCACCTGGGCAGCTGCCCGAGAGCCTCGGGAGTGCGGGCTGGAGCGGAGGGCGCCCTTTTGCCTGAAATCACCTGAGGCCGTTGTCTCCTGGTATAGAGTCAGTTCGCCTTCTCTGAATGTGTTAGGCAGTCACTTTAGATTCTCACGTCCATAGAGCACGTAAGGGGGCCCCTGGCCTGGGCCCCGGGTGCCCTGTCCAGCTTGTCCAGCTCCGAGCTCTTTGTCCTGGAGGAGGCGGCCCCTTCTCCTAGTTGGTCCAGTCAGCCACTGCATTTCTTCACTGTATTCTTCTCAAGGTAATTCGTTACTCAAGCTAGGGCGCCTGTGAGCCTGGCTGGAGCCGTCCTTTGAATATACGTTAAAGAAACGATCAGAGAATTCTGCCAGTGGTAGGTCAGCATGTTCTGCCGGCCCTTCCCCGGGTCAGGATGACGGCTGCAAATAAGCACTTGGGAGAAACCAGCAGGGCGGGCAGGCTGGTGGGTGCATGCAGCCTGGAGCCGGGGTGCACAGGACTCAACAGGACTCACAGCAGAAACCGGAGACACCGTCAGTGCAAGTGTCCACCGAGGGGATGCTGGGGTAGCCCACGCCTGCTCCTGGGTGCGTCAGGGAGCCTCGCATGGCCACCGACTCCTGATGGCATCTGGAGGTGACACCGGTCCAGTGACTAGCTGGGTGCAGGGTGCAGGGTGGTCGTACCCGCGGATGGAGAGGCGGCCTACCTGCGTCCACCAGGGAGGAGCTGTGCACTGGACGAGGTCACGGCATCCCGACAGGACGGTGTTTAGCAGATGGAGTAAATGTAGGGCAGAGGCAGCTGGAGAGTGAGCTGGTCAGCTGGAAAGCCAGATCAAGAGCTTTCTCCAGAAGTTAGGAAAAATTAGAAGAAATTAAGAAGAAAAATTAAGAGGGAAGTGGAGCAAGAAGGGCTGGCATCCTGAGAGCGGACTCAGGGTGGGGGGTGGGTGTCTGGACCCGGAGGAAGGGAGTCAGTGGGCTGGGCCTCCAGCCAGGATGCGTCAGACTCCCCGGCAGAGGGGCTGGAGCCAGAGGATGACAGTGCAGTAATGTTTTAAGTTTTTCAGAGGAACTTTTATCCTAGATTTTATATTCATCCCAAGATGTCACTTAATCGTGCAGTTGCAGTAAAAGTATTCTTGGGTACGTAAGGTTCAGAAGTTTTGTCACAAAAAGACCATGTTTGTGAAAACGCTCTTGGGTGAGGTACTAAGAGAAACAAGATGTGTGAAAGTAAGGAAATGCTAATACTGCGTAAAGTTTGTTGCATTAAAAGAGAGTGGGTGCACGTGTGTGCGCGTGCATACCTGTGTGTGTAGTGGCCAAAGGAGCAAGCCAGAGAAGGTAGGTCTGTGAGGTCCCAGAGCTAGCTTGGCAGCCATGCCAGCAGGATGGGCGTGATGGGGAGACAGATACTTGTCTCATAAAGAAAAAGAGAATCCACTCAAAGTCCAAAGGAAGAAAAAGGCAGCACAGAGAAAAGGAGAACACGTTGAACTTCTTTGATAAGACGCGAGAAAGAAGACCACTGCCGTCAGCCACAGACAGGAGCGGAGTGACGAGTGGTGAGATTTCACCTGGACAAAGAAATAGATGATTAACAGAACTTCTCGACAGAGATTTCTGCATAAAGAAGTACATCACATAGATTAACATTGCAGTTAAGGAAAACGTTCTTTTACAACGTGTGCCTGGTTGTTTGCTGTGCACTGAAGTCCTCTCTGTTTTGTGAATCGAAACTTATTTCATCCACATTGGAGGAGGTTTGTGGCTGCTTCCCTTTAAATTCTGTTGGACAGCGTCTACCTCCAGCCCTGCTGCGGCTTCCGTCTGGGCGGGATGGGGCATCCGCGTCCCGGCCCCCCTTGCCGGGCGCTCATCTCTGTCCCTTCCTCCCCCAGGATCGCGGTGTTCTCCGTGACGGTGCTGCACGATGACCGGATCGTGCTGGTGGCAGAGCAACGGCCCGACGCCTCAGAGGAGGACAGTTTCCAGTGGATGAGCCGTGTGCTGCAGGTGGGTGCGTGTGGGCACACGGTGGGCACCAGCTGAGCGCGGGCCGACTGACCCTTGAGGTGAGGGGCGGCCCCGCGGAGCTGCCGTCCACCCGGGTGAGAGATGCAAACTTGCACGCATTGGTGTTTCCACTGTTGTGCTTTGAGAATTTCAAACGTGTAGCAAGGCTGGAAGCGGGGCCCAGTGAACCCCTCGTGCCTGGGCTAGGGCTCCGCGTGCTTCCCACCTCGTGACACCCGTTCGACACGCATGTGCCCCCGGCCTCACCCGTGTGCTGTGTGCTGTCCTTCCCTACACATCCACGTTTACATCCTTAAGTACTGAACTAGATTCAACAAGTTCTTTTGCGGGGAAGGGAGTAAACTTTGCCTTCAGTAAAGAGCACAAGCTAAACGTCCGCTCAGCTTTACTGAATGTAACTTACGTGTAGAAGGAGCCCATTTTCAAGTGTCCAGGTTGATGAGTTTTGACAAATGTACGCACCCAGGTAACCACAGGTAAGAGCGCTCCCGTCTAACGGGGAACTGCTGGCTGCTTTGTGTCGCCAGGGATGAGCCCTGCCCCCGCCCTGGACGTCCGTGCAGACGAATCTCAGTGTGGGCTCCTGGTCTGGCATTCTTTCCCTTGGCATCACGTTTGTGTGGTTCCTCGTGGTGTGTGTATCAGTGGCTCATTCCTTTTTATTGCCAAGTTGTGTTCTTTTGCTTATCTGTTCACACCTTGGTGGACATTGGGTTGTTACTTTTTGGCTATTGTGAATAAGGCTACTGTGGACAATAGTGTACAAATCTTTGGGTGAATTTCAGTCCTGGCGGCTTTTCAGGGAAGCCCTCTGGTGCCCCTACAGCTCTGGTTGGTTGTGTGGCGTGTGCTCAGCCCCAGCCACCTAAGAAAGGACACTTGTACAGAGCAGACAAGGTCCAGTGTCAGGGAGGCCAGGGAGCTCTTGAGCTTCAGAGGATCGGTTTTTCTACTAATATTTACAGCGTTTATTTGATTGATTGATTGATTGATTGATTTTGTGGTATGCAGGCCCCTCACTGTTGTGGCCTCCCGTTGCGGAGCACAGGCTCCAGACGCACAGGCTCAACGGCCATGGCTCACGGGCCCAGTCGCTCCGCGGCACGTGGGATCTTTCGGGACCGGGGCACGAACCCGTGTCCCCTGCAGGAGGACTCTCAACCACTGCGCCACCAGGGAAGCCCACAACGTTTATTTTTAATGAAAAATTTTAATGTTTTGTTATGGAATATTTCTAATATACGAAACATACAAAGGAGAGTGTAAAAACCCCTGTGTGTCCATCACTGCTTCAGCAATGACCGACAGTCAAGGCCCCAGCCATGCCCCACCCATCCTCCCAGCTTCTCCCTTGGGAGCGCTTTGAAGCAAATCCCGGACTCACAGATTTTACCTGTAAATTTGAGTATTTCTTTCTTTAAAAAAGAAGTACCAGTATCACATATTAAAAATTAACAATAAAATTTTTATTCAGGTATAATTGACATGTAACACTGTATTAGTTTCAGGTGTACCACATAATGATTTGATTTTGTATATATAGTGAAAGAGTCACTACGTCTAGTGAAGGTCCGTCAACATACAGAGTTACAGAATTTTTTTCTCGTGGTGAGCACTTTTAAGATCTACTCTCTTAGCAACTTTGAAACACACAGCACAGCATTATTAACTGCAGTCCCATGCTGTACATGGCATCCCCAGTACTTATCACCTTATAACTGGAAGTTTCTCCCTTTTGACGCCTTCACCCAGTTCTCCCACCCCCAACGCCCCTCACCTCTGGCAACCACCAATCTGTTCTCTATGTCTATGAGCTCATCTTTTTGTTGTTAGATTCCACATGTAAGAGATATGTTTTTGTTTTTCTTCATCTAATTTATCTCACTTAGCATAATACTATGAAGGTCCATCTATGTTGCTGCCAATGGCAAGATTTCATTCTTTTTTATGGCTGAGTAATATTCCTGTGTGTGTGTGTGTGTGTGTGTGTGTGTACCACAGTTTCTTCATTCATCCATTGATGGATGCTTAGGTATGTTGGCTGTTGTAAATAATACTAAATGAACAGAGGGGTGCATACTTTTTTTCAAGTTAGCATTTTGCTTTTTTTTAATTTACTTATATATTTGTTTTTGGCTGCGTTGGGTCTTCGTTGCTGCATGCAGGCTTTCTCTAGTTGCGGTGAACAGGGGCTACTCTTTGTTGCGGTGTGTGGGCTTCTCATTGCGGTGGCTTTTCTGGTTGCAGAGCATGGGCTCTAGGCACATGGGCCTCAGTAGTTGTGGCTCTCGGGCTCTAGAGTGCAGGCTCAATAGCTGTGGCACACGGGCTTAGTTGCTCCGTGGCCTGTGGGGTCTTCCCGGATCAGGGCTCAAACCAGTGCCCCTGCATTGGCAGGCGGATTCTTAACCACTGCGCCACCAGGGATGTCCAGCATTTTGGGATTTTTTCCAATAAATACCCAGAAGTGCAATTGGTGGATCATATAGTAGTTCCATTTTTAGTTTTTTGAGGAACCTCCATACTGTTTTCCATAGCGGCAGCACCAGTTTACTTTCCCACGAACAGTGCACGAGGGCTGCCTTTTCACTACATCCTCACCAACACTTGTTGTTTCTTGTCCTTTTGATAATAGCCATTCCAACGGGTGTGAGGTGATATCTCATTGTGGTTTTGACTTGCATTTTCCTGATGATTAGTGATGTTTAGCATCTTTTTATATACCTGTTGGCCATTTATATGTCTTCTTTGGAAAAATGTCTATTCAGGTCCTCTGCCCATTTTTTAATTGCATTATTTGATTTTTGTTTTGTTTTTTTTTTGCTGTTGAGTTGTATGAGTTTCTTATATATTTTGGATCTTAACCCTTATCAGATATATTATTTGCAAATATTTCCTCCCATTCAATATGTTCCTTTCGTTTTGCTGATGGTTTCCTTTGCTGTGCAGAAACCTTTTAGTTTGATGTAGTACTACTTGTTTATTTTTGCTCTTGTTGCTTTCGCTTTTGGTGTCAAATCCAAAAAAATCATCACCAAGACTGATATCAAGGAGTTTACCATAGCCTCTGTTTTATTCTAGGAGTTT
The DNA here is from genome assembly GCF_964165515.1 of Mesoplodon bidens. Lineage (NCBI taxonomy): Eukaryota > Metazoa > Chordata > Mammalia > Artiodactyla > Ziphiidae > Mesoplodon > Mesoplodon bidens. The sequence goes on along the minus strand of NC_138161.1, from coordinate 767,034 downwards.
TACGGTTTCAGGTCTTACATTCAAGTCTTTAATCTATTTTGAATTAGTTTTGTGTGTGGTGTCCAGTTTTCCCAACACCATTTATTGAGGGGGCTCTCTTTCCCTGTTGTCTTCTTGTCTCCTTTGTTGTAAGTTAACTGACCACATATGTGTGGGATTTTTCCTGGGCTCTCTATTCTGTTCCATTGATCTACATCTGTTTTTGTGCCAGTACCACACTGTTTTGATTACTATAGCTTTATGGTATTTGAAATCAGTGAGCATGATACTTGTAGCTTTGTACTTCTTTCTTAAGATTGCTTTGACAATTCAGGGTCTTTTGTGGTTCCGTACAAACGTTAGGACTGTATTTTCTAGTTCTGTGAAAAATGTCATGGGTATTTTGATATTGCATTAAATCTGCAGATGGCTTTGGGTAGTATGGACATTTCAACAATATTAATTCTTACAATCCATGAACTCAGAATATCTTTCCATTTATTTGTATCTTTTTCAATTTCTTTCATCAGTGTCTCATAGTTTTAAGTGTACATGTGTCCTTCACCTCCTTGGTTAAATTTATTCCTAGGTATTTTGTTCTTTTGGCTGTAATTGTATATATAATTATATATATATATAATTACATATTTAGTCACTATTCAAATTTCCTGGATTACCTAATATTTAGTATGTGTGTTAAACTCAGGATCAAAATAAGGTAAAAATTGCACTTGGTGAGGCCAGGCTTTTAAGTCTTTTTTAATGTATAGCTCCTCCTCTGTCATATTTTTCTTACAGTTTGTTTATTGACAGAGGCAGGTTGTTCGTCCAGTACGTCCCCCCGTCCTGGGCTCTGACGGCTGTACCTCTGCCGTGTCGCTCAGTGCGTTCCTCTGTCTCCTGTACTTCCTGCGTGTCTGTCGGTGGGTAGATCTTGAGGCTTGATCAGACTTGGGCTCGATTTTCTGGCTGACAGTCTCATGGGAGGTGGCATGTTGTGTCCGCTGGTTTGTTAGGGCTTCATGGGGCTGCTGCTTCAATCCTGTTCCTTCCTCATCATTAACGCAACAGCTTTGGAAGGGTCTTCTACAGAGAGCACTGAAGTCGCTGGGGGACCTGGAGGCTGGGCAGGAACACGAGATCTAGGGTTGATTTCAGGGTCCTGAGCTGGCTTCCTGGAGATGTTTTGGTTTTTGTCTCACTACGAACTAGTGGATTATAGTTGTTATATTTTTGACAGTGGTCAGTGGGAGCCTCTTCGGACTGGCTCTTGAGCCCTTTAGACACACCTCCGGGGTTCTTTGAGGCCACACCCGGGAACAGGAAGTTCGATTCCTGGGGAGGTGGTGCATTTTGTGTCTTAGACCCGACACTACTGGGGCCCCGCTGCCTTCTAGGGGAAATGGAATTTGGGCACTGTCTGGGAACTTGATGTTACTGGCTTTTTTTCAGTGGACAGAGTAGGAGATGATGTCCACGTGCTTGCAAGATTACCTGCATCATGGGTTTATGCTGCTAGTTCCAGCTCAAGACCTCAGGGTTTTTTCTTAAGTCACCGATCTTTCTCCACAATGAAAAATTGCAGTGGTGATACTTCCCAGCAGAGGTACTCATGTCCTGAGGCCACTCTGCACACACCACAGTCTCCAAATAACCGTCTCCACGCTACGTCTCAAGTGTGAAATTTCCGAGTGCAGCTTAAGATGTTTTTTCAATTCTTTTTGCCCATGGGACTGGATTAATGAAATTCCTGTGTTTAAAGTCACTCTAAATAGATTCTCTCTGTGGGGCTGTGCCACCAACCTGATTCCACTTTGGTTGAGTTCATTTGTTTTATTTTGCTTTCAGTTGTTAGGAATTGCTTTTTTAAATTTTAAGTTTTTTGTGTGTAAAATATACACATGGTTCCAAATTTGAAAGCAAGGTGTATTCAGAGGAGTCCAGCTTCTGCCTGTCTTGCTGTTCACTGCTTCTCCCACAGGAAGTCACTTAACTGCTTTTATGGCTTTTTTTTAATGTGAGCAGTTACAGATTTATATTCGATTATGCACATACACAGAACGTGTGTGTAAGTGATAGGAAATGCACACTCGCCTCGCCACATTTCTCTTCTAACAAAACGTCCCAGAGGTCACAGTTCTCTGTCTCATGCCCCCCCTTCCAGGCCATCGACAGCATCCACCAGGTGGGCGTGTACTGTCTGGCCCTGGTTCCTGCGAACACCTTGCCCAAGGCCCCTCTAGGAGGGATTCACGTTTCTGAAACCAAGCAGCGCTTTCTGGAGGGGATGCTGCACCCATGTAACGTGTTAATGTGCCCTCACACGTGTGTTACCAACCTTCCCAAGCCTCGCCAGAAGCAGCCAGGTTAGTGTACATCACACAACACGTCTATTCCGTCTTCAGACTGCGGCAGCTACACTTGTGTTTAACTGGTGCAGCCCTGTTGAACGCTCCATCTCTGGGATCGGGGCTAAGAGCCAGAGCGAACGGCACACCGGGTTGGTCCCCACCTCCTGCCCCCCCGGAAGGAGAGCACAACCTCACGTCCCCAGCATGGGGGTTCCCCCCGCCTGTTAGCACCCACCCCAGGACTGGATTCAGGCCTGGCGTCTGAGCTGTGGAGGCTGCTCCCTGGGGGCAGAACTGATGATGCCTGAGAGCAGCCCTGGAGCTCGGAATCTAAAACGCCGCCGCCGTGGCCATCATTGTGCCGTGGGGCGGCCGGCCACGCCAAGGCCACGGGGCCTGTGGGCGCCGCGCGTGCCGCTCCTCGGCTCTGTCATCAGCCACTGTCACTGGGTTGACGGGACCTAGGAAGCCTCAGCAAACGGTCAACTTCCCTTCCCTGGTTTAACTCTTATGTACGGTTTTTCATTCCTTTGGTTATGTAAATTTTTAGTAAATGCTAACCTTTGTTGATTATTAAACACAAAAAATACCATTAAATGAAACACAACCAGTAAAACAATGAGATAAATACATTAAGAGTTTAGCTGTGGCTGAGGTCAGATCATATCTCCCCAGGGCTTCTGCCATGTCTTCATCTGGCTCGTTTGTAAGAGAGATTCTGTTTGTCACTTAGTGTAACCCTTGTAGCTGGTTTCCCGAACACCTTTATCATAGTGAAGAATTAAATGCCTGCCTGTTCAAATAAAAAGCTGTGTGATGATTACCTCTCAGACGTCACCCACCTCTCACTCGCAATCCCCCCTCGTTTTCTAGAGGTTGGACCAGCCTCCATGATTGTTGGGAATCTGGTCGCTGGGAAGAGACTCGCTCAGGCCTCAGGGAGGGAGCTGTCTCACCTGGAGGACAGTGACCAGGCGAGGAAGGTAAGGGCGGGCGGCTGGGGGGAGTAGGGGGCCTCCCTGACGGGTGGGAAGCCGCCAGCTCTGAGCGCCCCCCGCGCCCCGCAGCTCCTGTTCCTGCCCGACGTGCTGCGCTGGCGGGCCAGCACCACGCCCGAGCACCTGCTCTTCCTGCTGCTCAGCGCCAAGGTGAGGCCGCCCGCACCTGCGGGCCACGTGCTGCCTGCCTAGGAGAGGGGCCGAGGTCTGTTTCCCAGCCGTGGTGCTCAGACTCGAGGCCTCACGTTTGGAGAACAGCGAGCCTTGGCACCCAGGCCCCGGCTGGCCTGCCTCTCTCTGTGGGAGCCTCAGCTTCCACACAAGCCACACAGTTACCTTTCTGGGGTTTTTACATTTAACAGGAAAATTCTCATTACCTTGTCTTTTGATTATGAATAGTATACATGTAAGTACTCCTAAGTGAACTAAAAGGAAATGTTTATTTTGTAAAGATTAGGAATTTAGACTTTCTACATTTGTTGATAGCTTTAACATGACAAATACTGCTTACTGCCCTGATCCTGGGTACATTTCAGTGGGCGTTACACGATACCAGGGGCTTCTAGGGTATAAAGGAGAAACTGTAAGTTGCGGGCCAGTAGACAAACTATGAAAACATGAAAAATAACAATGAAAACCCTGCATGACTTGCTGTCAGGCGCTCGCGGGCCCACGAGGACGCTCGCGCTCTGACGTCTTAGAAACACTGGCCTTGGGACTTCCCTGGTGGTCCAGTGGTTAAGACTCTGCACTCCCAATGCAGGGGGCCCAGGTTCAATCCCTGGCTGGGGAACTAAGATCATGCATGCTGCATGGTGCAGCCAAAAAACAACAGCGAGAGAAACACCAGCCTGGCTTTCAGTCCTGCTCGTTACTGACCACTGCTCCTTCATTCAAAAATATTGATTGATGCCTGCTACATACGCAGTGTTAAAGAAGATAAAAAAGGCCCCTGTTCGCCGGACAGTGAATTAAGTCTTCCTGCTAGAAAACCAGTGCTCAGGAGAAGAGCTGTCTTCCTGGTTCACATGTATCTGCAGATCTGGAAGGTGTTCAGTAGACACTTGTTTTATGGCTGATGGAATTCTAAAGCCAATAAGTAACAGTTGACCAAGATAAAGTCAGCTCATGGTGAGAAGCTGAAAATCAGTGCAGCCGGGGCTGTGAGGCGGTGAGGCCAGGGCACTGGACTGACCCCAGGCGTGAGCCGTGAGGGGTGTGACGGGGCCCGTGATCCCAAGCGATTCCTCTGGATTGTAAGAGGGCAAGGGTGGGAGCAGCGGGCCAGGGGGCCGTGGTCCAGGTGAGAGATGGCCATTCAGAGAAGAGGACGTGGGGATGCAGATGCGTGTGAGCGGGGGTCAGAGGCAGGCCCGCGGGATCGAGGGTGGCCTGCGTGGGGGCTGAGCGCCTGTGCAGATGGGCCGCTTCCCAGGGAGGAGGGGGCTGTGAGTGGGCGTGTCCAGAGATGCCACCAGGAGCACGGTCAGCCCAGAAGACCCCATGATCGTCTTTAAAGCTCAGAGCTCAGGAGGAACCAACAGAAGACCACCTGGCCTTCTCCAGGTGCATTCCAAAAACTTGTAAGTTTTTGCACTTCTTTTGGCTTGTCAACCTTCTCAGGTTTGAATTGTCCTTAAGTCTCCAAGGATATGCCGGCCTTCGACCCGGGAGGAGGCCTGTGCCTGGCAGGTGGTGTCCCTGGCACGAGGTGGCCCCTAGCCTTGGGGACTGGGGGGGGGGCTCTGGGCCTTTGGTCTCCCGGCGCGTGCCCGGCATGGCGCTCTGTACCTCAGCTTGAGTGTGAGGAGAGTCTGACCTGCTGTGCAAAGCCCCCGGACCTGCGTGGTGGGGCCCCGGCCGAGGAGCAGTGAGGGGTTTGGACGCTGTGCCGGGCTGTCCTGCAGGCCAGTGGTGGTTAGGCTGAGTGGCGCCGTACTTCTCCTGAGAAGGGCCGAGAGAGCTGTGAGGCCTGACTCGGGTCGGCAGGGGGAGGGAGGGTCAGCTCGGAGCTGGTCCCCAGCCGAGCTCTCCTCCGCGGAGAACCAGGTGCGGGGCGCCCCGCCAGCCACTCGTCCACCCAGGCTCCCTGAAAGAGCAGCCTGCGGCAACCCAGGCCCTGGGACTTGGTGGATGGGGTGCCTGAACATGAGTCAGGGTTCAGCTTAGGGGCGTGTATTTACTGTTTCTCATTTGCTTATGTGTGTTTATATTCAGGATAAGGGTTGCTTTTAGGGAGGGAGAGGATGGAATTGGGGGCGTATGTAGAGTGGTGGTGATTTATTTTATAAAAGAGACATTGAAACAACGTGGCAAAATACTAGGTAATGAAAAACTGGATATTTATTACATTATTCTTTATAATACTGTTATATTTAGAATATTTTATCATAATGGCCAAAAGGGTTTTCTTCAATCGCCAAGTCTTTGGCCGTGGTGGACGACCAGGCTCTGAGAAGACTGCAGACGGGTCTGGGGTGGCACCTGTCCTGGTACCTGACCACAGGGGCTCAGACACGGGCTGTGCACGGAGTGTCCATGGGTCGTCCCCCGCCCCCCGCTCAGCAGTGCCCACGATTGCTTTCCTAGGGCACAGTCACCAGCACCACCACCTGCATCCAGCTGCACAGAAAGGCTGAGAGAGTGGCCGCTGCTCTGATGGAGAAGGCCAGGCTGACCACCGGGGCCCACGTGGCCCTGGTCTACCCCCCAGGTAAGGACCTGCCAGCCTGCCCTCTGCCCGTGCCCACCCTGCGCTCCCGTCACGCGTGCCTGCACCCCTGTGAGCACTTGTATGTAATTGTGAGTCCACTCTTGCCTGTCTTAGTGCAGCCTTTCCTTTCTGTTTGCTTTCTTCATCTGGCTGTTCTTCCCGCATCTCTCCCCTCATCTCTCCCCTCTGTTTTATTACTAGAAAGCAAACACCCTTGTAACCACCAACCAGGTCGAGAAATGGATCTTTGCTTTTCCCGTCCCAGCCACCTCCTCCATTCTCCAAAAGTAGCCTCTGTCCTGACCTCTGTGGTCACCATTTCTCCATAATTTGATCACACAGATGAGCGTCCTAGTCATCACAGTTTAGTCTGCCAAGTTTCTTTAAATCTGATATATTTTTAAGTCTCCTTTAACGTGCAGGCTGCCCTCTGTCTGTCTCTTCTGTGGCCCTGGAGCGTCCCCGCCGTCTGGAGTGGCTCCTTGTGTGCCGGGCTGCTGCTCCTGGGCTCCCACAGGGAACCCCAGTCAGACTCCCTCGCAAGACCCTAAGCGCTGTCGGGCTGTTTCTTTCTTTTGCAGAATTAGCACGCCGTTGACATTCTCTGTCCCGCATTCATTAATGCTTTAAGGGTCACTAGACGGTGGTGTTCTAACTCTGTCCTTTCTTTCTCACTTATCAGCCATAAACTATAAACAGACATTTGCCCTCATTAGTATCTGGTCACCCAGTGGTAGAATTCAGCTGTGAAAGGTAGAGTAAGTGTTGCTTCTTTCCTTCTATCAACAAAATGAATTCTGTTTCTCGTCACACTCTAGTGGGAGCTGCTCCCACGTCCCCGGGTGTGACCTCCTGTCCTGATGCCTCCTGCTGTCTGCTGGGACCAGGTGCCCCGGCCAGTTCTCCGTGGAGCCTGGTGTTCACAGCACCAGTCTGGGCCAGGGGCTCGTCCCTCCTGGGCTGGCCGCTGGCCGTTGGCCCTTTCCTTGAACAGAGCTCTGATTTAAAATGAGTGTAATAATTATATCTCGGAGACAGGCAGTGCCTCATGAGTTCATATTGTTGCACCCGATCAGATTCAGGGTTACAGGCTTTTACTGAACCCTTCTTGACGTTCTGTCTGCTTTACGCCTGTGTCTCCCTTCTTCCTTACTGAGAATCCTGATTCTCCAGGATGGGAGTCGATAGAATTCAAATATCCCAAGATCACTCACTTGCTTTATCCTGTGTCACAAGCAGCACCCCCAAAATAACGGTAGTAATATGTGACCACCTGTGTGATTTTTGGAAGCAGCTTAAATATTTCCACACGTGCTTTCTCCACCCGCTTTCCCTGTAGCTGTGCTCTCTGTGTCGCCGGGGCGGGCGGGGCTGGCGGCCTGCAAAGCCGGCCTCTCTGCACCCTCGGTGCACTGGTGCCTGCATTCAGTCTCTTTCTGCCACGCTGGTTCTCTGATTGGTTTCTCGGGAAGGGTTCATGGGAGCAGTATCCCTTGAGTTCTTGCCTGTTGGTAACCATCTGTACACTTCGTAATGAAAGTTGTTTTTTGCTAGATAAAAAAAAACCCTGACTCACATTTTCTTTTCTTGAGCCTCTCAAATATGTGTCCATTTTCTCCTGGCCTTAAGCATCAAGTCTGACGATAATCTAATTTTCTTCCTCTTATGAGTCACTGGCCTTTTTGCTCTAGGTGCCAAAAGGACATTTTTTTTCCCTTCTTAAAGTCCGGCATATGGTTCTAACATTGATTATTACAGGGCAGCGTTCTCTTACCTAAGGAATCTTTGGAAGGCAGCTACGCTCACCACTATACCATCAATGCCGTACAATGTATAAGGTATCTTTAAATAAGAAGCTGCAAATCTTTTTTTTTTTTAATTTTAAGGAAGTTTTCTAGAACTGTAGTCTTTTCTCTGTCCCTTCCCTTGCTTTGATTTTCTTTGCATCTCCTTCCTGCTCCCATGGCCCACGTGTTAGGTCTTCTCTGTCGTTTTCTCCAGGAGTGTCTCCGTTGAGTTTCCAGTCTCCTCTTCGTGGTTTCTGTGTCCGTTGTCTTATTTGCTCTTGGGCTCCTTCTAGTTCCATCTTCGTTTCTGAAATGATTTTTTATAATTTCTACTTCTTTCCTCATTTCTTTTTTCTAGTTCTGATTTTGGTTATTCTTTCATATCTTGCATCATTTTCTTAATGCATTTTAGCACATGTTAAAATGGGCTGAAGTTCTTATCTGCTGACTTTGTCCGGACAGATGACGATCTGCCCCTGATTCTTTTCCTTGTACCTTGGGTGGGACTTGGCCCCCGGGCCACCCGCACGGACCCCACCCCCCACCCCGTCTCTTTCTGTGCCCCGCACCCTGAGCCCCGAGCTCCACTCTGTGGCCTCTCTGTGTTGGGCTGGATTGCTGGGCCCAAACCCTCATGGCTGCTCACGGGCACCGGTGAGTGGGTGAACGGTTTCCGTCCCTCGCCCTCTCTGATCAGACCCTCAGTCGTGGGAACAAGATGCCTACGTCTCCCCAGTCTGGACGTCTGGGCCTCCTGGGGGCTCCCAGCCCTCTGGGCTCCCTCCGGTGCCACCTGGCTCCTGTGGAATCCCCTCACTCTGCCCAGTGCGGCCCCTACAGCCCATCCTCACCATCGGCTCCATCTCACCCGCTTGGCGCCCGCTCTGTCTCTCCTGCCTTGTCTTGGGGTCTTGGTTCTGGGAGTTTGCTGCTTGGCTGTTAGGGGATGTTTTTCTCCTGCGTCTGGCGCACGGGTGATGGGCACTCGAAAGACCTTTCCCTTTCCCTGGCGGCCTGAGCCTTAGCCGGAACAGGAATCACAGATTTCTCTGTCTTGGTAGGTGCTTCGCCAGGGTTGTGGGTGATTTTCTTTTTTCCCCCCTTTATAAGTTTGTTGTTGTTTTGCCTGGAAGCTTGTTGGTTCTAGTTCAGGAATTTTACTGGGAGATGCCTGGGTCTAGGTCCTCTCTCCCTTTCTTGCCCACTTAATCTTCATATCAGGAAAATGTTCTTTTTCGTTACTGCCTTTTCTCCCTCTTTTTCATGCTTCTGGATCTCCTGACTCAGGTTTTGGGTACCGTCTCTTTTCAGTGTGTCTGGCAGGACACGACTTGTACTGGGCACTTTCTCTCTGCTTGTGGGATCTGGGGGCCTCTTTCCAGGGGCTGCCATGGAGGGCTCCCTGCCCGGCAGCCAGGGCGAGCTGGCGGCCCGGCTTGTTTCTGGACTCAGCTGTGTGGCGGCTTGGACACTCCAGAACTCCCACTGGCATTACAAATATGCTGCTCTTTCCGGTCCTGGGAACGTGCGGTCATTTTTCTCCAGCACTGATTGCAGCTCCCACTCTTCTCGTCTCCCTGGCCTCAGTGTGAGGCAGACATCACCCCGGCCTAGATGAGGCAGGGACGCAGCTGCTCGGGAGCCCCGGCCGTCACCGTCCACACCCAGCGGAGAGCCTGGGAGGACCACAGCCACGCCGGGGCTCAGGGCTGCAGCTGCAGGCGTGCAGCGTGAGGACATGCTGGGGGTGAGGGACGCTGAAGTAACAGGAGAATAGGAGAAAAGACAGAAGGAGGCCCGACGCCTCCCTCTCTTTGGGGCATGTTTGACACTGTTTATACAAAATGTTTATTGAATAAAGGAAAATGCTTGGTGAAGTTATGAATTTACAACCTTACCAGCAGGTGGAGAGTATAATTAATAGCTGGAGGGCAGATCCCACCCTCCTTGAAGGCTGGGAATGGGTGCAGGTATTTTGCAGATGCACACCGGTGTGTGTGTGCATGTGTGCACGCGCGTGTGTTGTGCATTTCCTGATTTCCTGAGGGGCCAGGACTTTCTTCTCAGAGGGGTGTGTGGCCCTGGGGTGACTCTCTGGGAGCTGCAGACAGGTGGGGTGCGGGCAGGGACAGGGCTGCCCCGCATGTTCGCCTGGTGATGCCAGGACAGGAGGAGATGCACACGCAGGGACGGCAGGAGCTGCATGAGCTCGTGGAAGTGAGTTGCTGATGGTGCTTTCTTGTGTTCGGTTTGGTGATACCTTTGTGGCGCGTTGGGCAGAGTGGCCCTGCTGGGTGTGAGGACACTCACACACGTGTCGGCCTGCCTGCTGGCTCTGTCTCCTGAGCTGCCCACAAGCACAGCGCAGATGGGTGGTCCCTGGTGGGTAGGCTCAGGCCTGTAAAGATGACCGTGCTGAGCACCCCTGGCCCTGATGGAGCATCGTGAACTTGTAATCTGGTGAAACCCGTGAGCTGGGTTAAACGTTGCGTATTTATTTTGACCCTGGAATCAAAACAGCCTGAGACTGGTGTCTGGTAGCCAGATGTTGTCAGGCAGGGCCTTGTGTGATTTGAGGACAGCTTCTGGAGGAGTCTCCAGAGTGTGAGACTCAGCTGTCCTCAAGTCGGACTGAGTTAAAGAGGGGAAGATGGGTTAGAAATGTACAGTTCCCCCCGGTTTTAATTATGGAGAACTTGAAACACATGAAAGAGTTGAAGGAGCAGCAAGTGGTCCCACGTTTTGGCGCAGGGTTGAGAGCAGGGCAGGGACATCCTGGCCCATCCCCAGGGGTGTGGGCCTCCCTGGAGAAGCGGCCAGGTCCCCCATGTCAGGGTGCAGATGCACGCGAGAGGTGCGGGGCTTCCGGGGTGGGCAGCTCACCCACCCGCCCTCCATGGCCTCCTCTGGGCCGTGACTGCGCACCCCCCCACGACTCTTGACCTCCCCGTGTCTGGGCGGGGGTTGACCTGCAGCGGGGGTAGCTCTCTGTCCCTCCGTAACAGCGCTGTTTGGTGCACACCCTGTTAGTGTGGAGGAGGGTGGTTTTATTCAAGCACAGCAGGTGAGGCCCCTAGTCTTTCTCGTGGATCCATGGCCCTGGACGTGGGGAGCCGCCTTTGACCCGCTGACGCCCTCTGACCATGTGTCTCCCCAGGGGTGGACCTCATTGCCGCCTTCTACGGCTGCCTGTACTGCGGCTGCGTGCCTGTCACTGTGCGGCCCCCGCACCCCCAGAACCTCGCCACCACACTTCCCACCGTCAAGATGATTGTGGAGGTAGGCAAGCACCACAGCCGGCAGGGCGGACCTGACCGTGGGCCCGTGTGCAGTTTGCTCCCAGGCGCCGAGACTCACTTGTGCCTTCAACCCCTGTGCCCTGCAGGTCAGCAAGTCTGCGTGCGTCCTCACGACGCAGGCCATCACGCGGCTGCTCAAGTCCAAAGAAGCACTGGCCACCGTGGACGTCAGGACCTGGCCGACCATTCTAGATACAGGTGCGCGTCCTTGCTGTGTTGGTGTGCTCGCTGGCCCCGCCAGGATCAGCCCCCTTTCCTTCTTTTGTTGTAGGGATTGCGTTGTCGCCACGTAAACATAAAGGTTGGCTAAGAACAGCTTAGCAGCTTCAGTAAATGGTGAGAGGCGACCAACAGGAGCCTTGCCGGCTGGGCGCCTGACAGCCTGTGTCCACCAGCTTGAGCCTAGAGCCAGGCGCGCAGAACAGAGGGCGGGTGGTGGGGAGCAGAGGTCCTTCCGAGGCCCGGCGCCTGTGGATGAGCTCCCCTCACTGCCTGTCATGCCCACGCAGCGGTCGGCAGTTGCGGGGACATAGACGGTGCCCACAGCACACACACAGCCGTCCTGGGTCCCCATCATGGGTACGTGCTCCTACGCCCCAGGAAATGCTTGTGGGCCCCCTCTGCCTTGGCCTGTTGGGTCAGCCATCAAGACACCCCAAACCAACAGCACCCTGCAGGCTCCATCGGTAACTCGCGCACAGCCACATGGGTGCCAGCCGGCAAGCAGAGAGGGGTCCCTCCTTCCCCGTCGCACCTGGTGGGTATAGGTGCCTGTCCTTGCCCACCAGGGCACTGCCCACGAGAGGAAGTCAGGGACCGTGTTGTCAGTGGCCACCTGCCTGATACCAGCAACAGGCACGGGGAGCTGGTCCAGGGCGGCTGGCGGGGCACCCAGGGGTGGGCCCAGGAGCAGATGGGCTCCGGGGAGTTCCCTCACCTCACCGCTCCCTGCCCTCGCCTCGCCTGTGCGCAGTCAGTGCTGTGCCCATCTCATGGTCCTGAAGGAACGCGATGAAGCACCCAGAGCCCTGGGGGCCCATCCTTAGCACTCACTGTGCATAGAGATGTCAGTAATCCTGGCTCCATCACAGGCTCTGGGACCCTGGCCAAGTCCCTGCTCCTCTGAGCTGTCCTGTGGGGCTCTCTCGGCCCATCTCCAGCCCTCCGTGTCCCCCTCGTCCCCTGTCCCCATCACCACATGCTCGGCGTGGTCGGCGAGGGTCCATTCCACGTGACCTTCCCTGCATGCACGCGCGGCCTGCTCTCCCGCAGCCTGACTTCTGCTCTGAGCTCCCCAGCTCCCTATGCGCGTCCCGTCTCCTCTCTCCCCACGAGAGCCTGAGATAGCATCCGCGCCACCCGTGTCTCCTGACCGACAGATGACATACCCAAGAAGAGGGTGGCCAGCATCTTCAGGCCCCCGTCCCCAGACATGCTCGCATACTTGGACTTCAGCGTGTCGACCACGGGGATCCTGGCGGGTGTGAAGGTGGGTTCTCTGGCTGGAGCTCCCCTCCACTCCGGCCCCTGGCACAGTGGGCGGGCAAAGGGCAGAAGGGTGTTGGCTGCAGGTCTGTGCAGGCCCTTCCTCCTCCCAGAGCTTAAAGCAGCAGTTTTACTCCTTAAAGTTTGTGTTAAATACCAATAAACCCCAGGATTAGGTTAGCCTGAGAGTGATGCCTATTTTAGGTTTTAATGTAACGTCTAAACTTTCTGATTCATGACTATCTGGCCTCGAGGACCAGGTGGCTTGGATGAGTCTGTCACATTAGCAGGCACCAAACGCTCCACTAAAATTCTCTATTACTGTGAACTCTCACCTAGAAGATTCATAGTGTGCCATTCCTGGGTACTGACTGGTGAATGTGGGATTGGGGCCAGCCACCCTTTCAGGAAGCGAAGGTGTCCGGCTGCTGTGGGCAGCAGGCACTGCCGTCAGCCCTCCCTCTTCCCTCACGTCACTAAGCAGAGCTTTCCTTTCACTCCTTAAGATGTCACACGCGGCCACCAGCGCCCTGTGCCGCTCCATCAAGCTGCAGTGTGAGCTGTACCCCTCCAGGCAGATCGCCATCTGCCTCGACCCCTACTGTGGCCTCGGCTTTGCCCTGTGGTGTCTGTGCAGGTGAGTGTGCAGGTAGAATGTGCAGGTGAGGTGAGTGGAGGGTGGGTGTGCAGGTGAGTGGGGCTGAGTGTGCGGGTGAGTGGAGGGTGTGTGTGCGGGTGAGTGGAGCTGAGTGTGCGGGTGAGTGGAGCTGAGTGTGCAGGTAGGTGAATGGAGCTGAGTGTGCAGGTGAGTGGAGCTGACTGCAGGTGAGTGGAGGGTGGGTGTGCGGGTGAGTGGAGCTGAGTGTGCAGGTGAGTGGAGCTGAGTGTGCAGGTAGGTGAATGGAGCTGAGTGTGCAGGTGAGTGGAGCTGACTGCAGGTGAGTGGAGGGTGGGTGTGCGGGTGAGTGGAGCTGAGTGTGCAGGTGAGTAGAGCTGAGTGTGCAGGTGAGTGGAGCTGAGTGTGCAGGTAGGTGAATGGAGCTGAGTGTGCAGGTGAGTGGAGCTGACTGCAGGTGAGTGGAGGGTGGGTGTGCGGGTGAGTGGAGCTGAGTGTGCGGGTGAGTGGAGCTGAGTGTGCAGGTAGGTGAATGGAGCTGAGTGTGCAGGTGAGTGGAGCTGACTGCAGGTGAGTGGAGGGTGTGTGTGCGGGTGAGTGGAGCTGAGTGTGCAGGTGAGTAGAGCTGAGTGTGCAGGTGAGTGCAGCTGAGTGTGCAGGTGAGTGGAAGGTGGGTGTACAGGTGAATGGAGCTGAGTGTGCAGGTGAGTGGAGCTGAGTGTGCAGGTGAGTGGAAGGTGAGTGTGTGGGTAGAATCCCCCCCCTCCTTACCCCACCCCCGGCTGAATTGCTTCTTTAGACGCCCCCTTTCTAAGGTACATTTTTGAAGCCCACCAAGCAGAGGATACACGTGTGAGTGGGTTGGTTTGTGTGGGTGTTTGGTGGGTTGGAGTTGGGGTCTGAAATTGAGTAAAAGAGTAAAAATGCCTTTTTATTAAGTGCACACTCTCCGTTACTACTGATTCCATGCAGAACAGGGAAGTAGGAACCCATCTTTGTAAGCAGAACCCCGTCCCTGCCGGCTGGCCCGTCCCTGACAGCGACCCTGGATCCTTGAGTGCTGGTGGCGGGACCTGCGCCCCCAAGTTTTCTACTGAAAGCCCTGCTCGGCCAGAGCAGAAAGGGTGGGCTCTGCCGGGAAGGGAGAGGCGCCTGCACACGTGCTGACCCCGCCCCTGTCGCTGTCGCAGCGTCTACTCGGGACACCAGTCGGTGCTGGTGCCCCCGCCGGAGCTGGAGACCAACGTGTCCCTGTGGCTGTGGGCTGTCAGCCAGTACAAGGCCCGCGTCACCTTCTGCTCCTACTCGGTGATGGAGATGTGCGCCCGGGGCCTGGGCGCGCAGACAGCGGTGCTCAGGGTGCGTGCCGTCCGGGCCTGGAGAGACCACCGGACCTCTCCCAGCAACCAAAAACCCTCCCGGGGCGCCCCCACACACACCCCAACACACACCCATGGTGCACCTCCTGGGAGGAGAGGGGGGCGGGCGCAGGGCAGGGTGGGTCTGACCCCGGGTCTCCGAGGCCTCAGGGGCCGGAGCCGAGAGGGCGGAGCGGGGGAGACGGAACCGAGGAGGTGGGGCTCGAGCAGCTTGGCCTTCACGCTCAGACCCGGCGGTGTGCGCCCACTCCTCCCACAGATGAAGGGCGTGAACCTGTCGTGCGTGCGCACCTGCATGGTGGTAGCCGAGGAGCGGCCCAGGATCGCACTCACACAGTCCTTCTCCAAGCTGTTCAGGGACCTGGGTCTGCCTGCGCGCGCTGTGAGCACCACGTTTGGCTGCAGGGTCAACGTGGCCATCTGCCTCCAGGTAGGCGGCCGGGCTTCCCGCTGGGCGCACGTGCACGCGCTGCGCTTCTCCGTCGTCCTTGGGTCCTTTCTGGTCCTCCCAGCCTTTGATGTTGCGTTTTCCAAATAGCACGTTAGCTTTGAGAGCTGAGCGTTTTACTTTAAAGGAGATTCTGTTCTTGATGAACAAAGACTTATTTGGAAAAATCAAAATTTTTTTGACCAGTGACTATTACCTGGAAGAATTTCTAAGTTGGATATGGTATGCAATTAATATTCTAAAGCAAGAATAAGCTAATTGTTTTTTAAGACATCTAGCAATTTTAAATGGAACCATTGACGAGTGTGATGGTTTATATTGCCCGGAATTCATTTTTGGAACATTAAGATATTTTACGTATTAAAAGGAAACAAAGTTTCAGAACAGCTAACTATAGTGCAGTGCTATTTACTGCCTCTGAATTCAGGTGACTCTGGCTGTTTTCCAGATTTCCTACTAGTACCTCAGTCCCACTTCTTTCTAAACCACGTTGCATGCCTCACGCACCCATGTTCAGGAGTTGTGGGGAGGAAAGGCCTCAGGGGAACCACAGTTCCTCATCCCCGAGCCGGTACTGGCCAGTGCCTGCCAGGCACACGGAGGGTCTCGACTGCAGAGGCGGGCGTCCTGTTGTCCTGGTGTTCCTGCGACGACCTCTCCACAATGGAGACGGCTCACCATCTCACTCGGACCCTTGCTGAGTGGCAGGAGGAGTGGGGTGGTCCCTCGTGAGGTCCTCCCGTTGTAGACAGTGCAACTGCACCTAGGCTGCTGGCGCAGGGTCCGTGGCTGTCAGCGCAGCCCTCATGTCTGCTCAGTGTCTGGCAGCCCGGGCCCTCCTTCCTGGAAACGCTATGGCATCTGTGTTGCTTATCAGCGCGTGGGCGGCAGAAGTCTTGCTGGGACGTTCTTGGTTTGCACTTTGAGATGCAGTGGTACACTTTGCTCTCTCTCAGCTGTGTTTCTCACGTGCCTGTGCTCTCTGTGTTTCCTGTGGCTTCTCCTCCCTGTCTCCCTCTGCTGGCCTCCTTTGTCTCTGTCCGCCCAACTGGCTGGGAAAGCTGGCTGAGCAGGTACGACCTTGACCTCGCCCTTGAGGGGCCTCTCGTGAGCTCCAGACAAATACGTGTTTCTCCTGCTCACGGTGGGCGTTATTTGCCATATTACAAAAGTAACTCCTTCGTAACTGAATTTAAGACAAAAAGTATTTTCAGAAGCATTTAACCTTCATTTTAATAAATTGCCTCTGGAGGAAGGGCTGTGTTTAGTCTCAATGAAAAAATTTCCGTTTTCATTCCAGGGCAGACCTAGGTTGCTTTGGGATCTTCAGAGAATGATGCTGGGGCAGAGTGTCGTGTGACTTGATGTTCCTTATCTAGTGAAAGGAACGTGCTGTCCTGTAATCAGGGCCAACGTCAGCTGTCAGATGAGAGGAGAGAGAGTGAGGACGTCATTCTGGCAAATCCCTGGTGGGGCCTCGCTGTGCTCAGTCCTCAGGAGAATTAGGTCGGAGCGAGCATGGCTCAGTGGAAATGCCCCAAAACCCATAGCAGTGTTTTCTTAGAGACCAGCGGGAAGAGAGCTGTCAGGACTGAAATGTGAACTGGTTTGACGTGACATCTTCCTTCAGTGTCACTGGAGGTGCCTCGATGGTACCAAGCCTTGTAGATGTTTGCAGGAAAGCAGACTCCTGCTGGGAGCAGAGCAGCTGCCCTCCCGGCACCCCCCCACGCCTAGGGCCGGAGGAGCTGTCCCCCAGCTGCACCCGCGTGGAGGCGACGCCCCTGGGAACCACAGCGGGAGGCCCGCGTGGACGCTCCTCTGCTGCTCCCCTTGCAGGGCACAGCCGGCCCGGACCCCACGACCGTCTACGTGGACATGAGGGCACTGCGCCATGACAGGTAACAGCACCCAGGCCCCCGGGCAGCCTGGGCCTCCCCTGCATCCCTGTGTCCTCCCTTGATCAGTCATTCCCACGACCAGGAAGGGAATGACCTTCCAAGAGTGACCGAGCATTTGACACGTGGCTTTTTATGGGGTAGAAAACAAGTAAGCCCGTCGCTGGGCAGGACAGAGGCATCACGTCAGCAGACATGTCCCGGGGGCCACGGTGTGTACCTGCGGGTCTGGGTCCCTCCAGCTTTGGAGCCAGATCCCAGTTCTGGATCCTCAAATGCAGCTTGAGGTAAACCATGGTGGAGCTTCCCGGGGGGCGAGGCCAGCTGGCCAGGGGCCCCCCGAGGACATAGAGCCAGCTCCTGCCCTGAGCAGTCCTTGGTGAGCCATGCACCCGAAGTCACTGCTCCAAGGTCACAGCAAGGTCCTGATCGAAAGGCTAAAAGGCTTGGCTGTTGTCAACGGACTGGCTGTTGCAGTGATAATCAATTTCTGACTACGTTGTGAGTTGCCTTTTTAGAGATTGTTGTCTGTGTAGTAAATTTTATTCTGAAATTTTTCCCTTGTTAATTTTTAGGGTACGTTTGGTGGAACGGGGTTCTCCGCACAGTCTGCCATTGACAGAGTCTGGAAAGGTAGTGCAGGGGACTGGGCCTCTATCTTTACATCGTCCCTGGGAGGTGCTTGCAATGAGCACAGACCCCTGTGGTCGGGCTGGGCTGGGCTGACGTAGAGGCCTCTCCTCGCTGTAAACACACACACACACAGACACACCACACACCGCAGACACACACCACACACAACGACACACCACACACACCGCACACACACCACACACATACCGCACACACACCGCACACACACACACCGCACACATACCACACACACCGCACACACACACACCGCACACATACCACATATACCGCACACATACCACACACACCACACACACCACACACACAACCACACATACACCACACACACACACACACACACACTTGCTAAGTCTTTACATCTACATCTGAGCTCCAGTTCCAAAAAGGGAGGACCTCAGGTGCAGAGACCTAGAAGGAACTGCACTGCTGGGTCTTGAGGCCACGGGGCGCCTGTTGCCTTCATGGTGGCCCTGGAGCAGCTCACTGGGGCCTAGAAGAACGCAGCCCCCTGGCTCAAGTGACAGCCAGGAAGTGGTCCCCACCACGGTGGCAGTTTACCATTAAAGCAGTCCAGGCCTGGTGCAATCTCAGGGGCCCAGAGTGGGCTCAGGTGGTGGGGCTGTGAGATCACCTGAGGGCACCCAGGGAAAAACTTTGAGCCACTGTGAGGGGTCAGCAGACATAGAGCCAGGAGAACAGGCATTCTCAGAAGCAGAGGAGGTTCAGAGGAAGGAAGAAGACCCCCAGGAACTGTCAGACAATGTGATGGTGGGGGGAGGCCTGCGCCCCGCCCCCGGCCTCGGGCCTCCCTCTGCAGCTGCACAGGCAGAGGAGGGCTCGGCACATCCCCTGCTCTGCTTACACTCTCCCGAGTGCACGCCACAGCTGCCTCCAAGGAGACGGGGAGGTGCCCCGCGGGCAGCGCAGGACGAGCCCGCGGTGAACGTGGGGGAGGAGCCGGCGGGGGCTGTGCACCAGCAGGGGCTGCCCCAGAGGAGGAGCAGAGACCTGGGGAGGAGGTTCAGCTGGTGCAAAGGTCCTGGGGCCACAGGGAGGCCTGCATGGGGGAGCTGCACTGGGGGGAGGGGAGGAGGAGAGAAGGGCGCTCTCATGGGCAGGTGGGCGTGGGGCCTGGGAAGGAAGGCACAGACCGTGGAGGAGGGGAGTGTGGACACAGGCCAGGGCTCCCTTCCTGTCCCTCCCACACGCACAGAAACGCTCCGTGTGCAGTCCGCATTGTCCTTTCTGCGAACGCAATTCTTAATTCTTTCTGGTGCCTTTTTGTTTCCTATCACACATGGCTCTGCGTCCGTTTTTGATGGACTTTCCCCCCATGTTTCTCTGTTGTGATAAATTGGCGCTGACGGACCTGGGTTCTGGAAAGAGCTCTGGCTTCAGGGTTTGGGTGGGCCACACGGGGAGAGGTGGGAGGCCCAGCAGCGTCCGGGGAAACACACCGGCCCCACCAGGGCCGTGGGGACAGCACGAGGACGGGAGGGCCTGGCGCCGGCCGTGGTGACCTCCTGTGACCCCCCGTCCCTTCCTCCACTGCCGTCACGTCCCGTTTTATACCTGGGGAAACTGAGGACACAGAACAGGTGTCCAGGAGCAGCCAGGTGGTCTGACTTGAGCTCAGTGAGGCCCCGCAGGCCCAGCGGGGGTCCTGGACCCGAGGCACACTGCCCTGGAGTCTTCTCCACGGCCCCTGGTGGGCCCGGCGCCCGTGCTCAGCAGCTGCCCCACTCTAAGTCTAGGGGCAGGAAGGCCTCTTGGGGGCCAGGTTTCCATCCAGAGCCGGGGGCTCAGGGGGGCCGGCGGGGGATGCAGCCGAGTCATGTGGACCCCCGGCACTCGTGAGCTCTCACAAGGGGCCTCAGGGAAAGACCCCCTCGACCCCTCTTGCCATCCAAAATAGGGTCCATTCTCAGGAACTGGGTGATTTTGCTAAGATTCAGAATTTAATTTTCTCTGTTAAAATCTCTCCTGTTAAAATTCAAAGGCAGATTTAGGTCGGCTTCTGAACCTGACTGCCCCCGTGCACGTGTCACGTCCTCTGGATCAGCTTCGAAGGGCGTTGTGTTGACGCACTTGAGTCAGGAGGGCCGTGCCGCCTCTGACCTGGAGCTCGGTTCTCCCTGCAGATCCTCCCTGGAGTGAAGGTCGTCATCGCCCACAGCGAGACCAGAGGGCCCCTTGGCGACTCGCACCTGGGCGAGGTGAGGCTGCGGGGCCCCAGCGCCCAGGACCTGCTCCTCCCCCTCCTCCCCGTTCTGCCCCAGATTCGGGGGTTCTGAACCTTTGGTGTCGCACGTGCCTTGGGAACCTGTCCCCACAGTGCTTGTGCTCCTGGACCCAGTCCCTGGGTAGGATTTCAGGATCCTGCCCTTGGGATGAAGCCCCCTGCCCCGTTACCCCACTAGCAGAGGGAAACCTTGAGTTGCAGACACTGGGTGGCCTAAGGAGCCTCACAGGACCCCGCAGCCGTGGAGGAAACAGCTGTTCCTTGAAGGGAAGTTCCTGCAGCCCCAGTGAGGGACAGCACGGGGCGGACCCCATAGCTAAGAGGGATGGTCTTCTCCATCCTGGGGACACGGGGCGGGGGGTCCTCACTGCCCCAGGACACAGGCTATGCTGGGGTCCTTGTTATGCCTGCGTACAGCACCTGGTCTAGAGTAACGGGACAGGTGGGACCCAGTACCTGGTGGCCAGGATGGCAGGTGGAGCCTGGGTGCCCAGGCTGGTCTGTTACGGTGGGAACGGTCTCAGCTCCCAGTTCCGGGCCTGGGGGCCAGCATCCTGCACTGCTGAGGGCAGCACCCAGGGGTGTCCACACACACTGCCTGGTCCCTGACCAGCTGGGACGAGGGCATGGGTGGGCCCGGGGCTCATGCTGCATCGGCCAGGAAAGGTGTCCCAGTCCCAGGGCTGGGTGTGCTCTGCCTGGGGCCTCCCCTCTACCCCACCCACTTCCTGGCCAGCTGGGCCCAGGCCTGTTAGGGCAGCAGTGGGTCCCAAGACAGTCCTGGCAGGTCTGCCCCAGGCCGGGACCCATGTGGCCACACTGTCTCCTCTTTCGGACCCTGCTTTTGGGGGATACCTAGAGCCTGGTAGTCAGTCAGGAGCCGCCTGTGGGTCCTGGAGGGCCCTGGCTTTAGAAGGGTGCCCTGGGGGCCCGTGACGCTCTGGGCACCGTTAGCCCACGTGCGGGCGGGTCTGCGCCCCGACTCTCTCGCTGGCCCTGTGTGCGTGTGCACGTGCAGGTTGCTCCCGGTTCTTTCTTACTGTCAGCTGTGTACATCGCTGTCCCACAGGCATCTCTCCGGGGTCCAAGGAGGGGAACGGTTCATTTGAAGGAGGACAGTCACTTGCCTGCTTTCCGTGCCTATTGTTGTAACTTAGTTCGAGCGCCCCGTCCCCGCGCCCGTGTGCTGTGGCGTTGCTGCCGTGAATCGGCACAGACTGTGCCTGGCACCGTGGCAACTGACCCCCTCGTCCCCTGGGCCCCCAGGTCTGGGTGAGTAGCCCACACAGCGCCACTGGGTACTACACAGTCTACGGGGAGGAGGGCCTCCACGCCGACCACTTCAGTGCCCGGCTGAGTTTCGGAGACACCCAGACCGTTTGGGCAAGGACTGGCTTCCTGGGATTCCTCCGAAGGACAGAGCTCACCGACGCCAGCGGAGGTGAGGGGTCCCTGTGCAGCCCCACACCGGCACCTGAGCTCCATGTGGGCGGCATCTTGGGGGCCCCCGCCGACTCACCTCGCCCCTCGCTAGGAGCTCGTCTCTCTAGGTGCCCTGACACGGTTTTCTCTGAAAATTACTCTTTTTCCTTCACTGGTGTTGCACCCCAGCCTCTGTGGAGGATGTGGGGTTGCTGGCAGAGGCTGTGGGCCCCCCAGGCTTAGCCGTGGGCGTGTCTCACTAGCCATCTCTTGGGCCCTCCCCACACGGCCCCCCAAGCTTTCAAAGTCCCTTGGCCACAGCACGCTGGCCAGATGCTGTCAGAAGTTTTGGGAGCCTCTGTAGCTGCTGCTTCGTTTCCAGAGATAGTAAAAGTTGTTGTTAAATAAATATTCAGACGTGGACGTAACTTCTCTGAATTTCGGGGCCGAGCGTGGCAGGAGGCTGTCGTCAGGCAATGTTTGAGTCACCAGCCATTGGCACCACGTGCTGTGCTGAGGTGGGCGAACTGTGCTGTCCACAGAGCGACACGACGCGCTGTACGTGGTGGGGTCTCTGGACGAGACGCTGGAGCTGAGGGGCATGCGCTATCACCCCGTCGACATCGAGACGTCAGTGATCCGGGCGCACAGGAGCATCGCCGAGTGGTGAGGGCCTGGGGCGCCCGTCACCCAGCTCTCCGGGGCCAGGGCAGGCACTGCGGCCGTGCGGGTGAGGCGGCCAGCTGCCTCTCCAGGAGCAGACCCCAGACACGCTCTTGGGATCACGGGCCAGAGACCCCTTGTTTGGGTTTGCTTGGTTTTTCTTCTTCCTAATCAGTCTTAAGCTAAGAGTCTGTCCGCAAATACACAGGCAAAAGGTGAGAGCTCCACAGTTATCCTGAAATGCTTCTGCTTTTAACGTGAATTTCCTAATTTAAATGGTCGAGACTCAGGATTTCCTCACCTTGTAGGGAGCTTGCCTTGGGAAAGGCACAGCTTTCGACATCACATATTCTTGATTCTTAGCGAGAACTTTAATTAGAATAGATACTCCTGTAAAACACACTTAACTTAGCCTTTGAATTGTAACTGACCTTGAGCAGGAGGGTGACGTCCGTGAAGCTACTTTGGTTTTTTTCACTGGTCTCTTTCTGACGCCCTTTCCCAGCCCCGAAAGCCTGTGCCTGGCCCCGTGTGACACCGTCCGCCTTCTCCCTGCAGTGCCGTGTTCACCTGGACCAACCTGCTGGTGGTGGTGGTTGAGCTGGATGGACTGGAACAGGATGCACTGGACCTGGTGGCCCTGGTGACGAACGTGGTGCTGGAGGAGCATCACCTGGTGGTGGGCGTGGTGGTCATCGTGGACCCAGGTGTCATCCCCATCAACTCCCGCGGGGAGAAGCAGCGCATGCACCTGCGTGATGGCTTCCTGGCCGACCAGCTGGACCCCATCTACGTCGCCTACAACATGTGAGCACAGCTCACACCCTGGCCCTGAGGGACCTCGGGACGTGTCGGAGGTGCTGGGACGTGTGAAAACACAGCAGCATCTGCCGCCCCCAGGGAGAGGACCCCAGGCTCTGGGAGCGCGGTGCCCCGCCTCCTACGCTCGTACAGGTCCATCTCATTTTAAAAACCACTTCCTGAGTTATTCAAAGAAATCTTTTAATTATCAAGGACATTTACAGAACCATGAATGTCACTAATTTAACAGATGGGGTGACTGGGAAAGAGGCCTGGTGTGGGTGCTGCGGGAGCTGCAGGTGTGCGTTTGCACTTTTTTAGGCTGAAAATACAGTTCTCGATTTTAAAAATTCAAATGTTTTTTCCCACTTCAAATGACGAGTTCATATATAGAATTTATGCTAGGAGGAATTTGAGGCCCAAGTACAGCTGCTTCGATTCTGATTTACAGGAAAGCGCGGAGCCCAGAAAGGCTGGTGGACAGGAGTGAGCCTGGCCTGGCCGCCCTGTCCACCTTTGGGCCCCAGACCAGGCACTGGACACACACGCTTCCTCTCTTGAAACAGGTGTGCACGACTGTCTGCCTGTGTGATCACTAACGCTCGACAGGGGCCATCTGGGGCCGTCAGGTGAGGTGCTGTGTTTCGGAAAGATAAACCAGCATTGAGTTTTAAACCACTTTCTAAGTTTCTGACTTCTTGCTCTTCAACTGAAGTGCTTGTTTTCATAACCACAGTATAAGCTCTTCTCACTGCACGGAAGTGTACTGAATTATTATTTTTATTCCACGTCAACAGATGTGGAAGCCCCGGTGGGGTGAGGTTTCCGTCCTCGGTGATGTCTGCCGAGCACCAGCAGTGCCTCCGAGAGGCCCAGCCCAGGAGAGCCTTGCCCCTTGCTGTTGCATTTTGAGTTGTGTGCCTGTAAAATTTGGCCAAATCATGTTCAGTTATTTTATTCTCACTTGACCAGACTGAGTGGTATAATATTATCGTAAGTCTAAATCAAAGAAGAAAACGTGATATCCTTTAGTTACTTCTAAGAATTTGAAGAGAAGCTCGAATCTAAGACAGTATTTTTGTATCACTAATGAAGAGTATGTTACCAGTTGTCGGGGACTGAGGGTGGGAAAGTTTATGAATCGTGCGTGCTTCCTAGAACGACCAGGCTTTTCTGGAATTAGCCTGGATCAGTGCCTAACAAAGTTGTTATTAATTCTCTACCATTTTAAATTCTCCACCAAAAAGGCCTGGCTAACTGGGCCAACTCTCACGTGTGTCTCATATTTGGCTACAAGTAGCTTGCGCTCAGTAGCTGTTGGCCTGAGGCGTTGGCCTGCAGTGTGGTGTGTAACAACATACTGGAGTTTGAATAATCCTCTTGTAATTATGTACATAATCTGTGTAATTTATTGTTTGACATACAGAGGTCCTAGTAGTTGACTAATGGACTTTCCTTATAACAGAATGGCCAGCAGGGGAAGAACTACCCAGCCTTGTATGTTGTAGTTTTATAGCAAACAAATATTGTAAAATTTTTGTATTGAAAGGTCGGTGGCAGTAAGACAAGGTGTCTTGTAAATTAAGATTTTAAGAAGCATTAAAATGTTTTAAAATTACTCTCTGGGAATTCTGTATATCACACTAAAATTTTTATATCATTATGTTAATAAAGTTATTGACTGTTTATAATTCTGCATTTTGAAATGTGTGAAAAGGTTTTTAAAATTACCCCAAATACGATGTATTTTATTATGCATTCTTTCCTGAATATAAAAGCATTTATGCTACAGCATAAAATCTACAAAGCACATTAAAGTATAAAGAAGAAAATTTAAATCTCCCATAATCCTACCTCACGGTAATGACAGCATTAGTATTTGATGTAAATCCTTTCGAGGATTAATTTTTTCCTTTAAAACACTTTTACAAAATTAGGATCGATCATTATAATTTTATAATCAGCTTTTGTAGTTAATAAATTCGACTTTTAATCTGTTACATATATTCTAATAAATGTTTTAATGACTGTGTCATATGGGAGGGGGGGCTCGACTGCATGCAGCTTGTATTCACTTGCTCTGTGTCAGCGTCATTTCAGCCGTGCTGCCATGAACCTCCTCGTGGGTGTGTGTTCACACGCAAGACCTGCCTTGGGCTCAGTTCCTACAGATAGAGTTCGTGCCAGGTGTGAAGCTTTGAACACCCCTGCCCTCGGAAGCGCACAAGGCAGCATGGGAGAAGCATTTTCCTGGCAGCCTGAGAGCACCGGCAATAAATAAATAGGTCCTTGTCAATTTGATAGTCAAGTAAGTATCATGTCTAGTGATGCTGAGTATGTTTTCATGTGTTTGTGGTCATTTTAATTTCTCATTTGATGCGTTCTATTTGGCAGGGTTTTTTTTTAATTCTTTTTTAAATTTTATTTATTTGGCTGCATCGGGTCTTAGTTGCGGCACGTGGGCTTCTCTCTAGTGTGGCGCACAGGCTCCAGAGCACGCAGGCTCAGTAACTGTGCCGCGCGTGGCTCTCTAGTTGTGGTGCGGGCTCCAGAGCATGCGTGCTCAGTAGTTGCGGTGTGCAGACTTAATTGCTCCGCGGCATGTGGGATCTTAGTTCCCCGACCAGGGATCGAACCTGTGTCCCCTGCATTGGAAGGTGGATTCTTAACCACCGGACCAAAACGGAAGTCCCTCAAGGGTTTTTTTTTTAATCTTTATTGGAGTATAATTGCTTCACAACACCGTGTTAGTTTCTGTTGCACAGCAAAGTGAATCAGCCATACGCATACACGTGTCCCCATATCCCCTCCCTCTTGCGCCTCCCTCCCCCGCTCCCTCTCCCACCCCTCTGGGTCGTCACAAAGCACGGAGCCGATCTCCCTGTGCTGTGCGGCTGCTTCCCCAGCCGACGGTTTGACGTTCGGTCGTGTGTATATGCTGATGCTACTCTGACTTCGCCCCAGCTTCCCCCTCCCTCCCCATGTCCTCAAGTCCATGCTCTACGTCTACCTCTTTATTCCTGCCGTGCAACTAAGTTCATCAGTACCATTTTTTTTTATTCCATATATACGTGTTAGCATACAGTATTTGTTTTTCTGACTTACTTCACTCTATGACAGACTCTGACCGTTGTGAGGTGATACCTCATTGTAGTTTTGATTTGCGTTTCTCTAATAATTAGTGATGTTGAGCATCTTTTCATGTGCCTCTTGGCCATCTGTATGTCTTCCTTGGTGAAATGTCTATTTAGGTCTTCCACCCATTTGTTAACTGGATTGTTTCTTTTTTTTGATATTGAGCTTCATGAGCTGTTTGTGTATTTTGGAGATTAATCCTTTGACTGTTGTTTTATTTGCAAATATTTTCTCCCATTCTGACGGTTGTCTTTTTGTCCTGTTTATGGTTTCCTTTGCTGCACAAAAGCTTTTAAGTCTAATTAAGTCCCATTTGTTTATTTTTGTTTTTATTTCTGTTACTCTAGGAAGTGGGTCAAAAAAGATCTTGCTGTTTATGTCAAAGAGTGTTCTTCATATGTTTTCCTCTAAGAGTTTTATAGTCTCTGGTCTTACATTTAGGTCTCTAATCCATTTTGAGTTTATTTTTGTGTGTGGTGTTAGGGAGTGTTCTAATTTCATTCTTTTACATGCAGCTGTCCAGTTTAGCACCACTTATTGAAGAGGCTGTCTTTTCTCCATTGTATGTTCTTGCCTTCTTCACCGTAAATTAGGTGCCCATATGTGTGTGGGTTTATCTCTGGCCATTGTATCCTGTACCATTGATCTATATTTCTATTTTTGTGCTAGTACCATACTGTCTTGATTACTCTTGCTTTGTGGTATGGTTTGAAGTCGGGGAGCCTGATTCCTCCAACTCCGTTTTTCTTTCTCAAGATTGCTTTGGCTATTTGGGGTATTTTTTATTTCCATAAGAATTATAAAAATTTTTGTTCTAATTCTGTGAAGAATGCCATTGGTAGTTTGATGGGGATTGCATTGAATCTATAGATTGCTTTGGGTAGTATAGTCATTTTAACAATATTGATTTTTCCAATCCAAGAACATGGTATATTTCTCTATCTGTTTATGTCATCTTTGATTTCTTTCATCAGTGTTCTATAGTTTTCTGAGTACAAGTCTTTTGCCTCCTTAGGCGGGTTTATTCCTAGGTATTTTATTCTTTTTGTTGCAACAGTAAGTGGGAGTGTTTCCTTAATTTCTCTTTCTGATTTTTCGTTGTTGGTGTATAGGAATGCTAGAGTTTTCTGTGCATTAATTTTGTATACTACAACCTTACCAAATTCATTGATTAGTTGTAGTAGTTTTCTGGTGGCATCTTCAGTTTTATCTATGTATAGTGTCATGTCATCAGCAAACGTTGACAGTTTTACTTCTTCTTTGTCCAATTTGTATTCCTTTTATTTCTTTTTCTTTTCTGATTGCTGTGGCTAGGACTTCCAAAAGTATGTTGAATAAGAGTGGCAAGAGTGGACATCCTTGTCTTGTTCCTGAACTTAGTGGAAATGTTTTCAGTTTTTTACCATTAAGTATGATGCTTGCTATGGGTTTGTCATATATGGCCTTTATTATGTTGAGGTAGGTTCCCTCTATGCCCTTTGTCTGGAGAAAAAAAATTTTTTTAAGTATTTTTTATCATAAGTGGGTGTTGAAGTTTGTCAAAAGCTTTTTCTGCATCTATTGAGATGATCATGTGGTTTTTATTCCTTAATTTGTTAATATGCTGTATCACATTGATTGGTTTGCATATATTGAAGAATCCTTGCATCCCTGGGATAAATCCCACTTGACCACGGTGTGTGATCCTTTTAATGAGCTGTTGGATTCTGTTTGCTACTATTTTGTTCAGGATTTTTGCATCTATGTTCATCAGGGATATTGGTCTATAATTTTCTCTTTTTGTGATATCTTTTTTCTGGTTTTGGTATCAGGGTGATGGTGGCTTCGTAGAATGAATTTGGGAGTGTTCCTCCCTCTGCAATTTTTTGGAAGAGTTTGAGAAGGATCGGTGTTCGCTCTTCTCTAAATGTTTGATAGAGCATTCGCCTGTGAAGCCATCTGGTCCTGGACTTCTGTTTGTTGGAAGATTTTTAATTGTGGTTTCAATTTCATTACTTGTGATAGGTCTGTTTATATTTTCTAATTCTTCCTGGTTCAGTCTTGGAAAATTGTACCTTTCCAAGAATTTGTCCATTTCCTGTGGTTGTCCATCTTATTGGCATATAGTTGTTTGTAGTAGTCTCTTATAATCCTTTGTATTTCTGCAGTGTCAGTTGTGATTTCTCCTTTTTCATTTCTAATTTTATTGATTTGCATACTCTCCCTTTTTTTTCTGATGACTTTGGCTAAGGGTTTATCAATTTTATCTTCTCAAAGAACCAGCCTTGAGTTTTATTGATCTTTGCTATTGTTTTCTTCATTTCTATTTCATTTATTTCTGCTCTGATCTTTATGATTTCTTTCCTTCTACTGACCTTGGTTCTTTGTTCTTCTTTAGTTGTTTTAAGTGTAGGGTTAGATTGTTTATTTGAGATTTTTCTTGTTTCTTGAGGTGAGATTGAATTGCTATAAGCTTCCCACTTAGAACTGCTTTTGCTGCGTCCCATAGGTTTTGGGTCATCATGCTTTCGTTGTTGTTTGTTTCTATGTATTTTTAAATTCCTTCTTTGATTTCTTCAGTGATCTCTTGGTTATTTAGTAGTGCACTGTTTAGCCTCCATGTATTTGTGTTTTTTTCAGTTTTTTTCCTGTAATTGATTTCTAATCTCATAGCGTTGTGGTCAGAAAAGATGCTTGATATGATTTCAGTTTTCTTAAATTTGCCGAGGCTTGATAAGATGTAACCTATCCTGGAGAATGTTCCTTGTGCACTTGAGAAGAAAGTGTATCCTCCCACTTTTGGGTGGAATGTCCTATAAATATCCATTAGATCTATCTGGTCTGTCATGTCATTTAAAGCTTGTGTTTCCTGATGTATTTTCTGTTTGAGTGATCTGTCCATGGGTGTAAGTGGGGTGTTAAAGTCCCCTACTGTTATTGTGTTACTGTCGATTTCTCCTTTCATGGTTGTTAGCATTTGCCTTATGTATTGAGGTACTCCTGTGTTGGGTGCATAAACGTTTATAGTTGTTGTATCTTCTTCTTGGATTGATCCTTTGATCATTATGTAGTGTCCCTTATCTCTTGTAACAGTCTTTATTTTAAAGTCTGTTTTATCTGATACAAGTATTGCTACTCCAACTTTCTTTTGATTTCCATTTGCATGGAGTATCTTTTTCCATCCCTTCACTTTCAGTCTGTATGTGTCCCTAGGTCTGAAGTGGGTCTCTTGTAGACAGCATATATATAGGTCTTGTTTTTGTATTCATTCAGCTGGTCTCTGTCTTTTGGTTGGGGCATTTAATCCATTTACATTCAGGGTTATTATCGATATGTGTGTTCCTATTACCATTTTCTTAATTTGGGGGGGTTTGTTTTTGTGGGTCTTTCTCTTCTCTTGTGTTTCCCGCTTAAGAAGTTTCTTTAGCATTTGTTGTAAAGCTGGTTTGGTGTTGCTGAATTCTCTTAGCTTTTGCTTGTCTGAAAAGCTTTTGATTTCTCCGTCGAATCTGAATGAGATCCTTGCTGGGTAGAGTAATCTCGGTTGTAGGTTTTTCTCTTTCATCACTTTAAGTATATTCTGCCACTCCCTTCTGGCCTGCCGAGTTTCCAATCAGCTGATAACCTTATGGGGATTCCGTTGTGTGTTATTTTTTGTTTTTCCCTTGCTACTTTTAGTATTTTTTCTTTGAATTTAATTTTTGTGAGTTTGATTAATGTGTGTCCTGGTGTGTTTTTCCTAGGGTTTATCCTGTATGGGACTCTCTGTGCTTCCTGGATTTTGGTGACTATTTCCTTTCCCATGTTAGGGAAGTTTTCAACTATAATCTCTTCAGATATTTTCTCAGACCCTTTCTTTTTCTCTTCTTCTTTTGGGACCCCTATAATTCGAATGTTGGTGCATTTAGTGTTGTCCCAGAGGTCTCTGAGATTGTCTTCAATTCTTTTCATTCTTTTTTTTTTAAATTCTGCTCCTCGGCACTTATTTCCACCATTTTGTTTTCCAGCTCACTTATTCGTTCTTCTGCCTCAGTTATTCTGTTATTGATTCCTTCTAGTGAATTTCTCATTTCAGTTATTGTGTTGTTCATCTCTGTTTGTTTGTTCTTTAGTTCTTCTAGATCTTTGTTAAACATTTCTTGTATTTTCTCAATCTGTGCCTCCATTCTATTTCCTAGATTCTGGATCACCTTTACTATCATTACTCTGAATTCTTTTTCAGGTAGATTGCCTATTTCCTCTTCATTTATTTGGTCTTGTAGGTTTTTACCTTGCTCCTTCATCTGTGACATATTTTTTTGCCTTCTCTTTTTTTTTTTTTTTTTTTAAATGAGTGGGATTGTGTTCCTGTCTTACTGGTTGTTTGGCCTGAGGCTTCCAACACTGGAGTTTGTAGGCTATTGGGTAGAGCTGGGTCTTGGTGCTGAGATGCGGAACTCCGTGAGACCACACTCCAGTGGATATTCGCTGGTGTCTGAGGTTCTCTGTTAGTCCAGTGGTTCAGACTCTTGAGCTCCCAGTGCAGGAGCTTCGGCTCGACCCTCAGCTCAGGAACCAAGATCCCACAAGCCACGTGGAGCAGCAAAAATAAATAAATAAATAAATAACAAAGTAAAAAATAAAATTAGACTAGGAAACTAACAGATATGGTCGAAAGAATATAAAAATAAAAATATAGATGAATCAACAACCGGAAGGTACATCAGTATCACAATAGTGAAAAAGAGGAGGAAAAAGAAAAAAAAGCGGGGGGGAAAGGCCTTGACTATGGAGGGCAGGGCCTAAGCAAGGGCGAGATTTGGTTGGTGGGCGGGGCCAATGCTCAGGACCCACAGGGCTGGAAAAGGTGCTGGGGGCTGTGTGGGGTGGGGCTTAGGCTCAAGGAACAGAAGGGGCCCAGGCATGCCCCCCACCCCTGATCTCAGAGGGTGGGGACCTCACCTGGGAGCCCAGCAGGCTTCCTGGGCTCGAGTGGGCAAGGTGATCGCCCTCCGTTCCTCTCCTGCTCTTCTCCGAGACCCCTCCCGCCTGCCTCTCCTGATCTCCCTGGCCTCAGGGGCGCTGATCCTGTCTGGCCTCCACTTCTCCTCCCGCCCCGTCCCCCTACATACTCCCGGATCACGTGGGGGTTCC
Organism: Mesoplodon bidens; assembly: GCF_964165515.1. Classification (NCBI taxonomy): domain Eukaryota; kingdom Metazoa; phylum Chordata; class Mammalia; order Artiodactyla; family Ziphiidae; genus Mesoplodon; species Mesoplodon bidens. Next base: position 736,052 of record NC_138161.1, on the reverse strand, counting down.
TCCCATCTCCTTGGGCGTCAGGGTCCCCCACCAGCAGCCACAGGTGCCCTAGTTGTGGGGAGACGCTAACTTTGTGTCTTCCCACACGGCTGTCTTGGCTCCGCCTCCCTCAAGGTTTTTTTTAAAATTGATTTTTAGGAGCCAATTTATATTAAGAATCATAATCTCCATATAATCCATACTTTTTCTAGTGGGTCCATTTGTATCTTGATTCTGTTTGTTTTTGAACTGTTCTAATTATTTTATGAAAAGTATGGTTGCTTGTGCTTAATTTCAGATTATGAATATATCTGATTTGTTGCAAAGTGATTCTTCCGGGGTGGTCAGCATAACCCTGTGGGGGAAACAGCTTTACCTCCTGTGTTTGCCCGCTTCCTGCCAGTCTGCCCCAGGCCTTCCCACCAGGGCCTCTGTCTCACTGATGGCGTATGTTGTCCACAAATCGTGCGCGTGCTACTTGCTGCGTGCCAGAAGAAGAGAGCAGCATTCTCTTTCTATCTGAGATCAATTTGCATAAGTTCTGGGTCTTAATGGCTTAAGGAAGAAACACTTTCTCTTTAAACTGGATGCAGTAATAGTGTTATAACACCCTGTATAACATTCATCGTCTTTCGTATGATACTCAGTTTCAGTAATGAAGAATTCTTTTTTGTTTGTTTTGTTTTGTTCTGGTTTTTTGGCTGTGCCGTGGCATGTGGGATCTTAGTTCCCCAACGAGGGATTGAACCCGCACCCCCTGCATTGGAAGCACAGAGTCTTAACCACTGGACCGCCAGGGAAGTCCTGAAGAATTCTTTTAATAGGTAACTATATGCAAAATTTCAAAGCTTCTTGTGTTCAAGAGGAATAGTCTTTACATTGTCCATGCAGGTGGCTGGGTCACCCTCCCTGCTGTGGGTGGTCTGAGAGCCTGCAGCCCCACCCCAGGTAAGCTCACTCCCTTCCTCACCCTGATCCTCCCCCTGGTCTCCCTGCATCTGGCTCTGCCTTTTGGGGTTCAATGGGGAAACCTTTTTACATGAGGCCATGAGATGGTTTGGAAGTAAAGTGTGCCAGGGGCAGTGCAAAGTGAGAAAGTGAGATGTTTTTCTTAGTTTTAAGTGCCAACTGAGTATGGCCCACTTACTCCCAGGCTCTGAAATTGACTGAAAAGCCCAGATATCATGAATGTTCATTACAGATGCCACAAGCCCGAAGTTGAAGAAGGGCCACAAGGGGCCAGATGAAGCTTTGAGGGGAAAAGGGAGCACAGAGGCATTGTCACCTGTCACCACTCCCAGCAGCAGTGAGCTGGATTTGCAGGTGTGTGCACCCAGGTGCTGCAGGGCTCCAGGTGGAAGCAGCAGAATGGAGGCTGTCTGGAGGCTGTTGTGCTCTGATGGAGTGGAGCACAAGTTCAAAGACAAGCAGTGCTTAGCATTTACTTTACATGAGAAGATAAAGAAAGAAGGTCAACTTCTGGCATGATGGCCTGAGAAGTTCCATAGACATGCTTGCCAGCAAAATGGGTGAAAATTATTTTTTTTTTAACTTTTAAGCCTTTGGAAATAGTCCTAAGTGCATACAACAAATGAAGAAATGTCTATACATGAAAGTTCATTAATAAAAGCAAGAGTCTGTTATTTGAACCAAGACTGCTCCTTCCCTCCCACCTCCCAGCTGAGCCAAGCAGAAATTCCACTCCAAACAGGCACAGCCAAGAACACAGGCTCCTGCCCCCAGTTACCTGTTGATGCAGCTAAGTTCTGGGTGAGTGCAAGTGAGAGATGAGAGATCTCTTCTTCCATCCAGCCTCTGCTCATGGAATGGAGCCTCTACCTTGAGTAAAGTGCCTCTGAGTGTACAGGGCCCTGGGTGCCCTTCCCAGCTCTTCAGATGATGGTTCCATACCAGGAGAGGCAAGTGGGGAGGACCTTAGGCCACTGCCCCCAACTCCACTGAGTGCTCAGCCCCTGAAGCAGGAGTGTCACTCAGAGAGACGTGGGCCACTGTCCTCACTCCTAGACCCAGAACCCTGGCTTGGAGATTTTGCCTGCGGGGAGAAGCAAGCTATAAAACAGGTATCTCCCCATCTCTTCCTAAAGGAACTGACTTCATTTGCACCAGAGCATGGAGAAGTTCAATCCTAAGGACACTCTCAAAAGCAGTACAAGTGTGGTGAAAGGCAATTAGGAAGTTCATAGATTCAGTCAAGATACAAGCTAACTTGTAGGCCAAGTAGTTTGCAGAAGAACCAGGAAAAGAGACAGCTAGAAAGAGCTCTCCTGGGGTTAGAACAACTCTCAAACACTGACTTTGGGAACGATTTCTTCAATAAATCCTGAATTGGATCACATTTGGCTATAGAGCAATTTATGCCCCCTGAGCACTGCTGAAATGATAGAGCAGTCAGCTGGCAGTCGGTGGAACTTCACAGCTGGGTGTGATCAGGGATAGAGACTGGAGAGACCTGCCAAAAGCACCATCACCCCAGGGTGACTAAGCCTGCCCAAGGCTGCACCTCCTTGAGGGACAATAGCAGAAGATTCTGCGGGGGCAGAGGGGAAGAGATTTCACTGAAGTAATCCAGCCAGTCATAAAATAAAGGCCTGGAGGGAGGAGGGAGTGGCAAGAACCAGGAGTTGCTACAATGTATTATCTAAAATGCCCAGTACCCCCCCCGCCACGTTACAACACGTAAAGAAACAGAAAAGTATGACTTATACACTAGGAAAAAAGGACGGCGACAAATAATGCCTGTGAGATTAACCAGATGTCAGATTTAACAAAGACTTGAAAGTAGCCAAATATGTCACAGAACTAAAGGAAACCATGATTAAAGAAGTAAAGGTATGATGGCAGTGTCACATCAAATAAAGAATACCCATAAAGAGATTAAAATAAAATGTTAAATATAATGTATAATGTTTTATATAATGTAAATAATATAGGTATCATATAAATGTATAGATACAGATATCATTTATATAAATGTAAACCAAAGAGAAATTTCTGGAGTTGGGAAAGTACAATCACTGAAATGAAAAATTCACTAGAGGGGCTCAACAGTAGTTTCGAATTGGAAGAAGAAAGAATTAGCAAACTTGAGAGTAGATTGATAAATATTATGCAATCCAAAGAACAGAGGGGGGACAAAAGAATGAAGAAAAACGAACATAGTCTCAGAGACATGTGGAACACCACTAAGCTCACCAACAATATGTGTAATGGGAGTACCAGAAGGGGAAGAGAGAGAGAGAAAAGAGCAGAAAAAAGTTCAAAGAAATAATGGCTGAGAACTCCCCAGATATATTGAAAACCTACACATCAGGGAGCTCAAGAAACTCCAAGTAGGATATACACAAAAAGATGCACAGACATATGGTAAAAATACCGAAACACAAAAGGGGAAATCTTGAAATCAGCAAGAGAGAAACTATTTTCACTTACTAGGGAACCCCAGTAAGACTGATAGCTGAATTCTCAGCAGCAATAATGGAGGCCAGAAGACAGTGGGATAACATATTCAAAGAGCTGAAAGAAAAAAACTATCAACCAAGAATTGTATCTTTCAAAAGTGGAGGCCAAAGAAAAACATTCCCAGATATACAAAAACCGATTGAATTTGTTGCTAGCCAACTTGCATTACCAGTAATACTAAAGAAAGTCCTTTGGGCTAAAAGCAAGTGACCCCAAATGGTAACTTGAATTCACATGAAAAAACAACACTGGTAAAGATAAAGGTAATTATAAGATGATATAAATGCATAATTTTTTCTCCTTAACTGATTTAAAAATCAATTGTATAGAATAATATGATTATAATGTAATCTTGGTCTTATAGAAATAAAATGTATGTGTAATATTTTTGCCAGTAACAGTACAAAAGGAGTTGGTGGGAGCAAAGCTGTATTGGGCTACTTTTCAGATGGTAAAGTAATAATTATAACAATGTACTGTTGGGTTTATAACATTAATAGATGTAATATATATTTAAAAATCATAAAAAGGAGGAAAATGGAATAGAGATATGTAGGAACAATGTTTCTATATCTCACTGGAAGTAAGCTAGTATAAATCTGAAGCTGATTCTGATAAGTTAGGATGCGTACCACTAAAAAAATAGTGAAAATATCAATCAAGAAATTCAAATGCTTTATTAGAAAATAGTTACTTAATGCCAAAGAAAGTGGTAGAGGAGGAGGATTAGAGGCAAAAAAAGAAAGAAAAAAATAAAAGACACGAGACATACAGAAAACAAAAAGTACAGTGGCAGAGGTAAATCCAACTATATCAATAATAACAGTAAATGTGGGTTAAACAATTCATTCAAAGGGCAGATTTTTCAGACTTTGTATTACTCTACTATATGCTACTAACAAGAGACATGTTTTAGATTCAAAGATACAAATAGATTGAAAGTAAAACAATGGAAAAAGATATTTCATGCAGATAGCAACCATGAGAAAGCTGTAATGGCTTTACTAGTATTAGATAAAATACACTTTAAAACAAAAATATTTACTAGAAGAGATAAAAAGGGACATTTTATAATGATAAAAGGACCAACCCATTAGACCTAATAATTATAAATATGTATGCACCTAACAATAGAGCACTGAAATATATGGAGCAAAAACTGATAGAAAACAAAGGATGATAGTTGGAGACACCAATACACCATTTTCTATAATGGATAGAATAACTAGGCAGAACATCAGCAAGGTAATGGAGGACTTGAACAACACTATAAACCAACTAGACTTAAAAGACATCTGTAAAACACTACCCAAGAACAGCAGAAGGGACTTCCCTGGTGGTGCAGTGGTTAAGAATCTGCCTGCCCATGCAGGGGACACAGGTTCAAGCCCTGGTCTGGGAAGATCCCACATGCTGCAGAGCAAGTAAGCCTGTGTGCCACAACTACTGAGCCTGCGCTCTAGAGCCCACAAGCCACAACTTCTGAGCCCGCATGCCACAACTACCGAAGCCTTTGCGCCTAGAACCCATGCTCCACAACAAGAGAAGCCACCACAATGAGAAGCCCACGCACCGCAACTAAGAGTAGCCCCCACTTGCCTCAACTAGAGAAAGCCTGCGTGCAGCAACAAAAGCCCAACACAGCCAAAAATAAATTAATTAATTTAGAAAAAAGATGTAATAGGTTCTGGTTCAAAAGATAAAATGCATATACAAAGCTTTAAAAAAAAAAAAAACAGCAGAATATACATTCTTCCTAAGTACACATGGAATATTCTCTAGGCTAGGTTGTATGCTAGGCCATAAAACAAACCTCAATAAATTCCAAAAAGATAAATGTAATACATAGTATGTTCTTCAGCCACAATGGAATTAAATTAAGAATCAACAAAAACTTCTGAGAAGCTGAGAAATATGTAGAAATTGAACAACACCTTCCTAAGTAAACAATGAATCAAAGAAGAAATCAAAAGGGAAATCAGAAAATTTTGAAATGAATGAAAATGAAGAATGGCATGTAGCTAAAGCAGTGCTTGGAGGTAAACTTATAGCTGTAAATGCCTATATTAAGAAAGAAGAAAGATCTCAATAATATAAGTTTCCATCAAAAGACACTGGAAAAAGAGCAAATAAACCTAAAGCAAGTAGAAGAAAGAAAGTAATAAAAGAGAGTGGAAATTAATGAACTAGATAAGGAAAAATAATAGAGAAAATCAATGAAACAAAAACAAGTTCTTTGGAAATATCAACAAAATTGACAAACCTTTAGCTAGGTTGACCAAGAAAAAAGAGAAGACTTAACTTACTAGAATCAGAATAAAAGAAAGGACATTACTATTGACCTTACAGAAATTTTTTTAAAAATTATGAAGGAATACTATAAATAATTGTATGCCAACAAATTAGATAACAGATGAAATGGACAAATTCCTAGAAAGACATAAACTATAGAACTTGACTCAAGAAGAAACTAACAATCTGAATAGACCTATAGCAAGTGAAGATATTGAATAGGTAATTTTAAAAAAACAAAAAAAAACCCCAAAATACTCCCCACCCAGGTGGTTTCACCACTGAATTCTACCAAACATTTAAGGACAAATTAATACCAGTTCGTCACAAGCCCTTCCTAAAAATAGAAGCGAGAACATTCATATAATGAGGCCAATATTACCTGATACCAAAACCAGACAGTGACATTAACAAGAATAGAAAACTACAGAGCAATATCTCTAATGAATATGAACACAAAAATCCTCAACAAAATACTAGCAAACCAAATCCATCAACATACAAAAAGAATCATACACCATGACCAAGTTGGATTTACCCCAGGAATGCAAGGTTGGTTTAAACTGAGAGGCAATTAAGGTAATATACCATATCAATAGAATAAAAACAAAAACCACATGATCATCCTCAATAAATGCAGAAGAAAAAGCATTTGACAAAATTCAGCACCCTAGGAATAGAAGGGAATTTACTTAACCTGATAAAGGACATTACAGAAATCCCACAGCTAACATCGTACTTGATGACGAAAGACTGAATGCTTTCCCCTATGATCAGGAACGTGGGAGGATCACACAAGGCATAAGAACCAGGAGAGGGCTTCCCTGGTGGCGCAGTGGTTGAGAGTCCGCCTGCCAATGCAGGGGACATGGGTTCGTGCCCTGGTCCGGGAAGATCCCACATGCCGCGGAGCGGCTGGGCCCGTGAGCCATGGCCGCTGAGCCTGCACGTCCGGAGCCTGTGCTCCGCAACGGGAGAGGCCCGTGTAACGCCAAAAAAAAAAATAATAATAATAAAAAAGAACCAGGAGAAGGGGAAGGGGGGGTACCCTGGGGTGCGTCCACACACCAGCCAACACCCGTTCCCGAACGAGAACTCTGCAGTCCAGAGGGGCCAACTGCAGTGAGACTGGCCAGGGACTGGGGTGTCACTGCTCCTTCCTACCCTCTGCCTCATACACAGTTCAATCTTGAGTGAGGCCTGCTATACAGGGCGGGCAGACAGATTCCTCCAGAAGGATCACCCAGGCACACAGTGCTGCCTTGCTAACCTGGTGTTTCCTAACTTCCCTGAGGATGAGAATCACCTGAGTTCTTATTAAAACAGTCCCACAGCCATACAAGGTCACATCCCAGATCTGGGAGGCGTGGTGCCTGGGATATTTAACAAGCTCCCAGGGGAGTTTTGTGTTCAGGGCTCTGTGGGGCCCACATGACCCAGTGTCCGCACCCAACTCAGCACAGAGGGGAACATTTCGGGAGTGGCCTCCTCTGTGTGCGAGCTACTCCAGGGACCTGCATGATAAGTGAATGGTGCTGGGGTCAGGCTCTGTCCTTGAGGAGGTTGCCAGTCTCAGCCGAGAGGCCGAACCTCCCTGCTTGGCCTCCTGCCAATGCGCTTGAATAGCGTGTCTTTTTCGCACGCCCTCCTTTGCAAGAGGCCAGTCCTTTCCTCCACAAATGCAGTGAGAGGAGGTTGTGAAAGGGTCTTACTCTGCCAACGGCTAGCAGACATGCCATGAGTGTCATAATTAAAGGGGTGCAGGACCCTCTCTTTGCTTCAGGATGAGGGACTGGGCACCCCCTGTCCACGGCTGCCTGGCCCAAAGGCCACCCAGCTGCCAGCACAGGGGCTGCCCAGGCCATGTCCAAGCTCCAGCTGGTTGAGGTGAAGGGTGAGAGCTACTGTCCTCCGATCTGTCTCCTGATGCCCAGAGGTCTCCATCATCTGCAGTTACAAGAACCCAAGTTTCCTGGGCCAGAGAAGGATGGATCCCTAAATTTAAATGTCCTGCTCAAGAAAATCTTGGTACTATGAACCATGTAAGTTGGCTGCTGAGGCTCATATAAGACAATTGTCTGAGCCCCTGACTTTAATTTTGATTATAATCTTTGGTGTTCGTCAAAACAGCCTTGTTTTTCATTGAATTTGAATAAATGTAATAAATTTGAACTGGTAAATTCAAACAAATAAGGTAAATAAAACAAAGTAAATAAAAATAAAATCCCTGAAACAACAGCAAACAAACCTCATGGGGCAGAGATGTGGGCCTTCCCAGAACTTTCTGGGAAGAGTTGTCAAACTGGGGCCTCAGCTGGGGGCTGGCAGGCCAGGGCTGAAGGGCCCCCCTTGCCTTGGAGACGAGGGTGGGGTCCTGCAGGTAGCAGCTCACAGGCTCATGGAGCTCAAGGGGCTGTCATGCTGCGGAGACCAGCTGTCCCCAGGAAGTAACCCAGAGTGGGGCCCCCCACCGGCCCAGGGGAAAGCTCGCTTCCCTTTGTAGCTGGAGGGAAGCAGGGCCGATGCTGGGGAGGATCAGGTCTAAAATGGTGGGTGGGAGTGAGAGCCAGCTGGCAGAGGCCCCTGGGACTGACCTCAGGGCTGGAGAAGGCCGGGAGGGCCTACCCAACCTCCACCTCCACGTCCCTGCTCCTGGTTCCCTGGGCAGGGCCAGGACTAAGGAGGGAGCGTGGCCAGGGGTCAGGAATCGCGGTCCCTGCAGGCCTCGAGGATGGGGTATGGCTGGACTCTGTGCGGGGCTGGGGGGCCCTGAAACCTCGAGCCCCCCTCCCTCTGTGATCATGAGGTGAGGAGTCCTCCCTTTGGTGGCAGTAAAGTCTGGCGATATTGTTGCCTGGACTGCGGGCAGGGACAGCCGTGCCTGCCAGGGTGGTCCACGCTGTCCAGAGGGTGAAGGATGGGTCCCCAGCAGCCCCAGACTCTTTGACAGCACTTGACACTGCAGGGCCAGCAGATGGGATCCTGGCCATGGCCTCAGGGTCTTGCCCCGAGACACTCAATGCTTCTCGCAGGGACAGTTCTCTGGGCAACTGTGGATCAAACTGATAAACCAATAGAACACAGGAAGTCCTGTGAGGCTGAACTGGACCATGGGGAAGGCAACCTGGGGCAGAGTTCCCCTTGTCCTGTCTCTGAGGCCCTGAGTGAATTGTCTTTGCTCCTGGCTAAAGTCGTGAACTGATTTTCCCTGGTGATGCCTGAGACAGGTCATCCCCGCAACCACATGCCCCAGGCACCCTCCTACCCACCTGGGGATGCCACCTGCCAGGGGCCGTGTGGGACCATCACCACCCATTCATGGAACTGGACAGTGCCTCTAGTTGAGGACAGGTCAGAGGAGGATGAGGGACGTTTTACAAACTGGAGCTCATGGTAGTAGGTGAGAGGAAGCCCCCAGGAGCCCCAAAGATGGCTATGCAGATATGCTGAGGAGCAGCTTCCCTCCTTGTGGTAAAGGAGCATCCCCTGGATGTGGGGTCAGGGGACACACTCAGCGGCTGCCCTAGGCAGGCTCCCTGGGGGCTGGGGCACTGGGGTTCGTTCCTGTGTGCTTTGGAAGCACAGTGGACATCTGGGAACTGTTGCTTTGGGATTCTTGGGTCAACGGGGGCAAGGGAAGTACCAGCAGAGACTTATTCAACTTGTGGCTAAAGCAGTGATGAGCAGAGGCACAGAGACATGGTGTGAAAGCTGGAGAGGCGCGTCCGCCGCTGGAGAGGTGCGCCCGCCGCTGGAGAGGTCCGTCCGCCGCTGGAGAGGCCCGTCCACCACTGGAGAGGCCCTTCCACCGCAGCGCCACAGCCCCAAGCCAGCTCCCCTCCCCATCCCTGGCTGACCTTCTGTGCACAGGCTATGCTGGCCCCTGGGCTGAGCCAGACAGGCGTGGTCCACCCTCCAGGCTCCCCACCCTGGCGTGTCCGTGTGTCAACAAAAATTCAACTAGCAATCAAGAAGAAAAATGGAGCTTCCCTGGTGGCGCAGTGGTTGAGAATCTGCCTGCCAATGCAGGGGACACGGGTTCGAGCCCTGGTCTGGGAAGATCCCACATGCCACGGAGCAACTAGGCCTGTGAGCCACAACTACTGAGCCTGCGCGTCTGGAGCCTGTGCTCCGCAATAAGAGAGGCCGCGACAGTGAGAGGCCCGTGCACTGCGATGAAGAGTGGGGCCCCACTCGCCGCAACTAGAGAAAGCCCTCGCACAGAAACGAAGACCCAACACAGCAATAAATAAATAAATTAATAATAAATAAATAAATAAATAAATAAAATTTTAAAAATTAAAAAAAAAAAGAAGAAAAATGGAATTTTATTCAAGCCAAACTGAGGATTATAACCTGGAAGACAGATAGAAACTGTGAGAACTGTTCCACCCGTTAAAAGTTGAAGGCACAGTCATACATTTTCAAGACAAAGGATTGTACATCAAAATGACATACTGATAATTTGCATAAAGTTCACCAAGCATACATGGTCCAGGTAAGCACATATAAAGTGAGAAGCAAGTCACCACGACCCCCTGCAGAGCTGGTGCCCACTCGGGGCAACTTCTGGTCTCTGACGTTCCTGCCAGGACCAGTGTATTTCCCCTCCGTGGCGACTGGTCCAGAGAGGGCCACGTGATGCCCACCAGGCTGGAAGTTCCTAGCAGGAGGTGGTGAGCAACTGAGGAGAGAGAAGGTCATCCCTCTGAACAGGCACTGCCCCTCCAGCTCCATCCCTCTACACCCTGGCCCTTTATGTCCCTCCCATGGCCCCGCCCCTTTATCGCCCTCCCATGGCCGCACCCCTCCACGCCCTGCTCCTTTATGTCCTTCCCCATGGCCCCGCCCCTCCACAGACCCACCCCTTTATGTCCCTCCCCTGGACCCGCCCCTCCTCACCCAAGCTTCCTGACCCTGGCCTGGGCGGTGCAGCATCTGCAGCCCTGATGACGTCAGGGTGCGTGGACTTTACTCCTTTTCCCAGTTTTGCAGGAATTTAGCTTTTATTTCATGTTTTACAGCTACAGAGACTTGTTACAATGCTTTTTATTTAATGCAAATACAAGCGACCAATTAGTTTATGATTTCCAAGTCTGTGTCCTTAAAAAAAAACAAAACAGAAAAACGGTGGATAAGCTTAATTTGAATTTTCCTGGAAGTAATTCTTAATATTTGTAACTTGATTTATTTGAATTGGTGGATACAAAAGCATAAAGGTCCTAAAGTTCCCTGGCTTCACCAACAGCCACAAGCAGACCCTGTCTGCGCACAGACAGGTCGGGAATGACCTTCACCAACAGACCAAGCACATCCGTCATAACCCTCATTCTATAGGCAGGACAGGAGGCGTGGGTGCTTGGGTACAGCTGTCTCCAGAGGCAGAGCTGAGACCCGCCCCGAGCCCCCTGCCCCCGCTGCCCCACGCCCCATAGATCCAGCAAAGCGTGATCCTGTCAGGAGAACCCCACTGAATGTAGAAGCTTGATTCTCAGTTCTGATTACAGTTACAATGTCAGTACTTGTTGGCTTATGAAAGAGATTTTCCATTTAGAACTGTTAGCATTAACTACTCACTCGGTTATCACAGCTCACCTGTAGGAAAGGGCTCTAAACGTGACCATGCTCTTTGGTAGGTGGGACAGACTGTCAGGCCACCCAACCACATTCGGCTTCATTTGCCCCAGTGACGAGCAGATGTAATGAAGGGCAGCCTTTTCAAAGGCTGGTGGACAAAGCTTTGTGTTTTTAAATGTAGTGGAAGCTCACGGAAACCACAGTGCTCCAGCCATTTCTGGTAATCAGTTTGTTTTTTCTGGGTTAGGGGGTCTACACAGCCAGGATAGCCAGTACAGCACATGCTTTGTGACTGAGGATTGACTTTCCTAAGTGATGATTACCAAGAGTCCCTGGGGCCAGTCAGCTAACATGGATGCCTAATAGCGCTGAAATAATGCTGGGGGCCACTAAAAACAGCCCTTTGGAAAGAGGTTTCAATTTTTCATTCGCGAAGCAAATCAAGCTGCCTAATTAGCTACGACACAGCTGGAAAGCTCAGCCCCTACTACCCTGCAAGCCCTGCCTTGGCTTCCCTGCCCGACCTCCATCTCTGCTACAGGAACAGCCCGGCTGCTTTCTCTAGTTCATTCGTGTTCAAAGAACTCATGGCAGGCAGTGGTAACCATGGCAACAAAAGCCATAAATTCCTGGAAGTCGCATTCACCATCTCCATCGTTGTCCAGTGTTTCCATGACTTTGTCCACAACCTCCTGCTCTTTGATTTCCTAAGAGAAATAAGAGCAGTTGTCCAGCTTGTTTCTAAATGAAATTTAAGGATATCAAAATATGATCAGAAGTTGGCTGGCTTTAATAATTTGTATCAGAAACAACCTAAGACATGAAATGCAAAATGCCAGAAAGGACTTGTCCTGTGACCAGGAGGCTGTTGGCTGGCAGAAGTCTCTGGGGGTCTGAGCCTTCTCTTCCACCTTCCTTTAGGTCCAGTGGGGCCTGGCCTACTTAAAAACTGAATGGAACAGCCAAGATCTGAAAAACTGCGGGTTGTTTGTGTTAAAATACCCAGAAAAGAATAGTACAATCTAGATCAGCCTGAGCATATTATATGCAAATGTCTGAACTTTTGGCCCCTGTAAGTTTTTCATTGCTTCTGTGTGTAGAAGGCCCTATAGTGAGGGCTTCCAGTGGATTTTCAAGTTTTGAAAGCGGTTTTTGGCTGAAATAACTCTTGGGAACATGCCCTAAGTTTATTAACTTCTTGTGTCTTTTTGCCACTTGAGTTGCCTTCCAGGTGTCCTGGGACTTTTCCTGACATTCTGCCCGACGTGCAGCCAAGTGAGTGGTGAAGGAGTCTCAGAGGAACGGACACAGTGAAGGGAAGATGTACACTGAGCGGATGGCTCTGAATAACCAGTCCTCAGGGCAGGAGAGCTGGGCCTGAAGAAGTTGAGTGTAATGTACAGTGGCTGCCTTGGATATAAAACATGTAAAAGGTTGAGATTCCTGTGGGCATTGGGGTGGGACCCATACACAACTGCTAAAAGATTGATTTCAATTACATGATAGATTTGCCTCCAAACACAAACTACCTCATAAAACCAGGCCAGCAATGTTCATGATACCTTGATACACTTACTGTGAATTACTTATCTTTTACAAATTGTGGTTCCCACAATGCTAAGCTTTTTCTATGTTTTAAATCAATAATTAATGACAGTAGCTGCACTTGTTGAGCCGCACTTGACAAGCACTGTCTCATTTTATCCTTTCAACGATTCGTTTTACGGAAGAATCGGGGACCTCTTCTGATTGTGAGGTTTTGAGGCAGAATCGGGGGGACCAGGTAAGTGAAAGCGTGCGTGGGGCAGCTGCCACTCGGTGAACTTGGACGCCTGAGGGAAACCAGCCCCAGAATCAGACTGGGGGTCCCACCCCAAGCCTGCAGGCCGCTTCCTCTGCCAATGGGGTGTTTGGGCGGGGCAGGGACAGTGGGGCGGGAGGAGCCCTGCAGACATGGGACATGGAGCCTGGGGCTTGTCCTACACGGTGGCCCAGCCTGCCCAGGAGGACAGCTGTCCACCACTGTGTGGCAGGGCCCTGGCCTGGGGCTCTCGTATCTTCCCCGGAATTAGCTCTTGGTCAGACATTAGTGCACTGGTTCACGGTCTGGCCATTTCCTCTGTGTGTGACTGGTCACTTCAGTGACCTTGGTTCTGGGCACCAAGGGAAGGTCAGGCACCAGGTGGACTGCAGTTCAATGCCTCGAGGACACGGGGCTCATGCCACAGAGATAATGCGTGTGGCTGATCCGAGGGCAGTGGAGGCACAGCGGCTGGGGAAGCCTGGACACACGTCCAACAGAGCAGGAGCTGCCAGGGCAGGACGGAGCTCACTGGGCGCCCTCACGCAGCTTCTCAAGTTCCCCTCCAAGGCCCCTTGCCCCACAGAGCCCCCTGCAAGGCCCTGGGGCCTCTCTTGTGAGCAGCTTGTGGCCACTCAGTGATGCGCCAGGTCGTGGGGCCTGTGTCTCCCAGCATCGACCGAGCTGAGAGCTCAGTAACATCTGCTGAGTGAACGGCATCTTATCACCATGTAACCATGTTGGAAAAGCCGAAACAGTCCTTTTCCCAAGAACAAAAGCTTGTTTTTAACAGCCTTCTTAGATGTTCACTGTGACTCATGATAAGTCATGAGTATATTTTCCATCCCATGTTGTCATCTTTATTGCTGTACATCCTTAGATTTTTCAGAGAAAAGGCAGTATTATTTGGAACCTGTACTTTTGCCTTTGAGACGGCAGTCCTTCCTTGATGCTCCTACTGCCACAAGTGAATACGGTGGGGCCTACCTCAGCCAGCCTGTGTACTGAGGGCTCATCTGTGCAAACACGTTTTCAGAAACAACCTAGGAGTCCTGACACTGACCCGGAACCACCTTCAGGGCGGCTCAGAAGAGAAAGTGGACAGGTGGTTTTACAAGCAGACAGGAGAGCAGATTAACTTGTCAGTTTTAAAAAGCAAGACTCACCTCTAGAAAGTGGGAAAGCTCATTGTTGATGAGCTCCTTGAGTTCGGACTTCTTCAGCTTGTGCTTGTCACCTTCCCTTCCAGAATATTGATGGAAGACGTCAATGAGGGCCACCATGGCCTTCTCCAGCTCAGACATCCTGGGGGCCACAAAGAAAGACGCCTTCGAGCACAGAACAGTTAAGGTGTTACCCACTCAGACCTCAGCCGCCAGGGGGCACGACGGCCTCGGCTCCCCTCGCCTTTGGGGCTCAAAGTGGTGCATCTCTCCAGTCCCCCCTTGGGGCCACTCTTCCCCACCCCCGCTCTCTTTACTCTGTTCCCATGCCCTCTGGCTTCTGGTTGGTTTGGCCAGTGGGAACCTTCAGCCCAAATACAGAGGCAGAGCGGTGAAGGGGCTTCGGCCTGACTCCTTCCGCCCCCAGCCCCCGGAGGCCCCCCCTGCCCTGGCTCCGAGACGAGAGGACAGAGCAGGGGAGCAACGCTGTTGGAAGGAACTGCGGTGACTAGGAACCAGATGAGGAGACGAGAGTCGACAGGATCCGTATGTTCTGTCAATGAACAATTAGAAAACACCGTGGAAAAGTCGTCTTCTTTTACAGCAGCACACATGTAGTACGAAGAAGAAGTTTAGCAGGAAACGTGCAGGGCCTTCCAAAAGATACTAAGGGCATAAAATGTAGGAACTTACTTTCCTTCAAATGGATATATAAACTTAACTCATTTTTTTAAACTCATTTTTAACAAAAATGTCTATGGCATTTTTTTGTTTTTTGGATGGGTGAGGAACATGACCAAAAAACAGCTGTAAAATTCAACTGGAAAAATAAATATGATAGAATTGCCACAAATTTTTTTGAAAATGAAGATCAAGGAAAGGTACCTTGACTACCAGAAACAAACACGTATTATACGGTCGTCTGATGAAGTGTTGTAGGGAGAAAAGTTGCCACCCCAAATGTCTCTTTAGCATGCAGATTATTTTGGGCTGAAAATGATCAAGGCCCTGAAGTTTCAGGAAGAAACACTGACCTTCCCCCTTAGCTGCCTGAATCAGAACGTAGATGGAGGGCCTGTTACAGGAATGGAGCACTCACTAGAGATGTCAGCAAAGAACATGGGCCAAGGGTGGGTAGGGGAACTCTTAGAGATCTGAGTCCGCTCTGTGTCCCATCGCCTCTTCATGGAGCAGCAAACACTGCTTTACCAAACATTTGCTTTTCCATCTCCATCTGAATTGCTTTCCTCCCCTTTGAAGTCCCAGACCACCCCCACCCCCCAACAGCCTCCTTTGTCTTTAGCTGATCATGGTATTTAAGGTGACGGTCTGGGGCATTTTTGTGAGTGATCAGTCTTCCTGGGTCTCTCCCATGTATGCATGTTATTAAACTATGGTTTGAGTTTCTTCTGTTAACCTGTCTCACGTCTATTTAATTCTTAGACCAGCCAGAAGAACCTAGAAGGGTGGAAGGAAATGTCTTCCTCCCTGACACCAGCCCTGAGGCCAGAACAAATGGGCCAGAGGCTGGGCCACCGCCAGGCACTTGGTATTCATGGAGGCGTCGCCATCCACTTCTCAGCACTTATCGAAACAGGAGGCTTCCATCTCCCATCCCAGCGCATACCTTATACCGTGGCCTGCAACCTAAGGAAACAGCTGTTCAACCCTGGGAATCAGGCAGTTTACAAAGGACTGCTTGTCAATTGTTTCACAAAACTGAGACACTCAGCGAGAGAAATTTGCCAGCTTTTGGCCTTGAGTTCTAATCCTTAAAGAATCTTTGCAATGTCATAGTTACAAATAAATAAAAGAATTAGGTCTAATTTTTGCAGAACCATTCCTGGGTTGAATATCATTTGCATCTTAAAAATAAATTGGAATATAACATTTAAATTCTTATTTTTATTTCTGATTTTCAAATGAAAAAGGATTGAGGATTTTTGCCTTGGCCTGATCTTAGCTAAATGCACCCTATTAATAATCAGTATACTTTGTTTTGCTCTAAGTCCCTGAAAATCAGATATATCCCACATAGATAGAATAATGCAGATGGATTAAAATCTTTAACATTTCATACTTTCTTAGCCTTTGCATTCGTTTTCGATTATTAATTTTTTTAAAACAAAAAACCCAAGAAACTTTTGCATGATCCTTACGCTTCTCAAGCTTCATGATGATTTGGGGAAGCGGAGGCTAAATTACTTTTTGTGTGAAGTATGACTAGCGGGATTTCTTTTAAAGGAAAGGCGTAAAATATATATCCCACATGTGAAAACTCCATAAAATGTGATTTGCTTCATAACCACACTACAAATTAACTTTTTAAAGTTTTTCCTGTTAAATTCTTCCCAATTGATGGTTAAAGGTTGTCTTTTAAGAGAAATGGAAATCAAATATCCATGTTTCCCTTTCACTTCATTCCATGAATGTTCTACATTAACCTTTCATTTCGAAAACAAGAGAACTTTTGGGGGTTAAGTCCTCAGAAGGACACATCACACAAGATGTGAGAGTCCCTCTGGGCAAATGGCCCGATCTCCCCAAGAAACTGTAAGACTGAGGAAGGTTAAACCCGCCATAAACCGCAATTTCTTGGGCTCGATGTGTAATTTACTTGCAAAGACCTCCTCACTTGCCATGTATTGTGGTTTCTGCACGGCGTCCAGGGGGCCCTGACATTTGCGCGGAGCAAGGGGAAGGCGCTCGCTCGGAGCATCAGGCCGCCTGTACTTCTCCGCGGAGGGACGCAATCCCCTGGTCTTCAAGGAGTTAAGGAAGAGGCCTGTTTGCAGCAATCACCTGAGCCACCAGACGTGACGTCTCCCCGACTTGTGGCGACAGAAACAGGCAGAATGGACCTCTAGCTGCCCCCAGTTGAGGGAGCCGTGTCCACAAAGCAGTAGTAAGATTCACACTTTTGAAACCCTGCCAGTTATCCTAAAGGGGTTGGTTTTTAAACTACCACCCAGTTCCCAAGCCCACCCTCCGGGCCCTGCCCCCAAAAGACCAGAGCAGGTTCCCCTGAGTGTCCTCACGTCAGCGGTTCTTGGTTGTCGCTCCTGGAATCTCCCGGCTGCCGCGTCCTGAGTCGCAGGAGTGGGGCGGAGGCAGCCACTTATTCATTCCCGGGCGGGGGCGGGGCCGGCACGGTCCCTCTGCGGGCCAGGCAGCCAATGGGGGCCGAGGGCGGGGCGGGGGCAGGGGCGGCGCGTCAGCTGGCTCCGCAGCCGGTGGCGGCGGGGTGCGGAGGGCGTAGGGCGGGGGTGCTGGGGCTGCCGGGCTGCACACAGGGCCGCATTGACGGCGCCACCGGGGACTCGTTGGGGAGCCAAGCCTGCACTCGGGCCAAGGAAGAAAAAGGCCCGTGGGGCAGAAAGCGGGGAGTCAGCTTTTTGTGCTGTTTTTAAATTTATGCATGAATATTGATGTTCTTCTAAAGGCAAGGATGGGGGTGGGGAGAGGAGACGAACTATTGATTGAAACCGACAAAGCAAATGTGCAGCCAAGCGCAGGCTGAATGCGGGGTATTCAGGGCCCGCGAGCCGGTTTCCAGTGGGGAGACCCCTGAGCTTCGCCCCTGCTCTGGCCCCACTAACCCTCAGGCGGGACACCTGTGGACATCAGTATCCTGAGTTAAGCCACTGGCCAGCGTCTGCAGGGACTGAAATGTGGGGCGAATAGTTTAATATGATCGCGGGCACATGCCAGGCCCACGCGAAGGCCTCCCCATCCCCCCGGGGTGAGTGGCCGAAGACTGTCAGAGCTGGACAGTGCCCAGGCACGTCCTGTCCAAATGTTCCGGTTTAGGGGAGGTGCAGGCAGGGGTCCCTCACCGAGGCCTCACAACCAGCCAAGGTAAGTCAAGTCCAGACTCCCCACTGCCGTCTTGAGAGGCTCCCTACAGGCCTGCCTTTAGATACATTATACAAAGCGCACCGGCCCCAGACTCCTCAGAAGACGTCTGAGCCAGAAGCAGGCCCTCTGCCAACTCGGGTTCACAGTGGCCGTGGAAGGAGCAGCACACAGAGATGTCTGTGGACACAGCTGTCTTGTTCTTGGGACTTTCACTAGCTTTCCCTATCACAATGGCTACACGTAGGGGAGCCGGCGAGGGGATTCTGCAGTGACCAAGCATGTCTGTCTTGACTGTACATTCAGGAGCTGAGAAGTAACTACAGGGGCACTCTGTGCACGAGCTGGGCCCCCCATGAGTGTGTTGAGACTCCCCCTGACCACCAGAGAGTCCTCCTTTGACTGGTGAGTCCAGGGCCAGTTTGCAGCCCCAGGACTTAGCATCAACTCAGAGCCTGTATCTGAGGATGCCATCCTGGGGGCCTCACAGCACCTGAAAGCCCGTCTCATCCCGATGGGCGGCCCCTCTCCTCCCTGTGGGCCCTGGAGATGGGCGGGACGCAGCCTGCACTTGGCTGTCCCAGGAGGCCGATGTTTGCGCCCAGAGGGCAGGCCCTGCGCTCAGCAGTCCCGTAGTTGGAGGAGAGAATTCCAAACTATTTTTTTTACTCCTGAGGGAGCAGGCTAAAGTTTTTCTTATGCACACTGAAGGGCAGACCCAGAGTCCAGGACGTGGCTAAGGCCCACAGGAGTGGGGCCTGGCACCTGTGTGAAGCCCCCAGAGCACAGCTGCTCCTTCCTCGGAGGCAGGCAAGTTCTGTGCTTCCCCGAACAAGCCTGCTCTGCCTGTGGGGCAGCTGAGGAAGTAGGGCCAAAGCACGTGGCTCAGGTCCCAGCTACGGGGTGTGGGGACAGGCTGGGGACCAGGCCAGTCAACTCAAACCCAAGGCTCACAGCCCAAGCTACTTCCAGGCCATACTTCTGGGACAACTTTCCCTTATCATGAGAGTGAACCAGAAGCTGTGCGTCACCCCTGGGAAATTAATGCCCCGATCAAAGGGTTGGCACAGCAGGGGGCGATGCTGATCACAAACCCACTTAACTTGCCACTTTGGCCTGTGCAGAAGCCGCGGGGTCTGGGAGGCTGGCTGTGGACTCTTAACAAACGCAACCACCCTCGGCTTCGACTGCAGCTGCTGTGTGCCAGGTGAGGTGTCTCCCACAGAGAAAGTCGACACGGCCCCGGCGCTTGGTGTGCACCTGTGGATTCACTAATGCCTTTTTCTTCAAACCAGTTTCCAAGGACCACCAGCAGCAGTTTTCTCTCACCTGTCAGGGCCAGAGGTGCACCCTCAGTGTCACCCCAGGGACATGTCAGTTCCGCTCTAGGCCTGACACTCTCTGCAGAGACCTGGACCACCCATGGGCCGCTCTGCTGATGACACTGTGCCGATTGGTTCAGATCGGAAGGAAGTGGCCAGTACTGTAGATGCCTCAGCAAGACATATAAAAACTAGAGAGTGGGAGGTAAGCCCCACAGACATTTAGGGCCCACCACCTCAGAGAAGTCCCTGGGGCTCCAGTGGTTCAGGACACATTGAAATATCCCCTTCAAGTGAAAGACAAATTGCTGCATCTTGCACCACCTGCCAGGAAAAGAAGCACAGCAGTTAGTTGCGGTTTGGGGAAATTACATATGCCATGTGCTACATTTGCACGTGCTATTTCACCCATGAGGCTGGCAGTGCCAAGTGGGGACCAGAGCAGATTTAGGCTGTGGTACAAGCTGCTTCACCATTAGTTCTCAGGACCCAGCAGATCCGATGAGATTCCAAGCGTCTGCGGTGCACTGGGATCGGCACGGGCCCTCTGACAAGCACCAGCGGGAGATCCTAGCACAGGCTTTGGGAAAGTCAGTGTCCTCTTTGGCAGCTAATGATTCTCATTTCAAGAACAGCTTCTGGCTTGCTGTTGGGCCTTAGTGGAGGCCTCCCAAACACCTAACCCAGGGACCTCAGGAGACCACGCAGCGCAAGTGTTGTCTGACCCACCTCGCCATAGGGTTGGGTGTGTCACAGCAGCGTCCCATCAAATGGAAAGTGCAGGAAACGTGCGTAGGTGCTCGGACTCCTTGGACACCAACTCCTGTGGCGTCGCCTCCCCTTTCAATCCACGTCCGAGGTCTCCAGGGTGTTTCTTATAACCAATTGGCTGTGGAAGAAACAGCTTGAGCCTGCTTTATGGGGGGTCTGCATGGCATGCTGGGACCACCCCGAAGTGGACAGAAGCAGCCCTGCGGCCCCACCCAAGGCTTACCCGGAAGGACACAGCGAAGGGAAGTCCTCTCGGGGCAGAACTTGGAGTGGGTTGTTTGTCCGTCCATTGTCAGGAGTGAGACGGGGCTGGAGCAGGGATCTGTATTAATTCCTGGGTGGCTGCTAATGATGTGGTTGGTCAGCAACTTGGAAGGGACAGGATTGGAAAATTTCTCCAAGGACGGCTCTGGAAGAGGCGTGTGGACGGACCTCTCTGAGGGAGCAGCCTGTGGACACATTTGCGTTCCGGGCGGATGCCCACTGATGGGTGTGCCCTGCAGAAGAGCCTCTTAATAATCAGGTGGAGAAGCACCGCCCCATGGGTGTCAGCTAGCTCCTACTGTAGCCACTCCAGGGCTCACTCGATGTGTCCACGAACAAAGTGGCCATGTGGCAGGGGTGGAGGTGTGCAGGGCTCAGCAACATGCGCTCCCCTCACCGAAGCCGGCCTGGCCGCTGCTGCCGCTGAGTGCCTGGTCTGCCGGCAGCCAAGACTAATGCCGAGTCCCGTGGTGACCACCAGATGCCTGGTGGCAGGTGGATTACATTGGACCTCCTCCATCATAGAAGGGGCGGAGATCTGACCTCACTGGAATAAACATACACTCTGGGTATGGAAGACGTTCCTGCCTGCACTGCTGCTGCCGGCACCAGCATCCATGACCTCCCAGGCCCTCCACTGCGTCTGAGCCAGGGACTCGGTTCCCAGCAAAGGAAGAGCAGTCTTACCACACATCCCATCACCCAGAAGTGGCTGACCCAGTTGAAAGCTGGAATAGCTTCTTGAAGAGTTAGTTGGTTATAACGCCGGAAGGGAGGGAGGCAACACCCTGAAAGGGTGTAGGATACGACCCATACTTTGAGTTAGGGACCGTTATATGGCGCTGTGTCCCCCAGAGCCAGAATGCATGGGTGTGGGAGTCAAGAATTAGAAGTATGAGTGGTCCTCTCACTGGTACACTTCATAACCTCCTTGCAGAATTTTTGTTTCTTGTCCTGGCAGCTTTGAGATGGTTTGGAAATTTTACTCTCCAGAGGGCAAGGCTTCCACCAGGGCTCAGAGCAATGGTCCCACTGACCCGGAAGCTGAGATTTTGCCACTGGCCACTTTGCATTCCTTATGCCTCTGAACCAACAAACAAAAAAAGGGTTAATCCATTGGCTTGAGTGATTGAGCCCAGTTACCAAGGTGGGGAGTTGTGTTACTGCTGCATGACGGTGGCAGGGAGGACTCGGGAACCTGGGGATTCCGGGGGCTCCTTGTAACCCTCCCACCACCAGTAGTAACGGTGAATGAAAAAGCAGAGCGACCAAAACATGAATTATCAGTAATTAACTAAAGCAGGAGTATTGAGGACCCAGGCCCCTCAGGAATGAAGGTTTGGTCCCTCTGTCCAATAAGGAGCCCAGAGCAGGTTCTTGCTGAGGGCCGGGAGAGACGGGATGGGTAGTTGGGGAAGGAAGTCACGCATGTCGACCAGGACCTCAGGACCGGTTACACGGATGAAGGCTGCAGCAGCTGAGCGTGTGTTTTTGCTTGTTATATGTTGTGTTTATCTGCTAACCATTTTCTTTTCTCTGCGTCTCCGTTTTTATTTTATAAACAGGTTGCTGGAGGTTAGCATTTCAATTTAATCTTTAGGTAACAATTTTCTGTGGATGGTGGGTTTGAGGACTAATCAACACAGCCAGCGATGGATACAATAACTGTAGGGACTGTGCATCTTCTCACTGGGGGAGGAACTAGCTCCCTTGTAACAAAGAGACCTGTGTCTTCTGGGGCTGCTTTAGCTGCTGAAAGGGAGTCCAGACGTGTGTAGAATGTTGCTGATGGATGTTGAGTACCAAACGGGGGTGCTTGTTGTGAATTCATTGCCTCTTGGGTCCGGCTGCCTTCAGCGTCCTCTAATCAGGCCTCCTGGCGGGGAGCCTGGTGTTGTGCTTTGGGGGGAGGGCGTTCGAGGCCCTGCCTGGGGGAGGAGCTTCTCTCCTCCTCCTGGGGGAGCATGTCTGCCTGTCCTGTCCCGCTTCACCGTCCTTCACAGCATCTACTGGCGCTTGGCTCCAGGACATGGCCAGCCAGGGCTGCCCTTACTGACCTTGCAGCCTGGCCTGGCGTGGAGGCCGCTTCGCCCTGGTTCCTTGACGCGTGTACTCCAGACGCTGCCTTCACATAGCCCCTCCCCTGCAGCCCTTTAGATTCCTCTGTGCAGTTACTGTCCGATTGTAGGTTCATAATTCTTTATGTTAAACTTGCCCTGTTTGAATTCCTGTGTGGTTTCTGTCGCTTGATTAGAACCAGGCTGATACACTACATAACAAGGAAAATAAAAGGGTTTATTAATTTTTTACTGCGCTTTTATTAGTCTAAAGTGATTTCAACACAACACTCTTATACAACCGTGCTTCAATATCAAATAAAAATTAAAAAAACAATGGCCACCTAAAAAATAAAATAAAATGATGTCAAAATAAAAAATTTAAAAGATGCTCTAAGGAAAGAGTAAGCTTGGCAGAAGGGACAAAGTGGAGGGAAAAAAAGCACTGATGCCAGAAATCAAGTGTTAAGTTTTAAGTGTATGAAATCCCCCAAACGATGTGCTGCGAGCTGTTTTTTACCAACAGAAAACACTTCTGACACCCAGTGTGTGGGCTTTTCCCCACAGCAACCCACTCTCCTATACCAGCTGGGTGTCCTACAACCTAAGTCCATTCTGACAGCATCCACCACAGGTTAGGGGCTCAGTCCCACAGGACTGCCCCCTTCAGCGGCCACTGCAAGACCCTGGCCATGGACGGCCTGTAAATCGGGGCCCCACGCCCCCTCCTCGGGGTTGGTCAACCTGCCAGAGCAGCTCACAGAACCCAGAGAAGCATTTTACGTGCGTGACATCCATTCTATTGTAGAAGAGTAGAACTCGGGCACGGCCGGCTGGAGGAGAAGCCGGGGGCAGGGGCGGCGAGGAGGCCGAGGTTCCTCCTCTCTGGGCACCTCTCCCCGCCAGCCCCGCCGCGTGCTCACCAACCCGGGAGCTCCCTGACCTTACGCTGGTGGGATTGTGTGGAGGCTTCCTCACGGGGGCCTGACTCGCCAGTAACTCCACATCCAGCCCCTCGCATGCTGGAGAACGGGGGGTGGGCCTGCAGCCTTCTAACCATGGCTCGGTCCTGCCAGCCCCTCCGCGTGCTCACCAACCCAGAAGCTCTCCACACCCCTTTGTTTGGGGTTTCTATGGAGGTGCTGTTACATAGGCATTGGTTGATTAAATCACTGGCCACTGGTGATTAACCCCATCTCCAGCCCCTCTCCCCTCCACGGTTAGAGGTTGGAGGTGGGGCCTAAGTTCCAACCCCTAATCACGGTGGGCTCCTCTGGGACCAGCCCCACCCTGAAGCTCTTCAGGGGCCTCAGGGTCACCTCGTTAGCATAGTGTCAGGTGTGGTTGAAAGGGGCTTATTGTGAATAACAAAAGATCTTCCTCTCACCCCTGTCACTCTGGGAATTACAAGGGGTTTAGGAGCTCTGTGCCAGGAACCAGGAACCAAGACCAAACATATCTTCATCATATCACAATATCACACAATGTATTGACACTTTGTAAATATAAACAGCCCATCTATAAAAGGAACGTGTACTATTGCCCAAATAATAAAAAAGCTTTTAGGGAGTTAGAGCACCGACAGGGCTGCTTGCTGGAACGCCATCACTGCGGGTGTTTTTCCAGGAGGTTGAGACCAAGGGGCTGCTAGGCATTGGCCCTGGAAGGAAGGTGTCTACTGCGAATAACGCTGAAGTGGCTGCCCCTGGCTTTGCCGTCTCTACAGCCCAGAGCCATCCGCTTGGCTGGTGGTCGAGGCGTTGCTGAGAAGTGCCCAGTCTTTCCGCTTGCAGAACTTCAGGGGTAATGGGAAGCGGTGAAGGAGGCTCAGACCCTGTAGCATCTCTGGTGCCAAAGGCCCGTGAGTGCCCTACGGTGAGGGTCTGCTGGCCAGGGAAGGTGGGCTCCTGAGGGGGGTTTCCAGCATCAGTCATGGTGGGGAAGGGGTCCTCTTCCCAGGCAGCAGTGCCTTCACCCAGTGGACGGAGACACTGGTGGGTCAGCAGTGCCCTCTCGGATGCACAAAGCTCCTTCCAGGGTCTTCCTTCTTCTGCCCAGCCTTCATTCACCTGGCAAACATTTAGCACCAGCTAATTCAGTAACCAGACCCAAGCCTAGCGGAGTCAGCTCAGGGGAGGAAGTCATTCTGGTTGAGTTTCCGGGAGGAAAGGCCTTGGGCAGTGACATTGTTCTCTTGCACAAAGGACAGTGCCATCCACCACCAAGCTGCTCACGAGGTGGGTCACAGTGACCCATGTCCGCAGGGAGAAAAGGACGCCTGTGTTCCAGAGGGATGTGGGAGAAGGGACACAAGGCTGCTGTTGTAGTAAACGCAAGTGTCAGGAGATGAGAATTAATTGCCTTTCCTGCTCTAGAGAGTGCTGCTCGGCCATCAGCCCTGGGGCTGGAGTCTGGAGCTGGGTTCAAATCCTGTCTCCGTGGACAGAACCTTGGCAGATGACTTACGCTTTCTCAGCCTCAGTAAATGAAGGGAATTTGTGCACGCACACGTGAGCACACACACAAACACACACACGCGTGTATATATAGTGTGCTGTGCCTAATGCGCCCAATTAATGGTCATTATCATTATAAAAGTTACTATTCTCGTCTATCAAAGGAACCTGCAACTGTCGGGTGAACTCCTGGTACAGAAGGCAGAAAAAGCAAAGAACAGCAAAGAAGAAAAGGGCAGGGATTTCTTTCTGAGCCAGATATATTAGGGTCCAAAAGTGCAGAATGAGCTCACTGGCTAATTTAGTAAACTTTGAGTCCAGGAGGCCCCAGTTTGGCCAATTGTGATAGAGCATCTGTATTTCATGGGTATCACGTTTTATTATTTTTATACCACATCAAATTCCATGAATCCATTTAGTTTCTAACCAGTCATTCCAAAGTCAGAGCTCCCTTCGAGAAGGGCAAGCGCAGCGTGAGCAGAGCTGGCAGCCTCCACGATGCTGGGTTTGCTTTGGATCCATGGCGACGTCAGGGTCCAGCTCAAGACAAGAGAGCTTTTGTTTTTGTTTTTGTTTTTGTGCTTTTTTTTTTTAATTTTGAGAAGGCGCTGGAGGTTGGAGCAGTGCAGCACGCCCCACACGAAGCTGCTTCCTCAGCCTTGCTTTGTGAGTGTAGTTTGTTGCCCTGGAACTGTGTCTGGGGATGTGAGAGAAAGTGATTGATGCTGGGAAAGGCCCCCAGAGGAGACTGGCCAGTGCCTCCCTGGTAGAACTCAGTGCAAATATTTATCTGGTTATACTTTTAAGGACTCAGAAATTTACCATTGTGAAATAAAATTCATATCTATGGCAAGACAAGAAAAATTTAAACATCAAAATTCTTCTCTGCCCTTTGCACCCCGCCCCCCCGCCCCTGTGCGTCGTGTGTCCGCATTAGGCATCCACCAAACCTCCCCGTCAGCAGGAACACCTGCTCAACCTTAAACAGCAGCATTCTCCCAGCATCAAGACAACTCCTCCAAGATAACTTTCCTTCTTGATCTTATAAAGGGTCACATGACATACCACGATGGCGCTTAAATCTGGATTATGTAAACTATCAATAATATGTTATTTAATGTACAGCCTCTGTCTCAAAAAACTTATATATAAACTGTGTTTTCTCACAGCCGGGACAGTTCTCAGGGCTTTCTGAGATGCTCTTCCTGGGTTATAATCCTCAAATTTGGCTCAAATAAAATTTTCCAATTCTTTCTTAGATTGACTGATTAATTTTTTGTTGACACCATAAAAACAGGCCAGGTTTAAGGTTAGAAAAATCACTAGATCAGCCTACTTGGTGTTTTTACTCAATGGGAACATTTTTTGTTTAACTGCTTGATAAGCACCGCACGTTTTATTGCCTTGTCCCACGTGGGCACAGCACAGCACACGGTATTCAACCACATGAAGCCAAGTGAACCACAACAAAAATCTGCTCAATTGAGTGTTAAGATTAGTCAGTAATGAGGATTCCTACACCTTGCTTTAAAAATAACTCTGTGGAGGGCTTCCCTGGTGGCGCAGTAGTTGAGAGTCCACCTGCCGATGCAGGGGACACGGGTTCATGCCCCGGTCCGAGAGGATCCCACATGCCGCGGAGCGGCTGGGCCCGTGAGCCATGGCCACTGAGCCTGCACGTCTGGAGCCTGTGCTCCGCAACGGGAGAGGCCACAGCAGTGAGAGGCCCGCGTACCACAAACAAACAAACAAACAAACAAACAAAAACTCTGTGGAATTGAACCATCTCTAAGAAGAATCATCTGGGAGGTGGGAATGAGTTTACTTATTTAGAGATTTAAATAAACAATTTATCAAACAAAATAGAGAATATTAAACATAAAAACATGTAAATCTGGCAGCCTAATTCCTAGCAGTTTTCCTACTGCAGGACAAGAATATTTTTTGCCTGTTAAAAACAAACTAAGTTAAAGACACTGTAAAGAGTTGGCATGATATTTAAAATTTTAGTATAACTGAAATATATCCACAGGTATACTTATTATCTAATGGTACAATTGAGTGCCAATATAAATAAAAATGTAAAGAATACTTAGATAAAATCATAGGAAGGATAAACTATTTTTGGAAATTAAAACAACGTAGCCTCCATAATAGAACTGAATAAGTCGATAACAGTTCTCATGATGTGTGTATTACTCACCAACAAGATGGTCCCGGGTGGTGAGCCTCTCACATGGGGCCGCCTTTCCCCAGAGCAGCTCCCGCCAGAACCGGCGGAGGTGGCATCCACCATTGTGACCTCAGAAGTCATGGGGGCCCCTTTGTCATTTCCTGTTGGTTACAGACAGGTGGAAGGCCTGCCCGGAATCCCAGGGAGGGGATGGAGAGGTGGCCCAGCCACACTGGAGAAGAGCACGTGGGAAGGGAGACAAAAGGCTCTGCGAAACCGCACGTACATGCACAGCAACCGCCCCCCCAGACCTGCCAACCAGGCCTGCCAACCAGGCCTGCCAGGCCGCATCCGCCATGGCAGCCAGAGCCCCAGGAGCTGGTCCACGTGCGCAGAGCCTCCTTGGGCATGACTCCTTGGGAACAGCTGCTTGAGGATGTTTCCTTCAAAACTGTGACCTAAAAAGGCAGGTTACCTGGCTCCATCTTCTGGCCACACGTCCAGTGTGAGGACAGGGACAAGAGAGCCTGACTGAGACAGTCCATTCTTTTCTTTTTTTTAAATAGATTTTTATTGCAGTATAATTGTTTCACAATACTGTGTTAGTCTCTGTTGTACAACAAAGTGAATCAGCCACATGCACACATACATCCCCACATCCCCTCCCACCGAGCCTCCCTCCCACCCTCCTATCCCACCCTTCTAGGTCATCACAAAGCACCGAGCTGATCTCCCTGTGCTATGTGGCTGCTTCCCACTAGCTATCTCTTTTACGTTCAGTAGGGTATATATGTCGATGCCACTCTCTCACTTCGTCCCAGCTTCCCCCTCTCCCTCTAGGTCCTCAAGTCCACTCTCTATATCTATGTCTTTATTCCTGTCCTGCCACTAGGTTCATCAGTACCATTTTTTTTTTTTTTAGATTCCATATATATGTGTTAGCACACAGTACTTGTTTTTCTCTTTCTGACTTACTTCACTCTGTATGACAGACTCTAGGTCCATCCACCTCACTACAAATAACTCAATTTCGTTTCTTTTTATGGCTGAGTAATATTCCATTGTATATCTGTGCCACATCTTCTTTATCCATTTGTCTGTTGATGGACACTTAGGTTGCTTCCATGTCCTGGCTATTGTAAATGGTGCTGCAATGAGCATTGTAGTACATGTCTCTTTCTGAATTATGGTTTTCTCAGGGTATATGCCCAGTAGTGGGATTGCTGGGTCATATGGTAGTTCTATTTTTAGCTTTTTAAGGAATATCCATACTATTCTCCATAGTGGTTGTATCAATTTACATTCCCACCAACCATGCAGAAGGGTTCTTTTTCACCACACCCTTTCCAGCATTTACTGTTTCTAGATTTTTTGATAATGGCCATACTGACTGGTGTGAGGTGATACCTCATTGTAGTTTTGATTTGCGTTTCTCTAATAATTAGTGATGTTGAGCATCTTTTCATGTGCCTCTTGGCCATCTGTATGTCTTCTTTGGTGAAATGTCTATTTAGGTCTTCAGCCCATTTTTTAATTGAATTGTTTGTTTTTTTCTTGATAATGAGCTCCATGAGCTGTTTGTATATTTTGGAAATTAATCCTTTGTCCGTTCTTTCATTTGCAAAAAGTTTCTCCCACTCTGAAGGTTGTCTTTTCGTCTTGTTTATGGTTTCCTTTGCTGTGCAAAAGCTTTTAAGTTTAATTAGTCCCATTTGTTTATTTTTTTTACTTCCATTACTCTAGGAGGTGGGTCAAAAAAGATCTTGCTGTGGTTATGTCCAAGTGTGTTTTTCTTAGGTTTTCCTCTAAGAGTTTTATAGTGTCTTGTCTTACATTTAGGTCTTTAATCCATTTGTACGTTATTTTTGTGTATGATGTTACATAGTGTCTAATTTCACTCTTTTACATGTAGCTGTCCAGTTTGCCCAGCACCACTTATTGAAGAGGCTGTCTT
Source organism: Mesoplodon bidens (assembly GCF_964165515.1). Lineage (NCBI taxonomy): Eukaryota > Metazoa > Chordata > Mammalia > Artiodactyla > Ziphiidae > Mesoplodon > Mesoplodon bidens. The sequence goes on along the minus strand of NC_138161.1, from coordinate 706,908 downwards.
TTCTCCATTGTATGTTCTTGCCTTCTTTGTTGTAAATTAGGTGACGATATGTGTACGGATTTATCTCTGGGCTTTCTATCCTGTACCATTGAAATATTTCTGTTTTTGTGCCAATACCATACTGTCTTGATTACTGTATCTTTGTAGTATAGTTTGAAGTCAGGGAGCCTGATTCCTCCAGCTCTGTTTTTCCTTCTCAAGATTGCTTTAGCTATTCGGGGTCTTTTGTGTTTCCATAAGAATTGTAAGTTTTTTTTCTAATTCTGTGAAGAATGCCATTGGTAGTTTGATGGGGATTGCATTGAATCTGTAGATTGCTTTGGGTAGTATAGTCATTTTAACAATATTGACTCTTCCAATCCAAGAACATGGTATATTTCTCCATCTGTTTATATCATCTTTGATTTCTTTCACCAGTATTTTATAGTTTTCTGAGTACAAGTCTTTCACCTCCTTAGGCAGGTTTATTCCTAGGTATTTTATTCTTTTTGTTGCAATGGTAAATAGGATTCTTTCCTTAATTTCTCTTTCTGATTTTTCATTGTTAGTGTATAAGACTGCAAGAGATTTCCGTGCATTAATTCTGTATCCTGCAACCTTACCAAATTCATTGATTAGCTCTAGTAGTTTTATGATGGCATCTTTAGGATTTTCTGTGTATAGTATCATGTCATCTGCAAACAGTGACAGTTTTACTTCATCTTTTCCGATTTTTATTCCTTTTATTTCTTTTTCTTCTCTGATTGCCATGGCTAGGACTTCCGAAACTATGCTGAATAAGAGTGGTGAAAGTGGACATCCTTGTCTTGTTCCTGATCTTAGTGGAAATGCTTTCAGTTTTTCACCATTGAATATGATGTTTGCTGTGGGTTTGTCATAAATGGTCTTTATTATGTTGAGGTAGTTTCCCTCTATGCTCATTTTCTGGAGAGTTTTTATCATAAATGGGTGTTGACTTTTGTCAAAAGCTTTTTATGCATCTACTGAGATGATCATATGGTTTTTATCCTTCAATTTGTTAATATGGTGTATCACATTGATTGACTTGCGTATATTGAAGAATCCTTGCATCACTGGGATAAATCCCACTTGATTAAGGCGTATGATCCTTTTTAAACGTTGTTGGATTCTGTTTGCTAGTATTTTGTTCAGGATTTTTGCATCTATGTTCATCAGTGATATTGGTCTATAAATTTCTTTTTTTGTGATATCTTTTTCTGGTTTTGGTATCAGGGTGATGGTGGCTTCATAGAATGAATTTGGGAGTGTTCCTCCCTCTGCAGTTTTTTGGAAGAGTTTGAGAAGGATCGGTGTTAGCTCTTCTCTAAATGTTTGATAGTATTTGCTTGTGAAGCCATCTGGTCCTGGACTTTTGTTTATTGGAAGATTTTTCATCACAGTTTCAATTTCAGTGCTTGTGTTTCACCTGTTTATATTTTCCATTTCTTCCTGGTTCAGTCTTGGAAGGTTGTGCTTTTCTAAGAATTTGTCCATTTCTTCCAGGTTGTCCATTTTATTGGCATAGAGTTGCTTGTAGTAATCTCTCACAATCTTTTGTATTTCTGCAGTGTCAGTTGTTACTTCTCCTTTTTCATTTCTATTTCTGTTGATATGAGTCTTCTCCCTTTTTTTCTTGGTGAGTCTGGCTAATGGTTTATCAATTTTGTTTATCTTCTCAAAGAACCAGCTTTTAGTTTTATTGCTCTTTGCTATTGTTTTCTTCGTTTCTATTTCATTTATTTCTGCTCTGATCTTTATGATTTCCTTCCTTTTAATGACTTTGGGTTTTCTTTGTTCTTCTTTCTCTAGTTGCTTTAGGTGTACGGTTAGATTGCCTGTTTTAGATTTTTCTTGTTTCTTGAGGTGAGATTGAATTTCTATAAACTTCCATATTAGAACTGCTTTTGCTGGACAGTCCATTCTGAAGGGGAAATGGGAGGCACAGGGTAGCACCGTCCAGCCCAGCATGCAGAACCAGGCTTCAGCAGCCCACAGCGCCCAGGAATGATTCCCCTGACTTGGCTCTGACCCCTTTCCATGCTCTGAGTCATTCTTCCTTTTCCATGAAGAGTAGCCCCTGTTTGTAGCCTCCACCTACCTGGAGAAGTTCAGGGTCCAAATGCCTCTTTCCATCTTGTGCTGTCTCTGCTTCTTTTAGTGCAAGCTGCTGTGGATTCTGCTGGTACCATTCTCTTAATAACTGTGGGTTTTCTGCAAAGTTTATCGGTGTTCATGCCATTTGACAAAGCCTACACCCGTATCTCTTTGAAACAGGCCCTTTTCTAATTGGTCCCCATGAGACTTCTGCGTCCAGTGACCTCAGGTTTGGGGCTGATTGACACAAGAGCATCCGAGGGGCCCGAGTGCAAGGTCCACAGAAGGCTTTTGCCCACCTGAACAGGTCTATGAGGCAGCAATTAAATTGTTTCTGAGTCTTAGAGGGTTTTACGATCCCACCTCGTCCTTCTTTTATTCTGAGACCACACTTCCCCAACAGTGTCACAGATTCAGCCTTTGCCCTGAGCTCACTCTTTGTTTGAGAATCTTCTGCTGGGAGAGATCGGGGGTGGGGGCCTGGGGAGAGGGTGGGGGTGAAAAATAGTTTCATTTTTGAGCCAATCGTGGCACCTTTATAGCTCTTTTAAGTTCTGTTTGAAAATTGGATAATCCTTTAGTTCCTCTCTCCCTGACCATAGCTTAGATGTGTAGCTGCAAGACCCCCGCTGACACTCTGACACTGTCTGGAAGCCGCTTCACCAGTCCTGGCGTCAACTCGACTTCCACACAAGCCACCCTGGTGCCCAGCTTCCTGGGCTGAATAACAGGGGTCTTTCCTCCTGCCTCCAGGAACATCGTCTTGCTGTCCTTGCCTTGGCCGACCACGCCTCCACCCCCGGTGCACAGGCCCCCCAGCTTCTGCCTAATTTCAAGCTAGTGCTGCAGGCTTTAGGCTCCTGCTTTGGCGGCACCCACGTCGAAGCACCAAACTCCACCCCAGTTCCCACTGGCACACAAGAAATACCAGCAAACAGCGTAAAACCCGCAACCTCTTCCTCATTCTCACAGTGCACGTCGGTCAGAGCGCAGGGGAACAGCTTGCTTCAGCTCCACAATGTCCGGGACCACAGCTGGGAAGCCTGGAACGGTGGAATGGCTCAAATGATGGCAGTGGGTCCCCTGGCCCCCTCCACAGTTGCACATCTGGCATCTGTGTGGGTCCCCGAGTGGCTTGGGTCCCAAGAGCAAGCATTCCAGCAGAACTAGAGGATGCTACATGGCCTCCTGTGAGCTGGCCTCAGAGGTCACTGCTGTTCTCCTGTTCTATTGATTAAAGTCCACCCAGATTCAGGGAGAGGAATGTGACGGGAAGAGTGTCAAAGACTTTACAGCCTCACAAACCCCACCGTTCACCCTCCACCCACAAATTACGTACACACAGTGGAGGGCACACATCTTTTTAAAGACATTGAAAGATTAATTTCAATTGAGGTGTACTTTACATTGTGTGTTTTACATAGTATACAACACCCATTTGTATCCTTTTAAAGATACGGACCACTCCAGGACCCCAGAAGACTCCTTCACGCCATCCCTCCACTGTGAATCTTTCTTGCACTTATCTGTCGAGGCGCGTATGCAATTTTGGGGGGAGGGGGCACATACCTATGAGTGGAATTGTTGAGTCACAGGACAGGCATATGTCTAACTTACCAGAAACTGCCAAATAGTTTCTAACATAATTATACCAGCTTACATCCTCCCTCCCCCAGCAATGTATAACTCTAATCGGTCAAGGTACTCACCAACACTTCAGTATTTTTAGTCTTTCAACCATTCTGATGGGCGTGTGGTGATATCTCATTGTGATTTTAATTAGCATTCCTTGATGTATCAATTAGCTTTTGCTGCATACCAAACTGTCCCAAAATTTAGTGTTTTCAAACAACAATCATTTATTTAGCTCACGATTCTGTGCACCGGCTATTTGGGATTTGTTCAGCTGGGCAGTTCTTATGCTGGTGTCACCTGGACTCACTCCTGTCTGTAGTTACCGCTGGTCAGCCAGATGGCTTTGGTTCTGGAGGTGACTGGTTGTCAGGTGTGTATGTGTGTGTGGTGTGTATGTGCCTGTGTGTTTTTGTGTTTGTGTTTGTGTGCATGTGCATATATATGCGTGTGTGTGTGTGTGTGTGTGTTTATGTGCCTGTGTGATTTAGCCCTCTATCTCTGCTCATCCAGCAGGCTCACCTATGCCTTTTCACCTGGTGGGATGGGTTTCAAGAGTGAGATTGGAAACTGAGTGGCCTCTTGAATCCTAAACTCGGAAATTGCACATGGTCACTTCTGCGACTTCTGTGGGTACATTGCAAGGCCAGCCAGGATTCAAGGGGTCCACTTCTTGCTGGGAAAAACTGCAGAGTACTGTGGCCATTTGGGGGTCAAAATTAAAGAGAAACCTCATCTAAAATGGAGTCAGGATGCCCTGAATGGGGAGATCCCAGGCCTGTACCTTCCCTCCCAGCTCAGTTCACATTCCTGGGCAGGAGGAAGCCAACTTCACACCCAGCAGGAGACGGAGGGTTTTCTTCCTGCCCAGCGGTAGCCCAGCCAATGAGAAGCCGTCACCCTGAAGCCTCCCTTCCCTCCAGTGGACTTGCCTGCAAAGAAGCTTCTCCCAATTCCCCCTTTTCTCTGTGAAATGGCCTTCCTCTCCTGTGTTCCCTAGACTTGTCTACAGTTTGCCATAGCCTGCATGTCCTGAATTGCAGTTCCTCTGCTATTCCTGAATAAATCCATTTTGCTGGTAAAATAACTGACTGTTTTATTTTTCAGGACAGCCTTTGCAATCTCCCACACTTAACATTCTAGCCACAAAGTATTTACATTCCTTAAACATAAAGCGTTTGCTCACCCTGTACCAGGAGCCACCCCCCCCCACCCACCAAATCTTATCCCACTGTGGCATCAGGCTTGAAGCTCAGGGTCTCATGATTTCAGTCAGGTCTAGTAGCCACTGGAGCTCCTGAGCAGCACCTCTTCTTGTTCCAGAGACTTGTGAGCTAGGAAGACAAGTCGTCTGAATTTCCTGCACACACACCCAGCACATGCTGGTGAGACAGGAGGGTAGCCATGAGAGACACTCCCATTCACGCAGGGGTGGAGCACAAGGCACGTGTCCTTACCCGCTCACTGCAGCCCCGAAATCAGCAGGGCCAAGTTCCCAGGGTCCCTGGCCCTGGAGTGTGTTTGGATTAGAGCCTTGTTCTGCTCCTTACAGGAGGCTCCCCAGTCCGAGTCCCCCGCTGCTCCCTGGGAGGGCACACAGCCTCCTGTCCTTCCTTTTCTGACGCCTCAACCTAGAAGGTCGGGGTCCACGACAGCCTTGTTTCATTTTGAATGATCTCAGTCCTTTAGTTCACGCTGGTCGTGATTTCACCGACGTAAAAGTAAATCTCGTGAGCGGTGTTCATTGTGTGAATACACCACAGTTTGTGTATCCATTCTCCTGTTCACTAACATTTAGAATGGTACCAACTTTTTTGTTCTAAAGTTGTTATAAACATTCCTGGGCAAGGCACTTTCATTTCTTTTGGAGAATGCCTTGGAGTTCTTTTTCTGGGCTGTAGGGTGGATCAGTGTGACCCCCCAATATTCATATGTTGAATTTCCAACCCGAGTGTGATTGCACTTGGAGGTGGCCTTTAGGGGGCCGTTTAGGTTAAATGAAGATAGAAGGGCGTGGCCCTACTTCGATAGGGCTGGTGTCCTTATGAGAAGAGGGGGAGACACAGAGCCTGTCTCTCTGAGCTCTGTGAGGACAGAACGCGAAGGCGGCCGTCCACAAGCCAGGGGAGCGCACTCATGGGAACCGGATTTGCTGGCACCTTTATCATGGACGTCCAGACTGAGACAAAATAAATGTCTGATGTTTAAGTCGCCCAGTCTGTGGTATTTTATTGTGGCAGCCAGAGCCAACTTATACAATATGTATAACTTTACAAGAAAAGGCCAAACATTTTCCTGTAGTGCCTGTTGTATTTTATGCTCCTACAGCCATCCCAACATTTGGGTGTCAGTCCTTTGAATTTTAGCCAGTCTGTGTAAAAGTATCTCATTGGAGTTTTGATTTTCATTTTCCCAACAATTAACAATATTGAGGAATTTTTTTCATGTACTTATTGACTGTTTGTATATCTTCTTTCATGAAGTGTCTATTAAGTCATTTGCCCATTTCTATTTATTTATTTGTTTATTAATTTAGTTTTTCGGTTTTAGGAGTCATATATTTCATATACGAACCTTTCGATAGGTAGGTGTTTTGCAAATACTTTCTCCCGGTCTATGGTTTGCCTATTCTTTAAAAACATTTTTTTCGGTTTTTTTTTTTTTTTTTTTTTTTTTTTTTTTTTTTGCGATACGCGGGCCTCTCACTGTTGTGGCCTCTCCCGTTGCGGAGCACAGGCTCCAGACGCACAGGCTCAGTGGCCATGGCTCACGGGCCCAGCCGCTCCGCGGCATGTGGGATCTTCCCGGACCGGGGCACGAACCCGTGTCCCCTGCATCGGCAGGCGGACTCTCAACCACTGCGCCACCAGGGAAGCCCTTTTTTTCGTTTTTATACAATTTTATAGGTTACTTTCCATTTACTGTTATTATAAAATATTGGCTCTATTCCCCATGTAGTACATACATCCTTGTAGCCTGTCTCACACCCAGTAGTGTGTACCTCCCATTCCCCCACCCCTATACAGCCCCTCCCCGACTGATAACTGCAAGTTTGTTCCCTATAGCTGTAAGTCAGCTTCTCTTATTTTATATTCACTAGTTTGTTGTAATTTTTAGATCCTACATATAAGTGATATCATACAGTATTTATCTTTCTCTGTCTGACTTATTTCACTTAGCATAATGCCCTCCAAGTCCATCCATGTTGCTGCAAATGGCAATATTTCATTCTTTTTTATGACTGAGTAGTATTCCATTGTGTATATATACATATATACCACAGCCTCTTTATCCATTGATCTGTTGATGGACATTTAGGTTGTTTCCATGTCTTGGCAATTGTAAATAATGCTGCTATGAACACTGAGGTGCACGTATCTTTTCAAATTATTGTTTTTGTTTTGGATATACACCCAGGAATGGGATTGCTGGATTGTATGGTAGCTCTATTTTTAGTTTTCTGAGAAACCTCCCTACTGTTTTCCATGGTGGCTGCACCAATTTACACTCCCACCAACAGTGCATGAGGGTTCCCTTTTCTCCACATCCTCGCCAACATTTGCTACTTGTAGACTTTTTGATGATAGCCATTTTGACAGGTGTGAGGTGATATCTCATTGTGGATTTGCATTTTGCTGATGATTAGCAATGCTGAGCATCTTTTCTTGTGCTTGTTTGTCATCTGCATTTCCTCTTTGGAAAAATGTCTATTCAGTTTTTCTGTCCATTATTTAATTGGGTTGTTTGTTTGTTTGATGTTGAGTTGTATGAGCTGTTTATATATGTTGGATATTAATGCCTATCTGTCATGTCATTTGCAAATATTTTCTTCCATTCAGTATGTTGTTGTTTCCTTTCATTGATGGTTTCCTTTGCTGTTATAACTTGCCTAGTTTTAATTGTGTTTTTGGATGAGCAGAGTTTTAAATTTTGATGGTCTAGTACAGCAGCTGCCAGCAATCTATGGACAGTTAGCTTTTTGCCTGGATTTGTAAATAAAAGTTTTATTGAAACACAGCCGCACCCATTCATTTACATATTGTCTATAGCTGTTTTCTTTCTTTCTTTTTTTTTTTTTCCGGTACGTGGGCCTCTCGCTGTTGTGGCCTCTCCCGTTGCGGAGCACAGGCTCTGGACGCACAGGATCAGCGGCCATGGCTCACGGGCCCAGCTGCTCCGCGGCATGTGGTATCATCGCGGACCAGGGCACGAACCCGTGTCCCCTGCATCCGCAGGCGGATTCTCAACCACTTCACCACCAGGGAAGCCCTCTATAGCTGTTTTCATGCTACAACAGCAAGGTTGAGTGATTCTGGGTGAGACTGCCCACAAAGCTTAAAATGTTTACCCTCTGGCCCGCCCTTTACAGAAAATGTTTGCTGACCACTGGTCTAATTTACCAATTTCTAATTTTATTTAGTGTTTTTTATGTCTAAGGAATCTTTGCTGCTTCTAGCTTTAAAATTTTACATCTAGGTTTGTGATCCATTCTAAATAAGCTTTTATGTCTTATGTGAGGCAGGCAGACAGGTTCACTGTCTCTAAACAAACATCCTGTTCTCGCAGCCCACCTTTTGGAAAGCCTATCTTCAGCCCATCAAACTGCTTGGGCACCTTGGCTGGAAATCAATGACTGTAAAAGTGTGGGTCTACTTCTGGACTTTCTTTTCTGTTCCATTGATCTCTTTATCTATCATTTTGCCCGTTCCACACTGTCTTGATTGCTGTATCTTTATAAAAATTCTTGAAGAATTGTGGAGAGTTGACTTCTTAAATATATTGAACATCCAATATGTGAACATGGAATCTCTCTCTACTTATTTAGATCTTTCAAAAATTTTTTCATCATTTAAAAATTAGTTCTAGTGTAAAGTCTTGCACATATTTTTGTTAAATTTATTCTTAAGCATTTTATGTTAATGCTTATTTCGGTCAGTCTCAGCCTGTCCATTGTGAGGTTATCAGCTGGAAGTGCCTGGGGGCCCTCACCTGGGCCCTTACTGTCTGTGGCAGCCCCCTCAGGCATCTTCCAAGGTTGCGTCAAGGTTGCGGTTGGAGCAGCCCTTGTGGTTCTCCTTGGGACTGCAAAATGCTCCTCAGCAACCACCATCAGAGGGCTTTGAAAAGACAAGTTTTGTTACTCACAGGTCCTGGAAGGTACATGGCTTGTCTGGGGCACACAGTCAGGTTGCACTGTGGGGCGGAGGGAGGTGGAGAGAGAAAGCTCTCTCTCTAGGGTTCTGCCTTTACTGGGGTTGAGGGTAGGGTCTAGAGTTTTTTTGGCTCAGTCTTTACTGGTGAATTTAAAATGTAAGTGTGGGAATTAAGGGACAGGAAGGGAAAGCAAGCCATCAAAGGGTCAGTTATCTAGGTCAACTGGTGTTTCCTGAAAAAGGGAAATTCATGCGTGGGGTGGCCTAGCTCTTTATCTAGTTGTGTTGCTGGCGATGTGCTTTTCTGTTTTGTTTTGTTTTTTGCGGTACGCAGGCCTCTCACTGCTGTGGCCTCTCCTGCCGCGGAGCACAGGCTCCGGACGCGCAGGGTCAGCGGCCACGGCTCATGGGCCCAGCCGCTCCACGGCACGTGGGATCCTCCCGGACCGGGGCACGAACCTGCGCCCCCCGCATCGGCAGGCGGACCCCCCAACCACTGCGCCACCAGGGAAGCCCGCGATGTGCTTTTCTGAGATGGGTGTCTTTGAAGTAGATGCCTCAACCATGGAAAGTTTAATGTCCGGCATTATATACATGTTACATTATATTCGAAAAGCTAATTGTCAGGTGCTTACACTACAATAAATGATTTTTTTAAGAAGTTCATTTTTGATGTTTTGTTCCTAATAAATCGAAACATTTATTTCTCTGGGTTGATCTTGTAACCCACAATTTTGCTAAATTCACTTATTCGTGCTCATAATTGTTTTGTAGATTCCTTAGGCTATTTTAGGCAAACATTCTAATCATCAGTGAATATAAATAATTTTTTCTTCCTTTTTAATATTTATTCCTTGTATTTTTTTATTGCTTTACTCGTGTTGATGAAAAATTAATCAGTCGATCTAAGAAAGAAATGGAAAATTTTATTCGAGCCAAATTGAGGATTCTAACCTGGGAACAGCCTCTCAGAAAGCTCCGAGAACTGTTTCACCTGCTAGAGGTCAAAGCACAGTTATATAGGTTTTTGAGATGGAGGACTGTACATTAAGTGACATAGATAGTTTACACAATCCAGATCTGTAAGTACAAAGTGGTGGGTCATTGTGGCCCTTTATAAGATCAAGAAGGAATGTTATCTTCCTTTTCTTTTTTTGTTTTTGCTGCTTCATGGGGCTTGTGGGATCTTAGTTCCCTGACCAGGGATGGAACCCGTGCCCCCTGCAATGGAAGTGCGGAGCCCTAACCACTGGACCGCCAGGGCATTCCCAGGAATGTTATCTTTAAGGAGTTGTCTTCATGCTGGGAGAATGCTGCTCTTTATGACTGAGCAGGTATTCCTGCTGATGGCTTAGGGTTAGGCCGATGCCTAATGCAGATACATGATATGCACAGTGAGGGGAGACAGGGGCCAAAGGGCACAGAAAAATTTTCATGTTTATAAATTTTTCTTGTCTTGCTATAAAATATGAATTTTATTTCACACTTGCCTTATTGTGCTGGCCAGGATTTCCTATAAAATGTTAAATAGATGTGGTGAAAGTGGATATATTTACCTTGTTTCTAATGAAAATTTTTAATATAATGTCCTTAAGTATGATTTTAGTGATGGGTTTTTGATAGATGGCTTTTTACAGATAGAAGATGTTCTCTTTTTGCTGAGATTAAAAAAATGATGATTGTTGAATTTTGTAAAATTACTTATTTATTGAAATAATCAATATGATTTTTCTTTTTTCTTCTGTTAAAATGGTGATTTACGTTGGTTTTCAAGTGTTAGTCCAATTTTGCATTACTGGGATAAATCCCACTTGGCCATAATGTATTTCCCTCTGTGTATATTGTTGGGTTTGATTTGCTAATATTTTGTTAAGGATTTTTGCATCTATTTTTACGAAGTATATTTGTCTGTAATTTTCCTTCCTTGTATTTGTGAGGTGTTTGTATAGAGTTATGTTTGCCTCATACAACAAATTGGCAAGTGTCCATGCCCTATTTTCTTAAGATTTTGTTTAATATTGGTGATGAAATGAAATTCATATTTTATGGCAATACAAGAAAAATTTAAACATAAAATGATTCTCTGCCCATTTGGGCCTTTTCCCTCCCCTTGAGTGTGTGTTGTGCATCTGCATTGACCAAACCTCTTTGGGAGACAACATTCCTTCTTAATCTTGTAAAGGGTCACGGTGACCCGCTACTCACTTTGTATTGTTCCATGCAGATCTGGATTGTGTAAATGGTCAGTATGTCACTTGACATATAACCTTTTGTCTCAAGAACTTATCTATAACTGTGCTTGAGCTCTAATGGGTGGAACAATTCTCAGAGCTTTCTGAAATACTATCTCCTGGCTTATAATCCTCAGGTTGGCTCCAAAAATATTTTCCCCTTCTTTTGTAGATCCACTATTGATTAATTTTTTTCTTGACATTGGTGTTATTTCTTCGTTACACATTTGATAGAATTCACCCATTAACCCATTTGGGACTGGAACTTTCTTGGTGGGAAGGTTTTTGTATAAAACTTAAAATCTCTCTATATATTCTTTAATTTTCTCTTGGGTCAGGATTGTTAGGTTATGCCTTTAAAGGAGTTGTCCATTTCATACAAGTTATCAGATGTATTGGCACAAAGTTGGTCACAGTCTACAGTTTATCTTTTTAACGTTGGTGTCATCTGGGGTGAGGTCCCTTTTTCATTTCTAATATTGATAGCTCTTTTTTTTTCTCTTGATAAATCTTGCTAGGAATTTATCAATTCTATGAATTTTTTCAGAGAACCAACTTGTGTCTTTGTTAACTTTTTCTGTTGTTCCCTCATTCAGTAATTTATGTTTATATCTTTAATATTTCCTTCTTTGACTTACCTTGCTAAACTTTGTTTGCTCAAACTTTGGTTTTAATTTTCTTTTCTTTTCTTTTTTTATTTATTATTATTTTTTTTCAGGTTGGAGGATTGATCCATATTTTTGGTTTGTATCACAATGTCCAAAGGGCATTTGCTGTATGGAAATTGAAATACAAGAAGATGAGAATTGGTGCCTGACTGAGGTCAGGAAGTTGTAAGACAAAGATGCTGCTATACAATAAAAGCTCTAAAGATGAGGTCACCTCCTTGGTACTTGTCCTTGAGAATGAAAATGATGGTGGATGAGGGTGACAGGTAACGGGGTCAGATGCTCATTCTGAGATGGGGGGGTCTGACTCCCTCTCTCCCAGTAGCACCTCACATCACAGCAGAAATAGAAGTCGAGACCAAGGAGTTACTAGGAGATGGGAGGGGACCTGACGCCACACAGGCCCCACCCCACAGGTGGAAACTAAGAGCGAAAGGAGAGGCTCCTGCAAGGAGCCAGGGCCGGGAGTGCGGCCCCTTCAGCCTGGCTGTCTCTACTCCAGGCTCTCTGGGCATCCTGGAAGAGCGGAACAAACGATATTCCCTGCCCTCAGACAAGTCAGTAGTCACTTCCCACCAAAGCCTCGCTGGGGCTGCTCTGGGAGCTTGAGGAACCCGTGGATGGTCCATTCCGTCGCATGTCATCTGTAGGCAAGCTGGGCCCTCCTGCAGCCTCCTTAGGAAGCCTGTGCTCCCACCCCGTGCGTCTGGGGAGCTGGACAGAGGGAGTTGAGAAGGGGTCAGACGCATCCTCTCAAAGTCTGCTCCCCTTGTGTCCACAGAACAGCCTCGCACTGAGTCCGAGTGGGAGAACAGCTTCACCCTGAAAATGTTTCTTTTTCAGTTTGTCAATCTGAACAGCTCCACGTTTTACATCGCGTTCTTCCTCGGAAGGTAAGAACCCATTCTCTCCACACCTCCCCCGACCAGGGACAGAGGTCACTGACCAGGGTGACAGAGAGGCCAGCCTTTAGGGTGACTTTTATAAAGTGTATAAAGAGGAGATCAGTCTCCTTTCCTTTCCCTTCCCATTCTGGGGAATGGTCTCCATCAAAGTCCCTTGTACCTTTTCTTGTTAAGGTGAGTAGAAGAAAATAGTTTGCACACGTGAAGTGTGAATGTAAAACTTGCAGGCTCCATCTGTACCTGAATCAGGCCTCTGGATCTCACACCTATAAGAGCAGGTGGCATGTCCCAGATCCCTGACCTCACAGAGGAGGGAAGGACATTCAGACAGGAAAGGGGGCTGACGTAGGATGCCGAAGGAGACTGGGTAGCTTCTGAATCCAGCAGTTCTGAGGATTTGGAACGTCCAGGAACGTCCATGTACCATGAACTTCATTACACCAGGAAGTGTGTCTGCTTCCAAGCTGCTTTAAATGATGACGACACACTAACGAGGTCTCTACTCCCCAACCCCTGATGATAACAGTTTATGTTGATGGCAATGGGCAAAAACTTGCATCACCTTTGTAAGGATAACCTTGAATTTGGCTGTGTTTGCTCAGTTCTGGTCAGTTAAGTTTTAAAGGGACATAAATCAGCAGCACTTCTATTTCTTCTTTAATTCTATACCTACAGGTTTCCAGGTCAGCTCAAGTGTCTCCATAGAGAATTCCAGGTTTCAGGGAAGACCACTCAGCCAGAACAATTAGCTGGAACTTGGTTCACTTCGAAAAGTCATCCCTTAGCTCCCTGTCAGAACCACTGCCAGTAATTTTTCTCTTCTTAGATTTATTTTTAGAAAATTTCTTCCAAGTGTTGATGTTTTCTATAAAACTGGTGGGTATGGAATTTGATTGTATCATGAATGCACCCCTCCTACCGTCCTGTTGTGGCTTCTTCTTTGTCTTTGGATGTAGAATATCTTTTTTCATAGGTTCCAATCTTTTTTGTCCATGGTTGTTCAGCAGTTAGTTAGTTGTGATTTTGGTGGCTTCATGAGAGGAGGTAAGCTCAAGTTCTTCTACTACACCATCTTGTCTCCAACCGGCATCAAACTTTTTTCTTCTAATTTGTAGCCTCCTCAGTACACCATCTTGGGGGTATGATGTCATTATGTCTTATTACTGGTGGTATTAACTTGGATCACTCAGTTAAGGTGATGTCTATCAGCTTTCTCCATAGTAAAGATATTTTTTCCTTTGTAATTACTTTGTTCAAACCACTTTCATGTATGTTTTGCATCTGATTCTCAAAACAACGCGGGTAGCGGGATATGCATTATTAGCCTCGCCTTACAGGTTTCCCTGGCTCCTCCATGGATGAGAATTTCACTCCTGTGTCCAGGGTCATTCAGTTCACAGGCCCCGTGTCCCTATGACAGCGTGCTTCAGTTATTCCTGGCTGCACATTCCCACCAGTCTCAACACTCGTCTGCTCAGCAGACGAGTCTTTAGCAGCACAGTGGGGAAGACATTCTCATTTTTCAGCCAGATCTTGTGAAGTGGACACCGTAGTACACTGCCGAGATCCCCGTTCAGCGAAGGACTGCTAGCCCCTGCCGTTGGGAGGGCTACGGCAGACAGCTTTTATCTCTCCTTTTCTTTTATTTTTTAATTTTAGCTTCTTAAGTTGGAAGTTTAGATCATGGATTTAATTTTTCTTCATTTCTAACATAAGCACTGAAAGCATCAATTTCTCTCTAAGCTCTGCTTTACCTGCATCACCCAAATTTTAATATATGTATCTTAGTCTGAGTGGGCTGTTACAACAAAAATACCGTAAACCGTGTGGCTTATAAACAACTAAACATTTATTTCTCACAGTCGTGGAGGCTGGAAGTCCAAGATCATGGTGCCCACTTCCTGTGTCTGGTGAGGGCTTCCTGGTCCACAGATGGCTGTCTTCTCGCTGTGTCCTCATGTGTAGAAGGCACAGGGAGCTCTCTCAGATCCCTTTTATAAGAGCATTGATCCCATTCATGAGGGCTCTACTCTCATGATCTTATCTCCTCTGAAACGCTCTGCTACTTAATACCATCACCTTGGGGTTAGGATTTCAACATATGAGTTTTGGGGTGATGCAGACATTCAGTCCATAGGAGTATATTTTCATTAACATTCAATTTGAAATTGAAAATAATATCTCTTTGGTTTCTTTCTTTCACTCATGGGTTATTTAGATTTATGCTGCTTAATTTCCGAATATTGGGACTTTTCCAGATTTCTTACTGCATTGATTTCTAATTTTATTTCACTATGGTCAGAGAACATACTCTAAGATTTCAATCTTTGCAACTTATTGTGACTTATTTTATGGGCCAGTCTATGGTCTTTCTTGGTTAACATTCCATATGATCTTAATAATAAGGTGTATTCTGCAGTTGTTTGGTGTATTATTGATACTTTGACTGTTAATTAAATCATGGGTGTGCTAGTGTTGTTTAGATCTTCTACATCATTACTGTGTGTGTGTTTTTGTTTGTCCAGTTGTTCTGTCAGTTGCTAAAGGGTAGGTGACATTTGATGTTACTTGGTGCTACTGTACATGACATTTTTAGATTGGAATTTCCAACTGTTGATTGTTACCATATTGGGCCTTCATCCAGAGACCTTAGAAATTCACTCATTAATTGTAATACTTTATTTGTAGATTATCTTGGATTATCTGCAAACACAATCATGCCATCTGTGAACAATGACAGTTTTACTTTTTCCTTTCAATCTTTACATTCTTTGTCTTTCTCTATCTTTCTTGAATTGGATAAGACTGCCTGTACACTGTTGAATAGAAATGGTGATAGAAGACATTCTTGTCCTGTGCCTGAATCCAGGAGGAAGGCATTCGCTGTTTTGTTATTAAATATTATCTGTGTGTCCTTTCACAAACTAAGGTATTTCTATTTCTAGGTTTGTAAGAGTTTATTGGGTGTTGAATTTTATGAAATGTTTTTTTCTGCACCTATGTAGATGCTCATGTTTTTTTCCCTCTAATCTGTAATGTGGAAATAACATTGATTTTTAAATATTAAACATTCTTTCATTCCTAGAATAACACTCAGTCATGATATGTAATAATTTTATATATCACCGGATTGTTTTTGCTGATGTCCATCCAGTTAAAGAAAGATGCACAACATAAGAGTTGTTGAGTTTAAGTTTTATGTAGGGTCTTGCTGAGCATTATAGCTCAGGAGGCAGCCTCTCAGTGGCTCTGAAGGAACTGCTCAGAAGAGGTAGAGGAGGGGCCAGTTTATGTATGATTTTTGGCCTGGGAATACATGCAGTCAAGCATACATTTTGGTAAAAGATTGCTGTTAATCACAAAGAACAGATATCCCAAGTTAATGATTTTAGTACTTTTCTATGTATGGGAAGATACAAGAATCCAGGTCATTGAAATTCTTCCTGAGCCATGCATCTAGGGGTCTGTGTATCCAAAGCACAGAGTGCCAAATCCTGAATTCCTCTCGGTGCACTGTCGTCCAACCGCAGTGGGTTACGACTTAACCCTTGTAGAACTGCGTGGTGAGCAACGCTCTCTGTCTTAGCCATTTTAACTTTTATTCTGCGTCTACTAGTATTTTATAGCAGGGTTATGCTGGCCTCATAGAACCAGTTAGGAAGTGTTTCAGTTTTCTTTATTTTCTGGAAGAATTTGTGTAACATTAGTATTATTTTCTCCTTATGTTTGGAAGCATTTACTAGTGAAGCCATCTGCTCCTGGCGTATTCTTTGTAAGAAGATTTTAAATTATGAAATTAATTCCTTTCGAAAATCTAGAACTATGCAGATTTTCTAAATATTCTCGTTTAGTTTTGGTAAGTTGTTCTTCAAGGAATTTGTCTAATGTATCTAATTTGTTAAATTTTTTGGACAAACTTTCATAATATTAGTATATTATCTTTAAAAAAATCTACAGCATCTGTACTGACTTCCTTTTTCATTTCGTATATTGGTAATTTGTGTTCCTGCTCTTTTTTTTATTATGGTAAGATACGCATGAAACTTACCTTAACCATTTATAAGTGTACAGTTCAGTGGTATTAAATAGCTCACACTGCTGTGCAACGATCGCCAGCATCCATCCCCGTTAATTCTCATCGTCCTGTGAAACTGAAACCCTACACCCATTCACATCGTCTCCCTATTTTCTGCTCTCCCAGGTCCTGGCACCCGCCACCCTACTTTCTCTAGGATTTTGACCACCTTCTCCTACCTTTCCGGCTCCAGCCACCACCTGCCCACTCCCATTAGACCACCATATAGCAGTGGCCAATAACGTTATTGTTTTTCTTTAAATCCCAAACTTCCTCTCGTAAGTTTATAAATAAAAAATCACTCTGCTTCCATTTGTCAACTGGAAAGAAGGACACAGGGTTTACACTTCATAGTGCGGTTGGGAAGGTTAACTGAATTATTACAAGAAAAGCACGAGAAAGCAGGTCCTGCTCCGGAAATCAGCCGCTTCTGTCATTCATAGCGGGTTTCTGACCCCCAGACCAGGATGGCTCCCGCTCCCCTCCGCCTGCGCCGCCGCCCCGCCCCCTCCCCGGGCTGCCCCCAGCGCCCGGGGACGCGAGCCCGAGCCCGCACGCTTGGAGCGGAGCGCCCGAGCTCGCGCAACGGCCGAAGGCGGGATCCGCGAGGCGCGCCTGCGCGGGGCACTCGACCCAGGACCGGGATGCCCCCGAGCGCACTGCGCCTGCGCGGTCCAGGGCGTTGGCTCCCCTCTCCGGACAGCGGGGCGTGTACGGCGGCGCATGCGCGCAAAGCCGGCTCCAGGGCGGGGCTTTCTACGCGGGCAGCCTGCGCACATTACGCCTGCGCGGGCCGAGGGCGGCGGCTCGGGTTCTTGGTGGGTGCTGGCTGCCCCTCCGTGTCGGAGGTGTGGACGCCAACCTCAGCGGAGAAGCGCGGCTGAGGTAGGTTTCCCGTGGGCAGCTCGGGCGGCTGGACCGCGCGTGGGGCAGGACATGCCAGGTGAGGGGGTCCTCGCCCGATGTGTGCGTCAGCGAGCGGTCCGAGGCCGCCGCCCCCTATCTAGATTTCTCCGCGCCTTCCCGCCTCTGTGCTGACCTCGAGCTTGGTGCCCCGCCCCCGCCTGGGCCACGCCGTCCCTCCGAGCACGCCTACGGCGCCACACCCATCGCCCCGCAGCCCCGCTACCTCCCCAACCACGCCCACAGTGGCCCGCCCCTCCCGGAGCCGCGCCCCAGTGCCACGCCCACATCCCGTCTGCCTTTGGCTTCCGGGCCACTCTCCCACCCTCTCAGAGAGCAGGTCACATTCCCTTCCCTCACTACCCATTCTGCTCTCGCGTCACGCCCTGCCCCTCCCTTCATCCTCTCTTCCCCTGTTTCTCTCCCTGCCCCGTTGGCCACCTGCCCTTCAGGATCGTTGGCCCTCTCCCCCAACCCTGCCCCGCCCCTCAACCGAGCTCCTCCCCATCCAGGGCCCGCCCCATTATCCCGCCCCGCCCACCCTGGCCCCATCCGTCAACCCGGCCCCGCCCTCCCACCGGCCCAGCCCCAATGCAGTGTTTCCAGTGAAAATGCAATGCATGTGTATTAGTATTTATAATTACAAACGTCACCCAAAGAAGTATTAGGTCTTGACTGATAAAGTGAAGCCCTCATTTTAAACAAAGAATTTCTGTATAATTAAAAAAAACACACATCCATCTCAGAGCGTAGTATGGGTTACACTGTCACTGGAAAAATAAGGTTGAGAATGAGAAGAAAAGCCTCTGGGAGATGCAGACCTTGGTTCCTGTTAGTGGAAACACTTTAAAGCCCCAGATAGGAAATTCTAATTGGAGTTAAAGTTGTCAGGGTTCCAAGGAAGGAATTGACATCAATTTATTGTTTTAATTCAACCCAGTGATCTAACAGAAACTAACAGTCTTTGGCCAATGAACAATTAACACCTTGCAGGCTAGTGATGAAAATATACACTGTTTGGAGTTCATAAATTTTAAATGCTTTCAATTGATTTTGTAAGAATTATGTTTATAAATTTCATTTCTGTTCATTCTTTACATTCTTTACATTTATTTCCATTTGGTAGAGGACGTTTTTCGTGGACCTTAGAAGTTATGTGGACTTAATTATTATGCAACATAACAAGCATTTTCTCATTCTATCTCTTTTTAAAATAGAAATGGAGGAGAAAATGAAACATTAAAGCAGCAGCTATGTGCAGATCCCAAAGGAATTATGGCAACACCAGGTGACTGCCCCGGAAGTGAGTTGCAGGTAATTTCGGTTCTGCTGTGTGAGAACTTGTATTTAAAGACCAGGACCATTACAGAGACTGGAGCTCAGCCCAGAGTGATGGCATTTTCCTTGGACCTTGGAGAGTGGCCACTAACCAGGGGATGCTTAAATAAAGGAAATGCACAGTGTGTAAAGGTCACACATGACGTTCTGAAATGGGCACTGTAAACACTTCCCAGGAATCTAGGGTTCCATTTTTGGCCCTTGAGCTGGTGAAGAAAGCACATTTTTTTTTAGTTATTTAAAAACATCCCAGACATAATATGTTAGAGACAGGTTGGACATTAGAAAAGATTTATATATTCATACTGTTTATCTGCCTGGGACACACATATAATTTCATTCAAGTTAACAGTAAAAAAAAAAGTCACCTTAAATTTAAAGGAATGTCAATTATGTAAAATTAAGAACCAGAATACTCTAATAAATAATGTTTTTTAAAAAACATTTTCATGTCTGTGATGTCAATTTTAACATTTTTTTTCTCTTTATGTTCTAATTATCATTCTAAATTCATTTGGGTTTTTATATATAGAAATTTTATTTATAGTTGGATCATTTCATTAATCTGTTTCTTAAAATTATGAAAATATTCTTAAAATTTGATTCTTAAAATATGATTAAAATTAATCATAAAATGTTTTAATTTCATGGATCTCTTAATTTTCTTTTGAGAAATTAAAAAACTACTGGAACATTTACAGAATAGCATTGCAGACATCAAGTATCAATACATATTACACAGAAGTGGAAACTTGCTAACATTTTGTCATATTTACTTCAGAATATAAGTATATATATGAATAAAAAAACATAAATAAAGTTTGTTCCCCAACCCCAGTCCCATTCTTCTTCCTCTGTCTCAAGTGCAAACACTACTATGAATTATGAATTGATATTTGTGCTTCTGCACCATCTTTTATACTTTTATACCTTAAGTAGGCATCTTTGAGCAGCATATGATATTGTTTGTGTGTGCTTTTTAGAATTTACCTAAGTGGTGTCATAGTCTGTGTGTCCTCTGCAGCCTGCCTTTTCCACCTACGTTACTTTTGAGGGATTTGTCTTTAATGTATGGGTACAGCTGGTTTAGTCCTGAAGGATGGTCCCTCTAGTGTGTTCCTTATATGAAATGTATCATATTCACAGGTAGGTATGTAGGTCTGTTCAGTCTTACTGTTGTACGTTAGGTATATACCACATTTTATCTCTTTCCCTTTTGTTGGACACTTACATTGCTTCCAGTTTTTCTTTATTTCAAACAGTGCTGCAGTGAACATCCTTCAGTGTGTCTCTTTGTGCACATGTGCTCCAGGGTATTTACCCAATAATGGCATTGTAGGATGGAAGGGATTGCATATTTTCAGTTTTACTAGATAATGAGCAATTGTTCTCCCAGGTGGTTTACCAGTTCACAGGTCTGCCAGGAGCCCAAAGTGCTTGCTAACACTTGAGAACATCAGGCTTTTTAATTTTGGTCAGTCTGTGGGTTAGAAATGGTATCTTGTGATTTTAGTTTTCCTGGTTATTTATGAGTCATGGTAGTATTTCAATAACATTTGTGTTCATCCTGGTAATAGCATTCTTCATCACAGAAGAGACGCCTGATAGTCACAGTTTGCGTTTTATCTTTTTAGGATTTTATCAATTTTATGTTTTCAAAGAAACCTTTGTTAACTTTCTCTTTGTCCATCTGTGTTCTATTTCATTGATTTCTGCTTTTATTTCCTTTATTCTATTCTATTTGGGTTTAATTTTCTCTTTTCATAGCATCCTGAGATGGAAGCTTGGATCACTGATTTTAAACCTTTCTTTTCATATATATTGTGTGTGTGTGTGTGTGTGTGTGTGTATATATATCTTTAAAGCTGTAACTTTTCCTCTATTCACTGCTTTAGCTGCACCTCACACATTTAAATGCATTGTATTTTCATTATTGTTCACTTAAAATACTTTCTAATATATGACAATGGAAATTAGAAAATTTCCGGGCTCTTCAGAAGTGTGTTGCTTAATTTCCAAACTTGGGAAATTTTATATTTTTGTTATTTAATTTTGGCTTGATTATGTTTGGTCAGAAAATATAACATTTCAATCTTTGGAAATTTATTCAGGCCTGCTTTATGGTCTCATCGTAAGGGTTATTTGGTGGATGTTCCATGGGCACTTGCAGAGACTAAGTTATTCTGCAGTTGTTGGGTGTAGTGTTCAATGTCTTCACTGTCAAATGGGTTATTAGTATTGCTCAAATCTATATCCTGTTTGATATTTTGTCCATTTGTTCTATCAATTACTGAGAGAGATGCGTTTCAAAAATCTCCACAGTGATTGTGGATTTGTCTATTTTTTTGTTATTTCCTTTTGGATCTATCACTTCTTGCTTCATATATTTTGAATCTCTGTTATTTGGTGCATCTGTTTAGGTTAGTTTTTGTTTTCTAGATTGGTTGACCCTTTTATTTTTATGAAGTCTCTCTTTTTACCTATTAATACTTCTTGCCTTGCATCTACTTTGTCTTAGTGTTTGCATGGCACACGGACACATATATACCTATATTTTCAGCCAAACTAACTCCGTATATTTAAAGTGTTCCTCTTGTAAAGAGCTTATAGTTATGTCTTTTATTTTCCTGTCGGATAATATTTGCCATTTAATTGGAGTATTCAGTCCATTAACATGTAACATAAGTCTAACATGAGCCTAACATCTTGCTGTTTGTTTTCTGTCACAATTCTTCCTTTTTACCTTTCTCCATTCTTGCCTTCTTTTAGATTAATAAAATATTTTCTATAATTCACGTTATCTCCTCTGTTGACTTTTTAGCTGTACTGTTTTGGGCTGGCCAAAAAGTTTGTTTGGGTTTTTCTGAAGATGTTATGGAAAAACCTGAACAAACTTTTTGGCCACCCCAATATTATTCTAATGGTCACCCAAGAAATTATGATATGCATCCTTAACCTATTCTAGTCTTTTTTTTTGACCGCTTCACAAGAATCCTCTAAATTAGTTCCATTTACCAGCCGCTATTTTTGTGCTATTGTTGTAACATATTTTACTTCTATATATGCTATAAACCCCACAAAAAATTATTATTGTTTCTCTATACTGTCAAAAGTCTTTTTTATAAAGTATAAGTAATAGTGTTTCCCTACATGTTTACCTTTTCTGGAGTCTTTACACCTATTCCTCTGGCAAAAATTAAAGACGGTTACTCCATGCACTGCTGGTGAAGTGTGAAGTGCCACATCCTTTATGGAAAGAATCTGACAAATGTTTGAGTGAAAACTATGTTTACGTTTCAGCCCTGTCAGTCTATCCCATAGAGAGAAAGTGTCATCGTGTCAGGATAAATGTGCACAGACGCTTGTGGTGGTAGAAAACTGGACATCCAGAGCAAGTCCATCAGTCGAAGATGACTTAAGCCTCAGGCAGAATCCCCGCTGCGAAATGTTATGTAGCCATATGTTATGTATGTACATGTGTACATACATAACATATATACGTATGTTATGTAGAGTTCTGCAGGTGGGGAGTTTGCCACAAGTTATTGTGTGAGTGAAAAAAGAAAAATTTTTTAAAACTGGTATCTTTTACAAAAAGTGATGTCAAAAGGAAAAATAAGTTGTGTGCGTGCACGTGTGACACGAGCATGGGAGGTGTGGGGACCCTCCTCCCTCTCCATGCACTCCATGTAGACCAGGCGACCGTGAGGGTTGTGGGTGTGGGGGGCCGGTGACACACAGCGCGGATGGAGCCGGACAGGACGAGGGAGGGAGAGCAGAAATGAATCACTTTACTGTGATAGGAAAATGTGCAAAGGATACAAACAGGTGATTATTAAAATAAAAAGATGACCAGTGTATAGGTAAAATCATGTTTGATCACTAATAATCAAAGGAAGGCAAATGGAGGTAACCAAGAGGTAATTTCTCGCCCTCAGACTGGCAGAGGCTGCAGTGATGAACATCCACTGTTGATCAGGCGCAGGGAACTCACGAGGCTCTGTCCTCGCATGCAGGAGCTCAAGTGGCCGCCCCGTGGAAGGCATCGGGTGGTGGTGTTAAAGCCGTAAAAGATGTTGACCCTCAGTGTCATATTCAGGAATTTATCCTAAGAAAACTATCAGGGACAGACCGATTCATATTGAAGTTCACCTTAACATAATTTATACTAGTCAAAACTGAAAACAGTTTAAATGTTTATAGGAGATTTGATAAATAAGTTACAGTAATTCATGGAATGGAATACTATGAGATACTGAAAATGTGCTTAGAAGTGTATTTAATAATGGGAAAAATGTTCAGAATTTAATAAGTGCAAAATATGTCATGAGGCAGAATTTTATGATCCCGGTAAACACCATGTAAGGAGGTATTGCGTGTGCACGTGAAGAAAGCCTGAAGCACTGTAACGGTGGCGTGTTACCGTCATTGAGCTCTGACCAGTGAGCAAGCTCACACTTAGTTTTACTTTTCCTCTTTGTGCTCTTTTCTTCCACATGTTTTCTAAAATGAACATGAATGGTGGTTATGTTTAGGAAAATCTGTTAAACATATGTCCGGGCAGGGTTGCTGCAGTGAACTGGATCGCGAGCTGGGGCCCTGCCGCCTCTGGGGTGGCCTCCAGGGAGACCCGTTTGGACGTAACGGGAGGCGGGCTGCGTGCAGCCGAGACCCAGGGCGCCCCCTCCGAGTCCTGAGCAGCAGTGCGCCCCGAGGGCTGCGCCCTGCCCCCTGTGGGCCCTCAGTACGGCCGCCCAGCTCTGCCCTCGGGTCTGACGCCCAGACAGGGCTGCTTTCACCTGGGCCGGTCGCCACCTTCAGAGCGTTGCTGCTGATGGGGTCAGTCACCAAGTGGTCACTCGCGGTGCCTCCTTCTTGTTCTTTCTCTGACGTTCGCTTAAGGATGCGAGTCATTCTGTACTAGAGACTAAAGTCAAGGTGGAGGGAGGGTGAGATCCTTTCATTCTGCTGGTGGAGACGACCCCAAGTGTTTGTAGGATGAAAACGTGGTCACGTGAATCTTGGTTTGAAACCATCCTAATAACCTGGAGCCAAGAGAGACAGACAGAGACAGAGACAGAGAGGCAGAGGTGGAGAGAGACAGAAACAGAGATGGAGAGACACAGAGATGGAAACAGAGAGTCAGAGACAGACAGACAGAGACAGAGAGACGGAGAGGGACAGAGGCGGAGAAAGACAGAAACAGAGGTGGAGATGGAGATACAGAGAGGCAGAGACAGAGAGACAGATGGAGAGGGACAGAGATGGAGAGAGAGACGGAGACAGAGATGGAGAGGGACGGAGACAGAGGCGGAGACGGAGATGGAAATGGAGACAGAGAGAGAGGCAGAGACAGCAGAGACAGAGAGACAGATGGAGAGGGACAGAGACAAACAGACGGAGACAGAGAGACAGATGGAGAGGACAGAGGCAGAGAGAGAGACAGAAACAGAGATGGAGACAGAGAGACAGGGAGGCAGAGACAGAGGCGGAGTGAGACAGATGGAGAGACAGGCAGAGAGAAGGGCGGAGAGGACGGGCAGCCCCACAGTCACCTCCCTTTCTCCCTTGCTTTGAACAGGAGGGAGAGGACCCCGCCGTGCAGGGCGAGGAGGGGAACCTCCAGGGTAGTGTGCACCCCGAGGAGTTCGTGGCCATCGCAGACTATTCTGCCACTGATGAGACGCAGGTAGCCATGTGGGTTATGCTTTGTGGATTCAGCATGTTCAGGGACAGGATTAGATGTAAAATTTGCAGAAGTCATAGCAGATTTAAATAAAGAAGTATTCAGATACTTCACTGCCACAGGAGACCTGTGGGTGACCCTCCCAGCCTAAAAAATTCAGGTCCCAAGCCTGATGTGAAGGATTCCCGGGTGAGGAACAGGGGGTGGAGGTACCTGCTTCAGTTTCTGCTTTGAAACTCTTACTTAGAACCTATTCTAATTAATGAAAAATGGGGTGTAAAATAAAAATATTTACTTGAATGTAGCATTCTTTACTTTGTAATAGGAATTTCTTAGCATAAGCCTCCAGTAACCGAATCAGCTACCACCTAGCTGAGTTACGGTGAAGGGGCTGTTAGAAATTTTGTTCTAAGAAATTTACACTGTTTGAAAACGTTTAATCTTTTTTTTTAAAAAAAATCAATTAAGGTGTGCTTTTGTTTCGTGTAGATATTCCACAAAAATCTTAAAATCCTGGTATCATTTTCATATCTTGTCAGTTGATGCATTTACCCATTGACTCCTTTTCGAAATTGCTGTGACTTGGGCCCCAGTGATGGGGGATTTATCACGGAAATACGAACTACAGGTTTTTCTTTAATTTTCATTTCTCTGTATGTTTTTATAGCTCAGCTTTTCGAGAGGAGAAAAAATTCTCATCCTGAGACAAACCACTGCCGACTGGTGGTGGGGTGAGCGTGCCGGCTGCTGCGGGTACATCCCCGCGAACCACCTGGGGAAGCGCCTGGAGGACTGGGGCCCCGAGGACTCGTGGCAGGACGAGGAGTACTTCGGCAGCTATGGGACCCTGGTACCGACTCCCCTGCCCGCCCAGCCGCTGGCGCTCGCTGCTCGCGAGTTTTAGGTTCTAAGTTTACAAATAATCTCTGGGCTTCTACTCATCATTCAGAGCAGGGCCCACAGATGTTTTCTTCACCTTAGCTGCTCAGCCCTGGCATCCACATGCTGAAGCAGCTGTACAGAACTTCAAGTGAGCAGGGCTGCTGCGTTCCAATAAAACTTTATCCATAGACACTGAAATTTTACTTCCATATGATTTTCATGTGTCATATTCTTCTTTTGGTTTTTAAAAACCGTTTAAAAATGTAAAAGCCATTCTTAGCTTGTAGGCCATATAAAAGCAGGTGGTGGGCTGGACTGGCCCACGGGCTGTAATGTGCAGACCACTGGTTTAGAGATATTGTTTGAGCAGTGGAGTATTTCTCAGTATTTAAAAAAATAATAACTTTTACATTAAAAATGAAATACAGGGCTTCCCTGGTGGCGCAGTGGTTGAGAGTCCGCCTGCCGATGCAGGGGACACGGGTTCGTGCCCCGGTCCGGGAAGATCCCACATGCCGCGGAGCGGCTGGGCCCGTGAGCCATGGCCGCTGAGCCTGTGCGTCCGGAGCCTGTGCTCCACAACGGGAGAGGCCTGCGTCCCGCAAAACAAAAAAAAAAAACAAAAAAACAAAAAAACAACAACAACAAAAAAAAAGAAATACAAAAAAATTATATAAATCAACAGTAATACCTATAAATAACTAACTTATTAGTTTGTTTTTTTTCCAATGTGAATAAAGACCCAAGGTCCTGTGGTCCAGACTACCCTGTTTATAATTTAAACTAAATAAAACTAAATGCATGATGAACGTTGCAAATACAATGTTGAGTGAAAGAAGCAAGACATCAAAGAATACCTTATGTTTGATTCAATTATATAAGTTATAAGGCAGCGTTAAAAGGTGTTGCCTATGAATGTATATATAAGTGGTGGAGCTCTAGAGATCAGGGACCTGATTCCCCTGAGAATCTGGATGGGGGTTACTGGTAAGGGGGGCTTCTATGTTTGCCAAGGCCGGGTGAGATGCTCCGGGGTGCTGGTAGGGTTCTGGTGTGGGTACAAGAGTGTTTGGAATGTAACTATGTTAAGTAAACTCTAAAGTACTTTTTAGTGTACTTTTTTGTAGGTATGTCATATTTGACAATTAAACATGTTAAAGGAGATGAAAACCCCCTGATGTGTGTACATATTTAGAGATGGCAACCATCTACTAAGAAAGACATAGTGATAATCTGAAGTCTGTCTCCTCACTCTGCTCCTTGAGATTTTTTTCAGCAACAGTGCTTATGCTTCTTCCAAATCTAAGCTGCATCTGTTTTATTCTTTTAAATTTATAGAAGAGGAATAGTTTCACACACAGTTTTTCACCTTGCTCTTCTCACGCAGCTGTACTGTTTTGAAGGTCTGTTCTTTACAGCAGCTGCGGAGTATTGTGTTGATTTGAAAAGGATCATGTTTAGTTTCCGTCACAGCAGGCAATGCTGTAATGGATGTCCTCCTACATAAATCCTGCTAAACCTTTGCTGGAATTTTCACTGGGTAAATTTGAAGGGTGTATGTATGTGTTTTTTACTTGGGTGGATCTTGCCAAGCTGCCCGCCAGAAAGATACCAACAGCATAGAAGGTGTATTTCACCACCACAAGTCTTCAGAGTGAAAAAAGATTTCCAGTCTTAAAGGTGAAATATGTATCTCGGTTTTGATTTCCATTTTTTAAAGTGAGATTGATCTTCTTTCATATCTTATTGGCCTTTTGTATTTCTTATTTTTTGATAAACTTTCATATAATTTGCCCATTTTTCGTTTGATTTCGGTCAATTTATATGTTAAATAGGCAGTTTAGCTTGTATTTGTATGTATCACACTGACCATTTGCTGCTGTTTTTCCCCCATGGAACTTTTTATCTTTATATGGTCTAATTTGTCCTTCTTTTCTTTGTAGCTTCTGCGTTTGTGTCCTATTTTCAAGGCCTTCACTCCGAGATTATAAATATCCATGCTTTCTTTTAGAACTTTTGTGATTGCATTTTTTTTAACAATGAAATATTTAAATCAATCCAGAATTTACTTGTTAAGAATAAGGTAAAATTCCGACTTAATTTCCCCACAAATATCCAGCTGTTCCAGCTTTTGGTTACTCTTCCTTTTCTGCATAATGTGAAACGCTCATTTATCATATGTCAAATTGTTAGGGCCTGTTTTGGGAATCTCTGTTCTGTGTCATTGATCTGGTTATTTCTTCTGCAGGTCCAGATGCTTTTTAATGATTGGAAGAGCTAGGCCTCTAGTATTTCTCCTAATTTTTAGCATTTTCATGGCCTCGTCTGTTTATTTTTTTGAAACTGTTGCCAGTGCATTTTGGCTCCCTGTGCACCGATGCCGAATAGAGAGGCTTTGTATTTTCTTTGCCAGGCAAAGGGAAGACCCAGCAGGCTAGCGCCTCAAGAACTGTGCCCCCCTGTTCTGGGGAATTACAGGGGGTATTATAGGTGGAACTCACAGTCCAGGATAAGTGATAGGATCAAAGTGGTGAAGGTCTTGCATTCTTCTTCTTCTTGCAGTATTTTAAAACAGTCACTGCTGGCGTCAGGCAGCCTGGTAATTGGGTCTGTTCATCTCTGGGTTATCGGCCTGCGACCTTCTTTCTGAAATGTAAACAGATACAAGGGGTGATTTGCTACAAGTGAATGCATGGAGAGTAAATGCCAGGTGCAGGGTATGATTCATGTGGAATCAGAGTAATTAGCTTTGTTTAGCTTTGTGAAAGACAAGTCTAGCTACCAGTGTTTGTCAGTAGTAACAGCTAAAGAATAACCAAGATGGCGTAACTCTTTCAGGCCTGTTTATGCTGTTTCCCCAGCCTGTTCATTGTTGCTTGTTGTTCTTGTTTATCAGAAAAGTCTCATTTCTATTTTTGCGCAACAAAACTAGTTTTATTATCGTTGTGTTGTGCTCCTGCTCCACCCCGTACAGTTGTCCTGCATTCTAATGTGTTACATGGAAAACGTGCATTAATTTAGGGAGAAGTGACATCTTTGTGATGACTTTTCTCATTTCTTAAGCCTTGTGTTATGTGTCAGAGTTTTAAGGTTTTTTTTGTGTGTGTGTGTGATACGCGAGCCTCTCACTGTTGTGGCCTCTCCCGTTGCGGAGCACAGGCTCCGGACGTGCAGGCTCAGCGGCCATGGCTCACGGGCCCAGCCGCTCCGCGGCATGTGGGATCTTCCCAGACCGGGGCACGAACCCGTGTCCCCTGCATCGGCAGGCGGACTCTCAACCACTACGCCACCAGGGAAGCCCTAAGGTTTTGATCATACAGGGTTGTGTACCTTTCTAGGTAAATCTGTTCCTAGATATTTTTGTGTATTATTGTGTATGGCTGGGTGAAGTGTTCTATCAGTTGGATTAAGTTGGCTGAAAGTGTTGTTCACGTCTCTGTCTTTTCTGATTTTCTGCTTCTGTCAGTTGCTGAGAGAAGGGTGTTGAAGTCTCTGACTATAACTGGGAATTTGTTTCTGTTGCAGTTTTACTGGCTTTTGCTTTGTGTATTTCGAAGCTCTGTTGTGAGGTACAAGAATATTTAGAATTGTCATGTCCTCTCGCTGAAGTGATCCCTGTCTTGTGACGACCTGATGCTCTTCGCTCTGAAGTGTATCGTGTCCGAGGCGAATGCAGCCATGCCGGCCTCATCCCCTGGGGCCTCCGCATCCTGCTTCTGACTCGGCGTCAGGTGGCCCCACAGGCAGGACAGCAGGGTCTCGACTCCGTCCAGCCCGGTGGCCTCCCTTTGTCCGTCTCCTAGGAGGCACGGGGCCCGCGAGGCCCATGCAGGCCTCCTGTTGGCGCTGACCTGGTCTGGGGGGCCGGGCCGCCTGTCCCTCGGTGCGTGGTGCCGCTTGAGCTGGGTCTCCATGGCGTTGGGCGTGGGGATGGGTGCTGGGGACGCCGCCTCGCTGGCAGCCGGGGCTCCAGCAGCCTCTGTGGCCCCAGACTGTCTGGAGGAGCCTTGCTCCGCCTCCCTGGGGACCGGCCGATTCCCGTGGAGCGTGTCCTCAGGTTGGGGGTCCCGCCCGCAGTGTGGCTGGGGACCTGCGCACAGGCCCGAGCGCCAGCGGGGTCGCTCCTCCCTCCAGCGCTGAGGCTCCTGCTGTCCCCAGGCAGCGAGGGGGGTCATGTGAGGGGCCTTGCGGGGCCCCGCGCGGAGAGGACGTGTTGGGGGCGGCGTGCGCCTCCCGCAGCCTCTCCCAGTCTTGGCCGTTCGCTCTGGGCGGATCGTGGCCACGTTGCGTCTGGACGGGAACGTGGCCGCTCCTCCGCCGCCGTCTCCGTGGTCCACACCTGCCCCTCCGCTCGCCTGGCTGTTGGGGCGGCGCAGCGCGCTGAGCGGGGAGGGTTCCGGAAACTTCCCTGTCATTCCTTCACTGTCTGCTCTGACTTGTGTCTGCTGCATATTTTGGCCTTTGACTCTTTAAACGCCGTCACTGGTAGTTCAGGTGTGGGGTGGCGGGGCCGAGTGGGTAGGTCAGGCTGTAACCCTCCGCCTTCAGCCAGAGCTCGGCACAGCTCCAGCCGCAGGCAGTGATCCTCCCTTCCTGTGTGTTTCCCCTAGAAACTTCACTTGGAGATGTTGGCAGACCAGCCACGAACGACCAAGTACCACAGCGTTATCCTGCAGAATAAAGAATCCCTGAAAGATAAAGTGATTCTGGATGTCGGCTGTGGGACTGGCATCATCAGCCTCTTCTGTGCACATTATGCTCAGCCTAGAGCCGTGAGTGGGAGGCAGCAGCTCTTTCACGACTTCGAAGCCGGGTCTTGGTGAAGCGCCACCACGTGGGCGAAACCGGCGGCGCGTTCTTGCAGGCTGAGCCCGCCAGAGGCTGCGACGTGGGTTTAATGAGTCGCAGACAGCACAGGGTGCATAGGACAGAATAGAAAATATCCCAGTGAGTTGCAGCTGGTGGGCTGTGTTTTTGAAACTTATTTCAGTCATGCAAGGAGACACGTGCGTCCACGTGTCTGGGCTGGGCTGCTTGTGTAGACCACCGTCCCGTGTCCTCCCCCACCGAAAGTGACCCTTGGCAGGGACAGGATGGACCACTCTCTGGGACTCCTGCTGGGCTCCTGTCCTCCTCCTGTTAAAGCCCGTCTGGGCCAGGGAGAGGTGCCGCCTCTCGACGGCCCCAGCACAGGTGGATGAGGTTCCTAGCTTACAGGTGCGACTGCAGGGCAGTGACCGCCCAAGTCCAGACCCTGCCAGAACCAGGACGTAGCATTCAGGACCTCCTGAGGATCTGGATTTGTAATTAGCCGCTGCTACCCTAAAAGTCTGACTGTTCAGTTGAGTGCCAAGAACCTCCTGTGTTGGTTACCGACTGTGTCGCTGCGTGTGTTGGAACCTGGGGCTCTGGGGTGGGCGGCCCACGTGGGTGCAGAGGCTTCTGTCCACCTGCAGCCCCGTGTCTGCGTTTAGGCAGAAAGTGGAGTTACGAGTAGAGGCAGGTCCTCCCAGGGCTCCGTCAGGTGGAGGCGGCACAGCGTGGCCGTCCGCCGTCCACCGCTGCTGTCCAGCACGCTGCCTGCCTTCTGTTGCTGGCTCTGACTCAGCCGAGGAGACTCAAGCTTGGGGGAGTGGACAGCGGGCCGCGGTCTGGGGTCGGGGCGTGCATGGATGGTGCTTCTGTCACGTGCAGGTGTACGCGGTGGAGGCCAGTGAGATGGCCCAGCACACGGGGCAGCTGGTCATGCAGAACGGCTTCGCTGACATCATCACCGTGTTCCAGCAGAAGGTGGAGGACGTGCTGCTGCCGGAGAAGGTGGACGTGCTGGTGTCCGAGTGGATGGGGACCTGCCTGCTGGTAAGGGGCAGCGGGCACTGCTGGGGCGGCTGCTCTGGGCTCTGGAATCTTCATAAATCATGATTCATTTTGACTTTTTTCCTGAGGTGATGTGTAATTTTGATTTCTTGTGTGAACATTGGCTCAATGTCTTGAATATTGAACTGATTAAAAAAATGCTTTTATGAGGAATCTAAATCAAAGTTAATGTGACTTTCTCGTGAATGATTTACATAAACTCTGTTCTCTTTGGGAACCTGCGAATATCCAGTGCTTGATGTGTGGCTTTTTTTTTTTTTTTTTTTTTTTTTTGCATTACGCGGGCCTCTCACTGTTGTGGCCTCTCCCGTTGCGGAGCACGGGCTCCGGACGCGCAGGCTCAGCGGCCATGGCTCACGGGCCTAGCCGCTCCGCGGCATGTGAGATCTTCCCGGCCCGGGGCACGAACCCGTGTCCCCCGCATCGGCAGGCGGACTCGCAACCACTGCGCCACCAGGGAAGCCCCGATGTGTGGCTTTTTAATGCCAGCAGAATCTTTGTCTGCAGCGCCTGATTTGCATCCATGACCAGCCCGAGGCCCAGGCTCTCCCACATTCTCTCCCCAGTCTCACGTGGGTCAGGGTGGAGAGTTTTCTGATTCTACCCACCCACCCTGCTTATGAACTCACTGTGCTCCAAGGGTAAGTGAGAGGTGGGTGGAAGCCGGGCCTGCGGGTCTCCTCAGACCCTCAGCCCAGCCCCCTTTCTGGCTCAGCAGTCTGAAGTTTAGTCTCTGTCAAAACCCAGAAAAATGACAGCTGGGGGAAGGGGAGGGGAGCGCCACCAGGGTTTCCAGCAAGAAATCCATTTAAATAGTGAGTGAGTAACTTATGTGAATAATAAGAGTGCTGGCCTAGCTTCTTACAGGTCGCAAAGGTTGAGGAAAGTGATAGTAAGTGACATTGGGCCTTTAGCCTTGTTGAAATTGTGTTGTCTGGAGGTAGAGTGTAAATAGACTCAGCATCCATGATATAATTTTGTTGTTAATAACAGCTGTGGATTCACAAGATGCTGCACGGGAAAAAGGGACTTGCTACCCCTTTAATCCATGAGGCGGGCGTTGGCCTTTGCCCCCAGCACGCTAGCGTTCTTTCCGTAAATGTTACTGAGCACCTTGGGGTGGTGGGGACACGGAGAGCCGGGCTGTGGTGATGTGTCCTTTGGCGCAGTGCGGGTCGGGGAAGCCTGGCTGCCTGGGGTCCTGCTCTGCCCCTGGGAGGGGTTATGTGGAGACAGAGAGGAGGGGTGGGGGGAGGGGAGGGGGAGGAGGGAGGAGGGGTGGGGGGAGGGGAGGAGGGAGGAGGGGAGGGGTGCGGGGGGTGGAGAGGGGGCGGGGCGCAGAAACCTGGGATTCGGTGTCCTTGTCCCTATGTGCCCGAAGCCCAGTGGTGTGGGCCGGGGGCGGGACTCCATGGGTCCAGCGGGGGAGGCTGGACTTGGGCTGTCTGCCTCCCCGGATGTGCGTGTGTCAGGTAGCCAGCCAGCGGCGTCCAGGACTTGGAAGGAGTGGGGTAGGGGTCATGATGCGGAGGCCCCAGGACTGCAGGGCATGGTGAGGCCTGCGGAGCAGAGGGGGGACGGTGCAGGGACCCCTGGGGCGTGCGGGGGCGGGGCCTTGGGGACACAGCAGAGGCCGCTGGGAATGCGCCGGCCGAGGGGGCGGCTGAGGAGAGGGCTGGAGGGGGACAGAGGGGTGGGCCAGCGGGCTTGGGGAGGCCTGTTCACCCGCAGGTGCAGGGTCCGTGGAGGGGGCGTGGCCGGGCCGGGAGGGGGCGTGGTCACGGGGGCAGCAGAGCACGTGCAATGAAGGGGTGGAGAAAACCCGCGGCCCTCTGGTGCCCGCCTGTCCACTGCAGAACGTGTGGTCAGAGGGGTAGTGAGGACTGTGGCGACAGGACAGTGAGGACAGCCTGGGGTACCGAGTGGCTCAGGGCGAAGTGCCTGACCACGTGGAACTGGAGGGCCTGGTGGTTCTGTGCAGACCAGGAGGGGCCGTGTGGCCGTTGTGGGCCAAGTAGCAGACGTGGAGACGGGGCTGTGAGTCCGGCAGTATCACAGACCCATCAGCTGGGCCATACCGTGTCCCGCACAGAACCCTCCGTGCCCTGTGGCTGCCCCTCTTCTAATGTGCTTTTTGCCTCCCTGGCATCTCCCCTCCTGTCCACTGCCTGTTCTCAGACCTCAGGTCCCCAATCTCCCTACTCTGCTGCTGACATGAAGAAAGTTGGGAAACAAACCCAAATATACGTGTGTTTAGTTTATAATAATAAGAGGTTTCTATTCAGTGGGGTACAGCTATATAATCATTCAAACATGGGGCCGAAGCAGTTATTTTGGAGAAAATGGTTAGATTCTTCCTCACACCATATGCTGAGATAAATTCCAGATGGGTTATAGAGTTAAGCTTTTTTTTTTTTTTTTTTTTTTTAAGGAAAGAAACATGAAACAATCACTAAAAATGTATCTGATGGGAAGCTCTTTCTAAGAACAAAGCACATAGAGAAACTATAAAATATTTGATTAATTTTATGAGACCAGCATTACACTAATACCAAAACCAAAGTTAGTACAAAAAATGAAAACTACAGACCAGTAACACTCAGGAACATTGATGTAAAAATCCTTGAAAATCATAGCAAATTGAATTGAGCAATACATAAGATGAACACCACACTGCAACAGAGGAGAGATTATCTTCAGAATTCAAGGCTGGTTCAGTATATTAAAGTCATTCAATGTAATTGACTGTATTAATAATCTAAAGAAGAAAAATCACATGACTACCAATTAATGCACAGAAATTTGACAAAATTCAAAATACTTGAACAATTTCTGTTATGATTTCTTTTTTTGACCCATTGTTATTTAGAAGTGTGTTTAATCTCCAAGTATTTTGAATTTTACAGTTATCTTTCTGTTACTGATTTCTAGTTTACTTCCACTGTGGTCTGAGAGACCACTGTATTATTTCTATTTTTTAAATTTGTTAAGGTTTGTTTTTGTCCCGGAATGTGGTCTGCCTTGGCGAATGTTCCGTGTGAGCTTGAAAAGACTGTGTATCCTGCTGTTGTTGGATGAAGTAGTCGGTAAATGTCAGTTATATCCTGATGATTGATGGTGGTGGTCAGTTCACCTATGTCCTTACTGGTTCTCCGCCTGCTGCCTCTGACCATTTCTGGGAAAGGGTTGTCAAAGTCTCCAACTCTGACAGTGGGTTGGTCTATTAGTCTTTGCAGTTCTATCACTTTTCTGCTCATGCAGTTTGATGCTCTGTTGTTAGGTGTGTACACATTAAGGATGGCTACGTCTTCTTGGAGAGCTGTCCCTTTATCATTGTGTAAAGCCCCTCACTATCCCTGATCACTTTCCTTACTTTGAAGTCTGCTCTGTCTGAAATTAACATAGCTACTTCTGCTTTCTTTTGATTAGTGTTTACATGGTAAATCTTTCTCCATCCATTTACTTTTTTGTTTGTTTCTTTTGAGCTGCACGGCAGGGTATGTGAGATTTTAGTTCCCTAACCAGGGATGGAACCTGTGCCCCCTGCAGTGGAAGCGCAGAGTCCTAACCACTGGACCACATCCCCCATCCATTTACTTTTAATCTATAACTGTATATTTAAAGTGGGTTCTTATAGACCATGTATAATTGTTTCTTGTTGTTTGATCCACTGTGACAATCTCTCTTTTAACTGGTGTATTTAGACCATTGGCATTCAAAGTGATTATTGATCTAGTTGGATCGACACCCACAGTATTTATTACCACTTTCTATTTGTTGCCCATGTTCTTTGTTGTTTTCTTCTTCTCTTTTTCTGCTTTTTTGTTTCCCTGTGTGTGTGTGTGTTTTAAGCAGCTAAAGGTAGGGAGTTTAATCAGCATGAATTAATTCAGTGCTCACACATATGTTGGTTTAGAGCCTGACATGAACATGCTTTGATAAAAGTAAACTTAAGATACATATTATCACAGGGTATATGTCCAGTAGTGGGATAGCTGGGTTGTATGGTAGTTCTATGTTTAGTTTTTTAAGGAACCTCCGTACTGTTCTCCATAGTGGCTGTATCAATTTACATTCCCACTAACAGCGCAAGAGTGTTCCCTGTTCACTGCAGCACTATTTACAATAGCCAGGACATGGAAGTGACCTACATGTCCATTGACAGATGAATGGATAAAGAAGATGTGGTACATATATAGAATGGAATATTACTCAGCCATAGAAAGGAACCAAATTGGGTCATTTGTAGATACATGGATGGACCTAGAGACTGTCATACAGAGTGAAGTAAGTCAGAAAGAGAAAAATAAACATCGTATATTAAGGCATATATGTGGAATCTAGAAAAATGGTACAGATGAACTTATTTGCAAAGCAGAAATAGAGACACAGACATAGAGAACAAACATATGGAGACCGAGGGGGGAAGGGGGTGGTGGGATGAACTGGGAGATTGGGACTGACATATATATACTACTATGTATAAAATAGATAACTAATGAGAACCCGCTGTATAGCACAGGGAACTCTGCTCGGTGCTCTGTGGTGAGCTAAATGGGAAAGGAATCCCAAAAGGAGGGGATATGTGTGTACATATGGCTGATTCACTTTGCAGAAACCATCACAACATGGTGAAGCAACTATACCCCAATTTAAAAAATATATGTTTTCATAAATCGATGGGATATTCACTTAATAGCCCATTTCCAAGTTTTCAAAATTCTCAGTTTTTAAATTCCTCTCCCCTGAAGCTCACTTCTTCTACCTATTTTCCCTTTTACGGAGGTATAACTGACGAACTGTAAGGTATTTAAGTGTAGAGCATGGTGATTTGATATCTGTATACATGGTCAATGAATTGCCCCCATTGAGCTAATTGATACACCTGTCACCTCACATATTTACCTTTAGTTGTAAAGTGAGAATACTTAAGTTCTACTCTCTCAGCAAATGTCAGTTACACAGCACAGTGTTATCAACTGTGGTCACTATGGTGTACAGCGGATCCTCGGACCTTGTTCACCTCGTTACTGAAAGCTTGTGCCCAATTACCAGCCTCGCCCTATTTCCTTCACCCCCACAGCCCCTGGCAACCACTTTCCTACTGTTTCTCTGAGTTCAGATTTTTTTTAGATTCCACAGATGAGTGATACCATGCAGTATTTGTCCAGCTTCTTTCACTTAGCAGAAGGCCTTCTAGGTTCATCCATGTTGTTGCAAACGGCAAGATTTCTTTCTTTTTCATGGCTGAATAATACGCCATTGTGAGTGTGAATGTATATAATCACATTTTCCTTATCCATCCCTCTGTCAATGGATAGGTTCTTTCCATATCTTGGTTATTGTGATAATGCTGCAGTGAACATGGGAGTATAGGTATCTCTTTGAGACAATTGTTTCATTTCCTTTGGATATAAACCCAGATGTGGAATTGCTGGATCATATGGTAGTTCTATCTTTAATTTTTTGAGGAGCTCCACAGTGTCTGTACCAGTTAACATTCCTACTAACTGTGTACAAAGTTTCCCTTTTCTCCACATCCTCGCCAGCTCTTGTTACTGCTTATCTTTTTTTTTTTTTGCGGTACGCCGGCCTCTCACTGCTGTGGCCTCTCCCATTGCGGAGCACAGGCTCCGGACGTGCAGGCTCAGCGGCCATGGCTCACGGGCCTAGCCGCTCCGCGGCATGTGGGA
Source organism: Mesoplodon bidens (assembly GCF_964165515.1). NCBI lineage: Eukaryota > Metazoa > Chordata > Mammalia > Artiodactyla > Ziphiidae > Mesoplodon > Mesoplodon bidens. The sequence continues at coordinate 669,771 of NC_138161.1, read as the reverse complement.
TCTTCCCGGACCGGGGCACGAACCCGTGTCCCCTGCATCGGCAGGCGGACTCTCAATCACTGTGCCACCAGGGAAGCCCACTGCTTATCTTTTTGATAATACATATCCTAACAGGTGTGAGGTGATACCTCATTGTGGTTTTGATTTGCATTTCCCTGATGATAAGTGATATTGAGCACTTTTTCATGTATTTATTGGCCATTTATATGTCTTCTTTGGAAAAATATCTGTTCAGGGTCTTTGCCCAGTTTAAATTGGGTTGTTTTTGTTATTATTTTTGCTATTGAGTTGTATGAGTTCTTTGTATATTTTGCATATTAATCCCTTATTAGATAGGTGGTTTACAGACATTTTATCCAATTCTATAGTATATCTTTTCATTTTGTTGATGGTTTCCTTTGCTGTGCAGAAGCTTTTTAGTTCAATGTAGTCCTTCTTACTTATTTTTGCTTTTGTTGCCTTTGCTTTTGGTGTCTAATCCATAAAACTATTGGCAAGACCAGTGTCTCAAGGAGCTTTCATTCTTATGCAAGTGGCTATCGAGTTTTCCCAGCACTGTTTTGAAGAGATTATCATTTCCCCATTGTGTATTCTTGGCTTATTTGTTGAAAATTAGTTGACCTCATACGTATGGGTTAATTGGGCTCTCCATTCTGTTCCATTGATCTATGCGTCTGTTTTTTTTTTTTTTTTTTTTTTTTTTTCCCGGTACGCCGGCCTCTCACTGCTGTGGCCTCTCCTGTTGCGGAGCACAGGCTCCAGACTGCGTCTGTTTTTATGCCAATTCCATACAGTTTTGATTACTCTAGTTTGAAATCAGGAAGTGTGATGCCTCTAGCTTTGTTCTTCTTTGTCAAGATTGCTGTGGTTATTTGGGGTCTTTTGTGGTTCCATACAAATTTTAGGGTTGTTTTTTCTATTTCTGTGGAAAAGTGCCATTGAAATTTTGATAGTGATTGCATTGTATCTGTAGCTTTCTTTGGGTAGTATGGACATTTAAACAATACTGATTCTTCCTATCCATGAACACAGGATATCTTTCCATTTGTTTGTGTCTTCTTCAATTTCTTTCATTAGTATCTTCTGGTTTTCAACGTACAGATCTTTCATCTCCTTGGTTAAATTTATTCCTAAGGTTTGTTTTTTTTTGATATAATTATAAATGGGATTGTTTTCTTAATTTCTCTTTCTGATAGTTCATTGTTGGTGTATAGAAATGCAACTGATTTTTGTTGATTTTGTATCCTGCAACTTTACTAACTTTGTTTATTAGTTCTAACAGTTTTTTGGTGGAGTCTTTAGGGTTTTCTATACACAGTGTCGTGTCATCTTCAAATGGAGACATTTTTCCTTCTTCCTGTCCAATTTGGATGCCTTTTCTTTCTTTTTCTTTCCAAATAACTGTGCTGGGACTTTTAGGACTGTGTTGAATAAAAGTGGTAAGAGGGGCATCCTTGTCTTGTTCCTGATCTTAGAGGAAAAGCTTTTAGCTTTTCACCATTGAGTATGATGTTAGATGTGGGCTTGTCATATATGGCATTTATTATGTTGTGGTATGTCCCACCTATACCCAGTTTTTTGAGAGGTTTTATAATGGAAGGTAGTTGAATTTTATCAAATGCTTTTTCTGCATATATTGAGATGATCATATGATTTTTATCCTTCATTTTGTTAATGTGGCATATTACATTCATGGATTTGCTAAGTTGAACCATCCTTGCATCCCAGGAGTAAATCCCACTTGATTATGGTGTGTGATCCTTTTAATGTATAATTTTTTAAATTTTATATTATAGTTGATTCACAATGTTGTGTTAGTTTCAGGTGTACAGCAAAGTGACTTAGTTATACATATTCATATATCTATTCTTTTTCAGATTCTTTCCCATGTACGTTATTACAGAGTATTGAGTAGAGTTCCCTGTGCTGTACAGTAGTCCTTGTTGATTGTCTGTTTTACATTTAGTAGCGTGCATATGCCAATCCCAACCTCCCAATTCATACCCCCCTGACCTTTGCCCCTTAATGTATTGTTGAATTGGTTTGCTAATATTGTACTGAGGATTTTCCAACTATGTTCATTAGGGATATTGGCCTGTGATTTTCTTTTCTTGTAGTGTTCTTGTCTGGCTTAGGTATCAGGGTAATGCTGGCCTCTTGTAGAATGAGAAATGAGTTTGGAAGAGTTCCCTCCTCTTCTGTTTTTGGAAGAATTTGGGAAGGTTTGGTATGAATTCTTTAAATTTTTGGTGGAATTTGTCAGTGAAGCAGTTTGGTCCTGGACTTTTGTTTGTTGGGAGGTTTTTGATTACTGATTCAATCTCCTACTAGTAATTGGTCTGTTCAGATTTCTTGTATCTTCATGATTTATTCTTGGTGGCTCTATGTTTCTAGGAATTTATCAATTTCTTCTAGGTTATCCAATTTGTTGGCATATAATTATTCATACTGTCTTATGATATTTTGTGTGATATCAGTTATAATAGCTCCTCTTTCATTTACAGTTTTATATATTTCAGTCCTCTTGGTAAGTCTAGCTAAAGATTTGTCTATTTTGTTTATCTTTTAAAAAAGGAAACTCGTTGATCTTTTCTGTTGTCTTGTTAGTCTCTATCTCATTTATTTCCTTCCTTCTACTAACTTTGGGCTAATTTGTTCTTCTTTTTCTAGTTCCTTGATGTGCAAAGTTAGATTTGCTTATTTGAGATATTCGTTTTTTCTTAATGTAGGCATTATTACTGTAAACTTCCCTCTTAGAACTGCTTTTGCTGCATCCCATAAGTTTTGGTGTGTTGTTTTTCCATTTTTGTGTGTCTCAAGATATTTTTTGATTTCTCTTGAATTCTTCTTTGACCCATTGGTTGTTTGGGAGCATGTTGTTTAATCTCCACATATTTGTGAATTTTCCAGTTTTCTTCTTGTAATTGATTTCTAGTTTCATACCATTGCTATGAGAAAAGATGTTTGATATGATTTCAGTCTTAAATTTATTAAGACTTGTTTTGTGGTTTAACATAGGACCTATCCTGGAGAATGTTCCTTGAGTTCTTGAGAAAATGTATATACTCTGCTGCTGTTGCCTGGAATGTTGTACAGGTCTGTTAATCCATCTGGTCTAATGTGTAGTTTAAGTCGTGTCGCCTTATGATTTTCTGCCTGGATGATTTATCCATTGTTGAAAATTGGCTATTGAAGTCCCCTACAGTTACTGGATTGCTGTCTATTTCTCTCTTCAACTCTCTTAATATTTTCCATAATATTTAGGTGCTCTGTCTTTTGAGGTTTTAATTGAGCATGTTATATGACTCCATTTTCTCTCCTTTCTTAGCATAGCAGTTATACTTGCTCTTTTTTGCTTTTTTAATTAGTTTCCCTACAGTTTTCAATGTGTATTTACAGCTGTTCCGAGTCTGTTTTCATCTAACACTCTTAGGCTTCATGGTTAGTGTGAGCACTTTATGATAACAGAGTAACCCTGATTTCTCCCTCCTGTCCCTTGTATCATCATTTTCATTCATTTTATTATATATAAGTATAGATATACATACGTACATAAGCATAATGGTTAAATACTGTGTTGCTATTATTTTGGACAACTTGTTAGATTGATTAAGAATAGGAAAAATAAAAGTTTTAGTTTTATCTTCATTTATTTCTTGTGATTTTATTTCTTATTTCAGTGATTTTCTTTCTTTATGCAGATCCGTGTTTCTGATCTACAGGCAAACCTCAGAGATATTGTAGGTTCAGTTCCAGACCACCGCAATAAAGCAAGTTGCACGAATTTTTTGGTTTCCCAGTGCATATAAAAGTTATGTTTACACTATGCTGTAGTCTGTTAGGTGTGCGGTAGCATTATGTCTAAAACAGCAATGTACATACCTTAATTAAAATATACCTTATTTATTGCTAAAAAATGCTAACCATCATCTGAGCCTTCAGTGAGTTCTAATCTTTTTGCAATAGTAACATCAAAGATGTTGATCAGGGGCTTCCCTGGTGGTGCAGTGGTTGGGAGTCCGCCTGCCGATGCAGGGGACGCGGGTTCATGCCCCGGTCCGGGGGGATCCCACATGCCACAGAGCGGCTGGACCCGTGAGCCATGGCCGCTGGGCCTGTGCGTCCAGAGCCTGTGCTCTGCGGCGGGAGGGGCCAAAGCAGTGAGAGGCCCGCGTAACGCCAAAAAAAAAAAAAAAAAAAAAGATGTTGATCACAGATTACCGTAACAAATACAATAATAATGAAAAAGTTTGAAATGTTGCAAGAATTACCAAAATGTGACACATAGACACAAAGTGAGCAAAGGCTGTTGGAAAATGGCGCCGATAGGGTTGCTCGATGCAAGGTTGCCACAAGCCTTCAATTTGTAAAAAGTACGGTATCTGTGAAGCACAATAAAATGAGATCTGCCTGTACATCATTTTCCTTCTTTCTAAAGAACTTCTTTTAACATTTCTTGCAAAGCAGGTCTACTGGCAACAAGTTCCCTCTATTTTGTTTGTCTGAGAAAGTCTTTATTTCTCCTTCACTTCTGAAGGATAATTTCACAGGGTTCAGAATTCTAGGTTGGTGGGGTTTTTTCTCTCAACACTTTAAATATTTCACTCCACTCTCTTCTTGCTTGCATGGTTTCTGAGAATTCAGATGAAATCTTATCTTTGTTCCCCAGCAGGTAGGTGTCTTTTCCCCCCAGCTTCTTTCAGGACTTTTTCTTTATCTTTTGAGTGTCTGTAGTTTGAACATGACATGACTAGTTTTACTGTTTTTTTCCCCACATTTATCTTGCTTGGTGCGCTCTGCACTCCTGGATGTGTGGGTTGGTGTTTGACATTAATTTGGGGAAATTCTCAGTCATTAGTTTTTCAACTACTTCTTCTGATCCCACCTCTCATTCTTCTCCTGGTACTTCCGTTTTGTGTTTACTATACCTTTTGTTGTCCTACAGCCCTTGAATATGTTGTTGTATTTTTTAGCCTGTTTTCTGTGCTTTTCAGTTTTGGAGGTTTCTGTTGTCATTTCCTCAAGCTTGGGGGCTTGTTGCTCAGCTGTGTCCTTACTAATGAGCCCACTGAAGACATCCTTCATTTCTGTTACATTGTTTTTCATCTTGAGCATTTGTTTTTGGTTCTTTTCAAGAATTTTCCTTTCTCTGCTTACATTGCCCATCTGTTCCTGCACGCTGTCTGCTTTATCCATTAGAGCCCTGAGCATATGAATCATAGTTGTTAAATTCCCAGCCTGATAATTACAGCATCCCTGCTGTGTCTGAGTCTGGTTCTAAGCCTCGCCGTGTGTCTTATATTGTTAGTATGTCTTGTGGTTTTCTCCTGATAGCCAGGCTTGATGACTGGATAAAGGTTCAGTGCAAACAGGCCTATAGTGATGTGGTGGTGAGATGTGGGTTGGGGAGTGTTCTGTGGTCCTTCTGGGGTCTCAGTGTTCAGTGAGCCTGGACCCCTGCACTGTGAACTTCACAGGTGCTTCTCAGTTTCTTTTCCTCTTTTAGGTGGGACAGGATGGCTGGAGGGGACTCAAGTTGGATATTTCTCGTTCACCAGCTGGTTAGGTTCGGTTAACTAGTTTCTCCTGAGTGCAGACCCTGTTAAGAAGAACAGAATACTCTGGTGTATTTCAAATGCTTCCTTTCGAACTTGTCAGAAGCACGAGGGGACTTTTCTCTGATGTTTACTGTGGGGACCCCTGTGACTGAGCCCGTCTGGAGCTTTGACTCTCAGGCTTGTCCACAGTGGGCCCCAGCAACTTGTCAACCACAGTTCATGTTTCCTCCCCTGGCATGTTGTGATTCTCTGTACGATCCTCCTCGACTTATGATGGGGCTACGTCCCGACACCCATCATAAGTTGAAAATATCAAAGTCCAAAATGCAGGGACTTCCCTGGTGGCGCAGTGGTTAAGAATCCGCCTGCCAATGCAGGGGACACAGGTTTGAGCCCTGGTCCGGGAAGATCCCACATGCCGCGGAGCAGCTAAGCCTGTGAGCCACAACGACTGAGCCTGTGCCCACGAGCCACAATTACTGAGCCCACATGCCACAACTACTGAAGCCCACACGCCTAGAGCCTGTGCTCCGCAACAGGAGAAGCCACAACAACAAGAAGCCCGGGCACTGCAATGAAGAGTAGCCCCCGCTCGCTGCAACTAGAGAAAGCCCGCATGCAGCAACAAAGACCCAACACAGTCAAAAAACAAAAAACAAACAAACAAAAAAACTTCAAAATGCACATAACACACGTAAGTTCCTGAACATCACAGCTGAGCCTCGCGTGCCTTAAATGTGCTCAGAGCACTCACATGAGCCTACAGTTGGGCAAAATCATAACCAAAGCCCATTTGATAATAAAGTGTTGACTATTTCATGTAATTGACTCAGTACCGTACTGAAAGTGTCGTTCACCCTAGCGATCTCATGGCTGACAGGGCTGTGGCTTGTGTGGCTCGTGTGTTGCACTGTGTATCGCTAGCTGGGAAAAGATCAAAATTCAAAATTCGATGCATAGTCTTTACTGAATTCCTATTGCACCGTTGTAAAGTTGAACCATCATAAGTAGGGGACCGTCTGTATTAGTCTCTCAATTTCTCCTATCTGGGGGCAGCAGTTTGCTCTGTGACCTCATTTCTCTTACGGATCTAAGAAGAGTTCTTGATGTTTCAGTTTGTTCAGCTTTTTACTTGTTAGGACAGAATGGCAACTTCCCCCTAAGAGCAGGAGTGATGCAGGGAGGGCCACTACACCACTTCTACTCCATATTGTACTGGGAAACCTAACCAGTGCAAAAGGGAGAGAAGAAGTGAAAGGCACACAGAACGAAGACAAAGAAATAAACCATCCCTTTCTCAGCATGATTGTCTTTGTAGAAAATCCCAAGGAATCTCCAAAAACTTTCCTAGACTAGTAGGCAAGTTTAACAAGATCACAAAGTCAGCATACAAAAACCAGTCATATTTTTATATAAATACTAGCATTGTACAATACTGTTTACAATAGCTCCAAAATGATGAAATCTGACGAAACGTATAAGATCTGTATGCTGAAAACTATGTGATGCTGATAGATACACATTGTTCATGGGCTGGAAGACAACCTTGTAAGGATGTCTCTTCTCCCCAGATTAATCTGTAGATTTGATACAATTCCAGTTAAAATCTAAGCAGGAGTTTTTGTAGATAAGTTCATTGTAAAATTTATGTGGAATGTAAACAAACTAGAATAGCTGATACAATTTTTAAAAGAACAAGGGCTTCCCTGGTGGCGCAGTGGTTGAGAGTCCGCCTGCCGATGCAGAGAACGCGGGTTCATGCCCCAGTCCGGGAGGATCCCACATGCCGCGGAGCGGCTGGGCCCGTGAACCATGGCCGCTGAGCCTGCGCGTCCGGAGCCTGTGCTCCACAACGGGAGAGGCCACAACAGTGAGAGGCCCGCGTACCGCAAAAAAAAAAAAAGAACAAAATTGGAAGAATTATAGTACCTGACTTTAAAACTTAGTATAAAGCTCTGGTAGTCAAGACTGTGAAACTGGTGAAACAATAGACACGTAAGTCGCTGGAACAGAATAGACAGTATATTCCTACAAATACAGTCAACTGATTCTTAACAGAGGGGCAAAGTTAATTTAATGAAGAAAAGATAGTCTTTTCACCTAATTATATTGGAACAGTTGGCCATCCATGTACAAAAAAAAGAACTTCAACTTTAAGGCTCATACGTCATACTAAACAATGAACTCAAAATTGATTACAGATCTAATTGCTTAGAACATAAAACTATAAAACTCTCGGAAGAAATCACAGGAGAAAGTGTTCATGGGTTAGTCAAAGGGTTTTTAGGTGTGACTCTAAAAGCATAATCTATTAAAGAAAAAGTTGATAAATTGGACTTCATCAAAAGTAAAAATGTCTGTTCTGTAAAAGACAGTGTTAAGAGAATGAAAAGACATGCTAAGGGCTTCCCTGGTGGCGCAGTGGTTGAGAGTTCACCTGCCGGTGCAGGGGACGCGGGTTCATGCCCCAGTCTGGGAAGATCCCACATGCCATGGAGCGGCTGGGCCCATGAGCCATGGCCGCTGAGCCTGCGCATCTGGAGCCTGTGCTCCGCAATGGGAGAGGCCACAATAGTGAGAGGCCCGTGTACTGCAAAAAATAAAAATAAAAATAATAATAAAGACATGCTAAGGTTAGGAGAAGATATTTGCAAATCACATATCCAGTGTGTATTCTGAATATACAAAGAATTCTCAAAATTCAACACTCCAGAGGGGCACCTAGGGGCGCTGGGCCGCTCTTGACTTCGGTGCCACGTGACCTCTGTGGCTCTCCTGCTTTGATGTTCCACGTTTGTTTTTCCCTTGTTAAATGAACATCAACATTTTATTCAAAATTAGCCCAGGAAATTGACATAGTTAAATATAATCGAGGAACAGTTACTTTTTTTTTAAACATCTTTATTGGACTATAATTGCTTTAGAATGGTGTGTTGGATGCTGCTGTGTAACAAAGTGAATCAGCTATATGTGTACGTATATCCCCACATCCCCTCCCTCTTGCGTCTCCCTCCCACCCTCCCTATCCCAGCCCTCTAGGTGGTCACAAAGCACTGAGCTGATCTCCCTGTGCCATGCAGCTGCTTCCCATTATCTATTTTACATGTGGTAGTGTATATATGTCCATGCCACTCTCTCACTTCATCCCAGCTTACCCTTCCCCCTCCCCGTGTCCTCAAGTCCATACTCTACGTGTGTTTATTCCTGTCCTGCTCCTAGGTTCATCAGAACCTTTTTTTTTTTTTTAGATTCCATATATATGTGTTAGCATACGGTATTTGTTTTTCTCTTTCTGACTGATTTCATTCTGTATGACAGACTCTAGGCACATCCACCTCACTACAAATAACTCAGTTTCGTTTCTTTTTCTGGCTGAGTAATATTCCATTGTATACATGTGCCACATCTTCTTTCTCCAGTCATCTGTCGATGGACACTTAGGTTGCTTCCATGTCCTGGCTATTGTAAATAGTGCTGCAATGAACACTGTGGTACATGAGTCTTTGAATTACGGTTTTCTCAGGGTATATACCCAGTAGTGGGATTGTTGGGCCATATAGTAGTTCTAGTTTTTGTTTTTTAAGGAACCTCCATATTGTTCTCCATAGTGGCTGTATCAATTTACATTCGCACCAACAGTTCAAGAGGGTTCCCTTTTCTCTACACCCTTTCCAGCATTTATTGTTTGTAGATTTTTTGATGATGGCCATTCTGACTGGTGTGAGGTGATACCTCATTGTAGTTTTTTTTTTTTTTTTTTTGGTACGCAGGCCTCTCACTGTTGTGGCCTCTCCCATTGCGGAGCACAGGCTCCGGACGCGGAGGCTCAGTGGCCATGGCTCACGGGCCCAGCCGCTCTGCGGCATGTGGGATCTTCCCGGACCGGGGCACGAACCCGTGTCCCCTGCATCGGCAGGCGGACTCTCAACCACTGCGCCACCAGGGAAGCCCCTCATTGTAGTTTTGATTTGCACTTCTCTAATGATTAGTGATGTTGAGCATCTTTTCATGTGTTTGTTGGCAATCTGTATATCTTTGGAGAAATGTCTATTTAGGTCTTCTGCCCATTTTTTGGTTTGGGTTGTTTGTTTTTATATTGAGCTGCATGAGCTGCTTGTATATTTTGGAGATTAATCCTTTGTCAGTTGCTTCATTTGCAAATATTTTCTCCCATTCTGAGGGTTGTCTTTTCATCGTGTTTATGGTTTCCTTTGCTGTGCAAAAGCTTTTAAGTTTCATTAGGTCCCATTTGTTTATTTTTGTTTTTATTTCCATTTCTCTAGGAGGTGGGTCAGAAAGGATCTTGCTCTGATTTATGTCACAGAGTGTTCTGCTTTATGTTTTCCTCTAACAGTTTTATACTGTCTAGCCTTGCATTTAGGTCTTTAATCCATTTTGAGTTTATTTTTGGGTATGGTGTTAGGAAGTGTTCTAATTTCATCCTTTTACATGTAGCTGTCCAGTTTACCCAGCACAACTTTTGAAGAGGCTGTCTTTTCTCTATTGTATACTCTTGCCTTCTGTATCAAAGATAAGGTGACCATATGTGTGTGGGTTTATCTCTGGGCTTTCTATATCCTGTTCCATTGATCTATATTTGTTTTTATGCCAGTACCATACTGTCTTGATTACTGTAGCTTTGTAGTTTAGTCTGAGTCCGGGAGCCTGATTCCTCCAGCTCTGTTTTTCTTTCTGAAGATTGTTTTGGCTATTTGGGGTCTTTTGTGTTTCCATACAAATTGTGCAATTTTCTGTTCTAGTTCTGTGAAAACTGCCATTGGTAGTTTGATAGGGATTGCATTGAATCTGTAGATTGCTTTGGGTGGTATAGTCATTTTCACAATGTTGATTCTTCCAATCCAAGAACATGGTATATCTCTCCATCTGTTTGTGTCATCTTTAATTTCTTGCATCAGTGTCTTATAGTTTTCTGCATACAGGTCTTTTGTCTCCTTAGGTAGGTTTATTCCTAGGTATTTTATTTTTTATGTTGCAATAGTAAATGGGAGTGTTTCTTTAATTTCTCTTTCAGATTTTTTCATCATTAGTGTATAGGAATGCAGGAGATTTCTGTGCATTAATTTTGTACCCTGCTACTCTACCAAATTCATTAATTAGCTCTAGTAGTTTTCTGGTAGCATCTTTAGGATTCTCTATGTATCATGTCTTGTCATCTGCAAACAGTGACAGTTCTTCTTTTCCGATTTGGATTCCTTTTATTTCTTTTTCTTCTCTGATTGCTGTGGTTAAAACTTCCAAAACTATGTTGAATAATAGTGGTGAGAGTGGGCAACCTTGTCTTGTTCCTGATCTTAGAGGAAATGGTTTCAGTTTTTCACCATTGAGAATGATGTTGGCTATGGGTTTGTCATATATGGCCTTTATTATGTTAAGGTAGTTTCCCTGTATGCCTACTTTCTGGAGAGTTTTTATCATAAATGGGTGTTGAATTTTGTCAAAAGCTTTTTCTGCATCTATTGAGATGATCGTATGGTTTTTATCCTTCAATTTGCTAATGTGGTTTATCACATTGATTGATTTGCATATATTGAGGAATCCTTGCATTCCTGGGATAAACCCCACTTGATCATGGTGTATGATCCTTTTAATGTGCTGTTGGATTCTGTTTGCTAGTATTTTGTTGAGGATTTTTGCATCTGTGTTCATCAGAGATATTGGCTGTAGTTTTCTTTTTTTGTGACATCTTTTTTGGTTTTGGTATCAGGGTGGTGGTGGCCTCGTAGAATGAGTTTGGGAGTGTTCCTCCCTCTGCTATATTTTGGAAGAGTTTGAGAAGGATGGGTGTTAGCTCTTCTCTAAATGATTGATAGAATTCGCCTGTGAAGCCATCTGGTCCTGGGCTTTTGTTTGTTGGAAGATTTTAAATCACAGTTTCAATTTCAGTGCTTGTGTTTCGTCTGTTTATATTTTCTATTTCTTCCTGGTTCAGTCTTGGAAGGTTATGCTTTTCTAAGAATTTGTCCATTTCTTCCAGGTTGTCCATTTTATTGGCATAGAGTTTCTTGTAGTAATCTCTCATGATCCTTTGTATTTCTGCAGTGTCAGTTGTTACTTCTCCTTTTTCATTTCTAATTCTGTTGATTTGAGTCTTCTCCCTTTTTTTCTTGGTGAGTCTGGCTAATGGTTTATCAATTCTGTTTATCTTTTCAAAGAACCAGCTTTTAGTTTTATTGGTCTTTGCTATCATTTCCTTCATTTCTTTTTCATTTATTTTTGATCTGATCTTTATGATTTCTTTCCTTCTGCTAACTTTGGGGTTTTTTTCTTCTTCTTTATCTAATTGCCTTAGGTGTAAGGTTAGGTTGTTTGAGATTTTTCTTGTTTCTTGAGGTAGGATTGTAATGCTATAAACTTCCCTCTTAGAACTGCTTTTGCTGCATCCCATAGGTTTTGGGTCATTGTGTTTTCATTGTCATTTGTCTCTAGGTATTTTTTGATTTCCTCTTTGATCTTTTCAGTGATCTCTTGGTTATTTAGTAGTGTATTGTTTAGCCTCCATGTGTTCGTATTTTTTACAGATTTTTTTCCTGTAATTGATATCTAGTCTCACAGCATTGTGGTTGGAAAAGATACCTGACACGATTTCAATTTTATTAAATTTACCAAGGCTTGATATGTGACCCAGGATATGATCTATCCTGGAGAATGTTCTATGAGCACTTGAGAAGAAAGTATTTTGTTTTTTTTTTTAGATGAAATATCATACAAATATCAATTAAGTCCATCTTGTTTAATGTGTCGTTTAAAGCTTGTGTTTCCTTATTTATTTTCATTTTGGATGGTCTGTCTATCGGTGAAAGTGGGGTTTTAAAGTCCCCTACTATTATTGTGTTACTGTTGACTTCCCCTTTTATGGCTGTTAGCATTTGCCTTATGTACTGAGGTGCTCCTGTGTTGGGTGCATATATATTTACAATTGTTATATCTTCTTCTTGGATTGATCCCTTGATCATTATGTAATGTCCTTCTTTGTCTCTTTTAATAGTCTTTATTTTAAAGTCTGTTTTGTCTGATATGAGAATTGCTACTCCAGCTTTCTTTTGATTTCCATTTGCATGGAATATCTTTTTCCATCACCTCACTTTCAGTCTGTATGTGTCTCTAGGTCTGAAGTGGGTCTCTTATAGACAGCATATGTACGGGTCTTATTTTTGTATCCATTCAGCCAGTCTATGTCTTTTGATTGGAGCATTTAATCCATTCACGTGTAAGGTAATTATCGATATGTATGTTCCTATTACCATTTTCTTAATTGTTTTGGGTTTGTTTTTGTAGGTTTTTTTCCTTCTCTTATGTCTCCTGTCTGGAGAAGTTCTTTTAGCATTTGTTGTAAAGCTGGTTTGGTCGTGCTGAATTCGCTTAACTTTTGCTTATCTGTAAAGGTTTTAATTTCTCCATCGAATCTGAATGAGATCCTTGCTGGGTAGAGTAATCTTGGTTGTAGGCTTTTCCCTTTCATCACTTTAAGTATGTCCTGCCACTCCCTTCTGGCTTGCAGGGTTTCTGCTGAAAAATCATGTTAACCTTATGGGGATTCCCTTGTATGTTCTTTGTTGCTGTTCCCTTGCTGCTTTTAATATTTTTTTCTTCGTATTTAATTTTTGATAGTTTGATTAGTATGTGTCTCGGCATGTTTCTCTTTGGGTTTATCCTGTATGGTATTCTCTGTGCTTCCTGGACTTGATTGACTATTTCCTTTCCCATGTTAGGGAAGTTTTTGACTATAATCTCTTCAAATATTTTCTCAGACTCTTTTTCTCTTTTTCTTCTGGAACCCCTATAATTCGAATGTTGGTGCGTTTAATGTTGTGCCAGAGGTCTCTGAGACTGTCCTCAATTCTTTTCATTCTTTTTTTCTTTATTCTGCTCCCTGGAGGTTATTTTCACCCTTTTATCTTCCAGGTCACTTATCCGTTCTTCTGCCTCATTTTTCTGTTATTAATTCCTTCTAGGGTATTTTTAATTTCAGTAATTGTGCTGTTCATCACTGTTTGTTTGCTCTTTAGTTCTTCTAGATCCTTGTTAAATGTTTCTTGTATTTTCTCCATTCTGTTTCTGAGATTTTGGATCATCTTTACTATCATTACTCTGAATTCTTTTTCCGGTAGGTTGTGTATTTCGTATTCATTTATTTGGTCTTGCAGGTTTTTACCTTGCTCCTTTGTCTGTAACATGTTTTTTTGTCATTATATATATATTTTTTTGATGGGTGGTGCTGTATTCCTGTGTTACTGGTTGTTTGGCCTGAGATGTCCAGCAGTGGAGTTGGCAGGTGGTTGGATAGAGCTGGGTCTTGGTGCTGAGATGAAGACCTCCGGGAGGCCTCACTCCAACTGATATTCCCTGGGGTCTGAGGTTCTCTGTTAGTCCAGCAGTTTGGACTCGGAGCTCCCACCATGGGAGCTTGGGCCTGACCTCCAGCCTGGGAACCAAGATACTGCAAGCTTCATGGCACAGTTAAAAAAAAATAAAGGAAGAAATAAAGAAAAAAAGGAGCAGTACAATATCAAAGAATGAAGAACAAAATAAAGTTAGAAAGATAAAAAATATATTAGGAAAAATAAAACTATAATTGAAACAACTGCAACAAGGTAAAATAAAACCACAGCAGAAAAAAGAAAAAAAAAAGCGGGGGGAGCAACAAGCCAGGAGGAGAGATCACTAACGAAGTATAAAGAATAAAATAAAATTAGAAAAATAAAAGGTTTATTAGGAAAAACAAAAATCTAAAAGAATCAATGACAGTGAATCAACAAGGTAAAACAGAACCCCAATCTAAAAGAGGAAAAAAGAAAAAGAAAAAAAATAGCCTTGGCTATGAGGGCGGAGTTCAGGTGAAAGCGGAACAGGCAGGGGCAGGGTTTAGGGTGGGGCGGGACCTAGGTGGGTGGGGGGGTGACGTTTGAGCGTGGGGCGGGGCCTCTGCTTAGGGCGGAAGGGGAGAGGCAGCACGTGGAAAGGAGGGCCTCTGGAGTGTGGAGCTCGGAGTCTGGAGGTAGGGCCCTGAGTGGGGGTGTGTGGGCGGGGTTTAGGCCCAGCGCATTGGAGCAGGTCTCAGAGGGGGTCTCCGAGTGTAGGGGTGGGGCTTGGGCTCTGCATGGCAGGAGGGGGCCTGGGTGGGCAGAGGATCAGGCCCAGGAGCCCAACAGGCTCCTGGGGGCCCAAGTAGGCAGAGGAAACCTGGCCACGCTCCCTTTGGACCCTCTGCCCTCCCAGTGGTCCCCCAATTTCCCCCTTCAGGTGTGGGATCCCTTCCCCTCCCACAGCCGCCCCTCAGGGGCACCAGTCCCCTCCTGCCTCCACTTCTCCTCCCTCCTCACTGCCCCCACACCCCAAGTCCTACCCAGTTGTTGGGGGTTCCTCCTGTCCCCTTAGGTGTCTGTGGTCCCCCACTGGTGCCTGGTAGGTGCCCTAGTTGTGCGGAGACGCAAATTCCGCCTCCTCCTAGTACGCCATCTTGACTCCGCCCCCGATGTTACACGTTTTTAAGAAGTGACTTCAGCCAACTTAAAGGGTGGTGAGAATCCTGAGGATACCCCAGACCAGGTTGATACCGTTGGAGAGTTAAGACCCTGAAACACTTGAGGGCTTTAGGAACATGGGGACAGATGACTGCTGAGAGAGTGGGGTGGGCGAGAGGCTGATTTCCCTGACCGTTAGCCATGCCCAGTTCCGAGCTCCATGCGGCTGATGGGGCTTAAACCCAGGCTGTGACTGGACTTGGTGACCACTGCTGTGTGGGCGCAAGAGAAGCCCTCCCCTGGGCCGGGCAGCTCAGCCAGTTCTGTGCCTCTGGAGGTGACAGACGTGAAGACCCCAGAGTCTGAGCAGCGAGGGGGCTGCACAGACATGGTGCCTCCTGTGTGTCTCTCCCTCCCTGCAGTTTGAGTTCATGATCGAGTCCATCCTCTATGCCCGGGACGCGTGGCTGAAGGAGGACGGGGTCATCTGGCCGACCACGGCCGCGCTGCACCTGGTGCCCTGCAGCGCCGACAGGGACTACCGCAGCAAGGTGCTCTTCTGGGACAACGCCTACGAGTTCGACCTCAGTGCCCTCAAGTGAGTGTCACCGGGCGCTCCCGGGCTGCGGAAGCATGGGGGGCGGGCTGCAGGTCTGAGAGCTGCCACCGCGCTGAGCTCAGTTTGCTCACGTGACTAAGAAGTTTGCACGTTGCCTTACAGGTCTTTAAACCAACAACAGATGGGATGGGAAACTGAAGTGTCCCATTTATAAGACCCCAAATATAATGGGAAAAATAAGGTCATGTTTATAAATGCGTGGGCCGTTAAAACAAATGAATGTTCCCACTAAGAGCCCTAACTTTTTAACAAGAGTCAGAAAATGTGTTAGTGAAGGCATCGCTGGCATTTGGCAAAGAAAGCAGTGCTCCACAAAAGTTCATTTCCTGGTGTGTAACATACGTCAGGCTTGTGGTAGAGCTTCAGGTTTTAACATAAAACAGTCTCCTCTCAAGGCCTTCATGGTTGTCACATCGCCTCCTCTGAGAAGGATAGTCACACGTGTCGGCTGCGTCCCCTCTGAGGTGCGGTGGGACGTGGGCAGGAGAGACCCAGCAGCAGCCCTGGAATTAGGGAAGGGCCCCTTTGTCAGAGGCAGAAAGAAGCTTCTGTTCAATGAGCCTGGACACCTGCTAGGTGTCCAGCTGGGGAGTTGGCAGCAAGATAGGGGCCTCTGGGCCTTTTTGTTTTTTGTTAAAAAACTCAAGAAAAAGTATCAACATAAAGGTATGGAATCTTCCCTAGTCAATGTACTCTCAACCCAAATCCCAAAGGGGATGGAGAGGAAGGGTCTCCAACAGAGTCGTTCCGTGGTTCATGTAGGACTAATGTGTGGGAAGGGCTGGGAAAGTTTGAAAAGAGCAGGGGGTGTGGGGTGTGTAGTTTCTCGTGCTGCCTGAATTAACGCCCAGTAATGAAAGCGACAAGGAAAGACGGAGGAAGCTCTGAACAGGGTCTGTGGTGTCCGGAAGAGGCGCACAGTGAACTGGAGGGTGGGGGGATAACGTGCTGAGGCCGCACGTTATCCAGGACACTGGTTGGCCCCTTGGAGGAGATGTCTGTTCTCCTCTCACACCATTCGTTAACATTTAATTTCCCGTGGATTCCGTGTTCTGTGGGTGTGTGCTGAGACCCCGCAAGTAGGACACTGAGGGGCCCCGGAGGGCTGGCCGCCTCCGCCCTGCCTCTCGCCCGGTGAGTTAGAATTCCTGCTAACGCAGAGGAGGCGTGATACCCTGAGATGTGGGTAAATGATATTGAGCAAAATTACTTTGACTTTTCCCCAGATCTTTAGCAATTAAGGAGTTTTTTTCGAAGCCCAAGTATAACCACATTTTGAAACCAGAAGACTGTCTCTCTGAGCCATGCACCATATTACAGCTGGACATGAGAACCGTGCAGGTCGCCGACCTCGAGGTGAGAAGAGGCGACCCTTCCTTCCTATTCAAATAAACAAGTTAAACTTGTTGCTATTGATTTTCCCACAGTCTTTTTTTTTTCCTCTTGTGATTTTGTTTTTTTAGGTTATTTTCTTTATAGTTAACCTCTTTAACGTCTTCAGTTACTTTTAGATTTATGTGTAATATTCTCAGCATCTTCAGATTCAAATAAATTATATGTTTCATCATGGAATTTGAATTAAATTTTTTTCTAAGTTTTTTTAGCTCCCATTGATGATAAAATTCTTTTACTTACCCTCTGTGGCCACGAGGTGGCGTGTGTGGGTTCCGGACGACCCCATTATAAGGGTTGCTCTGAGGTGGAGGAACCCCGTTCTGGAACTTAGATGGGCAAAACCACGTGCAAACTGAACTTTTGAGGCTTTAGTTAGTTTGGGAATTGTAGAGACTCAGTCTGGAGCTTTATATTTGTACAAAATATTGAGAAGAGGAAGTATTCCACTTGAATTTGGGGACAGAAAATTAGGCAAATGAGACCCAAATTGCTCAAAACCTTTTCTGATTATCTGCAGCCTTTGAGTTCAGGATGCAGGTTTTAACATTTACTTTCCCTAGGAGGAAATATGGTTTTTGATGTGTTCAGCTAAACTAGCAAGTTACAGATTTGTGGCATAACTACCGAAACCGACGGTGTGGCTGCCTGGGGCCGTGCTGTGGGATCTGGGACGGAGCCCCACGGAGGCGGGAGCTGCCCCCCGGTCCCCAGCACCCTTTTCTGACTCATTTGCTTGAACACAGATGATGAAAGGTGAGCTGCACTTTGACATCAAGAAGGCAGGCACCCTACACGGATTCACAGCCTGGTTCAGTGTCCAGTTCCAGAACCTGGAGGAGGACGAGCCACAGCTGGTGCTGAGCACGGGCCCGCTGCACCCGTGAGTGTGCCCCTCCTTCTGCTGGGGCGGCACAGAAAGCCTGGCAGAGCCACGAGTTTCAAGATCTAGTAATATGGGGAGTGGGCCCAAATCTCCCCAGACGCGGTTGAGCCCTGCCTGGCCCAGGGCATGTGGGCGGGAGGGCTGGCGGTGAGTCCAGGTGGACCCCCCGGCATCGGGCTTCCTCGGGGCTGGGTCCCCGACACCCTGGATGGTCAGGCTCCACCTTCTCTGTGTGTTTCCAAACGCTACTGCACCTCTTCACCATCTGACTCAGAAACAGCCCACAGGGTTCCAGGGGCTTTTACTCCGACTTCTGGGGAAGGCAGATGTTTCCCGAGATGCATCTTCTGAGCAGTAAGGTTTCGGGGCTGCGCGCTTGCTCCTGCGCGTGGGGAAGCGCGCCTTGTCCGTCGTGCTGCCGGGCACAGTGGCCCCTGGGGGGGCGCCACCTTCATTCGGGGGCTTCGCGGCCCCTTTCAGCGGCAGCCCCAGTGCTCCTCTGCACCGTGTGGTCGGCAGAAGTGAGCAAGGCCCAGGGAGGGGCGCAGACGCCCGAGTCAGACGCCCCACGGTCTTGGGGCCCAGGGGTCCTCAGCGTCCTTTGTGGAAGTCGAGCAGGAGAGTGAGCTGCCTGGCCAGAGCCTCCTTCCAGGGCCCAGAGGAGAGGGGCCTCAGGGGCCTCTGCGAACCGTGTGTGCCCGGCGTTTCCCACCTGAGCGTCTGCATGGGGTCATCCACACACAGGTGGCATGGGGACGGGATGGGGGGCAGGGCGTGGGCCAGGGAGGGAGACACCCCCCCACGGAGGCTGAGGGGGCGGCCCAGCGTCAGGGAGGATGTGACACGAGGGGGAGACGCAGCAGAACCTCACTGCGGGGTGTGACCTGGGTCCTTTCAGGCGCTTGTGCGTGAGAGTCACAGGACTTACAGAATCCGGGGCGTCACTGCTCCCCCAAATGCTGCACTTGTTTGCTCACACTCAACTGAACCTTCACAGGAATTGTGACTTTTTTTGGACACGATTTCAGCAGCATGTATCTCGCTTTAACTGCAGAAACTAGAACCGTGGGCGTCAGCAGTTCAGAGAAGGTGGCTTTGGGTGGGCACTGCTGTGCCAGCTCGTGGAGGCTGGGTTGACCCCACGAGGGGCTGGGGACAGGCGGCCCCTGGGGACCTGTGTCTGGCCACGTGCCCCTGCGGCCCGGCCTCCTTGGCACCAGGGAGTCTGTGCAGCGTCCGGGAGGCCCCCCGGGTTGTGGGTCCACGCGGGTCCCATGAAGCCATCTGATCACAGGGTGGGGGCATGGCAGTCCCGACAGGCTCCCCGAGGGGTGACACCATGCCCCTGTCTTGCAGCACCACCCACTGGAAGCAGGTGCTGTTCATGATGGACGAGCCCGTGTCCGTCCTCGCGGGAGACGTGGTCACAGGCTCGGTGGTGTTGCAGAGAAACCCCGTGTGGAGACGGCACATGTCTGTCACTCTGAGCTGGTCCGTCACTTCTAGGCAAGACCCCGGGTCGCAGAAAGTAAGATATTTAGCTGTGGAGTCACGGGCTTTGGTGCCAGTCCAGGCAGCTGGTGGGTCTGTGGCGGTCGCGGTGGCAGATGCCTATTCCCACCCGGCGGACCCTGTGGCCAGAGCTCGGGCCGAGGGCCGGGCCATGGTGCAGCCTCGCTCACCCCGCATGCCTTGCCATGGGCAATGTGGACGTGCGGTGGAGTGGGGTTCTGGCCGTGGCAGCAGTTTGAGGGCTGAAGTGAGCATGTGGCCAGGCGGGGCCTTAGGGCTCACGGCTCACAGAGCCCAAGGAAAATCCTCCTCTTCAGACTCATGGTTAATGCAGGAGAGGGAAGAAAATAATCAAATGGTTCCCCTTTATTTTGTAGTACTTGTTTTGTGCTTTGCTTTATGCTGATTTTACATTAGAAAAGTTTAAATTGTTGTTGAAAGTCTGCACCTGAATACCAGACTCTTGTCCACTATTAAATTATTATTAGGAAATACTGTGTGTTAATCAAACTGAAATGATTTATCATCTGATTGGTTTGTTTTCTTTGTCTTTCTCAGGTTGGAGAGAAAGTCTTTCCCATCTGGAGATGACAGGTGCAGCTCTGTGCAGGATGCAGCGTCGTGGAGGGACAGACGCAACTCAGTGGAGTCGGCCCTGGATGGGAACGCGTGTCCTGTGGGAGCCGCGGACTTGTACCAGGATGGGGTGGTAACACCCTCACCCGAGGGAGCGGGGCTGCAGGCCCTCCCCAGACGCGCCCGTGCTCCTTGGGGTCCACGCTCGCCATTGTCACTGCCCTGCCTGTCCTTAGAACTGGGCTGTTTCCAGGTGTCCACCTGTGGGTAGTTGATGGCCCAGTGTCCCTCAGCCAGGTCTAGTTCTAAGCTCGTAGGACACTCTCGTCAACCCTGTGCTCCTGTGAAGGTGGCTGTTCGTGCGTCGTGTGTGCGTGTCCTTCCCGCCCTCGGCTCACCCACTCAGCTCGCGGGATGTGGGGTCACACAGAGCCTCGTGGGAGCCTGAGGTGCGATGCATGCGATGGGGCTCTGCATGGGGTAGTCCACTTGTAGAGACGTCTTCCAGATAAATTATGTGTCGGCACATAGTATACGCTCAATAAATATTTTTTAATAAATGAATGTTGGTGTATATCCTGTTTCTATGCACATACATTATTTTGCAAAAGCATGGATCATACTGTGTGCATTGCTCTGTAATCTTTCTCATCTAATATTATGAAGAAACTTCCATGCCAGTGGGTACATGTCTGCATTTTTTGGTGTGTGTGGTTTTGATTTTTAGTTAACTTTTTATTGAAATAGAAATCATATACACCAAACTGCATAAGTCATGAGTATACAGATGGATGAAGTTTCACAAAGTGGGCACACGTGTAACCAGTGCTCAGGCCCAGACCCTTCAACACGCTGGAGGCCCCAAGTGCCCCTGCACTCAGAACCACCCCCAAGGCTGATACCTGGCTTCTATGACCAGAGAAGACTTTAGCCTGGTTTCAAACATTGTGTGAGTGGGCTTGTACACTGTGAATTTTCTGTAGACTGAATGTTCGTGACCTCTCAAAATTCATGTGTTGAAAACGAGTCCCTAATGTGGTGTTAGGAGACGGGGCCTCTGGGAGGTGATGAGGTCATGAGGGTGGAGCCCCAAGGATGGGATTAGTGTCCTTAGCTAAGAGGCCCCAGAGAGCTCCCTGGTCCCCTTCCTCCGTGTGAGGACACAGCAGGAAGACTGAACCAGGAAGGGGGCCTCAGCAGACACTGAATCTGCTGGTGTTTGACCTTGGACTTCTCAGCCTCCAGAACTCTGAGATAGATGTTTCTGTTGTTTATAAGACACCCAGCCTATGATAGTCTGTTACAGCAGCTCAAACAAAGCCCTCAGCATATGAATTTTGGAGGGACACAGACCATAGCATTCTGCCCCCGGGTCCCCCAAATTCATGTCCTCACCTGCAAATACATTCATTTCCATCCCAACAGCCCTAAAGTCTTGACTCAATCCAGCACCAGCTCCGAAGTCCAAAGTCTCATCTAAATCTCATCGAAACCAGATGTATGTGAGACTCGAGGTAGGATTCATCCAGAGGTGACCCATGGAACCACATGAGTTTGTGCTTCTGAAACATAGTGACAGGTCAGGCACAGGACAGACAATCCCACTCTGAAAGGGGAACTTGGAAGGAATAAAAGGGTGGTGGGTCCCAGGCATGTCCAAAACCTAGCAAGGCAAGTTCCATCAGTATTTGGGTCTGGACAATAATCCTCTTTGGTTTGATACTCTTCCCTCCAAGCCCACTGGGCGGCAGTGACCCTTCCACTTGGGCCACCCAAGCAGCTCTCTGTGAGGGCCCCACTCCTGAGGCCCTGGGCTGGGTCATCCTGGTGCCCTGAAACTGAAGAGGCAACCCCCCGCCCCTGCCCTATGAGGAGGAAGCAGCCTCACCTCCTGGGCCTGTGGGGGCAGTGGCAGCCGCTGGGGGTCAGTCTTCCCTTTCCTCGAAGGATAATCGTGTTCGCAGTTGAACAGCTCTGTGCTGTCGAATCCAATGCTCGGTGCCTTTTTTTGCTCCTCCTGCTTTAATATTTGTTCTTTGTCTTTGATTCCAGCAGTTTTATTACATTGTCACGGAGCTTCTTGAATCTGTGGGTTGATATTGTTCATCAGCCTTAGAAAATTCTGGGTCATTCTCGCTGTACATGTTGTTTCTGCCCTACTTTCTCTCTTCTGTGTATTAGGTTCCTTTACACATTTGTTGGAAACTACTCACCGTGCCCCACGTGACTCACAGTCATCCTGGCGACTTTCTACCGACCTGCTGTCCAGCTCACTCACCCATCCTGTCTTTCACCGTGTTGGATCTTGAGCTCCTGGGCCCTTCCCTGGTGTCGGCCATGGGGGGAGTGTGGGTCATCCTCCAGCATCCGGGAGAGCCAAGCAGATGGTCAAGACGGGCCGTCACCCTAGGGGGACATCCAGACCTGAGCGAGCAGGGCAGGACTCCTCTTGGGGCCGTGAGTAGGAGGCACCCTTGGATATTCTCTCATATTTTTTCAGAGAATAAAAAATGAGAGAACATTCTCCACTTGTTTTATTGAACCAATATAAATGTACCAAAAGTATACAATGACATTGTGGAAAAAATAATTATAGGTGAATACCAGCAAGTTAAAATCAGTGATATGTAAAAATAAAATATCATCAACAGGTATATTTGAATTCCAGGACTAAAAGACTGAATAAACATTTAAATATAAACTACTCAAATGCAGTGGGGAAGTAAATTGCCCACATGAGTAGGAAAGGGGTAAAAATCATATAATTTTTAAAAATGTAAAAATGATAAAATTCAAAACACATTCATAATGAAAAATTATTAGCAAAGTAGGAATAGAAGAGAGATTTCTTAATCTGATAAAATTCAGAGGAATCCTGCAGCAGACGTAGTTTTCACAGGGTTAATTAAACTTTAACTATATTTTTCTATTACCTTTTGAGTAGAGCCCAGAGGCAGAATAAAAAAAAAAAAACTTTTCAATACTGTGTCTTTTCTTTCAAAACACTTTTATGGCAATGTATCCTTCTATTGAGAGGAAGGCTGGGTGGTGACCATGCCATCACTATTAATTCCCTTTTATTAGAGAGCATTCTCATCTTGGCAGGGGAGGAGTTGAGGCAGGAAATTCTACTGGCATTTTTCAGCATCTCCAAAGGACGCATGGCTGGGTCGCAAGAGGACAGAAATCCAGTGATGCTCTCTAGCGACATGTTACTTTCAGATTTTAAGGACAAGTAAGTGGTAAGGCAGCCGTTGGTCCAACAAAAGAAGACAAAGCAGCTTACGAGCAGAATGGTGTTGGTGGCTTTGGTTTCAGGAGATGGCCTGGGAGAAAGATGGTTGCCATAAAGATTCTGAATTGTCTTGTGGTGATTGTAGAGGAGCATCACCATGCAGCCACTGGTCCAGACCGTGAGGTTGATGTAGAGGAAAACCCGGATGAGCATGGCACTCTGAAATACTGCTGACTCCCTGTAATCCCCTCGCTTTGTTTTACAGTAGCCAGAGAATAGCCAGGTTGAGCAGCTGAGGCGTTGGTGACGGCCTCATTGTTTGTGATGATCCAGATGTAGATGAGCATGTTGATGACCCAGAAAAAGATGAATGAAGGCAAAACCCATGTGGAGGTTTGGAGTTTGAGCCATGCCCACTTAGAGTTTCCGGGGCTAATTTTGATGGCCTGAAAAAGTGTTCAAGATAGAAATTGTGCAGAGAGAAATGCCTTGAGTCACCCTAGAAATGTACAACAATGATTTACAGCCAATATCACCCATTATAGGCCAAATTCCAAAAGATGACATTGCGTCTTGAATGCCCCTGAACATAATGGTCATGATATTAGCTAGGGTTAGGTGCATGAGAATCATATCTGTGGGCTTCTTCTGGTGTGGATGAATTTTTTAAATGCACGTGTATAATATTAATACGAACAGGTTTCCCAGATTCCCAATGCCAACTTGAGAGATGAAGAAAATTTCCAAAAATGGTATCAGTTGAATATCTAATTCTTAGAAATTTTGTACAACAGTCTAAAGAGGACCACACCTCTGTTATATGAATAAAAATTGGCAGTAGTTGAGCCCCAATGGGAAGAAAAATGTCAGTGTAATAATTCTGTCTCATAGGAAGAGATTTCTCAGCTACTCAGAATTCCAAACATGAGTCGTGTTTCAGGAGTCTGAAAGCAAGGAATTGATAAGATCTCTACGGTAAAGAATCCAGGGCTCAGAGGAGGTGAGCTTCCTGTTTTATCCCTATTCATTTAGGCTTTCTCTTGGGAAATTCTAGGCCTTTCCCAAAGGTCAAATTTGCAATTGGCAGTTGACAATTTTTCTCCTAAACATTAGAGTTAATTTCAACTATACTCTTGTATTTTTAAGTAGTCTGGTTAAAATATCCCTGAGAGCCATTACCTATTGATTTTTTAGGACAATTTTTTTTTGTTTTTTTAATTTATTTCAGTATCTGATTTCTTAGTTTCATGGAATATTAAGGGTAGAATTGATGGTTGCTATTGTGATAAAGTTACTTGATGAGCTTATTTATGTAGATTGTTTTGAATTTGTGTATCTAAAATCTTTCTCATCAACAATATTCTTCTCATTCAATAAAATAGTGAGTTCTCTCTTATTGGCACTTATCTTTCATTTGGTTGTGCAGCATCACCCAAGTGTTTCTATTCCAATCGAATGTTTTTCAGAGCAAAGCTACTTAAAGAGCCTTTCTAACATACAAGGACCAAGCCTACTTCTTTAGCTATAATACTTCCTTTAACACCTTTTCCCATTTTCTTCACTATAATTTTTACCATCTAGGAATATAATCTTATATTAATGCAAGATCTAGTATGTAAGACATTCGATATCCCAGAGCTCATTTTCCTCACTTGGTTATATAAACTTTGCATTGTTATCTTTATTTTGCAGGTAATGCAACTGAATTTCAAGAAACAAACACCTGTGTCTACATAAACTGTGTGTGTGGTTGCTGGTATTATTACTTGAACCCAGACTCATCTAATTTCAAACCTTCACTGGTGAGCTGGGAGATAAATACATTGTCCTAATCAATATTCAATGTTCAATGTTCAATCAATGTTCAATGCCTGTTCTGCAATATCTTTGTGATATTTGATTGCTGTTTTTAATGAAAAACTCTGTTATCACGGCTTCAATTGCATGACATTTTCCTAGCTATTTTTTAAAATTTCCAAAGACTTTTGCTAGCATTGTATGTATATAGTTCCATTTCTACCCTAACATTTAATTATGTAGGGCTCCAACCTCACTTTTACTTTACTGTGATGCATTCTTCCCTCCACCCTCCTATTAATCTATGACCCAAACACTACTTGTAGTTGATCTATAACCCAGACCACTTTCTTGAATTCCAGAATAACAGACAGCGGCCACAAAGGTCTTGCCAATCTCTCCTGCGTATGTTCTTCCTCTCCTAGTATTCTTTTCTTGATCAGTAAAATTGATTGAGTTGCAGAAAATTCTATTATTGGACAGTAACCAGGTCAACACATAGACAGTAGAGGTATCATGTGCACCTAAAACTCTGAGGGATCCATTCCACTCAGATTAAAGGAGATGTGGTCCCAAGAGGATGAGTAACATATTATTGTTTTTTTTCTATATCTTCTTACCACTTGTCCCAGATGCACATGCAGTCACAGGAAAGGTGCAGAAGGGCAGGGTAAATCAAGTCCTAGCATTCTGGCTGGAGTGCCAAAAAAGAGAACTCTAGGGACCCAGAAAGTATTGAGGACATCCAGAAAGGGAGGATCTCAGAAAAGGAACGTTATAAGCTTGTTGCTGAACTCCTGGCTTGCCCTCGAGCTGTGCATGCATGAATGTGACCTTAGGAATGTACCACAGACTCTGAGAATAACTACAAGATAGACCTCTACCTAGGTGTCACAGTGGCCACTGGGTGACACACACATGCGACAAATCCAAAGAGTCAAGCCTTTGAAAACATAACTGACATTGAAAGCAGAACCCACTGAAGTCTGGCCAGAACTGTGGCCTGGACATAACTTGGTCAGTTGCTGGCTAAAACAAACATTTTCTCATATTCCATTGTACTTCAGCAAGATCCAGAGGTCATAACGTAATATTGAAAATGTCCTGGTTATGTGACATATTCACTTAGCATGTAATTACTCAGAAGAATCAGGAAAACTTCAATTCACATGGGAAAAAATACATAAGTCAACATTTAGTTAGCCCAGATTTTGGAATTATCTAATAAAAAACTTGAAAGAAACCACCATAAATATTTTATAACGCAAAGTGACAAAGACTCTTGAAATGGATAGAACGATGGAAAGTCTCAGCAAAAGAAGTAGAAAATATAAAGAAGAGCCAAATTGAAAATTTGGAACTGAAAAAACACAATGGCCAAATTTTAGAAATAACTTCACAATATAAGCTCAATAATAGGAAGGAGAGGAAAATTTACAGAGTACACTATAAATGAAAAAGGGTCTCAAATATTTAATCTAAACTTCTTCCATAAGAAACCAGAAAAAGAAAAATAAATCTAAAGCAAGCAGAAGGAAAGAAATAATGACTGTAAGAGAAGAAGTAAATGAAAATAGGAAAACAATAGAGAAAAATCAATGAAACTAAAATCTGATTCCTTGAATAAATCAATAAGATTGATAAACCTCCAGCAAGGATGACAAAAATAAAGAACATGCAAATCATCTATGTCAGGACAAGATGGGGGATATCGAGAAAGAAACTCCAGTTGTGAAAAAGCTAATAGGGAAATACTATAAAACTTTTTACACTCATAAATTTAAAACTCAGAAGAAACAGTCATGCTGAATTCCTCAAAAAACACAAATACCAAAACTCAACAAATGAGCTAGATGATCTCAATAGTCCACTAAAGACAGTGAATTTATAATTAAGTAGCTCCCAACAGAGAAATCTCTGGGCTCAGCTGGTTTCACAGAAAAAGTCTTCCGAACATATAAAAAGACTGAACATGAATTTTACAATCTCTTCCATTACGGAGAAGAAGGAATGCTTAAAACCATATTTTATGAGGCTAATATAACGCTGTTACCCAAAACAAACAAAGACGTTCCAAGAAAAGAAAACTCAGACCAA
This sequence comes from Mesoplodon bidens, assembly GCF_964165515.1. NCBI lineage: Eukaryota > Metazoa > Chordata > Mammalia > Artiodactyla > Ziphiidae > Mesoplodon > Mesoplodon bidens. The sequence continues at coordinate 642,617 of NC_138161.1, read as the reverse complement.
TATCTTTTACCAATTTAGATACAAAACTCATGAACTAAATATTAGCACACTAAGTCCAACAATATAAAAAAGAATTATATACAGATTAAGTGGAATTTATGAAATGTAGCAAGGCTAGTAAGCATTTGAAAGTAAATTGGTATAATTTATCTTCACTGTAAACCATAAGTTCAAAGAGACAAAGAATAAAAGTCATAACAAACAAGTGAGGCAGAAAAACAATTTTATAAAATGTAATGCCTGTCCATGGTAAAACCTCTCAGGAAGTTAGGAAAAGAGAGTTGCTTCAGTTTAACAGCATCTACAAAAGACCTACAGGTAACATCATACTTAATGGCAAAAGAGGAATACTTTCTCCCTAAGGTCAGTAACAAGCAGAAACAATAGAGAAAGTTAATGCAACAAAAATTTTGTTCAATGAAAAGATTAACAAGGATGTTCATTTCCAGCACTCTATTCAACATTATACTAGATGAATTAAACCAGTCACAAAAAGACAAATTCTGTATGTTTCCATTTATATGAGCTACTTAAAGTATTCAAAATCATGGAGACAGAAGGTGGAATGGTTGTTTCCAGGGACTGAGAGGAAGGAAGAGTGGGGTGTTCTAGTTTACAGGTTTACCTGGTTTTATTGTGCTTTGCTTTATTTCGCTTCACACAGATATTGTGCTTTTTGTTTTTTTTTTTTTTTTTTTTTTTTTTTGTGGTACGCAGGCCTCTCACTGCTGTGGCCTCTCCCGTTGTGGAGCACAGGCTCCGGACGCGCAGGCTCAGTGGCCATGGCTCACGGGCCCAGCCGCTCCGCGGCATGTGGGATCTTCCCGGACTGGGGCATGAACCCGTGTCCCCTGCATCGGCAGGCGGATTCTCAACCACTGCACTACCAGGGAAGCCCTGTTTTGTTTTACAAATGGAAAGTTTGTGACAACTCTGTCAAGCAAGTCTATCAGTGCCATTTTCCCAACAGCATTTACTCATCTTGTGTCACATTTTGTAATGCTCACAACACTTCAGACTTTTTTTTACTGTTATGATATTTGTTATGATAATCTGCGGTCAGTGGTTTTTGACGTTACTACTGTGACTCGCTGAAAGTTCAGATGGTGGTTAGCATTTTGTTAGCAATAAAGCATTTTGTAATTAAGGTATGTACTTTTTTAAAGACATATTTCTACAATACACTAGACTACAGTATAAACATTACTTTTTTTTTTTTTTTTTGCGGTACGCGGGCCTCTCACTGTTGTGGCCTCTCCCGTGGCGGAGCACAGCCTCCGGACGCGCAGGCTCAGCGGCCATGGCGCACGGGCCCAGCCGCTCCGCGGCATGTGGGATCCTCCCGGACCGGGGCACGAACCCGTGTGCCCTGAATTGGCAGGCAGATTCTTAACCACTGCGCCACCAGGGAAGCCCTAAACATTACTTTTATATGCTCTAGAAAACCAAACGTTTTGTGTGACTATTTTCTGAGGTGGTCTGGAGTCAGGTCTGTAATATCTCCAGGGTGTGCCTGTAATGGGTATAGAGTTTGTGTCACAAGATAAAGGGGTTCCATCCATCAGGAGGTGGATGGTGGTGAAAGCAGCACAGCATGATGAATGTATTCAGTGCCCCTGAACTGTAAGCTAAAAATGAGTAAGGTGGTAAATTTTGTATTATGTATATTTTAGCAATGTAGAAAAATAAAAAATACTTAGAGAAGAATGAAAATGAGGACACTACACCAAAACTTGTGCAAAACAGTGAAGCCGTGCTCAGAGAGAAACTTATAAGGGTAAATGTGAATATTAAAAAAAAGAAAGCTCTCAGTCCAGTGAATAACTTTACACCCTAAGGGTCTAGAAAAAGAAGAGCCAACTTAAGCCTAGGAAGCAGAAGGATTGAGCTCTTGAGATATGCAACAACTTGAGTGGATCCAGAGAATAATGTTAAGTGATAAGAGCAAATCCCAAAAGATTGTATGCTGTAAAATTATATGATCATATTTAGATCATGTTCTTGAAAACACAAAATTATAGTGAATAAGGAGGTGGTAGCATGAGGGAAATCATGTGTGGAGGCAACGGTTGTATCTCTTCTTCTTCTTCTTCTTCTTCTTCTTCTTTCTTTTGGCCACACCACGACTTGTGGGATCTTAGTTTCCCAACCAGGGATCAAACCCGGGTCCACGTCAGTGAAAGCCCAGGTCTTGACCACTGGACCTCCAGGGAATCCCCAAGAGTTTTGCATCTTGATGGAGATGATGGTTACATGAATCTACACATGTGATAAGATGATGTGACTATACATAGACATTACATCAATGTCAAAAATTTTTATGTTGTACTATAACTATGAAAGATGCAGCCATTGGGGAAACTGGGTGAAGGGTTAATGGGACTTCTCTGTACTACTTTTACAACTTCCTGTGAATCTACAATTATTTCAAAATAAAAGGTTTACATTTTAAAATGTAAATTTTTCATGTGTTTAAAACTGCATGAGTTCTATCACTGAGTATGTACTAGGAATTCAAATAAAAACGAGGATTTGGTCATTGAGCAAGAAAGAGCAATACGCTTATTTTGTATGGAAATGATAGAAACTTGAAATTCAGCTGTGAATAGTCACCACCCCAGCCTCAGGGATGCTACATGGTGGCCAGTGTAACACTGAATATTGGCATACTGTTTGTCAGCTGAGAGAATTAAATTTATGATTACCTTCCAAGCATTGTTCTGGAACCCTGAGAAATAATTACCAGGCTTAGTTCAACTCAGGAACAATCTATCACTTCAGAAGGTAATTGCACACTTGAAACTGTTGAGCCTAGGGAGGGCAGTTTAGGCTTCCCTGGGCATGCCAGATTGAGTCCCTGTACACAACAAGGCCATTTCCATTTTGGATAACAAACTAGTTAGTGCCCAGTGGGAGATGAAATCACACAGCCCCTTCCCCATAACTCTGGCATCCGGTCATTGCTTTTCAGCACAGCGTATGAGATTACCCTCCTGCACCTGGGCAGCGGAGACTGGCTTTGGTCAGGATGCTGGTGTGCCTGGGGTCTCAGGGCTGTGAAGGAGACGCTAAGCCTTTTCTAGACTCTCTCCTACTCACTCTATTCTCTTCTTTCTAAATCTGAACTCATGCTCATAAATCTTGCATTCCCCCCCTCTATTTCAATTTCTTCTTTGTATTAATTTTTTTATGGTACGATTACATTGTGGTTTTACTATAGCAACTTAAAAAATTTCTTCTGTTTATCTTTTTTTCTATTCTACTAGTAATTCCCCTTTAACTAAATTCTTCTTTCCTGTTTAAATTTCTTTCTTGGTTTCCCTGGTCATTTCTATTTCTCTTCTTTAACATTTGTTCATTTTCAAAAAAACCAAAAATCTCTTCCATGCAATTAAGATAATCAAATATACTTGATTATAGATCAAAATATATCATGTATTGATTGCATAACCTTTTTGTCCTTTTTCTTTTATTATTTCTTCTTGGCCCTTTACACCTTAAGAGTGTGTCTTTACCCCCGTTGTATTTCTATTCCTTGCTTCTTTTCTTGGTTGTGTTTTCAACTTTCATGCACTCATTTTTTTAGAGTCTTTTGTTTCTTTTAAGTATATATCCAATCATTTTCCCTATGAATTAATATTTCAAGTCATTTTCTTCATTCTTCCGTTTATCTACTTCTGCAATGTATATCACCCTTCTCTCTTTCTGCTACTAATTACCATATTTCTGCTGTTTCCATGATTTTCCACCATCCTCTATTTTCAGAGGAGTATTTGTTGTCCTTTTGTTTTTCTTTCCCTTGTTTTCCTTTGGTTTATACTTAACTCTACTATCTTTTAGCCTAAACACATCTGCATACCCTAATGCATCTGCACACCAGAATTTGCAGTTATGTTTGTGGCAAATATCTTCCTCCTCCGTAGGGCTGGTTATTACACTCGCTTTGTAGTCTTAACTTTAATGTGGTCAAATCTTTTAATATTTTATCTTTACTTGTTGTTTTAAACATTTGAGGGAAATGTATCTGGCCTAAACTCTTGAAGATATTCCCTATATTAATTCCAAAGTATTTAATAGATTTGTTTTTATAATTAGATGTTCAATGCATATAAAAATGATGGCATTATATCAGAAATATCTTAGATCATTTGTAGAAAAGAACATCGTGTTTGTGAAAGACTCTTCCCACTTCTCTTCTTTACTTCTTGCATCATATATCAGGACTAGAAAAATGTGTAGGGTGATTTCCAGGAATTCTAATGTGTTTTGTAGAGGCCTCCTGGACCAAAACGATTGTATTTAATGATTTAGCTTTATAATGATTTCTCTTGATACCTCCTGGAAAAATTGTTTACACATTTTTTTTCTTCTGTTAAAAATTGCTTTGACTATTCTTGACATTATGCATATCATAGACATTCTACAGTTGGGAAAATCATTTTTCAGAATTAGATTTGGATTCTATAATATCCATATTATCATTTCTGAAAAATTGTCATCATTAACATATTAAAGCTTTGAGTCTTTGAATGTATTGTATCTTTACATTTATTTAGGGTTTTAATATTAAGAAATTGATATACTTTTACTGCTCTCATGTCTTTTGTATTTAAAGTTATTTGATACTTTTATGCTATTTAGAGTATCTCAACCTTAAGATTTATCTTGTAATAGAGTTTGTTTCTGATATAAACAAATACAAGTGATTATTGTATAGTGATATTTTTATCCACTTACCTTGTAAAGCTCTCTTATTTCTACTTTTTAAACCCTAGGTTATTTGGAGTTTATATACACAAAATAATAACATCTAATGGGAAAATTGTGTTTCTTCCTTTCCCAAACTTATGCTAGTCATTTCCTTGCCGTGTTTTGTGGATCATCTCCTCTGGTACAAAGATGATGAAAAGAGTTATCCTGTTTTCTTCCCATTCACAAAGAGTAAGTTCACAGGTTTAACCATTATACAGGATGATTATGGACCAAGGGTTATAATTACTTTTACTAGGTTAAGCATGTACCATTTTATCCTTACTCTTCTACAAGTTATTTTAATTTTGAATGCATTTTGGATTTTATCATGGAATTTTGAGGCAAATACTGGGATGGTCATATTTTATTTTGACCTCTGAGTATAGTTATTTCATTGACTAATTTCTTTTTAATATCAAGGTTAGGGTTAGGGTTTAGGGTTAGGGTTAGGGTTAGGGTTAGGTTTAAGCATAACTGGCCCTCTTCCCCGTCCTCTCTCCCCATCTCTCTGAGACCCCCATGAAGGACAGGACTAGTCCACAGTCACAAATGTCTCAGGGAGTTGAGGTGGACCATTGTTTTTCTGCCCCCTAGTCCTGGGCATAGTTTTGTGTACTGTCTGTATATCTTCTTTGGCCAGGTGTCCATTCAGATCTTTCCCTATTTTAATGGGGTTGTTTGTGTTAGAGTTATTTGTACGTTTTGATACAAAACCTTTATTAGATATGTGTTTGCAAATATTTTTCTCCTAGTTTGTGACTTGTCTTTTGATTTTCTGAGTAAGGTCATTCATAGAGTACAAATCTTTAATTTTATTAAGTCCATGTTATTCCTTGTTTTCATTTTTAGATTGCCTTTTTGTGTTGTGTGTTAAAACTCCAAAGCTCATGATTTACGTGGGCAAACCCAAGCTCATGTCAATTTTCTTCTATAATTTTGAATAGTGTTGTATTTAAAATTTGTCTGTGGGGACTTCCCTGGTGGCACAGTGGTTAAGGGTCTGCCTGCCAATGCAGGGGACACGGGCTTGAGCCCTGGTCCAGGAAGATCCCACATGCCGCAGAGCAACTAAGCCTGCGCTGCACAACTACTGAAGCCTGCGTGCCTAGAGCCGGTGCTCCCCAGCAAGAGAAGCCACTGCAATGAGAAGCCTGCGCACCGCAACGAAGAGTAGCCTCGCTCGATGCAACTAGAGAAATCCCACATGCAGTAACGAAGACCCAACGCAGCCAAAAATAAATTAAAAATTAAAATAAAATAAAATTTGCCTCTGAATAACTTTGAGTGAATTTGGTATAAGTTGTAAAGTTTGCATCTACATTCGTTTCATTCCAAATGGTTTCCAATTAATTGTTCCTTAACTAATTTTAGAAACCTTTTGGGATAGAGACTCCATTTCAGTTTGAATTTCCAGTTTAATGGATTCAGCAGTTCTGTCAGTAGGGGGCGCTGTCTCCAGTGACCTGTGAGGGAGGCGCGGCCTGTACTTCCTGCACTGACCACAGGGTGGCGCCGAGCTCGCCTCTCTGACCCACAGCGCAAGCTCGTTCCCTGCGAACTGGATTCTGAGCGCAGCTGAGACGAGTGGAGCCGCCTCAGGCGCGGGGGCGGGGGCTTGGGTGGGACGCCCGGCTCGGCATCTCTGCTGACAGGAGCTCGGTCTCCGTCTCCTTAGGACTCGCTGGGGTTTCGGCTTCAGGACAAAGTGGGGCTGCGTTCACGCTGACTAGGGAACTAGGTTTCCTGAGGACCCAGGTGATGCTTGGGGGAAAGGTGAAGAGACAGTGAGGAAAAGTGGGGAGAAGCTTCCTGTGGGCGACTGACGGCTGAGGGGGTCCGTCTTCATGTGACCGAGGAAGGGCTTGGTGTGCAAAGCTGGGCTTTTGCTCAGGTTTGTGTGCAGGGTAGCCAGCATGAGTTACGGGGTGTCCAGTTTTCCCAGCACCATGTGTTGGGGGGACTGTCGTGCTCCATGGTGTGTCCTTGGTCCCTTTGTCATAAATTAACTGACCCCGTCCATGTGGGCTGAATTCTGGGCTCTCTGTCCTGTTCCTCTGGTCCCTGTGCCTGTTTTGAGCCAGTTCCACACTGTTTTGGTGACTAGCTTCGTAATGTAGTGTGAAGCCAGGGAGGGAGATGCCTCCAGCCTGTTCTCTTTTCTCAGGGTTGCTTTGGCTATTTGGAGTCCTTTGTGGTTCCACACAGATATTAGGAGGATTTGCTCTATTTGGGGGAAAATACCGTGGAATTTTGGGAGGGACTGCACTCACTGTGTCCACTGCTTTGGGTAGAATGGGTATTTTAACAGTATTAATTGTTCCGTTCCCTGAGAACAGGATGTCTTTCCATTTATGGGTGTGTTTTTCAATGTCCTCATCAATGTCTTAAAGTTTTTGGTGTGCAGGTCTTTCACACCCTTGGTTAACTTTATTCCCAGGTATTTTGTTCTTTTCGATGCAATTGTAAATAGGGTTGCTTTCTTTCTCTTTCTGATGGTTCATTATTAGTGTTTAGAAATGCAATTGATTTCTGTGTATTGATTTTGCAACTTTACTGAATTCATTTATTAGTTCTAATAGTTTTTTTGTGGAATGAAGTGGAAAATTGGAATTCCAAAATCCCACTGTTTCTACCATATCTAGGTCGTCCACAACACGGAGGACAGTGGCTCCTAATATAATCTTCCCACAGTGCCTCTGTATTACACGTGGACTTTGGGTGAACTGGATCTGGGTAAAGCTTGGCTTCTATATGGAAGTTTGGTGTTTTCTCTGCTTTTCTGGTGTGCTATTGACATACATGATATTTTGAAAAATAATTTACTTTCCAGTAATTTCAAACATACAACTTTACACACATAAAACAAGTCTTGTACCTTGATTAAATATACCCTTAAATATTGACGTTATTAAAAATGGAATTGTTTTCATAAATTCTTTTCCAGATTATATTTTGCTAGCATATACATATAAGATAGATTTTCATGAATTGATATTTTGTTCTATAACTGCTTAATTAGTTGATTAGCTCAAATAATTTCTTTGCTGATTATAGGTAGTTTTTTTTGTTTTTTGTTTTTTTGCAGTACGCGGGCCTCTCACTGCTGTGGCCTCTCCCGTTGCGGAGCACAGGCTCCAGCCGCGCAGGCTCAGCGGCCATGGCTCACGGGCCCAGCCGCTCCGCGGCATGTGGGATCTTCCCAGACTGGGGCACGAACCCGTGTCCCCTGCATTGGCAGGCGGACTCTCAACCACTGCGCCACCAGGGAAGCCCATAGGTAGTTTTATATATAAGATGATGTGACCTATGTTCTGTGAAGAGACACAGTTTTAAGTTTTCCATTCACCCACGGATGCCTTTAATTTTTTCCTCAGGAGTCTGGGTAGAACTTCCAGTACACTATTGAGTAACGGTGATGAAGGCCAGCTTCCTGGCCTTGCTCCTGACTTCAGGAGTAAATCTTTCAGTCTTTAACATTGAGCATGAAGTTTGCTGTGGCTTTTTTTTTTTTTTTTTTTTTTTTTTGCGGTACGCGGGCCTCTCACTGTTGTGGCCTCTCCCATTGCGGAGCGCAGGCTCAGCCGCCATGGCTCACGGGCCCAGCCACTCTGCGGCATGTGGGATCCTCCCAGACCGGGGCACGAACCCGTGTCCCCTGCATTGGCAGGCGGACTCTCAACCACTGCGCCACCAGGGAAGCCCTGCTGTGGCTTTTTGTACTGCTCTTTTCCATATTGAACACATTTCCTTTTAGTCCTGGTTCTTGGGTGTTTATCATGAAATAACACTGGATTTTCGTTGTAGATTTGTTTGCATTAATTGATATGATCATGTGTTTTTACTTCCCACCATTACTGTGGTTCAATACATTGCTAACTTTTAATATGTTGAGCAACCTGAAATTTCTGGTGTAGAGATACTTGCTTATGGCATATTATCCATTTAAAGTTCTGTTGGTTTCATGTTGCTATTATTTTGTGATAGATTTTTACATTCATATTTATAAGTTATATTGGGGTAGTTTTCTTTTTTTTCTTTATTTTTAAATCTCTTTTCTTAAATAGTGGTTTTATTTCATTTTATTTATTTATTTATTTTGGCCACATCCCATGGCTTGTGGGATCTTAGTTCCCCAGTCAGGGATCGAACCCGAGCCCTTGGCAGTGAAAGTACAGAGTCCTAACCACTGGGCCATCAGAGAATTCCCTAGTTTTCTTTTTTAAGATTTATTTGTATAATTTGATTAGATTTGGCTTGGTGTAAGTTGTTTGGAGGGTTAGCATTAGGGCTGGGACTGGTGTGAGGACTGGGGCTGTGTATGGTTTATGGTTGCTGTTAGGGTTTATGTTTTGTGGTTATGACTTATTTATGGGTATGGTTAATGAATATATTTTATGGTTTATGGTTTGGTTATGGTTATGGTTTTGCTTATTGGTTAAGGTTTATGGTTTTGGTCTCAGGGTGTTAGCGCTCTGTGTTAGAGTGGGTGTTAGGGTATGGATTAGAATTGGGGTACAGGTAGGATACGGGTAGAGTATGCGTTAGGGTAAGGTACAGGTTTAGGGTATGGATTAGGGCTAAGGTTAGGTCAGGGCTTAGGGTCAGGATCAGAGTTTAGGGTGAGGATCCATGTCGGGATTAGCGTCAAGGTTGAGCTCGGCCGTTGTTTTCTGCTCCTCCTGCCCTGGATTCTGATTGATGGATGAATGAAAGGTCTGCTCTGGTCAATCACTGTTTCAAATTGAGCTCAGCCTTAGTCAAGGGTTCTTAGGGCCTCAGAGGTCATGCAGGGTTTCCCTCCACCCTCCCTCCTGGGAAGGGTGATGCAGGCCTCACTCTGTCTGGGCAGCCCCAGGTCCAGCATGGCCCTGACATGCAGGATACTAAATAGATGTGTGTGTGTGTTTATATAAGACTTGGTGCATCAATCTGCCAGCCCCAGGTGCTGCCCTTTTTTTAAAATTAATTAATTAATTTATTTTTGGCTGTGTTGGGTCTTCATTGCTATGTGGAGGCTTTCTCTAGTTGCGGCGAGGGGGGGCTTCTCATTGCAGTGGCTTCTCTTGTTGCAGAGCACAGGCTCTAGGTGCATGGGCTTCAGCAGTTGTGGCTCGCGGGTTCTAGAGCACAGGCTCAGTAGTTGTGGCTCGTGGGCTCTAGAGCTCAGGCTCAGTAGTTGTGGCACAAGGGCTTAGTTGCTCCGTGGCATGTGGGATCTTCCTGGACCAGGGCTCAAACCTGTGTCCCCTGCATTGGCAGGTAGATTCTTAACCACTGCGCCACCAGGGAGGTCCGGTGCTGTGTTCTTGAGGGCTGGTGGGGCCCTCCTGGGACTGGATGGATCCTTTGTTCCATCTGCATGAGTGTACAAGCAGGTCTCAGAACAGCCCTTGGCCTCTGAGCATCCAGGCAGGCATCCATATTCCTCCAGCTCAGGTTAGCCTTGTCCCCTCAAGCCCCCGTGGCCAATTACTGAGCTGATTGTGTCTTTACTCTTTAAAATTAAATCACTCTCTCGAGGTGGGCAAGAAGTTTACTTGTGAACTTGGTTAGAGTTACGGGTTAGGGGTTAGGAGTTAGGGTTAGGGCTAGGGGTTAGGGGTTAAGGTTAGGCTTAGGGTTTAGGGTTAGGGTTGGGGTTAGGGTTAGGGTTAGTGTTGGGTTAGGGTTAGGGTTAGGGTATGGTTAGGGTTAGGGTTAGGGTTGGGTTAGGGTTAGGGTTAGGGTTGGGTTAGGGTTAGGTTTAGGGCTTAGGGTTTAGGGTTTAGGGTTTGGGTGTCCAGCCTTACATCCCATCCAGCTGTGGGTGTAGATGTGGTCAGTCCAGTTATATCACAGCCCCTGATCGAATTTTGTAAGAATTCCTCTCTCTCTCACTGTCTTTTTGTTGTTTTGTAATTTATTTGTGTAATGGGCTGTAGCTGATTTTCAATGCTGTGTTCCTTGGTGCTGTACATCCACTTGATTCACCTATAGAGAGACATCAATAAATTTTTTTCTAGTTTTTAGTAGTCAGATATATATTTTTTCTGTGAATAGAGTGTGCTGAGTCCCGTTCCTTGAGCAATGAGTAGGTCTTGTCGATTACATTATTTGTTTATGGAACGGTACCTGTGCCAATTTCAGCCTCCTGATTTATGCAACACCACACCACACCTTTCCCCTTAAGCAGCCATAAGTGTGTTTTGTAAATATGTGATGGTGTTCTGTTTGTAATTCAGTTCATGTGTGGCGATTTTTAGATCCCCCCTATAAGTGATAGCTTATGATAAGTTTATTTTGCTGTCTAACTTATTTCATTCTCAATGACCGTACATAAGTCCACCCGAGTTGCTGCAACTCTCCTTATTTCATTGATTTCAGGGCTGAGTAATATTCTGTTGTGCATAAGTACCACATCTTCTTTATCCATTTTTTCCTTCCAAGGACTTTTAATTTATACCCAAGTCGAGGCTTTTGTAAACATAGCAGCAGTAAACGTTTGGGTGCCTGTGTCCTGTGGAGTTTTGGTTTTTCCAAGATATATGCTCATGAGTGGAAGTGCCCTATGCTTTGTAGCTCTGTTTTTTAGATGTTTTAGGAAACACAATACACTTCTCCAGAGTGGCCGTTGGCAATTTACATTCCCCCATATGCGTAACAAGGCTCCCTTTTCTCCCGCCCTGTCCTGCATATCTGGTTTTTACTCTTTGTGAGGATGACCCTTTTTTCTGATTCAAAGTGATACCTCTTTGTAGTGTTGATTTGCCTTGTCTGCTTTTTGTTTGGCCAAAAAGGGCGTATGTGTTTTTCCTGAATATATTCAGGAAAAATGCATACGCCCTTTTTGTCCAACTGCATCCTTGGTGAAGTTCAGCTGCTTTTCATGTGCTTTAAGGGCGAGTCCAATCTACCTGTTGAAACCCCTTTCCTGCAATTCTGCCTTTCTTTCAACTCCTTTTCGTTGACTTACCTCAACATAGTTTTCTACGATAGGTATCATTTACAACCCTGCTGGTTTGTGAATTGCAGTGCCCCTGAGCTCCATTTTTCAACTTGCTTTCTTGGGAACTGGCCACAAAAGAGCAGGATTGCTTCAAACCCTATTCTGGTTCTGGGGGCAGGCTGAGCCTTTGGGCAATTCACCTTCCTGATTGGAAATTAGGGTGACATGTGCCTGTGAAAACACCTAGGGCTGGTCTCTCATTGGTTCCCCCCCTTCATCTTCATCCTCTGGACAAATTCCATACTATTCGAAACAGGATGTTGAAGGCACTGATTCCCCAAGTGGGGAGATTGTTAGGAAAGAGTCTCGTGGTGGAATCCGAGCACCAGGAGATGAGGAGATGAGCTGCCTTTTCCAAACTCTTCCCGATCACACGGTGTACCATTCTCTGGGTTTCCCATGCACATTTTAGCTGTAGGAAGATTCCCTTGCACCTGGAGATTTGGGAACCATGGAATGCGGACCAGGCAGCATTACTCTATAGGGGCTGCATTTGCTGACCCATCCTCACCAATCCTCTTAACCCCACGAGTGTCCAGCTTAGGTCCCATCCAGTTGTGGGTCTAGATGTGGTCAATCCAGGTTGCATCACAGCCCCTGTTTGAATTTTGTTAGAATTCCTCTCTATCTCACTGTCTTTTTTTTTTTTAATTTATTCTCATAATGGGGTATAGCTGACTCACAATTCTGTGTTTCTTGGTGCTGTACATCCACTTGATTCACTTACAGAGAGACATCAATAAATTCTTTTCCAGTTTCTACTAGTCAGATATATTCTTTTCCTGTGAATAGAGTGTGCTGAGTCCAGTTCCTTGAGCAGTGAGTAGGTCTTGCCGATTACATTATTGGTTTATGGAACGGTATCTGTGCCAATATCAACCTCCTGGTTTATGCATCACCCCACCTCACCTTTCCCCTTAAGCAGCCATAAGTGTGTTTTCTAAATGTGTGACTCTGTTCTGTTTTGTAATTCAGTTCATGTGTAGTGATTTTTAGATTCCCCGTATAAGTGATATCTCATGATAAGTTTCTTTTTGTGTGTGACTTATTTCACTATCAAGACCGTACCTAAGTCCCCCGAGTTGCTTCAACTGGTCTGTTTACATGGCTGAGTAATATTCCCCTGTACATAAGTACCAAATCTTCTTTATTCATTTTTTCCTTCCAAGGACATTTAAGTTGTACCCAAGTTGAGGCTTTTGTCAACATAGTAGCAGTAAACGTTGGGGTGCCTGTGTCCTGTGGAGTTTGGGGTTTTCCAAGATATACGCCCATGAGTGGAAGTGCCATATGCTCTGTAGCTCTGTTTTTTAGATGTTTTAGGAAACACAGTACACTTCTCCAGAGTGCCGTTGGCAATTTACATTCTCCCCATCAGCATAACAGGGCTTCCTTTTCTCCACGCCCTGTCCTGCACTGGTGGGTTTTACCCTTTGTGAGGATGGCCCTTCTCACGGCTGCTGCGAAGTGATACCTCTTTGTAGTGTTTTTTTTTCTTTTCTTTCTTTATTTATTTTTATTAGTTTCTGCTTTATAACAAAGTGAAATCAGTCATACATATACACCTGTTCCCACATCCCTTCCCTCTTGCGTCTCCCTCCCTCCCACCCTCCCTATCCCACCCCTCCAGGCAGTCACAAACCACCGAGCTGATCTCCCTGTGCTATGCGGCTGCTTCCCACTATCTATCTACCTTACACCTCTTTGTAGTGTTGATTTGCCTTGTCTGCTTTTTTGTTTGGCCAAAAAGGGCGTATGCGTTTTTCCTGAATATATTCAGGAAAAACGCATACGCCCTTTTTGGCCAACGGCATCGTTGGAGAAGCTCTGACCCTTTCCATGTGCTTTAGTGGCGAGTCCCATCTACCTCTTGAAATCCCATTCCTGCACTTCTGCCTTGCTTTCAAGTCCTTTTTCATGACTTACTTCAAGGCATTTTTTGATGTTAGGAATCTTTTACAATCCTGCAGGTTTGTGAATTGCAGTGCCCCTGAGCTCCATTTTTCAACTTGCTTTTTTGGGAACTGGCCACAAAACAGCAGGATTGCTTCAAGCCCTATTCTGGTTCCAGGGGCAAGGTAGCCTTTGGTCAATTCCTCTTCCTAATTGGAATTTAGAGTGTCATTTACCTTTCCAAACACCTAGAGCTTGTCTCTCATTGTTTCCCCCACTTCCGCTTCATCCTCCAGACAAATTCAAAACAGTGAGAAACAGGATGTTGAAGGTGCTGACTTCCCCTAGTGGGGAGATTGTTAGGAAAGAGGCTGGAGGGGGGAACCCGAGCCCCAGGAGATGAGATGAGGTGCCTTTCCCAAACTCTTCCCGATCCGTCCAACGGTGTACCATCCTCTGGGTGTCCCATGCATGTTTTAGCTGTACGAAGGGTCCAGTGCACCTGGAGATTTGGGATCCATGGAATGGGGACCAGGCAGTATTACTCTAAAGGGGCTGCATTTGCTGACTCATCCTCACCAAGCCTCTCAGCCCCACGAGTGTCCAGCCTTAGGGCCCATCCAGCTGTGGGTCTAGATGTGGTCAATCCAGGGTGCATCACAGCCCCTGAACGAATTTTGTAACAGTTTCTCTCTGTGGTTTTTTCTGTAATTTATTTTTATAATGGGGTGTATCTGTTTTTCAATGCTGTCTTTCTTGCTGCTGCACATCCACTTGATTCACTTACAGAGAGACATCCATAAATTCTTTTTCAGATTCTTATCAGTCGTATATATTCTTTTCTGGTGACTAGAGTGTGCTGAGTCCAGTCCTTTGAGCTATAGAGTAGGTCTTGTAGATTACCTATTTGGTCTTTGGAAGGCATCTGTGCTAATTTCAACCCTCTGGTTTATGCCTCACCCCGCCCCACCTTTCCCCTTTAGCAGCCATAAGTTTGTTTTCTAAATGTGTGACTCTGTTTCTGTTTTGTAATTTAGTTCATGTGTAGCCATTTTTAGATTCCACCTATAAGTTATATGCTGTGTCTTTTTGTGTCTAACTTATGTCACTTAGAATGATCGTACCTATGTCCATCTGAGTTGCTGCAACTGGCCTTATTTCATTGACTTCATGGCTGAGTAATATTCCATTGTACAGAAGTACCATACCTTCTTTATCCATTTTTTCCTTCCAAGGACATTTATATTCTTTCCAAGTCAAGGCTCCTGTAAAAGGGCTGCACTAATAGTTGAAGTGCCTGTGTCCTATGGATTTATGGTTATCCCTGAGATATATATATCCTGAGATATATACCCAGGAGTGGAAGTGCCGTATGCTCTGTAACTCTGTTTTTTTAAAATTAATTAATCTTTTTTGCCTGTGTTGGGTCTTTGTTATTGCGCACGGGGTTTCCCTAGTTGCAGCAAGTTGGGGCTACTCTTCGTTGAAGTGTGTGGGCTTCTCATTGCAGTGGCTTCTCTTCTTGTGGAGCACAGGCTCTAGGCGTTGGGCTTCAGTAGTTGTGGCACACGGGCTCAGTAGTTGTTGCTCACGGGCTCTAGAGCACAGACTCAGTAGTTGTGGCGCACGGGCTTAGTTGCTCCGCGGCATGTGTTATCTTTCCGCACCAGGGCTTGAACCCGTGTCCTCTGCATTGGCAGTTGGATTCTTAACCACTGCGCCACCAGAGAAGTCCCTATAGCTCTATTTTTTTTAGAAATTTTAGGAAACATCATACCCTTCTCCAGCGTGGCTGTTAGCAATTGACATTCCCGCCATCAGCGTAGCAGGGTTCCGTTTTCTCCACATCCTCTCCTCCATTTCTTGTTTTTACACTTTGTGAGGATGGCCATTCTGACTGGGGCAAAATGATACATCTTTGTAGTGTTGATTTGTATTTCCCGCATGTTTGGTTGGCACAAGGGCGTATGGATTTACACCTGTACGCCCTTTTTGGCCAACTGAATCATAGGCAATGTTGAGCAGCTTTCATGTGCTTTAACGGCGAGTCCAATCTACCTCTTGCAATCCGGTTCCTGCAATTCTGCTTTGTTTTCAAGTCCTTTTCAGTTACTTACCCCAAGACATTTTCCCACCATAGTTGTCATTTACAACCCTGCAGGCGTGGTGGATTGCAGTGCCCCGAGCAACTGTCTTCAACTTGTTTCTGAAACCGGCCACAAGGTGGCAGGATTGCTTCAAGCCCCATTCTGGTTACAGGGGCGGCCTGAGCCTTTGGGAAATTCCTCTTCCTGATGTGAAATTAGAGTGGCATGTGCTGTCCAAGCACGTAGAGCTTGTTTTTCATACCTTTCCCCGCTTCCCCTTCATCCTCCCGACAGATTCCAAGCCGTGCTCCCCCCGGACATGTGGAGATGGGGTGACTTTTCCAAACTCTTCCCGCCCATCCAGCCCCCATCCTCTGGGGTTCTGTCCGGACACCGCGGGGTTTCCAGCGGTGCGGGGCTCTGGCGCCGCCCTGCAGGGAGCAGCCCTGCTACCCGCGCCTGCAGCGCCGCCTGCTGGTCTCTCCATCCTCCCGTCGGGCACAGTCTTCACCTTCCCCGCTGCCTTGGATGCTCTGTCTCCACACTGTCCTGTGATCACCCCCGGCTCCACACCCCTCTTCCAGCCTCAGGGATGACCCAGGACTGGGCTCCCCGCCTGCCCACCCTCGGTCTGTGTCCTCAGTCCACCTGTGCAGACAGGTGAGGATCCCCTCCAGAGGCTCCCAAACGCTTCACCCCTACATCCTCCCCCGGGGTCGGCCCACGTCCTGTTGGGATGTTCCACCCTCACCAAGACCCCAAGTACATGGCAAGGGCAGGCATCAGGCCTGCTGCGTGCACTGCTGTGCGTCCTGCTGTATACACAGGCATGACCCTGCCCCAGGGTGCAGGAAAGGCAGCCTTACCTCGGGATGTGGGGAGATGGACTGACTACAGGGCGGACATCCGCTCTCGGCTCACCAGGCAAGGGCAGCCGGGTTCTCGCTCCTTGGACGTTTTCTCACCCAGCCGGACCATGACCCGGCTTTGTTCCCACCCCCGTCGTCCCTCCATTGGCCTCGCTCTTGTGAGCAGAGCAGGACAGTGTGGCCTGTGGTCACAGGCTGAGAGACACAGACACTGGCTGACCCGCGTGCACCCACGCTGACCACGCGGAACGGGCACTGCACCAGGGCCCGTGCGGTGTGGGTTCACCTGCCCACAGAGAGGCCGGGCCTCTGTCCTGGCTCCAGACGTCACCTTGAGTCTGACGGGAGTGTCCGTGCTCCGTGGGCCTCGCTCCAGGCTGGTCTGTGCTGACGGCGTGATACACGGTGGGGCTTCCCGAGTCCTCCGGGGGCTGGAGGCCAAGGTCAGGCACACGGCGGTCCCCACGTTGACGTGACAGACCCCAGTAAACCCTGCACTTCGGGACTCAGGTGGGCTTCCCTGGGCTGCCACAGCCGAGGAGGCTGGACCCTGCTCATCCCCGCTGTCCTTGCCGATTTTAACTTGCATCCTTCACCATAATAAACCCTGGGTATAACAGCTTCAGGGAATTCTGGGAGCCTCCACGAAAAAAGAAGCTGGGGAGGGAGTCACTGGGTCCCCGACTTTGCAGTTGAGGTCAGAAGTCAGTGGGGAGGATCTTGGGGCCCTGGAATCTGAAGGGCCCCTCTACCAGGGGAGGGGTAGGAGACCCCGGGTGGTAGTTAAGCTGAGTCCAAGGCCCTCCTGCGTAGGAGGCATCCTAGCCCCGGGGATCCCAAAGAGGCCGGCTCCCTCCTCCCCTCCGCCCCCAGGCCTGGTCCCTGCTCTTGAGACATTCCCTAGGGTGGGGTCCTGGTGCTGGAGGTGCCCCGATGCTGTGGCCTCCTGAGCTTCCAGTGAGGATAACGGGAGTGGGGGAAGACTTGTTCACAGAAAGGGAGCTTCTGCCGGAACAGAGCCTGGGTCTGCTGCCCCCGCCCCCAGGTGCACTGGGGCAGGAATGTGAGAGCGAGGCCCCCTCCCCTCCCAAGACACCCAGGACACATGGGCGCTGGGCGCTGGACTCCCACACGATATTAAAATCTCCCACGCAGGCCTCATGGATGAGAGACACTGTTTAAAGACTATTAATGGGGCCAGGGGAGCCCAGAGGATGAAGCTGGGTGTGGGGAGAGTTGGAAAGTCACCCAAGGACATGCTCTCCCTGCAGCAACCCCCCAGGTGAGCTCAGGTGGAGGTGGACCCCTCAAGTCAGAGCCCACATTTGGGGTCTTCGGGGGACAAATAGCCAAGCACCCCCAGTCC
Source organism: Mesoplodon bidens (assembly GCF_964165515.1). Taxonomy (NCBI): domain Eukaryota; kingdom Metazoa; phylum Chordata; class Mammalia; order Artiodactyla; family Ziphiidae; genus Mesoplodon; species Mesoplodon bidens. The sequence goes on along the minus strand of NC_138161.1, from coordinate 624,665 downwards.
TTGCCTTCACCTGCTGCAGTTAGGGCGTGCCCTGCCTTCTTCATGGCCAAGTTCTCACCCCTCCCAGAAGGCCTCTTGGGGGTTCATGGGATGGGGGTGTCCATGGCAGGACTGGAGGGCCTGTGGTGGGCTGGAGGCCACGTGGCAGGCAGGAGGGCTCCGCCGGTCCACACCTCCTGGTCACAGGCCCGCACAGAGTCCACCAGGCTGTGGACGTGGTAGAAGGTGCAGAGGTGTGGGGACTGGGCCAGCCATGCAGGTGTCTGACCACCGAGCGGTCAGTTTGGAGTATTCCCAAGGAGCCCTGGCCGTGCTTGCACCCTCCCGGGAAGGACACGTCAGCATGGCCCCTGGAATGACCGGGAGGTCAGCCGGCAGCGCCCCCCACCCAACCTCACTGTTACCACAGGAAACAAGAGACAACTCCGTGAGGAAACACAGAACATCACCAGCCTGATGCTGTCCTGAGGAAGGTCGGCTGGCATCTGGGAACTGGCTGCTATAGTGGGTTGAATGGGGGCCCCCCAGAAGTTATGTCCACGTCATGCCCCCCAGAATCTGAGAATGGAACCGTATTTGGAAGTACGGTCTCGGCAGGTATAATTAGTTGCGGATCTGGAGATGACGTCATCCTGGATCCGGGTGGCCCTGAATCAGTGACAGTGTCCTTCTAAGAGACAAGTGGAGAGACACAGACACACAGGAGACACCACGTGAAGATGGAGGTAGAGACAGGAGGGATGCGGCCGCAAGCCCAGGGACGCCTGGAGCCCCCAGAAGCTGGAAGAGGCAGGTAGGACCCTCCCCTGGAGCCTCCGGAGGGAGCGTGGCCCTGGGACACCTTGACCTCAGACGTCTGGTCTCCAGGACTGAGAGAGGACAGGTTTCTGTTGCTCTGAGCCTCCGTTTGTGGTCGTTCGTCACAGCTGCCCCAGGAAGCCAATGCAGCTGGTGAACAGCTCCTGGGCCTGATTTAAACCCTCCAGCCTCCCGTTAGGGGCAGCCCCCTGCGCCTGTGCTGTTTGCACAAACCATGTGGCTCATGCTGGACCCCGGCTCCCCTTCTGGGCACCGGCATTTTGGAGGGTGAGGGCAGAGAACACCATGCGACCAGCCCCCAGCCGGGTGCCAAGCCTCTAGTGAGCTTCCCTGGGGGGGCGGGGGGGCGGGTAACTATCATGGCTCTGCCCTTCGTCGCTGACACCCTAGAGACACCCTAGAGACCCTCGAGGGAAGGAGGGGGCATGACGGGTCATGAGGTGACCGGAGCAGGGGCCCTCCCGCCCGGGCATCCCTACTGCGTGCTGTGACCCATCTCAGCTGTGAGCACACAAGCCACGAGCATGTGCCGAGTCCTGTGAGCCTCCCAGCCAGTCCCTGAAGGTGAGGGCGGCCCTGCAGACCCCAGCCCTCTCCTCCATGTCTAGTAGGTGGAAGACCCACTTCTGCTTGCCATTCCAGAAGCGGTTCTGGGGCTGTCCTGGGAGGGCTTCTGGGGTTATGCGGGCTGAGCCCCTGTTGCTAGGCCCCCACTTCCCCACAAGAGCCTCCAGAGCAAGCTGTTTGCCCTGTTGCCTGAATGACCGTCCAGAAGTTTTCTCAGGAAAGAATCAGGGGTTTCTGTAGCGGTGTCTGCAGGCAGCTCTGCATCTGGGCCCACATTCACATCTTCTGTGTAAACACCGAGAACCTTCCCTGACACGTGCCCCCTGCTGACCACCTCCACATGCCGACCACAGGCCCCAGTGTGGGCGTCAGACTGACCACCCGTCTCAGCCTCCTCTTGTTGTCAGAGCTGCTCCAGGCCCTGCTCAAAACCCGTGGACCCACCTTTCACAGGGCTGTCCTCCACCCCCCAACTTCAGCAGGAGTTCACCTAAGTATTTAAGTGAAGGGGTCAAGAGATAAGAAAGGAAGCTACAAACAAATAAACAGATGGAATCACCTGGGACCAAGATGGCAACAAATGTGACCTCCAACAGACCCTGAGTCTCATCCCATGCTGAATTTACTATATCAGCATATTAAGTGACACACCTACTGGTGGTCATGACTGGACATGAAGGACCAAAAATGGGTAAAAGGAGGTGGTACCCCACCCCCTTGGGAATAGCCCCGCCCCTTCCCCGGAAGGCCTCTTCATCCCCATCACTAGCCTCGCTCCTCCTCCCTTTGTCTTCATTCTTTAAAATTAAGCCACTTTCGGGCTTCCCTGGTTGTGCAGTGGTTGGGAGTCCGCCTGCCGATGCAGGGGACGCGGGTTCGTGCCCCGGTCCGGGAGGATCCCACGTGCCATGGAGCAGCTGGGCCCGTGAGCCATGGCTGCTGAGCCTGCGCGTCCAGAGCCTGTGCTCCGCAACGGGAGAAGCCACAACAGTGAGAGGCCCGTGTACCGAAAAAAAAAAAAAAATTAAGCCACTCTCTCCAGGAGGGCGAGAAGTTGATCTGTGAACTTAGTTCCCGCTTCTCCATTCTTTGGCCACTGAACAGAGCCTGTGCTGTGGTGGTCTGGGCTTTGGTTTTGTTATTTGCCTGCTTGACTCCACGTGGAAAAAGGAAACCTCCCCCTCTGAGGCAGAGCGCCTCGCCAGGCTGGGGCCCGAGCAGGGTCCACGTGACTTCACTTGGTAACAGTCTGTAAGGGGGCGGCGGTTCAGAGGGTCCGTGGCATCTCCCGGTTCTCATTTCATCCCAGCGCTGCCCACAGGGAAGTTGCTAAGCAACTCTGTGCCGGCTGCACAGAGAGGGCGTTCATACACACGCCCCCCTCACAGCCCACGGGGCTCTCATGGCCAGCCCCTCCCAGGATATGGAGCTCACCTGAGCAGGTACCCAGCAGCCCCCGGGGCCCTCATGGTCAGGCCCCTCCCAGGATATGGAGCTCACCTGGGCTGGCACCCAGCAGCCTACAGGGCTCTCGTGGTCAGGCCCCTCCCCAGGTATGGAGCTCCCCTGGACAGGCACCCAGCAAGGCTGGGCACCCAGGAACCGTGCACGTAGCCCTCACTGCAGAGCACCCCCAGCCCACCTGTTGGTCAGAGCTGACCCTGAGCACCTCAGAGCAGGACTAACAAACAGCAGCTCCGACAGGTCTGTGACCCTGGGCTTCACTCTGCACGGCCTCCCTCCACCTGATCTTCCAGAGGCTTCCACTGCAGCCGGGGCACCAGGCCTCTGTCTTCACCCACCACCCCTCCTCTCCCTGACTCCTGGGTTCCTCTCATTAGGAGAGGGTCTTCTTGAAGTTGTCTCCCACTCATGAGCCAGATAAAATGATTAGAAAACAAGCTAGGGCTGCAGCCCCTTGTCTATCCTGACCCTCAGGACCCTACACCTGTTCCTTGGACCTGGCCGGTGCAGCAAGGCCCATTTTCTGCAACTCTGAGTCCCTGATGGGCAGGGATTGGCTGACCTGGGCAGCCTGACCCTGCCTGCCAGCCCTCCCCAGGTGTGCCTGGGTTGAGGTCAATATAAACACCGCTCCAGGCAGCAAGAGCCCTTGCAGCTGTGCCTGACGCCATATTCTCTGCCCCGACAGCAGTGTAGGGGCTGGGCTGGTGGGAGGGAGTGAGGGGCTGTGGCTTTGTGGGTGGCCCAGTGTGAGTGGGGCTCTGCTGGACTTTCTGCAGGAGTTGCCAGGCTGCCACCTGCTAAAGAAGAGGATGTGTCACCCATACCTGCCGCTGGAATTTCTCCCCGGGCAGAGGTGAGGAAGGAAAAGAGCAGTGGGGGCCGGGACAGGAGGGGTATCTCAGGCAGGGAAATGGAAAGCTTCCAGAAGAGCATCTGGGGCCAGGACCATCCTGGCTGGCCTGCAGGCGCCAAGTTGGCCTGCGTGCTGTCGCTGGTGTGGCTCCACGGCCTTTCCTCTAGACTTTCAAGTCCTTGCACACATTCAGGTGTTTTACCTGGGAAGGGTGGGAACAGTTCAGCAGCAGCTGGCCTGGGACTCAGCTCACGTTTACTCACAGATGCCTCGGCACCATCCCCCAGCTTTGCAATGAGGACACTCCTTGCAGGGGGGCTGCTGGCTGCATGGGAGACGATTTCCCACCTCTGACCAACTTCAGAATTGTTTACCACTGGAGCAAGTGTCCTGATAGGGTTTTCATCTGTGTAACTAGTGGTTATTTTATTTTATTTTTTTTTGCAGTTACGCAGGCCTCTCACTGTTGTGACCTCTCCCGTTGCAGAGCACAGGCTCTGGACGTGCAGACTCAGCGGCCATGGCTCACGGGCCCAGCTGCTCCGCGGCATGTGGGATCCTCCCGGACCGGGGCACGAACCCATGTCCCCTGCATCAGCAGGCGGACTCTCAACCACTGCACCACCAGGGAAGCCCCAACTAGTGGGATCTTAATTAGCAACGTGAAGGGTGACATCAGAGGTCCTGAATCAGGATGGAAATACTTATCCCCAACAGGTACAGGCGTAAAAACCTGGGGAGGACGTGTGCAGCCGGCACCCTTAGGGATGGGCTTCCGACTGACCCCTCAACATTCTGGTGTCCAGCCTCTGCTTTAGGATTTCTGGGGCTCAGTGCTGACTCTAAGGGTTCTGCAATCCAGCCTCTATCGGCCTTTAGTGAGACCCACACTTCCGGGATCCTACAGAGCAGGGTCTGTGTGACCGTTCTGTGGCTTCTGTAACAAATGACCACAAGCTGGGTGGTTTAAAACAACAGGAATTCATCCTCCCCCAGTCCTGGAGACCAGACATCTGAGATCAAGGTGATGCAGGACGGAAGTCTCTCCAAAGGCTCCAGGATAGGGTTCTTCCTGCCTTTGCCAGCTTCTGGGGGCTCCAGGCATCCCCAGGCTTGCGGCTGTGTCCCTCCCGTCTCTGCCTCTGTGTTCACGTGGCTTCTCCTCTGTGTCTGTGTTTCTCCTCTGTTGTCTCTCATAAGGACTCTCTCAATTGGATTGAGGGCCACCCTAACCCAAGATGACCTCACCTCGAGATCCTTCACTACATATGCAAAGACGCTTTTCCCAGATATGGTCCTGTTCACGTGTTCTGGGGGGCACATCTTTTGGGGCCAGCATTCAACCCATTACCTGTGTATAAAATAACCCTCCTTTTAGGAGGTTACCAAGGTCCCATATAGACTGGCACAGACAGCAGCCATGTGGGTGGGGTCTGGGCAGAGTGAGGACCCTGGAATCACCTGGAAAGGATGAAGTCCTGGCTGCATTAGGTGAGCTCTTCCACCACGGGGCCCGTGGAAACAGCCACTCCACTCTGTCCGTGGAAAGGGACCCAGTGCCGAGTCCAGAAGTGGTTATATTGCAAAGCTGGCTCTTCTGGGATTTCATCATCAATAGCATCACGTAACCAATAACTACGGGCTTGGAGGAGTCGCTCTGGCACATGATGACAGCACTGGCACTTTAGGCTCATCCAGCCTCGAATAGGAACGTCTGAAGGAGGAGAGTTTGGGAGATTGCTTGGTTGTCAAGGAAACTGAGCAGGTTTGTCAAGGTTGTCAAGGAAACTTCTCCCTTAAACTGAAGGCAGGGCTGGGAGAGCTGAACTCCAGGGATCTTTTAAAGGGGCTGCTCTGAAGCACCATCACCCGAGAGGTGGTCTCAGCGTGAGCTGGGGTTTGAGAAAAGTGTGATGAGATTAAGCCTGACTTTCTGTGACAGCTGGGGAGGGGCTTGTAAAGCACCTTGGCTTTTAAGACAAAGTTTGTTGCTGGAACAAAGTGTCTCCCAAAACTGGGCTGAAGCTCAAGATGTCTCTGTCCCCTTCTTGTAGGAGTCCAGGGCAGGTGGGTGTCAGGTCCCAGGCTCTGTCCCCCTTGTTTCTCCTCCCTGCTTCCAGGTGAGGGCTCCAACCAGCAGGGTGGGGTGACCAGGTGGGCATCATGCCCTCCGTCCTAGGATGCAGGCTGGCCAGGGCCCTCACCACCTCCACCCCTTCCCCTTGGTAACACAAGACACTGCGTCCCAGCTGTAAGGGGTGGGAAGGCTGGGAGGTGCAGGGTAGCTGTGAACAGGAAAAAGGGAAATGGGTTCTGATGGGCAGCTGTGTGGCTCTGCTGTGAGGGTCACCTGGACAGTAGCGCACAGACTCTGGGGCCTGTGAAGCTTCGATGCTTTGTGGTTCTGGAAATCCTATAGGAGATGGTCTACAGCAGGTGAAGGTAATGCCCTCAGTGGAGGTGGTGAAGCCAAAGATCTGCAGTTCAGACTGAAGGTGCCGATGTACATACAGGACAAAACCATTTCGTGTGAATGTAGTTCAGGCACGTTTAACGTGAATGCAGTCATGTTAATGCCTAGCATCTTCTATCTCGTGCCTCCCATCAGGGACCCCCTCCCCAGGTCCTGAGGATCCTGTAACTCACATACAGGGGGATGGAGCTTGGGCTCTGTCCAGTCTAAGCCCTGAGTTACCCTGCGTGTGAGTCTGCTCAGGACCCCTGTAACAAAGAGCACAGACTGGGCCACTTGAATAACAGACCTATCTCCCATTCCTGGATGCTGAGATCAAGGTGTCTGCAGGCTGATTTCTCCTGAGGCCCCTCTACTTGGTGCTTAGACAGCCATCTTCTCCCCAGGTCCTCACATGGTCTCCCCCTGTGCCTATCTGTGTCCTAATCTCTTCTTGTAGGATATCAATCCTATTGGATTAGGATCCAGCCTAGTGACCTCATTTTTACCTTGATCACCTCTTTAAAAATCCCATCTCCAAATACAGCCATGTCCTGGGGTCCTGGGGGTTAGGGATTCAGCATGTGGATTTGGGGGGACGTGACTGAGCCTATACCATCCTCCTTAGGAGCCAAGGGTGCCTTGGTGCTTCCTTCCCTCAAGTCACACGAGGTGATGTAATGGCTCAAGGAGAGGCCACTCGTGCAGAGTTTGTGTCCCAGCAGGGGAGCCCTTCTCTGCTCTCTTTGATCAGGCAGTGGCAGTGCCAGTCCCCTCTGGAGGTGAGCAGTTCTGGGGTTTCCTGCCGTGTCTCCTGGCCTGCTGAGGTGCTCATTGTCAGGGAACCCAGGAGTCAGCAGCCTAGTGGGGATGCCGGGGACTCTCAGGGCCTTGGCAGATGTCTCTCCCGGCAGATACCCTAGCGAAAGTGGGGAAACTTTGGGGGATTACAGGTGGGAGAGAGTCACAGTCTCATTTATGCTTCAGAAAGACCATGTTGGGGTGGGATGTGAGATGCACTGTGGGGGAAGGGAGCTTTGTCAGGCCTGATGGAGGAACCAGGCACAAGATCGGGCTTGGGCCAGGGCTGTGGGTGTAGAGGGGAATTAGTACGGGAACTGGCCACAGACTGTTGTCGAAATATCGGCTTCCCTGTGCACCGAGGCTGAGCAGAAATACAGAGACAGGGATTTTTTTTTATTAGTTTCTGCTTTATAACAAAGTGAATCAGTCATACATATACATCTGTTCCCACATCCCTTCCATCCTGCGTCTCCCTCCCTCCCACCCTCCCCATCCCACCCCTCCAGCCGGTCACAAAGCACCGAGCTGATCTCCCTGTGCTATGTGGCTGCTTCCCACTATCTATCTACCTTACGTTTGGTAGTGTATATATGTCCATGCCTCTCTTTCGCTTTGTCACAGCTTACCCTTCCCCCTCCCCATATCCTCAAGTCCATTCTCTAGTAGGTCTGTGTCTTTATTCCTGTTTTACTCCTAGGTTCTTCATGACATTTTTTTAATTCCATATATATGTGTTAGCATATGGTATTTGTCTTTCTCTTTCTGACTTACTTCACTCTGTATGACAGACTCTAGGTCCATCCACCTCATTACAAATAGCTCAATTTCATTTCTTTTTATGGCTGAGTAATATTCCATTGTATATATGTGCCATATCTTCTTTACCCATTCATCCGATGATGGACACTTAGGTTGTTTCCATCTCCGGGCTATTGTAAATAGGGCTGCTATGAACATTTTGGTACATGTCTCTTTTTGAATTATGGTTTTCTCAGAGTATATGCCCAGTAGTGGGATTGCTGGGTCATATGGTAGTTCTATTTGTAGTTTTTTAAGGAACCTCCATACCGTTCTCCATAGTGGCTGTACCAATTCACATTCCCACCAGCAGTGCAAGAGTGTTCCCTTTTCTCCACACCCTCTCCAGCATTTATTGTTTCTAGATTTTTTGATGATGGCCATTCTGACTGGTGTGAGATGATATCTCATTGTAGTTTTGATTTGCATTTCTCTAATGAGTAAAGATGTTGAGCATCCTTTCATGTGTTTGTTGGCAGTCTGTATATCTTCTGTGGAGAAATGTCTATTTAGGTCTTCTGCCCATTTTTGGATTGGGTTGTTTGTTTTTTTGTTATTGAGCTACATGAGCTGCTTATAAATTTTGGAGATTAATCCTTTGTCAGTTGCTTCATTTGCAAATATTTTCTCCCATTCTGAGGGTTGTCTTTTGGTCTTGTTTATGGTTTCCTTTGCTGTGCAAAAGCTTTGAAGTTTCATTAGGTCTCATTTGTTTATCTTTGTTTTTATTTCCATTTCTCTAGGAGGTGGGTCCAAAAGGATCTTGCTGTGATTTATGTCATAGATGTTCTGCCTAGGTTTTCCTCTAAGAGTATGATAGTTTCTGGCCTTACATCTAGGTCTTTAATCCATTTTGAGCTTATTTTTGTGTATGGTGTTAGGGAGTGATCTAATCTCATACTTTTACATGTCCCTGTCCAGTTTTCCCAGCAGCACTTATTGAAGAGGCTGTCCTTTCTCCACTGTACATTCCTGCCTCCTTTGTCAAAGATAAGTTGACCATATGTGCGTGGGTTTATCTCTGGGCTTTCTATCCTGTTCCATTGATCTATCTTTCTGTTTTTGTGCCAGTACCACACTGTCTTGATTACTGTAGCTTTGTAGTATAGTCTGAAGTCAGGGAGCCTGATTCCTCCAGCTCCGTTTTTCATTCTCAAGATTGCTTTGGCTATTCGGGGTCTTTTGTTTTTCCAAACAAATTTTGAAATTTTTTGTTCTAGTTCTGTGAAAAATACCAGTGGTAGTTTGATAGGGATTGCATTGAATCTGTAGATTGCTTTGGGTAGTAGAGTCATTTTCACAATATTGATTCTTCCAATCCAGGAGCATGGTATATCTCTCCATCTATTTGTATCATCTTTAATTTCTTTCATCAGTGTCTTATAATTTTCTGCATACAGGTCTTTTGTCTCCTTGGGTAGGTTTATTCCTAGATATTTTATTCTTTTTGTTGCAATGGTAAATGGGAGTGTTTTCTTGATTTCATTTTCAGATTTTTCATCATTAGTGTACAGGAATGCCAGAGATTTCTGTGCATTAATTTTGTATCCTGCTACTTTACCAAATTCATTGATTAGCTCTAGTAGTTTTCTGGTAGCATCTTCAAGATTCTCTATGTATAGTATCATGTCATCTGCAAACAGTGACAGCTTTACTTCTTCTTTTCCAATTTGGATTCCTTTTATTTCCTTTTCTTCTCTGATTGTTGTGGCTAAAACTTCCAAAACTAAGTTGAATAAGAGTGGTGAGAGTGGGCAGCCTTGTCTTGTTCCTGATCTTAGTGGAAATGGTTTCAGTTTTTCACCATTGAGGACGATGTTGGCTGTGGGTTTGTCATATATGACCTTTATGATGTTGAGGAAAGTTCCCTCTATGCCTACTTTCTGCAGGGTTTTTATCATAAATGGGTGTTGAATTTTGTCAAAAGCTTTTCTGCATCTATTGAGATGATCATATGGTTTTTCTCCTTCAATTTGTTAATATGGTGTATCACATTGATTGATTTGCATATATTGAAGAATCCTTGCATTCCTGGAATAAATCCCACTTGATCATGGTGTATGATCCTTTTAATGTGCTGTTGGATTCTGTTTGCTAGTATTTTGTTGAGGATTTTTGCATCTATGTTCATCAGTGATATTGGCCTGTAGTTTTCTTTCTTTGTGACATCCTTGTCTGGTTTTGGTATCAGGGTGGTGGTGGCCTCGTAGAATGAGTTTGGGAGTGCTCCTCCCTCTGCTATATTTTGGAAGAATTTTAGAAGGATAGGTGTTAGCTCTTCTCTAAATGTTTGATAGAATTCACCTGTGAAGCCACCTGGTCCTGGGCTTTTGTTTGTTGGAAGATTTTTAATCACAGTTTCAATTTCAGTGCTTGTGATTGGTCTATTCATATTTTCTATTTCTTCCTGATTCAGTCTTGGCAGGTTGTGCATTTTTAAGAATTTGTCCATTTCTTCCAGGTTGTCCATTTTATTGGCATAGAGTTTCTTGTAGTAATCTCTCATGATCCTTTGTATTTCTGCAGTGTCAGTTGTTACTTCTCCTTTTTCATTTCTAATTCTATTGATTTGAGTCTTCTCCCTTTTTTTCTTGATGAGTCTGGCTAATGGTTTATCAATTTTGTTTATCTTCTCAAAGAACCAGCTTTTAGTTTTATTGGTCTTTGCTATCGTTTCCTTCATTTCTTTTTCATTTATTTCTGATCTGATCTTTATGATTTCTTTCCTTCTGCTAATTTTGGGGGTTTTTTGTTCTTCTTTCTCTAATTGCTTTAGGTGCAGGGTCAGATTGTTTACTCGAGGTGTTTCCTGTTTCTTAAGGTGGGAATGTATTGCTATAAACTTCCCCCTTAGAACTGCTTTTGCTGTGTCCCATAGGTTTTGGGCCATCGTGTCTCCATTGTCATTTGTTTCTAGGTATTTTTTGATTTCCTCTTTGATTTCTTCAGTGATCACTTCGTTATTGAGTAGTGTATTGTTTAGCCATGTGTTTGTATTTTTTTTACAGATCTTTTCCTGTAATTGATGTCTAGTCTCATAGCATTGTGGTCGGAAAAGTTACTTGATACAGGGCTTCCCTGGTGGCACAGTGGTTGAGAGTCCGCCTGCCGATGCAGGGGATGAGGGTTCGTGCCCCGGTCCGGGAAGATCCCACATGCCGCGGAGTGGCTAAGCCCGTGAGCCATGGCCGCTGGGCCTGCGCGTCCGGAGCCTGTGCTCTGCAACGGGAGAGGCCACAACAGTGAGAGGCCCACGTACCGCAAAAAAAAAAAAAAAAAAAAGATACTTGATACAATTTCAATTTTCTTAAATTTACCAAGGCTTGATTTGTGACCCAAGATATGATCTATCCTGGAGAATGTTCCATGAGCACTTGAGAAAAATGTGTATTCTGTGTATTTTTGGATGGAATGTCCTATAAATATCAATTAAGTCCATCTTGTTTAATGTATCATTTAAAGCTTGTGTTTCCTTATTTATTTTCATTTTGGATGATCTGTCCATTGGTGAAAGTGGGGTGTTAAAGTCCCCTACTGTGAGTGTGTTACTGTCGATTTCCCCTTTTATGGCTGTTAGTATTTTGCCTTATGTCTTGAGGTGCTCCTGTGTTAGGTGCATAAATATTTACAATTGTTATATCTTCTTCTTGGATCGATCCCTTTATCATTATGTAGTGTCCTTCTTTGTCCCTTCTAATAGTCTTTACTTTAAAGTCTATTTTGTCTGATATAAGAATTGCTACTCCAGCTTTCTTTTGATTTCCATTTGCATGGAATATCTTTTTCCATCCCCTTACTTTCAATCTGTATGTGAGAGACAGGGATTTTTGAGGAAGAGAGAGATGGCTTTATTTTTCTGCCAGGCAGAAGGGAAGGCACAGCCGGCTAGTGCCTCAAGAACTGGGCACCCCCTCCTTGAGAATCAGGGAAGATTTTATATGTGGGGCTCTCGCAGTCTGGAGTATAGGATGAGGATCAAAGTAGTGAAGGTCTTGCATTTCTCCTTTCCTTTGCATTATTTCTAAACAGTCACAGTTGGCATCAGACCGCCCGGTAATTGGGGTCCAGCAGTCTGGTAATTGCATCCGTTTGCCTCTGGTTTACCGGCCGGTGACCTTGTTTCTGAAATGAAAAACTATAGGGGGTGGTTTGTTATGAGGGGCATATAGAATGTAAGTGCTGGACATAATAAGGTTAGGGAGTGAGAGGCAGGAGATGTAACTCACACAGAGTTAGGGGTGATGGGTGCCGAATGTAAATTACATAGTGTCAGGGAGTGAGGTTAGCTTTGTAAAGTACAAATCTAGTTACTACAAATGAGTGACAAAGTAAAACAAGGAGTGATGAACTCTTTCAGGCCAGGTTGTGTTTCTTCTCTAGCCTATTCGCTGTTCCCTTTGTTTTCCTTGTTCTCAGAGGAGGGAAAACTTCATTTCTATTTTTGCTGCGACAAGACTCTGGAGGAGCAGATGACAGTCACTGGCGCACAAGGAGGGTGGGAGCCTGGGAGACCCCAGTGTTACCGAGCAAAACGTGGGTCCGCTTGCCCGAGTGCAGTAAAGCCAGTCTACTGACACCGGGTGTGGTGAAGGAAAGTGCAGCTCTAATTGTACAAGTGCCAATACAAGGAGGCCAGGTGGCTTGTGCTCTGGAACCCCGAACTCCCTGAAGGATTTCAGCAAAGCAATTTTAAAGGCCAAGTGACGGAGGGGGGTCGCAGGGTACGTGATCAGCTGGTGCACAATTCTCTGGTTGATGGTGAGGTAACAGGCGGTTAACATTATAAATTCTTAGGCACCAGAAGCTCCGGGGCTACCTGTTCATGATCATCAAGTAGTTAATTCCTTCAACTTGGTGGTGGAGGAAGCATGCGTCAGACACTGTTATCTGGGTACTTCAGAGAGGACCTACAGCAGAGGACGTGGGGGAGGGCTCTGTCCTGGGAAGGCCCCGTAGGGTCCTGCTCGGTTACACCCGGTGCCTGGGCTCAGCAACCTGGGAAGGTGGGGCTGCTCCTGGCTGTGGGGAGCTGCGGGATCCCAGTCCTCTGAGGGGCCTGATAGCCCCCAAGGTAAGATGGGGGTGCAGTGGCTGGACAGAGGCATCTGGCCTTGGGGAGGGGTCCAGGCTGGAAATGTCACGGGAATCCTCCCAGGGAGGGAGAGGAAAGGCCAATGGGGGCAGGTAGGTCACAGCAGACTACGTGCAGGTGACTGCAGTCCTGGTGGAAGCAACTCAGAGCCAGAAAGGAGTGGCCGTCAGGGGCTCAGATCCATTCTCTTGTTCCTTTGTAAAACCGCTCTGTCAGAGTTTGAGACACCGCCAGGAGATGTCTGGGCCCAGTGCTGCCATGGCTTCATCAAAGGGGCCCAGGGGGAACACAGGACCACTGCAGGCCCCACCCATGTCCTCACTGGGAATGAACCCCATCGGGGCTCCTAGGCTCACAGACTTGAGGGAACCTCTGTCCTCAGGACCGGTCTTCCTCCTTCCTCTCACCTGCTGGTCAGAGGCCCAGGAACCCCCAACCTGGCTCCATCCCCAGGGCCTGGATTCAGAGGCCCAGGAACCCCCAAAGTGGCTCCACCCCCAGGGCCTGGATTCTGGGACAGCTTAGGGGTAAGCAAGACCCTCATGCTCCTTTATCTGCCTGGGGGTGAGAATGTCTTAAACGCTGCAGTTGCCTGATTATGGAGGGCTGAGTGTTTCCAGCAGGTATGGGTGGAAAGATGGGGTGTGAAGTTCTTATGTCTGCAGGGTCTTCCCAGCGTGAAGATGTGTGTGTTTCCCCCGGCCAGTCAGCATCCTCCCAGGAAGCCCAGATCCAGGATTACGAGGGCAGAGGCTCTCCCCTTGCTTATCTGTAACTTCCCACGCCCACAGCAAGGAGCCTGGCTCCCACCATCTGCCATTTATCTGTGCATTGCTCCTTTCCAGGTTACATGTGCAGAGGTTTCAGAATTGTTAGCTACTACACCCTGGAAAGAACTTCGTAAAATAAAGCCCACTGTTTATATATGGTCCATTTAGCCTTTAGTCTACAGATTCCATTCATTTCCAAAGGTAACTTAGGTCAGCACCTTTTACTCCATCCCCTACAGTGAGTTGTTTCCATATACTTCTAACACAGTTAGAGTCTGTGACATTATGTATTCCATCCTGCAACACTCCTACATCCTAAATAACTAAATTTGAATAGATTATGATTGGCCCCTTGGGCTATGCACATCTGTTGGTTCACCCACAGTGGTGATGCTAATCACCCTTGTAGGAGTCCACATACTACAAGAGGCACCGTCGGAAGATTATATTGGGAGCCACTGTGTCTTGGGTGCTGTGGATGACCTGGATGTAGTTGAAACAGTGGGATTTCTGAATTCTAGTTTTCCACATTCAACCACCAACCACATACCTGTAGATTGATTCCTGGGTTCTCTGCTCTGTTGCTCTGGTCTGTGTGCCTGTTTTTGTGCCAATTCCACACTTTTTTGGGACTGTAGCTTCGTAATGAAGTGTGAAGTCAGGAAGGGAGATGCCTCCAGCCCGTTCTCCTGCCTCAGGGTCGCTTTGGCTCTTTTGGGTCCTTTGTGGTTCCACACACAACTTAATATTGTTTGCTCTGTTTCTATGGAAAATGTCATTGGACGTTTGGTAGGGATTGCATCGAATGTGTACATTAATTTGGCTAGAATGCATATTTTTTTAATTAAAAAAATTGTGGGCCACACCATGTGGCATGCAGGATGCGGGATCTTAGTTCCCCAACCAGGGATCGAACCCGTGCCCCCTGCAGTGGGCGTGCAGAGTCCCAACCCCTGGACGGCCAGCGAAGTCCCACCTTAGAATGCATATTTTTACAATATTGTTTTTACCCATGAGCACGGGGTATCTTTCCATTTAGTTTTGTCCATTCAGTTTCCTTTATCAGTGTCTTCCAGTTTTCAGTCTGCAGGTCCTTCACGTCCTTGGTTAAATTTACTCCTAGTTATCTTTTTGGATGCAATTGTAAGTGGGATTCTTTAAATCCTTTTTCTGATGGTTCATTATCAGTGTATAGAATCACAAATGATTTTTGTGCATTGATTTTCTTTTTTTGTGTGTGTCCTGCAGCTTTACTGAATTCATTTTTTAGTTGTAACAGTTTTTTGGTGGTTGAATGTGGAAAACTAGATTCAGAAATCCCACTGTTTCATCTACATCTAGGTTATCCACAGCAACCAAGACATAGTGGCTCCCAATATAATCTTCCTATGGTGCTTCTTGTAGTATGTGGACTCCTACAAGGGTGATTAGCATCACCACTGTGGGTGAACTGGATCTGGGTAGGGCTTGGACTCTATAACAGAGTTTGATGTCTGTATTTCTGGCGTGGTATGACATGGTTGTTTTGATAAGTACTTTATTTTCTAGTAAATTTCAAGTGTATAAAAAACTTTAAATAGCAGTGTAAAGTTTTCCACATTCACAAAATACTCCAGTTTGTTTTACCCTGCGAGAGTGGGAGGGCCACTCTCCCAGGGAACCAGCACATAACCCCATAATGAGGAATAATTATGGTTTCCACATTATAATCCTATCCACAGACCTGCTTCAACTTTCACCAGCTGCCTCAGCTTTGTGGAAATGTATTTTTCTATTCGAATCCAGTTTTCTTTTCTTGGAACCATCACTGGGGCTTTTCCTCACTTAAAAAACCTTGCTGGGTGTAAAGTGTACAAGATGAGCATGATCTGGGTGGTTTTTCTGTACGGCCTCTTTCAGTTAGGATGTTTTCAGTGTTTATCCACATTGTAACATTGATCATTATTTCATTCCTTTTTTCCATTGTGATTAAAAACACATAACATTTACCATTTAAACCATTTTTAAAAGCTTTTAAAAATTATTTTATTTTATTTTCTATTTTTTGGCTGTGTCAGGTCTTTGTTGCTTCATGCAGGCTTTCTCTAGCTGTGGCGAGCGGGGCTACTCTTCGTTGCCGTGTGCAGGCTTCTCATTGCGGTGACTTCTCTTGTTGCGGAGCATAGGCTCTAGGCTCACGGGTTTCAGTGGTTGTGGCACGAGGGCTCAGTAGCTATGGCTCGCAGGCTTAGTTGCTCTGTGGCATGCGGGATCTTCCAGGACCAGCGCTTGAACCCGTGTCCCCTGCATTGGCAGGTGGATTCTTAACCACTGTGCCACAAGGGAAGCCCCATTTAAACCATTTGTAAGTACACAGTTCTGTGGCATTAACTGCATTCACATTGTTGTAAAAATATCCTCACCATCCACCTCCAGAACTTTATTTTCCCCATGTGAAACCGTAGCCATTAAACACTAACTCACCTCAACCCCTGGCAACCTTATTCTACTTTGTCTTTGAGTTTGACTTATCTGGATACCTCATACTAGTGGAATCATAGAACGTTTGTCCTTTTTGTGTCTGGCTGGTTTCACTTAGCATAATGACTTCAAGGTTCATCCACATTGTAGCATGTGTGAGAATTACCTTAGTTTTAAAGGTTGAGTCATATTCCATTGTGTATATACTACACTGTACTTATCCATTCATCTGTTGAAGGATGTGTTGTGTTGCTTCCACCCTTTGGCTATTGTGAATAATGTTGCTATGAATATGGGGTACAAATGTCTGTTCCAGTCCTTGCTTTCTAATATTCTGGGTGTACACCCTGGAGTGGAATCAAGGGACCACACATTTTCCATGTTTTTTAGGAGCCACCATACAGTTTTCCACAGCGGCTGTATAATTTTACTTTATTCCTTTGTATGACAGAATAATGTAGCTTATGGATCTACCTTATTTTGTTTATCCGTTTACCTGCTGATGGACATTTAAATCTTTTCTACCCTGGGCTATTGTGAACAGTGCTGCTGTGAATAATTGGTGTACAAGTTTTTGTTTGAACGCCTATTTTCCATTTTTTTGGTATATATCTAGGAGTGGAGTTGTTGAACCACATGGTAATCATATTTTATATTTTTGGGTAAATGGTAAAGGTTTGTACACATAGACTGCACCATTGTACATCTCCACAAGTAACTTTTAAGGGTTCCAATTTCTCTGCATTGTTGCCAACATTTGTTGTTTTTATTTATATATTTTAAAATTGATCTTAAAGTTTATTTTTATTCTAGTGTGTGTGAAGGGGCATCACACTGTGGCTTTCATTTGCGTTTCCATCATGACTACTGACGTTTGACACCTTTCCATGTCCTTGTTGACCGTTTGTATGTCTTGCCTGGAGAGCAGTCTGTGCAGCCATTTGTCTGTTTCAAAAATTTTATTGTTTGTCTTTTTGTTGATGAGTTGGAAAAGTCCTGGGTATATTCTAGGTAAAGAGTCTTATCAGATATAGAATGTGCCAATATTGTCTTCCATTCTGTGGGCTGTCTTTTTACTTTCTGGATAGCTTCTTTTGATGCACAAAGGTTTGTAATTTTGAGGAAAGCCAATTTATCTAATTTTTTCTTTCATTTCTTATGCTTTACTGTCAAATCTAAGAAACCATTGCTAAATTCATGGTCAGGAAGATTTAATTCCTTGGTTTATTTGAGAGTTCATACAGTCGTCCCTCGGTACCCACTAGGCCAGGCTTTATGTCTGGGGTTGAGTCAGTGTGAGGGTTCAGGGGTCACGGTTTAGGGTTATGGGTCATTGTTGGAGAGTCCTGGTAGAGGGTCGTGGTTAAAGGGTCGGGGATTAGAGTTTAGGGGTCAGTGGTGAGGGTCTAGGGGTCTGGGGGGAGGGTTGTTAGGGGGTTATGGTTAGAGGTTAGGGTTCTTAGGGTAAAGGTTAGAGTTAGGTTTAAGCACAATTGGCCCTCATTGCCCTCCCCTCTCTTTCTCTCTGAAGCCTCCAGAATGGATAGGACTTGCCCAGGGTCAAACAGGAGTCAGGGAGCTGAGGTCAATAACTGTTTTTCTGGCCTCCCTTCCCCCAGTCCTGGGCTCTGAGAGAAGAATGAAATGTCTGTTCTTGTCTCGGACTGTTTCTTATCCAACTCAACCTCTGTCAAGGATTGGGGAGGGTGTCAGAAGTCATGCATGGTTTGCTTCTGCCCTCCTACCTGGGAAGGGTGATGCTGGCCCTACTCTGTCTGGGCAGCCCCAGGTTCCAGCAAAGCCAAGACAGGAGGGCACTCAGCGGACACGTGTGGATTTATACAGGACCGGGTGCAGTGACCTGCCAGCCCCCAGATGCTGCCTTCTTAAGGGCTGGTGGGGCCCTCCTGGCCCTGGAGGCATTCTTTGTTCCATCTGAGTGGGCATGAATAGATGATCAAGCCTCAGGCAGGACAGCCTTTGACCTCTGACTATGCAGGCAGGCATCTGTGGTCCTCTAGCTCAGTCCAGCCTGGGCATTGTCAGACCCTCATGTACAGTTACGGAGCTGACCATGATGCTGGGCAATTCAAGAGCTACCTGGGCAGTGTAGACATTCCTTTGAGAAGTTTCAACTACCAACATGCATGTGGCTGAGAAAAAGGCCTCCCGCTCACAGCCTCATAGGCTGCCAAGAGAAGTAATAATCCTCTAAACATTGGAGTGTGTCCCTGACACAACACCCATACAGCAGACCATGGCCCTGCAATCCTTTGTCCTTTCAGTCGTTAGAAACTTTTGACATGCATATTCATTAAGAATCAAAGATATGGGAGCACCTGGACCTCCCAGTGGGAGGTTTACACTGACACTGCCATTGTCTTGGAGAGCCATATGCATCCGTGTGGCCTCTGGAAGCCTGCCAATTATGGGTTCCACGGCAAGGAATAATTCTTGAGCCTCCCGTTACTTCATTGCACAAGAGTTTCCTTACCACCCTAGCATTTGGTTTCTTCCCTTAGAAAAGGAGAGAGAAGAAACTGGAAAAGGAGCAGTATTGTTTTTCAGGGATGGGTAGTTAATATGGCCAGGGAGGTGGCATAACTCAAGGGCTCCCACCTCTCAGGGGCAGGAATGAGGTCTGTGGGTCTTCTGAGGGCACATGGGCTGTTCTGGGCCAGCCTCTGAGATGTGAGGGCCTGATGCCCAAGGAGAGAGACTTGAGTTTACCACCACCAATGATCCTGACTTTTCAGCAAGTGAAAGAACTTCTTGCAGTCTTGGGAGGGACAGTAAGAGCACTGGATGAGTAGCTGCAGCCCCTGACCCTAAGTGAACCCCTTTCTTCCTTTTGTGTCAGATTCTGTGCTGTGCAGTGAGCTGTCATTGACTTAGAATCTGTTGCTTTCTCCCAGCGAACATCTGTTCTCAGGCCCGAGTGCCTCAGTTTTCCTTTGGGAATTACATCTCACCTGCTTCCAGTCCAAACAGTTGCAGAACGATGACCCCATGTTCCACCCAGCTCGAAGAAGGGTTTACAACCCACATGTAGCCAGTCCCATTTTCCATCTTCTGGTGTTGGGTCAAGGATGAGAATGCAACCCAAGCCAGATCAAAGGCATTTAAAACCATGACTTTTTGGAAGCCAAGAAAAGGAGAAACTCTTTCTCGGAAAATGGATGGTGAGTTGTTGTCAGCCTAGAACTGCTGTTGGCCCAAGGGCAGGGAGAGAGCCTGTGCCTGTGAATGGGGTCCCCCAAAGGCACTGAGCGGGACAAAGGTTTGGAGAGAAGCAAGATCACACTGAGACAGTGTGAGCCGCTGGACCTGCCAGGTCCAAACCCATTCTTCAACTTGTCACTTGCAAGTATTAATGTATTTCTACCCTTACAATAAATACTAATTTATTTTACTTCCGTAAGTGTGTCCAGTCGCTGGGAAAAGAAAAAGTCCTGGTTGATATATCTGAGTCAATAATCCCTGATTCTTCCTCAGGTGTCCTCACTGGGTAGGCGTGGCTGGGGGAGGTGAAGACACTGGGTGGGGTCATGTACTAGGGGAGCTGCCAGACATCTCTGTCCCTGCTCCTTCCCTGTCCCAGGAGAGGGAAACCCTGGAAGAGTGATAGGATAACCAGTAGGGGAAGAGGTTCCTCAGTGATTAATTGGCCTTTTTGTGTTTTCCTTAATTTAGGGACCATTTTGGTAATGTGTTTTTACAAAGAAATCCCCCTTTTCCTCTAGGTTTCCAGTTTGTTACAGTAGGTTTCTCTTATTTGACGTATACTTTTTCCTGTCTAATTTTCTACAGAATCATGACAAATAATGAACAAATACTGATACTTTACTATTAACTGAAGTCCCTATTCACTTTCCCTTTGTTATACCTTTCCTTGTTCCAGGGTCTCAAAGGACATGGGGTCATCATGTCTGTTTAGTCTCTTCTGGGCTTTGACAGTTGCTCAGACTCTCCTTGTTTCCATGACCTTGACAGTGTGGAGGAGGACTGGTCAGGTATTTTATAGACTGCCGGGCACTGGGATTTGCTTGGTGTTTTTGTCGTGGTTAGACTTGGCTTTGTAAAAGCAGATCACAGAGGTGAAGTGCTTCCTCTTCACTATATATCAAGAGGACAGGCTCTTAAGGAAACTTCTCACTTATATTCTTTTTTTTTTTTTTGCGGTATGTGGGCCTCTCATTGCCGTGGCCCCTCCCGTTGCGAAGCACAGGCTCCGGACGCGCAGACCCAGCAGCCATGGCCCACGGGCCGAGCCGCTCCGCGGCATGTGGGATCCTCCCAGACCGGGGCACGAACCCGCGTCCCCTGCATCGGCAGGCGGACTCTCAACCACTGCGCCACCAGGGAAGCCCCTCACTTATATTCTTAACTTTGGTCACCTAGCTGAAGTAGTGTTTGTCAAGTTTTCCCACAGGGTTAATTTTTTTCCCATGTCCATCCTGTGTGTCTTATTTAGGAGGAAGTCATAATGCAGAAGCCCCACTTGAGGAGAGAGGGGTTAGCTTCACATCCTTGATGGACAGCTGAGTGTCTATATGAATTGTTTAGAAGCTTTGTGCATAGGAGATTTCTATTTAACACCATTCATCGAAAACTATGTAATTTATTTTTACCAGTTTGGACACGTGAATGATTACTGTAAACTTTTGGTTATAATCCAGCACTACATTATTAGACTGCTTAGTTCATTCTTGCTTTGGCTGTTGAGAGCTTTTTCCATTTGCTCCTGTTTTCATTTTACATAATTTTTCTTTTGTGGGTTTTTAAAATTTTGGGTACTTCTTTACTTTCTGATATTTTAAGATTACGCTGCTTCATATATTTACTGTCTCAGTCCTAGCATCAGCCCTTTCTTCAAAGAGCCCTTGTTCCTTTTATTAAAGAATGGTATTAAAAACTTACATGTGGGAGCTCAGTATGCTCAGCGGACAGTACATAGAAATACATGCATGTATCCCAGCCTATGCATATGCACATAATTATAAAGATATCCATATGGAACTATGTGTAGGCTAAAGATAGTTTATACCGATGTCTCCAACCGGATCTGTTATGACATGGATATTGTAACCTTTTCCCTTTGTTTGACTGTAACATCCCGCTCCAGTGTTAAGAAACCTGGCTTCCACCATTTGCCATTTATTAAATTCAGTGCTTGTTCCATTCGACTACTGATATAGTAGTTTCAGTACTGTTAGCTACTACCCCTCATGGGAAAGAACTTAGAATCCACTGTGTATGTATGGCACATTTTGTCTTTGGCCTACAGATTCTGTACATTTCCAAAGTTAACTTAGGTCAGCCCATTTGTCCCACTACCAACAGTGAGTTTTTCCATACATTTCTGAAACAGTTAGATTCTTTGTTACATTCTGTATTCCAGTCTTTGACACTCCCATATCCTAAGTAGCTAAGTTTGAATAGACTGTAAATTACTTGTTGTGTTGTAAAAATCTGTGGGTGTAGACAAATGCATAGTGACAAGTATTCACCACTAAAGTATGATATGGACTATGTCAACCACATATTCCTTAAACTGTTTACCAGTGTCAGTTTTACCTTTTCTAGAATGTCATATAAATGAGGTCATACAGTGTGTAGCACTTCAGACTGGATTCTTTCACTTAGCAATGTAAGTGTTAGTTGCATCTATATCTATCTATATATATTTGCATGGGTTGATGATCCATTCCTTTATATCTCTGAATACTATTGCACTGCATGTATATGAGAGGAAAAATAATTTTCCCTCTACACTTCTATGTTCTTTATTGAGATCTCCCTTGTAATGAAAAAGAGACGAACTGGAGAAAACAATCAGAAGTTTAATATATACCATGCGTACCTCCTGTATATTTGAAAGATACCCAGGAAAACTGAGTCACTCCCTGAAATGGCCCAAGCCATTACCTTAAATGCTATCTTCTGCTGAGAACAAAAGAAAGATGTCAGGGAATGGAGGAAGCCATTTAAGGGATGTTATTAGTCAAAGCCCAGTAAACAAGGGTATGGTTGTTACACAGATTTACATCCAGGCCTATTTCATTGACAAGCTTTGTTTTTTTTTTTTAAACATTTATTTATTTGGCTGCACTGGGTCTTAGTTGCAGCCTGTGTAATCTTTAGTGGCGGCATGCAGGCCCTTAATTGCAGCATGTGGGATCTAGTTCCCTGACCAGGGATTGAACCCTGGTCCCCTGCATTGGGAGTGTGGAGTCTTAACCACTGGACCAGCAGGGAAGTCCCAACAAACTTTTCTTGATATTTAGTCATCTTTCAATTCCTGGTCCAAAGTGGGACATACCCTTACAAATGGAGATATCCTTAATAAATGGAAATTTACCTCCTAAAAGGGCATTTTCTACTTTATTTATTTATTTATTTTTTTTGCGGTACGCGGGCCTCTCACTGTTGTGGCCTCTCCCCTTGTGGAGCACAGGCTCTGGACGTGCAGGCTCAGCGGCCATGGCTCATGGGCCCAACCACTCCGCGGCATGTGGGGTCTTCCCACACTAGGGCACGAACCCGTGTCCCCTGCATCGGCAGGCAGACTCTCAACCACTGTGCCACCAGGGAAGCCATCTACTTGGTTTTGAAAGATTCTCCTGGGTCTGCTGTTTCTTAAATTAATCAGTCCAAAATAATCCTTTTGTCAAATGGGCATATTTTGGGGTGGTGTATTCTGCTCCCCTTGACCTGTATGTGCCCTAATTCGCTTATGAATTCATCTACAGAAGGACATCCTGATATCTTAAGTTTTTAGCCATTATGAATAGAGCTGCTGTGCATTACTTGATGCTAGTTTTGGTTTGAACACAGTTTTTCAAAGCAGTTGTCTAAATACAAGAGGTACACTTCTTGGATCCTAAGGTGAGACTTTTAAGATTTGGAAAAAACTGCCAAACTGTCTTCCAAAGTTGGTTGTACATGCATTCCACCATCATCTTGAGTATATTCTTGTATGCTTATTTACTGCCTGTTTATCTTCCTGGGCTAGGTGTGTGTTTCAATCTTTACTAAATTTTAATGGCGTTGTTGGCATAATTTGAGTACAAATCCTTTATCAGATATGTGTTTTGGAAATAGTTTCTTGCAGTTTGTGGTTTGTCTTCCTGTTTTCTGAATAAGGTCACCAGACCCAAAGTCATGTAGATTATCTTTTTTTGTCTAGGATTTTTATAGTTTGGTAATTTAAATTTGTCTATGGGCAATTTTGAGTGAATTTTGGTTTAAGTTGTAATGTTTGTGTCTACATTCATTTCATTACATTTAGTTTGTAATTAATTGCTCCTTAACCAGTTTTGGAGAAGATACAGTGAGACACTTGGCTCCATTTCAGTTTGGATTTCCAAACTTAGTATATATAGCAGAATTGCCTTCCGGACGAGGCCTCTGGGTTTGTGAGTGCGGCACTCCCGGCACTTTTCTCACGTCTCACAGGGGGCGTCAAACCCACCTGTCTGACCCTGGGTGCACAGGTGCACCCTGCCCACAGACTTTGCTCTGTGACAAGCAGACGGGAGCTTTGTCTCCTGTCAGGGCTTAGGTTTCTGGAACATGAGGCATTGTCCACACTGACAGGAGCTGGGTTTTCTAAGGAGCCACTGGTGAGGAGACTCCGCAAGAGGAAAAAATGAGCAAGTGTGGAGAATCTTCCTGTGCAACTGACTGCTGGCTGGGTGGGTGCATCTTCAGGGGACTCAGGAGAGAAAGAGTTTAATGTGGAATACTGTGTGCTTTTAGTTAACTTTATATGCAGTGTAGATGGTGACCACTGTCGTTCTTTGGAGTCTGGTGTCTAGTTTTCCTGGCACTGTTTGTTGATGGCTTTAGGTGAATAAACATTTTTTTTTTACAACTTTATTGGAGTATAATTGCTTTACAATGGTGTGTTAGTTTCTGCTTTATAACAAAGTGAATCGGTAAAACATACACATATGTTCCCATATCTCTTCCCTCTTGCATCTCCCTCCCTCCAACCCTCCCTAACCCACCCCTCTAGGTGGTCACAAAGCACCAAGCTGATCTCCCTGTGCTATGCGGCTGCTTCCCACTAGCTATCTATTTTACGTTTGGTAGTGTATATATGTCCAAGCCACTCTCTCACTTTGTCACAGCTTACCCTTCCCCCTCCCCTTATCCTCAAGTCCATTCTCTAGTAGGTCTGTGTCTTTATTCCTGTCTTACCCCTAGGTTCTTCATGACATTTTTTTCCTTAAATTCCATATATATGTGTCAGCATATGGTATTTGTCTTTCTCTTTCTGACTTACTTCACTCTGTATGACAGACTCTAGGTCCATCCACCTCATTACGAATAGCTCAATTTCGTTTCTTTTGGGGGCTGAGTAATATTCTATTGTATATATGAGCCACATCTTCTTTATCCATTCATCTGATGATGGACACTTAGGTTGATTCCATCTCCTGGCTATTGTAAATAGAGCTGCAGTGAACATTTTGGTACATGACTCTTTTTGAATTATGGTTTTCTCAGGGTATATGCCCAGTAGTTGGATTGCTGGGTCATATGGTAGTTCTATTTGTAGTTATTTAAGGAACCTCCATACTGCTCGCCATAGTGGCTGTACCAATTCACATTCCCACCAGCAGTGCAAGAGTGTTCATTTTTCTCCACATCCTCTCCAGCATTTATTGTTTTTAGATTTTTTGATGATGGCCATTCTGACTGGTGTGAGATGATATCTCATTCTAGTTTTGATTTGCATTTCTCTAATGATTAATGATATTGAGCATTTTTCATGTGTTTGTTGGCAGTCTGTATATCTTCTTTGGTGAAATGTCTAGGTCTTCTGCCCATTTTTGGATTGGGTTGTTTGTTTTTTTGTTATTGAGCTGCATGAGCTGCTTGTAAATTTTGGAGATTAATCCTTTGACAGTTGCTTCATTTGCAAATATTTTCTCCCATTCTGAGGGTTGTCTTTTCATCGTGTTTATGGTTTCCTTTGCTGTGCAAAAGCTTTGAAGTTTCATTAGGTCCCATTTGTTTGTTTTTGTTTTTATTTCCATTTCTCTAGGCGGTGGGTCAGAAAGGATCTTGATGTGATTTATGTCATAGTGTTCTGCCTATGTTTTTCCCCTAAGAGTATGATAGTTTCTGGCCTTACCTTTAGGTCTTTAGTCCATTTTGAGCTTATTTTTGTGTATGGTGTTAGGGAGTGATCTAATCTCCTACTTTTACATGTACCTGTCCAGTTTTCCCAGCACCACTTATTGAAGAGGCTGTCCTTTCTCCACTGTACATTCCTGCCACTTTATCAAAGATAAGGTGACCAAATGTGCGTGGGTTTGTTATTATAGGTCTTTTCCTTCTCTGGTGTTTCTTGCCTAGAGAAGATCCTTTAGCATTTGTTGTAAAGCTGGTTTGGTGGTGCTGAACTCTCTCAGCTTTTGCTTGTCTGTGAAGGTTTTAATTTCTCCATCCAATCTGAATGAGATCCTTGCCGGGTAGAGTAATCTTGGTTGTAGGTTGTTCTCCTTCATCACTTTAAATATGTCCTGCCAGTCCCTTCTGGCTTGCAGAGTTTCTGCTGAAAGATCAGCTGTTAACCTTATGGGGATTCCCTTGTGTGTTATGTGTTGTTTTTCCCTTGCTGCTTTTAATATGTTTTCTTTGCATTTAATTTTTGACAGTTTGATTAATATGTGTCTTGGCATGTTTCTCCTTGGATTTATCCTGTATGGTACTCTCTGTGCTTCCTGGACTTGATTAACTATTTCCTTTCCCATATTAGGGAAGTTTTCAACTATAATCTCTTCAAATATTTTCTCAGTCCCTTTCTTTTTCTCTTCTTCTTCTGGAACCCCTATAATTCGAATGTTGGTGCGTTTAATGTTGTCCCAGAGGTCTCTGAGACTGTCCTCAGTTCTTTTCATTCTTTTTTCTCTATTCTGCTCTGAAGTAGTTATTTCCACTATTTTATCTTCCAGGTCACTTATCCGTTCTTCTGCCTCAGTTATTCTGCTATTGATCCCTTCTAGAGTATTTTTAATTTCATTTATTGTG
Organism: Mesoplodon bidens; assembly: GCF_964165515.1. Taxonomy (NCBI): domain Eukaryota; kingdom Metazoa; phylum Chordata; class Mammalia; order Artiodactyla; family Ziphiidae; genus Mesoplodon; species Mesoplodon bidens. The sequence continues at coordinate 598,539 of NC_138161.1, read as the reverse complement.
GTGTTCATCGTTGCTTGTTTCATCTTTAGTTCTTCTAAGTCCTTGTTAAATGTATCTTGCATTTTCTCTATTCTATTTCCAAGATTTTGGATCACCTTTACTGTCATTATTCTGAATTCTTTTTCAGGGAGACTGCCTATTTCCTCTTCATTTGTTAGGTCTGGTGGGTTTTCATCTTGCTCCTTCATCTGCTGTGTGTTTTTCTGTCTTCTCATTTTGCTTCTCTTACTGTGTTTGGGGGTCTCCTTTTTGCAGGCTGCAGGTTCGTAGTTCCCGTCGTTTTTGGTGTCTGTCCCCAGTGGCTAAAGTTGGTTCAGTGGGTTGTGTAGGCTTCCTGGTGGAGGGTGCCTGTGTTCCGGTGGATGAGGCTGGATCTTGTCTTTCTGGTGGGCAGGTCCACGTCTGGTGGTGTGTTTTGGGGTGTCTGTGGACTTATTATGATTTTAGGCAGCCTCTCTGCTAATGGGTGGGGTTGTGTTCCTGTCTTGCTGGTTGTTTGGCATAGGGAGTCCAGCACTGTAGCTTGCTGGTCATTGAGATAAGCTGGGTGTTGGTGTTGAGATGGAGATCTCTGGGAGATTTTCGCCGTTGGATATTATGTGGAGCTCGGAGGTCTTTTGTGGACCAGTGTCCTGAAGTTGGCTCTCCCACCTCAGAGGCACAGCACTGACTCCTGGCTGCAGCACCAAGAGCCTTTCATCCACACGGATCAGAATAAAAGGGAGAAAAAGTAGGAAGAAAGAAAGAAAGAAAGAAAGAGGATAAAAGAAAATAAAGTAAGGTCAAATAAAATAAAGTTATTAAAATAAAGAATTATTAAGAAAAAAATTTTTTAAGTAAAAAAAACAAAAACCAAAAAAAACGGACGGATAGAACCCTAGGACAAATGGTGAAAGCAAAGGTATACAGACAGGGGCTTCCCTGGTGGCGCAGTGGTTGAGAGTCCGCCTGCAGCTGCAGGGAACACGGGTTCGTGCCCCGGTCCGGGAGGATCCCACATGCCGCGGAGCGGCTGGGCCCATGAGCCATGGCCGCTGAGCCTGTGCGTCCGGAGCCTGCGCTCCGCAAGGGGAGAGGCCACAACAGTGAGAGGCCCGCATAACACACACACACACACACACACACACACACACACACAAAAGGTATACAGACAAAATCTCACACAGAAGCATACACGCGCACACTCACAAAAAGAGGAAAAGGGGAAAAAATCATAAATCTTGCTCTCAAAGTCCACCTCCTCAGTTTGGGATGATTCGTTGTCTATTCAGGTATTCCACAGACGCAGGGTACATCAAGTTGATTGCGGAGCTTTAATCCGCTGCTTCTGAGGCTGCTGGGAGAGATTCCCCTTTGTCTTCTTTGTTCGCACAGCTCCCGGGGCTCAGCTTTGGATTCGGCCCCGCCTCTGCGTGTAGGTCGCCGGAGGACGTCTGTTCTTCGTTCAGACAGGACGGGGTTAAAGGAGCCACTGATTCGGGGGCTCTGGCTCCCTCAGGCCGCGGAGGAGGGAGGGGCGTGGAGGCGGGGCGAGCATGCGTCGGCGGAGGCCGGCGTGACGTTGCGCCAGCATGAGGCGCGCCCGTGCGTTCTCCCGGGGACGTTGTCTGTGGAGCCGGGGACCGTGGCGGTGTCGGGCAGCACAGGCTCCCGGGAGGGGAGGTGTGGAGAGTGATCTTCGCTCGCACACAGGCTTCTTGGTGGCGGCAGCAGCAGCCCCAGCGTCCCACGCCCGTCTCTGGGGTCCGCGCTTTCAGCCGCGCCTCGCGCCCGTCTCTGGAGCCTCCTTTCAGCAGCGCTCTGAATCCCCTCTCCTCACGCACCAGGAAACAAAGAGGGAAGGAAAAGTCTCTTGCCTCTTCGGCAGCTCCAGACTTTTCCCCGGACTCCCTCCCGGCCGGCCGTGGCGCACTAACTCCCTTCAGGCTGTGTTCACGCCGCCAGCGCGCCCTGACTGAAGCCCGAGCCTCAGCTCCCAGCCCCGCCCGCCCCGGCGGGTGAGGAGACAAGCCTCTCGGGCTGGTGAGTGGCGGTCGGCACCGGTCCTCTGTGCGGGAATCTCTCTGCTTGGCCCTCCGTACCCCTGTGGCTGCGGTCTCCTCCGCGGCTCCGAAGCTTTCCCCCTCCGCCATCCACAGTCTCCGCCCGCGAAGGGGCTCCTAGTGTGTGGAAACAGTTTCTCCTTCACGGCTCGCTCCCACTGGTGCAGGTCCCGGCCCTATCCTTTTGTCTCTGTTTATTCTGTTTTCTTTTGCCCTACCCAGGTACGTGGGGACTTTCTTTTCTTTTTCTTTTTTTTTCCGGTACACGGGCCTCTCACTGTTGTGGCCTCTCCCGTGGTGGAGCACAGGCTCCGGACGCGCAGGCTCAGCGGCCATGGCTCACGGGCCTAGCCGTTCAGCGGCATGTGGGATCTTCCCGGCCCGGGGCACGAACCCGTGTCCCCTGCATCGGCAGGTGGACTCTCAACCACTGCGCCACCAGGGAAGCCCCGTGGGGAGTTTCTTGCCTTTTGGGAGGTCTGAGGTCTTCTGCCAGCGTCCAGTAGGTGTTCTGTAGGGGTGGTTCCCCGTGTAGCTGTATTTCGGATGTATCTGTGGAGAGGAAGGTGATCTGCGTGTCGTACTCTTCCGCCATCTTCCCCCTCTCCCAAACATTTAAATAATAGTAATTTTTCTGATGCATGAGCATGGAATATTGTTTCCTACTGTGTCTTCAGTTTCTTTACCAGTGCTTTATAGTTTTCTGAGTATAGGTCTTTCGTGTCCTTGGTTAAATTCATTGCTAAATAGTTCGTTCTTTTGGATGGAATTGTAAATGGGATTGTTTTCTGAATGTTTCTTGCTGGTGGTTCATTATTAGTGTATAGAAACGAAACTGATTTGTGTATATTGATTGCATATTTTGCAACTTTACTGAATTTATTTATTTTTTTTTTTAAGTTTATTTATTTATTTTTTTAATTAGTTTCTGCTTTATAACAAAGTGAATCAGTCATACATATACATCTGTTCCCACATCCCTTCCCTCATGCATCTCCCTCCCTCCCACCCTCCCCATCCCACCCCTCCAGGCGGTCACAAAGCACCGAGCTGATCTCCCTGTGCTCTGCGGCTGCTTCCCACTATCTATCTACCTTACGTTTGGTAGTGTATACACGTCCATGCCTCTCTTTCGCCTTGTCACAGCCCACCCTTCCCCCTCCCCATATCCTCAAGTCCATTCTCAAGTAGGTCTGCGTCTTCATTCCCGTTTTGCCCCTAGGTTCTTCATGACATTTTTTTTAAAATTCCGTATATATGTGTTAGCATACGGTATTTGTCTTTCTCTTTCTGACTAACTTCACTCTGTATGACAGACTCTAGGTCTATCCACCTCATTACAAATAGCTCAGTTTCGTTTCTTTTTATGGCTGAGTAATATTCCATTGTATATATGTGCCACATCTTCTTTATCCATTCATCCGATGATGGACACTTAGGTTGTTTCCAGCTCCGGGCTATTGTGAATAGAGCTGCAATGAACATTTTGGTACATGTCTCTTTTTGAATTATGGTTTTCTCAGGGTATATGCCCAGTAGTGGGATTGCTGGGTCATATGGTAGTTCTATTTGTAGTTTTTTAAGGAACCTCCATACCGTTCTCCATAGTGGCTGTACCAATTCACATTCCCACCAGCAGTGCAAGAGTGTTCCCTTTTCTCCACACCCTCTCCAGCATTTATTGTTTCTAGATTGAATTTATTTTTTAACATATTTTTTGAAGTAATGTGAACAATTGCAAGACTAAAATCTCACCGTTTCTACTGCCCCCCAGGTGATCCACAGGACCCACGACATGGTAGCTACTAATATACTCTTCCCACAGTGCCTCTTAATACCATGCGGACTCCTACAAGAGAAATAAGTATCACAACTTTGGTTGAACGTGGTCTGGGTAAGTCTTGGCCTCTATAAGAAAAATTTGATGTCTGTCTTATCTGATTTTCTGGCATGATCCTGACATGGTTGTCTAGAAAAGTAATTCACTTTCCAGTAATTTAAAATGTACAGAAAAGTTGCAATAATGGCAAAAAGTACTCACATTTGCCACTTCACACAAAATGCTCAGTGTGTTTTGCCCAAGGCACCAGCACATAACCCCTAAATGAAGAAATCCTGATGTCCACATTATAATTTAATACTCAGCCCCACTTCAACCTTCACCTACTGTCCGAACGGTATGAAAATGTCTTTTTCCATCCTGATCCAGTTTTCTTTTTCTGAAACCATGACTGAGTTTCTCCCTCATTTGGACAACCTGGATGGATTTGAAGCAGACAAGATGAGCATGGGATCTAGGGGGCCTTTTCTGTATGGCTTTTTTCACTAAGAATGTTTTTAACGTTCATTTTTGTAACAAATATCAGCGCTACACTTTTTTTTCATTGTCATTAAAAATACAAAACACGACTTTAGCATTTAATTCACTTTATGTATACAGTTTTGTGGTATTAACTACCTTCATTTAGTTGCACAAAGAAGTTAACTAACATGTGTACCTCCTGTGTGCATGGCAGATACCCAGGAAATGGAGTAACACCCTGCAACGGCCCAAGACATCACCTTAAGTACCGTCTTCATCTAAAAGGGAAAAAAAGGAAGGCTATAGTTGTTTCTGTCTACATTCATTTGATTGTATATGGTTTCCAATTGATGTTGTATAACTAGTTGTGGAGAAGTCATGGGATAGGTGGCTTCATTTCAGTTTGAATTTCCAAATTTAGTGGATTCTGCAGGCTTGTTACAAGGTTTACAAACTTCATATTGGGTCAGGACATCCCATGGTGTAACTGGTGTTCATGGTTTGTTCAACAATTAAAGTTCGGTGTGATATGAGTTCATCCTGGAGTAATCCAGGTTAGTTTCTGTTATACATTTGTCCCAGGATGAAAGGACAAGAGAACTAAGACCTAATTTATAAAAGTGCCTTCAAACTAATTGATACTGAAGTATAGTTAACCTACAATGTTGTGTTAATTTCTGCTGCACAGCAAAGTGATTCATACATACGTACATACATATATACATATTTTTCATATTCTTTTCCATTATGGATCATTATAGGGTATTGAATACAGTTCCCTGTGCTGTACAGGAAGACCTTATGTATCCATCCTATATCTAATAATTTGCATCTACTAATACCTAACTCCCAATCCATCCCTCTCCCCTGTCTTCCCCTTGACAACCACAAGTCTGTTTTCTATATTTTTGAGTCTGTTTTTGTTCTGTAGATAGGTTCATTTGGGTCCCATTTTATAATCCACATACAAGTGATATCATATGGTATTTGTTGTTCTCTGTCTGACTGACTTCACTTTGTATGATAATCTCTAGGTCCATCCATGTAGCTGCAAATGGCATTATTTCATTCTGTTTTATGGCTGAGTAATGTTCCGTTGTATATATGTACCACATCTTCTATATCCATTCATCTGCTGAGGGACATTCACGTTGCTTCCATGTCTTGGCTATTGTGAATAGTGCTGCTGTGAATGCTGGGGTGCATGTATCTTTTCGAATTATAGTTTTGTCTGGATATGTGCCCAGGAGTGGGATTGCTGGGTCATATGGTAATTCTGGTTTTAGTTTTTGAGGAACCTCCATACTGTTTTCCATAGTGGCTGCATCAATTTACATTCCCACCAGTAGTGTATGTAGTAGGGTTCCCTTTTCTCCACACCCCTTCCAGCATTTCTTTCTAGACATTTTAATGATGGCCATTCTGACCACTATGAGGTGATAACTCACTGTAGTTTTGATTTGCGTTCTCTAATAATTAGCGATGTGGAGCATCTTTTCATGTGCCTATTGGCTATCTGTATGTCTTTGGAGAAATGTCTGTTTAGACCTTCTGCTTATTTTTTGATTTTTTTTTCTTTTTTGAGCTGTATGAGCCGTTTGTATATTTTAGAATTAAGACCTTGTTGGTTGCATCATTTGCAGGTATTTTCTCCCGAACAGTTAGCACAGGTAGTGGAACAACTGGATACCCACATGCAGAAGAGTAAAGTTGGACCCTTACCTCCCCCCACCCCACATACAAAATCAACACAAAATGGACCAAAGGCCTAGGTGCAAGAGCCAAAATTATAAAACTCCTAGAAGAAAACATGAGAGTTAATCTTCATGACCTTGGATTTGGTCATGATATCTTCGATCTAGCAAAAGCACAAGCAGCAAAAGACAAAGTAGATGAATTAGACTTCCTCAAAATGAAAAAGAGTTGTGTATAAAAGGAACAAGGAATAAGATAATCCACCATCCAAAATGGCACAGGATGTTTGCAAACCATGTATCTGATAAAGGACTGTATGTAGCCCACCGGCCAAGCCCCCAGTGGTCCAGTGGAGTGTCTGTGCGGCCCCTCCCATCCTCGGTGATCAGGGAATTTCAGGCCCCACGGCGCCCGAGGGGTGGTCACTGGTCATCCTCGGCACCCTCAAGGAGTGAGTGAGTGCTGGATGGTTTTGAGCCCAGATGCACTCCCATACTGCCCTCAAAGGCTGAAGCCTTCAGCATGCCTCCAGAAGGACACAGAGTATTTGCAAGTCTTTGAGAGCCAAGAGAACAGTCTTCACTTTTCTGAAAAGGGCATCTTACTATCTCACAGCATGACCATTTTCAATCTGGCTCTCGGGGTGCCCTCCCACCTTCTTTATTTCTCTGAGAGTGGCCATGGTGGTTTGGCTGTCCCAAGTCCCCACACCAGGTGACAAGGCCAGTGGGGCCAGATCCTGGTGGTCCTTAGCTTCGTTGGAGATTAACCCAGACCCTCGGCCTGCGATTGAACGGGGATGCCCCTGCTTCTCCCCATCACCGATTCTCATCTCCTCCTCTATCTCTTTTCCTCTTGCTTTTCAGTGTCAGATTTACCTGATGGTCACCACTCACAGCTCCTGCAGAGCCCAGAGATTTCTCCTTGAAGGAAACGTTCTGGAAAATCAGAGGGATAAATAAAGGATGCAGCTGCTTCCCGCCTTGTGCTGACGCCCAAGAGGGTGAGGAGAGTGAGTGTTTTCTCATTAAAACTTTAAATCCTGCAAGTAATAGATCATTGGGGGTGGGGGGAATCCAGTGTTTTCCTGCTCATTCTCATAATGTCATTCCTGAATTTTTATGTGGTAAGTAATTTATATTATTTATCAGTAATTTGATTATTGATATAATCAAATTATTATCAAATTATCCTGAGGGGGATATCCATTTAAAAAATGTTAGAGGTAACTCCAAGGGATTTACAACAAACAAGGACACAGAACCCGTTCTCCAGACACTGGCTGAGAGATGCCTACCCTGAGCCGCAGTCCCCTGGAGGGCGGAGTGGCCATGACTCTCCTCCCACAGGTGAGCCTACACAGGCACATCCCACGTGGGACCACTGCATCGCAGAACCTTAGAGTGGCCAATGGCAGGCAGCTGGCCAGAGATGCAGGCAAGGGAAAACTGCCCAGCAGCCTGGGACAACCCCGGGGTGAGGCCTTAGGAAGGGCCAGTGTCAGAGCCTCAGAGATAACCTGAAGAGAGTTCAGGCTGTTAAGGACATCGTCAGAGATGCACTTAGGGACATATTCAGGGCCTTAGTTGTGGACAGGATCAGGGCATTATTTAGTGACAGCTGAGACTATACGGGACAGCATCAGGGCCTGATACTGTCCCTAACAAAGTCCCTAACCCTATGCCTGACTCAGGCCCTGACACTGTACCTAAGAGAAGGCCCGGACGCCAGTCTTAACCAAGGCCCTGACACTGTCCCTAAGTAGGGCCTGAGACTACGGCTAACTCAGGCCATGACACGATACCTAACCAAGGCTCTGATGCTAGTCCTAACTCAGGCTCTGACACTGTCCCTAACTAAGGCCCTGACACTACTCCAAGCTCAGGCCCTGACACGATACCTAATGAAGGCTCTGATGCTAATCCTAACTAAGCCTCTCACACTGACCCTAATTAAGGCCTTGACACTACTCCTAAATTAGGCCCTGACATGTTACCGAACAAAGGCTCTGATGCTAGTTTCAAGTAAGGCTTTGACACTGTTCTTAACTAAGGCCATGACACTACTCCTAACTCAGGCCGTGATACTGTCCCTAACTAAGGCCCTGACAGTGTCCCTACCTAAGGGCCTGACTCTCCTCCTAACTCTGGCCCTGCAATTATACATAAAAAAAGGCAATGATGCCCGTCCTAACCAAGGCTCTGACACTGTCCCTCGCTAAGGCCCTGACACTAATTCTAACTCAGGCCCTGACATTATACCTAACGAAGGCTCTGATGCTAACCCTAACTAAGGCCTTGACACTATTCCTAACTAAGGCCCTAGTCCTAGTCCTAGCCCTAGCCCTAGCCTAAGCCCCAGCTCCAACCCCAGCCGCAGCCACAGCCCAAGCCCCAGCCCCAGCAGCGGCCCCAGCTCTAGCCCCAGCCCCAGCCCCATCCCCTGATGCTGATCCTACAGAGACCCTTATGCTCCTCCTAGGCCTTGCCCTGACACTGTCCTTAACTAAGTCCTTGACAATTCTAATAACTCAGGCCGTAATATTGTACCTAATTAAGGCCCTGACAGTGTCCCTAACTAAGGGAGTGACTCTCCTCCTAACTCTGACTCTGCCATTTTACATAAAAAAGGCTCTGATGCTCGTCCTAACAAGGCCCTCTCGCTGTCCCGCATTGAGGCCCTGTCAGTACTTCTAACTGAGGCTCTGATATTATACCTAACGAAGGCTCTGATGCGAAACCTAATTATGGCCCTGACAGTGACCCTCACTAAGGCCTTGACACTATTCCTAACTGAGGGCCTAGTCCTAGCCATTGTCCTAGCCCTAGCCCCAGCCTCAGCCTCAGCCCCAGGCCCAGCCCCAACCCTAGCACTAGACGCAGCCTCAGTCCTAAGGCCCTGACAATGACCCTAACTAAGGGCTTGATAATATTCCTAGCTAAAGGCCTTGCCTTAGTCCCAGCCCCTGATGCTGATCCTACAGAGGCCCTTATGCTCCTCCTAGGCCTTGCCCTGACACTGTCCTTAACTAGAGCCTTAACACTACTACTAACTCGGGTTGTAATATTTTCCCTAAGGCCCTGACAGTGTCCCTAACTAAGGGCCTGACTCTCCTCTTATAGCTGGCTCTGCCATTTTACATAAAAAAGGCTCGGATAATGCTCCTAACAAGGCCCTCACACTATCCCTCGCTAAGGCCCTGACACTACTTCTAACTCAGGCCCTGACATTATACCTAACGAAGTCTCTGATGCTAACCCAAATTAAGGCCCTGACACTGACACTAAGGCCTTGACACTATTCCTAAATTAGGGCCTAGTCGTAGTCCTAGCCTTAGCCCCAGCCCCAGCCCTAGCGCCAGCCCCAGCCCCAGCCCCAGCCCCAGCCGCAGCCCTAGCCCTAGCCCCAGCCACAGCCCTAGCCCCAGCCCCAGCCCCAGCCCCATCACTACCTCCAGCCCCAGCCCTAGCCCCAGAACCAGCCGCAACCCCAGAGCCAGCTCCTGCCCCTGCCCCTGATGCTGATCCTATAGAGGCCCTTATGCTCTTCATAGGTCTGGCCGTGACACTGTCCTTAACTAAGGCCTTGACACTACTACTAATTCAGGCCGTGATACTGTCCGTAACTAAAGCCCTGTCAGTGTCCCTGTCTAAGGGCCTGACTATCCTCCCAACTCTGGCCCTTCCATTATACATAAAAAAGGCTCTGACCCTCATCCTAACCAAGGCCCTCACACTGTCCCTCACTAAGGCCCCTGACACTACTTGTAACTCAGGCCCTGACAATATACCTAAAGAAGGCTCTGATGCTAACCCTAATTAAGGCCCTGACACTGACACTAACTAAGGCCTTAACACTTCCTAACTAAGGCCCTAGCCCCAGACCTAGCCCTAGTCCAAACCCTAGCCCCAGCCCCTGACCCACCCCGAGACACAGCTCCAGCCCCAGCCCCAGCCCCAGCCCCAGCCACGGCCCCATCCCTAGCCCTAGCCCCAGCCCCTGATGCTGATCCTACAGAGACCCGTATGCTCCTCCTAGGCCTTACCCTGACACTGTCCTTAACTAAGGCCTTGACACTACTAATAACTCAGGCCGTAGTATTGTACCTAACTAAGGCCTTGACAGTGTCCCTAACTAAGGTCCTGACTCTCCTCCTAACTCTGACTCTGCCATTTTACATAAAAAAGGCTCTGACGCTCGTCATAACAAGGCCCTCACGCTGTCCCTCACTAAGGCCCTGTCAGTACTTCTAACTGAGGCCCTGACATTATACCTAACGAAGGCTCTGATGCTAACCCTAATTAAGGCCCTGACAGTGACCCTAACTAAGGCCTTGACACTATTCCTAACTAAGGGCCTAGTCCTAGCCCTTGTCCTAACCCTAGCCCTAGCCGCAGCCCCAGCCCGAACCCTAGCCCTAGCCGCAGCCCCAGCCCTAGCTCCAGCCCGAACCCCAACCCTAGTCCTAGCCCCAGCCCCAGCCCTAGCACCTGCCCCAGCCCCAGCCCAAGCCCCAGCCCTAGCCCCAGCCCCAGCCCTAGCCCCAGCTCCACCCCCAGCCCTAGCCCCAGCCCCAGCCCCAGCCCCAGCCCCAGCCCCAGGCCTAGCCTCTTATGCTGAATCTACAGAGGCCTTTATGCTCCTCCTAGGACTTGCCCTGACAGTGTCTTTAACTAAGGCCTTGAGAGTACTACTAACTTAGGCCATGATACTCTCCCTAACTAAGGCCCTGCCATTATTCATAAAAAAGGCTCTGACGCTCATCCTAACCAATGCCCCGACACTGTCCCTCACTAAGGCCCTGACACTACTTCTAACTCAGGCCCTGTCATTATACCTAACGAAAGCTCTGATGCCAACCCTAACTAAGGCCCTGACAGTGACGCTAACTAAGGCCTTGACACTATTCCTAAATACGGCCCTAGCCCTAGACCTAACCCTAGCCCAAGCCCCAGCCCCAGCCCCATCCCCATCACCATCCCTAGCCCCAGCCCCAGCCCCATCCCTAGCCCCAGCCCTATCCCTAGCCCCAGTCCCAGCCCCAGTCCCAGCCCCAGCCCCAGCCGCAGTCCCAGCCCTAGCCCCATCACTTTCCCTAGCCGCAGACCTAGCCCCAGCCAGAGCCGTAGACCCAGAGCCAGCCCCTGCCCCTGCCCCGGATTCTGATCCTACATAGGCCCTTATGCTCCTCCTAGGTATTGCCGTGACACTGTCCTTAACTAAGGCCTTGACACTACTACTAACTCAGGCCGTGATACTGTCCGTAACTAAGGCCCTGACAGTATCCCTAACTAAGGGCCTGACTCTCCTCCTAACTCTGGACCTGCCATTATACCTAACAAAGGCTATGACGCTCGTCCTAACTAAGGCCCAGGCACTGTCCCTCACTAAGGCCATGACACTACTTCTAACTCAGGTCATGACATTATACCTAATGAAGGCTCTGATGCTAACCCTAACTAAGGCCCTGACAGTGACCCAAACTAAGGCCTTTACACTATTCCTAACTATTGCCCTAGCCCTAGCCCTAACCCCAGCCGCAGCCCTAGCCCCAGCCCCTTCCCCAGCCCCAGCCCGTTTCCCAGCCCTAGCCCAAGCCCTAGCCCCAGCCACAACCACAGCCCCAGTCCCAAACCCAGCCCCAGCCACAGGCCCTGATGCTGATCCTACAGAGGCGCTTATGCTCCTCCTAGGCCCTGCCCTGACAGTGTCTTTAACTAAGGCCTTGACACTACTACTAACTCAGGCCGAGATACTGTCCCTAACTAAGGCCCTGATAGTGTATCTAACTAAGGGCCTGACTCTCCTCCCAACTCTGACCCTGCCATTATACATAAAAAAGACTCTGACGCTCATCCTAACCAAGGCCCTGACACTGTCCCTCAATAAGTCCCTGACACTACTTGTAACTCAGGCCGTGACATTATACCTAACGAAGGCTCTGATGCTAACCGTAACTAAGGCCCTGACAGTGACCCTAACTAAGGCCTTGAGACTATTCAAAACTAAGGCCCTAGCCCCAGCCCCAGCCTTAGCCCTAGCCCCAACCTGAGCCCCAGCCCCCGCCCGAACCCGAGCGCCAGCCTCAGCCCAAGCCCCAGCCCCAGCCCCGGCCCAAGCCTCATCTCCAGCCCCTAATGCTGATCCTACAGAGACCCTTATCCTCCTACTAGGCCTTGCCCTGATACTGTCCTTAACTAAGGCCTTGACACTACTCCTAAGTCAGGCCGTAATATTGTCCCTAAGGCCCTGACAGTGTCCCTAACTAAGGGCCTGACTCTCCTCCTAACTCTGGCTCTGCCATTTTACATAAAAAAGGCTCTGACGCTCCTCCTAACTAGGCCCTCATGCTGTCCCTCACTAAGTCCCTGTCACTACTTCTAACTCAGGCCCTGACATTATACCTAACGAAGGCTCTGATGCTAACTCTAATTAAGGCCCTGACAGTGACCCTAACTAAGGCCTTGACACTATTCCTAGCTATGGCCGTAGCCCTAGTCCTAGTCCTAGACCTAGCCCCAGCGCCAGCCCCAGTCCTAACCCCAGCCCCAGTCCCAGTCCTAGCCCCAGCCCCAGCCCAAGCCCTAGCCCCATCCCTAGCCCCAGCCCCAGCCCCAGCCCCTGATGCTGTTCCTACAGAGGCCCTTATGATCCTCCTAGGCCTTGCCCTCACACTGTCCTTAACTAAGGCCTTGACACTACTACTAACTCAGGCCGTAATATTGTTCCTAACTAAGGCGCTGAAAGTGTCCCTAACTAAGGGTCTGACACTCCTCCCAACTCTGGCCCTGCCATTATACATAAAAAAGGCTCTGTCACTCGTCCTAACCAAGGCCTTGACACTGTCCCTCACTAAGGCCCTGACACTACTTCTAACTCAGGCCCTGACATTATACCTGACGTAGGCTCTGATGCTAACCCTAACTAAGGCCGTGACAGTGAACCTAACTAAGGCTTGATACTATTCCTAACTAAGGGCCCCAGCCCCAGCCCCAGCCCCTGATGCTGATCCTACAGAGGACCTTATTCTTCTCCTAGGCCTTGCCCTGAACCTGTCCTTAACTAAGGTCTTGATACTACTACTAACTCAGGCTGTGTTACTGTCCCTAACTAAGACCCTGAAAGTGTTCCTAACTAAGGGCCTGACTCTCCTCCTAACCCTTTCCCTGCCATTATACATAAAAAACGCTGTGACGCTAGTCGTAACCAAGGCCCTGACACTGTCCCTCTCTAAGGCCCTGACACTACTTCTGACTCAGGCCCTGACATTACACCTGACGTAGGCTCTGATGCTAACCCTAACTAAGGCCCTGACAGTGAACCTAACTAAGGGCTTGATACTATTCCTAACTAAGGGCCTAGCCTTAGCCCCAGCCCCTTCCCCAGCCCCAGCCAAAGCCCTAGCCCCAGCCCCAGCCCCTGATGCTGATCCTACAGAGGCCCTTATGCTCCTCCTAGGCCTTGCCCTGACAGTGTCTTTAACTAAGGCCTTGACACTACTAATAACTCAGGCTGTGATACTGTCCCTAACTAAGGCCCTGACAGTGTCCCTGTCTAAGGGACTGGATGTACTCCTAACTCTGGCCCTGCCATTATACATAAAAAAAGCTCTGACGATCGTCCTAACCGAGGCCCCGATACTGTCCCTCACTAAGGCCCTGACACTACTTCTAACTCATGCCCTGACATTATACCTAACGTAGGCTCTGATGCTAACCCTAAGTAAGGCCCTGACTGTGACCCTAACTAAGGCCTTCACACTATTCCTAACTAAGGGTGTAGCCCTAGCCCTAGCCGCAGCCCCAGCCCAAGCCCCAGCCCCAGCCCCAGCCCCAGGCCCAGCCCTAGCCCTAGCCCCAGCCACAGCCCCAGTCCTAGCCCCAGCCCCAGGCCGAACCCCATCCCCTGATGCTGATCCTACAGAGACCCTTATCCTCCTACTAGGCCTTGCCCTGACCCTGTCCTTAACTAAGGCCTTGACACTACTACTAACTTAGGCCGTGATACTGTCCCTAACTAAGGCCCTGAGAGTGTACCTAACTAAGGGCCTGACTATCCTCCCAAATCTGGCCCTGCCATTATAAATAAAACAGACTCTGATGCTCGTCCTAACCAAGGCCCTGAGACTGTCCCTCACTAAGGCCCTGACACTACTTCTAACTCAGGCCCTGACATTATACCTAATGTAGGCTCTGAAGCTAAACGTAATTAAGGCCCTGACAGTGACCCTAACTAAGGGCTTGATACTATGCCTAACTAAAGGCCTAGCCTTAGCCGCAGCCCCAGTCCAGCCGCAGCCCCAGTCCACCCCCAGCCCCAGCCCCTGATTCTACAGAGGCCCTTATGCTCCTCCTAGGCCTTGCCCTGACCCTGTGCTTAACTAAGGCCTTGACAGTACTACGAACTCAGGCTGTGATACTGTCCCTAACTAAGACCCTGAAAGTGCCCCTAACTAAGGGCCTGACTCTCCTCCTAACACTTTTCCTGCCATTATACATAAAAAAGGCTCTGACGCTGTCCTAACCAAGGCCCTGACACTACTTCAAACTCAGGCCCTGACATTATACCTAGCGAAGGCTCTGATGCCAACCCTAACTAAGGCCCTGATAACGACGCTAACTAAGGCCTTGACACTATTCCTAAATATGGCCCTAGCCCTAGCCCCAGCCCCAGCCCCAGCCGCAGGCCCAGCCCTAGCCACATCCCTAGCTCCAGCCCCAGCCCCATCCCCAGGCCCTGCCCCAGCCCTAGCCCTAGCCCTAGCCCTAGCCCTAGCCCTAGCCCTAGCCCCAGTCCCAGCCCCAGTCCCAGCCCCAGCCCCTGATGCTGATCCTACAGAGGCCCTTTTGTTCCTCCTAGGCCTTGCTCTGACAGTGTGTTTAACTAAGGCTTTGACACTATTCCTAACTAAGGCCCTAGACCTAGCCATAGCCCTAGCCCCTGACCGAGCCCCAACCCCAGGCTCAGCCCCTGATCCTATAGAGGCCCTTATTCTCCTTCTAGGCCTTGACTTGACACTGTCCTTAACTAAGGCCTCACATTACTATTAACTCAGGCCGTCATACTGTCCCTAAGTCCCTGAGAGTGTCCTTAACTAAGAGCCTGACTCTCCTCCTAACTCTGGCTCTGCCATTATTCAGAACAAAGACTGTGATGCTCATCCTAACCAAGGCCCTGACACTGTCTCTCACTAAGGCCCTGACAGGACTTCTACCTCAGGCCCTGACATTATGCCTAATGAAGGCTCTGATGCTAACCCTAACTAAGGCCCTGACAGTGACCCTAACTAAGGCCTTGACACTATTCGTAACTGAGACCCTAGCCCTAGCCCTAGCCCCGGCCCCTGCCCCTGCCTCTTCCCCTGATGCTAATCCTAGAGAGGCCCTTATGCTCCTCCTAGGCCTTGCCCTGACACTGTCCTTAACTAAGGCCTTGACACTACTACTAACTCAGGCCCTGGTACTGTCCCTAACTAAGGCCCTGACAGTGTCCCTAACTAAGGGTCTTTCTCTCCTCCTAGCTCTGGCCCTGCAATTATACATAATAGTCTCTGACGCTCGTCCTATCCAAGGCCCTGACACTGTCCCTTACTAAGGCCTTGATACAACTTCTAACTCAAGCCCTGAGATTTTACCTAACGAAGGATCTGATGCTAACCCTAACTAAGGCCTTGACACTATTCCTAAGTAATGCTCTAGCCCTAGCCCCAGCCCCTGCCCCAGCCCCAGCCCCAGCCCAAGCCCCAGCTCCAGCCCCAGCTCCTACATTGGCCCTTATGCTCCTCCTAGGCCTACCCTGACACTGTCCTTAGCTAAGGCCTTTACACCACTACTAACTTAGGCCGTGATACTGTCCCTAACTAAGTCCCTGACAGTGTCCCTAACTAAGGGCCTGACTCTCCTCCTAACTCTGGCCCTGACATTATATGTAACAAACGCTCTGATGCTAGTCCTATCCAAGGCCCTGAGACTGTCCCTAACTAAGGCCCTGACACTGCTCGTAACTCAGGCCCTGACATTACACCCAGCGAAGGCTCTGATGCTAACCCTAACTAAGGCCGTGACAGTGACCCTGACTAAGGCCTTGACACTATTCCTAACTAGGCCCTGAAGCTACACTTAACTCAGGCCCTGACACTGTCCCTAAATAAGCCCTGATACTACACCTACTACAGACCTTGACACTGTTCTTAACAGAGGCACTGATGCTAGTCCTAACTGAGGCCCTGAGAGTGTCCGTAACAAACGCCCTGCTGCTGTCAATATCTAAAGTTTTTGACAGTATCCTTAGCATATATCCTGTCCCATCTCTTACTAAGGTCCTGAAACTGTCCCTAAGTGAGCCTTGACGCTGTCCCTAAGTGAGACCCTGAGCCTGTCCTTAAGTGAGGCCCTGAGAATGTCTTTAACCAAGACCCTGATGCTGATCCTACAGAGGCCCTCGTACTCCTCCTAGCCCTGCCCTGACACTGTCCCTACCGAAGGCTGTGACGCTGGTCCTAAAGAAGGCCCAGGTGCTCTCAGTAACTAAGGCCTTCAAACTGTCCCTCTGTCCTCTCCTGACCTTATCCCTAGCCCGTAACCTGACTCAGTCCATAGTTAATCTCCTGCCTCTTACCCTACCTGAAGCCCTAATGGTGTCCCTAACTAAGTTCCTGGCTAGTCATCAGTAAGGCCCTGACACTGTTTGTAAGTAAGGCCCGGACGCTGTCCCTAATGCAGGCCCTGCTGCCGGCACTAACTAAAGGCCTGACGCTATCCTGAGCTAATATACTGACCCATCTCTAACCAAGGTCCTGACACTATCCCTAAGTCAGCCCTGATGCTGGCCCTAAATCCCTGAGGCTGTCTCTAAGACAGGCCCTGAAACTATCCCTAACTGAGGCCTTGACGCTCTGCCTAATTCAGGCCCTGACCATGTCTTTTTTTTTTTTTTTTTTTCGGTACACCGGCCTCTCACTGTTGTGGCCTCTCCTGCTGTGGAGCACAGGCTCCGGACTCGTAGGCTCAGCGGCCATGGCTCTTGGGCCCAGCTGCTCCACGGCATGTGGGATCTTCCTAGACCGGGGCTCCAACCCGTGTCCCCTGCATCGGCAGGCGGACTCTCAACCACTGCACCACCAGGGAAGCCCCCATGTCTTTAACTAAGACCGTAATGCTGATCCTACAGAGGCCCTGATGCTTCTCCTGAGTCATGCCCTGACAGTGTCCCCATCTAAGGGACTGTTTCTAGGCCTAACTCAGGCCCTGTCACTCTCCCTACATCAGGCTCTGACGCTTTCCCTACCTGAAACCCTGGCACTGGTTCTAAACAAGGCCCTGATACTCTCAGTAACTAAGGTGTTGACACTATACCTGGGTCATTTCCTGACACTATACCTAGATCATAATTTAACCCTGTCTTTAGGTAAAGTCAGGCCTCTTATGGCAACTAAAGCACTGATGCTGTCCCTAACTCAGGTCCTGAATTCAGCCCCAAGGCTGTGACACTGTCCCTAACTAAGGCCTTGATGCTCTAAGTCAGCTCCTGATACTGTCCTTAACTAAGGCCGTAATACTATTCCTAACTCAAGCCCTGACAGTGTACCTAAAAGAAGGCTCTGACACTAGTGCCAACCAAGGTCCTGACAGTGTCCGTAACAAAGGCTCTGTTGCTCCTAACCAATGCCCGGACACTGTCCCTAAGTAGAGCCTGAGACTATGGCTAACTCAGGCCGTGACACGATACCGAACAGAGGTTCTGATGCTGGTCCTAACTCAGGCCCTCACACTATTCCTAAGAAAGGCTCTGGTGCTACTCCTAACTAAGGCCCTGAGACTACTCCTAACTCACGCCCTGACACTCTCCCTAAATAACGCCCTGACATTACTCCTAGCTCAACCCGTGAATGTGTCCCCAACTAAGGCCCTTGTACTCATAATATAGGCCCTGCCATGATACCTAACAAAGGCTCTAATGCTAGTCCTAACTAAGGTCCTGACACTGTCCGAACTAAGGCCCTGACACTACACCTTCCTCAGGCCCTGACACTGTCCATAACTAAGGCCCTGACACTACTCCTAACTCAGGCCCAGACACGATACCTAATGAAGGCTCTGATGCTAATCCTAACTAAGGCCCTGACACTGACCCTATCTCAGTCCCTGACACTGTCCCTAACTCAGGCCCTGACACTGTCCCTAACAAAGGCCCTGCTGCTGTCAATATCTAAAGTTTTGACATTATCCTGAGCATATATCCTGTCCCATCTCTTACTAAGGTCCTGAAACTGTCCCTACATGAGCCTTGACGCTGTCCCTAAGTGAGGCCCTGAGCTTGTCCCTAAGTGAGGCCCTGAGAATGTCTTTAACCAAGACCCTGATGCTGATCCTACAGAGGCCCTTATGCTCCTCCTAGGCCTTGCCCTGGCACTGTCCCTACCAAAGGCCATGACGCTGGTCGTAAAGAAGGCCCAGGTTTTCTCAGTAACTAAGGCCTTCAAACTGTCCCTCGGTCCTTTCCTGACCTTATCCCTAGCCCGTAACCTGGCTCAGTTCATAGTTAATATCCTGCCTCTCATCCTACGTAAAGCCCTAATGCTGTCCCTTACTAAGGCCCTGAATAGTCCTGTTAAGGCCCTGACACTGTCTGTAAGTAAGGCCCGGAAGCTGTCCCTAATGTAGGCCCTGCTGATAGTAATAACAAAAGGCCTGACAGTATACTGAGCTAATATACTGACCCACGTCTAACCAAGGTCCTGACACTATTCCTAAGTCAGCCCTGACGCTGTCCCCAAATAAAGCCGTGAGGTTGTCGCTAACATAGGCCCTGAAGCTACCCGTAACTGAGGCCCTGACGCTCTCCCTAAATTAGTCTCTGATCATGTCTTAAGACCGTAATGCTGATTCTACAGAGGCCCTGATGCTGCTCCTGAGTCATGCCCTGACAGTGTCCCTAGCTAAGGGCCTGATGCTAGGCCTCAGTTATGCTCTGACCATCTCTCTGTCAGGCTCTGACGCTGTCCCTACCGGAAGCCCTGACATTCATTCTGAACAAGGCCCTGATCCTCTCAGTAACTAAAGTTTGACACTATCCGTAGGTTATTTCCTGATACTATACCTAGACCTTAACCTAACCGTTTCTTTAGCTAAAGTTGAGCTTCTTATGCCAACTAAAGCCCTGATGCTGTGCCTAACTGAGGCCCTGAATTTAATCCCATGGCCGTGACACTGTCCCTAACTAAGGCCTAGATACTCATCCTAAGTCAGGGCCTCATACTGTCCCTACCTAGGGCCCTGACACTATTCCTAACTGAGGCCCTGACACAATCCCTAACGAAGTCCTTGGCACTACTGCTAACTCAGGCCCTGACAGTGTCCCTAAATAACGCCCTGATACTACTCCTAACTCAGGCCATGACATTGTTCCTAACTAAGGCTCTGATACTACTCTTAACTCAGGCCCTGATATGATACCTAACAAAGACTCTGATGCTTGTCCTAACCAAGGCCCTGACATACACTGTCCCTATCTAAGGCCTTGACATTGCTCCTAACTCAGGCCCTCACACAATTAGTAACAAAGGCTCTGTTGGTAGTCCTAAGTAAGGACCTGACACTGTCCCCAGCTAAGACCCTGACACTACTCCTAACTCAGGCCTTGACATGATACCTAACAAAGGCTGTGATGCTAGTCCGAACTAAGGCCCAACACTGTCCCTAACTAAAGCCTTGACACTACTGCTAAGTCAAGGGCCTTAGTTAGGTCCTGTTTCAGCACCTTAGTTAGGAATAGCATCAGAACCTTTGTTAGGTATCGTGTCAGGGCCTAAGTTAGGAGTACTGTCAGGGCCTTAGGTACAGTGTCAGGGGCTGAGTTAGGAGTACGGTGAAGGCCTTGGTGAGGACAGTGTCAGGGCCTTAGTTAGGACTATTCAGGTCCTTAGGGACAGAGTTAGGGCTTCAGGTAGGCTAATTATTACTTACTTAATAAGTAAGCCTTGTTAGGTATCGGGTCAGGGCCTAAGTTAGGAGTACTGTCAGGGTCTTAGTTAGGGACAGTGTGAGGGCCTTGGTTAGGACTAGCATCTGAGCCTTTGTTAGGGACAGTGTCAGGGTCTTAGTTAGGACTAATGTCAGGACCTTCTGTTAGGTACACTGTCAGGGCCTGAGTTAGGATTAGTGTTAGGGCCTTTGTTAGGGACAGTATCAGGCCCTGACGTTGGACCAGCATCTAGGCCTTCGTTAGGGACAGTGTCAAGGCCTGGGGACTAAGGGCCTGAGTTACGCACAGCATCAGGCCTTTAGTTGGCATAAGAGGCTCGACTTTAGCTAAAGCAGGGTTACGTTAAGGTATAGGTATAGTGTCAGGAAATGACCTGGGGATAGGGTGAATACCACAGTTACTGGGAGTATCAGGTCCTTGTTTAGAACCAGTGTCAGGGGTTCAGGTAGGGATTGCCTGGGAGCCTGTCTTAGGGAGAGCGACAGGGCCTGAGTGAGGTCTAGCATCAGGCCCTTAGCTAGGGACACTCTCAGGGCATGACTTAGGAGCAGCATCGGGGCCTTTGTAGGATGAGCAGTAGGGTCTTAGTTAAAGACATGATCAGGGCCTGAGTTAGGAGTACATTCAGGGCCTTAGGTAGCGAGAGTGTCAGGGCCTTAGTTAAGACTAGCATCAGAGCCTTTGTTAGGTATCGTCTCAGGACCTGAGTTATGAGTAGTGTCAGGGCCTTAGTTAGGGACAGTGTCAGGACCTGAGATAGGAGTAGTGTGAAGGCTTTAGTTAGGGCCAGTGTCAGGGCCTGATTTAGCAGTAGTCAGGGCCTTAGTTAGGGACAGCATTCGGGCTTCAGGTAGGATAAGAGGCAGGACATTAGCTACGGACTGAGTCAGTTTACAGGCTAGGCATGACATCAGGAAATGAGCGAGGGATAGTTTGAAGGCCTTAGTTATTCAGATCATCAGGGCCTTATTTAGGACCTGCGTCAGGGCCTTATCTAGGGACAGTGTCCACGCAAGGCTTAGGAATAGCACCAGTACTTCTGTAAGATCAGCATCAGGGTCTTTGTTAAAGACATTATCAGGACCTCTGTTAGGGACAGCCTTAGGGCCTCTCTTAGGGACAGCATCAAGGCCTCACTTAGGGACAGTTTCAGGAACTCAGTAAGAGATTGGTCAGGATATAAGCTTAGGATAGTGTCAGGACTTTCGATATTGACAGCAGCAGGGCCTTTATTAGGGACAGTGTCAGGGCCTGATTTAGGACTAGCATCAGTGCCTCTGTTAGGAACAGTGTCAGGGCCTGATTTAGGTGTAGTATCAGGGCCTTATTTAGGGACAGTGTCAGGGCCTGAGTTAAGTGTAGCATCAGGACCTTAGTTAGGAATAGTGTCAAGGCCTTAGTTAGGGTTACCATCAGTGCCTTCGTTAGGTATCGTGTCAGGGCCTGAGTTAGTAGTAGTGTCAGGGCCTCAGGGACAGTGTCAGGGCCTGAGTCATTAGTAGTGTCAAGGCCTTCATTAAGGACAGTGTCAGGGCCTGAGTTATGTGTAGCATCAGGGCCTTAGTTAGGAGTAGTGTCAAGGGCTTAGTTAGGGTCAGTGTCAGGACCTTAGTTAGGATTAGCATCAGAGCCTTCGTTAGGTACCGTGTCAGGGCCTGAGTTAGGACTAGCGTCAGAGCCTTTGTTAGTTATAATGTCAGGGCAGAGTTAGGAGTAATGTCAGGGCCTTAGTTAGGGACACTGTCATGGCCTGAGGTAGGTGTAGTGTCAGGGCCTTAGGTAGAGACAGTATCAGGGCCTGAGTTAGTGGTAGTGTCCAGGCCTTAGTTAAGGACAGTGTCAGAGCCTTAGGTACGATTAGCATCAGAGCCTTTGTTAGGTATCGTGTTAGGGCCTGAATTAGGAGTCGCACAAGGCCCTTCATTGGGGACAGTGTTAGGGCCTGAGTTAGGAGTGGCATCAGTGCCTTTGTTAGGAACAGTGTCAGGGCCTTAGTTAGGACTAGCATCAGAGCCTTGGTTAAGAATCATTTGAGGGCCTGAGTTAGGAGTAGTGTCAGGGCCTTAGTTAGGGACAGTGTCAGTGCCTTAGTTAGGAACAGCATCAGAGCCTTTTTTAGGTATCGTGTCATGGCCTGAGTTATTAGTAATCTCAGGCCTTACTTAGGGACAGTGTCATTGCCTTGGTTAGGACTAGCATCAGAACCTTTGTTAGGGACAGTGTCAGGGTTTTAGTTAGGACTGGGGTCAGGGCCTTCTGTTAGGTAGTGTCAGGGACTGAGTTAGCCATGGTGCTAGGTCCTTAGATAGGGACAGTATCAGGTCCTGAGTTTGGACCAGCATCTAGGCCTTAGTTTGGGACAGTGTCAGGGCCTTGGTTAGGAGTGGCATCCGAGCCTTCTGTTAGGTACAGTGTCAGGGCCTGAGTTAGGAATAGTGTTAGGGCCTTTGTTAGGGACAGTATCAGGCCCTGACGTTGGACCAGCATCTAGGCCTTAGTTAGGGACAGTGTCATGGCCTTGGGGCTAAATTCACGGCCTGATTTAGGCACAGCATCAGGGCTTTAGTCGGCATAAGAGGCTCGACTTTAGCTAAAGATAGTTAGGTTAATATCTAGGTATAGTGTCAGGAAATGACCTGGGGATAGTGTCAATACCATAGTTACTGAGAGTACCAGGGGCCTTGTTTAGAACCAGTGTCAGGGCTTCAGGTAGGGACAGCGTCAGAGCCTGACGTAAGGAGAGCGACGGCCTGAGTGAAGCCTAGCATCAGGCCCTTAGCTAGGGACACTCTCAGGGCATGACTTAGGAGCAGCATTAGGGCCTTTGTAGGATGAGCATTAGGGTCTTTGTTAAAGACATGATCAGGGCCTGAGTTAGGAGTAGGTTCAGGGCCTTAGGTAGGGAGAGTGTCAGGGCCTTAGTTAAGACTAGCATCAGAGCCTTTGTTAGGCATCATGTCAGGGCTTGTGTTATGTGTAGTGTCAGGGTTTTTGTTAGGGACAGTGTCTGACCTGAGTTAGGAGTAGTTTGAAGGCTTTAGTTAGGGCCAGTGTCAGGGCCTGAGTTAGGAGTAGTCAGTGACTTAGTTAGGGACAGCATTAGGGCTTCAGGTAGGATAAGAGGCAGGACATTATCTACAGATCGAGTCAGGTTATGGGCTAGGGAAAATGTTAGGAAATGAGCGAGGGATAGTTTGAAGGCCTTAGTTATTCAAAGCATCAGGGCCTTATTTCGGACCAGCGTCAGGCCCTTATCTAAGGAAAGCGTCAGGCCAGGCTTAGGAACAGCCCAATTGCCTCTGTAGGATGAGCATCAGGGTCTTTGTTAAAGACATTCTCAGGGCCTGTGTTAGGGACAGCCTCAGGGCCTCACTTAGGGACAGCGTCAAGGCTTACATCAGGAGAGTTCTAGGACGTTATTAAGACACTTGTTAGAATATATTCTCAGGATAGTGTCAGGACTTTAGATATTGACGGCAGCAGGGCCTTAGTTAGGGTCAGTGTCAGGGCCTTAGGACTAGCATCAGAGCCTTCAAAGGAATCGTGTGAGGGCCTGTGTCAGCGCTTTAGTTAGGGCCAGTGCCTGGGCCTGAGTTAGGTGTAGTGTCAGGGCCTTAGGGACAGTGTCAGAGCCTTAGGACTAGTGTCAGAGCCTGAGTTAGGAGTAGTGTCAGGGCCTTAGGACTAGCGTCAGGGCCTTCTGTTACGTACAGTGTCAGAACCTGAGTTAGGAATAGTGTTAGGGCCTTAGTTAGGAACAGTATCAAGCCCTGACCTAGGAGAAGCATCTAGGCCTTAATTAAGGACAGTGTCACGGACTTGGGACTAAATTCAGGGCCTGAGTTAGGCGCAGCATCAGGGCTTTAGTTATCATCAGAGGGAGGACATTAGCTAGTGACAGGGTCAGGTTAACATCTAGGGATCGTGTCATGACGTTAGTTACTGAGAGTACCAGGGCCATTTTTAGAACCAATGTCAGGGCTTCAGGTAGGGACAGCGTGAGAGCCTGACTTAAGGAGAGTGACAGGGCCTGAGTGAGGCCTAGCGTCAGGCCCTTAGCTGGGGACACTGTCAGGTCATGACTTCAGAGCAGCATCAGGGCCTTTGTAGGATCAGTATTAGGGTCTTAGTTAAAGACATGTTCAGGTCCTGAGTTAGGAGTAGGTTCAGGGCCTTAGTTACGGAGAGTGTCAAGGCCTTAGTTAGGAGTAGCATCAGAGCCTTTGTTAGGTATCGTGTCAGGGCCTGAGTTAGGACTAGTCAGGGCCTTAGTTAGGGACAGCATTAGGGCTTCAGGTAGGATCAGAGGCAGGACATTAGCTATGGATCGAGTCAGGTTAAGGGCTAGGGATAATGTCAGTAAATGAGCAAGGGATAGTTTGAGGGCTTTAGTTACTCAGAGCATCAGGGCCTTATTTAGAAGCAGCATCAGGGCCTTATCTAGGGACAGTGTCCGGGAAAGGCTTAGTAGCACCACAAGTGCCTCTGTAGGATCAGCATCAGGGTGTTGGTTAAAGATATTATCGGGGTGTCTGTTACGGACAACCTCCGGGCCTCAGTTAGGGACAGCGTCAAGGTTCACTTAGGGAGAGTTTCAGGACTTCAGTAAGAGATGGGTCAGGATATAAGCTTAGGATTGTGTCAGGGTATAGATATTGACAGCAGCAAGTCTTTATATAGGGACAGGGTCAGGGCCTGAGATAGGAGTAGCATTGGTGCTTTTGTTAGGTTAGGGTTAGGGTTAGGGTTATGGATAGAGTTTTTGGGTTAGAGGTTTAGGGTTAGGTGTTAGGGTTAGGGTTAGAGTTAGTGTTAGTGTTAGTTATGGGTAGGGTTAGTTAGGGTTAGGGTTGGGGTAGGGTTAGGTTTAGGGTTAGGGATTTAGGTTTAGGGTTTAGCGTCAGGGTCAGGGTCAAGACTAGGGTTTTGGGGTTAGGGTTTAAGGGTTACGGTGAGGGTTAGTGTAAGAGGGTAGGCTTAGGGTTAGCATATGGGTTACGGTACAGGTTAGGGTATGGCTACGGCTTAGGCTTAGGGTATGTGTTAGGGTACAGGTTAGGTTTAGGGTATGGATTAGGGTTAGGATACAGGTTAGGGTACAGTTTAAGGTTAGGGCACAGTTTAGGGTTGGGGTATGGGTTAGGGTCAGGGTCGGGTTAGGGTTAGGGTTTAGGGTTTAAGGTTTAAGGTTAGGGTTAGGGTTAGCGAACGGGTAAGGTTTATGGTAAAGGTGAGTGTTAGGATAGCGTTAAGTTTAGGTTTAGGGTTAGGGTAAGGTTTAGGGTTAGGGTTACGGGTTAGGGTTAAGGTTAGGGTTAGGGTTAGTGTTAGTGTTGGGTTAAGGTCAGGTTCAGGGTTAGGGTTAGGTTAGGGTTAGGGTATGGGTTTGGGTATAGGTTAGGTTATGGTTTAGTGTTAGCGTACGGGTTAGGGTTAGGGTATGGGTTAGGGTACGGTACATTTTAGGGTTAGGGTCTGGGTTAGGGTACAGGTTAGGGTATGGGTTAGGGTACGGGCTAGGGCACAGTTTAGGGTGTGGAGCAAGGGTGTCCTGAAGGGAGTGGCTTGAGGTCAGGAGGCGGTGGAGACTGTGTTTCGTGGGAGAGTCTTGCCCACCTGTGACATTTTGTTCTCGGGGTCAGCACGGCAGCGCCGATCCACCATCTGCCCATTTCTCTGTTCCTTCATTGCTCACTCATTCCCTTGCTCATTCATTCATTCACCCTCTCGATCTGTGACTTGAGCAGTTACTAAGGGTGTACTGTCTGCAGCAAAACACAGGACACAGAGGGCCCGAGAGATCTGGCTGTCGGTAAAACTAAGGCCTGCTCAGCGCATCACTCACGGTGAACCCAGGAGTGAACTGTGCACCACCAGGGCAGGGGCTCCAGGGGGATGAGAAGACCATGGAACTGGGGTGCCGCCGCTTCCCGCCTCGTCTCCCTCAGGCTCCCTGGCCTGCCCGCATCCCTGTGGCACAGCTCTGTGTTTGGTCACCCTTTGTGTGGTATAGGCCTGGAGGAGATGGTCAGTGTCCTCATGAGAGGATCCTGCTGCCCACAGAGTACCTGGGACTCTGAATCCAAGTTCAGCAAGGGGAATACTCTGGAACTTTCTGACCCTCCAGGCCCCAAAAGCCTGGGAGCTTGGCTGGGCTCCCATACCCACTTCTTATGCAGTCTCCCTGGATCCCCCATCCCACCACAGTGAGGATCCAGAAGGTGCTATGTGAGGCCCTTTCCAGTCTGGGCAGCACCAGGGCCCTGGGGCTCCTCCAGGCCCAGAGCATCTCTGAGTGTGTTCCAGTGTAGTGAAAAATTGACAGTTTTCACACAGTGTAGAACAGGCCTGGCTGTTATTTATGGTTCGTGTTGTGTGTGATTTTTCATGGTCTTGGAGAGTCCTATCATTTTTTTTATGCATCAGCACATTTTCCCACAGCACGTGCTTGAGTCCACAGGCTCAGGGGGTATTCCTGGGTTCTCTGGTCAGGAAGGCCCAGTCAGACTGGAGGGGAGACTGACCACACCCAGGGCCTGGTCCTTGTCAGGCAGAGGGCAGGAGATAGTCCAGTTGAGGTAGGATTGAGGCTCATTCCAGGAGGGTCATCCTGACTGTGGTCTAAAGAGATGCTGCTGCTTCTGGGAATATTTTTTTCTAGAGGAGAAAAACAGAGATGTTGTATAGAGCATGACTTGGACTAACAGGCAAAGGCAAGTCCGTGCAGGCCTGCGAGAGGGGGATCGTGTCTCCCAGATCTTCATGGACTGTAGACCCAGCACCTCTGCAATCAGCCCCAGGTGGAGCAGCATTAAGACATAGAAGAAGTGGACTTGGGTCAGACTGCAGCTTTGTGATTGTGCACAGAGACGGCTGACTGTTTCCCAACTCCAGTGTTCTAGAACTGGGGCCTCTGGAGGGCATAGGCATTCAGGAATATGGTGAAGTCCTTATGGAAGAGTAGTTAGCAAAATATAAGCCTCAGCCCACAGCAAGATACCATGCAAGGTAACACAAGACCCCCAGTCCGGAAGTAGCACAGACATGACCTGCAAGTGACACTCAGACTTGCTTCTCCCACGAGCGGCTGGGGCAGCGGAAGGCTCGGCTGAGGCAGCTGAGCAGGCTGGGTCTGTACCCCACGACTGGGCAGGGCAGAGCGTGCTTGAGGCTTCAACGAGCCTCAGTGACAGGTGCAGGGCCGTGACCATCTTTATTTCCCAGGGACCATCTGGTGTCTCCTCGTTCTTGGGGAGGGTGAAACACAAACAAACTTTGTGAAATTTCCTGAGCTTTTGTGTGTATGTGTGTATTACGTGAGTGTGCGCAAGCATGTGCATGTGTGTGCTGTCTGTGCACAGGTCTGTGTACACCCGAGTGCATGTGAGTGTGTTTATGTGCAGGCAGGCACATGTGTGTATGCACGTGTTTTTGCATGCGCAGCCCGTGTGATTGTGTGCCTGTGTGTGACTGCAGTCCATCTTTTCATGTGTGTGTGTACATGTGTGTGAATGCAGGTATGCTTGGGCGTGTACGTGCACATGTGTGTGTACAGATGCATACTGTGGGGGGATGAGGAAGGCACGGGGTTGTTGCTTTCTGGTGCCGCCTTCCCCCACCCTCCCTTTTGCTGTGGCCTCAGCACTTTGTGGTGAAGTGTAGAGACTCAAAAGGAGGACCACTACCCGCTACCGTCAGTGATATGCCTGCTCATCCTCACGGTCATCCATCTGTCCAGTAAACATCCCTGAGCCTGTGCCACGTGCTGGGGCCTGGGGTCCACAGTGAAGCAGGCGCATGCTCTCAGCTGTGCTCAGCCCAGCCGTGCGCGGGACAGAGAAGCTGCAGGCCAGGTGTGTCTGCGGAGGGAGAGGTTACCTCTGGCTGGTGAGTCAGCGGAGGTGGCAGCTGAGCTGAACTGAAGGAGCGGGATGGACGGAGCTCGCTCTAGAGGAGGGTGGGGGCAGGGGGCAGGGGAAGGGGCTGGGTGCCTGGCTCGCGGGGAGGACGCATCGCAGAGGGGCTGCAAGGGTGGCCAGACAGCTAGCTTTGACTTCGTTTTATAGACAGACCAGTTTTGGAACCAGAGTGACAGGATTAGGCCCACATTTTTCCTCTGGTGGCGGCTGAGGGGTTTGATGGCAGAAGAGAGGAGATGGGCCGAGGAACAAGGGTGACGGTGGGGGCTGTGCCTCCGCCAGGCTTCCAGCCTCTTTGTGGTGGTCCCTTGGGTCCACAAGGTTAGCACACACCTTGCGTGAGGCCAGAATGGGGCTTCCTCTTCATTCCCTCTTTCCCAGAAGTAAACGCAACACAGTTTGGAGTTGGTGAGACTGAGGGGGCCATCTTTCAGGAAAGGCAAGCGTCAGCGTTGGCTGGGGTGCCCACCCGGGGACAAGGGGGACCCTTAGCCAGACCCGCAGACCCCGGGGAAGGACATAGTGTGCTCAGAGAGGCAGGGATAGTCAGGAAAGCCAGGTGTGCAGAGAAGACTCGGCCAAGGGGGCCCTGGGGGCTCAGAGACTCAGGAAGTGAGGGGAGGGGCGGCCAGACAGCCGTGAACTAGGCCCACGGGTCGACGGACCAACGGTCGTGCTGTGTGCAGGGTGGACACACAGGGCCAGAGGCTCTTCTGTAGGGGACGTCTCCTGGCTGCAGTGGGCTCTGGAAATTGTCTGCAGGTTGCCACACCTTCTGGGGGCTCTCCGGCCCAGGCCCTAGCCGGGAGCTGCCTGTCCAGCCTACCCTGACTCCACCTCCAGACTGCGCAAGCCTGGGCGGGCGGGATGGGCTCCTCGTGCCTCGGTTGCCATGACCTGTAACGTTTCCTTTCCAGTTTCCAGATTCATTGTAAGTATATATGTATAGTTTCTTGCGTTGTCTTGCACCACCCGTTGGCTTAGGGAAGAACTCTCCTAGTAGGTTGGCCTGCAAGGTGTGCTACTTCAGAGCTTCCATCTGACATACTCTTCCCTGCCCGAAATGCAAACACAGCACACACTCCCTGCCTGGTTTGGGAATGATGACACCTCACCTCTCACCTCTCCTGCCGTCTCCTGCCCGCACTCCAACCTCAAGGACACTTCAGTTCCGCATCTGACTCCCGACCCCTCCAGCTGGCTGGGGACAGGCAGCCTCATGAGACAGTGCACACAAAGTTTTCTGGCCGGGCTGTGAGGATGGGGACCAGGTCCCACCTGTGCCAATGAAGCAGGCGTCTCACCTGGATTAGTCTCCGGGCTGTTGAAGGTGGACTGAAGGTCAGACAGTCCAGAGGCCAAGGGCCCCAGAGGAGGGGGGTGTGGGCGCAGGTAGACCAGGAGCAGCTGCCCCTCTGGTCAGGAGAGTCCAACAACCTAGGGCTTTCTGATTCCTGGGGGGAGGAGAGGGCAGAGGCAGTGGGGGCCCAAAGACAGGTCTTGCTTCACCTCTGGATGGAGCCACTCAGGTGAGCCCAGGTTTTGAGGGATTAGGGTTAAAGGATGCAGGCTAGAGGGTCAGGGTTAGAGGATCAGGTTAGACGGTCTGAGTCAGGGTCAGGGTAAGGGTTGGGAGTTTACAGGTCAAGGTCGAGTATCCAGGGGCTAGGGGTTAGGAGCCTTAGGGTTTAGGATTAGAGATGAGGAGGTTAGGGTTAGGGAGTGAACAGTAGAGATTTGGGCGTTAGGGTTAGTGGGTTAGTGTTAAGCACAGCTGGCTCACGGCCCCCCTAACTCCACACCTCTGAGTCCTGTAGGGTGGACAGGACTTGCCCGGGGTCACTCACGAGTGGGGGTTCACCTGGACCGCTGGTTATCTACCCCCATCCTGGAACCTGAGAGCAGAAGAACGAAACGTCTGCTCTGGTCACTGACTTTTCAAATCCACCTCAACCTCAGTCAACGGCTGTTAGGGCCTCAGAAGCCCACAGGGTTTCCTCCTACCATCTGAACTGGAGAGAGTAGTGCTGGCCCCACTTGGCCTGGGCAGCCTGGGTCCAGCACAGGCCTGACTGAGCTCACTCCATGGTCATGTTATGAATTTATACAGAACTTGGTGCAGCGACCTACCAGCCCCCAGGTGCTGCCTCCTGAGGGCTGCTGGGGCCCTCCTGGGACTGCAGGCATCCTTTGTCCCATCTGAGTGGGCATCAATAGACATCAAGTCTCAGGACAGCCCTTGATCTCTGACCATCCAGGCAGTCATCTGTGGTCCTCCAGCTCAGGCCAGTCTGGTCCCTGTCAAGCCCCTGTGGCCAATTACTGAGCTGACCTTGCTGCTGGCAATTGAACAGCTACCTGGGCAGCACAGACAGCCCTTTGGGATGTTTCAGTTACTAACATGCATGTGGTTGAGAAAAGGGCCTCCCCCTCACAGGCCCATAGCCTGCCAAGTGAGGTAATAACCGTCTAAACATTTGAGTGTGTCCCTGACACAACAACCATACAGCAGACCATGGCCTTGCAATCCTTTGGGCTTCCAGCTGTAACAAACTTTTGATATTCATACTCATTAAGAGTCAAAGATACGGGAGCAACTGGGCCACCCAATGGACAGTTTCACACTGAGGCTGCATGGTCTTGGAGATCCACATGCACCCATGTGGTCTCTGAAAGCTGCCAGTGATGGATTCCATGATATGGCATAATCCTTGAGCCTCCCACTGCTTCATTGAGCAAGAATTTGCTAACCACCATAGCATTTAGTCTCTGCTCTTTGTAAAGGAGGGAGGAGACTGGATAAATGAGCAGTATTGTTCTTGGGGGATGGGTGAGTCATGTGGCCAGGGGGCAGGTGTGACTCCTGGGCTCCCGCCACCAGAGACATCAAGGAGGGCTGTGCCTTTTGCAAGAGGAAGAGGTTCTTGCTGTTGTGGACGGACAGCAAGAGCACTGGATGGGTGGCTGCAGCCCCTGACCCTAAATCAGCCCCTTCCTTCCTTGGCCTTCAGATCCCACAGCTGTGCAGTGGGCCGTCAGTGGTGTGGAATCTGCCGCTTTCCCCAAGCCAGTATCTGTTCTCATGCCAAAGTCCAGAACCTCAGCTTTCCTTTGGGAACTTCTTACCTGTTTCCAGTCCAAACAGTTCCAGAGGGCTGATGCTACGTTCCACCCACCTTGAAGATGGGCATATGATCCACATTTAGCCAATCCCATGTTCCATCCTATGGGTGCTCTGATGGGTTCAAGGACGATGCTATGATCCAAACCAGGCCAATGACGTTTATTTTATTTTATTTTTTGGCCATACTGTGCACGCGGGATTTTAGTTCCCTGACCAAGGATTGAACCTGTGCCCCCTACATTGGGAGCTCAGAGTGTTAACCACTGGACCACCAGGGAAGTCCCATCCCCTCATTTTCAAAACTGCTGTGGATTTAAAGCACACAAGATGGTTGTGATATGAGTGGCCTTTTCAGTATGACTTCTTTGACTTAGAATGTTTTCAATGTTTATCCATGTTGTAACATGTATTATCAGTGTTTCATTCATTTTTTTATTGTGGTTAAAAATACATAACATGGGGATGGGGGGCAAGTGGAGGGAACGGCCCAGATGCACACCATTCACGGACCCTCTGGACTGGAAGGACTCGTGAGAGCCGGAGCCCAGAAATCCGGGGATGGGTAAGATGCAGCGTCCCCTCCAATTCCCGTAAGCGCCCCTTGCTCCATCCTGCACCCAAATACCTCAGCTAGGCCCTCTCCCCACTCTTGACACTCCAGACTCAGCCGGGACAGACCTCTGCAGCTGCTGCTCCCCACCCTGCAGGAGAAGCTCAGAGGTCCTGTCCCCCTTTCCTCTGAGGGACTCTTTTTGGTGACCACAAAAGGATTTGGTCGCTCAGGACAAAGCTGGTAGAGGACAGTGGGATGGCTGCGCCCGGCGCGCCACGCTTCCTCCTGACCTTTGACTTGGACGAGACTATCGTGGACGAAAACAGCGACGACTCCTTCGTGCGCGTGCCGCGGGGGGCCAGCGGCTGCCTGAGAGCCTGCGTGCCACCTAGCGTGAGGGCTTCTACAACGAATACATGCAGCGCGTCTTCCAGTACCTGGGCGAGCAGGGCGTGCGGCCGCGGGACTTGTGCGCCATCTACGAGGCCATCCCCCTGTCGCCCGGCACGGGCGGGCTGCTGCAGTTTGTGGCCAAGCAGGGAGCCTGCTTTGAGGTTATTCTCATCTCAGACGCCAACACCTTTGGCGTGGAGAGTGCGCTGCGTGCTGCCGGCCACCACGGCCTGTTCCGCCACATCTTCAGCAACCCGTCGGGGCCCGACCCTTGGGGGCTGCTGGCGCTGCGGCCCTTCCACGCGCACAGCTGCGCTCGCTGCCCCGCCAACATGTGCCAGCACAAGGTGCTCAGCGACTACCTGCGCGAGCGGGCCCACGACGGCCTGCCCTTCGAGCGCCTTTTCTACGTGAGCGACGGCGCCAACGACTTCTGCCCCACGGGGCTGCTGGCAGGCGGCGATGTGGCCTTCCTGCGCTGCCGCTACCCCATGCACCGCCTTATGCAGGAGGCGCAGAAGGCCGAGCCCAGCTCCTTCCGCGCCAGGGTGGTGCCCTGGGAAACCTCCACCGAAGTGCGCCTACACCTGCATCAGGTGCTGAGGACGTGGCCTGCAGGGGCCACCCGGGCGGGGAGGGGGTGGGGCGGTGGGGGTCGGGAAAGAGAAAGCTAGTTTTATTATTCCCTTTCCCTTTCATTTTGGTATATCCCTCCAGGATTTCCCGGAATCCCAGGTTGGTCCATTTGGGGACTGGAGGAGGGAGTTGGGAGCTGTCCCCATCTGTGCAGTTAACCCAGCTCGGCTGCCTCCCCCAGTTCCACTGCAAGCGAATTCTGGAGTCTGGCCGCAGCAGCGTGGCGCGCGTATCTGAGCAGGCAGCAGTGTTTCCACAAACCTTGTCCTCTCAGTTGGGAGGACGTGGTTCCCTGTCAGGGTAGAGAAGGAACATGTCCCGCCGCGTTGTGGTTAACTGTTGCCTTGGGCTGCGTGGCCTCCCTCCTCCAGTCTTCTGTCCAGAGGACCTAGGCCCCGAAATGTACCCCCCGACCTCCCCCACACTGGACTCCCCACAGAGAGGTGGTGCTCCCTGCCGAAGGTCCGAGGCCTAGATCTTGCTTTACCTACTGTGACTCTACACTACACTCCTTGCCCCCCGCCCCCCCACCCTGTTAGCATCCCCACAGGATAAAAAGTTAGAGGGAACAGTCACCTCCTGTTGGTGGAAAGAGGTAGCACACTGTCCCGGGGCTCGGGTCTGGCCAGCCAGGGACCTCACAGAGCCCGAAGATGTCTCCTTGCAGCACAGCCTCGTCCATGCAGCAAGAAAGCAGGGACTTAACCAAAGTCGCCCCACTGACTGGGCCTTTTGAGTCCCCCTCCTCCCGTATGGAAGAGAAAGCCATGATGCTTTAAAGCAGAGCCAGTGGAAACCCAAGGCCCACCTCCCTCTTGTGGAGTTTCAGAGCTGTGAAGGAGGTGAAGGGGCAGAGGTGAGCGAGGTGTCTCACGCTGCCGTCTGGGGGATGAGGGCGAGGTGAGCTCTGCTCTCAGAGAGCCCCACCTAAGTGAGGGAGCTGGTCCCCACTCTTGGAGGAGTGCCCAGCCTGGGGCACCAAGACTGAATACACAACAAAGCAGGCAACAGGCAAAAGAGCAGGGTGCGGCCCACCTTCGCAGAGGGGCACAGGGGTCTAGTGTGGAGGGCTCAGTGAGCACCGAGGAGATGGGAGATACTGCTGCTTAGGGCAGGCAGAGGAGGCTCAATGAGCAGGAGCCTTACAGGTGGGTTGCCTTTCAGTCCCTCGGCCCGCTAGCCCTGCAGGGCAATCATCAGGAGGTCATCAGAATTTTATTCAAAGTTGGCACTTGCAGCTGGAGACCCTGTCTTGCATGGCGTAAGGGTCCCCTGTGGATAAGGTCACCAAGCTCCTTGGCTTCCAGTTCTTTCCTGTCTCCAGCAGGCCTCTGGGTGCCTCCTCTGTCTTTACCCAGACGCCTTCCCACTGCAGTGGGGGAAAGGAAGAGACACAGCTCACAGCCCAGGAGGCGTGCCGGTCTGGTCCATTCTTGACTGGAGCAGGCTTTGGTGTGGGACTCAAGAGGCTCACTCAAGGCGGTGCTTGGGTCAGCATCCCAGAGATCCCAGGTTGTCAGCAGCTGGGCTGCACATAGTTCCCGGGGAAGAATCCAGACCCCTCTGAGCTGATGCCCTCACAGCAGCCATCGGAGTAGTGGCGGGTGATGCAGATAATGGTGCCCTCAGAGAAGGAGAGTTCATTGTTCTTCTGGCGGGTGTATGGGTACAGTGTCATTACTGCAGGGCGGGAGGAGAGGGGTGCCATGAGACGTGCCTCCTGCCCCGCCACAGGGATGCTTGTGCCCACATACTGGACTCTAGGGGGCAATGTGGGGAGTGGGGCAGGAGATGCCTTCTTCAAAGCCCCAGGACTCCTCCCCAGCTGAGCTAATATTCAGTATCAGGCCAGCTGCTTCCCTCCTCTGTGGGGGTGCGGTGGGGTGGAATAAAAGGCTCCACAAGTGTGACACAAGCCATCCCCTCCACTCCAAGAAACTTCAGTGTTTGAGAGCAGGGCCCCAGGGTGTACCCATGTTTTGTAATCTGCTTTCAGCCCCCGTTCATCCTGGTCTTTCCACAATGTCTCTGGCAGGTGCTGGAGGTATTGCTCAGTAGGTGCTCCAGTAGGTGCTCAGTAAATACAGCAACATTGAACAGTGTAGACTTGGCCGAGTGAGCCTTGGGCAAGTCACTTAGTTTAACCTCTCAGGCTCAGCTTCGTCTGTTAAATTGGAGTGTGAAGATCCTAGGAGGTTAAGTAAAAGTGAAAATGGATGAGAAGCTTCGACTCTGGGGTCTGGTATAAAGCAGGGGCTAAATTATGTTAAAACCCCCCACATAACATAACATACCATTTAAATCATTTTGAGCCTACAGTTCTATGGCATTAATTACATTCACGTTGTTGTACAAATATTCTCAGCATCCACCTCCGGAAGTTATTCATTTTCCCTATGGAAAATTCTGTATCAGTTTCTCTAAATTTTTGCCAACATTTGTTATTTTTAGCTTTCTTGATTGTAGGCCTTCTAGTGTGTGGAGGGGTCGGCGTTGTGGTGTTAACTTGCATTTCATCACGACTAATGACGATTAACATCTCTTCATGTGCTTGCTGACCATTTGTATGTCTTATCTGGAGAAGGGTCTTTTGAAGCCCTTTTTCCATTTAAAACATTGGGTTGTTTGCCGAGTCCCGCCAAGCGCTCCTCCTGGCGGCGTTGGTGTCGGTGAGTCCAGCCTGGAGCGGTCTCCGCGCCGCAGGGGCCCGCGCCCCGGGGCATCGCTAGCTGCCTCTCAGGAGAGGAGACCCCCCGCCCCCCGGCGCCCGTGCCTGGAGCGCCGAGATTGTGTGGCGCCGCGCGGACGCGGCGCCGGCGGGGCGGGTCTTGCTAGGCATTGGGTGCGGGTCACCTGAGCGCGGCGGCGGTCTGCGCGCCTCTCCCGGAGGAGAATGTCCCGCAAGTGGGCGTTCCGGCGCCCGTGCCTGGAGCGCTGTGATTGTGCTGCGCCGCGCGGACGCGGCGCCGGCGGGGCGGGTCTTGCTCGGCATTGGCTGTGGGTCACCTGAGCGCGGCGGCGGTCTGCGCGCCTCTCCCGGAGGAGCGTGTCCCGGAAGTGGGCGTCCCGGCCAGAGCGCATCTGGCGCGGGGCGTCCTTGGGGCTTAGCTGTTAGCGCCACACGAGCTTGCGGGGGTCTAGGAAGCCAGCGCTCGGCGGCTGGGAACGACCCGTCCCGTGGGTCCCTGGCACCCCAGCGGCATCTGAGCGCGGAGCGGAGGGCTGCGGACCGCAGGTAAGGGGACGGGGGTTGGTGGGGGTGGGTGGAGGAAGGAACGAGGAATTACACCAGAGCTGTTTGGTACAGGGGCAGAAACAGAAAACTCAGACGTAGCACTGCAGAGGCCATGGGAGTTAAGTTGTAAATGCTGCTGGCTTTCAGTAGCCTGCCGCCATTCTCTTCTGTAGCTGATGGGATACAAAGCTCTACTGGGTTGTTCTTTGCATGGGATAGTCTTGTTTTGCAGAAATTCAGCTCAGAGACATCCTTGATGTGTAAGTGTAAGGTCGGATCTTAACAAATGGCATCGCGAAACAGAGGAACGCTTCAAGTGAGCTTTATTAGGGGGCGCTCCCGACCAGAGAAGTCGCCCCCGGGCGAGGGCTGGGCAAGATTTTATAAGGGAAGAAGGGAAAGGGGTGTGGTGAATCTGGGAGGGCGCAGGGAATTCCTTATCTGGTGGTCTCTTCGGGTGTCGTGGCACTATCTGGTGCCGGTTACATCAGTCTTGGGACCGCTAGTCCCGTCCCTCGAAAGGCGGGAAGGCTGGGCCGGGTGGAAATCCCCCAGGTCAGTTCCTGGAACTGGGTGGTCCGGAATGTCTCCAGGTCAGTTTCTGGAACTGGGTGGTCCGGAGAGTTTCGGTCTGATGCAACCTGTGAATCTGATTGCGTTCCCCTGCCTCGGGCCTGTTGGCCTTACATCCCGACATCTTTGGTGTAATGGGGCGGCGTTCCGATCTCTGGCTACTTCATGCTGAATGGGGGCGTCGAAAGGGGAGTCGGGCGACCAGAGGTCCGAGGCTTAGGGGAGACCAGTGGGGGTTTCTGTAGGAAGCAAGGTGTAAGGACTGAGGAACATTTGGTTTGTGGCCACCCGAGAGACTTCCTCCATGCGCCGGCGAAGGAACCTAAGAAAACGGGGGGCAAACATGAGCAAGATACAGATGAGAATTAAGGGGCCTCAGATTGGTGTTAGCCAGGTATAGAGGGTGGATCGCCCCCAATCGGGAATTGGGGAGGCGGACTGTTGGTGTTTGCGTTGGAGTTCTTCTCTTAAGCGATGGAGGGCGTTTACAGCAGCATTCCTCCTGTAGGAAGAGGCAGGTACCTCCTTTGTCGGCCGTCAGGAGATCCAGGGCTCATCGATTCTGGAGAGCGACTCGGGCTATGGAGGTGATCTGGCACTGGAGAGAGGAGATGGAGGCGGCGGAGCCTTCAATGGCTAGCTGGAGTTTATGTTCTAAGTCGCGGGATGTTGAAACACTATGTGTTAGAGCTCCCCCCCGCCCCCCGAGGCCTGCAGCGACCAGGGAGGAGGCGAGAGAGATGCCTGCGACCAGAGGAAGAAAGATAGCTCTTTTTTGTCGGGTAAAGGGCGGCGTGATTAGCGAGGAAAATTCATCTTGGCTATACAGTGTGAGTTGTGGGACGAGAGTAACGGGGATACATGGGAAGGGGGAGGAAGAATTGATCTCTTTTGTGAGGGAACCATTGCACCACAAAAACATGCCTGGTGGTGCTTCAATTGATGTGTTTACCGTGAGGGATGTGTTGCAAAGAAACCCGGTATCAGGTAGATTTGGGCGGCTGCCGTAACAGATGGTGAGATTTTTTTGAATCAAGGAATATGGGGACTTTTAACGGGGAAAAAGGTGGGTTTTGGGTTGTGTAGGAAGTAGAATTGAAGGGCTGGTCGAGTGGGACAGCAGCCAAGGGTGGCCGGCCAAGCGAGGCACATAGAAAGCAGTCGGAGATGTTACCTATTCCTGTGTGGTTGAGTATCTGTAGTGTTTGTTGGTCAGTTCGGCTGCTGCTGCTAGGGCCCGAAGGCATGGTTGCCATCCCCGAATGGTTGGGTCTAGCTGTTTGGAGAGGTAAGCCACGGGGCGGTAGGAAGGCTCTACAGGCTGGGCAAGGAGTCCAGTGGCTATTCCGGCCCGTTCATCCACAAAAAGGTGAAAAGGTCGGTTTGGGTTGGGCAGAGAAAGGGGAGGAGAAGATATCAGAGCGTTACAGAGGGTGAGAAAGGCCTGTTGAACGGCGGAAGGAGAGGTGAGGGGTCCTTGAGGGGTTTCCTTAGCGGCTAGATATAAGGGTTTAGCGAGGAGAGCAAAGTTAGGGATCCAGTGTAGGAAAAATCCTATAAGGCCCAAAAAGGAGAGAATTTGTTCCGCTGTTTCCGGAGGCTGGAGTTCACGGATAATCCGGGTGCGATCGGCTGTTAGACCTTTTGTGGTAGGGGTAAGATGGAGCCCCAGGTGGGTTACAGAAGATACAGATGACTGAGCCTTGGCTGGGGAGACCCGATAACCGCGAGAGCCAAGGTAATTGAGGAGATCTGCAGTATGTTGACTTGAGAGGCTGAGAGATGGGCTACAAAGGAGGAGGTCATCTACATATTGAAGGAGTGTGCTGGGGGTACGGGAGCAGGAAGTGAGGTCCTGTGCCAGCGCCTGACCGAAGAGGTGAGGAGTGTCGCGGAAGCCCTGGGGAAGAACTGTCCAGGTGAGCTGACCGGAAGTATGAGTATCCGGATCCGTCCAGGTAAAGGTGAAGAGGAAATAGGAGTCGGGATGTAGGGGGATAGTGAAAAAGGCATCTTTGAGATCCAGAACCGTAATGTGGGTTGTGGATTGGGGGATATGGGAGAGCAAGGTGTATGGGTTTGGTACTACTGGGTGGAGAGGGATTATGGCTTCATTGATTAGTAGGAGGTCCTGGACCAGGCGATAATCCCCAGAGGCCTTGCGGACAGGCAGGATGGGGGTGTTTCAGGGAGAGTCAGTGGGGATAAGGAGTCCCTGGTTTAGGAGTCCTGTGATAATAGGTTGTAGGCCCCTAAGGTGAGTCTCAGAGATGGGAAACTGGGGCCTTGGTGGAAATTTGGAGGGGTCCTTTAGGCGGATGAGGATGGGGGAATGGTGTGTTGCTATTATGGGCTTAGAAGCATCCCAGACATGGGGATTGATTGGGTTCGGTGTGATTGGAAGAGGGGGATAGGAGGGGGAGGGTTCTAGAGAGAGGCCGAGAAGAGGAAGCAGGAGTTGGGAGGAGGGGACCTTAGGGTCAAGTCTCTCCAGCTGGAGGGAGGCCCCTAAGTGGAAAAGGACATCTCGGCCTAGCAAGGAAACTGGGCAGGATGGTATGACTAAGAAGGAATGAGTAAAAGGGAGTCCTTCGATATGACATGGGAGTGGACCGGTCTGGAGTGGGAAGGATGGTTTGCCATCAATACCCATGACCGAGATCTGGGAAGGAGAAACTGGCTCGGAATAAGTAGGCAGGACCGAATAGGCAGCCCCCGTGTCCACCAGAAATGAAATGGACTTATCCACTACCTGTAGCGTTACCCTGGGCTCGGTGAGGGTGATGGGGGTCTTCGAGTCCGGGTGCCGTCAGTCGTCAGCCAATTTCAGCAGTTCGAGTGGTAATGCC
Organism: Mesoplodon bidens; assembly: GCF_964165515.1. Classification (NCBI taxonomy): domain Eukaryota; kingdom Metazoa; phylum Chordata; class Mammalia; order Artiodactyla; family Ziphiidae; genus Mesoplodon; species Mesoplodon bidens. Next base: position 559,235 of record NC_138161.1, on the reverse strand, counting down.
ATTGGGTCGGCCTGCCCCCCACGTGGAGACGCTGAGGGAGGGCCAGTCGTAAGGCAGTCACTCTTCCAGTGGCCCGTTAACCCGCAGCTGGGACAGGGCTTAGAAGGGGGTCGGGGATTGGGACATTGGCGAGCCCAGTGGCCTTCTTTCCTGCATTTGAAGCAGGCCCCCGGCGGGGTTGCCTTTTGCGGACCCCATGGATGCTGTGATACATGGGAGATGGCCGGGCTTAGGGCGGCTACAAGAGGTTGGGTTTGGAGGGCCACCTTCTGGTGCATCCGAGCCTGTCAGCTGGATCCTGCCAAATCCTCACGGCCATTGTAGACTTTAAAGGCCATCTTTACCAGATCTCGAATAGGGGTTTGAGGGCCATCTTCTGCCTGTTTTAATTTCTTTCGGATGTCCGGGGCTGATTGGGTGATAAAATGGGTGGCTAGGACCGCTGCCCCTGCCGGGGTGTCGGGTTCCAGCTGGGTGTAGAGTTAAGGCCGCTGTAAGGCGATTGAGAAAGATAGCTGGATTTTCGTTAGGTTCTTGGATTATCTCTTTTAGTTTTTCAAAATTGACTACTTTATGAGCAGCAGCCTGCATGCCAGCCAGGAGGCACTGGATCATGAGGTCGTGTTTATGACGGCCATCTTGGCCATCCTGGTAAGTCCAGCCTGGATTGGTACCAGGTACAGCAGTCACTCCGACAGGCATGGAGTTGTCGGTAAGGTGAACCTGATCTGCATGGTTTCGGGCAGCAGTTTGAATTCTTTCCCTCTCATCAGGGGTCAGAGTAGAAGACAGGATCACAGAGATATACCAGGTTAGATCGTAAGCTTGAGAGAGGTAGCGAAATTATTTGATGTAGCGGGAAGAGTCGGCTGAAAAGGAGCCTAATCGCGTTTCTATTTGAGAGAGAACTTGGAGGGAAAAGGGAACATGAACTCTAACTAATCCTTCCGCTCCTTCTACCTCCCTCAGAGGGCAGAGGAGATTTGGATCTTGGGAGTCGTGAGAGCGTGTATGTGCACTAATTGGCGAAGCAAGGGGCGAGGGAGGAGAAACCGTTGAGGGAGGCAGGGGAGCGGTTGGATGGGCCGGAGCGGCTGCGGGATGAGGAGGGACCGCTTCAGGGTTGGGTGGAGGCTGGAGAGGAGCTCTGGAGGGGGGAGAGGCGAGAGATTCGGGTGGGTCGCCTAGTGGAGAGGAGTCATCATCAAAGGAAATTAGGGGCTTGGATGTAGGAGATGTCTGTTTGGCAAGAAAGATCTGGGAAGTGGAACAATCGACGTAGAGGGAGGGGCGGGAGCGTAAATACCAGAAGGCCTGAACATAGGGGACCTCGGATCATTTGCCCATCCTGCGGCAGTAATTATCTAGATCACGGAGGATGTTAAAATTGAAAGTCCCTTCAGGAGTCCATTTGGACTGATTGTCTAGAGGATATTGTGGCCTGGCCACAGTGGAATAGAAAATAAGCCGTCGGCAACGGAGAACTTGGGAGAAACCGAGGGCTGTAAGATTGGCTAGGAGACACCCCAGGGGTGTCTTAGAATCTGGTTTCGATTCTGAGGTTCCCATGACCCCCAGTCTGTCCCTGAGTGAATGGAGAAGGAGGCGTGCCTGGTCTCAGTCTCCAATTCACGGCAGGTCGGAGGGGACGTCTCCACAGTTCCATAGACCTCACTTGCTATATGGTCGGTCTTTTGATGTATGTATTTAATAGGTATTTGTACACGTATGGTAACCTTAATCTTAATTTTTCCATTCACCCCACCTATCCTTTTAGATAAGCATACTTCTAAGTCTGTGAGTGTCTTTCTCTGTGGAAATATGTTCATTTGTGTTAGTTATTAGTTAACACCTATAAGTGATATCATAGGATATAGGTTTTTGCTTTCTGACTTACATGTTCTGTGATTATCTCCAAGCTCATCTATGGTGCCTCAAATAGCAGTGTTTCATTGTTTTCCATGGCTAATATTCTGTTGTATAAATAGACCACTTCTTCTTTATCTGTTCATCTGTTGATGGACCTTTTGGTTGCTTCATTGTCTTGGCTATTATGAATAAGGCTGCAGTGCAGATTTTGCAGCCCGGGTCTTCTCGATTCAGGTCTCAGGTGAGAGGCCCAGTGGTGTGACTGCTGGATTGAATGGTACCTCAATTTTTATTTTAATTGCAGCTCCCTTCTGTTCTCATTATTGGCTGTTACTTTACATCTCACCAGAAGCTAGAAGGTACAGTGTTCTCTAAAACCCCTTCAATATTTATTGTTTGTAGTCTTTTTGCTGATGGCCAGTTGACTGGTGTGAGTTGAAACCTTTTTGTAGATTAGATTTGCACGAGTCTAATAATTACCGAGGTTGAGCTTTTATCCATTTTCCTTTCTTTAAAAGAGAGTGAGCCAAATTAACCTCTTCATATTATTTTCTTGAAAAATTTGCAGTTTTGAATTTTTTTGGCCATTCCCTACCTCCGCACAGTTGTTTAGGGCAGGTGTCCTTTACAGCCCTGAGTCCTTCTGAATGTTAAGTGACCATTAGCGGTGGGTTTAAAGCCGCTCTTGTGGGAAACGGCCACAAGGCGGCAGCATTTCTACATTTCCAACTCTGGGTTTTTGGGCAACAGAGCTTTCCTGGAAATTGTGTTAGTAAGCAGCAAATTAGAGTGGAATGTGCCAGCGAAAAGCCCCAAGAGCATATATATCCTAAATTGTTTGCTTTTTAAATTTAATTTTTATTAATTATCAGAGCAAATTTGATTAAAATGTAGATTCTCCTAGGTGTACAGTTTCTGATTCATCCTATCAATGTATCTGTCTATTCCTCTTTGGATCCTTTCCCGTGTATGTTATTATAGTGTTGAGTAGACCTCTCTTCGTATTCCATAGGTATTGTGTGATTATATATTTCATATGTATTAGTACATGTCTGTTAACCCCCATATCCTAATTCATACATTCCTTACACCTTTCCATTTGGTTGAACATAATTTGGTTTTCTGAATCTATGTGTGTCCTTCTCTTGGAAATTATTTCATGGGTATCAATTTTTAGGTAACACCTATAAGTGATGTCATAGGATGTCTGTCTTTCGGTTTCTTTCTTACTTCAAGTTGGGTGATTATCTGTAGATCCTTCTATGGTGGTGCCAACGGCACTGTTCCATGCTTTTTCATGGCTAATATTCCATTGTGTACATGGACGACTTCTTCTTGGTGCATTTTTCTGTTGATGGACATTTTGGTTTCTTCCAGGTCTTGGCTATGGTACATGTTGCTGCAGTGCAGGATTGCCAGCCTGTCTTTTTGATTCTGGTCTACTCATGTGACAGGTCCATTAGTGGGCCTACCAGATCACATGGTAGCTCCATTTTTACCCTTAAACGCACCTCTATTCTGTTCTCACTACTGGCTGTTTCCAGGTTACATCCCACCAGCAGCTAAAGGGTACACAGTTCTCTAAAACCCCTTCAGCATTTATTCTTTGTAGACTTTTTTTTTGCTGATGATCATCCTGAAGGCTGTAAGGTGAAAGTTTTTGTACACTGGATTTGCATGGCTTTATTAATTCCTGATGTTCAGCCTTTTTCCATTCCTGTTTTTTTAACAAAAAAACAAAGAAAAAGAAACAGAAAACAAATGTGCGTAAAATATGCCTCTTGAAACTGTCGTTTTGAAATGTGGACGTCTTTTGAATTTTTTGTTCGATATACGACCCCAGGATTTGTTTTCAGGGCAGGTGTGATTTACAGGCCTGCACTTATTTTGAATATCAACTGACCATTAGCACTGGGATTAAAGCTGCTGTTGTGGGAAACGGCCACAAGGCGGCAGCATTTTTCCATTCCCAAATCTGGTTACTAGGGCAGCAGAGCCTTTCTGCAAGTCCTGTGCCTAGGTTGTAAATTAAAATGGAATGTGCCAGGAGAAACCCCCATAAGTTTATCTTACATTAATTCTTGTTCGTTGTTTTAGTTTTTTAATCAGGGTAATGATTAGAATATTGCTTGTCCTAGGTGTACACAATCTGGTTCATTTGTGCATTATATATATATATATATATATATATATATATATATATATATATATATATATATATATATTCCTGTACAGAGCCAATTCCCATGTAAATTATTGCAGAGTGTTCCATAGACCTCCCTTGCTATATGGTCGGTCTTTTTTTTTTTTTTTTTTTTTTTTTTTTTGCGGTAGGCGGGCCTCTCACTGTTGTGGCCTCTCCCCCTGCAGAGCACAGGCTCCGGACGCGCAGGCCCAGCAGCCATGGCTCACGGGCCCAGCCGCTCTGCGGCATGTGGGATCCTCCCAGACCGGGGCACGAACCCGTGTCCCCTGCATCGGCAGGCGGACTCTCAACCACTGCGCCACCAGGGAAGCCCCGGTCTTTTTAATATATGTGTTTAATAGGTATTTGTACACGTATGGTAACCCTAATCTTAATTTTTCCATTCACCCCACCATTCCTTTTAGATAAGCATAGTTTGTTTTCTAAGTCTGTGAGTGTCTTTCTCTGTGGAAATATGTTCATTTGTGTCAGTTGTTAGATAACGCCTATAAGTGATATCATAGGATATGTCTTTTGCTTTCCGACTTACCTCATATTCTGTGATTATCTCCAGGATCAACTATGGTGCCTCAAAGAGCAGTGTTTCATTGTTTTCCACGGTGAATATTCCAATTTGTACATGGACCACTCCTTCTTTTTCCACTCATCTGGTGATGGACATTTTGGTTACTTCCATGTCTTGGTTATTGTGAAAATTCCTGTAGTGCAGCTGTTGAAGCCTGTGCCTTCTCGACTCTGGACTTCTCAGGTGAGAGGCTCAGCAGTGGACCTGCTGAATGGAATGGTAGCTCAATTTTTACGTTTAAACGCAGCTCCTTTCTGTTCTCATTATTTGCTGTTTTACCACTTTACATCTCACCAGAAGCTAGAGGGTACAGAGTTCTCTAAAACCCCTTCAGCATTTATTGCTTGTAGACTTTTTGCTGATGGTAGTTGACATGTGTGAGTTGAAAATTTTTGGAGGTTAGACTTGCATGAGTCTAATAATTTCTGATGTTGAGCTTTTACCCATTTTCCTCTTTTTTGAAAATGAGTGAGTAAAACTTACCCCTCCATACTATCTCCTTGAAAATTTGCCAGTTTTGAATTTTTTTGGCCATTCCCTACCTCCGCACAATTGTTTAGGGCAGGTGTCCTTTACAGCCCTGAGTCCTTGGGAATGTTAAGTGACCATTAGCTGTGGGTTTAAACTTGCTCTTGTGGGAAACAGCCACAGGCGGCAGCATTTCTACATTTCCAACTCTGGGTTTTTGGGCAACAGAGCTTTCCTGGAAATTGTGTTAGTAAGCAGCAAATTAGAGTGGAATGTGCCAGCGAAAAGCCCCAAGAGTTTATATCTCCTAAATTATTGTTTGTTTTTTAAATTTAACTTTAATTAATTATCAGAGCAAATTTGATAAAAATGTAGATTCTCCTAGGTGTACAGTTTCTGATTCATCCTATCAATGTATCTGTCTATTCCTCTTTGGATCCTTTCCCGTGTATGTTATTATAGAGTGTTGAGTAGACCTCTCTTCGTATTCCATAGGTATTGTGTGATTATATATTTCATATGTATTAGTACATGTCTGTTAACCCCCATATCCTAATTCATACATTCCTTACACCTTTCCATTTGGTTGAACATAATTTGGTTTTCTGAATCTATGTGTGTCTTTCTCTTGGAAATTATTTCATGGGTATCAATTTTTAGTTAACACCTATAAGTGATGTCATAGGATGTCTGGTCTTTCGGTTTCTATCTTACTTCATGTTGGGTGATTATCTGTAGATCCTTCTATGGTGGTGCCAACGGCACTGTTCCATGCTTTTTCATGGCTAATATTCCATTGTGTACATGGACGACTTCTTCTTGGTGCATTTTTCTGTTGATGGATATTTTGGTTTCTTCCAGGTCTTGGGATGGTACATGTTGCTGCAGTGCAGGATTGCCAGCCTGTGTCTTTTTGATTCTGGTCTACTCATGTGATAGGCCCATTAGTGGGCCTACCAGATCACATGGTAGCTCCATTTTTACCCTTAAACGCACCTCCAATCTGGTCTCACTACTGGCTGTTACCAGGTTTCATCCCACCAGCAGCTAAAGGGTACACAGTTCTCTAAAACCCCTTCAGCATTTATTCTTTTAGACTTTTTTTGCTGATAATCATTCTGACGGCTGTGAGGTGAACGTTTTCGTACACTGGACTTGCATGGCTTTATTAATTCCTGATGTTCAGCCTTTTTCCGTTCCCATTTTTTTAACAAAAAAAGAAAGGAAAAGAAACAGAAGCCAAATGTGCATAAATTATGCCTCTTGAAACTGTCGGTTTGAAATATGGACGTCTTTTGAATTTTTGGGTCGATATATGACCCCAGGATTTGTTTTCAGGGCAGGTGTCATTTACAGGCCTGCAATGATTTTGAATATCAACTATTAGCGCTGGGATTAAAGCTGCTGTTGCGTGAAACGGCCACAAGGTGGCAGCAGTTCTCCTTTACCAAATCTGGTTACTAGGGCAACAGAGCCTCAAAGGAAGTCGTGTTCTAGGTTGTAATTTAGAATGGAATGTGCCAGGAGAAAGCCCCTTAAGTTTGTCTCACTACTTCTTGTTCGTTGTTTTTATTTAATTTTCATTTTTTATCACAGCAAGTTTGATTACAGGGTTTGGCTTGTTCTAGGTGGGCAAGATGTGTTTCTTTTACACATAAACATATGTCTATTCTTCCTGGGATTCTTATCCCATGTACGTTATGACAGAATGTTGAATAGTCTTCTCTTGGTATTCCGTAGGTCTTTGGTGATTATATATTTCACCTGTGTTTGTATACGTCTGTTAACCCCAATATCCTAATGTATCCAATCCACACACCTTTCCATTGGTGAACCATAAATTTGTTTAATGAATCTGTGATAGCCCTTCTCTGTGGGAATATCTTCACTGGTATCAATTTTTAGGTAACACCTATAAGTGATATCATACGATACGTGTCTTTCTCTTTCTGACTTACTCCAGGTTGTGTGATTACATCTAGAATCATCTACAGTGCTGCACAGGGCAATGTGTCCTTTTTTTCCTTGGCTAATATTTTGTCTGTACTTGTACCAGTTCTTCTTTGTCCACTCATCTGTTGCTGGACTTTTTGGTTACTTCCATATCTTGGCTATTGTAATACTGTGCAGTGCACATTTGCCTTCCTGTGCCTTTCCAATTCTGTCTTCTTTGGTTATAGGTCCAGGAATGGGCCTGCTGAATGATATTGTAGCTCAATGTGTACCTTTTAAAGGCATCTCCATTCTGTTCTCATTAGTGGATCTTTCAAGGGTACGTCCAACTGAAAGTTGAGGTTATGCATTTCTCCACAAACACTTCAGCATTTATTGTTTATAGGTTTCTTGCTGATGGTTATTCTGAGGTGTACCAGCTGAAACCTCTTTGTAGCTGAATTTGCGTGTGTCTCATAATCCGTTGAAATTAAGCTTTAAGGCATGTCCATTTTATTTTTCAAACTGTGATTACAGCTTAGCTCTACAAAGTGTTTTCTTAAAGTATGTGTCACATTTTGAAATTTATTGGCCATTACCTCCCTCAAGGCATTTTGTGGGCAGGTCTCATTTACAGCCATGCAGTACTTGTTCACATGAAGTGACCATTAGCACAGGTTTTAAGCTGCTTTTGCAGGTAATGGACAGAGTGTGGCAGCCTTTCTACGTTCCCCATGCTGGTACTAGGGAAACAGACCTTCCTGCCACTGGTGTTCCTCGGTTATAAATTAGAGAGGAATGTGCCCAGATAAACCCCCAAATGCTTACGTCTCCTTACTTATGTTTGTTTTTAAATTTAATTTATACTTTTTATTGGAGTAATATTCCATTGTGTACATGGACCACTGCTTCTTGGTGCACTCCTCTGTTGATGGACATTTTCGTTGCTTCCAAGTGTTGGCTATGGTAAGTATTGCTGGAGTGCAGAATTGCCAGTCTGTGAGGTTTTGATTCTCATTTTCTCAGGTGACAGGTCCAGCAGTGGGTATGACTGATTGCCTGGTAGCGCAATGTTTCCCTTTTCAAAGCACCTCCATTGTGTTTTCATTAGTGGCTCTTACCACGTCCCCCTTAGAACGGAGGGTACGCACCTCTCCACAATTGCTTCAGCATTTATTGCTTGCAGCATTTTGTTAATGGCCATTCTGACTGCTGTGAGCTGATAGGTTTTTGTAATTTGGGTTTGCATGTCTTTATAAATTCCTAAAACTCAACATTTTTCCAAGCTTTGTGTTTTTAAAAAAAGGAGAAAAAAGTATGCATACAATAAACCTTTTCAAATTGTCCTCTTGGAAGGTTGCCCTCTTTTGAATTTCTTATTCAATTTTCGACCCCAGGATTATTTTGGTGGACAGGTGTCATTACAGAACTGCAAGATTGGTGAATAGTTAGTGACCATTAGCAGTGGGCTTAAAGCTGCTGTTGTGTGAAACGGCCACTAGGAGGCAGCATTTCTCCATTCCCCAATCTGGGTAGTAGGACAGCAGAGCCTTTCTGGAAGTCGTGTTTCTAGGTTGTAAATTAGAATGTAATGTGCCAGGAGAAACCCCCATACGTTTATGTCTCATTACTTCTTGTTGGTTGTCTTAATTTTTGTAATCGGTGTAATGATTAGAATATTGTTTGTCCTAGGTGTACACAATCTGGTTCATTTGTATATTTCATATGTCTATTCATATACAGATCATCTTCCCATGCAAAATATTACACAGTGTTCCGTAGACCTCCCTTGCTATATGGTCGGTCTTTTTGACACATGTATATAATATGTATTGGTATACATAACACTGATCTTCATTTATCCATTCCCCCCACCTTTCCTTTTAGATAAGTATATTTTTTCCTACATTTGTTATTGTCTTTCTCTGTGGAAATACGTATATTTGGGCCAGCTATTAGATAACGCCTATAAGTAATATCATAGGATATAGGTCTTTTGCTTTGCAAATTACCTCATGTTCCATGATTATCTCTAAGCTCATTTGTGATGCCTCAAAAAGCAGTGTTTCATTGTTTTAAATGGGGAACGATCCATTGTGTACATGGACCTCTACTTCATTATCCATTCACCTGTTGATGGACATTTTGGTTGCTTCACCATCTTGGCTATTGTGAATAAGGCCACACAGTGCAGCTGTTGCAGCCTGTGTCTTCCCGATTCTGAACTTCTCAGGTGAGAGGCCTAGCGGTGGGCCTGCTGCGTCGAATGGTACCTCAATTTTTACTTTGCTAACACAGCTCCTTTCTGTTCTCATTATTGGCTGTTACCACTTTACATCTCACCAGCAGCTAGAGGGTACACAGTTCTCTAAAACTCCTTCAGTGTTTACTGTGTGTAGACTTTTTGCTGATCGTCAGTGGACAGGTGTGAGTTGTAAACTTTTTGTAGATTAGAGTTGCATGAATCTAATAATTCCTGAGGTTGAGCGTTTATTCATTTTCCTTTTTTTTTTAAAGAGAGTGAGTCAAACTTACGTCTTCATAATATATTCTTGAAACATTTGCCTGTTCTGAAATTTTTTGTCCATTCCCTTCCGCAGCACAATTTTTTTAGGGCAGGTGTCCTTTACAGCGCTGAGTCCTTGTGAATGTTAAGTGACCATTAGCTGTGTGCTTAAAGCCGCGCTTGTGGGAAACATCCACAAGCCGGCAGCATTTGTACATTTCCCACTCCGTTTCTGGGCAGTACAGCCTTCCAGGAAATCGTGTTAGTAGGCTGCAAATTAGAGTAGAATGTGCCAGGGAAAACCCCCAAGAGCTTATATCTCCTTTCTTCTTGATTGTTTTTAAATTTAGTTTTTATTAATTATCAGAGCAAATTCGATAAAAAATATTTTGTTTCTCCTAGGTGTACAGAATCTGGTTCATTATATCAATGTATCTGTCTACTCATTTTTGGAGCCCTTCCTGTGTAGGTTATTACAGAGTGTTGAGTAGACCTTTCTTGGTATTCCATAGGTATTTTGTGATTAAATATTTCATATGTATTAGTACATGTCTCTTAACCCCCATATCCTAATTCATCCATTCCTTACAACTTTCCATCAGGTTAAACGTACTTTTATTTTCTTAATCCATGCTTTTCCTTCTCTTGGAAATAAGTTCGTGGGTATCAATTTTTAGCTAACACCTATAAGTGATGTCATAGGATGTCTGTCTTTCCATTTTTTTCATACTTCAAGTTGGGTGATGATCTTTATTAGGTCCTTCTATGGTGGTGCACACGGCACACTTTTATTCTATTCCATGGCTAATATTCCATTGTGTACATGGACCACTTCTTCCTTGTACATTTTTCTGTTGATGGACCTTTTGGGTTCTTCCAAGTCTTGGCTATGGTTAATGTTCCTGCAGTGCAGGATTGCCAGCCGGTACCTTTTTCATTCTGGTCTGCTCAGGTGGTAGGCGCATGAAAGGACCTACCAGATCACATGGCAGCTCAATTTTTACCTTTAAAGGCACCGCCACTCTCTTCTCCCTACTGTCTCTTACCAGTTTATCTACCCGCAGCGGCTAGAGGTTACATAGTACTCTAAAACCTTTTCAGCATTTATACCTTTGTACACTATTCTCCTGGTGATCATTCTGATGGCTGTGTGGTAAAGGTTTCTGTAGATTGGATTTGCAATCTTTATTAATTGCTGACGTTGAGCATTCCCATTCCTTTTTTAAAGAAAAAAAAAAGAAAACACAAAATGTGCTTAAAATATGCCTTTTGATTCTGTTTTTGAAATGTTGACGTCTTTTGAATTTTCTGGTCGATTTACGACCCCAGGATTTTTTTCTTTGATGGTAGGTGTCTATTACAGGCCTGCAATTATTTTGAAAATTAAGTGACCACTAGCGCTGGGTTCAAAGCTGCTGTTGTGTGAAACGGCCAGAAGACAGAAGCATTTCTCCTTACCAAATCTGGTTACTAGGGCAAGACAGCCATAATGGAAGTTGTGCTGTAGGTTGTAAATTAGAACGGAAAGTGCCAGGAAAATCCCCTTAAGATTACGTCTCATTCCATCCTGTTCGTTTTTTAATTTAATTACTTTTGATCACAGCCAATTTGATTACAATGTTTTCTTTGTTCTAGGTGTGCAAGATGGGGATGTTTTACACATATACATATATCTAGTCTTCTTCAGATCCTTTTCCCATGTAGGTTATGACACAATGTTGAGTAGTCTTCTCTTGGTATGCCGTAGGTCTTTGGTGATTATATATTTCACATGCGTTTGTATCTCTCTGTTAACCCCAATAATGTAATGTATCCAATCCTCACACCTTTCCTTATGGTGGACCCTAAGTTGGTTTAATGAATCTGTAATTGCCTTTCTCTGTGGAAATATCTTCATTGTTATCAACTTTTAGCTCACACCTATAAGTGATATGATAGGATATGTGTCTTTCACTTTCTCACTTACCACAACTCGGGTGATTACTTCTAGACTCATCGATGGTGCTGCAAATGGCATTGTTTCATTTTTTCCCCAGCTAATATTCTATCTCTACATGTAGCAGTTCTTCTTTGTCCACGCATCTGTTGCTGGACTTTTTGGTTACTTCCATATCTTGGCTATTGTAATATGTGCAGTGCACATTTGCCTTCCTGTGCCTTTCCAATTCTGTCTTCTTTGGTTGTAGGTCCAGGAATGGGCCTGCTGGTTTATACTGTAGCTCAATGTTTACCTTTTAAAGGTATCTCCATTCTGTTCTCATTAGTGGCTCTTTCCAGGGTACATCCCACTGAAAGTTGAGGGTATGCATTTCTCCACAACACCTTCAGCATGCATGCATTCATTCATTCATTCATTTATTTTCGTTTGTTTGTTTTGCGGTACACGGGCCTCTCACTGTTGTGGCCTCTCCCGTTGCGGAGCACAGGCACCCGCGGCATGTGGGATCTTCCCAGAACGGAGTACGAACCCGCGTCCCCTGCATCGCAGGTGGACTCTCAACCACTGCGCCACCAGGGAAGCCCCAGCATTTATTGATTATGGGTTTCGTGCTGAAGGTTATTCTGAGGGGTGTGAACTGATACCTCTTTGTGGTTGAATTTCCATGTGTCTCATAATCCCTTGACATTAAGCTTTAAGGCATGTCCTTCTTATTTTTCAAACTGTGATTACAGCTTAGCTCTACAAAGTGTTTTCTTAAAGTATGTGTCACATTTTGAAATTTTTTGGCCATTACCTCCCTCAAGACATTTTGAGGGCAGGTTTCATTTACAGCCCTGCAGTACTTGTTCACATGAAGTGACCATTAGCACAGGCTTTAAAGCTGCTTTTGCAGGTAACAGCCAGAGGGTGGCAGCCTTTCTACGTTCCCCACGCTGGTACTAGGGAAACAGACCTTCCTGCCACTGGTGTTCCTCGGTTATAAATTAGAGAGGAATGTGCCCAGATAAACCCCCAAATGCTTACGTCTCCTTACTTATGTTTGTTTTTAAATTTAATTTATACTTTTTATTGGAGTAATATTCCATTGTGTACATGGACCACTGCTTCTTGGTGCACTCCTCTGTTGATGGACATTTTCGTTGCTTCCAAGTGTTGGCTATGGTAAGTATTGCTGGAGTGCAGAATTGCCAGTCTGTGAGGTTTTGATTCTCATTTTCTCAGGTGACAGGTCCAGCAGTGGGTATGACTGATTGCCTGGTAGTGCAATGTTTCCCTTTTCAAAGCACCTCCATTGTGTTTTCATTAGTGGCTCTTACCACGTCCCCCTTAGAACGGAGGGTACGCACTTCTCCACAATCGCTTCAGCATTTATTGCTTGCAGCATTTTGCTAATGGCCATTCTGACTGCTGTGAGCTGATAGGTTTTTGTAATTTTGGTTTGCTGTCTTTACAAATACCTAACATTCATCATTTTTCCAAGTCGTTTTTGTTTCTGTTTAAAAAAAAGGAGAAAAAAGTGTGCATACAATATACCTCTTGAAATTGTCTTCTTGGAAGGTTGCCCTCTTTTGAATTTCTTATTCAATTTTCGACCCCAGGATTATTTTGGTGGACAGGTGTCATTACAGAACTGCAAGATTGGTGAATAGTTAGTGACCATTAGCAGTGGGTTTAAAGCTGCTGTTGTGTGAAACGGTCACAAGAAGGCAGCATTTCTCCATTCCCCAATCTGGGTAGTAGGGAAGGAGAGCCTTTCTGGAAGTTGTGTTCCTAAGTTGTAAATTAGAATGGAATGTGCCAGGAGAAACCCCCATACGTTGATGTTTCATTACTTCTTGTTGGTTGTCTTAATTTTTGTAATCGGGGTAATGATTAGAATATTGTTTGCCCTAGCTGTACACAATCTGGCTCATTTGTACATTATATATGTCTATTCATATACAGATCCTCTTCCCATGCAAAATATTACACAGTGTTCCGTAGACCTCCCTTGCTATATGATCGGTCTTTGTGACACATGTATATAATATGTATTGGTATATGTAACACTGATCTTAATTTATCCATTCCTCCCACCTTTCCTTTTAGATAAGTATAGTTTTTTCCTACATCTGTGAGTGTCTTTCTCTGTGGAAATATTTTCCTGTGGGTCAGTTATTAGATAACACCTATAAGTAATATCATAGGATATATAGGTCTTTTGATTTCCAACTTACCTCATGTTCCATGATTATCTCTAGGCTCATCTGTGGTGCCTCAAAGAGCAGTAATTCATTGTTCTCCATGGTGAATATTCCATTGTGTACATGGACCTCTTCTTCTTTATCCATTCACCTGTTGATAGACATTTTGGTTGCTTCACCATCTTGGCTATTGTGAATAAGGCCGCAGTGCAACTGATACAGCCTGTGTCTTCCCGATTCTGGACTTCTCAGGTGAGAGGCCCAGCGGTGGGCCTGCTGCATCGAATGGAAAACGTAGGGAGGAACCAGGCAAAGTCAGTTACCATGGCAGCCCTGGGAAAAACATTACCAAGTGACACTAACACTCCCAGGAGCCTACATTTGTTTCCACAATAAGTAAACCTTTCTCATTTCCAAAGTACTATACTGTGAAATATGCATCTCAGTCACATCTAGAGGTTACTCAGTGTCTGCTGTGAGTGGGAGGAAAACAGAAGGGCCTTAAACAGTACCAAAAGCAATGACAAGAAGAAACTAGGGTTCACGGGCAGAGACAGACAGGCTCAGTCAGGCTCCTATCCCTATGACATTCTGAGGAGATCACGTTGTAAGGGCTCGAGCACGAGAAAGCAGCCACTAACCAGCTACCCTGTCTCACATATGTGGAAAAAGTCAATGTAAATGCTTACCTATGTATTATTCTTTTCTGATCATTCTTTCAGTGTATCCCTTCTGGCTTTGTGCAAAGCGATTCTTTGTTTTGTACCTGAAAAATGAGTGGCACATGTAAATGGATGAAACTTGTCAGAGGAGACACCCAAGGAGCTCTTCAGCTAACGAACGAGGAGCTCCGAGTTCTGGGAAAGAATCATAAAAGTGGTGTAGAATCACAATATCTTAGAGCATCCTTTATATGAAATCCCCTCTTGCATATCACCAGTCACTGGTCATCAGCCTATACATGAACTTTGCAGTGACAGAAAACCCAGCACTCTCTAGACACATATACGCACTTCTAGTTGCTACAGCAGTCTATATCAAATTCAGAATCTGACTCCCTGTCACGCATCAGTCCCAGTCTGCCTTCTGCAATGGTACACCCCATGGCACACCTCATCTCTTTTCCACCTGGCACATTTCCCAAACACGAGGACAATTTTGTTCTTCCTAAAGCTCTCTTCTCCCACGTCACCCTCCTAAATCACTCCTTCCTTCCTGTGTTTATGACTCTGAGGAGCCCCCAAGGTTTTCTCATCCCAAGGCCATGACAAGCAATGGCATCAGTGTGCCTGCTACAGATTCTACGAAAGGGGCAGGGCCACACAAGGGTCTGGCAAATGTGACTGACAACCTGAAGGGAGAGTACATGTGAGAACCTCAGCCTCTCTTCAGTCCTCAGCCTCTATCCAAGGTTTCTCCATAGCATGCTATTGACATTTTGGGCCAGATAATTCTTTTGGGGTGGTGGGGAGGGCTGTCCTATGCCTTGTACGATATGTAGTAGCATCCTGACCTCTACCCACTAGATGCCTGCAGCACCACCAACCCCACACCCCGGATGTGACAATGAAAACTGTCTCCAGCCATTGTCAAACGTCCTGGAGGAAGGGTGAGGGCAAAATCACCCTCACTCCGGAGCCACTGCTCTCTCCAATGACTCTGTTCACCCATGAGGACTCAAAACTCTCTCCTCCGCTGGCTTAACAGGTAACTCTCCAGAAAGTTTATCGGGTATCAAAATGCTACTTGAAATTTGATAGTATTTATCTCTATAACGGTATCTGATGAAAGTAAAACTCTTTCTCCAGATGTTAAGAACCTCCCAGGTGGTTAATCCACGTTTACCTTATCTCCTACCCCAGGCCCTGGAAATTACAGAAATGATCGGACACCCATTTTCGGGTTCCGTTCAATAAGTACCAGCAGCGTAAGGCTTTTTGGCAACCTGAACAACTGAATTCAAGTAAACTATTCTGCCTGACCGTGGCTTTGTGAGACAAGACACAAACCTGTAGCAGGACCCTCCTCTCTGCTGTTTACGGAATTGAGGTATCTGACTGGAAAGCCGGTGGAGGTGAACTACCCAAGAAAGCAGTGGGTTCAGGATGAGAATTTGGAAAGGGTGACAAGGGAGGGGAGAATGAACCTCAGCTGAAAAGAAAGGGGAAAAGTACCAAGAGATGAGTTCTCTTGACTGAAGAGAAGATACGCTGAAAGCCATCAGCTTGCCCTCGGGGCCCTCAGCTCTCTGGGGAGCTCTAAGGGAAGGGTGAGCCTGGACCTACGACTCCGGACTCCTGGTCTCGGCCCCCAGGCCTGACCCATTCACTCAGACTCTCAATAAATACTTGTATTCAAAGACCTTACACGGGGACCACATCTGGGAAAACATCGCCGCACCCTCATCGTAAGTCACAGGGGGAGACCCGAACTGGCCAAGCCATGACAGGAGCTGTCAGGGCGACAAAAGAGCACGGCAGGGATCGGACATCGGATCGCCAGAAGCCCTCCGCCCTCCTGGTTCGTAATGCCAGGGCCCCATCGCCGCGTATCGCCGGAGCCCGGTCCTGCCTCCGTCGCGCACCCTTCCCCAAGGTTGGCGGGGGTCTGGAGTCACCATCCCCGGTTCGGACCTACACACCTCGCCGCTGCTGAGCTCTACAGATCCCGCTCCTTCCACACAGTTCGCCGAGTCCGCGGGCCTTACTGAGCCGCGCCGGCCACCGTCCGCGAGGCCTTGGCGCGCCCGTGACGTCACCGTCGTGCGCCTCTCCCGCAACAAGGGGTGTATGGCTCTCGCACGGCGGCTGCGGCTGTTGTCGCTCGCGGCTCGGTTGCTTCTGGCGCCTCGCCGGGACCTGACGGTCTGCGGTCCCAACGAGCCCCTGCCCGTGGTGCGCATCCTGCGGGCTCTACAGCGGCGGCAGGAAGAGCGGCAGAGTGGGCAGCGGAGCCCCCCGCGGCCGGTGCTGGCGCGACCTGGGCCGCTGCCACAACGACTGAGCTCACGTGCCACAACTACTGAAGCCCACGCGCCTAGAGCCGGTGGCCCCCAACAAGAGAACACACCACAATGAGAAGCCGGTGCACCGCAACGAAGAGGAGCCCCCACTCACCGCAACTAGAGAAAGCCCACGTGCAGCAACGAAGACCCAACCCAGCCAAAAGTAAACAAATAAATAAAATGAAAACAGATACAATACAGTATTGTTAACCATAGTTGCCATGCTGCACATTACATCCCAGAACGTATTTGTCTCGTAACTGGAAGTTTGTATCCTCTGACCACCCGCACCCATTTCCGCCCCCCCCCCCACCTCATCCCCATAGGTTAAAATTTTAAATAGAGGAGCCCAGATAAACTTCAATGAGCAGGTGACATCTGAGCAGAGATCTGAGTTAGCCAAGTTCGTATCTAATGGAAGAGCGCACAGGAGAGGTAAGGGCCGGTGCAAAGACCCTGGGGCAGGAGCTTGTCTGGCGTGGTAGAAGAACAGGAAGGAGGCCACTGTGGTTGCAGCACAGAAAGGAGAAGAGGGTAACGGAAGTCAGATACACAATGGATGGAGAGCAGCGAGCAGGTAGGACACAGGGGTCGGACCCCGAATGGCCTTGTCGGACGCTCTGCGGGCTGTGTTAGCGCTTCACGGTAGGAGCCAGTGAAGGCTTTTAAGGAGAGGAGTGGCATGACTGATCACCTTCCCCATGATCACGCCGACGGCTGTAGGAAAAAGAGACTGTGGGGGCCACGGTAGACACTGGCAGATCATCAGAAGGCTCTTCTGCCACCGATGTCAGAGATGATGGTGGCTCAGGGCAGAGAGATAGTAGGGGAGGTGGCGAGAAGTGGTCACATTCTAAAAATATTTTGAAGGGAGAGCAACAGGAGTAAAACGAAGAAAATCCAAATCCCGTGGCCCAGAGAGAACTGTTAATTCATTTATTCTAAGCAAACTCGGTCCCTCCTCAAAACCACAAAGCTTGCCAAGGATGCTCTTCTCAGAGGTACTACCTTTGTACTACTCAGCCCACTCCGGCAGGCCCTCCCCCTCTGCCACTGTCCCCAAACTGCTCTGATTCAAGTCACCAATTACCTCGAAGTGGCTCAGTCTACGAGACACTGACCTGTCCTCAGTCGTGTTCTGCTAGCAGCACGTGGCACGGTGAAGCCTCCCCTCTTGCTTGATCTCTCTCCTCCCTGGGTTCGTCGACCGCACACTCTCCCAGTTTTTCTCTCTACCCCTGCTTTTCGGTCTCTTTTGCTGGTTTCACCTCCTGCCCTCACATGTTGAGGCTGCTCCTCAGTCGTGGGCCCTCTTCCCTGCTAATTTCACACATCCTGCCCCACAAATTTATTCACTCCCATGGTTTAAAATATTAGCCATGGGGCTTCCCTGGTGGCGCAGTGGTTGAGAGTCCGCCTGCCGATGCAGGGGACACGGGTTCGTGCCCCTATCCCGGAAGATCCCACATGCCGCGCAGCGGCTGGGCCCGCGAGCCATGGCCGCGGAGCCTGTGTGTCCGGAGCCTGTGCTCCGCAACGGGAGAGGCCACAGCAGTGAGAGGCCCGCGTACAGCAAAAAAAAAAAAAAAAAAAAAAAAAAAGTCGAAAAAAAAAAAAAATAAAATATTAGCCATGATCATCTCCAAAGGCATCCCAACCTCACACCAACTGCTCAAAACACATCCCCACTCGGATGTGTTAAGGGCATCTCCTACTCCACATGTAGAAAACAAAGCCTTGATCTCCCTTCCTAAGCCTTGTCCTCTGTCTCCAATTATTTATTCAACGGACACTTACTGAGCCCCTAAGATATGCCAAGCACTGCTAGGCACTAGAGACAAAATGATGAGGCAGGAGGGTAAGGTTCAATAGAACAGAGGGTTATAGAAAGGGAACTTACAAATATGTCTGAAAATAAAAGTGTGCATGGTGCTATGACGGAGCACTTACGTAAGGCTGTAGGAGTCTAGCTCAGCAGCAAAGAGACTGATGGGGGTTGAGGAGGGCCTCCCTCAAAAAATAATCTCTGTGAACTTCCCTGGTGGCGCAGCGGCTCAGAATCCGCCTGCCAGCACTATTTACAATAGCCAGGACATGAAAGCAACCTAGGTGTCCATCGACAGACGAATAGATAAAGAAGATGTGGCACATATATACAATGGAATATTACTCAGCCAAAAAGAAACGGAATTGAAAAAAAAAAAAGAAAAAGAAACGGAATTGAGTTACTTGTAGTGAGGTGGATAGACCTAGACTCTGTCATACAGAGTGAAGTAAGTCAGAAAGAGAAAAACAAATACCATATGCTAACACATATATATGGAATCTAAAAAAAATAAGATGGTTCTGATGAACCTAGGGGCAGGACAGGAGTAACGACGCAGATGTAGAGAATGGACGTGAGGACACAGGGAGGGGGAAGGGTAAGCTGGGACGAAGTGAGAGAGTGGCATGGACATATATACACTACCAAATGTAAAATAGATAGCTAGTGGGAAGCAGCGGCGTCGCAAAGGGAGACCAGTTCAGTGCCTTGCGACCACCTAGAGGGGTGGGATCAGGAGGGTGGGAGGGAGATGCAAGAGGGAGGGGATATGGGGATATACGTATGCATATAGCTGATTCACTTTGTTATACAGCAGAAACTAACACACCATTGTAAAACAATTATACTCCAACCAATATATTAAAACAAACCCCACAAGAATCCGCCTGCCAATGCAGGGGACACGGGTTTGCTCCCTGCTCCGGGAAGATCCCACATGCCTCGGAGCAACTAAGCCCACGAGCCACCACTACTGAGCCCATGTGCCACAACTTCTGAAGCCCGTGCGCATAGAGCCCGTGTTCCGCAACAAGAGAAGCCACTGCAGTGAGAAGCCCGTGCACCGCAACGAAGAGTAGCCCCTGCTCGCAACGACAGAAAGCCCAGGCGCGGCAACAAAGACCCAACGCGACCAAAAATTAATTAATTAATTAATTAATTAATTAATTAATTAAAACTTATATTTAAAAAAACAAAGAAAAAATCTCTGCTGGGAATTCCCCGGTGGTCCAGTGGTTAGGACCCTGTGCCTCCAGTTCAGGGGGCCTGGGTTCAATCCCTGGTTGGGGAACTAAGATCCTGCAAGCTGGCATCGCAGCCCAAGTAAAAATGAAATAAAATAAAATATATTAAAATAAAAAAAGAAAGAATCTCTGATTCAAGGTCTAAAGGGTGAGAAGGTGTGTATCAGGCCAATATGTGGGGAGAAAATTTTTCCCATTTCAGTAAGTAGTGCCTCCATTTACCCAATTACACATCCTTAACCCACATTCCCCACATCCAATTCATCACTTACTCCTATTCGCCTCCAAGCCATCACTAACCTTCCAAATATGACTCTAACCTGCCTGCTTTACTCCATCTCCAAGGTCACCACTGTGCACAAAGCCAGTCTCATAATGAGTCTCCCCAAATCTTCTCCTGCCCGCTCCTATCCATTCTCTTACAATAGCCAGTATGGTGTCTGAAAAAGGCATCTCTGCTAACACCACTTCTCTGTTTATACCCTGCAATGGCTTCCCAGCAAGTGTAGGATAAATCCCAAACAGATGAGGGACTGGAGGTTGAAAGACCAGAAGGAGGTAAGGTGTTAGGTTAGAAAGAGGGATAAAGGGTCTAGGCAAACAGCGAAAAGGGCTGAAAAGAAAATGATCGGCACTTGTACAACAGTCCTGATGCAGGCAGGAGAATGCAGGAATAGCGAAGGAATACCAATAGCCACTTTTTATTTCTGCAATGCCTTTGCAATTCCCAAAGTGCTTCACTTATAACTGTGATTCTCAAACCTAGTTGTACATTAGAATCATGTGGAGAGATTTTTAAAACTACCAATGGCCAGGCCTCACCCCAAGCCAATTAAATCAGAATATACAGTTCACTAGGGCAGGAATTTTGTCTGTTTCATTCACTGTCCATATGAAAAGTACCTGACACATACATAGTGCTCAGAAAATATATACTGAATGAATAAATGAAGGAAGGAATGTACCAGTATCACCTGAGATCCAAGGAAGAATTCTTTTCAAAACTTAGGGGTTAACCAGGCAACGTCAGTTACCATGGCAGCCCTGGGAAAATCATTACCAAGTGACAATAACACTCCCAGGGGCCTACATTTGTTTCCACAATAAGTAAACCTTTCTCATTTCTAAAGTACTATAGTGTGAAATATGCATCTCAGTCACAACCAGAGGTTACTCAATGTCTGCTGTGAGTGGGAGGAAAAGAGAAGGGCCTTACACAGTACCTAAAGCAATGACAAGAAGAAACTAGGGGCCACGGGCAGAGACAGACAGGCTCAGACAGGCTCCAATCCCTATGACATTCTGAGGTGATCACGTTGTAAGGACTCGAGCACAAGAAAGCAGCCACTAACCAGCTACCCTGTCTCAAATATGTGGAGAAAGTCAATGTAAATGCTTACCTATGTATTATTCTTTTCTGATCATTCTTTCAGTGTATCCCTTCTGGCTTTGTGCAAAGCGATTCTTTGTTTTGTACCTGAAAAATGAGTGGCACATGTAAATGGATGAAACTTGTCAGAGCAGACATCCAAGGAGCTCTTCAGCTAACGAACGAAGAGCTCCGGGTTCTGGGAAAGAATCGTAAAAGTGGTGTAGAATCACAATATCTTAGAGCATCCTTTATATCAACTCCCCTCTATCATATCACCAATCTGTGGTCATCAGCCTATACATGAACTTTGCAGTGACAGGAAACCCAGCACTCTCTAGACAGATCTAGGCATTTCTAGTTGCTACAGCAGTCTATATCAAATCCAGAATCTGACTCCCTGTCACGCATCAGTCCCAGTCTGCCTTCTGCAATGGTACACCCCATGGCACACCTCATCGCTTTTCCATCTGGAACATTTCTCAAACACATGAGGACAATTTTGTTCTTCCTAAAGCTCTCTTCTCCCACGTCACCCTCCTAAATCACTCCTTCCTGTGTTTATGACTCTGAGGAGCCCCCACGGTTTTCTCATCCCAAGGCCATGACAAGCAATGGCATCAGTGTGCCTGCTACACATTCTGGGAAAGGGGCAGGGCCACACAAGAGTCTGGCAAATGTGACTGACAACCTGAAGGGAGAGTACATGTGAGAACCTCAGCCTCTCTTCAGTCCTCAGCCTCTATCCAAGGTTTCTCCATAGCATGCTATTGACATTTTGGGCCAGATAATTCTTTTGGGGTGGTGGGGAGGGCTGTCCTATGCCTTGTACGATATGTAGTAGCATCCTGGCCTCTACCCACTAGATGTCTGCAGCACCGCCCCCCCCGCCCCCACACCCCGGATGTGACAAAGAAAAATGTCTCCAGCCATTGTCAAACATCCTGGAGGAAGGGTGAGGGCAAACTCACCCTCACTCAAGAGCCACTGCTCTATCCAATGGGTGACTATACATGGGTGACTCTGTTCACCCATGAGTACTCAAACCTCTCTTCTCTGCTGGCTTAACAGGTAACTCTCCAGAAAGTCTATCGTGTATCAAAATGCTATTTGAAATTTAGTAGTATTTATCTCTATAACGGTATCTGATGAAAGTAAAACTCTTTCTCCAGATGTTAAGAACCTCCCAGGTGGTTAATCCACGTTTACCTTATCTCCTACCCCAGGCACTGGAAATTACAGAAATGATCGGACACCCATTTTCGGGATCCATTCAAGAAGTACCAGTAGTGTAAGGCTTTTTGGCAACCTGAACAACTGAATTCAAGTAAAATATTCTGCCTGACCATGGCTTTGTGAGACAAGCCACAAACCTGTAGCAGGACCCTCCTCGCTGCTATTTACGGAATTGAGGTATCTGACTGGAAAGCCGGTGGAGGTGAACTACCCAAGAAAGCAGTGGGTTCAGGATGAGAAGTTGTTAAGGGTGACAAGGGGAGGGAGAATGAACCTCAGCTGAAAAGAAAGGGGAAAAGCACCAAGAGATGAGTTCTCTTGACTTTAGAGAAGATACGCTGAAAGCCATCAGCTTGCCCTCGGGGCCCTCAGCTCTCTGGGGAGCTCTAAGGGAAGGGTGAGCCTGGACCTACGACTCCGGACTCCTGGTCTCGGCCCCCAGGCCTGACCATTCACTCAGACTCTCAATAAATACTTGTATTCAAAGACCTTACACGGGGACCACATCTGGGAGAACATCGCCGCACCCTCATAAGTCACAGGGGGAGACCCGAACTGGCCGAGCCATGACAGGAGCTGTGAGGGCGACGAAAGAGCACGGCAGGGATCGGACATCGGATCGCCAGAAGCCCTCCGCCCTCCTGGTTCGTAATGCCAGGGCCCCATCGCCGCGTATCGCCGGACCCCGGTCCTGCCTCCACCGCGCACCCTTCCCCAAGGTCGGCGGGGGTCTGGAGTCACCATCTCCTGTTCGGACCTACAGACCTCGCCACTGCTGAGCTCTACAGATCCCGCTCCTTCCACACAGTTCGCCGATTCCGCGGGCCTTACTGAGCCGCGCCAGCCACCGTCCGCGAGGCCTTGGCGCGCCCGTGACGTCACTGTCGTGCGCCTCTCCCGCAGCAAGGGGAGTATGGCTCTGGCACGGCGGGTGGGGCTGTGGTCGCTCGCGGTTCAGTTGCTTCTGGCGCCTCGCCGGGACCTGACGGTCCGCGGTCCCAACGAGCCCCTGCCCGTGGTACGCATCCCGCGGGCTCTACAGCGGCGGCAGGAAGAGCGGCAGAGCGGGCAGCGGAGCCCCTCGCGGCCGGTGCTGGAGCGACCGGGGCTGCTGCTGATGTCAGCGCGGCGACCGGAGTTGAACCAGCGGCACACCTCACGCTGGGCCCTTGGGAGCCCGCACCACTCGCTTCGTGCGGCTGGAGGAATCGGCGCGCCCACGCGGACCATTTCTCCATCGAGCGCGTGCAATATGAGACTCCAGCGCTGCGGAACCTCTCGCCCAACGGCAGCTGAACCGAACTGGGTCTGGAGCTCCGCGTTCTGAGCGCACTACAAGAGGCTGCTCCCGAAGTTGTTCGGCCCACAACCGTGCAGTGGAGTACCATTCCCCCACTCCTTCGCGGCCGCCACATCCTCTGCGCCGCAGAAACCGGCAGTGGCAAAACTGTCAGCTACATGCTACCTCTCCTTCAATGGCTCTTGGGCCAGCCAAGCCTGGACCCCTGTCGTATCCCTGCTCCTCGAGGCCTGGTTCTTGTGCCTTCTCGAAAATTAGCTGAACTGGTGCGGGCCGTGGCCCAGCCCTTGGGCAGCTCCTTGGACCTCCAGGTGCGGGAGTTAGGGAGAGTACATGGCATGAGGAGGATCAGGCTGCAACTGTCCAAACAACCTCCAGCAGATATTCTGGTGGCCACTCCGGGGGCTCTGTGGAAGGCCCTGAAAACTCAACTGATCAGCCTGGAGCCGCTCTCCTTCTTGGTGTTGGATGATGCAGGCACGCTGTTGGATGAAAGCTTCCTGGAACTGGTGGATTACATCTTGGAGGGGAGCCATATAGCAGAAGGCCCAGCTGACTTAAAAGACCCCTTCAATCTCAAAGCTCAGTTAGTGCTGGTGGGGGCCAC
Organism: Mesoplodon bidens; assembly: GCF_964165515.1. NCBI lineage: Eukaryota > Metazoa > Chordata > Mammalia > Artiodactyla > Ziphiidae > Mesoplodon > Mesoplodon bidens. Next base: position 534,979 of record NC_138161.1, on the reverse strand, counting down.
ATTTCCCGAAGGTGTAGGCCAGCTGCTGAGTAAAGTTGCCAGCTTAGACTCTCTAACCACCGTTACCAGTGACAAGCTCCACTGCATCATGCCTCATGTCAGACAGACATTCATGAGGCCGAAGGGAACAGAGAAGGTGACTGGGTTGGTGCAGATCCTCAGGCAGCATGACAGAGCATATAGGATTGGCCCCACAGGAACTGTTCTGGTGTTCTGTAATTGCTCCAGCACTGTGAACTGGCTGGGGTATATATTCTGGATGACCACAAAATCCAACACTTAAGACTGCAGGGACAGATGCCAGCCTCAATGAGAGCAGGCATCTTCCAGTCCTTCCAGAAGGGCTCCCGAGACATTCTTCTCTGCACAGACATTGCCTCTCAGGGCCTGGACAGCACCCAGGTGGAGCTAGTCATCAATTATGATTTCCCTCTCACCCTGCAAGACTACATCCACAGAGCAGGGAGGGTGGGCCGGGTGGGGAGCGAGGTGCCAGGCACCGTCGTCAGCTTTGTGACCCATCCCTGGGACGTGAGCCTGGCTCAGAAGATTGAACTGGCAGCTCGCCAGAGGAGAAGCCTTCCAGGACTGGGGTCCTCAGTGAGAGAGCCTTTGCACCAGCAAACCTTATTGCAGCAGGCTTATATATGATGCCATAACAGGGATCTTTCCCTCTGTGCTGGATGGGTGAGCACACTTGTCAGTAGGGTGCTCTGGGCTGCCTAGTCACCTTCTGAAGACCCGGGCTACAGTCTGGCTTCAAAAGGTTAGTTGCTGGCCAGCACTTGAGGGTGAACTACTGCGCTTGGCTCTCTGCAGTCTTTCACGTGAAGAATAATGTCGATCTTGGCTCTGTATTATGTCGTGGTTTCTAACAATAAGCGATGTTTCTATGGGTGCCCCTTAATAACAGTTTCCACTGGGGCAGAATTCCGTAGACTCTGAGAAGATGCACACTCCAAAGTACCACACTTAGGACGAAGGCTCTCTCAATTGATGTTTTAGTTTAAATTTTGTTTCCTGCCCCCAAACATCCATTAAACCCCCAGGAGAAGGAAAAGGGGATGTGACTAGCAATAGAGAGAAACTTTCTTCACAACAATGGCCATGGCAAGCTTAGGCACTTTTGGTGAAATCTCTCTGGGAAGTACTGGCAGAGGAATAAAGGCAAACTGACACCGAAGTATTGCTTGGTGTGCATTTCCAGGCTCTGCCTTCTTTCTCATCTCTTGGTGGCAGGTGGAGGAAGAGGAGAAAAGGTTAAACTTTTTTATAAACCGGCAGAATAAGCTTATAACATCCTCTCACTATCTCTGCATAGGTTCTAGTCTCTGCAGCATTATATAAGCTTTGCCCAAAGTAATGAACTGTTGAAAGTCAAATGTAATACTTCACCAAACAACTTAAAAATGCTTGCACACTGGAAAGGGTTAAGTTGCAGAGAACACAAATGGACCCAGAGCAACCTTTGCCGAGAGAGAATATTGTGCTAAATGTACAGTCATAGCTCTATTCCATATGAAGAAACAGTCAGAAGGATAAAAGAACTTGGTCAAAATCACCCAAGTAAGTAGGAAAGAATCTGGTCTGTCCTAAGGGTTGTGTTCTTTAACCACCAGGCTAGCTTTTCTCAAATCTGATTCATGCATAGAATAACTATACACCTCTGCTTGCCTTGAATATTCCGTTTATACGTATGCCTGCTGCAGTTTTTAATATTGCCCACTTTGACTCCCAAAAGCAACCGAGAATACACAATAATTTGGTTGCTCTATCCATGGACCACTGTGGTGGGACTGCCCAGGAAGCTTATTAAAAGTGCAGCTTCCTGAGCCCTACTCCAGATCTAGATAAGTTTTCTGAGGGTTGGCTCAAGAATCCAGGTACAAGGCTTTTTAAGTGGTTTTGTGGAACCCCCCAGGTGATTCTCTCGCTCTCTTAAGTTAATAAACCGTTTATTCTGCCTCCCCCAGATGCCCAGCCAGGTCCTGTTAAGGTAGGAGTCCCCACACCACATCAGAGGGATGCTCCCAGCCATGTAATCTCTGGAGCCTTGGAGATTCTGAATGGTCTCATGCTGGCCCACCTGCCGTGACAAACCTCCGCCAGAGCAAGCATTCCCCTTCACATTTACCTTCTACCACTCCAAAAGGCAGTCTGCTCCAATGAGGCCTGACTTCGTCTGTCCTAACGGGCACCCAGATTCAAGCAGTTTAGGGATAGAAGGTGCTGTGGTTCTCGACCAGGGTGGCCCAACCTCTAAAAGGGTAGTCCAAGCAGTCTCTACCTCCTGGACACATCCCCTCTGCAACAGCCCCAGTAAACGAAGGTCCCATCTTTGCTTTTTCAAGGTCGGCAACAGGGAGTCCCCTCTTAAAGAAGGTTCTCTCTCATTGCCACACTATCAAAGGCTGCCCCAAGTGTGGTTCCTTCCTGTGGGTCTGATCAGGCTAAGGGCAGAGTTGTCTCCTTCCTTCTCTGAGTCGGACCAAGTCGTCTTACTAACCCCTCTTCACAGTGTTGACCATGTTTTTCACGGGGGCTGCTGCTGAGCCTTTATCTCATCCTTTCATGGTGGAGAGAGAGAGGATTATAATGATTTTTACTTCTAGGGGAGAGGGGAGTGTAATGATTATGTTGTCATTTTGTATTATGTCCTTTTGTCATGAATTTGTTTTGAATTTCATATTAAAATGGGCCCACCATTCCCACTTTGTGAGGTCATTCAGCACCCTCATTTTGCACCTTTAACATCTCTCTCAGTATCACTTGGAAATGTTTGAAATGGCATGAGCTTGTCCTCACATTCCTATCAGCTGTAAATCCGGTGCCCCAACATGAACGTAACCATTGAGCAGAACCCCTCTCCACTAGCTGTGTAACACTGGGTAGGCCCCTTAACATCTTGGTTTTTTTAAGCCCTCAGGTGTAAAAATGTGAGGGTTCTATGAATTTATATTTGGGGCAGGACAAGGTCGAGAAGAGTGTGTCTTTCCTTTTATTCTTCCAAACTGGAATGTCTTCTCTCTCTTCCCCATGGGTCCAAATCTCACTTGTCCTTCAGGCCCACTGCCAAGGAGCCTTCCCTGATTCCCCAGTCCACACAATTCTCTGCCTCTTAGGGTCAGTGCCATACAACCTAGCTGTCTCTTAATGTTAATCTTGCCTCTCAAGCCAGTTTCAGAATGTGGGTCTCTCTTGCCCTCCTGTACCAGCCCACCTGCACGCCCCACGTGGGGTGTCTACTAGACTAGGGCATGGGCGGGGAGGCCCAGGTGTGAGGGACCAGGCAGAGTACCTCTGCCTCCACCCTGCTCTCCTCCACAAAACTGCCCCTCCTCCTGAAGCCTGACCCGCAAGTCACAGGTTCCTTATTATGACCTCACTGGGTAGTGATGACCTCACAGGCCTTCTCACAGTTTCCATGGCAGCATAACTATGGAAACGTGCTGCCCTCAGAGAAACTTCCCTACCAGTTCTCCACCAGATACCAATCTCTTTGGTTGTCTGAGAGAGAATGTCTGACCGGATCGTCTATATTTACTCAAACCTGTGCTCTGTTCCCTGGCTGGGCAGTGCAGCAGGTACACCGAGACCAGGCATCTGTAGAAGAGGCATGGTGTACACACAACCTCACCTGGCTGCCACATGTTCCTGTGGGGCTTGCCCACTACGTAAACCTCAGCACTTTCCCAGCTGTAAGTAATACCAGTGACCTGGGACACCTTCAGGGTCCCACAGTGCTCACTGCTGAGGACAAGTGAAAGGTCATCCCTGAACTAGTGTTCAGGAAGCTTCTGATCTTTATAAATGTAGCCTTCCGCTTTGGGCTACAGGATGCTTCCATTCAGACCCTTTCCTGATTGGCCTCTTAGCAAAAGACAAGCGCATTTTTGTTGGCAGATGGTAAACGGAGCAGTTTGAGGAAGAGGGCCACTCTTTTTTTTTTTTTTTTTTTTTTTGCAGTACACGGGCCTCTCACTGTTGTGGCCTCTCACGTTGCGGAGCACAGGCTCCGGACGCGCAGGCTCAGCGGCCATGGCTCACGGGCCCAGCCGCTCCGCGGCATGTGGGATCTTCCCGGACCGGGGCACGAGCCCGCGTCCCCTGCATCGGCAGGCGGACTCTCAACCACTGTGCCACCAGGGAAGCAGAGGGCCACTCTTGAACCGCACCTTCAAACCCAGGCACCTCTGTTCTGTCCTGTACACATCTATATCGGTCCCCTCAGACACATCCCATACTGAGCTGCTGAGTACTAGGGGAGAGGGTGGTGCCCTATTCATGGGAAGACCGGAAGGACCAAGGGGGGTGATGAAGTGCTAGTGAGACTGGAGGGCTGAGCAGATGGTGTCCCAGGAGGCTGGGTGGATGTGAGCCTACACTTGGTACCCAGAACCCGGTTCTGAGTCTCCTGATCACTCTGCCTCAGTACTTGGCCTTGTTCTAATCTAGATAAAAGTATCAGAGGGCTAGAGTTCAGTGTGGTTGTAACAGGCAGTGTAAATGGGGCCCAAGAGGGGTTGCCAAGGTGGGAGGGGTCCTTAACCAATTTATATTAGATTATCTTTTTCCAAAACTTGAAAGACGTTTCCATTAAAGCCTCAGAAGTGACACACTGCAAGAAATGTTTTCTCTGTTGTGGAAGGGAGAGATGAGAGGATCATGATTGCAATTACTTTCGGGTTCTACTGTTTTCCCTGGAAACGGTGAAGAGACTACCTCACCTGATGCAACCGTAGGCTCTAGGAATTGCTTTTGTAGCCAGTGTCCCTTCTCTAGGGACTCATAGAGGTGATGGGCCAAGGCTGTGTTTTGGATGTCAAGTAGATTAAAGGTCTTCAGCCAGAAACTGGGAAAGACATGAGAGAGGGAAATTCTGGCAGGAGACTGTGTACAGCAGAAGTGACTGATCAGCTCTGCTTTTCTTTGCAGCAGCTGTGGCTCCCGTTTCTCCTCCTACACCTGGGTCACTACCATATCCTCAACTGAGGGTGAGGAGAAACGCAGTTGGGCCGGCATGGGGAGACATACTGCCTGGTTGGTGGCTACCAGGCCTACGGGGATGCTCCTTTGGCCACGCCAGCAAAGGTGGAAGCCGAGAAGCCAGTCCCCAGACGTGCTCCCGAGAGAAAGCACACTCCGGAAGAGTCAGACGAAGATCTCGGTTGCTCCACACCCAAAATCCGGCGATTGTAGCATGATGCCAGGAGGTGGACTCCACAGAATCTTGCTGGCTGAACCATTCTGAAGACAGGGCAATGGTTTAACTGCCTAAGGCAGCGAATGCCTCTTCCTGCAGTGACCCTCCCCCCCCCCACTGCCCACTACCACAGATTAGAACCTGCGTCGTTCTGTCTGAGCCTTCCTCAGCCAGGAGCCTCCTTGCACACTCAATGGCCATAAGCCAGGAGCCTCAGAAAGTGAGGTTTGAAATGAGAGTCTGCCCTGAACATCCCAGGGCGGAAGCTGGCCTGGAAGAAAACCTGGCATTCCTCTGCTCAATCCTCACGGGCCCCTTTGTGAGCTGAAGAAAGTGAAGTCTGCACTCTGCGAGCCGAGGAGGATGCAGGAGCAGATACAGGGTGCAGAGAAGCCTTAGCAGTCTATCACATGGGCTCCTGCCCTGAGCCATTGTCAGCGGCCACCACCACAAACCAGGGGGGAGCTGGGCTTTTTGAAGCTGAAAGCAGCAATCTGTGGCTTCCCAAAGAGCCTCCTGCCTGGGGTCTCAGGAGGCAGGATAGAGAGGCCCAGGAAGCCCTGCTCCCTGAAGCAAGAACAGGATGGAGAATCAAGCAGCACGCACCTTGCCCCGAGGTTCACATGCTCCTTTATTGCCAGCCCTTTCTGTCCCCAGTGGGGTCCCTTACTGCTCAATAAAATGTTTTTCTGTAACAGATTTGTAGGGTCGCCAGTGCTCAGACTTAGATCACTACCCCTGTGCTAGGCACTCCTGCCACCCGGGAAAGGTTCCAAAGGTGGAACAGCTCCAGGGGGTGCCAGGGATCAGAGCAAAAACTTGAGAGGCTGGGGATGCAGGAGTTTGGGCACAGTCCCTAAATCATCTCAGTGGTTGAGCTTCTGTGAGAAGGCACATCCCCAGTGTGTGTGTGTGTGTGTGTGTGTGTTGGGGGGGAGGGGGTCCCTAGAGGAGGCAGCTAGCGGGAGGGCCTGAGGCTGGAAATGGGGAATGGCGTGCGGCCTCTGAGCAAGCACAGGCACTTAGCCCTTGAGGTTTCTGGGAAAGCTAGAGCCACAAGGGCCACGAGATAAGGCAAGTGTAGCAGCAGAACCCAGGTGCCAGGTCTTTCTTCAGAACCTACACTTCTTCACGAGGCCGGGCCTTCCACGCTGAGGTAGGAGGGATCCTGGCCAGAAGGTCAGCCAGCAGCTCTGGGACAAAGGTTGCTGCGGCGGGGGCTCTTCTGCCATGGAAGCGACTTCATTTCCTTCCACACAAATAGCCTACTGACTGAGTTCCTGCTCTGTTGAGTAAAAGGGTCGTTGACTCTCCCCAGGAGGTTGTTCAGTTCACATCCCAAAAGTCCCTCTATTCAGGCCCTGGGGAGGTGTAGCAACTCCTGAGGGCGCTCTCCTGAGGCTGGCTGACAGAAGTGGGGGAGGTTCCTGATAGTTCCCAGGTGCTGGTTCAAGTCCCCAGAGAATGGTCATGCAGGTTGGGGAGTCAAGTAGGAGGAGAGAGAAGGTTGGGGGCAGAGGGCCCCCTCCTGAATCCAGAGCTCACAAGGTTACCCCCCCCATTTCCAGAACATATCTCTTCCCCCACACCAGCCCCCATGGCCCAGTCCCGGGAAACCGGGAGCCCAGAGCACTTGTGGCCACAGAGACCCTCGCACGCAGCCCTCGGGGTGGGCGGGGCCGGCTGCAGGCAGATGGGGACGAGGTGTGCTCCCGGGAGGCCGCGGGCTGCAGGTGGCCTTCTGAGAGAAGCACCCCAGCTTGGACAGGAAGGTTAGAGGCGGGGGAGAGCAACCTAGGGCACCCCCTCGGAGCAGTGGGAGTGGGAAGAGGGGCGGGGGTGGAGGGAACCCACGATGGGAGGCGAGTGGGTTCTCAGCAGAGGCCAGCTTAGCCCGCGGGGGCTGCCTCTGAGCAGGGGGCGGGAGGGCAGTGCCGCCCTGTGGCTGCCGGGCTTCCCGGATCCGGATCGCGGGTCTCCGCACACGGGTCAGGGTCCTGTGACTCTGTATCCCCTCCCTCACCCCGCCCCCCTCGCGAGGCCGCGCCGCTGGGTGGCCTGTGTCGACGGGCAGAACCCCATCGCCCGCCCCTCTCAGACCCGCCTCTGCCCACCTGCCTTGCCCTGCACAGCTTGCGGCCCGGGGGCCTCGAAGGTCCCCGTGTATGCAGCCAGCGGCCTCTGCTGTGCCTGCTGCTCCTGCTGAGTCTGCTGCTGCGGCCGGTAACCCGCGTGCAGACCACGCCGGGCACCTCCAGCACCCCAAGTCTGCGGGAGCGCACACGGGCCCTGATGCGGGACTTCCCGCTTGTGGAAGGGTGGCTGCAGTGTGTGCGGGCTGCTGGGGGCCGGTGGGGGCCTAGCCTGGCCCTGGGCAGGGGAGGAGGTCTGGAGCATGCAGCGCTAGTGGGGAAGCTCCCTCACACCACCCCTGGATGTCCTCTCCATCATCTATGGATGCCCTTCCCCTTCTCTGTCATCCCCTCCCTGGCGAGAACCCCTCAGCCCAGGCCTCAGCTGCTCATAGTATAGTCTGTGTGACAGTGTGAGGTGGGGGACCCCCAGGCTGGCCCAGGCCAGGCAATGTGTCCTGCCTGATCCCAAGACCTAAGGAGCCCACCCATTTGCCTTGACCTCCCTCCAGCCACACCAACATGCCCCTGGTCCTGAGGCAGTTTTACCACAATGGGCTACAGCATGTTAATCTGCGCAATTTCAGCCATGGCTAGACCAGCTTGGACAGGCTGAAAGACAGTCTCGTGGGTGGCCAGGTACCAAAGGGACACACAAGGTGCCACCATGGCTGCTGGGGAATGTGGGGCACTTTGGGGGCCTCAGAGACCACAGGTTACTCACATTGGAACGAAGTTACCATAGTGACCTAGAAAGTGCCATGCCATGGATGCTGGGGGCTACAGGGGTCACAGTGAGCCCACCTGACGGGCTGCCAAGTACCACAGAAAAAGCAACGCATTACATGTGACTTCTGGGCACAGTGAGTGCTGTGCCAGCTGAGGAGGCTATGAGAAGCCCAAGGAGTTCCAAAGCCCAAACTAAGCCCCGGCTTCCCTCAGTTCTGGTCAGCCTACGTCCCATGCCAGACCCACGAACGGGATGCTGTGCACCTCACCATGGAACAAATTGACCTCATCCGCCTCATGTGTGCCTCCTATTCTGAGCTGGAGCTTGTGACCTCAGTTAAAGGTAGACGGGGGAGTTCCCTGGTAGTCTAGAGGTTAAGACAACACGCTTCCACTGCAGGGGGCTCGGGTTTGATCCCCGGTGGGGAAACTAAGAGCCCTCATGCTGCGCGGCATGGCCAAAAGAAGAGGTAAACAGACTGGTGGTGGTGGGTGTTAAGGACTTCAGTAAGCTACTCCTGCCTCTGAAAATGATCATCTGACCTACCTGCCCCCAGCTCTCAACAATACCCGGAAGTTGGCTTGCCTCACTGGTGTGGAGGGCGGCCACTCACTGGACAGTAGCCTCTCCATCCTGCGTACCTTCTATGCGCTGGGTGTGCGCTATGTGACACTCACCCACACCTGCTACATGCCCTGGTGAGCACCTGAATATATTCAGGAAAAAACGCATTCGCCCTTTTTGGCCAACCAAACAAGCGGGCAATGCAAATCAACACTGCAAAGAAGTCTCACTAGGCATTGGTCAAAAGGGCCATGCTGAAAAAGTGTAAAAACCAGAAACGCAGGACAAGTCAAGGAGAAAAGGGAGCTTTTTTACGCTGATGGGCGGGATGTAAATTGCCAACGGTCACTCTGGAGAAGTGTATGGTGTTTCCTAAAACATCTAAAAAACAGAGCTACAGAGCACAGGGCACTTCCACTCATGGGCTTATATCTTGAGAAAAACAAAAATCGACAGGACACAGGCACCCCAAATTTTAGGGCTGCTGTGTTCACAAAATCCTCGACTTGGGTACACCTTAAGTATCTCATGAAAGAGTAAAATGGATAAACAAGTTGTAGTACTTATGTACAATGGAATATCACTCAGCCATGAAATCAATGTCCTAAGGCTAGTAGCAGCATAATGAGTGGATTTAGGTACGATGATTCTAAGAGAAATACGTCACACAGATAAAGAAACTTATCATAGATATCAGTTATAGACGGAATGTAAAAATCGCTACATGAACTAAATTACAAAACAGAACAGAGTCACACATTTAGAAAACACACTTATGGCTGCTTAAGGGGAAAGGTGAGGTGGGGTGATGCATAAAACAATAGTTTGAAATTAGCACAGATACCGTTCCATCAACCAAATATGTAATAGAGAAGACCTACTCATTGCTCAGTGAACTGGACTCAACACACCTTATTCACCACAGAAGAATATATCTGCATAGTAAGAATCTTAAAAAGTATTTATTGATATTTCTCGGTAAGTGAATATAGTGGGTGTAAAGGGGCACAAACACAGCATTGAAAATCAGCTAAATCCCATTATAAATACAAATTACAAAAAAAAGCAAAGATAGTGAAAGAGAGAGAAATTCTTACAAAATTCGTTCAGTGGCTGTGATGCAACCTGGATTGACCACATCTAGACCCACAGCTGGAAGAGACATAAGGCTGGACACTCTTGGGGGCGACTGGATTGGTGATGTTGCGTGAGCAAATGCAGACCCTTTAAAGTAATACTGCGTGCTACCCATTCCATGGGTCAGAAATCTCCAGGTTCAAGGGAATCTTCCTACAGCTAAAACATGCATGGGAAACCCAGAGGATGGTACACCATATGATCGGGAAACGTTTCTAAAACGCACCTCATTTTTCATCTCGTGGTGCTCGGGTTCGCCATTCCAGCTGCTTTACCAACAATCTCCCCACTTGGAGAATCAGCACCTTTAACCTCCTGTTTCGTACAGTTTGCAATTTGTCCAGAGGTTGAACGGGTAGAGGGGGAACCAATGAGAGATCAGCTCTAGGTGTTTGGACAGACACATGTCACTCTAATTTCCAATCAGGAAGAAGAATTAACCAAAGGCTCTGCCTGCCCCCCGGAACCAGAATAGGGCCTGAAGCAATCCTGCGGTTTGGAGGCCAGCTCCCAAAAAGGCGAGTTGAAAAATGGATCTCAGAGGCACTAAAATTCACAAACCTGCAGGATAATAAATGATAACTTTCGTACCTTATTGAGGTAAGGCAACGAAGAGGATTTGAAAACAAGGCAGAATTGCAGGAAACTGTTTTCAAGAGGTAGATCGGAGTCACCTTTAAAGCACATGAAAAGCGGCAGAACTTCGACAATGATGCAGTTGGCCAAAAAGGGCGTACGTTTTTTTTTTCCTGAATGTATTCAGGAAAAAACGCATAGGCCCTTTTTGGCCAACCAAGCAAGTGGGCAATGCAAATCAGCACTACAAATAAGTCTCACTTCGCATCATTCAAAAGGGGTTTTACTATGTTTGAAATTCCAATATTTTAGCCTGACACGTTTTTGGATTTAAAAATATATATATTTTAAATGAGACAAAAAATCTTTTTTATGACCCAAAAGGACAGCAATAGTTTTATATTTTTATCTATTTCACTTGCACACCAAAGTCTCATGGGGTTATGTAAAGCAGTCCTGTTGGATGCTGTGCATGGTGCAAATATGGATTAAAGCTTTGGAATCTTAAGCTTCACTCACCTGAAACTTTTAAATTAGGATGCAAGCAATCCTTTCCAACATGTGAACAGAGAACGACACTGTCTTTATTTTATTTGTCAGGTAATTAATCTGTCTTTTGCCCCAAGGAGAGAAACACCTGGCACTTCTATCAATGTGTTGTACAAAAATCTTTGAACACAGAGTGCAAGCAGAGGCTGATACAAGATGTGAAAGAAAAAAAAAAAGAGAGAGAGACCCCTGTGGCATTTTCTCCTAACTTATTGCAATCTCCCATTTAAAATGTGGGAATAATCAATCTTCTGAGGAAAAAGGCCCAAGGAAGCTTTTTGCTTTTGTGGAATAATGCAATGCCTAAAGATTTCATGAGGCAAGAAGAATTAATGAGAATGACCGTGAGAAATCAAGAAAAGTCAGATCCATGGATGAAGTGATGTTTACCTCTGTGAATCAATGAGAAGTAGGAGCAAATGAAAAGAAAGCTGAATACAACATTTTCTGAATAAATGTAACCTTTCAGCTGTCATAGACAAATTAATGCTCACTATGATACAACATATTTAGTTCAGAAAGTTAACTTAAATTTAAAGCTTATCAATTAGATTTATTGAAGAAATGAAAACATATTTGTGGTTTAGAATATATAATGTGTTCTGCAACAGATAAGAAGATTACATAAATAAATAGAAATAAGACTAAATAGAGGAAAATAACAAATTAGATGTTATTAACATTAAAAACTGACACTCATCTAAATAAAGAGGAGAGACAGAAAGACAGAAGAACTTATATCAAGTATATATTTAAAACTCCTAAATAAGAAGTCTTCAGATGTTAAAAAAAAAAAGTCTTCAATAAGAAGATAATGTAATAGCAAAGATGGGAAAAATATACCAAAAGATATTTCAAGAAAGAGAGTACAGAACGTTAAGTAAACATATCAAAAGATGCTTGGCTTCTTAGTAGTCAATTAAATGCAAAAAAGTCATACCTGGAATTATCACTCCCCAACCAGAAAGTTCAAATGAAAATGACAGGTATTATCAAGTTTGACAAGAATGTGTGTAATCCTTGAATCTCATTCACTGCTGCTGAGGATGAAAAATCATACAAATGTTTTGAAAATATTTAGAAATATCTAAAAAGATAAACAGATGAAAGCCATGAGTCAAAAATTTTACTACTACATGTATATTGAACAATAATTTATACACATACCACCAAAGCTCAAGTTCTAGTATGTATATACCAGTGCAATTCTCAATAGACCCAAACTGAAAATCACTCATATTGTAATACATTTTGGAAAAAAATAATTAATAGTTAAATATTTACACTATGGAATCCTATGCAACAGTGCCAGTGCATGACAACAACAACAGGCAACCATATAGGCGTATTCATAAACAACATAAAATAAAAAAGCCCAATCCAAAAGTGATTTTACTGTGCCATTACATTTATATAAAATACAAAATACAGGTAAAGTGATCTTTTTGTTAGATACCAGAACAATATTAAACCTTAAGGGGAGTCACTAGAATTGGACAAGGGGGGCTCTGAGTATCTGGCAATTTTCTGTGTCTGTATCTAGAAGCTATGTATAGAGTGTATGCAGATTCTGAATTTTCTGAAATTTGTCATTTCCTTACAAACCATGAATATTTTTAGTTGTTTTTTATACATAACAAAAAGTAAAATAAAAACATTGTGATTACTTCTTAAAAGTAAGGTGAAAATTTCAGATTAATAAATAAGACATACTTCTTCATATATCATCCTCAAAGAGGAGGGGTAGAAAGGAGTATTATTTTTTTTATTTAATATAGAACAGTTAAGATAGAAAATAATGAAAACAGACTAGGTTTAAAAAAGAGCACACTGGACTTCCCTGGTAGCTCAGTGGGTAAGAATTTGCCTGCCAATGCAGGGGACAGGGGTTCAATCCCTGGTCTGGGAAGATCCCACAGGCTGTAGAGCAACTAAGCCTGTGTGCCACGACTACTTGGCCTGCATTCTAGAGCCTGCAAGCAACAACTACTGAGCCTGCGTGACACAGCTACTGAAGTCCATGCACCTAGAGCCCATACTCCACAAGAAGGGAAACCACAGCAAGGAGAAACCCATGCACCACAATGATGAGTAGCCCCTGCTCGACACAACTAGAGAAACCCTGTGCAGCATTGAAGACCCAACACAACCATAAATAAATAAAATTAAGTACTGTGACTTGTGAGATGACTCACTCATGTGGCTGTAAGTAAGAGGCCTCAGCTCCTTGCCACATGAATCTCTCCTTAGGGCTGCTTGAGTGTCCTCATTACATGGCAGCTGGCTTACCCTAGGATGAGTGATCTAGCAGAAACCAAAGCAGAAGCTCCAATATCTTTTATACCTTTGGAAGCTGCACTTTGTCATTTCTGCAATGTCTTATTAGTTAAAACATCAGCCCTTTTCAACTGTGAGGAGGCACACAGGTGCATGATGACTGGGAGATAATTAGGGTATGATTAGGGCCTTCTTGGAGGCTGGCTACCAAGGTGGCTGTCTCACCGAACACTGAAATTTGTTTTCTTCACTGATGGAGAGAAAATGGTGAGTGAATCTCATTGGTGTTCTTTGAGATGTACCAAAGCTAGATCTTGCTCTCACCCCCAGCTGTGTGGCTGAGAGGGTCTTGGTGCTCCAGCCAGGTGTCAGGCCTGTGCCTCTGAGTTGGGAGAGCAGAGTTCAGAATATTGGTCTACCAGAGACCTTGGGCACCTTGTAATATCAAAACGGCGAAAGCCTCCCAGAGATATCCGTCTCAATGCTAAGACCCAGCTCCACTCAAAGACCAGTAAGATCCCGTGCTGGACATCCAATGCCAAACAACTAGCAAGACAGGAATGCAGGCCCACCAATTATCAGAGAGGCTGCCTAAAATCATAATAGGTCACAGACACCCCAAAACACAACACCGGATGCGGACCTGCCCAACAGAAAGACAAGATCCAGACAAACCCACCAGAACACAGGCACCAGTCCTCTCCACCAGAAAGCATACACAACCCACTGAACCAAACTTAGCCACTGGGGGCAGACACCAAAAACAACAGGAACTACGAATCTTCAGCCTGCGTAAAGGAGACCCCAAACACCGTCCACAAAGCCAAATGAGGAGACAGAGAAACACAGAGCAGATGAAGGAACAAGGTAAAAACCCACCAGGCCAAACAAATGTAGAGGAAATAGGCAGTCTACCTGAAAAAGAATTCAGAGTAATGATACTAAATATGATCCCAAATCTTGGAACTGGAATGGAGAATATACAAGACATGTTTAACAAGGACCTAGAAGAACTAAAGAGCAAACAAACAATGATGAACAACACAGTAAATGGAATTAAAAATTTTCTAGAAGGAAACAATAGCAGAATAACTGAGGCAGAAGAATGGATAAATGACCTGGAAGATAAAATAGTGGAAATAACTACCACAGAGCAGAATAAAGAAAAAAGAATGAAAAGAATTGAGGACAATCTGAGACACTTCTGGGACAATGTTGAACACACCAACATTCGAATATAGGGGTCACAGAAGTAGAAGAGAAAAAGAAAGAGACAGAGAAAATATTTGAAGAGATTATAGTTGAAAACTTCGCTAATATGTGAAAGGAAATTGTTAATCAAGTCCAGGAAGTGCAGAGAGTCCCATACAAGATACACCCAAGGAGAAACATGCCAAAACATATATTAATCAAACTATCAAAAATTAAATGCAAAGAAATAATATTAAAAGCAGCAAGGGAAAAACAACAAATAACATACAAGGGAATCCCCATAAGGTTAACAGCTGATCTTTCAGCAGAAACTCTGCAAGCCAGAAGGGACAGGCAGGACATACTTAAAGTGAAGAAAGGGGAAAAGCTACAACCAAGATTACTCTACCCAGCAAGGATCTCATTCAGATGCAACAGAGAAATTAAAACCTTTACAGACAAGTAAAATCTAAGAGAATGCAGCACCACCAAACCAGCTTTACAACAAATGCTAAAGGAACTTCTCTAGGCAGGAAACACAAGAGAAGGAAAAGACGTACAATAACAAACCCAAAACAATTAAGAAAATGGTAATAAGAACATACATATCAATAATTACCTTAAATGTAAATGGATTAAATGCTCCAACCAAAAGACATAGACTGGCTGAATGGACCTGAAAACACGACCGGTATATATGCGGTCTACAAGAGACCCACTTCAGACCTAGGGACACATACAGACTGAAAGTGAGGGGATGGAATAAAATATTCCATGCAAATGGAAATCAGAAGAAAGCTAGAGTAGCAATTTTCATATCAGAAAAAAGAGACTTTAAAATAAAGACTATTACAGGAGACAAAGAAGGACACTACATAATCATCAAGGGATCAACCTAAGAAGAAGACATAACAATTGTACATATTTATGCACCCAATATAGGAGCACCTCCATACATAAGGAAAAGGCTAACAGCCATAAAAGGGGAAATCGAAGGTAACACAATCGTAGTAGGGGACTTTAACACCCCTCTTTCACCAATGAACAGATCATCCAAAATGAAAATAAATAAGGAAACACAAACTTTAAATGATACATTAAACAAGATGGACTTAATTGATATTTATAGGACATTCCATCCAAAAACAACAGAATACACTCTTTCTCAAGTGTTTGAGGAACATTCTTCAGGATAGATCATATCTTGGGTCACAAATCAAGCATTGGTAAATTTAAGAAAATTGAAATTGTATCATGTATCTTTTCCGACAATGCTATCAGAATAGATATCAATTACAGGAAAAAATCTGTAAAAGAATACAACCACATGGACACTAAACAATACACTACTTTATAACCAAGAGATCACTGAAGAAATCAAAGAGGAAATTAAAAAATACCTAGAAACAAATGGCAATGAAAACATGATGACCCCAAACCTATGGGATGCAGCAAAAGCAGTTCTAAGAGGGAAGTTTATAGCAATACAATCCTGCCTCATGAAACAAGAAACATCTCAAATAAACAAGCTAAACTTACACGTAAAGCAATTAGAGAAAGAAAAAAAAAAAAACCCAAAGTCAGCAGAGGAAAGAAATCATAACGGTCAGATCAGAAATAAATGAAAAAGAAATGAAGGAGACAGCAAAGATCAAAAAAACTAAAAGCTGATTCTTTGAGAAGATAAACAAAAGTGATAAAACCATTAGCCAGAGTCATCAAGAAAAAAAGGGAGAAGACTCAAATCAATAAAATTACAAATGAAAAAGGAGAAGTAACAACTGACACTGCAGAAATACAAAGGATTATGAGAGGTTACTGCAAGCAACTATATGCCAGTAAAATGGACAACCTGGAAGAAATGGACAAATTCTTAGAAAAGCACAAACTTCCAAGACTGAACCAGGAAGAAATAGAAACTATAAACAAACCAATCCGAAGCACTGAAATTGAGACTGTCATTAAAATCTTCCAACAAACAAAAGCCCAGGACCAGATGGCTCCAAAGGCAAATTCTATCAAATATTTAGAGAAGAGTTAACACCTAACCTTCTCAAACTCTTCCAAAATATAGCAGAGGGAGGAACACTCCCAAACTTATTCTATGAGACCACCATCTCCCTGATACCAAAGCCAGAAAAAGATGTCACAAATAATGAAAACTACAGGCCAATATTACTGATGAACATACATGCAAAAATTCTCAGCAAAATACTAGCAAAAAGAATCCAACAGCACATTAAAAGGATCATACACCATAATCAAGCTGGGTTTATCCCAGTGATGCAAGGATTCTTCAATACATGCAAATCAATGTGATACACCATATTAAAAAACCTGAAGGATAAAAACCATATGATCATCTCAATACATGCAGAAAATGCTTTCAACAATATTAAACAGCCATTTATGATAAACCTCTAGAAAGTAGGCATAGAGGGAACTTTCCTCAACATAGTAAAGGCCATATATGACAAACCCACAGTCATCATTGTTCTCAATGGTGAAAAAGTGAAGCCATTTCCACTAAGATCAGGAACAAGACAACGTTGCCCACTCTCACCACTATTATTCAACACACTTTTGGAATTTTTACCTACAACAATCAGATAAGAAAAAGAAATAAAAGGAATCCAACTTGGAAAAGAAGAAGTTAAGCTGTCACTGTTTGCCACTAGATGACATGATACTATATATAGAGAATCCTAAAGGTGCTACCAGAAACCTACTAGAGTTAATCAATGAAGTTTGTAAGGCTGCAGGATACAAAATTAATGTACAGATATCCCTTTCATTCCCATACACTAAAGATGAAAAGTCTGAAAGAGAAATTAAGGAAACACTCCCATTTACCCATGCAACAAAAGGAATAAAATACCTAGGAATAAACCTACCTAAGGAGACAAAAGACTTTTACTCAGAAAACTATAAGACACTGATGAAACAAATCAAAGATGACACAAACAGGTGGAGAGATATACCATGTTCTTGGATTGGAAGAATCAACACTGTGAAATGACTATACTACACAAAGCAATCTACAGATTCAATGCAATCCCTATCAAAATACCAATGGCATTTTTCAGAAAACTACCACAAAATATTTCCCAATTTGTATGGAAACACAAAAGACCCCGAACAGCCAAAGCAATCTTGAGAAGAAAAACAGAGCTGGAGTAATCAGAATCCCTGACTTCAGACTATACTACAAAGCTACAGTAATCAACACAGTATGGTACTGGCACAAAAACAGAAATATATATCAATGGAACAGGAGAGAAAGCCCAGAGATAAACCCAGACACATATGGTCACCTTATTTTTGATAAAGGATGCAAGAATATAGAATGGAGAAATCACGGCCTCTTCAATAAGTGGTGCTGGGAAAACTAGACAGCTACAGGTAAAAGAATTAAATTAAAAGACTCCCTTACACCATACACAAAAATAAACTCAAAATGGATAAAAGACTTAATGTAAAGCCAGACACTATAAAATTCTTAGAAGAAAACATAGGCAGAACACTCTATGACATCAATCACAGCAAGATCCTTTTTGACCCACCTCCTAGAGAAATGGAAATAAAAATAAAAATAAAAACATGGGACCTAATGAGACTTAAAAGCTTTTGCACAGCAAAGGAAAATGTAAACAAGATGAAAAGACAACCCCCAGAATGGGAGAAAATATTTGCCAATGAAGCAACTGACAAAGGATTAATCTCCAAAATTTACAAGCACCCCCTGCAGCTCAATATCAAAGAAACAAACAAGCCAATCCAAAATGGGCAGAAGACCTATTAGACATTTCTCCAAAGAAGATATACACATTGCCAGGAAACACATGAAAGAATGCTCAACATCACTGATCATTAGAGAATTGCAAATCAAAATTACAATGAGGTATCATCCCACACAGGTAAGAAGGGCCATCATTCAAAAAATCTACAAACAATAAATGCTGCAGAGGTGTGGAGAAAAGGGAACCCTCTTGCACCATTGGTGGGAATGTAAATTGATACACAGACACTATGGAGAACAGTATGGAGGTTCCTTAAAAAACTAAAAATAGAGCTACCATATGACACAGCAATCCCACTACTGGGCATATACCTGGAGAACACCATAATTCAAAAAGAATCATGTTCCACAATGTTCATTGCAACTCTATTTGCAATAGCCAGGACATGGAAGCAACCTAAGTGTCCATCAACTGATGAATGGATAAAAAAGATTTTGCACATCTTCAATATAAAATGGAATATTATCAGCCATAAAAATAAATGAAATTGAGTTATTTATAGTGAGGCGGATGGACCTAGAGTCTGTCATACAGAGTGAAGTAAGTCAGAAAGACAAAAACAAATACTGTATGCTAACACATATATATGGAATCTAAAAAAAGAAAAAAAAATGGTTGGGAAGAAACTACGGGCAGGACAGGAATACAGACGCAGACGTAGAGAATGGACTTGAGGACATGGGGAGGGGGAAGGGTAAGCCGGGACGAAGTAAGAGAGTGGCATTAACTTATATATACTACCAAATGTAAAATAGATAGCTAGTAGGAAACAGCTGCATAGCATGGGGAGATCAGCTCAGTGCTTTGTGACCACTTAGAGGGGTGGGAAACGGAGGGTGGGAGGGAGATGCAAGAGGGAGGAGAAATCGGGATATATTTATATGTATAGCTGATTCACTTTGTTATACAGCAGAAACTAACACACCATTGTAAAGCAATTATAGTCCAATAAAGATGCTAAAAATAAATAAATAAATAAATAATTTATACCTCCCCCAAATTAAGTCTCTTTAAAAATAAATAAATAGGGCTTCCCTGGTGGCGCAGTGGTTGAGAGTCCGCCTGCCGATGCAGGGGACGCGGGTTCGTGCCCCGGCCTGGGAAGATCCCACATGCCACGGAGCGGCTAGGCCCGTGAGCCATGGCTGCTGAGCCTGCACGTCTGGAGCCTGTGCTCTGCAACGGGAGAGGCTACAACATTGAGAAGCCCGCGTACCGCAAAAAACAAACAAACAAACAAACAAACAAATAAATAAAAAAGGGTACTCAATAACATGGTAACTCTAAACCTAAGTATTTTCAATACTACAGCAAAGGTAAATGGATTAATGTCTCCTATTAAAGTGTAATTTTTTATATTATGTGCAACTAAAATTTTTCCCAATATACAGGTAAAATAAAATAATTACTTTAGAAAGGTGAAAACATTCCATGTATTTAAAAACAGTAAAACGATAAGCATATGATATGCATCTTAGATAAAGTAGTGTTTAATTTCAGAACAATTTGTCAATATTGTAACTAGTACTATTATCCCAATTTCTTAAAAATATTTCAATACTTTTTCTATTTGAAAAAATACTTTAATATTTTTTTCTTTGCTCTTTTGTGGTCTAATACATGGTAAGTATTTAGCTGCTAACATAACTTTAAAATATTTGTTTTTTACAGCCAAACAAAACTGAATCAAGAAGAAATAGATAACTTGAACAGACTGATCACTACAAGCAAAATAGAAACTGTAATTTACAAAAACTCCCTACCCACAAAAATCCAGGATCAGATGGTTTCACAGGCAAATTCTACCAAATATACAAAGCAAAACTTACACTGATTCTTCTCAAACTCTTCGAAAAGATTGAAGATTAAGGAATACATCCAATGACATTCTATGAAGCCACCATCACTCTGATATCAAAACCAGATGGGGGGGGGACTTCCCTGGTGGCACAGTGGTTAAGAATCCATCTGCCAATGCAGGGGACATAGTTTCAAGCCCTGGTCCGGGAAGATCTCACATGCCGTGGAGCAACTAAGCCTGTGTGCCACAACTACTGAGCCTGTGCTCTAAAGCCCACGAGCCACAACTACTGAGCCTGATAGCCACAACTACTGAAGCCCACGCACCTAGAGCCCATGCTCTGCAAAAAAGAAGCCAGTGCAGTGAACAGCCCGCACACCACAACGAAGAGTAACCCATACTCGCCACAACTAGAGAGAGCCCGTTCACAGCAACAAACACCCAATGCATCCAAAAATAAATAAATAAATAAATTTACTGAAAAATAAAAAAACACAGATGGGGACTTTTCTGGTGGTCCTGCAGTTAAGATTTTGCCTTCCAGTGCAGGGGGTGTGGGTTCAATGCCTAGTGGTGGAGCTAAGATCCCACATGCCTCACAAATAAGAAACCAAAACATAAAACAGAAGCAATACTGTAACAAATTCAATAAAGACTTAAAAAAAAACAACACAGAGAAAGACACTAGCAAAAAAGAAAATTGCAGGCCAATATCTCTGATAAATATGGATGCAAAAATTCTCAACTGAATATTAGAAAACCGAATCTGACAACACATAAGAGGATCATACACCATGATCGAATCTGATTCACCCCCGTGTCACAAAGTTGTTTCAACATATGCAAATCAATCAACATGATACACTCCATCAACAAAGGAAAAACACAAAACAAATGATCATCTCAATAGCTGCCGAAAAAGCATTTGAGAAACTTCAACATCCATTCATGATAAAAAACGCTTACTAAAATGGGTATAAAGGAAACATCTCAACATAATAAAAGCTATTTATGACAAACCCACAGCCAATATAATATTCAATGCTCATGACAAAATATCAAAGAAGCACGGAAAAGTGATGGAGGAGATGGAGAAACTTCTCAGTGTGCAGGTGCAGGATCAATATCAGCGCTAAATCCTGCTCAGCTTATGGTGATTCAAGAGAAAGCTAAAAGCCTTTATGAAGACTTGAAGAAGAAACACGGGAAAGAATCAGAGGGCATATTTTTTAATGCCAGCCATGGCTGTTTTCATCGGTTCAAGGGTAGAGCCAACCTCAACAAGGTAAAAGTAAGTGGAGAGGCAGCAGGTGCAGATAGGGTAGCTGTCCAGGAACTTCCTGAAACACTTTGAGAAATTATTGATAATGGTGTGCATTTACCCAACCAGGTGTTTAATGTAGATGAGACACAACTGTACTGGAAGAGGATGCCAGACCGAAGTTACATCAGTAAGAAGGAAAAGTTGATGCCGGGCTGTAAAGCAGAAACAGATAGGCTAACTGTTGTTTGGTGGCAATTCTTCCAGTGATATGAAGCTGAAGCCTCTCTTAGTTCATCATTCAGAGAACCCAAGAACCCTTAAAAACATAGCCAATGACTCTCTTCCTATTGTGTGGAAGTGTAACCCCAAATCCTGGATTACACAGGCCACGTTCCAGGATTGGTTTTGCCAACACTTTATCCCAGATGTAGAGAAATATTGCTCGGAGAAGGACGTCCCAGAAAAACATTCTTTTGCTGCTTGACAATGCTCTGGGCCACCCCCCTTTCATGGATGACTTTTCCCAACGTCAAAGTAGTGCATCTGTCACCGAATACTGCATTGCTCATCCATCCTATGGACCAGGAAGTTATAGCGACTTTCAAGAAATATTATTTATGTCACACTTTTTGTCAGGCAGTAAAGGTAAGTGAGAAATCAGGAAGAACCTAGGGACAATTTTGGAAGGACTATAACATCTACAAGGCCATAAAAAACATTGACTTTGCATGGTGTGAGTGTATGTTGGTCACCATGAATGGGGTTTGGAAGAACCTTTGCCCACAGTTTGTTCATGATGTTTGTGGACTTGAGAAGGCAGATCAGAAGTCTGAAAAGGTCTTCAGCAACGTAGTGACCCTCAGCGAGAAGCTGGAGCTAGATCTGCAAGAGGACGGTTTCATTGAACTCCTTGCTGTGCAACATGAGGAGCTTACTGATGGAATTGGAGGCGCAGAGAAAGGATGAAGAGGGACAGGAGGAAGAAGAAGTAACTGAAGAACTGAAGAGATTCACGACACAGAAAATGCCAAGGGCATCTTCTAAATTGGAGGAGGCACTGTTAGTTTCTGAGGCACAGGGCTCGAACCTACAATGGTACCCAAAGGTGGCAGCAGCCATTCAGAAGGCAAACCAGTGCTACCGTGTCATCATCTATGATGAGAAGAAACGAGCTACAACCCAGACATCAATGGATCAGTTTTTCAAGAGGGTAGATAGAATTAAATCCAGCAAGGAACCAGAACCTGTGTCATCAATGTCAGGTATGAGTGAAATTGGAGCTTGACCCCTGTCTCCCACTGCTGATAACCCTTCACCTCTACCATCTCCCACCTCCTCCCCCTCCTCCAATCAGTAACTCTTCTCGCCTGTTCCCTCGATGCCAGCCCCAGTATCCCAGCTGTTGTACTGTATTACTGTACTTTTCAAGTCACTGTACTGTAAGACTAAAAATGTCTTCTTTGTTTTTGTGTTTGTTTCTTATATACTGTTTGTGTGAAAAGTATTATAAACCCATTATGGTACAATACCATATAGCCGACTGTGTAACCTGGGTACCTCGGCTAACTTTGTTGGACTTACAAACAAATTGGACTTACAAACGCACTCTTGGAACAGAACTTGTTCATACGTAGCGGACTTACAGTAAAAGCAAAAAAGAAACAGGAACTAATCAAACTTATAAGCTTTTGCACAGCAAAGGAAACCATAATCAAAATGAAAATACAACCTATGGGCTGGGAGAAAATATTAGCAAATGATGAGACTGACAATGGCTTAATTTACAAACTATACAAACAGCTCCTACAACTCAATAACAATATAACAAATAACTCAATGGAAAAATGGGTAGAAGACCTAAATAAACATTTCTCTAAAGAAGACATACAGATAGCCAATAGGCACATGAAAAGATGCTAATCATCACTAATTATTAGAGAAATGCAAATCCAAATTACAATGAGGTATCACTTCACACTGATCAGAATGGCCATCATTAAAAAAAATCTACAATTAACAAATGCTGGATGGGGTATGGAGAAAAGGGAACCCCTCAGCACTGTTGGTGGCCATGTAAGTTGGTGCAGCCACTATGGAAAACAGTATGGAGGTTCCGCAAAAAAACTATAAAGAGAGTTGCCATCTGATCTAGCAATCCCACTTCTGGACATATATCTAGACAAAATTATAATTCCAAAAAATATATAAAACCCTATGTTCATAGAAGCACTATTTATAATAGCCAAGACATGGAAACAACCTAAATGTTCATTAAAAAATGAATGTATAAAGAAAGTGTGGTATACGTATACAATAGATATTACTCAGACATAAAAAGGAATGAAATAATGCCATTTGCAGCAACATGGATGGACATAGAGATAATGATACTGAGGTAAGTCATAAAGAGAAAGACAAATACCATATAATATCACTTACATGTGGAATCGAAAACAGGACACAAATGAACATGTCAGCAAAACAGAAACAAACACACAGATATAGAAAACAGAGTTGTGGTTGCCAAGGAGAGAGTGATGGAAAGATTGGGAGTTTTGGAATAGCAGAAGCAAACTATTCTACATAGGATGGACAAGCCACAAAGACCTACTGTACAGCAGAGGAAACTATATTCAGTATCCTCTGATAAACCATAATGGAAAAGAATATATATATATATATATATATATATATATATAT
Source organism: Mesoplodon bidens (assembly GCF_964165515.1). NCBI lineage: Eukaryota > Metazoa > Chordata > Mammalia > Artiodactyla > Ziphiidae > Mesoplodon > Mesoplodon bidens. The sequence goes on along the minus strand of NC_138161.1, from coordinate 511,055 downwards.
ATATATATATGACTGAATCACTTTGCTGCACAGCAGAAATTAATACAATAATGTATAAAGGCTGCAGAGGGTGTGGAGAAAAGGGAACCCTCCTGCACTGTTGGTGGGAATGTAAACTGATACAGCCACTATGGAGAACAATATGGAGGTTCCTTAAAAGCTAAAAATAGAACTACCATATGACCCAGCAATCCCACTACTGAGCATATACCCGGAGAAAACCATAATTCAAAAAGATACATGTATCACAATATTCACTGTAGCACTATTTACAATAGCCAGGACATAGAACCAACCTAAATGTCCATCGACAGATGAATATAGAAAGAAGATATGGCCTATATATATAATGGAGTATTACTCAGCCATAAAAAGGAATAAAATTGAGTTATTTGTAGTGAGGTGGTTGGACCTAGAGTCTGTCATACAGAGTGAAGTACGTCAGAAAGAGAAAAACAAATACTGTATGTGAACACATATATATGGAATTCAGAAAAATGGTACTGATGAACCTAGCGACAGGGCAGGAATAAAGACACAGATGTAGAGAACGGACTTCAGGACACAGGGCTGAAGGGGACACAGGGACGTAGTGAGAGAGTAGCACTGACATATATACACTACCGAATGTAAAAGAGCAAGTGGTAAGCTGCCGCATAGCACAGGGAGATCAGCTCGGTGCTTTATGTCCCCCACAGGGGTGGGATAGGGAGTCTGGGAGGGAGCCTCAAGACGGGGGGGTATGGGGATATATGTATACATATAGGTGATTCACTTTGTTGTAAAGCAGAAACTAATACAGTGTTATAAAGCAATTATACTCTAATAAACATGTATTTTAAAATACCACAACGTTGTAAATCAACTACACTAGAAAATATTTCTTAAGTGAAAAAGATTTTTTGAATGTATGTTTTATTGTGTGTGTGTACCACAGGTTCAATATATATGAATTATGTCAAATTGATTACATTGTTTTTCAAAATAAAGAATTTTTGATATTCTACATCAGCTGCATAATATAAATGCAGAAAAACTATATTATTTTTTTCTAAAGTTCAGAAATACCCATTTTGCTCATTCGGTATACTATAAACCACTAACTGTTAAAAAGGGATTCATGACCTCTTTCTTCCAAAGAAATATTTCTGCACTCACACAAGTTTAATAGAATGTTCCATCATGAACTGGCTTCCTACCTTAGAGACACGAGATTTGCATCCTGAAATCTCTTTCTTGCAAAAATGTCCAATTAGCATCCTAGCATTACAGAAAAGAAATGCTTTTTGCCAGATCTCAAATTACATACAACTTTATCACGACATCATGTATGTTTTTTTTCCACACACACAGACTGTATTTTATTTTTACAAGAGAAAAATCAACTGACACCAAACATTGTAAATGGATGACCACAGCAAAAGCAACAATGATTGTAATTACCAAACATGAAACACACTCATACTATTGTCATAATATTGACATTCATTCCAGGAATCCTCCAAAGCTCCTTTATTTTGCAGTGAAAGACACCATGTTTTTTTTTGTTTTTTGTTTTGTTTTTTTTTTGCAGTACGCAGGCCTATCAGTGTTGTGGGCTCTCCCATTGTGGAGCATAGGCTCCGGACGTGCAGGCTCAGCGGCCATGGCTCACGGGCCTAGCCGCTTCGTGGCATGTGGGATCTTCCTGGACCGGGGCACGAACCCGTGTCCCCTGCATCGGCAGGCGGACTCTCAACAACTGCACCACCAGGGAAGCCTGACATCATATATATTTAAATTATCAGCACTCACCTGAGATCTTCAAAAATCAACAAAAACATAATTTTGTGCTCTCTTTCATTTATTCTGGTTCTAAGTGGTCATTTCTAAACGAAAGTATTTAAGTATGTTAACGTCATCTTATAACATCATATTTCAAATGACTACCGTCTCTCCAAAGATGCAATATGAGGAACTCATAAGTAGGCTCTCCAAAGTTTTACTCTTTGAATCTGTATTACACTTCTGCTGAACTTCACACTGTTCATTATTCTCTGAGAATATTCTTTTTCTTGTATGCCCATCTCACATGCTCTTTCATTTCATGAAGTTTTTTCCTACAATTTTATGCCTAGTTTATTTCTGAGAAAATGCATTATTCCAGATTGATAATTATAGACACAAAAACTTCTATATAATTCCCTGAGAGTTTCAAAAACTCCTTCTTCTTTTTTTTTAAATCCCTAGATTCTGAAGCTCTCCACAAAGCATTACTAAAATTGCATTTACATAGTATCTACATATTAATCACACATTAATGCATTTACAATTGTATTATGCTTTATTGCTAATTTTGGAGCATAAACGTAGCTGTCTTATTTACCACCCTCTTGGAAATCACTTTAATATTTGCACTTAGGACTTGAAAGAGAATGGATAAATAAAAACCTGAAGAATATGCAAATACAATTTATATATTTCTCATAAAATTAGGTGATTATTTAACCTTTATCCAGAAAAAAGAAGAGCCCACATACTCTGCAGTCATGATACTCGAGAATGTGTGGTCTTCCAGCAGGAAAACATGCGGTAATCCACGTGGCAGAGTTTACCTGTGACCAGCTGGGGTTAGTGTCCTATGCATTCCTTACATGCAACATATCAGGAGTGGCCAAAGTGAATTTGTCAGTTGTGGCAATCAGTATAATGAAGATTTGTAGCAGGTCATGCTCATATATGCAGCACAGGTACAATCAACATTTTGCTCAATTCTGGTAGATCTAAATCTGTATCTGTTACTTTGTCTTTAACGAGGAAATGTCAGAACTGACTTACCAAAAAAAAGTGTTTTGTTTGTTTGTTTTAATTACAGTCACGGTGAGTAAGACATAGCTCAGAACAACTAATGTGACTTAGTGATTCTCTCATCAGGAAATGCAGTTTCTACTTCCCTGTTTATTCTCCACATCTTGTAGTAAGTTAAGTTTCAGTGAAAGATGAATCTACAGGGTGAAAAGAAAAGAAAACTTACATGTGTTGATAAGATCATTCTGACAGCTTTTACCACGTATGTCAGTGTTTCTGGTGATGGACACAAGCTAGAGCTCCCTACTCTGACATTTTCACTGATGTCATTCCCCTTGATCCTCAATTTGAAAGTGGATAAAAATGTTTTCTATGTTTTCTTCTTTAAGAAATTAAATAAAGAATGCTGTCTAGACATGATCCTCTAATGACTTTCAGTCAGTGGTCATCAAGAGAAGAAAAGCACAGAATCTCATCCCCACAGAAGGGTGACATTCAGTCAGGTAAGAAAATTCTCCCCAAAATCAGAGCTTCATCTTTAACATTCAATCAAAGGCTTTCACAGGTGCTTCATACTCTGCACTCAGCCTTACCATATGGGATTGGCTCTGAGAATCTCACACCAGATGACTGACAAACATGTCATAGTACAGTGATCTGGGACCAGATCCTGCCTCTCTTAATGATCTCCCGCAGGGACATTGCAATATTCTAGGATATTTCCTGGAGCCCTCTACTCTATACAGGTACACTTCCAAGTAGAAACAGAAGCTTTGATTCTCACTGGGACCCCTGCTCTGTCCAACCAACCTCTCTAGAAATATGATGTTCTAATCTCTCCTGATTAGAACATTGCACGGTCTCTCACTGTGCTAATTTAGTAAAGGTAAAAGAGAAACAAGAAAGAGCAAACTATGCAGGGAGCAATATATAAGATTCCTTTACTTAATGTATTTATCTGATATACACAAATATTGAGAAGTATAGATTCATTTCATAATGGTCAAGAAAAGAGGAGGAGGAACCTCCATGCCAACAGTATATATAAGTTGGAATCAATCCTGCATAAGCTCCAGCTAAAGCTTAGCTACGAGGTACTAACTCTTCTCATAAAGAAGCAATAGTTCTCCATCATTTGAAGCACACTGAGGACTCAGACAGCTGGACCCTGAGGGTGTAGTCTCCTCACTCGAATTCTGTACCTGCATCACAGAGCAATGAAATATTCCCAAAGAATTATTAAGGATGAGGTGGGGAGCCGAAATAAAAAAGATGAATCCACAGTCTGCCCTACCATCCATTCTGCTGGATATTACCACCATCTTGGCCCAGTATGACCTTCCCACTTTTCTCTGGGCCTCCCTACTTCCCACCTCCATCCTCTCATTATATCTTACCTACACTTGGAAATGACTCTAGTTTTCCCATTTATCTTCATCAACAAGCAATCCAAATAGCAACTGTGTATATAACTCCTTAGAAACCTCAGGTATGACTCATTTGAACGGATCCTGGGTCACACCTACCTCCTGATCTTGGAGAGTCTCCCAGAGAGTCCAGAGGCAACTACAGCACAGCCTCAGGGACATAGACACTGGCAGCAGCCACTTGGGGGAGCTCCTTCTACCTCGTGGCCACTGGTACCAGCAAGCATAATTTCAGAGTCCTCCCTCTATCTTTTTAGCCTCAGGGCCTAGCCCTACCCATTTCCACCAGACTATAGACACAAGTACTAGGATGCTGCAGGCCAAGCAACTAACTGAGCAGGGGCATAGCCCCATCCACCAGCAAACAGGCTGCTTTCAGACCCTCTCAATGCACAGCTGCCGCTGGACATGGGCCCAGCAACCAAAAGCCCCAGGACCAGCCTCCACACCTAAGTGGAGAGGCACCAGCCCCAGAGTCCTTGGCCCCTCTGACAAGTGAGCCTGCTCTGGCCTTGGAATCAGTCTCACCGTCGGCAGGTGATTACTGCACAGGGACTGGATGGAGCTTGGACCTACCCAACAGCAAATCTGCTCTAGCAGTGGGATCAGCCTCATACACCCACAGGTACACACCAGCTCCAGGAATACCACAGCCCAGCAGCCTGTGTGACCAGAACACTCACTTGCAGGCCACAAGCAGCCATGCACTCACTTGGGTCTTGACCCTGCCCATCAGAATGACAGCACAAGATTAGGGATACCCCAGACCCTGCAGACAGCTGTGTCAGGAACAGTGATCCAACACCAACTCTGAGACTCCTGGGCCCTGCAGCCAGAACTCAGGACCTGTGTCTTCCTCCCAGTAGCCAGCATCACCGCAGTGACTGGGCACTAGCCCTGATATCACCTGGACTGCAATTCTACCCATAAGTGAACGAGCACTAGATTTGGTGTCCCACAGAGTCGTGCAGCCAACTGCCTTATGATTTAGCCTCACCAAGCAGCACAGACAGCCTCCATACAAGGCAGAGTCTGTCAAACAAGCAGTCTGGGGGCAGCCAAGCCTACCAGACCACCCACAGTAGTCAGCCCACCACAATAGAAGAGCCCAAGTAGCCAACATAGGGGGTACACCTAGAACATATAGTTCTAGTGACCAGGGGACAGTGGGCTTCTGGGACACATAGGACCTCTCCTACAAAAGGCCACTTCTAGAAGGTCAGGAAATGTAACGAACATACTACATACATAGCAATAAAAACAGCAAGTTAAGAAAAATGAGGTGACACTGAAACACGATCCAAATGAAGGAACAAGATAAGAACTCAGAAGAAGATCTAAGTGAAGTGGAGGTAGCCAATCTCCTCAAAAAATAGTTCAAGGTAATGACTATAAAGATGATCAAAGAACTCAGGAGAAGAATGGACGACCAGAGCAAGAAGGTAGAATTTTTTTAAAAAGAGTTAGAGCATTAAAGAACAACAAAACAGAGATGAGGAATACAATAACTGAAATGAAAAATACACTAAAAGGAAACTACTGTAGACTAAATGACAGAGGAATGAATCAGAAAACTGAAGGACAGAGTACTGGCAATCACTGAAGATGAACTGTAAAACAATAGATTAAAATGAAATGAAGAAAGTTGAACAGACATGTGAAACGTCAAGTGTACTAATATTTGCATTATACTGGTCCCAGAAGCAAAAAGGAAAGAGAAAGCAGTGTAGAGCATACCTGAAGACGTAAGAGCTGAAAACTTCCATAACCTGGGAAAGAAAACAGACATCCAAGTCCAGTAAAAACAGTAAGGCCAAAACAGGATCAACCCAAAGAGGACCACACCAAGACTCATTGTAATTAAAATGGCAAAAAAATAAAGATAAAAAGACACTATTAAAAGGAGCAAAGGAAAAGCAACAAGTTACAAACATGGAACTTGCATTAAGTTATCAGCTGACTTTTCAGGATAACCTCTGCATGCCAGAAGGGAGTGGCATGGTATATTTAAAGTCATGAAAGGGAAAAGCCTATAACCAAAAATACTCTACCCAGCAAGGCTCTCCTTCAGATTTGATGGTGAGATCTAAAGTTTTACAGAGAAACAAAACTAAAAGAGCACAGCATCGCCAAACCAGCTTTATGAGAAATCTTAAAGGGGCTTTTCTCAGTGAAAAAGAAAAGGCCATGACTGAAACATAAAAATTAGAAAAGGAAACTTACTAACGGAAAAACCTCATTGGATAAGGCAAATATTCAACAAAGGAGGTAAATCAACCACGTACACAGCTAATAGGAAGGATGAAAGAAAACAGTAATAAAATCATCTATATTCACAATAAGAAGTTAAGGGACACACAAAACAAGTAGATGTAAAATATAAGGTCAAATTCAGTAACTGTGGGGGAGCAGAGTAACAATGCAGGGTTGTTAGTGTCCACGTGAAACTAAGAGCTCAGCAACTTAAATAATCACACACACACACACACACACACACACACACACAACTGAAAGAAATCCAAACATCATATTAAAGGTAGTCCTCACATCACAGATGAATAAAAGGGGAAAAAAGGAACAGTGAAGAAATTAAAGAGGGATTCTAAAAATACCCAAGAGAAATGAAAATGAACACACAGTGATCCAAAATCTATGGGACACAGCCAACGCAGTTCACAGGGGGAAGTTATAGTGATACAAGCTTATTCTTAGGAAACAAGAAAAATATCAAATAAACAACCTAACATTACACCTGAAGGAATTAGAAAAAGAAGAAAAAAACAAAACTCAAAGATGTCAGAAAGAAAAAAATTAAGAAAACAATACCATATGCAATCACACTAAAAATAATAAGATACCTAAGAACAAACACACCTAAGCAGGTAAAAGACATGTACTCAGAAATGTATCAGCCATTGGTGAAAGAAGTTGAAGGCAACAGAAAAAGATGAGAAAATATAGCAGGTGCATGGACTGGAAGAATTAATACTGTTAAAATAACCATACTGCCAAAGACAATCTACAGATTTAATGCAATCCCTATCAGAATACCAAAGCATTTTCACAGAACTTGAAAAAGTAAATTTAAAATTTGTATAGAAACACAAAGACCCCAAATAGCCAAACAATCTTGAGAAAGAACAGAGCTGGAGGCATCAGGCACCTTTACTTCAGATTATACTGCAAAGCGACAGTAATCAAAGAGCATCGGACCGGAGCAAAAACAGACACAAAGATCACTGGAATAGAATAGAGATCCCAGAAATAAGCCCACACACGTATATTTAATTGATTTATGACAAAGCAGGCAATATGGAGAAAGAACTGTCTCTTCAATAAGTGGTACTAGGAAAACTGGTCAGCTACATGGAAAAGACTAAAATTAGAGTATTTTAGCACACCGTATATAAAATTAATGCAAAACTGAATAAAGACCTAAATGTAGGACCATAAAACCCCGAGAGGAAAATACAGAACATTCTTCAACATAAATGATAGCAACAGTTTTGCGTTCAGTCTACTAAGGCAAATGAAACAAAAGCAAAAATAAACAAATGGGACTTCACTAAACTTAAAAGATTTTGCACAGCAAAGGAAACCAAAGACAAAACGAAAAGACAACCTGCTGAAGGAGAGACAATATTTGCACATGATAAGAGGTTAACACCAAAAAGATGACCAAGCAAGGGTTCATATCTAAACTACAGAAACAGCACATACAACTCAATATCAGAACTGCACCCAAAATATTTTTTTAAAAAATGAGAAGACTTAAATAGACATTTTTCCAAGGAAAAAATGCAGATAGACAGCCAGAATGCACAAAGATGCTAAACATAGCTAATCGGCAATAAAATGCAAATCAAAAGTATGAGATATATCACCTCAATCTTGTCAGAATGGCTGTCATCAAAAAGGTCACAAATAACAACGGTTAGTGAGGATGTGGAGAAAGGGAAACTCTTGTAAACTCTTGATGTGAATGTGAAGTAGTGCAGCTACTGTGGAAAGAAGAATGGAGGTTCCACAAAAAACTAAAAATAGAACTACCATAATATCCAGCAATTTCCCTCTTGGGTATATCAGAAGAAAACAAAAACACTATTTAAAAAAAAAATAACTGCACACCAATGTTCATAACAGTGTTATTTGCCATAGCCAAGATATAGAGTCAAACTAAGTGTTCATCAATAGGTTAGGGGATAAAAAAATGATATTTATGATGACTTCAGCAAAAAATGAAATGTTGCTATTTGCAAGAACATGGATGGACTTGGAGGGTATTATGCTTAGTAAAATAAGCCGCAGAGAAAACAAGCCTGGTAGGTTATCACTTACACGTGGCATCTAAAACATTGAATACAACAACAACAACAATGAAACAGACTCACAGATTAAAGAACAGACTAGTGATTACCAGCAGGGAGAGACAGGGTGGAGGAGCAAAATAGTGGTAGGAGATTCTGAGGAAGAATCCACTATGTATAAAATCAATAATCTACAGTGACGTTCTGTATAGCATGGGGAATAGAGCCACTCTTTTATAATAAGTATAAATGGAGAAGAACCTAAACATTTATGAATCACTATGTTGTACCTCTGAAACTAATATAATAATGTAAATTAACTATAGATCAATAAAATATAAAGTAAGAAACAATAAAGGAGAGAGATTATTAGATAGAAATCAATTAAATAAACACAAGTTTTGGAAATCAAGGAATTAAAAAACAACATGTAAGACAACATTGGCCTTTAAAGTGTATGATCTATTCATTTAAAAGAAATCATTTAAGTGGTGAAAAATGGTACCCATTCTCACAATTTTGTATATCTAGGATAAATTATTATCTACAAAAATATGTTAGAAATATTCACTCAAAAAGAAAGAGAAAATTTGGATTAACCCATTTTAGTATACAAATTTAATATCAAAGTCTCTATGTAACATTGATGTGAATAAGTTCTGTTAGCCACTTCTAGTTTCTTTGTGATGTAAAATCTTTTAAAGCATAAAAATCAGCCTTTCTACATCATTCCATTAGACATACATAGAAGTTAAAAGAACAACCCCAAGAACTAGAAGTGGCTTAACCCAGAACTTATTCACCATCCCCCAACTGTTTAATAGAGAACTTTGATATTAAAATTGTATACTAAAAGGCGTTAAAGCAAATTTTTCCTTTCTTTTTTGAATGCTGAATATTTCTTTGAGGGCTTCAAACCACCATACCTACGTCCTCTGCCACAACTACACACACGGGAACAAAAATAAACCTCTGCTATCTACTCGTGTAGGAGAGATTCATGCAAAATAAACTCCTACATGGAGACCAGCAGGTGGGTTTTCTACCTGTTCTTTATAATGTCCTTCCATTATAGTAAATCCCACACATTATGAGGCAGAAGGGGTTATGTGAGCTCTTCCTTGAAGTCAAAAACCTTGCATTCATTTCAAGTACCTGGTGATCATAGGGTACAGAGAGGGAAGGTGCCATCACCCTTTGGGGGGAGCGGTGAATGGGCTTCCGCAACCATGCACCTCCTGATGAACAGATTCTGAAGAAACAAAGGGCGGTCACACCGCAGCCAGCCTGTCAGACTGTCGGGCCACTGGGCAACCCCACCAGTCTGGAAGTGCCCCATAAGTTGCTCAAAGCAAAACTCTGCCCCCCCCGTGAAGCCAGGCAATTTGGGCCAGAGAGTCAGAGGAGACCGGTAATCAACTCCTCCTCTCTGCTCACCTCCTTGGGGTTACAGCAACCCCATCTCCAAACCCAACTCTGATCCTGGAGTGCCAAGGTGGGAGCGCAGGTGGGCTCTGCCGGTGCTTCAGCGCCTTCTGGGAAGCCCCCTAGTTTGAATATGATTTGAGTTTGATCCTGAGAAACCATCAGAACTTCCCACCAGAGATAAATGAGGAGATTCTGGCCTTTATTAGTGCGTACGGTGAACCCGGTCGTCCTGGCTGTACTTGCCAACCCTCCTATTTTACGCACCTATGTTTATCCACCTTCCTCCCTGTGAGTACCTTTCACTAACCCTGAGCTCAGACCCCTGACCTATTACAGTGACTTTTTCAGTCTTTCTTTAAAAATGTACAGGTAGGGCTTCTCTGGTGGCGCAGTGGTTGAGAGTCCGCCTGCAATGCGGGGGACACAGGTTCATGCCCCAGTACGGGAGGATCCCACATGCCGCGGAGCGGCTAGGCCTATGAGCCATGGCCGCTGAGCCTGTGCGTCCGGGGCCTGTGCTCCACGACGGGAGAAACCACAACAGTGAGCGGCCCGCGTACCGCAAAAAAAAAAAAAAAAAAAAAGGACAGGTAATAAAATGAATTTAACCTAGAAGCAGCAGCTCAGTAAGGGAAATAAAATCATCAGAAGTTACCTAATCACAGCCACAGCCATCCAGGGCCCTGTCTTATCTGCTGGGGCATAAGAATGGGACCTTCCTAAACTTGAAGGGCATCCAATCAGATAAGTTGATTACGCTCACCTCTGGCTCTTGGAGGGACTGCTAGGCAGTCTACCCAGTGTATACTGACTGCAAAACACGGTCATGGTTTTGAAACACCTATGCTCCAGGAAAGATTTTTGTGGTGCATGGGGAAGGTTTCTTTTTGACATCAAGCAAAAAATAAGTCACCAAGCCCTTTGAGCACAGGGCTTCTTAAGAGGGAAGTAGAAAGAAGGAATGGGCAGAAAACATGATCTCCTCGGAAGTGCAGGGCGTTTTTCCAAAAGAGTAGGATTTAGTCTCAGTTTAAGGAGAACACCTTTAAATAGCTGGGACAGCTCCAAACTGCAGTTTAGGGAACGAGTGCTCCAAAAGAACAGTGCTTTACAAGTCCTGGCCAGGCAGCAAGAGGATGAAGAGTTGGTTTTGCATAGTTTTGAACGCAGGAGTAAAGAAACCGAGGCATCTCTGACTAAAAGGGCCTGAGATCCTATGGCATCAGTGGGTCAGTCAGTTGCAGGGAGCAGGGGGTGTGGGGGGCGATATTTCTCTCTCAACATCTCCCAGGGCAGCCACCCCTCCCAACCCCACCCCCCTAATCCCTTCACCCTTCCTCCCTCCACTGTTGGGTCCCCAGGGACAGCACTTCTTAAGCTGGAGCGCTCAAGCACCATCTCTGCAGTCTGGATTCTTCTGGAGCCTGGCAAGTTCTGGGACAGGAAGCCAGGTCTGCAAGGCCGCTGGGGTGCAGTCAGCCCTGGAGGTCTGGAGGGGAAATGGAGCCCTGAAGCCCACCCACGTCCTTGAAGCCGAGGGAGGAACACATCCTTCTAACAGTACTTCTCAGGGGTCAGCATGCTCCCCACCCAACAGTGATCCATACTCACTTGAGGCAACAAGGACTGCCTCTAACTGGCCCCCTCGATTGTGCCTTAAGGGTCCTCGCACATGTGTGACAGCGCTGGCCCTGGATCTCTTTAGTCAGCCTAGGCCAGTGCTGCCGGGGTCCCTCCAGTCCCATCCCCCAGCCCCTCCCTCTGGGACTGTATCTAATAGAAGAAAGAGCACAGAGGAATTGGCTAAATCAAGGGACCTGGGAGCCTGGGTATGAGTTTGAAGACCGAGAACCTAAGGCACAATTACATATTATTGGAGACTCTTGTGGGGTGTGTGGGGTGAGGTTAGGAGGCTGAGAGGCTGAGTCGACCTGGTGAGTCCAGCCCCAGGACACCACACAGCCCCGTCCCCCCTTCCCTGCCATCAGACAAGGGGTGCCGCAACTCCAGCCGGGACTCTGCACTTCCCCCTCCCTGATTCTCCTCCAGAAGAGCAGGTGGTCCCGCTCTGAGGGCAGCGGCAAGACAACGGACCAAGTCCCCCCCGCACTAAGGCACTACTGGAAGCTCTTCCTGCACAGCAGTGCTGGCTTGGAGCAAACCCGAGCAGCGCCAAAGTTGGTCTCGTCCTGCAGCGGAGGGACGCAGGGTTTAAGTCAGCTGCCCTGGCTTTAAAGCAATCAGCCCCCCCTTTAGGTCAGGTGACCCGACTTTAAATCACTGTGTGCCCCTCAAGCCTGCAACTTCAAAAGTTGGGAACTTCACTTTGATCCCAGCACCTCACATAGCTGAATGCACACTAGTCACCCCCAAGCCTGGCTTAGAGGCAGGATATAAGGTAAGGGGATGGGCGTGCACTCATGGTGATGAGGGTGTACTTCATGTACCAGAAGGGTCTAGGCACTCTGGGGTACAGCTAGCAGTGCACGATACAGCAGCTCCCTGGCAAAGCTGGTGAGGCCCAGGGAGAGCAGACACACCCATGCGTGCAGAGGTTCCAGGACGGGAGCTGGGGCACAGCCAGCCAGGAGGGTGTGAAAGTGGAGGATCTGAGCCTTTTGTGAAAGGCAGACACAGAGGATGGATGAGAAACAAAGACCAGATGAAATATGGATTTGAAAAACACACCCTGCTCTTGAAATTGGGGTGGGGGGGCACCCCAGACTTGAGACTTCTTACTCCCCAGTACCTAGTGCTTTGGCCTTTGCCCAATTACTTATAAAATTTACTGATAATATCTAACCCATAGAATACTGCATTTGTAGTGCTATTGCATGTTAATGTTTCTATAGTGGAAAAATCTTTTCTACAAGAAACAGGTACACTATCTGAAATCAATTAAAACCCCTCTTTATAAAGTACTATATTGGACTTCCCTGGTGGTGCAGTGGTTAAGAATATGCCTGCCAACGCAGGGGACATGGGTTCGAGCCCTGGTCAGGGAAGATCTCACATGCTGCAGAGCAGCTATGCCCATGCGCCACAACTAGTGAACCTGCAGGCCACAACTATTGAAGCCCGTGTGCCTAGAGCCGGTGTTCCACAACAAGCGCAGCAAGAGAAGCCACTGCAATGAGAAGCCCGCGCACCACAACAAAGAGTAGCCCCCGCTCGCCGCAACTGGAGAAAGACCGCGCACAGCAACGAAGACCCAACACAGCCAAAAATTAATTAATTAATTAATTAATTTTAAAAAGTACTATATCCTTCTGTACAACTTCTCTGGGAAGCACAGAGATGGCGTGGGAGAGTGAGAAAGACCAATATTTAGTGCACATCTCTCATGCAGGTGCTCTGCTGGCTCAGATACATTTATCCCCACTTTACAAAGGAGGAAATAAGCTCAGAGAGGTTTAGTAATTTTCCCAAAGCCAAACAGCTATTGAGTGGCAGAACCAAGATCTGAACCAAGTCTGTTCCCTCCAAAGCCTAAGTCCTCATCACAACAAAACTCAATTAATATTTACATTTATCGAATTACATTGCAGCCTGGGGAGTTCTTGGCACAATCCTGAATAAGAGTGAGAAAGAAAGAAATAGCATTGTTCCTACAGTCAACCAAAATTTTTTGAGCAGCGGCTAGATGCCTGGTCCTTTTTGGGGTTCAGCAGTGATCACGACAGGAAAAGTCGTGCTTTCATGAACCATGTAGTGGGGAGGAGAGACGGGTGCAACTTGGGTGAGGGATTTCACCTTGCTGGGCCTCTGTTTTCTCATCTGGAAAATGGGATGGGTGTTCCTCATTTTCTGGGATTGTCCGGCTGGACATTCTCTGATTCCATAAGAAGCATTTGTTTTCCTGTTTCTTTAAAATTCATTCAAGCCATGAGCCGTGATGCATGTTGTTAGCTGCTCCCCAAATCACTCTTCCCCACCCTTTTCCTGTGATCAGGTCTTTCCCGAAACATGACTCACAATCAGTCAAGTCACAGAACCTAAGGGGCACCCAGCAGAAAAATTCCAACCCTTGCTTCTCAGGAGCTCTGTGGTCTACCTGCCAGGTAAACTTAACTCACCTGGAACAAGGTGGCCATCCCTGGTTTCACATCAACATGATCTCAGGCACAAACCTCCTTTTTTTCCATTTGGTCTTTAAGTTACTTGTTGAAACAACTGTACAAATATGACAAAGGTATAAAATCAGGCATCTTCTGCCCCTAGCGCCTACTAATACATGATGTTCTGCCACTTTAAGGATAAAGATAGAACATTTCAACATTCTGCTGCCCTCATTATTTGTCATTTTTGTTGATATTTCTATTGAATACATCTTTCAAAATTTTAACAATGGAACATTTATTTAGGTTGCTCCAGACCCAGCCTTTAGTGGTAAGGGGTTTTTTGTTATATTTCTATTATGTTTCCTTTAAAAACCATTATCCTATTTAAATGGATTAAGTCAATTCTATAGGCATGTATCTTATGATATTCATGAAATGCATCCATAGAGGGCAGTAGTACAATTGATCACACTTGAGAACCTCTAGTAGCACAGTTAAGTGTACATATTATCTATGTGTAAACCAAAGTACATGCCGAGTGAGATTCTCCTACCCTTTTCCCTCTGTGCCCCTCAAGCCGGTGAGAAATGGAATATTTCTTGCCATCTCAGTAAACAAAGGATATCACAGGCATCAGCCCTTGCAGCCCTCCAGTGTGAGCCGCGAGCCCTGAGGATCTCAGGATATGCAAATACAGAATGCAGGCCCCAGAGCGCTGAGGTGCATATGAAAGGAAGGAATTCAGGGAGCCCAGCCTCTGGCATCTCCGCAAACAAAGAAAAGCGCTGCATTCCTCACGTTGGGAGAGCCGGTTTTCCTTAGTTAACAATCACCTGCTGATGGTCCCCATTACCTGCGCCAGTGCCCTGCCCTGTCCCCTCCCCCCGGTCCTTTAGCTCAGGGAGGAAGGAGGGCAGAGGGACTCCGCTGAATAAGGGGCCTGCGAGCCTCGGGAGGAGTTTTTAGCCGCCTTCCCCGCAGTCGGGGGGAGGCGCGCTGACGCTGCAGCCGGGCCCTGCGCCTCCCTTGCCCCGTTTCCCCTCAGGACACTCAGGCCGACCCCCTCCCCACGCCCCACTGGGCCCCGCGAGCCAGGCCGAGGGCAGGGGCGAGAGGAGGGACCGAAGTTCCCGGGACCAGACGCTGGGGGCCGCCCTTTCTGCACAGCAGCGGCGGGTGGCAGCGAACCCCTGCCCCTCAGAAGCTGGTCTTGCCCTGCCGCCAGGGCACCGTACCAGGCGGAGGGTCGGCGCCCACTTACCCGGCCCGCCGTCCGCACGACTGTCGCGGCTTCGGCCTCCGGGGCCCCTCCAGAGCCGGCAGCGTCAGTGAGGCCGCCCTCGCCGCGGGCTCCGGGGCAGTTCCGTGAAGGCGGAGGGAAGAGACCCCGAGCCGGGAGCTCCAGCTCTGCGGAAACGCGGGCTCCGTTCTGGGCGCAGCGGGTGGGACCGCTCTGCCCCGAGGCCTTCTGGGAGGGACGGAGGCGCCGGGGGAGGGAGCCGCCAGGAGCGCAGGGCCCCGTCGGGGGTCCTGGAGGGGCGGCCCGGCCTGAGGGCCCCGCCCACTGTGACCGCAGCCCAGGCCTTCTTCCTGGAGTCCTACATTAAAAAGTTAGAAAGATACACGGTCTATAGTAAATATTCACAAATGATTGTTGCTGCTGTGCTTACTATCCTATTAAAGGTGTAAAATCCATAAAACACTTTAAGTTCAAAATTAAATATGAATTTTTACCTTTCTAATTATGTCTCTGCTATTCACAATTGTCGTTAATGACTCAGAGACTGTGGCATCACTAGTTAAAAGTGAGCTTGTTAAAAAAATAGAACTCAGGCCCACCGGACCTACTGAATCACAATCTGAACTTTTACAATCTCCCCAGTGTACTTGTGTACCCATGAATAGTTGAAAGGTACATTTCTACCTCGACACGTCTTTTCTGTCTGAGAAATACACACATTTTATCCAATTTGATATAAATAAAACACTCAAAAATGCATATGCCTGTGTTGAAACCATCATTTTATCATTTCTTTTCCAGATAAGTATAGTCTCTATACTGGTTTTGTGGATCACATGCCACACTCTTTTCTTGTAGTTAGAAATAAGATAGAGAAACTTACTTTGTAAATATATATATATATATATATATATATATATATATATATATATATAAGTGGGTAATTGAAGACACTTCTAAATTAAAACCAGTTCTCTTAACTTGCTCTTTTCTTCTTGGGTCACATTATGAACTCTTCCCGTGGCCACACGGTATGTACTTTTAATTTCAGGGACTGCTGACATTCCAGGATATAGCCATAGTTTTCTCTCAAGAGGACAGGCAATGCCTGGACCAAGATCAGTGGGAACTGTCCAGGTATGTGATGTTAGACAAGTATAGGAACCTGCTCTCCTCGGGTGAGGATACCTTCCTTCCAGAATTCCTTATCCAACCACAGGGTTTAGAGTCCTTCATTTGTAGAATGTCTCCTGGAATCTTCTGCTTCCTACAATAGGGTTCCAGATTGCAACGTTTCAGGAAAGATTGGGAGTTTGTGGGTATAATTTATCTTATTCTTTTAACATTGCAGCCTCCCTCAGCCGCATAGCACAGGGAGACCAGCTCAGTGCTTTGTGACCACCTAGAGGGGTGGGATAGGGAGGGTGGGAGGGAGGGAGATGCAAGAGGGAAGAAATATGGGAACATATGCTTATGTATAACTGACTCACTTTGTTATAAAGCAGAAAATAACACATCATTGTAAAGGAATTATACTCCAATAAAGATGTTAAAAAATAATAAAAATAATAATAAAAATAATAAAAATAATAATAAAAATAATAAATTGCAGCCTCCCTTTTAATATACTTTGTAACTGCTTGGGCTGTGTCTATATGAACTGTGTACTATATGCTTCTGTCACAGTCCTTACAATATTTTATTGTCTTATTTTCTGTAACAATTCTCCATGGATTCTTTGGGCTTAAGATATACTAAAAGGGAGACTGCGATTCTGGGACTTCCCTGGTGATGAAGTGGTTAAGAATTCGCCTGCCAATGCAGGGGACACGGGTTCGATCCCTGGTCTGGGAAGATCCCACTTGCCACAGAGCAACTAAGCCAGTGGGCTACAACTACTGAGCCTGTGTACCACAACTACTGAAGCTGGTGCGCCTTGGGCCCGTGTGCCATTTATTTTTTGGAGAAGCAACCACCTCTGAGTGATCAAAATTTAGACCAACTAGTCAAAATGCTTTATCACCTGTTCTAAAACACTGATCAACAGAACAAGTTTTACTAGGGATAACAGTGTAATTGTATTCTGGAGTTCATAGCGGCAATATGGTTTATGACCTTGATGCTGGATCACGACATTTCAATGGTATAACTGCTTTTAATTGTTCAACGATTAAAGTCTCACGTGGTCTGAGTTCAGACTGGAGTCATCCTGGTTGCTTTCTGTCTATTGCAGATTTCTGCCAGTAGGAAAGGACAAGAGCATTACGGCTTACTTTACAAAATGTCTGGAAACTAAATGATGATATAATCTACATTCAATTAATTTATACATACCCTACTGTAGAACCATGTTTGTTAAGGTGGCAGAGCCCGGTAATTATGTAAAACTGAAACCTTTATCTGCACTGGTTCAAGTCCTCTTCCTAAGAATATGTTTATAATCAACATTCTTTCACAAATGACCCAATTTAATTCACCATAGCATTCCTCATATTAATTAAATGGAAAATCCTAGGCTATATACAAATCCAGAAAGGGCCAACAATCCTCAGCCCCCATGGATGATTACAAACCATTGCTGAGGCATACAAATTACTTATTAAAGAACCGCTATGTCCATCAACATCATCAATTTATATATTATTGCCCCAATGCTAACCTTAACCCTGGCTCTCAAAACATGAATTCCTCTTCCCATATCTTACCCACTAATTAATATAAATGTTGGCATATTATTTATATTAGCCATATCACACTTAGCCATTTATTCCATTCTCAGATCTGGATGAGCTTCACATTCAAAATACTCACTCACTGGAGCCCTAGGGACAGTAGCAGACACAATCCCATATGAAGTAATGTAGCAGTTATTCTATTCTCAGTTTTACTGATAAATGGATCATTTACACTTTCAACAGTAATTATTACACGAGAACGCCTATGACTAGTTTTCTCCTGACCCCTACCCAGAATTTATCTCCGCGGTAGCAGAAATCCAATGAAGCCCCACTTGATTTAACAGAAGTAGAATCAAAACCTGTATATGTCTTCAATGTAGAAAGTGTAGCAGGCCCATTCACCCCGTCCTTCCTAGAGAATATGTTAATTTCCTTATAATAAACGTTTCCACAACAATCTACTTTTAGGAGCATTCGACAATCCTTAGGTGCCAGAATTATAGATTCTTTCATCTTGTGAATATAGTTTTTTTTAAAAAATAATTTTTTATAGTTTTACTGCCTTTAAACAAAATGTACTCCATTGCTGTGGAATATTCCTTCATAGGAGCGTGCATGGTTCATTTCTGCATCTGCTTGTGATGGTCTTCAGGTTCTTTCAGGTTTGGCTCCTGTGGCTGCAGAGTCCATGTCCGTGTGTCCTGGTGCAGGGCTGGGGGGGTTGTGTTCAGCTGGGAGGAACACTGTGGGTCTGTGTGCACGGACTTCGCTCTCTGAGGCCCGATTGTTTCAGAAGTGGTTGCACCCCCCGCTGCGCACCAGGCTTTCCATTGCTCCACATCCTGCTGATATTTGATACTGTGTCTTCATGTCTGCCATTCTGGTAGGTGTGTGCACAGTAGTTTTCTTACGGTTTTAATCCCTCGGTTGTTAGTGAAGTTGTGCATCTTGTGTTATTCACGGACTACTTCCTGTTGTTTTTTTTAAAAAGTTTTAAAAATTGTGGTCCAATACACAAAACATAAACTTTATTATCTTAACCGTTTTTAAGTGCACATTTCAGGGTCCAGAAGTAATTCGCACTGTTGTGCAAACCTGACCGCCATCGTCCTCCAGAATTTTTTCATCCTGCAAAATTGAAACAGTCCCCATTAAACACTCAGTCACCATTGTCCCTCCCTCAGCCCCTGGCACTCACCATCCTACTTTCTGTCTCTATGTTTCCGACTGCTCTAGGGGCCTTGTATGAATGGATCAAGCACTGTTTGTTTGTTTGTGTCTAGCTTACATCACTGAGCATTAATGCCCTCAAGGTTCATCCCTGCTGCAGCCTGTGTCAGAATTGCCTTCCCTTTTAGGCTGAATAACATTCCCTTGTATTGATGGACCATGTTTTTCTTCTCCATTCATCCATTAGTGGACACATGTACTATCTACATTCATTTCTCCTGTCATAATATTTGTGGAATAACGTCAGAAAGTCCTATGAATCAAAAGTCATTTGCCATTAACTTTTTCCTTAAACTTTTTATTGTGAAAAACATCAAAGCTAAGAAAAGGGAAAAATACATGTCAGCTTCACTTGTGTTCAGGACTTAATGCTTTACGGACTCACTTTATGGATTCACTTTATTCCCTGTGTGTGTGCTATGTATATGCGTGTGCATGTGCCTGTTTGCATACCTATGCTGTGCATGTGCATAGGTATGTGCACTTGCACACGTTCGTTAGTGTGCACTTGCTCACGTTAGTGTGTGCATGGGCATATGCGTGCATGTGTGTTCATATGCTAGTGTGTGAATATATTTGTGCTGTGCACCTACATATGTTTGTGTGTGTGCTGTGCCCGCCTGTGTGCACAACTGTGTGTTTGCTGGAACCACTTGCAGATATATCCACACGCAGCTGCTCTAACAATCCTGCGTAGCCACGTAAAGGTCACAGATCTCAGGGATTTAAATGGATGGAGCAGGATGTCCTGACACAGAGTCTGTCTTCCAATGACTGTCACGGTCTCAGTAACATGCTTCACACCTTCTTTAAGCCCCATTCAGGGTGCAGTTTAGACCCCCATTACATTCAGTCACCTGCCCCAGGTCCCCTAAAGCTACAATGTCACAGTTGGAGAGTCCGGCCAAGGCTGGGGATGCCCCTCCTGTTGGCCTGGCCTCCAGGCCCTGCACTTGGCTCCTGTGTTCCCATCTCTCAGCCAGGCCCCGACTTGGATGGGGCCGCCACCTCTTTCCTCACAGTGTTCCATCGCCCAGTCAAGGGGGTTCATTCTCCCAAAGTCAGCATCAGGAGTGGGGGCGTGACAGTCCCCACTGGGTCTCCTTCATGTGAGACCTTGTCCTTTTGAAAGAGCAGGCGCCCTGCCCTCGGGGGTGGGGGCTGGGGGGTGACATGCGGCCCACGATGGGCAGGCGGGTCACCAGGTGGGGCGAGCCAGTGTGCAAGGAGCTCCGCGGTGGGTTCTCCTCTCCAACAGCTTCTGTGCCCCTACCTCTCCCCGTGACTCCCCTCGAAGACAGCGCGGTGCCCGGGACGGGAGCCATGGGAGCCGTCAGCCACTGCCCCCTCTACACACACCCACACACACACGCACACACACACACACACGCACATGCACATGCACACGCTGCAGGGAAGCAGGACCTGAGTGCAGGGCTCTCAGCGGCCCTGAGCGCCCCGCCAGGAATTGGCCAGTGGAATGGACAGACCAGATCTCCCAGCCCGGACCATGCAGGACTGTCCTGCCTGGGTTCCAGTGTGGCTGCCTCCTTCTGGAAGCCTGGGAGGCTGGAATCAGGCCACTTCTTGTCTGTCCTGGCAGCAGACGGGGCTGCACTCTCAGAAGTTCATGGCTCACCCATGGATCCTGACCATCAGGTGGCCAAAGAAACTGGTAACATTTCTGTTTTGCCTGTTGAAATGTTTAATGACAAAGATTTTGTTCAGTTTCCTGATGTGGGTGTCCAAAGATGAGAGACCCATGTGTGTGATCTGTACCTCCTATGAGATCAGCCCTAAGCTAGTTTAAACATGGTCAAGTTCTGTCTACACGGTAGATTTAGACCTCTGCATGTCCTTTCTACTGATTATGTTCAGAGCTGACCATGTGTTGTCTATAAGAAGAAGATTTAGGCCTGACCATGTTCTGTGTATGCTAGGACTATGGGAACCTGGGTAGAAACCCGGCCTGGCCTCAGGACTGGGAAGCTCCGTGCCTGCATCTGAAGGTGAGTGCTTAAATGTCTGGGGTCTGGAACTGAGGTGGGCTTCTCTAAGTAACAGCCTCTCTTCTGAGTGTGGTTACTTGGTCCTCCCAAGGGTCAGTGCTGTGATCGGGGCCTTAGTCTTAATCCCTGTAAGGTTCACCTTCCCTGGGGCTCGTGGAGAATCCACAGGAGGGCTACCTGGCAATAATTCCAATTCACCAGCACGTGCATGGTGCGTAGGGAGGCAGGTTTAGCTGGTGAATTGATTGCAGGGCACGCAGATCGGGCAAAAGCCCGATGGGTAACAGCTGAGGCTGCTGCTGAGCTCTCCTTCCATTCTACCGTCCCTACTCAGAAGCGTCCAGAGCTGCCCCCCTGCTTTCAGCCCTGCTGTCCTGTGAGTTATCTCAACAAGCATGTGAGACAAGAAAGGACTGAGCCTGCCAGAACCAAGTAGTGTGCTCAACTTCAGCATGAAAGCTTTAAAAACAAGTAAAATCAACAGAATCAAACTGAAAAGAGGAGGACTTCTCTGGTACAAGTGTGGGGAGAGGAGACCCACCTGCCACATTTTCCCATCCCAGGAGGCCCCAGGAACACAGCTTGTTTCCACATGAGGGGATCCACCAGCAGAGCCATGGTGTCCTGACCAAGGGGACATGTCACCCCAGGTGCAGGGTCTGGGGAGGTGAGGTCACCCTGGAGACTGTGCACGTGTGACCCCAGTTGGGGGAGTCTGGGGAGGGCGGTTCACCCTGGGACTGTGGACATGTGACTCAGGTGGAGAGGTCTGGGTAGGAGGGGTCACCTGTTGAGAGAGAACGTGTGACTTTAGGTGCAGGGTCTAGGGAGGTGGGGTCACCGTGGTGAGTGTGGACGTGCGACCCCAGGTAAAGGGTGTGGGGACTGTGTGGCTCTCACCACATCTGCATGGGTCAGGATCACATGTACGGGGAGAGCCCATATGTGCTCTTTGCCTGCAGTGTGTCTTTTCCCCTTTGAGATTTCCAACCTCTGCATTAAGGGTGTTGACCTGATTAACCTGTGGTACCTTTTCTTCTCTTAGTCTTCTCACATTCATGTGAGGTCAGGCATGTTTGAGTGGGTTGCTGCTCTGTGTTCTGGTGAGTGACAATGCTTGGTGGTATCATATTAATAACATATCATATCATATGTCTAATCTATGGGGGTCACCACTGCCTGGGTCCCCCTGGACAGAGGTCAGGTGAGCACAGACTAACCCCCCCTAAGAATGGTCTTCCATGTGCCATGTGAGGGTACTGTGATGGCCCCTAAGGTAGGGGACTGTGTCTGGGCCTCCGACATCTGTGATGAAGGGGAGTCGAAATGGAATCACAGTGAACAAGACATTATTTTAAGAATTTATTTTAAGTGAAATAAAACACACGTCACATACCCTTTACCATCTTCACCATTTTAAGTGCACGTTTCTGAGGCATCAGATCTATTCACTTTCTCGTGGAGCCATCACCACCATTCCTAGGACTTTTCATCTTGCAAAACCAAAATTCCACAACCACGAACGTCTCACTCCCCATTCTCTCCCACTGCCCCTGGCACCGATATCCACTTCAGTCCCTGAGTTGTGGACTCCAGGGCACCCACTGGAGTGGAATCCTGCAGTGTTTGCTGAGGGGTCACTTTGGAAGAGCTGACTTTCAGCCTGAAGCTCTGCCTGTTTGCATCTGAAGAATCTGCATTTAAGGAGAGGGTGTATGAGGAAGGGGCTGTATGAGGGACAAAGGTGTCTAGGGTACAGATGAGCCAGGACCTGACCAGCTGCCTGTTGGGTCCTCTGGATCCATCTCTTGGTCTGTGCCTCATCTGCATCATCACTGTTCCCGCTGGCACCCCTGGGGTGGTGTCTGAGTGAGATTCCCCTGGTGCCCCTGCTCTCCTCCCCTCCTCCTGCTGGTTGGGGAGGAAACTGCTTGCTGTGGGGTCTGTACTCCTGAGGCAGGAAGGACCCTGCAGCGTGGACCTGCAGAGTGTGGGTGTGGTCCCAAGAGCATGGGACCCACATAGGACACAGCATTGGGGCGTGACAAGTGCTAGGGTTGCCTTATCACTGACGCCAAGATCCTGCTCGGGAGGGCGTGGTGGGTGGCCTGGGACCCCAGAGGCCCCATTCCTATCCTGGAGCTTGGAGGGTGCATCCCCATGGGCTCCAGATTCACCCCATATCTCAGCCATATCCCTCTGTCCTGTCTTTGACCTCAGGAAAACGACCTCTACTGATCATTGTCCACAACATAGGCCTGGTCCTGTCGGTATTAGGATTCTTTAATTTAGGCGTCCTGGGATAGCAGCTCTTTTTAGGCCTGAGAAGGAACAGCTCAGGAGTATACAACAATTTCAGATGAAACTAATATTCAATGACTATCTCTATAGTGCTAGGTTGTTGACTTCTATTAATCACTATTCTCCTGGTTTTAGCTCTGATGTGGGGATTACAGAGCAGTCAACATTTAAATCTTCTTAATCTGTGTATTTGTAGCATCAGTATCATTACTGACCCATAGTTTTTATGCTTTGGGAAGAGTTATTGATTTCATGTATCATGTAAAGGATTCACAATGATGATAGAGCAGCTAAGATTACAATAATGGCTGGTAAAATGTTCAAATTTTCTCTACCTGTGCATCTATTGTACATATCTGAGTTAGTTTAATTGTCAATATTAGTGAAATAATATAGAGGACTAGAGAACTTCTTTTAAAAATCACTATTAATGTGTGTGATGAAAATGTAAAAGTTCTTCCATAATCGGTGATGTTGTATCTTGAGAGCTTAGATGAAATTGATATGCCTTTGTGATATACACTATTTTAGCCTATAATTTCACTTTGAAAATTTTACATCACTTTTTACTTTTATCTCATTTATTGAGAAAGACATAATTGTTATGCTGTTGGCTTCAAACTGCTTGAAAAGGACTTGAGTCCTACCTTATTTTACATTTACATAGGTAGGACTTCAAATATAGGATATGGTGGAGGGCATCCGTGCAACCATTCTAGGTTAGGAGCAGCAGTTTCCACTGCTGAGACTTCTCGTTTGGACACAAATGGTTTTCACAGTATGAAGATTATTAGCATTACTGCTGCTACTGAGACAAATGAGCCTAAAGACAAAATATTTCATGTTGTGTGTGCCTCAGAGGAATGTAGTAACCTCCCTGAGAGGCCAAGAAAGTGCTGCAGGAAGTCATATTTACTACTACAAATATACCTGTGAAGTGAGTTTTGCTACTGCTGAGTTAACTGTGTAACCTGAGAATAGTGGGAATCAGTGTAGGAAGCCTCCTATAATAGTGAAGACTGCTCCCATGGACACTACGTCATGGAAGTGTGCTACTACATAGTATGTATCCTGGAGGACAATGTCTGGGGATGAGTTGGCTAAGATGATTCCTGTCAAACCACCTACTGTAAAAAGGAAAATAAAGCCTAAAACTCATAATAGAGTGGGATCTCATATAATATTACCTCCGTGAAGAGTTGCTAATCAGGGACTTCCCTGGTGATGCAGTGGTAAAGAATTGGCCTGCCAATATAGGTGAAATGGGTTTGATCCCCGGTCCAGGAAGATTCCACATGCCGCGGAGCAAAAAGCCCGTGCGCCACAACTACTGAGCCTGACCTCTAGAGCCCGTGAGCCACAACTACTGAAGGCCACATGCCTAGAGCCTGTGCTCTGCAACAAGAGAAGCCACCGCCATGAGAAGCCTGCGCATGGCGACGAAGAGTAGCTCCCGCTCACCGCAACGAGAGAAAGCCGGTGCGCAGCAACGAAGACCCAACGCAGTCAAAAATAAAAAAATTAAAAAATTAAATAAAGAGTTTCTAGTCGGCTAGATACTTTTACTCCTGTAGGGATAGAAGTAATTATGGTAGCTGATGCAAAGTATGCTCCTGAGTCGACAGCTACCCTTATGGTAAATATGAGATGGGCCCACGAGAGAAATCCTAAAAGGCCAGTGGACATGACTCATAATATTCCCAAATAGCTGAAAGGCAGTTTTTGTCCTAAATCGTATGTAATGATATGTGAAATTATAACAAACCCTGGTAGGCCATGAATACACACTTCAGGGTGACCAAAGAATCAAACTAGGTGTTGCTATAGGATTCGGTTTCCTCCTGCAGGGTCAAAGAATGTAGTGTTGAGATTTCTATCTCTTAACAGTGTGGCAATTCTGGCTGCTTGGACTGAGAGTGGTAATTATAGTAATATGGCTATAGTTAGGGAAGACTAAACAAATAATGGTGTTTGGTATTGGGATTTGACTGCTGGTTTTGGATTAAAGACTATAGTAATACAAGAAATAGCACGAAGAATTGAAGAGACACCTGCTAAAGGTAAGGAGGAAATGGTTAGGTCGACAGAGGCTCCTGCGTGGGCCAGATTGCAGGCTAGAGCTGAATATACAGTTCCACTTTTACCAGAACCAGCTTCTACTATTGGTAATATGAGTAGGAGTAAGAATGATGGGGGAAGTAGTCAAAAGTTTACATGATTTATTTGGGGAAATGCTACCTCAGGTATCCCAGTTATTAGTGGCCCAAGTCAGTTTCTGAACCCTGCAGTATAATGGGTACAACTATAAAGAAAATTATTACAAGTGCAGGGACTGTTATGACTACGTTAAAGATTTGGGCATCTCCAAGTAGCGCTCCAGGTTAACATAGCTCAGCTAGGATTAATATCCTCAAGGCGCTGCCTGCTACTCCAGCTCAAGCACCAAATAGTAAATATAAAACACCAATATCTTTGTGATTTGTTGAAAATAATCAGCAGTGTATGAACAGAGGTAAAATGACTTGAGCTCGCATTAGACTGTAAACGTAAAGACAGAGATGGAGCCCTCTGCTCTTGTCCCGTTTAGCTGTGGATCTAGATGGGGTCAATGCAGGTTTCATCACAGCCCCTGAACGAATTTTGTAACAGTTTCTCCTTGGTTTTTTTTTTTTTGTAATTTATTTTTATAATGGGGTATAGCTGATTTTCAATGCTGCTGCACATCCACTTGATTCACTTACAGAGAGACATCCATAAATTCTTTTCCAGATTCTTACCAGTCGTATATATTCTTTTATGGTGACTAGAGTGTGCCCAGTCTAGTTTTTTGAGCTATAGAGTAGGTCTTGTCAATTACCTATTTGGTCTTTGGAACCCTATCTGTGCTAATTTCAACCCTCTGGTTTATGCCTCACCCCACCCCACCTTTCCCCTTTAGCAGCCTTAAGTTTGTTTTCTAAATGTGTGACTCTCTTTTGTAATTTAGTTCATGTGTAGCCATTTTTAGATTCCACCTATAAGTGATATCTTATGCTAAGTGTCTTTTTGTGTCTGACTTACGTCACTTAGAATGACTGTACCTAAGTTCACCTGAGTTGCTGCAACTGGCCTTATTTCATTGATCTCATGGCTGAGTAATATTCCATTGTACATAAGTACCATATCATCTTTATCCATTTTTTCCTTCCAAGGACATTTATATTGTTTCTAAGTCGAGGCTCCTACAAAAGGGCTGCACTAATAGTTGAAGTGCCTGTGTCTTATGGATTTATGGTTATCCCGAGATATACACCCAGGAGTGGAAGTGCTGTATGCTCTGTAGCTCTATTTTTTTAAATTAATTAATTTTTTTGGCCTGTGTTGGGTCTTTGTTATAGCACGTGGGCTTTCTGTAGTTGCAGCAAGTTGGGGCTACTCTTCGTTGAAGTGCATGGGCTTCTCATTTCAGTGGCTTCTCTTCTTGCAGAGCATGGGCTCTAGGCTTCGGGCTTCAGTAGTTGTGGCTCACGGGCTCTAGAGCACAGGCTCAGTAGTTGTGGTGCACGGGCTTAGTTGCTCCGCAGCATGTGTTATTTTTCTGGACCAGGGCTCGAACCCATGTCCTCTGCATTGGCAGTTGGATTCTTAACCACCGCGCCCCCAGGCAAGTCCCTATAGCTCTGTCTGTATTTCTGGCATGGTATGACATGGCTGTTTTGATAAGTACTTTATTTTCTAGTAAATTTCAAGTGTATAAAAAACTTTAAATAGCAGTATAAAGTTTTCCACATTCACAAAATACTCCAGTTTGTTTTACCCTGTGAGAGTAGGAGGGCCACTCTCCCAGGGAACGAGCACATAACCCCAAAATGAGGAATAATTATGGTTTCCACATTATAATCCTATCTACAGACCTGCTTCAACTTTCACCAGCTGCCCCCGCTTTGTGGAAATGTATTTTTCTATTCGAATCCAGTTTTCTTTTCTTGGAACCATCACTGGGGCTTTTCCTCACTTAAAAAACCTTGCTGGGTTTAAAGTGTACAAGATGAGCATGATCTGGGTGGTTTTTCTGTATGGCTTCTTTCACTTAGGATGTTTTCAGTGTTTATCCACATTGTAACATTGATCATTATTTCATTCATTTTTTCCATTGTGATTAAAAACACATAACATTTACTATTTAAATCATTTTTTAAAAACTTTAAAAAAATTATTTTATTTTATTTTCTATTTTTTGGCTGTGTCGGGTCTTTGTTGCTGCACGCAGGCTTTCTCTAGTTGCAGCGAGCGGGGCTACTCTTCGTTGCTGTGTGCAGGCTTCTCATTGCGGTGGCTTCTCTTGTTACGAAGCACGGGCTCTAGGCGCACAGGTTTCAGTAGTTGTGGCACGAGGGCTCAGTAGCTGTGGCTCACGGGCTTAGTTGCTCTGCGGCATGTGGGATCTTCCAGGACCAGCGCTTGAACTCGTGTCCCCTGCGTTGGCAGGCAGATTCTTAACCACTGTGCCATGGGGAAAGCCCCATTTAAACCATTTGTAAGTACACAGTTCTGTGGCATTAACTACATTCACATTGCTGTAAAAATATCCTCACCATCCATCTCCAGAGCTTTATTTTTCCCATGTGAAACCGTAACCATTAAACACGAACTCATCTCAACCCCTGGCAACCTTATTCTACTTTGTCTTTGAGTTTGACTTATCTGGATACCTCATACTAGTGGAATCATAGAATATTTGTCCTTTTTGTGTCTGGCTGGTTGCACTTAGCATAATGACTTCAAGGTTCATCCACATTGTAGCATGTGTGAGAATTACCTTAGTTTTAAAGGTTGAATCATATTCCATTGTGTATATACTACACTGTACTTATCCATTCATCTGTTGAAGGATGTGTTGTGTTGCTTCCACCTTTTGGCTATTGTGAATAATGTTGCTATGAATATGGGGTACAAATGTCTGTTCCAGCCTTTGCTTTCTAATATTCTGGGTGTACACCCTGGAGTGGAATCAAGGGATCACATCCATGTGTTTTAGGAGCCACCATACAGTTTTCCACAGCGGCTGTATAATTTTACTTTATTCCTTTATATGACAGAATAATGTAGCTTATGAATCTACCTTATTTTGCTTATCCGTTTACCTGCTGATGGACATTTAAATCTTTTCTACCCTGGGCTATTGTGAACAGTGCTGCTATGAATAATTGGTGTACAAGTTTTTGTTTGAATGCCTGTTTTCCATTGTTTTGGTATATATCTAGGAGTGGAGTTGTTGAACCACATGGTAATTATATTTTATATTTTTAAGTAAATGGTAAAGGTTTGTACGCATAGACTGCACCATTGTGCATCTCCACAAGTAACTTTTAAGGGTTCCAATTTCTCTGCATTGCTGCCAACATTTGTTATTTTTATTTATATATTTTAAAATTGATTTTAAAGTTTATTTTTATTCTAGTGTGTGTGAAGGGGCATCACACTGTGGCTTTCATTTGCATTTTCATCATGACTACTGACGTTTGACATCTTTCCATGTCCTTGTTGACCATTTGTACATCTTGCCTGGAGAGCAGTCCATGCAGCCATTTGTCTGTTTCAAAAATGTTATTGTCTTTTTGTTGATGAGTTGGAAAAGTCCTGGGTATATTCTAGGTAAAGAGTCTTATCAGATATAGAATGTGCCAATATTGTCTTCCATTCTGTGGGCTGTCTTCTTCCTTTCTGGATAGCCTCTTTTGATGCACAAAGGTTTGTAATTTTGAGGAAAGCCAATTTATCTATTTTTTTCTTTCATTTCTTATGCTTTACTGTCAAATCTAAGAAACCATTGCTAAATTCATGGTCAGGAAGATTTAATTCCTTGGTTTATTTGAGAGTTCATACAGTCATCCCTCGGTACCCACTAGGCCAGGCTTTAGGCCTAGGTTTGAGTCAGTGTGAGGGTTCAGGGGTCATGGTTTAGGGTTAGGGGTCATTGTTGGAGAGTCCTGGTAGAGGGCTGTGGCTAAAGGGTCAGGGGTTAGAGTTTAGGGGTCGGGGCAAGGGTCTAGGGGTCTGGGGCTAGGGTTGTTAGGGGGTTACGGTTAGAGGTTAGGGTTATTAGGGTAAAGGTTAGAGTTAGGTTTAAGCACAATTGGCCCTCATTGCCCTCCCCTCTCTTTCTCTCTGAAGCCTCCAGAATGGATAGGACTTGCCCAGGGTCAAACAGGAGTCAGGGAGCTGAGGTCAATAACTGTTTTTCTGGCCTCCCTTCCCCCAGTCCTGGGCTCTGAGAGAAGAATGAAATGTCTGTTCTTGTCTCGGACTGTTTCTTATCCAACTCAACCTCTGTCAAGGATTGGGGAGGGTGTCAGAAGTCATGTATGGTTTCCTTCTGCCCTCCTACCTGGGAAGGGTGATGCTGGCCCTACTCTGCCTGGGCAGCCCCAGGTTCCAGCACAGCCAAGACAGGAGGGCACTCAGCGGACACGTGTGGATTTATACAGGACTGGGGGCAGTGACCTGCCAGCCCCCAGATGCCGCCTTCTTAAGGGCTGGTGGGGCCCTCCTGGCCCTGGAGGCATCCTTTGTTCCATCTGAATGGGCATGAATAGATGATCAAGTCTCAGGCAGGACAGCCTTTGACCTCTGACTATCCAGGCAGGCATCTGTGGTCCTCTAGCTCAGTCCAGCCTGGGCATTGTCAGGCCCTCATGTACAGTTACGGAGCTGACCATGATGCTGGGCAATTCAAGAGCTACCTGGGCAGTGTAGACATTTCTTTGAGAAGTTTCAACTACTAACATGCATGTGGCTGAGAAAAAGGCCTCCCGCTCACAGCCTCATAGGCTGCCAAGAGAAGTAATAATCCTCTAAACATTGGAGTGTGTCCTTGACACAACACCCGTACAGTAGATCATGGCCCTGCAATCCTTTGTCCTTTCAGTCGTTAGAAACTTTTGACATGCATATTCATTAAGAATCAAAGATATGGGAGCACCTGGACCTCCCAGTGGGAGGTTTACACTGACACTGCCATTGTCTTGGAGAGCCATATGCATCCATGTGGCCTCTGGAAGCCTGCCAATTATGGGTTCCATGGCATGGAATAATTCTTGAGCCTCCCGTTACTTCATTGCACAAGAGTTTCCTTACCACCCTAGCATTTGGTTTCTTCCCTTAGAAAAGGAGAGAGAAGAAACTGGAAAAGGAGCAGTATTGTTTTTCAGGGATGGGTAGTTAATATGGCCAGGGAGATGGCATAACTCATGGGCTCCCACATCTCAGGGGCAGGAATGAGGTCTGTGGGTCTTCTGAGGGCACATGGGCTGTTCTGGGCCAGCCTCTGAGATGTGAGGACCTGATGCGCAAGGAAAGAGACTTGAGTTTACCACCACCAATGATCCTGACTTTTCAGCAAGTGAAAGAACTTCTTGCAGTCTTGGGAGGGACAGTAAGAGCACTGGATACATAGCTGCAGCCCATGACCCTAAGTGAACCCCTTTTTTCCTTTTGTGTCAGATTCTGTGCTGTGCAGTGAGCTGTCATTGACTTAGAATCTGTTGCTTTCTCCCAGCGAACATCTGTTCTCAGGCCCAAGTGCCTCAGTTTTCCTTTGGGAATTACATCTCACCGCTTCCAGTCCAAACAGTTGCAGAAGGATGACCCCATGTTCCACCCAGCTCGAAGAAGGGTTTACAACCCACATCTAGCCAGTCCCATTTTCCATCTTCTGGTGTTGGGTCAATGATGAGAATGCAACCCAAGCCAGATCAAAGGCATTTAAAACCATGACTTTTTGGAATCCAAGAAAAGGAGAAACTCTTTCTCGGAAAATGGATGGTGAGTGGTTGTCAGCCTAGAACTGCTGTTGGCCCAAGGGCAGTGAGAGAGCCTGTGCCTGTGAATGGGGTCCCCCAAAGGCACTGAGCGGGACAAAGGTTTGGAGAGAAGCAAGATCACACTGAGACAGTGTGAGCCGCTGGACCTGCCAGGTCCAAACCCTTTCTTCAACTTGTCACTTGCAAGTATTAATGTATTTCTACCCTTACAATAAATACTAATTTATTTTACTTCCGTAAGTGTGTCCAGTCGCTGGGAAAAGAAAAAGTCCTGGTTGATACATCTGAGTCAATAATCCCTGATCCTTCCTCAGGTGTCCTCACTGGGTAGGCGTGGCTGGGGGAGGTGAAGACACTGGGTGGGGTCATATACTAGGGGAGCTGCCAGACATCTCTGTCCCTGCTCCTTCCCTGTCCCAGGAGGGGGAAACCCTGGAAGAGTGATAGGATAACCAGTAGGGGAAGAGGTTCCTCAGTGATTAATTGGCCTTTTTGTGTTTTCCTTAATTTAGGGACCATTTTGGTAATGTGTTTTTACAAAGAAATCCCCCTTTTCCTCTAGGTTTCCAGTTTGTTACAGTAGGTTTCTCTTATTTGATGTTTACTTTTTCCTGTCTAATTTTCTACAGAATCATGACAAATAATGAACAAATACTGATACTTTACTATTAACTGAAGTCCTTATTCACGTTCCTTTGTTATACCTTTCCTTGTTCCAGGGTCTCAAAGGACATGGGGTCATCATGTCTGTTTAGTCTCTTCTGGGCTCTGACAGTTGCTCAGACTCTCCTTGTTTCCATGACCTTGACAGTGAGGAGGAGGACTGGTCAGGTATTATATAGACTCCCGGGCACTGGGATTTGCTTGGTGTTTTTGTCGTGGTTAGACTTGGCTTTGAAAAAGCAGATCACAGAGGTGAAGTGCTTCCTCTTCACTATATATCAAGAGGACAGGCTCTTAAGGAAACTTCTCACTTATATTCTTAACTTTGGTCACCTAGCTGAAGTAGTGTTTGTCAAGTTTTCCCACAGGTTAATTTTTTTCCCATGTCCATCCTGTGTGCGTTATTTAGGAGGAAGTCATAATGCAGAAGCCACACTTGAGGAGAGAGGTGTTAGCTTCACATCCTTGATGGACAGCTGAGTGTCTATATGAATTGTTTAGAAGCTTTGTGCATAGGAGATTTCTATTTAACACCATTCATCGAAAACTATGTAATTTATTTTTACCAGTTTGGACACGTGAATGATTACTGTAAACTTTTGGTTATAATCCAGCACTACATTATTAGACTGCTTAGTTCATTCTTGCTTTGGCTGTTGAGAGCTTTTTCCATTTGCTCCTGTTTTCATTTTACATAATTTTTCTTTTGTGGGTTTTTAAAATTTTGGGTACTTCTTTACTTTCTGATATTTTAAGATTACGCTGCTTCATATATTTACTGTCTCAGTCCTAGCATCAGCCCTTTCTTCAAAGAGCCCTTGTTCTTTTTATTAGAGAATGGTATTAAAAACTTACATGTGGGAGCTCAATATGCTCAGCTGACAGTACATAGAAATACATGCATGTATCCCAGCCTATGCATATACACATAATTATAAAGATATCCATATGGAACTATGTGTAGGCTAAAGATAGTTTATACCGATGTCTCCAACCGGATCTGTTATGACATGGATATCGTAACCTGCTCCCTTTGTTTGACTGTAACATCCCACTCCAGTGGTAAGAAACCTGGCTTCCACCATTTGTCATTTATTAAATTCAGTGCTTGTTCCATTCGATTACTGATACAGTAGTTTCAGTACTGTTAGCTACTACCCATCATGGGAAAGAACTTAGAGTCCACTGTGTATGTATGGCACGTTTTGTCTTTGGCCTACAGATTCTGTACATTTCCAAAGTTAACTTAGGTCAGCCCATTTGTCCCACTACCAACAGTGAGTTTTTCCATACATTTCTGAAACAGTTCGATTCTTTGTTACATTCTGTATTCCAGTCTTTGACACTCCCATATCCTAAGTAGCTAAGTTTGAATAGATTGTAAATTACTTGTTGTGTTGTAAAAATCTGTGGGTGTAGACAAATGCATAGTGACAGGTATTCACCACTAAAGTATCATATGGACTATTTCTACCACATATTCCTTAAACTGTTTACCAGTGTCAGTTTTACCTTTTCTAGAATGTCATATAAATGAGGTCATACAGTGTGTAGCACTTCAGACTGGATTCTTTCACTTAGCAATGTACGTGTTAGTTGCATCTATATCTATATATATATATTTGCATGGGTTGATGATCCATTCCTTTATATCTCTGAATACTATTGCACTGCATGTATATGAGAGGAAAAATAATTTTCCCTCTACACTTCTATGTTCTTTATTGAGATCTCCCTTGTAATGAAAAAGAGACGAACTGGAGAAAACAATCAGAAGTTTAATATATACCATGCGTACCTCCTGTATACTTGAAAGATACCCAGGAAAACTGAGTCACTCCCTGAAATGGCCCAAGCCATTACCTTAAATGCTATCTTCTGCTGAGAACAAAAGAAAGATGTTAGGGAATGGAGGAAGCCATTTAAGGGATGTTATTAGTCAAAGCCCAGTAAACAAGGGTATGGTTGTTACACAGATTTACATCCAGGCCTATTTCATTGACAAGCTTTTTTTTTTTTTAAACATTTATTTATTTGGCTGCACTGGGTCTTAGTTGCAGCCTGTGTAATCTTTAGTGGCGGCATGCAGGCCCTTAATTGCAGCATGTGGGATCTAGTTCCCTGACCAGGGATTGAACCCTGGTCCCCTGCATTGGGAGTGTGGAGTCTTAACCACTGGACCAGCAGGGAAGTCCCAACAAACTTTTCTTGATATTTAGTCATCTTTCAATTCCTGGTCCAAAGAGGGACATACGCTTACAAATGGAGATATCCTTAATAAATGGAAATTTACCTCCTAAAAGGGCATTTTCTACTTTATTTATTTATTTGCGGTACATGGGCCTCTCACTGTTGTGGCCTCTCCCGTTGCGGAGCACAGGCTCTGGACGTGCAGGCTTAGCGGCCATGGCTCATGGGCCCAACCACTCCGCAGCATGTGGGATCTTCCCACACTAGGGCACGAACCCGTGTCCCCTGCATCGGCAGGCAGACTCTCAACCACTGTGCCACCAGGGAAGCCATCTACTTGGTTTTGAAAGATTCTCCTGGGTCTGCTGTTTCTTAAATTAACCAGTCCAAAGTAATCCTTTTGTCAAATGGGCATATTTTGGGGTGGTGTATTCTGCTCCCCTTGACATGTATGTGCCCTAATTCGCTTATGAATTCATCTACAGAAGGACATCCTGATATCTTAAGTTTTTAGCCATTATGAATAGAGCTGCTGTGCATTACTTGATGCTTGTTTTGGTTTGAACACAGTTTTTCAAAGCAGTTGTCTAAATACAAGAGGTACACTTCTTGGATCCTAAGGTGAGACTTTTTAGATTTGGAAAAAACTGCCAAACTGTCTTCCAAAGTTGGTTGTACATGCATTCCACCAGTATCTTGAGTATATTCTTGTATGCTTATTTACTGCCTGTTTATCTTCCTGGGCTAGGTGTGTGTTTCAATCTTTATTAAATTTTAATGGCGTTGTTGGCATAATTTGAGTACAAATCCTTTATCAGATATGTGTTTTGGAAATAGTTTCTTGCAGTTTGTGGTTTGTCTTCCTGTTTTCTGAATAAGGTCACCAGACCCAAAATCATGTAGATTATCTTTTTTGTCTAGCATTTTTATAGTTTGGTAATTTAAATTTGTCTATGGGCAATTTTGAGTGAATTTTGGTTTAAGTTGTAATGTTTGTGTCTACATTCATTTCATTACATATGGTTTGTAATTAATTGCTCCTTAACCAATTTTAGAGAAGATACAGTGAGACACTTGGCTCCATTTCAGTTTGGATTTCCAAACTTAGTATATACAGCAGAACTGCCTTCCGGATGAGGCCTCTGGGTTTGTGAGTGCGGCACTCCCGGCACTTTTCTCACGTGCCACAGGGGGCGCCAAACCAACCTGTCTGACCCTGGGGGCACAGGTGCACCCTGCCCACAGACTTTGCTCGGTGACAAGCAGACGGGAGCTTTGTCTCCTGTCAGGGCTTAGGTTTCTGGAACATGAGGCATTGTCCACACTGACAGGGGCTGGGTTTTCTCAGGAGCCACTGGTGAGGAGACTCCGCAAGAGGAAAAAATGAGCAAGTGTGGAGAATCTTCCTGTGCAACTGACTGCTGGCTGGGTGGGTGCATCTTCAGGGGACTCAGGAGAGAAAGAGTTTAATGTGGAATACTGAGTGCTTTTAGTTAGCTTTATATGCAGTGTAGATGGTGACCACTGTCGTTCTTTGGAGTCCGGTGTCTAGTTTTCCAGGCACTGGTTGTTGATGGCTTTAGGTAGAATAAACATTTTTTAAAAACTTTATTGGAGTATAATTGCTTTACAATGGTGTGTTAGTTTCTGCTTTATAACAAAGTGAATCGGTAAAACATATACATATGTTCCCATATCTCTTCCCTCTTGCGTCTCCCTCCCTCCTACCCTCCCTATCCCACCCCTCTAGGTGGTCACAAAGCACCAAGCTGATCTCCCTGTGCTATGCGGCTGCTTCCCACTAGCTATCTATTTTACGTTTGGTAGTGTATATATGTCCAAGCCACTCTCTCACTTTGTCACAGCTTACCCTTCCCCCTCCCCATATCCTCAAGTCCATTCTCTAGTAGGTCTGTGTCTTTATTCCTGTCTTACCCCTAGGTTCTTCATGACATTTTTTTCCTTAAATTCCATACATATGTGTCAGCATATGGTATTTGTCTTTCCCTTTCTGACTTACTTCACTATGTATGACAGACTCGAGCTCCATCCACCTCATTACGAATAGCTCAATTTCGTTTCTTTTGGGGACTGAGTAATATTCCATTGTATATATGAGCCACATCTTCTTTATCCATTCATCTGATCATGGACACTTAGGTTGATTCCATCTCCTGGCTATGGTAAATAGAGCTGCAATGAACATTTTGGTACATGACTCTTTTTGAATTATGGTTTTCTCAGGGTATATGCCCAGTAGTTGGATTGCTGGGTCATATGGTAGTTCTATTTGTAGTTATTTAAGGAACCTCCATACTGCTCGCCATAGTGGCTGTACCAATTCACATTCCCACCAGCAGTGCGAGAGTGTTCATTTTTCTCCACATCCTCTCCAACATTTATTGTTTCTAGATTTTTTGATGATGGCCATTCTGACTGGCGTGAGGTGATATCTCATTCTAGTTTTGATTTGCATTTCTCTAATGATTAATGATGTTGAGCATTCTTTCATGTGTTTGTTGGCAGTCTGTATATCTTCTTTGGTGAAATGTCTAGGTCTCCTGCCCATTATTGGATTGGGTTGTTTGTTTTTTTGTTATTGAGCTGCATGAGCTGCTTGTAAATTTTGGAGATTAATCCTTTGACAGTTGCTTCATTTGCAAATATTTTCTCCCATTCTGAGGGTTGTCTTTTCATCTTGTTTATGGTTTCCTTTGCTGTGCAAAAGCTTTGAAGTTTCATTAGGTCCCATTTGTTTGTTTTTGTTTTTATTTCCATTTCTCTAGGCGGTGGGTCAGAAAGGATCTTGATGTGATTTATGTCATAGAGTGTTCTGCCTGTGTTTTTCCCCTAAGAGTTTGATAGTGTCTGGCCTTACATTTAGGTCTTTAGTCCATTTTGAGCTTATTTTTGTGTATGGTGTTAGGGAGTGATCTAATCTCCTACTTTTACATGTACCTGTCCAGTTTTCCCAGCACCACTTATTGAAGAGGCTGTCCTTTCTCCACTGTACATTCCTGCCACTTTATCAAAGATAAGGTGACCATATGTGCGTGGGTTGGTTATTATAGGTCTTTTCCTTCTCTTGTGTTTCTTGCCTAGAGAAGATCCTTTAGCATTTGTTGTAAAGCTGGTTTGGTGGTGCTGAACTCGCTCAGCTTTTGCTTGTCTGTGAAGGTTTTAATTTCTCCATCCAATCTGAATGAGATCCTTGCTGGGTAGAGTAATCTTGGCTGTAGGTTGTTCTCCTTCATCACTTTAAATATGTCCTGCCAGTCCCTTCTGGCTTGCAGAGTTTCTGCTGAAAGATCAGCTGTTAACCTTATGGGGATCCCCTTGTGTGTTATTTGTTGTTTTTCCCTTGCTGCTTTTAATATGTTTTCTTTGCATTTAATTTTTGACAGTTTGATTAATATGTGTCTTGGCATGTTTCTCCTTGGCTTTATCCTGTATGGTACTCTCTGTGCTTCCTGGACTTGATTAACTATTTCCTTTCCCATATTAGGGAAGTTTTCAACTATAATCTCTTCAAATATTTTCTCAGTCCCTTTCTTTTTCTCTTCTTCTTCTGGAACACCTATAATTCGAATGTTGGTGCGTTTAATGTTGTCCCAGAGGTCTCTGAGACTGTCCTCAGTTCTTTTCATTCTTTTTTCTCTATTCTGCTCTGAAGTAGTTATTTCCACTATTTTATCTTCCAGGTCACTTATCCGTTCTTCTGCCTCAGTTATTCTGCTGTTGATCCCTTCTAGAGTATTTTTAATTTCATTTATTGTGGTGTTCATCGTTGCTTGTTTCATCTTTAGTTCTTCTAGGTCCTTGTTAAATGTTTCTTGCATTTTCTCTATTCTATTTCCAAGATGTTGGATCATCTTTACTATCATTATTCTGAATTCTTTTTCAGGGAGACTGCCTATTTCCTCTTCATTTGTTAGGTCTGGTGGGTTTTCATCTTGCTCCTTCATCTGCTGTGTGTTTTTCGGTCTTCTCATTTTGCTTCTCTTACTGTGTTTGGGGGGGGTCTCCTTTTTGCAGGCTGCAGGTTCGTAGTTCCCGTCGTTTTTGGTGTCTGTCCCCAGTGGCTAAAGTTGGTTCAGTGGGTTGTGTAGGCTTCCTGGTGGAGGGTGCCTGTGTTCCGGTGGATGAGGCTGGATCTTGTCTTTCTGGTGGGCAGGTCCACGTCTGGTGGTGTGTTTTGGGGTGTCTCGGACTTATTATGATTTTAGGCAGCCTCTCTGCTGATGGGTGGGGTTGTGTTCCTGTCTTGCTAGTTGTTTGGCATAGGGAGTCCAGCACTGTAGCTTGCTGGTCATTGAGATAAGCTGGGTGTTGGTGTTGAGATGGAGATCTCTGGGAGATCTTCGCCGTTGGATATTGCGTGGAGCTCGGAGGTCTCTTTTGGACCCGTGTCCTGAAGTTGGCTCTCCCACCTCAGAGGCACAGCACTGACTCCTGGCTGCAGCACCAAGAGCCTTTCATCCACACGGCTCAGAATAAAAGGGAGAAAAAGGAGAAAGAAAGAAAGAATGGAAGAAAGAAAGAGGATAAAAGAAAATAAAGTAAGGTCAAATAAAATAAAGTTATTAAAATAAAGAATTATTAAGAAAAAAAATTTTTAAGTAAAAAAAACAAACCCCCCAAAAAACGGATGGATAGAACCCTAGGACAAATGGTGAAAGCAAAGGTATACAGACAAAATCTCACACAGAAGCATACACGTACACACTCACAAAAAGAGGGAAAGGGGAAAAAAATCATAAATCTTGCTCTCAAAGTCCACCTCCTCAATTTGGGATGATTCGTTGTCTATTCAGGTATTCCACAGACGCAGGGTACATCAAGTTGATTGCGGAGCTTTAATCCGCTGCTTCTGAGGCTGCTGGGAGAGATTCCCCTTTGCCTTCTTCGTTCGCACAGCTCCCGGGGCTCAGCTTTGGATTCGGCCCCGCCTCTGCGTGTAGGTCGCCGGAGGACGTCTGTTCTTCGCTCAGACAGGACGGGGTTAAAGGAGCCGCTGATTCGGGCGCTCTGGCTCCCTCAGGCCGCGGGGGAGGGAGGGGCACGGAGGCGGGGCGAGCGTGCGTCGGCGGAGGCCGGCGTGACGTTGCGTCAGCACGAGGCGCGCCCGTGCGTTCTCCCGGGGATGTTGTCTGTGGAGCCCGGGACCGTGGCGGTGGCGGGCAGCACAGGCTCCCGGGAGGGGAGGTGTGGAGAGTGACCTGCGGTCGCACACGGGCTTCTTGGTGGCGGCAGCAGCAGCCCCAGCGTCCCACGCCCGTCTCTGGGGTCCGCGCTTTCAGGCGCGCCTCGCGCCCGTCTCTGGAGCCTCCTTTCAGCAGCGCTCTGAATCCCCTCTCCTCACGCACCAGGAAACAAAGAGGGAAGGAAAAGTCTCTTGCCTCTTCGGCAGCTCCAGACTTTTCCCCGGACTCCCTCCCGGCCGGCCGTGGCGCACTAACTCCCTTCAGGCTGTGTTCACGCCGCCAGCGCGCTCTGACTGAAGCCCGAGCCTCAGCTCCCAGCCCCTCCCGCCCCGGCGGGTGAGGAGACAAGCCTCTCGGGCTGGTGAGTGGCGGTCGGCACCGGTCCTCTGTGCGGGAATCTCTCTGCTTGGCCCTCCGTACCCCTGTGGCTGCGGTCTCCTCCGCGGCTCCGAAGCTTTCCCCCTCCGCCACCCGCAGTCTCCGCCCGCGAAGGGGCTCCTAGTGTGTGGAAACCGTTTCTCCTTCACGGCTCCCTCCCACTGGTGCAGGTCCCGGCCCTATCCTTTTGTCTCCGTTTATTCTGTTTTCTTTTGCCCTACCCAGGTACGTGGGGAGTTTCTTTCTTTCTTTTCTTTTTTTTTTTTTTTTTTCGGTACGCGGGCCTCTCACTGTTGTGGCCTCTCCCGTGGCGGAGCACAGGCTCCGGACGCGCAGGCTCAGCGGCCATGGCTCTCGGGCCTAGCCGCTCCGCGGCATGTGGGA
This sequence comes from Mesoplodon bidens, assembly GCF_964165515.1. NCBI lineage: Eukaryota > Metazoa > Chordata > Mammalia > Artiodactyla > Ziphiidae > Mesoplodon > Mesoplodon bidens. The sequence continues at coordinate 470,966 of NC_138161.1, read as the reverse complement.
TGATCTTCCCGGCCCGGGGCACGAACCCGTGTCCCCTGCATCGGCAGGCGGACTCTCAACCACTGCGCCACCAGGGAAGCCCCGTGGGGAGTTTCTTGCCTTTTGGGAGGTCTGAGGTCTTCTGCCAGCGTTCAGTAGGTGTTCTGTAGGGGTGGTTCCCCGTGTAGCTGTATTTCTGATGTACCTGTGGAGAGGAAGGTGATCTGCGTGTCTTACTCTTCCGCCATCTTCCCCCTCTCCCAAACATTTTAATAATAGTAATTTTTCTGACGCATGAGCAATGAATATTGTTTCCTATTGTGTCTTCAGTTTCTTTACCAGTGCTTTATAGTTTTCTGAGTATAGGTCTTTCGTGTCCTTGGTTAAGTTCATTGCTAAATAGTTCGTTCTTTTGGATGGAATAGTAAATGGGATTGTTTTCTTAATGTTTCTTGCTGGTGGTTCATTATTAGTGTATAGAAACGAAACTGATGTGTGTATATTGAGTGCATATTTTGCAACTTTACTGCATTTATTTTTTAACATATTTTTTGAAGTAATGTGAAAAATTGCAATACTAAAATCTCACCGTTTCTACTGCCCCCCAGGTGATCCACAGGACCCACGACATGGTAGCTACTAATATACTCTTCCCACGGTGCCTCTTAATCCCATGCGGACTCCTACAAGGGAAATAAGTATCACAACTTTGGTTGAACGTGGTCTGGGTAAGTCTTGGCCTCTGTAAGAAAAATTTGATGTCTGTCTTCTCTGATTTTCTGGCATGATCCTGACATGGTTGTCTAGAAAAGTAATTTACTTTCCAGCAATTTAAAATGTACAGAAAAGTTGCAGTAATGTCAAAAAGTACTCACATTTGCCACTTGACACAAAATGCTCAGTGTGTTTTGCCCAAGGCACCAGCACATAACCCCTAAATGAAGAAATCCTGATGTCCACGTTATAATTTAATACTCAGCCCCACTTCAACCTTCACCTACTGTCCGAACGGTATGAAAATGTCTTTTTCCATCCTGATCCAGTTTTCTTTTTCTGGAACCATGACTGAGTTTCTCCCTCATTTGGACAACCTTGATGGATTTGAAGCAGACAAGATGAGTATGGGATCTAGGGGGCCTTTTCTGTATGGCTTTTTTCACTAAGAATGTTTTTAACGTTCATTTTTGTAACAAATATCAGCGCTACACTTTTTTTTTCATTGTCATTAAAAATACAAAACACGACTTTAGCATTTAATTCACTTTATGTATACAGTTTTGTGGTATTAACTACCTTCATTTAGTTGCACAAAGAAGTTAACTAACATGTGTACCTCCTGTGTGCATGGCAGATACCCAGGAAATGGAGTAACACCCTGCAACGGCCCAAGACATCACCTTAAGTACCGTCTTCATCTAAAAGGGAAAAAAAGGAAGGCTATAGTTGTTTCTGTCTACATTCATTTGATTGTATATGGTTTCCAATTGATGTTGTATAACTAGTTGTGGAGAAGTCATGGGATAGGTGGCTTCATTTCAGTTTGAATTTCCAAATTTAGTGGATTCTGCAGGCTTGTTACAAGGTTTACAAACTTCATATTGGATCAGGACATCCCCTGGTGTAACTGGTATTCATGGTTTGCTCAACAGTTAAAGTTCTGTGTGATATGAGTTCATCCGGGAGTAATCCAGGTTAGTTTCTGTGATACATTTGTCCCAGGATGAAAGGACAAGAGAACGAAGACCTAATTTATAAAAGTGCCTTCAAACTAATTGATACTGAAGTATAGTTAACCTACAATGTTGTGTTAATTTCTGCTGCACAGCAAAGTGATTCATATATACGTACATACATATATACATATTTTTCATATTCTTTTCCATTATGGTTCATTACAGGGTATTGAATACAGTTCCCTGTGCTGTACAGGAAGACCTTACGTATCCATCCTATATCTAATAATTTGCATCTACTAATACCAAACTCCCAATCCATCCCTCTCCCCTGTCTTCCCCTTGACAACCACAAGTCTGTTTTCTATATTTGTGAGTCTGTGTTTGCTCTGTAGATAGGTTCATCTGGGTCTCATTTTATAATCCACATATAAGTGATATCATATGGTATTTGTTGTTCTCTGTCTGACTGACTTCACTTTGTATGATAATCTCTAGGTCCATCCATGTAGCTGCAAATGGCATTATTTCATTCTGTTTTATGGCTGAGTAATGTTCCGTTGTATATATGTACCACATCTTCTATATCCATTCATCTGCTGAGGGACATTCAGGTTGCTTCCACGTCTTGGCTATTGTGAATAGTGCTGCTGTGAATGCTGGGGTGCGTGTATCTTTTCGAATTATAGTTCTGTCTGGATATGTGCCCAGGAGTGGGATTGCTGGGTCATATGGTAATTCTAGTTTTAGTTTTTGAGGAACCTCCATACTGTTTTCCATAGTGGCTGCATCAATTTACATTCCCACCAGTAGTGTGTGTAGTAGGGTTCCCTTTTCTCCACACCCCTTCCAGCATTTCTTTCTAGACATTTTAATGATGGCCATTCTGACCACTATGAGGTGATAACTCGCTGTAGTTTTGATTTGCGTTCTCTAATAATTAGCGATGTGGAGCATCTTTTCATGTGCCTGTTGGCTATCTGTATGTCTTTGGAGAAATGTCTGTTTAGACCTTCTGCTTATTTTTTGATTTTTTTTTCTTTTTTGAGCTGTATGAGCCGTTTGTATATTTCAGAATTAAGACCTTGTTGGTCGCATCATTTGCAGGTATTTTCTCCCGAACAGTTAGCACAGGTAGTGGAACAACTGGATACCCACGTGCAGAAGAGTAAAGTTGGACCCTTACCTCCCCCCACCCCACATACAAAATCAACACAAAGTGGACCAAAGGCCTAGGTGCAAGAGCCAAAATTATAAAACTCGTAGAAGAAAACATGAGAGTAAATCTTCACGACCTTGGATTTGGTCATGATATCTTAGATCTACCGAGAGCACAAGCAACAAGGGACAAAATAGATGAATTAGACTTCCTCAAAATGAAAAGGAGTTGTGTGTAAAAGGAGCAAGGAATAAGATAATCCACCATCCAAAATGGCGCAGGATGTTTGCAAACCATGTATCTGATAAAGGACTGTATGTAGCCCACCGGCCAAGCCCCCGGTGGTCCAGTGGAGTGTCTGTGCGGCCCCTCCCGTCCTCGGTGATCAGGGAATTTCAGGCCCCACGGCACCCGAGGGGTGGTCACTGGTCATCCTCGGCACCCTCAAGGAGTGAGTGAGTGCTGGATGGTGTTGAGCCCCGATGCACTCCCATTACTGCCCTCAAAGGCTGAAGCCTTCAGCATGCCTCCAGAAGGACACAGAGTATTTGCAAGTCTTTGAGAGCCAAGAGAACAGTCTTCACTTTTCTGAAAAGGGCATCTTACTATCTCACAGCATGACCATTTTCAATCTGGCTCTCGGGGTGCCCTCCCACCTTCTTTATTTCTCTGAGAGTGGCCATGGTGGTTTGGCTGTCCCCAGTCCCCACACCAGGTGACAAGGCCAGTGGGGCCAGATCCTGGTGGTCCTTAGCTTCGTTGGAGATTAACCCAGACCCTCGGCCTGCGATTGAACGGGGATGCCCCTGCTTCTCCCCATCACCGATTCTCATCTCCTCCTCTATCTCTTTTCCTCTTGCTTTTCAGTGTCAGATTTACCGGATGGTCACCACTCACAGCTCCCGCAGAGCCCAGAGATTTCTCCTTGAAGGAAAGGTTCTGGAAAATCAGAGGGATAAATAAAGGATGCAGCTGATTTCCGCCTTGTGCTGACACCCAAGGGGGTGAGGAGAGTGAGTGTTTTCTCATTAGAATTTTAACTCCTCCAAGTAATAGATCATGGGGGGTGGGGGGCATCCAGTGTTTTCCTGCTCATTCTCATAATGTCATTCCTGAATTTTTATGTGGTAAGTAATTTATATTATTTATCAGTAATTTGATTATTGATATAATCAAATTATTATCAAATTATCCTGAGGGGGATATCCATTTAAAAAATGTTAGAGGTAACTCCAAGGGATTTACAACAAACAAGGACACAGAACCCGTTCTCCAGACACTGGCTGAGAGATGCCTACCCTGAGCCGCAGTCCCCTGGAGGGCGGAGTGGCCATGACTCTCCTCCCACAGGTGAGCCTACACAGGCACATCCCACGTGGGACCACTGCATCGCAGAATCTTAGAGTGGCCAATGGCAGGCCGCTGGCCGGAGATGCGGACAAGAGAAAACTGCCCAGCAGCCTGGGACAACCCCGGGGTGAGGCCTTAGGAAGGGCCAGTGTCAGAGCCTCAGAGATAACTTGAAGAGAGTTCAGGCTGTTAAGGACATCGTCAGAGATGCACTTAGGGACATATTCAGGGCCTTAGTTGTGGACAGGATCAGGGCATTATTTAGTGACAGCTGAGACTATAGGGGAGAGCATCAGGGCCTCAGTTAGGGACAGTGTCAGTGCTTCAGTTAGAGATAACGTGAGAGCCTTAGCTAGACACAGTTCGGGCTGTTACTTAGGGATCTCTTCAGGGCCTTAGAGCCAGCATCGTGGCCATAATTAGAACCAGTGTGGGGGCGTTAGGTAGGGCCAAAACTGCGGTGTTAGTTAGGGAAAGAGGTCATTAGTTACAGACAGCGTCAGGGTTTTAGGTAGGGACAGCGGCAAGTCCTTAGTTAAGAAGAGTGTCAGGGCCTCACTTAGGGGCAGCGTCAGGATGTTAGGGAGAGTCGGGACATGAGAATTTCAGATTCTGAGGCAGAGACGGCATCCGGGCCTCAGTTAGGAAGAGGGTCAGGGCCTTGGTGAGGGACAGGGTCAGGACAACGGTGAGGGACATCTAAGACTATTAGGGACATCGTCAAGGCCTTAGACTGGGCCAGCATCAGGGCTGTGGTGTCGACCAGTGTCAGGGCATTAATGAGGGACAAAATGAGGGTGTTAGTTAGGAAAAGAGTCAGGTCATTAGTTACAGCCAGTTTTAGGGCCTCAGGTAGAATGGGCATCAGGGCCTCAGTTAGGTTCAGCATCAGGACGTTAGTTAGGGCCAGCAACGGGGCCTTAGTTAGGGACAGTGTTGTCAGGCCCTCAGAGATCACTTGAGGGCCTTCGTAAGAGACAGTTCAGGCCGTTAGTTAGGGACACTTCAGAGACTTTCTTGGGGGTATATTCAGGGCCTTAGTAATAGAATCAGGGTGTTATTTTTGTCACCGCTTAGGCACTGAAGGACAGCATCAAAGCCTCAGGGAGGGTGTCAGCGTGCTGGGGATAGTGTTAGGGACTTTGTAAGTTATAGCTTAGGCCATTAGCTAGGGACAGTGTCAGGGGCTTATTAAGGGCAGTGTCAGAGACTTCATGAGGGACATCTTCAGGGCCTTAGTTATGGACAGGACCAGGTCCATACTTGGGACCAGTGTCAGGCCGTTACTTAGGGGCAGTGTCAGGGCCTTCTGTAGAAACAGCGTCATCCAGGTGTGAATGTCCATGTTGCCTTGCAAAGATACTTTCTAGGAATTGAAAGCAATGAGGAATGAACAAGTAGCAACAAGGTGCAGGATTTTGCCAAAGAATCATTTTTTTTAACATCTTTATTGGAGTCTAATTGCTTTACAATGGTGTGTTAGTTTCTGCTTTATAACAAAGTGAATCAGTTATACGTATACATATGTCCCCATATCTCTTCCCTCTTGCGTCTCCCTCACTCCCACCCTCCCTATCCCACCCCTCTAGGTGGTCACAAAGCACCAAGCTGATCTCCCTGTGCTACGCGGCTGCTTCCCACTAGCTATCTATTTTACGTTTGGTAGTGTGTATATGTCCAAGCCACTCTCTCACTTTGTCACAGCTTACCCTTCCCCCTCCCCATATCCTCAAGTCCATTCTCTAGTAGGTCTGTGTCTTTATTCCTGTCTTAACCCTAGGTTCTTCATGACATTTTTTCCGTTAAATTCCATATATATGTGTCAGCATACGGTATTTGTCTTTCTCTTTCTGACTGACTTCACTCTGTATGACAGACTCTAGCTCCATCCACCTCATTACAAATAGCTCAATTTCGTTTCTTTTTGTGGCTGAGTAATATTCCATTGTATATATGTGCCACGTCTTCTTTATCCATTCATCCGATGATGGACACTTAGGTTGTTTCCATCTCCGGGCTATTGTAAATAGAGCTGCAGTGAACATTTTGGTACATGACTCTTTTTGAATTATGGTTTTCTCAGGGTATATGCCCAGTAGTTGGATTGCTGGGTCATATGGTAGTTCTATTTGTAGTTATTTAAGGAACCTCCATACTGCTCGCCATAGTGGCTGTACCAATTCACATTCCCACCAGCAGTGCGAGAGTGTTCATTTTTCTCCACATCCTCTCCAACATTTATTGTTTCTAGATTTTTTGATGATGGCCATTCTGACTGGCGTGAGGTGATATCTCATTCTAGTTTTGATTTGCATTTCTCTAATGATTAATGATGTTGAGCATTCTTTCATGTGTTTGTTGGCAGTCTGTATATCTTCTTTGGTGAAATGTCTAGGTCTTCTGCCCATTATTGGATTGGGTTGTTTGTTTTTTTGTTATTGAGCTGCATGAGCTGCTTGTAAATTTTGGAGATTAATCCTTTGACAGTTGCTTCATTTGCAAATATTTTCTCCCATTCTGAGGGTTGTCTTTTCATCTTGTTTATGGTTTCCTTTGCTGTGCAAAAGCTTTGAAGTTTCATTAGGTCCCATTTGTTTGTTTTTGTTTTTATTTCCATTTCTCTAGGCGGTGGGTCAGAAAGGATCTTGATGTGATTTATGTCATAGAGTGTTCTGCCTGTGTTTTTCCCCTAAGAGTTTGATAGTGTCTGGCCTTACATTTAGGTCTTTAGTCCATTTTGAGCTTATTTTTGTGTATGGTGTTAGGGAGTGATCTAATCTCCTACTTTTACATGTACCTGTCCAGTTTTCCCAGCACCACTTATTGAAGAGGCTGTCCTTTCTCCACTGTACATTCCTGCCACTTTATCAAAGATAAGGTGACCATATGTGCGTGGGTTGGTTATTATAGGTCTTTTCCTTCTCTTGTGTTTCTTGCCTAGAGAAGATCCTTTAGCATTTGTTGTAAAGCTGGTTTGGTGGTGCTGAACTCGCTCAGCTTTTGCTTGTCTGTGAAGGTTTTAATTTCTCCATCCAATCTGAATGAGATCCTTGCTGGGTAGAGTAATCTTGGCTGTAGGTTGTTCTCCTTCATCACTTTAAATATGTCCTGCCAGTCCCTTCTGGCTTGCAGAGTTTCTGCTGAAAGATCAGCTGTTAACCTTATGGGGATCCCCTTGTGTGTTATTTGTTGTTTTTCCCTTGCTGCTTTTAATATGTTTTCTTTGCATTTAATTTTTGACAGTTTGATTAATATGTGTCTTGGCATGTTTCTCCTTGGCTTTATCCTGTATGGTACTCTCTGTGCTTCCTGGACTTGATTAACTATTTCCTTTCCCATATTAGGGAAGTTTTCAACTATAATCTCTTCAAATATTTTCTCAGTCCCTTTCTTTTTCTCTTCTTCTTCTGGAACACCTATAATTCGAATGTTGGTGCGTTTAATGTTGTCCCAGAGGTCTCTGAGACTGTCCTCAGTTCTTTTCATTCTTTTTTCTCTATTCTGCTCTGAAGTAGTTATTTCCACTATTTTATCTTCCAGGTCACTTATCCGTTCTTCTGCCTCAGTTATTCTGCTGTTGATCCCTTCTAGAGTATTTTTAATTTCATTTATTGTGGTGTTCATCGTTGCTTGTTTCATCTTTAGTTCTTCTAGGTCCTTGTTAAATGTTTCTTGCATTTTCTCTATTCTATTTCCAAGATGTTGGATCATCTTTACTATCATTATTCTGAATTCTTTTTCAGGGAGACTGCCTATTTCCTCTTCATTTGTTAGGTCTGGTGGGTTTTCATCTTGCTCCTTCATCTGCTGTGTGTTTTTCGGTCTTCTCATTTTGCTTCTCTTACTGTGTTTGGGGGGGGGTCTCCTTTTTGCAGGCTGCAGGTTCGTAGTTCCCGTCGTTTTTGGTGTCTGTCCCCAGTGGCTAAAGTTGGTTCAGTGGGTTGTGTAGGCTTCCTGGTGGAGGGTGCCTGTGTTCCGGTGGATGAGGCTGGATCTTGTCTTTCTGGTGGGCAGGTCCACGTCTGGTGGTGTGTTTTGGGGTGTCTCGGACTTATTATGATTTTAGGCAGCCTCTCTGCTGATGGGTGGGGTTGTGTTCCTGTCTTGCTAGTTGTTTGGCATAGGGAGTCCAGCACTGTAGCTTGCTGGTCATTGAGATAAGCTGGGTGTTGGTGTTGAGATGGAGATCTCTGGGAGATCTTCGCCGTTGGATATTGCGTGGAGCTCGGAGGTCTCTTTTGGACCCGTGTCCTGAAGTTGGCTCTCCCACCTCAGAGGCACAGCACTGACTCCTGGCTGCAGCACCAAGAGCCTTTCATCCACACGGCTCAGAATAAAAGGGAGAAAAAGGAGAAAGAAAGAAAGAATGGAAGAAAGAAAGAGGATAAAAGAAAATAAAGTAAGGTCAAATAAAATAAAGTTATTAAAATAAAGAATTATTAAGAAAAAAAATTTTTAAGTAAAAAAAACAAAACCCCCCAAAAAACGGACGGATAGAACCCTAGGACAAATGGTGAAAGCAAAGGTATACAGACAAAATCTCACACAGAAGCATACACGTACACACTCACAAAAAGAGGGAAAGGGGAAAAAAATCATAAATCTTGCTCTCAAAGTCCACCTCCTCAATTTGGGATGATTCGTTGTCTATTCAGGTATTCCACAGACGCAGGGTACATCAAGTTGATTGCGGAGCTTTAATCCGCTGCTTCTGAGGCTGCTGGGAGAGATTCCCCTTTGCCTTCTTCGTTCGCACAGCTCCCGGGGCTCAGCTTTGGATTCGGCCCCGCCTCTGCGTGTAGGTCGCCGGAGGACGTCTGTTCTTCGCTCAGACAGGACGGGGTTAAAGGAGCCGCTGATTCGGGCGCTCTGGCTCCCTCAGGCCGCGGGGGAGGGAGGGGCACGGAGGCGGGGCGAGCGTGCGTCGGCGGAGGCCGGCGTGACGTTGCGTCAGCACGAGGCGCGCCCGTGCGTTCTCCCGGGGATGTTGTCTGTGGAGCCCGGGACCGTGGCGGTGGCGGGCAGCACAGGCTCCCGGGAGGGGAGGTGTGGAGAGTGACCTGCGGTCGCACACGGGCTTCTTGGTGGCGGCAGCAGCAGCCCCAGCGTCCCACGCCCGTCTCTGGGGTCCGCGCTTTCAGGCGCGCCTCGCGCCCGTCTCTGGAGCCTCCTTTCAGCAGCGCTCTGAATCCCCTCTCCTCACGCACCAGGAAACAAAGAGGGAAGGAAAAGTCTCTTGCCTCTTCGGCAGCTCCAGACTTTTCCCCGGACTCCCTCCCGGCCGGCCGTGGCGCACTAACTCCCTTCAGGCTGTGTTCACGCCGCCAGCGCGCTCTGACTGAAGCCCGAGCCTCAGCTCCCAGCCCCTCCCGCCCCGGCGGGTGAGGAGACAAGCCTCTCGGGCTGGTGAGTGGCGGTCGGCACCGGTCCTCTGTGCGGGAATCTCTCTGCTTGGCCCTCCGTACCCCTGTGGCTGCGGTCTCCTCCGCGGCTCCGAAGCTTTCCCCCTCCGCCACCCGCAGTCTCCGCCCGCGAAGGGGCTCCTAGTGTGTGGAAACCGTTTCTCCTTCACGGCTCCCTCCCACTGGTGCAGGTCCCGGCCCTATCCTTTTGTCTCCGTTTATTCTGTTTTCTTTTGCCCTACCCAGGTACGTGGGGAGTTTCTTTCTTTCTTTTCTTTTTTTTTTTTTTTTTTCGGTACGCGGGCCTCTCACTGTTGTGGCCTCTCCCGTGGCGGAGCACAGGCTCCGGACGCGCAGGCTCAGCGGCCATGGCTCTCGGGCCTAGCCGCTCCGCGGCATGTGGGATGATCTTCCCGGCCCGGGGCACGAACCCGTGTCCCCTGCATCGGCAGGCGGACTCTCAACCACTGCGCCACCAGGGAAGCCCCGTGGGGAGTTTCTTGCCTTTTGGGAGGTCTGAGGTCTTCTGCCAGCGTTCAGTAGGTGTTCTGTAGGGGTGGTTCCCCGTGTAGCTGTATTTCTGATGTACCTGTGGAGAGGAAGGTGATCTGCGTGTCTTACTCTTCCGCCATCTTCCCCCTCTCCCAAACATTTTAATAATAGTAATTTTTCTGACGCATGAGCAATGAATATTGTTTCCTATTGTGTCTTCAGTTTCTTTACCAGTGCTTTATAGTTTTCTGAGTATAGGTCTTTCGTGTCCTTGGTTAAGTTCATTGCTAAATAGTTCGTTCTTTTGGATGGAATAGTAAATGGGATTGTTTTCTTAATGTTTCTTGCTGGTGGTTCATTATTAGTGTATAGAAACGAAACTGATGTGTGTATATTGAGTGCATATTTTGCAACTTTACTGCATTTATTTTTTAACATATTTTTTGAAGTAATGTGAAAAATTGCAATACTAAAATCTCACCGTTTCTACTGCCCCCCAGGTGATCCACAGGACCCACGACATGGTAGCTACTAATATACTCTTCCCACGGTGCCTCTTAATCCCATGCGGACTCCTACAAGGGAAATAAGTATCACAACTTTGGTTGAACGTGGTCTGGGTAAGTCTTGGCCTCTGTAAGAAAAATTTGATGTCTGTCTTCTCTGATTTTCTGGCATGATCCTGACATGGTTGTCTAGAAAAGTAATTTACTTTCCAGCAATTTAAAATGTACAGAAAAGTTGCAGTAATGTCAAAAAGTACTCACATTTGCCACTTGACACAAAATGCTCAGTGTGTTTTGCCCAAGGCACCAGCACATAACCCCTAAATGAAGAAATCCTGATGTCCACGTTATAATTTAATACTCAGCCCCACTTCAACCTTCACCTACTGTCCGAACGGTATGAAAATGTCTTTTTCCATCCTGATCCAGTTTTCTTTTTCTGGAACCATGACTGAGTTTCTCCCTCATTTGGACAACCTTGATGGATTTGAAGCAGACAAGATGAGTATGGGATCTAGGGGGCCTTTTCTGTATGGCTTTTTTCACTAAGAATGTTTTTAACGTTCATTTTTGTAACAAATATCAGCGCTACACTTTTTTTTTCATTGTCATTAAAAATACAAAACACGACTTTAGCATTTAATTCACTTTATGTATACAGTTTTGTGGTATTAACTACCTTCATTTAGTTGCACAAAGAAGTTAACTAACATGTGTACCTCCTGTGTGCATGGCAGATACCCAGGAAATGGAGTAACACCCTGCAACGGCCCAAGACATCACCTTAAGTACCGTCTTCATCTAAAAGGGAAAAAAAGGAAGGCTATAGTTGTTTCTGTCTACATTCATTTGATTGTATATGGTTTCCAATTGATGTTGTATAACTAGTTGTGGAGAAGTCATGGGATAGGTGGCTTCATTTCAGTTTGAATTTCCAAATTTAGTGGATTCTGCAGGCTTGTTACAAGGTTTACAAACTTCATATTGGATCAGGACATCCCCTGGTGTAACTGGTATTCATGGTTTGCTCAACAGTTAAAGTTCTGTGTGATATGAGTTCATCCGGGAGTAATCCAGGTTAGTTTCTGTGATACATTTGTCCCAGGATGAAAGGACAAGAGAACGAAGACCTAATTTATAAAAGTGCCTTCAAACTAATTGATACTGAAGTATAGTTAACCTACAATGTTGTGTTAATTTCTGCTGCACAGCAAAGTGATTCATATATACGTACATACATATATACATATTTTTCATATTCTTTTCCATTATGGTTCATTACAGGGTATTGAATACAGTTCCCTGTGCTGTACAGGAAGACCTTACGTATCCATCCTATATCTAATAATTTGCATCTACTAATACCAAACTCCCAATCCATCCCTCTCCCCTGTCTTCCCCTTGACAACCACAAGTCTGTTTTCTATATTTGTGAGTCTGTGTTTGCTCTGTAGATAGGTTCATCTGGGTCTCATTTTATAATCCACATATAAGTGATATCATATGGTATTTGTTGTTCTCTGTCTGACTGACTTCACTTTGTATGATAATCTCTAGGTCCATCCATGTAGCTGCAAATGGCATTATTTCATTCTGTTTTATGGCTGAGTAATGTTCCGTTGTATATATGTACCACATCTTCTATATCCATTCATCTGCTGAGGGACATTCAGGTTGCTTCCACGTCTTGGCTATTGTGAATAGTGCTGCTGTGAATGCTGGGGTGCGTGTATCTTTTCGAATTATAGTTCTGTCTGGATATGTGCCCAGGAGTGGGATTGCTGGGTCATATGGTAATTCTAGTTTTAGTTTTTGAGGAACCTCCATACTGTTTTCCATAGTGGCTGCATCAATTTACATTCCCACCAGTAGTGTGTGTAGTAGGGTTCCCTTTTCTCCACACCCCTTCCAGCATTTCTTTCTAGACATTTTAATGATGGCCATTCTGACCACTATGAGGTGATAACTCGCTGTAGTTTTGATTTGCGTTCTCTAATAATTAGCGATGTGGAGCATCTTTTCATGTGCCTGTTGGCTATCTGTATGTCTTTGGAGAAATGTCTGTTTAGACCTTCTGCTTATTTTTTGATTTTTTTTTCTTTTTTGAGCTGTATGAGCCGTTTGTATATTTCAGAATTAAGACCTTGTTGGTCGCATCATTTGCAGGTATTTTCTCCCGAACAGTTAGCACAGGTAGTGGAACAACTGGATACCCACGTGCAGAAGAGTAAAGTTGGACCCTTACCTCCCCCCACCCCACATACAAAATCAACACAAAGTGGACCAAAGGCCTAGGTGCAAGAGCCAAAATTATAAAACTCGTAGAAGAAAACATGAGAGTAAATCTTCACGACCTTGGATTTGGTCATGATATCTTAGATCTACCGAGAGCACAAGCAACAAGGGACAAAATAGATGAATTAGACTTCCTCAAAATGAAAAGGAGTTGTGTGTAAAAGGAGCAAGGAATAAGATAATCCACCATCCAAAATGGCGCAGGATGTTTGCAAACCATGTATCTGATAAAGGACTGTATGTAGCCCACCGGCCAAGCCCCCGGTGGTCCAGTGGAGTGTCTGTGCGGCCCCTCCCGTCCTCGGTGATCAGGGAATTTCAGGCCCCACGGCACCCGAGGGGTGGTCACTGGTCATCCTCGGCACCCTCAAGGAGTGAGTGAGTGCTGGATGGTGTTGAGCCCCGATGCACTCCCATTACTGCCCTCAAAGGCTGAGGCCTTCAGCATGCCTCCAGAAGGACACAGAGTATTTGCAAGTCTTTGAGAGCCAAGAGAACAGTCTTCACTTTTCTGAAAAGGGCATCTTACTATCTCACAGCATGACCATTTTCAATCTGGCTCTCGGGGTGCCCTCCCACCTTCTTTATTTCTCTGAGAGTGGCCATGGTGGTTTGGCTGTCCCCAGTCCCCACACCAGGTGACAAGGCCAGTGGGGCCAGATCCTGGTGGTCCTTAGCTTCGTTGGAGATTAACCCAGACCCTCGGCCTGCGATTGAACGGGGATGCCCCTGCTTCTCCCCATCACCGATTCTCATCTCCTCCTCTATCTCTTTTCCTCTTGCTTTTCAGTGTCAGATTTACCGGATGGTCACCACTCACAGCTCCCGCAGAGCCCAGAGATTTCTCCTTGAAGGAAAGGTTCTGGAAAATCAGAGGGATAAATAAAGGATGCAGCTGATTTCCGCCTTGTGCTGACACCCAAGGGGGTGAGGAGAGTGAGTGTTTTCTCATTAGAATTTTAACTCCTCCAAGTAATAGATCATGGGGGGTGGGGGGCATCCAGTGTTTTCCTGCTCATTCTCATAATGTCATTCCTGAATTTTTATGTGGTAAGTAATTTATATTATTTATCAGTAATTTGATTATTGATATAATCAAATTATTATCAAATTATCCTGAGGGGGATATCCATTTAAAAAATGTTAGAGGTAACTCCAAGGGATTTACAACAAACAAGGACACAGAACCCGTTCTCCAGACACTGGCTGAGAGATGCCTACCCTGAGCCGCAGTCCCCTGGAGGGCGGAGTGGCCATGACTCTCCTCCCACAGGTGAGCCTACACAGGCACATCCCACGTGGGACCACTGCATCGCAGAATCTTAGAGTGGCCAATGGCAGGCCGCTGGCCGGAGATGCGGACAAGAGAAAACTGCCCAGCAGCCTGGGACAACCCCGGGGTGAGGCCTTAGGAAGGGCCAGTGTCAGAGCCTCAGAGATAACTTGAAGAGAGTTCAGGCTGTTAAGGACATCGTCAGAGATGCACTTAGGGACATATTCAGGGCCTTAGTTGTGGACAGGATCAGGGCATTATTTAGTGACAGCTGAGACTATAGGGGAGAGCATCAGGGCCTGATACTGTCCCTAACAAAGTCCGTAACCCTATGCCTGACTGAGGCCCTGACAGTGTACCTAACAGAAGGCCCGGACGCCAGTCCTAACCAAGACCCTGACACTGTCCCTAAGTAGGGCCTGAGACTATGGCTAACTCAGGCCATGACACGATACCTAACCAAGGCTCTGATGCTAATCCTAACTCAGGCCCTGACACTGTCCCTAATTAAGGCCCTGACACTACTCCAAGCTCAGGTCCTGATACGATACCTAATGAAGGCTCTGATGCTAATCCTAACCAAGGCTCTGATGCTAGTCCTAAGTAAGGCCCTGACACTGTCCTAATTTATGCCCTGACACTACACTGAACACAGACCCTGACACTGTTCCTAAGAGAGGCAATGATTCTATTCCTAACTCAGTCCCTGACACTACTACAAGCTCAGGCCCTCACACGATACCTAATGAAGGCTCTGATGCTAATCCTAACTAAGTCTCTGACACTAATCCTAAATAAGGCCTTGACTGTACTCCTAAGTAAGCCCCTGACACTGACCCTAACTAAGGCCTTGACACTACTCCTAAATCAGGCCCCGACACGATAATGAAGAAAGGCTCTGATGCTCGTTGAAAATAAGGTCCTGACACTGTCCGTAACTAAGGCCTTGACACTACTACTAACTCAGGCTGTGATACTGTCCCTAAGTAAGGCTCTGACAGTGTCCCTAACTAAGGGCCTGACTCTCCTCCCAACTCTGGCCGTGCAATTATACATAAGAAAGGCTCTGACTCTCGTACTAACTGAGGCCTTGACACTGACCCTCACTAAGGTGATGACACTACTTCTAACTCAGGCCGTGAAATTAATCCTAATGAAGTCTCTGATGCTAACCCTAACTAAGGCCTTGACACTGTTCCTTACTAATGCCTTGAAACTATTCCTAACTAAGGCCCTAGCCCCAGCCCTAGCCCAAACCCCAGCCCCTGATCCTACAGAGGCCTTTATGCTCCGCCTAGGCCTTGCCCTGACACTGGTTAACTAAGGCGTTGAAACTACTAACTCAGGCTGTGATACTGTCTGTAACTAAGGGTCTGACTCACCTCATAACTCTGTCCCTGCCATTATACATAACAAAGGCTCTGACGCTCATCCTAACCAAGGCCCTGACACTACTTCTAGCTCAGGCCCTGATATTTTATGTAATGTAGGCTCTGATGCTAACCGTAACTAAGGCCCTGACAGTGACCCTAACTAAGGCCTTGACACTATTCCTAACTAAGGCCGTAGCCCTAGCCCTAACCCCAGCCCGAGCCACAGCCCTATCCCCAGCTCCAGCCCCAGCCAAAGCCCCAGCCCCGGCCCCTAATGCTGATCCTACACAGGCCCTTGTGCTCCTCATAGGCCTTTCCCTGACACAGTCCTTAACTAAGGCCTTGACACTATTTGTAACTAAGGACCTATCCCTAATCCTAGCCCCAGCCCCAGCCCCAGGCCTAGCTCCAGTTCCAGCCCCAGCCCCAGCCCCTGCCATAGCCCCAGCCCCAGCCCCTGCCATAGCCCCAGCCCCAACCCCAACCCGAGCCCCAGCCCTAGCCCTAGCCCCAGGCCTAGGCCTAGTCCCAGCTCCAGCCCCAGCCCCAGCCCCAGCCCAAGCGCCAGCCCCAGCCCTAGCCGCAGCCGCAGTCCCAGCCCTAGCCCCAACCCCCGACCCAGGCCCAGCCCCAGGCCTAGACCCTTATGCTGATCCTATAGAGGCCCTTGCGATCCTCCTAGGCCTTCCCCTGACAATGTGGTAACTAAGGCCTTGACACTATTTCTAACTAAGGCCCCAAGTCCAGCCCCAGCCGCAGCCCCATCCCCTGATGCTGATCGTATAGAGGCCTTTGTGCTCCTCCTAGGCCTTGCCCTGACACTGTCCTTAAGTACGGCCTTGACCCTATTCCTAACTAAGGGCCTAGCCCTAAACCTAGCCCCAGCCCCAGCCGCAGCCCGAGCCCCTGCCCTAGCCCCAGCCCCAGCCCTAGACCTAGCCGCAGCCGCAGGCCCAGCCCTAGCCCCAGCCCCAGCCCCAGCACTAGCCCCAGACCCAGCCCTAGCCTTAGCCTAAGCCCCAGCTGCAGCCTCAGCCAAAGCCCCAGCCCCAACCCCAGCCACAGGTCCAGCCCCAGCCCCAGCCCCAGCCCTAGCCCCAGCCCCAGCCCTAGCCCCAGCCCCAGCCCTAGCCCTAGTCCCAGCCCCAGCCCCAGCCACAGCCACAGCCCTAGCCCTAGCCCCAGCCCTAGCCCCAGTCTCAGCCCCAGCCCCCGCCCCAGCACTAGCCCCAGACCCAGCCCTAGCCTTAGCCTCAGCCCCAGCTCCAGCCCCAGCCCCAGCCCCAGTCCTAGCCCCAGTCCCAGCCCCAGCCCCAGCCCCAGCAGTAGCCCCAGCCCCAGCCCCAGCCCCAGCACTAGCACTAGCCCCAGACCCAGCCCTAGCCTTAGCCTCAGCCTCAGCTGCAGCCCCAGCCAAAGCCCCAGCCCCAACCCCAGCCACAGGTCCAGCCCCAGCCCCAGCCCCAGCCCTAGCCCCAGCCCCAGCCCTAGCCCTAGCCCCAGCCCTAGCCATAGTCCCAGCCCCAGCCCCAGCCCTAGCCCCAGTCCCAGCCCCAGCCCCAGGAGTAGCCCCAGCCCCAGCCCCAGCCCTAGCCCCAGCCCCTGCCCCAGCCCCAGCCCTAGCCCGAGCCCAAGCCCCAGCCCCAGCCCTAGCCGCAGCCGCAGTCCCAGCCCTAGCCCCAGCCCCAGTCCCAGTCCCAGTCCCAGCCCCAGCCCCAGCCCTAGCCCCAGTCCCAGCCCCAGCTCCAGCCCCCACCCCAGCACTAGCCCCAGACCCAGCCCTAGCCTTAGCCTCAGCCCCAGCTCCAGCCCCAGCCCCAGCCCTAGCCCCAGTCCCAGCCCCAGCCCCAGCCCCAGCCCCAGCCCCAGCACTAGCCCCAAACCCAGCCCTAGCCTTAGCCTCAGCCCCAGCTGCAACCCCAGCCAAAGCCCCAGCCCCAATCCCAGCCACAGGTCCAGCCCCAGCCCCAGCCCTAGCTCCAGCCCCAGCCCTAGCCCTAGCCCCAACCCTAGCCCTAGTCCCAGCCCCAGCCCCAGCCCCAGCTCCAACACCAGCCCCAGCCCTAGCCCTAGCCCCAGCCCCAGCCCTAGCCCCAGCCCTAGCCCCAGCCCTAGCCCCAGTCCCAGCCCCAGCCCCAGCCCCAGCAGTAGCCCCAGCCCCAGCCCTAACCCCAGCCCCTGCCCTAGCCCCAGCCCCAGCCCCAGCCCTAGCCCTAGCCGCAGCTGCAGTCCCAGCCCTAGCCCCAGGCCCAGTCCCAGCCCCAGCCCCAGCCCTAGCCCCAGCCCCAGCACTAGCCCCAGACCCAGCCCTAGCCTTAGCCTCAGCCCCAGCCCCAGCCCCAGCCAAAGCCCCAGCCCTAGCCCCAGCCCGAGACCAAGCCCCAGCCCCAGCCCTAGCCGCAGCCGCAGTCCCAGCCCTAGCCCCAGGCCCAGTCCCAGCCCCAGCCCCAGCCCTAGCCCCAGCCCCAGCACTAGCCCCAGACCCAACCCTAGCCTTAGCCTCAGCCCCAGCCCCAGCCCCAGCCCCAGCCAAAGCCCCAGCTCCAGCCACAGATGAAGCCCCAGCCCCAGCCCCAGCCCCAGCCCTAGCCCTAGCCCCAGTCCCAGCACCAGACCCAGCCCCCGCCCCAACACTAGCCCTAGACCCAGCCCTAGCCATATCCTCAGCCCCAGCTCCTGCCCCAGCCCCAGCCCTAGCCCCTGATGCTGATCCTATAGAGGCCCTTGCGATCCTCCTAGGCCTTCCCCTGACAATGTGGTAACTAAGGCCTTGACACTATTTCTAACTAAGGCCCCAGGTCCAGCCCCAGCCGCAGCCCCATCCCCTGATGCTGATCGTATAGAGGCCTTTGTGCTCCTCCTAGGCCTTGCCCTGACACTGTCCTTATGTAAGGCCTTGACCCTATTCCTAACTAAGGGCCTAGCCCAAAACCTAGCCCCAGCCCCAGCCCCAGCCCCAGCCCCAGCCCCAGTCCCAGCCCCAGCCCCAGCCGTAGCCCCAGCCCCAGCCCCAGCCCCAGCCCTAGCCCCAGCCCCTGCACCAGCCCCAGCCCGAGCCCAAGCCCCAGCCCCAGCCCTAGCCGCAGCCGCAGTCCCAGCCCTAGCCCCAGCCCCAACCCCAGCCCCAGCCCCAGCCCCAGCCCTAGCCCCAGCCCCAGCCCCAGTCCCAGCCCCAGCCCCAGCCCCAGCAGTAGCCCCAGCCCCAGCCCCAGGCCCAGGCCTAGCCCCAGCTCCAGCCCCAGCCCCAGCCCTAGCCCCAGTCCCAGCCCCAGCCCCAGCAGTAGCCCCAGCCCCAGCCCCAGCCCTAGCCCTAGCCCCAGCCCTAGCCCTAGTCCCAGCCCCAGCCCCAGCTCCAACACCAGCCCCAGCCCCAGCCCTAGCCCCAGTCCCAGCCCCAGCCCCAGCCCTAGGCCCAGCCCCTGCCCCAGCCCCAACCCCAGCCCGAGCCGAAGCCCCAGCCCCAGTCCCAGCCCCAGCCCCAGCCCCAGCAGTAGCCCCAGCCCCAGCCCCAGCCCCAGCCCCAGCCCCAGCCCTAGCCGCAGCCGCAGTCCCAGCCCTAGCCCCAGCCCCAGCCCCAGCCCCAGCCCCAGCCCTAGCCCCAGCCCTAGCCCCAGTCCCAGCCCCAGCCGCAGCCCCAGCAGTAGCCCCAGCCCCAGCCCTAACCCCAGCCCCTGCCCTAGCCCCAGCCCCAGCCCGAGCCCAAGCCCCAGCCCCAGCCCTAGCCCTAGCCGCAGCTGCAGTCCCAGCCCTAGCCCCAGCCCCAGCCCCTGCCCCAGCCCCAGCCCCAGCCCCAGCCCGAGCCCAAGCCCCAGCCCTAGCCGCAGCCGCAGTCCCAGCCCTAGCCCCAGCCCCAGCCCCAGCCCCAGACCCAGACCCAGCCCCAGCCCTAGCCCCAGCCCCAGCCCCAGCCCCAGCCCTAGGGCCAGCCCCAGACCCAGACCCAGACCCAGCCCCAGCCCTAGCCCCAGCCCCAGCCCCAGCCCCAGCCCTAGCGCCAGCCCCAGCCCCAGTCCCAGCCCCAGCCCCAGCAGTAGCCCCAGCCCCAGCCCCAGCCCCAGCCCCAGCCCCAGCCCCTGCCCCTGCCCCAGCCTCAGCCCCAGCCCGAGCCCAAGCCCCAGTCCCAGCCCTAGCCCCAGCCCCAGCCCCAGCCCCAGCCCTAGCCCCAGCCCTAGCCCCAGCCCTAGCCCCAGCCCCAGCCCCAGCCCCAGCCCCAGGAGTAGCCCCAGCCCCAGCCCTAACCCCAGCACCTGCCCTAGCCCCAGCCCCAGCCCTAGCCCCAGCCCCTGCCCCAGCCCCAGCCCCAGCCGGAGCCCAAGCCCCAGCCCTAGCCCTAGCCGCAGCTGCAGTCCCATCCCTAGCCCCAGCCCCAGTCCCAGCCCCAGCCCCAGCCCTAGCCGCAGCCGCAGTCCCAGCCCTAGCCCCAGCCCCAGCCCCAGCCCCAGCCCTAGCCCTAGCCCCAGCCCTAGCCCCAGCCCCAGCCCCAGCCCCTGCCCCAGCCCCAGCCCTAGCCCTAGCCCCAGCCCCAGCCCCAGCCCCAGCCCCAGCACTAGCCCCAGACCCAGCCCTAGCCTTAGCCTCAGCCCCAGCTGCATCCTCAGCCAAAGCCCCAGCGCCAACCCCAGCCACAGGTCAAGCCCCAGCCCCAGCCCCAGCCCTAGCCGCAGCCCCAGCCCTAGCCCTAGCCCCAGCCCTAGCCCTAGTCCCAGCCCCAGCCCCAGCTCCAACACCAGCCCCAGCCCCAGCCCTAGCACCAGTCCCAGCCCCAGCCCCAGCCCCAGCCCCTGCCCCAGCCCCAGCCCCAGCCCGAGCCCAAGCCCCAGCCCCAGCCCTAGCCGCAGCCGCAGTCCCAGCCCTAGCCCCAGCCCCAGCCCCAGCCCCAGCCCTAGCCCCAGCCCTAGCCCAGTCCCAGCCCCAGCCCCAGCCCCAGCAGAAGCCCCAGCCCCAGCCCTAACCCCAGCCCCTGCCCTAGCCCCAGCCCCTGCCCGAGCCCAAGCCCCAGCCCCAGCCCTAGCCCTAGCCGCAGCTGCAATCCCAGCCCTAGCCCCAGCCCCAGCCCCTGCCCCGGCCCCAGCCCCAGCCCGAGCCCAAGCCCCAGCCCCAGCCATAGCCGCAGCCGCAGTCCCAGCCCTAGCCCCAGCCCCAGCCCCAGAACCAGCCCCAGCCCCAGCCCTAGCCCCAGCCCCAGCCCCAGTCCCAGCCCCAGCCCCAGCCCAAGCAGTAGCCCCAGCCCCAGCCCCAGCCCCAGCCCCAGCCCCAGCCCTAGCCCCAGCTCCAGCCCCAGCCCCAGCCCTAGCCCCAGCCCCAGCCCCAGCCGTAGCCCCAGCCCCAGCCCCAGCCCCAGCCCTAGCCCCAGTCCCAGCCCCAGCCCCAGCAGTAGCCCCAGCCCCAGCCCCAGCCCCAGCCCTAGCCCCAGCCCCAGCCGCAGCCCCAGCCCTAGCCCCAGTCCCAGCCCCAGCCCCAGCCCCAGCAGTAGCCCCAGCCCCAGCCCTAACCCCAGCCCCTGCCCTAGCCCCAGCCCCAGCCCGAGCCCAAGCCCCAGCCCCAGCCCTAGCCCTAGCCGCAGCTGCAGTCCCAGCCCTAGCCCCAGCCCCAGCCCCTGCCCCAGCCCCAGCCCGAGCCCAAGCCCCAGCCCCAGCCCTAGCCGCAGCCGCAGTCCCAGCCCTAGCCCTAGCCCTAGCCCCAGCCCCTGCCCCAGCCCCAGCCCCGGCCCTAGCCCAAGCCCCAGCCCTAGCCGCAGCCGCAGTCCCAGCCCTAGCCCCAGCCCCAGCCCCAGCCCCAGACCCAGACCCAGCCCCAGCCCTAGCCCCAGCCCCAGCCCCAGCCCCAGCCCTAGGGCCAGCCCCAGACCCAGCCCCAGACCCAGCCCCAGCCCTAGCCCCAGCCCCAGCCCCAGCCCCAGCCCTAGCGCCAGCCCCAGCCCCAGTCCCAGCCCCAGCCCCAGCAGTAGCCCCAGCCCCAGCCCCAGCCCCAGCCCCAGCCCCAGCCCCTGCCCCTGCCCCAGCCTCAGCCCCAGCCCGAGCCCAAGCCCCAGTCCCAGCCCTAGCCCCAGCCCCAGCCCCAGCCCCAGCCCTAGCCCCAGCCCTAGCCCCAGCCCTAGCCCCAGCCCCAGCCCCAGCCCCAGCCCCAGGAGTAGCCCCAGCCCCAGCCCTAACCCCAGCACCTGCCCTAGCCCCAGCCCCAGCCCTAGCCCCAGCCCCTGCCCCAGCCCCAGCCCCAGCCGGAGCCCAAGCCCCAGCCCTAGCCCTAGCCGCAGCTGCAGTCCCATCCCTAGCCCCAGCCCCAGTCCCAGCCCCAGCCCCAGCCCTAGCCGCAGCCGCAGTCCCAGCCCTAGCCCCAGCCCCAGCCCCAGCCCCAGCCCTAGCCCTAGCCCCAGCCCTAGCCCCAGCCCCAGCCCCAGCCCCTGCCCCAGCCCCAGCCCTAGCCCTAGCCCCAGCCCCAGCCCCAGCCCCAGCCCCAGCACTAGCCCCAGACCCAGCCCTAGCCTTAGCCTCAGCCCCAGCTGCATCCTCAGCCAAAGCCCCAGCGCCAACCCCAGCCACAGGTCCAGCCCCAGCCCCAGCCCCAGCCCTAGCCGCAGCCCCAGCCCTAGCCCTAGCCCCAGCCCTAGCCCTAGTCCCAGCCCCAGCCCCAGCTCCAACACCAGCCCCAGCCCCAGCCCTAGCACCAGTCCCAGCCCCAGCCCCAGCCCCAGCCCCTGCCCCAGCCCCAGCCCCAGCCCGAGCCCAAGCCCCAGCCCCAGCCCTAGCCGCAGCCGCAGTCCCAGCCCTAGCCCCAGCCCCAGCCCCAGCCCCAGCCCTAGCCCCAGCCCTAGCCCAGTCCCAGCCCCAGCCCCAGCCCCAGCAGAAGCCCCAGCCCCAGCCCTAACCCCAGCCCCTGCCCTAGCCCCAGCCCCTGCCCGAGCCCAAGCCCCAGCCCCAGCCCTAGCCCTAGCCGCAGCTGCAATCCCAGCCCTAGCCCCAGCCCCAGCCCCTGCCCCAGCCCCAGCCCCAGCCCGAGCCCAAGCCCCAGCCCCAGCCCTAGCCGCAGCCGCAGTCCCAGCCCTAGCCCCAGCCCCAGCCCCAGAACCAGCCCCAGCCCCAGCCCTAGCCCCAGCCCCAGCCCCAGTCCCAGCCCCAGCCCCAGCCCAAGCAGTAGCCCCAGCCCCAGCCCCAGCCCCAGCCCCAGCCCCAGCCCCAGCCCTAGCCCCAGCTCCAGCCCCAGCCCCAGCCCTAGCCCCAGCCCCAGCCCCAGCCGTAGCCCCAGCCCCAGCCCCAGCCCCAGCCCTAGCCCCAGTCCCAGCCCCAGCCCCAGCAGTAGCCCCAGCCCCAGCCCCAGCCCCAGCCCTAGCCCCAGCCCCAGCCGCAGCCCCAGCCCTAGCCCCAGTCCCAGCCCCAGCCCCAGCACTTGCCCCAGACCTAGCCCTAGCCTTAGCCTCAGCCCCAGCTCCCGCCCCAGCCAAAGCACCAGCCCCAGCCCCAGCCACAAGTCCAGCCCCAGCCCCAGCCCCAGCCCTAGCCCTAGCCCTAGCCCCAGTCTCAGCCCCAGCCCCAGCCCCCGCCCCAGCACTAGCCCCAGACCCAGCCCTAGCGTTAGCCTCAGCCCCAGCTCCAGCCCCAGCCCCAGCCCTAGCCCCAGTCCCAGCCCCAGCCCCAGCCCCAGCAGTAGCCCCAGCCCCAGCAGTAGCCCCAGCCCCAGCCCCAGCCCCAGCCCCAGCCCCAGCCCCAGCACTAGCCCCAGACCCAGCCCTAGCCTTAGCCTCAGCCCCAGCTGCAGACCCAGCCAAAGCCCCAGCCCCAACCCCAGCCACAGGTCCAGCCCCAGCCCCAGCCCCAGCCCCAGCCCCAGCCCTAGGCCCAGCCCCTGCCCCAGCCCCAACCCCAGCCCGAGCCGAAGCCCCAGCCCCAGTCCCAGCCCCAGCCCCAGCCCCAGCAGTAGCCCCAGCCCCAGCCCCAGCCCCAGCCCCAGCCCCAGCCCCAGCCCTAGCCGCAGCCGCAGTCCCAGCCCTAGCCCCAGCCCCAGCCCCAGCCCCAGCCCTAGCCCCAGCCCTAGCCCCAGTCCCAGCCCCAGCCCCAGCCCCAGCAGTAGCCCCAGCCCCAGCCCTAACCCCAGCCCCTGCCCTAGCCCCAGCCCCAGCCCGAGCCCAAGCCCCAGCCACAGCCCTAGCCCTAGCCGCAGCTGCAGTCCCAGCCCTAGCCCCAGCCCCAGCCCCTGCCCCAGCCCCAGCCCGAGCCCAAGCCCCAGCCCCAGCCCTAGCCGCAGCCGCAGTCCCAGCCCTAGCCCTAGCCCTAGCCCCAGCCCCTGCCCCAGCCCCAGCCCCAGCCCGAGCCCAAGCCCCAGCCCTAGCCGCAGCCGCAGTCCCAGCCCTAGCCCCAGCCCCAGCCCCAGCCCCAGACCCAGACCCAGCCCCAGCCCTAGCCCCAGCCCCAGCCCCAGCCCCAGCCCTAGGGCCAGCCCCAGACCCAGACCCAGACCCAGCCCCAGCCCTAGCCCCAGCCCCAGCCCCAGCCCCAGCCCTAGCGCCAGCCCCAGCCCCAGTCCCAGCCCCAGCCCCAGCAGTAGCCCCAGCCCCAGCCCCAGCCCCAGCCCCAGCCCCAGCCCCTGCCCCTGCCCCAGCCTCAGCCCCAGCCCGAGCCCAAGCCCCAGTCCCAGCCCTAGCCCCAGCCCCAGCCCCAGCCCCAGCCCTAGCCCCAGCCCTAGCCCCAGCCCTAGCCCCAGCCCCAGCCCCAGCCCCAGCCCCAGGAGTAGCCCCAGCCCCAGCCCTAACCCCAGCACCTGCCCTAGCCCCAGCCCCAGCCCTAGCCCCAGCCCCTGCCCCAGCCACAGCCCCAGCCGGAGCCCAAGCCCCAGCCCTAGCCCTAGCCGCAGCTGCAGTCCCATCCCTAGCTCCAGCCCCAGTCCCAGCCCCAGCCCCAGCCCTAGCCGCAGCCGCAGTCCCAGCCCTAGCCCCAGCCCCAGCCCCAGCCCCAGCCCTAGCCCTAGCCCCAGCCCTAGCCCCAGCCCCAGCCCCAGCCCCTGCCCCAGCCCCAGCCCTAGCCCTAGCCCCAGCCCCAGCCCCAGCCCCAGCCCCAGCACTAGCCCCAGACCCAGCCCTAGCCTTAGCCTCAGCCCCAGCTGCATCCTCAGCCAAAGCCCCAGCGCCAACCCCAGCCACAGGTCCAGCCCCAGCCCCAGCCCCAGCCCTAGCCGCAGCCCCAGCCCTAGCCCTAGCCCCAGCCCTAGCCCTAGTCCCAGCCCCAGCCCCAGCTCCAACACCAGCCCCAGCCCCAGCCCTAGCACCAGTCCCAGCCCCAGCCCCAGCCCCAGCCCGAGCCCAAGCCCCAGCCCCAGCCCTAGCCGCAGCCGCAGTCCCAGCCCTAGCCCCAGCCCCAGCCCCAGCCCCAGCCCTAGCCCCAGCCCTAGCCCAGTCCCAGCCCCAGCCCCAGCCCCAGCAGAAGCCCCAGCCCCAGCCCTAACCCCAGCCCCTGCCCTAGCCCCAGCCCCTGCCCGAGCCCAAGCCCCAGCCCCAGCCCTAGCCCTAGCCGCAGCTGCAATCCCAGCCCTAGCCCCAGCCCCAGCCCCTGCCCCAGCCCCAGCCCCAGCCCGAGCCCAAGCCCCAGCCCCAGCCCTAGCCGCAGCCGCAGTCCCAGCCCTAGCCCCAGCCCCAGCCCCAGAACCAGCCCCAGCCCCAGCCCTAGCCCCAGCCCCAGCCCCAGTCCCAGCCCCAGCCCCAGCCCAAGCAGTAGCCCCAGCCCCAGCCCCAGCCCCAGCCCCAGCCCCAGCCCTAGCCCCAGCTCCAGCCCCAGCCCCAGCCGTAGCCCCAGCCCCAGCCCCAGCCGTAGCCCCAGCCCCAGCCCCAGCCCCAGCCCTAGCCCCAGTCCCAGCCCCAGCCCCAGCAGTAGCCCCAGCCCCAGCCCCAGCCCCAGCCCTAGCCCCAGCCCCAGCCGCAGCCCCAGCCCTAGCCCCAGTCCCAGCCCCAGCCCCAGCACTTGCCCCAGACCTAGCCCTAGCCTTAGCCTCAGCCCCAGCTCCCGCCCCAGCCAAAGCACCAGCCCCAGCCCCAGCCACAAGTCCAGCCCCAGCCCCAGCCCCAGCCCTAGCCCTAGCCCTAGCCCCAGTCTCAGCCCCAGCCCCAGCCCCCGCCCCAGCACTAGCCCCAGACCCAGCCCTAGCGTTAGCCTCAGCCCCAGCTCCAGCCCCAGCCCCAGCCCTAGCCCCAGTCCCAGCCCCAGCCCCAGCCCCAGCAGTAGCCCCAGCCCCAGCAGTAGCCCCAGCCCCAGCCCCAGCCCCAGCCCCAGCCCCAGCACTAGCCCCAGACCCAGCCCTAGCCTTAGCCTCAGCCCCAGCTGCAGACCCAGCCAAAGCCCCAGCCCCAACCCCAGCCACAGGTCCAGCCCCAGCCCCAGCCCCAGCCCTAGCCCTAGCCCCAGCCCTAGCCCTAGTCCCAGCCCCAGCCCCAGCTCCAACAACAGCCCCAGCCCCAGCCCTAGCCCCAGTCCCAGCCCCAGCCCCAGCAGTAGCCCCAGCCCCTGCCCCAGCCCCAGCCCCAGCCCGAGCCCAAGCCCCAGCCCTAGCCCTAGCCGCAGCCACAGTCCCAGCCCTAGCAACAGCCCCAGTCCCAGCCCCAGCCCCAGCCCTAGCCCCAGCCCCAGCCCCAGTCCCAGCCCCAGCCCCAGCCCAAGCCCCAGCCCTAGCCCTAGTCCAAGCCCTAGCCCTAGTCCCAGCCCCAGCCCCAGCTCCAACACCAGCCCCAGCCCCAGCCCTAGCCCCAGTCCCAGCCCCAGCCCCAGCCCTAGCCCCAGCCCCTGCCCCAGCCCCAACCCCAGCCCGAGCCGAAGCCCCAGCCCCAGTCCCAACCCCAGACCCAGCCCCAGCAGTAGCCCCAGCCCCAGCCCCAGCCCCAGCCCCTGCCCCAGCCCCAGCCCCAGCCCGAGCCCAAGCCCCAGCCCCAGCCCTAGCCGCAGCCGCAGTCCCAGCCCTAGCCCCAGCCCTAGCCCCAGTCCCAGCCCCAGCCCCAGCCCCAGCCCCAGCAGTAGCCCCAGCCCCAGCCCTAACCCCAGCCCCTGCCCTAGCCCCAGCCCCAGCCCGAGCCCAAGCCCCAGCCCCAGCCCTAGCCCTAGCCGCAGCTGCAGTCCCAGCCCTAGCCCCAGCCCCAGCCCCTGCCCCAGCCCCAGCCCGAGCCCAAGCCCCAGCCCCAGCCCTAGCCGCAGCCGCAGTCCCAGCCCTAGCCCTAGCCCCAGCCCCAGCCCCAGCCCCAGCCCGAGCCCAAGCCCCAGCCCCAGCCCTAGCCGCAGCCGCAGTCCCAGCCCTAGCCCCAGCCCCAGGCCCAGCCCCAGCCCCAGACCCAGCCCCAGCCCTAGCCCCAGCCGCAGCCCCAGCCCTAGCGCCAGCCCCAGCCCCAGACCCAGACCCAGCCCCAGCCCTAGCCCCAGCCCCAGCCCCAGCCCCAGCCCTAGCGCCAGCCCCAGCCCCAGTCCCAGCCCCAGCCCCAGCAGTAGCCCCAGCCCCAGCCCCAACCCCAGCCCCAGCCCCTGCCCCTGCCCCAGCCTCAGCCCCAGCCCGAGCCCAAGCCCCAGCCCCAGCCCTAGCCGCAGCCGCAGTCCCAGCCCTAGCCCCAGCCCCAGCCCCAGCCCCAGCCCTAGCCCCAGCCCTAGCCCCAGCCCTAGCCCCAGCCCCAGCCCCAGCCCCAGCCCCAGCCCCAGGAGTAGCCCCAGCCCCAGCCCTAACCCCAGCACCTGACCTAGCCCCAGCCCCAGCCCTAGCCCCAGCCCCTGCCCCAGCCCCAGCCCCAGCCGGAGCCCAAGCCCCAGCCCCAGCCCTAGCCGCAGCTGCAGTCCCAGCCCTAGCCCCAGCCCCAGTCCCAGCCCCAGGCCCAGACCCAGCCCTAGCCCCAGCCCCAGCCATAACCCCAGCACCTGCCCTAGCCCCAGCCCCAGCCCTAGCCCCAGCCCCTGCCCCAGCCCCAGCCCGAGCCCAAGCCCCAGCCCCAGCCCTAGCCCTAGCCGCAGCTGCAGTCCCATCCCTAGCCCCAGCCCCAGTCCCAGCCCCAGCCCCAGCCCTAGCCGCAGCCGCAGTCCCAGCCCTAGCCCCAGCCCCAGCCCCAGCCCCAGCCCCAGCCCTAGCCCTAGCCCCAGCCCTAGCCCCAGCCCCAGCCCCAGCCCCTGCCCTAGCCCCAGCCCTAGCCCTAGCCCCAGTCCCAGCCCCAGCCCCAGCCCCAGCACTAGCCCCAGACCCAGCCCTAGCCTTAGCCTCAGCCCCAGCTGCATCCTCAGCCAAAGCCCCAGCGCCAACCCCAGCCACAGGTCCAGCCCCAGCCCCCGCCCCAGCACTAGCCCCAGACCCAGCCCTAGCCTTAAACTCAGCCCCAGCTCCAGCCCCAGCCTCAGCCCCAGCCCCAGCCCCAGCCCCAGCAGTAGCCCCAACCCCAGCCCTAGACCCAGACCATGCCCTAGCCCCAGCCCCAGCCCCAGCCCGAGCCCAAGCCCCAGCGCCTGCCCCAGCCCTAGCCGCATCCGCAGTCCCAGCCCTAGCCCCAGCCCCAGTCCCAGCCCCAGCCCCAGCCCTAGCCCAAGCTGCAGCTGCAGTCCCAGCCCTAGCCCCAGCCCCAGCCCCAGCCCCTGCCCCAGCCCCAGCCCCAGCCCTAGCCCCAGCCCCAGCCCTAGCCCTAGTCCCAGCCCCAGCCCCAGCCCCAACACCAGCCCCAGCCCCAGCCCTAGCCCCAGTCGCAGGCCCAGCCCCAGCAGTAGCCCCAGCCCCAGCCCCAGCCCCAGCCCTAGCCCCAGCCCCTGCCCCAGCCCAACCCCAGCCCCAGCCTGAGCCCAAGCCCCAGCCCCAGCCCTAGCCCTAGCCGCAGCTGCAGTCCCAGCCCTAGCCCCAGCCCCAGCCCCTGCCCCAGCCCCAGCCCCAGCCCCTGCCCCAGCCCCAGCCCCAGCCCTAGCCCTAGTCCCAGCCCCAGCCCCAGCCCCAACACCAGCCCCAGCCCCAGCCCTAGCCCCAGTCGCAGGCCCAGCCCCAGCAGTAGCCCCAGCCCCAGCCCCAGCAGTAGCCCCAGCCCCAGCCCCAGCCCCAGCCCTAGCCCCAGCCCCAGCCCGAGCCCAAGCCCCAGCCCCAGCCCTAGACCTAGCCGCAGCTGCAGTCCCAGCCCTAGCCCCAGCCCCAGCCCCTGCCCCAGCCCCAGCCCCAGCCCGAGCCCAAGCCCCAGCCCCAGCCCTAGCCCCAACCCCCGACCCAGGCCCAGCCCCAGGCCTAGACCCTTATGCTGATCCTATAGAGGCCCTTGCGATCCTCCTAGGCCTTCCCCTGACAATGTGGTAACTAAGGCCTTGACACTATTTCTAACTAAGGCCCCAAGTCCAGCCCCAGCCGCAGCCCCATCCCCTGATGCTGATCGTATAGAGGCCTTTGTGCTCCTCCTAGGCCTTGCCCTGACACTGTCCTTAAGTACGGCCTTGACCCTATTCCTAACTAAGGGCCTAGCCCTAAACCTAGCCCCAGCCCCAGCCGCAGCCCGAGCCCCTGCCCTAGCCCCAGCCCCAGCCCTAGACCTAGCCGCAGCCGCAGGCCCAGCCCTAGCCCCAGCCCCAGCCCCAGCCCCAGCACTAGCCCCAGACCCAGCCCTAGCCTTAGCCTAAGCCCCAGCTGCAGCCTCAGCCAAAGCCCCAGCCCCAACCCCAGCCACAGGTCCAGCCCCAGCCCCAGCCCCAGCCCTAGCCCCAGCCCCAGCCCTAGCCCCAGCCCCAGCCCTAGCCCTAGTCCCAGCCCCAGCCCCAGCCACAGCCACAGCCCTAGCCCTAGCCCCAGCCCTAGCCCCAGTCTCAGCCCCAGCCCCCGCCCCAGCACTAGCCCCAGACCCAGCCCTAGCCTTAGCCTCAGCCCCAGCTCCAGCCCCAGCCCCAGCCCCAGCCCCAGCCCCAGCCCTAGCCCCAGTCCCAGCCCCAGCCCCAGCCCCAGCAGTAGCCCCAGCCCCAGCCCCAGCCCCAGCACTAGCACTAGCCCCAGACCCAGCCCTAGCCTTAGCCTCAGCCTCAGCTGCAGCCCCAGCCAAAGCCCCAGCCCCAACCCCAGCCACAGGTCCAGCCCCAGCCCCAGCCCCAGCCCTAG
Source organism: Mesoplodon bidens (assembly GCF_964165515.1). Classification (NCBI taxonomy): domain Eukaryota; kingdom Metazoa; phylum Chordata; class Mammalia; order Artiodactyla; family Ziphiidae; genus Mesoplodon; species Mesoplodon bidens. The sequence goes on along the minus strand of NC_138161.1, from coordinate 441,409 downwards.
CCCCAGCCCCAGCCCTAGCCCTAGCCCCAGCCCTAGCCATAGTCCCAGCCCCAGCCCCAGCCCTAGCCCCAGTCCCAGCCCCAGCCCCAGGAGTAGCCCCAGCCCCAGCCCCAGCCCCAGCCCTAGCCCCAGCCCCTGCCCCAGCCCCAGCCCTAGCCCGAGCCCAAGCCCCAGCCCCAGCCCTAGCCGCAGCCGCAGTCCCAGCCCTAGCCCCAGCCCCAGTCCCAGTCCCAGTCCCAGCCCCAGCCCCAGCCCTAGCCACAGTCCCAGCCCCAGCTCCAGCCCCCACCCCAGCACTAGCCCCAGACCCAGCCCTAGCCTTAGCCTCAGCCCCAGCTCCAGCCCCAGCCCCAGCCCTAGCCCCAGTCCCAGCCCCAGCCCCAGCCCCAGCCCCAACCCCAGCACTAGCCCCAAACCCAGCCCTAGCCTTAGCCTCAGCCCCAGCTGCAGCCCCAGCCAAAGCCCCAGCCCCAATCCCAGCCACAGGTCCAGCCCCAGCCCCAGCCCTAGCTCCAGCCCCAGCCCTAGCCCTAGCCCCAACCCTAGCCCCAGCCCCAGCCCCAGCCCTAGCGCCAGCCCCAGCCCCAGTCCCAGCCCTAGCCCCAGCAGTAGCCCCAGCCCCAGCCCCAGCCCTAGCCCCAGCCCCTGCCCCTGCCCCAGCCCCAGCCCCAGCCCGAGCCCAAGCCCCAGCCCCATCCCTAGCCCTAGCCGCAGCCGCAGTCCCACCTCTAGCCCCAGCCCCAGCCCCAGCCGCAGCCTCAGCCCTATCCCTAGCCCCAGTCCCAGACCCAGCCCCAGCCCCAGCCCCAGCACTAGCCCCAGCCCCAGCCGTAGCCTTAGCCTCAGCCCCAGCTCCATCCCCAGCCAAAGCCCAAGCCGCAGCCCCAGCCACAGGTCCAGCCCCAGCCCCAGCCCCAGCCCTAACCCTAGCCCCAGCCCTAGCCCTAGTCCCAGCCCCAGCCCCAGCCCCCGCCCCAGCACTAGCCCCAGACCCAGCCCTAGCCTTAAACTCAGCCCCAGCTCCAGCCCCAGCCTCAGCCCCAGCCCTAGCCCCAGTCCCAGCCCCAGCCCCAGCAGTAGCCCCAACCCCAGCCCTAGACCCAGACCATGCCCTAGCCCCAGCCCCAGCCCCAGCCCCAGCCCCAGCACTAGCCCCAGCCGCAGCCGTAGCCTTAGCCTCAGCCCCAGCTCCATCCCCAGCCAAAGCCCAAGCCGCAGCCCCAGCCACAGGTCCAGCCCCAGCCCCAGCCCCAGCCCTAGCCCTAGTCCCAGCCCCAGCCCCAGCCCCCGCCCCAGCACTAGCCCCAGACCCAGCCCTAGCCTTAAACTCAGCCCCAGCTCCAGCCCCAGCCTCAGCCCCAGCCCCAGCCCCAGCCCCAGCAGTAGCCCCAACCCCAGCCCTAGACCCAGACCATGCCCTAGCCCCAGCCCCAGCCCCAGCCCGAGCCCAAGCCCCAGCGCCTGCCCCAGCCCTAGCCGCATCCGCAGTCCCAGCCCTAGCCCCAGCCCCAGTCCCAGCCCCAGCCCCAGCCCTAGCCCAAGCTGCAGCTGCAGTCCCAGCCCTAGCCCCAGCCCCAGCCCCAGCCCCTGCCCCAGCCCCAGCCCCAGCCCTAGCCCCAGCCCCAGCCCTAGCCCTAGTCCCAGCCCCAGCCCCAGCCCCAACACCAGCCCCAGCCCCAGCCCTAGCCCCAGTCGCAGGCCCAGCCCCAGCAGTAGCCCCAGCCCCAGCCCCAGCCCCAGCCCTAGCCCCAGCCCCTGCCCCAGCCCAACCCCAGCCCCAGCCTGAGCCCAAGCCCCAGCCCCAGCCCTAGCCCTAGCCGCAGCTGCAGTCCCAGCCCTAGCCCCAGCCCCAGCCCCTGCCCCAGCCCCAGCCCCAGCCCCTGCCCCAGCCCCAGCCCCAGCCCTAGCCCTAGTCCCAGCCCCAGCCCCAGCCCCAACACCAGCCCCAGCCCCAGCCCTAGCCCCAGTCGCAGGCCCAGCCCCAGCAGTAGCCCCAGCCCCAGCCCCAGCAGTAGCCCCAGCCCCAGCCCCAGCCCCAGCCCTAGCCCCAGCCCCAGCCCGAGCCCAAGCCCCAGCCCCAGCCCTAGACCTAGCCGCAGCTGCAGTCCCAGCCCTAGCCCCAGCCCCAGCCCCTGCCCCAGCCCCAGCCCCAGCCCGAGCCCAAGCCCCAGCCCCAGCCCTAGCCCCAACCCCCGACCCAGGCCCAGCCCCAGGCCTAGACCCTTATGCTGATCCTATAGAGGCCCTTGCGATCCTCCTAGGCCTTCCCCTGACAATGTGGTAACTAAGGCCTTGACACTATTTCTAACTAAGGCCCCAAGTCCAGCCCCAGCCGCAGCCCCATCCCCTGATGCTGATCGTATAGAGGCCTTTGTGCTCCTCCTAGGCCTTGCCCTGACACTGTCCTTAAGTACGGCCTTGACCCTATTCCTAACTAAGGGCCTAGCCCTAAACCTAGCCCCAGCCCCAGCCGCAGCCCGAGCCCCTGCCCTAGCCCCAGCCCCAGCCCTAGACCTAGCCGCAGCCGCAGGCCCAGCCCTAGCCCCAGCCCCAGCCCCAGCCCCAGCACTAGCCCCAGACCCAGCCCTAGCCTTAGCCTAAGCCCCAGCTGCAGCCTCAGCCAAAGCCCCAGCCCCAACCCCAGCCACAGGTCCAGCCCCAGCCCCAGCCCCAGCCCTAGCCCCAGCCCCAGCCCTAGCCCCAGCCCCAGCCCTAGCCCTAGTCCCAGCCCCAGCCCCAGCCACAGCCACAGCCCTAGCCCTAGCCCCAGCCCTAGCCCCAGTCTCAGCCCCAGCCCCCGCCCCAGCACTAGCCCCAGACCCAGCCCTAGCCTTAGCCTCAGCCCCAGCTCCAGCCCCAGCCCCAGCCCCAGCCCCAGCCCCAGCCCTAGCCCCAGTCCCAGCCCCAGCCCCAGCCCCAGCAGTAGCCCCAGCCCCAGCCCCAGCCCCAGCACTAGCACTAGCCCCAGACCCAGCCCTAGCCTTAGCCTCAGCCTCAGCTGCAGCCCCAGCCAAAGCCCCAGCCCCAACCCCAGCCACAGGTCCAGCCCCAGCCCCAGCCCCAGCCCTAGCCCCAGCCCCAGCCCTAGCCCTAGCCCCAGCCCTAGCCATAGTCCCAGCCCCAGCCCCAGCCCTAGCCCCAGTCCCAGCCCCAGCCCCAGGAGTAGCCCCAGCCCCAGCCCCAGCCCCAGCCCTAGCCCCAGCCCCTGCCCCAGCCCCAGCCCTAGCCCGAGCCCAAGCCCCAGCCCCAGCCCTAGCCGCAGCCGCAGTCCCAGCCCTAGCCCCAGCCCCAGTCCCAGTCCCAGTCCCAGCCCCAGCCCCAGCCCTAGCCACAGTCCCAGCCCCAGCTCCAGCCCCCACCCCAGCACTAGCCCCAGACCCAGCCCTAGCCTTAGCCTCAGCCCCAGCTCCAGCCCCAGCCCCAGCCCTAGCCCCAGTCCCAGCCCCAGCCCCAGCCCCAGCCCCAACCCCAGCACTAGCCCCAAACCCAGCCCTAGCCTTAGCCTCAGCCCCAGCTGCAGCCCCAGCCAAAGCCCCAGCCCCAATCCCAGCCACAGGTCCAGCCCCAGCCCCAGCCCTAGCTCCAGCCCCAGCCCTAGCCCTAGCCCCAACCCTAGCCCTAGTCCCAGCCCCAGCCCCAGCCCCAGCTCCAACACCAGCCCCAGCCCCAGCCCTAGCCCCAGTCCCAGCCCCAGCCCCAGCCCCAGCAGTAGCCCCAGCCCCAGCCCCAGCCCCAGCCCCAGCCCCAGCACTAGCCCCAGACCCAGCCCTAGCCTTAGCCTCAGCCCCAGCTGCAGACCCAGCCAAAGCCCCAGCCCCAAACCCAGCCACAGGTCCAGCCCCAGCCCCAGCCCCAGCCCTAGCCCTAGCCCCAGCCCTAGCCCTAGTCCCAGCCCCAGCCCCAGCTCCAACAACAGCCCCAGCCCCAGCCCTAGCCCCAGTCCCAGCCCCAGCCCCAGCAGTAGCCCCAGCCCCTGCCCCAGCCCCAGCCCCAGCCCGAGCCCAAGCCCCAGCCCTAGCCCTAGCCGCAGCCCCAGCCCCAGCCCTAGCCCCAGCCCCAGCCCTAGCCCTAGCCCCAGCCCTAGCCATAGTCCCAGCCCCAGCCCCAGCCCTAGCCCCAGTCCCAGCCCCAGCCCCAGGAGTAGCCCCAGCCCCAGCCCCAGCCCCAGCCCTAGCCCCAGCCCCTGCCCCAGCCCCAGCCCTAGCCCGAGCCCAAGCCCCAGCCCCAGCCCTAGCCCCAGCCCCAGTCCCAGCCCCAGCCCCAGCCCCAGTCCCAGCCCTAGCCCCAGCCCCAGTCCCAGCCCCAGCCCCAGCCCTAGCCCCAGTCCCAGCCCAAGCTCCAGCCCCCACCCCAGCACTAGCCCCAGACCCAGCCCTAGCCTTAGCCTCAGCCCCAGCTCCAGCCCCAGCCCCAGCCCTAGCCCCAGTCCCAGCCCCAGCCCCAGCCCCAGCCCCAAACCCAGCACTAGCCCCAAACCCAGCCCTAGCCTTAGCCTCATCCCCAGCTGCAGCCCCAGCCAAAGCCCCAGCCCCAATCCCAGCCACAGGTCCAGCCCCAGCCCGAGCCCAAGCCCCAGCCCCAGCCCTAGCCCTAGCCGCAGCTGCAGTCCCATCCCTAGCCCCAGCCCCAGTCCCAGCCCCAGCCCCAGCCCTAGCCCCAGCCCCAGCACTAGCCCCAGTCCCAGTCCCAGCCCCATCCCCAGCCCTAGCCCTAGCCCCAGTCCCAGCCCCAGCTCCAGCCCCAGCTCCAGCCCCAGCCCCAGCACTAGCCCCAGGCCCAGCCCTAGCCATAGCCTCAGCCCCAGCTCCAGCCCCAGCCAAAGCCCCAGCCCCAGCCCCAGCCCCAGCCCTAGCCCCTCCCCCTGCCCTAGCCCCAGCCCGAGCCCAAGCCCCAGCCCCATCCCTAGCCCTAGCCGCAGCCGCAGTCCCAGCCCTAGCCCCAGCCCCAGCCCCAGCCGCAGCCTCATCCCTATCCCTAGCTCCAGTCCCAGCCCCAGCGCCAGCCCCAGCCCCCTGCCCTAGCCACAGCCCCAGCCCCAGCCCTAGCCCCAGTCCCAGCCCCAGCCGCAGCCCCATCACTAGCCCCAGACCCAGCCCTAGCGTTAGCCTCAGCCCCAGCTCCATCCCCAGCTAAAGCCCCAGCCGCAGCCCCAGCCACAGGTCCAGCCCCAGCCCCAGCCCCAGCCCTAGCCTTAGCCCCAGCCCTAGCCCTAGTCCCAGCCCCAGCCCCAGCCCCCGCCCCAGCACTAGCCCCAGACCCAGCCCTAGCCTTAAACTCAGCCCCAGCTCCAGCCCCAGCCCCAGCCCCAGCGCTAGCCCCAGTCCCAGCCCCAGCTCCAGCAGTAGCCCCAGCCCCAGCCCTAGACCCAGCCCCTGCCGTAGCCCCAGCCCCAGCCGGAGCCCAAGCCCCAGCCCCTGCCCCAGCCCTAGCCGCAGCCGCAGTCCCAGCCCTAACCCCAGCCCCAGTCCCAGCCCCAGCCCCAGCCCTAGACCTAGTCCCAGTCCCAGCCCCAGCTCCAGCCCCAGCACTATCCCCAGACCCAGCCCTAGCATTAGCCTCAGCCCCAGCTGCAGCCCCAGCCAAAGCCCCAGCCCCAGCCCCAGCCACAGGTCCAGCCCCAGCCCCAGCCCCAGCCTCAGCCCTAGCCCCAGCCCCAGACCCAACCCCAGCCCCTGATTCTGATCCTACAGAGGCCCTTATGCTCCTCCTAGGCCTTGCCCTGACACTGTCCTTAACTCAGGTCTTGACACTACTACTAACTCAGGCCCTGTCATTATACCTAACGAAAGCTCTGATGCTAAACCTAACTAAGGCCCTGACAGTGACACTAACTAAGGACCCAGCCCTAGCCCGACCCCTAGCTCAAGCTCCAGCCATAGTCCCAACCCAGGCCCTATCCCCAGCCCCAGCCCTAGCCCCAGCTCCAGCCCGAGCCCAAGTCCCAGCCCCAGCCCCAGCCCTAGCCGCAGCCGCAGTCCCAGCCCTAGCCCCAAACCCCGCCCCAGCCCCAGCCCTATCCCCTTATGCTGATCCTATAGAGGCCCTTGCGATCCTCCTAGGCCTTCCCCTGACAATGTGGTAACTAAGGCCTTGACACTATTTCTAACTAAGGCCCCAGGTCCAGCCCCAGCCGCAGCCCCATCCCCTGATGCTGATCGTATAGAGACCTTTGTGCTCCTCCTAGGCCTTGCCCTGACACTGTCCTTAAGTAAGGCCTTGACCCTATTCCTAACTAAGGGCCTAACCCTAAACCTAGCCTCAGCCCCAGCCCCAGCCCCAGCCCTAGCCGCAGCCCTAGCCCTAGCCCTAGCCCTAGTCCCAGCCTTATCCCCAGCCCTAGCCCCAGCCCTAGCTCCAATCCCAGCCCCAGCCCCAGCCCCAACCCCAGCACTAGCCCCAGACCCAGCCCTAGCCTTAGCCTCAGCCCCAGCTCCAGCCCCAGCCCCAGCCCAAGCCCCTAGCTCCAGCCCCAGCCCCAGCCCCAGCCCCAGCCCTAGCCCCAGCCCCAACCCAAGCCGCAGCCCCAACCCCAGCCCCAGCCCTAGCCCGACCCCTAGACCCAGCTCCAGCCCTAGACCCAACCCCATCCCTAGCCCCAGCCCTAGTCCCTGATGCTGATCCTATAGAGGCCCTTGCGATCCTCCTAGGCCTTCCCCTGACAATGTTGTAACTAAGGCCTTGACACTATTTTTAACTAAGGCCCCAGGTCCAACTCCAGCCGCAGCCCCATCCCCTGATGCTGATCCTATAGAGGCCTTTGTCCTCCTCCTAGTCCTTGCCCTGACACTGTCCTTAAGTAAGGCCTTGACCCTATTCCTAACTAAGGGCCTAGCCCTAAACCTAGCCCCAGCCCCAGCCCGAGCCCCAGCCCCAGCCCTAGCCGCAGCCCTAGCCCGAGCCCCAGTCCCAGCCCCAGCCCCAGCCCCAGCCCCAGCACTAGCCCCAGACCCAGCCCTAGCCTTAGCCTCAGCCCCAGCTCCAGCCCCAGCCCCAGCCCCAGCCCCAGCCCCAGCCCTAGCCCCAGTCCCAGCCCCAGCCCCAGCCCCAGCAGTAGCCCCAGCCCCAGCCCCAGCCCCAGCACTAGCACTAGCCCCAGACCCAGCCCTAGCCTTAGCCTCAGCCTCAGCTGCAGCCCCAGCCAAAGCCCCAGCCCCAACCCCAGCCACAGGTCCAGCCCCAGCCCCAGCCCCAGCCCTAGCCCCAGCCCCAGCCCTAGCCCTAGCCCCAGCCCTAGCCGTAGTCCCAGCCCCAGCCCCAGCCCTAGCCCCAGTCCCAGCCCCAGCCCCAGGAGTAGCCCCAGCCCCAGCCCCAGCCCCAGCCCTAGCCCCAGCCCCTGCCCCAGCCCCAGCCCTAGCCCGAGCCCAAGCCCCAGCCCCAGCCCTAGCCGCAGCCGCAGTCCCAGCCCTAGCCCCAGCCCCAGTCACAGCCCCAGCCCCAGCCCTAGCCCCAGTCCCAGCCCAAGCTCCAGCCCCCACCCCAGCACTAGCCCCAGACCCAGCCCTAGCCTTAGCCTCAGCCCCAGCTCCAGCCCCAGCCCCAGCCCTAGCCCCAGTCCCAGCCCCAGCCCCAGCCCCAGCCCCAACCCCAGCACTAGCCCCAAACCCAGCCCTAGCCTTAGCCTCATCCCCAGCTGCAGCCCCAGCCAAAGCCCCAGCCCCAATCCCAGCCACAGGTCCAGCCCCAGCCCGAGCCCAAGCCCCAGCCCCAGCCCTAGCCCTAGCCGCAGCTGCAGTCCCATCCCTAGCCCCAGCCCCAGTCCCAGCCCCAGCCCCAGCCCTAGCCCCAGCCCCAGCACTAGCCCCAGACCCAGCCCTAGCCTTAGCCTCAGCCCGAGCCCCCGCCCCAGCCACCGATCCAGCCCCAGCCCCAGCCCTAGCCCTAGCCCCAGTCCCAGCCCCAGCCCCAGCCCCAACACCAGACCCAGCCCCAGCCCTAGCCCCAGTCCCAGGCCCAGCCCCAGCAGTAGCCCCAGCCCCAGCCCCAGCCCCAGCCCCAGCCCTAGCCCCAGCCCCTGCCCCAGCCCCAGCCCCAGCAGGAGCCCATGCCCCTGCCCCAGCCCTAGCCGCAGCCGCAGTCCAAGCCCTAGCCCCAGCCCCAGCCCCAGCCCCAGCCCCAGCCCCAGCCCTAGCGCCAGCCCCAGCCCCAGTCCCAGCCCCAGCCCCAGCAGTAGCCCCAGCCCCAGCCCCAGCCCTAGCCCCAGCCCCTGCCCCTGCCCCAGCCCCAGCCCCAGCCCGAGCCCAAGCCCCAGCCCCATCCCTAGCCCTAGCCGCAGCCGCAGTCCCACCTCTAGCCACAGCCCCAGCCCCAGCCCCAGCCGCAGCCTCAGCCCTATCCCTAGCCCCAGTCCCAGCCCCAGCCCCAGCCCCAGCCCCAGCACTAGCCCCAGCCCCAGCTGTAGCCTTAGCCTCAGCCCCAGCTCCATCCCCAGCCAAAGCCCAAGCCGCAGCCCCAGCCACAGGTCCAGCCCCAGCCCCAGCCCCAGCCCTAAACCTAGCCCCAGCCCTAGCCCTAGTCCCAGCCCCAGCCCCAGCCCCCGCCCCAGCACTAGCCCCAGACCCAGCCCTAGCCTTAAACTCAGCCCCAGCTCCAGCCCCAGCCCCAGCCCCAGCCCTAGCCCCAGTCCCAGCCCCAGCCCCAGCAGTAGCCCCAGCCCCAGCCCTAGACCCAGACCATGCCCTAGCCCCAGCCCCAGCCCCAACCCGAGCCCAAGCCCCAGCCCCTGCCCCAGCCCTAGCCGCATCCGCAGTCCCAGCCCTAGCCCCAGCCCCAGTCCCAGCCCCAGCCCCAGCCCTAGCCCAAGCTGCAGCTGCAGTCCCAGCCCTAGCCCCAGCCCCAGCCCCAGCCCCTGCCCCAGCCCCAGCCCCAGCCCTAGCCCCAGCCCCAGCCCTAGCCCTCGTCCCAGCCCCAGCCCCAGCCCCAACACCAGCCCCAGCCCCAGCCCTAGCCCCAGTCGCAGGCCCAGCCCCAGCAGTAGCCCCAGCCCCAGCCCCAGCCCCAGCCCTAGCCCCAGCCCCAGCCCCAGCCCTAGCCCCAGTCCCAGCCCCAGCCCCAGCCCCAGCCCCAACCCCAGCACTAGCCCCAAACCCAGCCCTAGCCTTAGCCTCAGCCCCAGCTGCAGCCCCAGCCAAAGCCCCAGCCCCAATCCCAGCCACAGGTCAAGCCCCAGCCCCAGCCCTAGCTCCAGCCCCAGCCCTAGCCCTAGCCCCAACCCTAGCCCTAGTCCCAGCCCCAGCCCCAGCCCCAGCTCCAACACCAGCCCCAGCCCCAGCCCTAGCCCCAGTCCCAGCCCCAGCCCCAGCAGTAGCCCCAGCCCCAGCCCCAGCCCCAGGCCTAGCCCCAGCCCCTGCCCAAGCCCCAGCCCCAGCCCGAGCCGAAGCCCCAGCCCCAGCCCCAGCCCTAGCCCCAGCCCCAGCCCCAGCCCTAGCCCCAGCCCCAGCCCCAGTCCCAGCCCCAGCCCCAGTCCCAGCCCCAGCCCCAGCCCTAGCCCCAGCCCCAGCCCGAGCCCAAGCCCCAGCCCCAGCCCTAGCCGCAGCCGCAGTCCCAGCCCTAGCCCTAGCCCCAGTCCCAGCCCCAGCCCCAGCCCTAGCCCCAGCCCTAGCCCCAGTCCCAGCCCCAGCCCCAGCCCCAGCAGTAGCCCCAGCCCCAGCCCTAACCCCAGCCCCAGCCCCAGCCAAAGCCCCAGCCCCAGCCCCAGCCCCAGATCCAGCCCCAGCCCCAGCTCCAGCCCTAGACCTAGCCCCAGTCCCAGCCCCAGCCCAAGCCCCCGCCCCAGCCCAAGCCCCAGCCCCAGCCCCAGCCCCAGCCACATGTACAGCCCTAGCACTAGGCCCAGCCCTAGCCCCAGTCCCAGCCCCAGCTGCAGCCCCATCACTAGCCCCAGACTCAGCCCTAGCGTTAGCCTCAGCCCCAGCTCCAGCCCCAACTCCAGCCCCAGCCAAAGCACCAGCCCCAGCCCCAGCCACAGGTCCAGCCCCAGCCACAGCCCCAGCCCTATCCCTATCCCTAGCCCCAGTCCCAGCACCAGCCCCCGCCCCAGCCCCAGACCAAGCCCTAGCCTTAGCCTCAGCCCCAGCTCCAGCCCCAGCCCCAGCCCCAGCCCTAGCCCCAGGCCCAGCCCCAGCAGTAGCCCCAGCCCCAGCCCTATCCCCAGCCCCTGCACTAGCCCTAGCCCCAGCCCCAGCCCTAGGCCCTGCCCCTGCCCTAGCCCCAGCCCGAGCCCAAGCCCCAGCCCCATCCCTAGCCCTAGCCGCAGCCGCAGTCCCAGCCCTAGCCCCAGCCCCAGCCCCAGCCCTAGCCCCAGTCCCAGCCCGAGCCCAAGCCCCAGCCCCAGCCCCAGCAGTAGCCCCAGCCCCTGCCCTAGCCCCAGCCCGAGCCCAAGCCCCAGCCCCATCCCTAGCCCTAGCCGCAGCCCCTGTCCCACCCCTAGCCACAGACCCAGCCCCAGCCACAGCCACAGCCTCAGCCCTATCCCTAGCCCCTGTCCCAGCCCCAGCCCCAGCCCCAGCCCCAGCACTAGCCCCAGACCCAGCCCTAGCCTTAGCCTCAGCCCCAGCTCCATCCCCAGCCAAAGCCCCAGCCCCAGCCCCAGCAACAGGTCCAGCCCCAGCCCCAGCCCCAGCCCTAGTCCCAGCCCCAGCCCCAGCCCCCGCCCCAGCACTAGCCCCAGACCCAGCCCTAGCCTTAAACTCAGCCCCAGGTCCAGCCCCAGCCCCAGCCCTAGCCCCAGTCCCAGCCCCAGCCCCAGCAGTAGCCCCAGCCCCAGCCCTAGACCCAGCCCCTGCCCTAGCCCCAGCCCCAGCCCGAGCCCAAGCCCCAGTCCCTGCACCAGCCCTAGCAGCAGCCGCAGTCCCAGCCCTAGCCCCAGCCCCAGTCCCAGCCCCATCCCCAGCCCTAGCCCTAGCCCCAGTCCCAGCCCCAGCTCCAGCCCCAGCTCCAGCCCCAGCCCCAGCACTAGCCCCAGGCCCAGCCCTAGCCATAGCCTCAGCCCCAGCTCCAGCCCCAGCCAAAGCCCCAGCCCCAGCCCCAGCCCCAGCCCTAGCCCCTCCCCCTGCCCTAGCCCCAGCCCGAGCCCAAGCCCCAGCCCCATCCCTAGCCCTAGCCGCAGCCGCAGTCCCAGCCCTAGCCCCAGCCCCAGCCCCAGCCGCAGCCTCATCCCTATCCCTAGCTCCAGTCCCAGCCCCAGCGCCAGCCCCAGCCCCCTGCCCTAGCCACAGCCCCAGCCCCAGCCCTAGCCCCAGTCCCAGCCCCAGCCGCAGCCCCATCACTAGCCCCAGACCCAGCCCTAGCGTTAGCCTCAGCCCCAGCTCCATCCCCAGCTAAAGCCCCAGCCGCAGCCCCAGCCACAGGTCCAGCCCCAGCCCCAGCCCCAGCCCTAGCCTTAGCCCCAGCCCTAGCCCTAGTCCCAGCCCCAGCCCCAGCCCCCGCCCCAGCACTAGCCCCAGACCCAGCCCTAGCCTTAAACTCAGCCCCAGCTCCAGCCCCAGCCCCAGCCCCAGCGCTAGCCCCAGTCCCAGCCCCAGCTCCAGCAGTAGCCCCAGCCCCAGCCCTAGACCCAGCCCCTGCCGTAGCCCCAGCCCCAGCCGGAGCCCAAGCCCCAGCCCCTGCCCCAGCCCTAGCCGCAGCCGCAGTCCCAGCCCTAACCCCAGCCCCAGTCCCAGCCCCAGCCCCAGCCCTAGACCTAGTCCCAGTCCCAGCCCCAGCTCCAGCCCCAGCACTATCCCCAGACCCAGCCCTAGCATTAGCCTCAGCCCCAGCTGCAGCCCCAGCCAAAGCCCCAGCCCCAGCCCCAGCCACAGGTCCAGCCCCAGCCCCAGCCCCAGCCTCAGCCCTAGCCCCAGCCCCAGACCCAACCCCAGCCCCTGATTCTGATCCTACAGAGGCCCTTATGCTCCTCCTAGGCCTTGCCCTGACACTGTCCTTAACTCAGGTCTTGACACTACTACTAACTCAGGCCCTGTCATTATACCTAACGAAAGCTCTGATGCTAAACCTAACTAAGGCCCTGACAGTGACACTAACTAAGGACCCAGCCCTAGCCCGACCCCTAGCTCAAGCTCCAGCCATAGTCCCAACCCAGGCCCTATCCCCAGCCCCAGCCCTAGCCCCAGCTCCAGCCCGAGCCCAAGTCCCAGCCCCAGCCCCAGCCCTAGCCGCAGCCGCAGTCCCAGCCCTAGCCCCAAACCCCGCCCCAGCCCCAGCCCTATCCCCTTATGCTGATCCTATAGAGGCCCTTGCGATCCTCCTAGGCCTTCCCCTGACAATGTGGTAACTAAGGCCTTGACACTATTTCTAACTAAGGCCCCAGGTCCAGCCCCAGCCGCAGCCCCATCCCCTGATGCTGATCGTATAGAGACCTTTGTGCTCCTCCTAGGCCTTGCCCTGACACTGTCCTTAAGTAAGGCCTTGACCCTATTCCTAACTAAGGGCCTAACCCTAAACCTAGCCTCAGCCCCAGCCCCAGCCCCAGCCCTAGCCGCAGCCCTAGCCCTAGCCCTAGCCCTAGTCCCAGCCTTATCCCCAGCCCTAGCCCCAGCCCTAGCTCCAATCCCAGCCCCAGCCCCAGCCCCAACCCCAGCACTAGCCCCAGACCCAGCCCTAGCCTTAGCCTCAGCCCCAGCTCCAGCCCCAGCCCCAGCCCAAGCCCCTAGCTCCAGCCCCAGCCCCAGCCCCAGCCCCAGCCCTAGCCCCAGCCCCAACCCAAGCCGCAGCCCCAACCCCAGCCCCAGCCCTAGCCCGACCCCTAGACCCAGCTCCAGCCCTAGACCCAACCCCATCCCTAGCCCCAGCCCTAGTCCCTGATGCTGATCCTATAGAGGCCCTTGCGATCCTCCTAGGCCTTCCCCTGACAATGTTGTAACTAAGGCCTTGACACTATTTTTAACTAAGGCCCCAGGTCCAACTCCAGCCGCAGCCCCATCCCCTGATGCTGATCCTATAGAGGCCTTTGTCCTCCTCCTAGTCCTTGCCCTGACACTGTCCTTAAGTAAGGCCTTGACCCTATTCCTAACTAAGGGCCTAGCCCTAAACCTAGCCCCAGCCCCAGCCCGAGCCCCAGCCCCAGCCCTAGCCGCAGCCCTAGCCCGAGCCCCAGTCCCAGCCCCAGCCCCAGCCCCAGCCCCAGCACTAGCCCCAGACCCAGCCCTAGCCTTAGCCTCAGCCCCAGCTCCAGCCCCAGACCCATCAACAGCCCCAGCCCCAGCCCCATCCACAGACCTAGCCCTAGCCCTAGCCCCAGCCACAGTCCCAGGCCCAACCCCAGCCCCTGATGCTGATCCTACAGAGGCCCTTATGCTACTCCTAGGCCATGCCCTGACAGTGTCCTTAACTCAGGCCTTGAGACTACTACTAACTCAGGCCCTGTCATTATACCTAACGAAAGCTCTGATGCTAAACCTAACTAAGGCCCTGACAGTGACACTAACTAAGGTCCCAGCCCTAGCCCGACCCCTAGCCCCAGCTCCAGCCCTAGCCCCAACCCCAGCCCTAGCCCCAGCCCCAGCCCTAGCCCCAGCCCCAGCCCTAGCCCCAGCCCCAGCCCGAGCCGAAGTCCAAGCCCCAGCCGCAGCCCTAGCCCTAGCCGCAGCCGCAGTCCCAGCCCTAGCCCCAACCCCCGCCCCAGCCCCAGCCCCAGCCCTAGCCCTTTCTGCTTATCCTATAGAGGCCCTTGCGATCCTCCTAGGACTTCCCCTGACAATGTGGTAACTAAGGCCTTGACACTATTTCTAACTAAGGCCCCAAGTCCAGCCTCAGCCGCAGCCCCATCCCCTGATGCTGATCGTATTGAGGCCTTTGTGCTCCTCCTAGGCCTTGCCCTGACACTGTCGTTTAGTAAGGACTTGACCCTATTCCTAACTAAGGGCCTAGCCCTAAACCTAGCCCCAGCCGCAGTCCCAGCCCCAGCTCCAGCCCCAGTACCAGCCCCAGCCCCAGCCACAGACCTTGCTCTAGCCCCAGTCCCAGCCCCAGCCCCAGCCGCAGCCCCAGCACTAGCCTCAGAGCCAGCCCTAGCCTTAGCCTCAGCCCCAGCTCCAGCCCCAGCCCAAGCCCCAGCCCCAGTCCCAGCCCCAGGCCCAGCCCTAGCCCTAGCCCCAGCCCCAGCCCCGGTCCTAGCCCCAGCCCTAGGCCGAACCCCATCCCCTGATCCTGATCCTACTGAGGCCCTTATGCTCCTCTTAGGCCTTGCCCTGACACAGTCCTTAAGTAAGGCCTTGACCCTATTCCTAACTAAGGCCCTAGCCCTAAACCTAGCTCCAGCCACAGTCCCAGCCCCAGCCGTAACTGCAGCCCTAGCCCTAGCCCCAGTCCCAGTCCCAGGCCCAGACCGAGCCCCAGCCCCAGCCCCAGCACCAGCTACAGCACTATCCCCAGCCAGAGGCCTAGCCCCAGCCCCATCCCTAGCCCTAGCCCCAGCCCTAGCCCTAGCCCCAGTCTTGGCCCCAGCCCCAGGCCCAACCCAATCACCTGATGCTGATCCTACAGAGGCCCTTATGCTCCTCCTAGGCCTTTCCCTGAAACTGTCCTTAACTCAAGCCTTGACACTACTACTAACTCAGGCCCTGTCATTATACCTAACGAAAGCTCTGATGCTAACCCTAACTAAGGCCCTGACAGTGAGCACTAACTTAGGCCTTGACACTATTCCTAACTAAGGCCCCAGCCCTAGCCCAACCCCTAGCCACAGCTCCAGCCCTAGCCCAAGCCCCAGCCCAAGCCCTAGGCCCAGCCGCAGCCGCAGTCCCAGCCCTAGCTACAGCCCTAGCCCCTGTTGCTTATCCTATGGAGGCCCTTACGATCCTCGTAGGCCTTCCCCTGACAATGTGGTAACTAAGGCCTTGACACTATTTATAACTAAGGCCCCAGGTCCAGCCCCAGCCGCAGCCCCAGCCCCTGATGCTGATCCTATAGAGGCCTTTGTCCTCCTCCTAGTCCTTGCCCTGACACTGTCCTTAAGTAAGGCCTTGACCGTATTCCTAACTAAGGGCCTAGCCCTAAATCTAGCCCCAGGCCCAGCCCCAGCCCCAGCCCCAGCCCCAGTCCGAGCCCCAGCCCCAGCCCCAGCCCCAGCACTAGCCCCAGCCCCAGCCCTAGCCTTAGCCTCAGTCCAAGCCCCATCCCCAGCCCCAGCCCCATCCCCAGCCCCAGATCTAGACCTAGACCCTTATGCTGATCCTATAGAGGCCCTTGCGATCCTCCTAGGCCTTCCCCTGACAATGTGGTAACTAAGGCCTTGACACTATTTCTAACTAAGGCCCCAAGTCCAGCCCCAGCCGCAGCCCCAGCCCCTGATGCTGATCCTATAGAGGCCTTTATGCTCCTCCTAGGCCTTGCCAGACACTGTCCTTAAGTAAGGCCTTGCCCCTATTCCTAACTAAGGGCCTAGCCCTAAACCTAGCCTCAGCCCCAGCCCCAGCCCTAGCCCCAGCCCTAGCCCTAGACCCAGTCCCAGCCCCAGCTCCAGCCCCAGCCCCAGCCACAGCACTAGCCCCAGCACTAGCCCCAGACTCAGCCCTAGGCTCAGCCTCAGCCCTAGCTCAAGGCCCAGGTCCAGCCCCAGCCAGAGACCTAGCCCTAGCCCTAGCCCCAGCCACAGCCCCAGGCCCAAACCCAGCCCCTGATGCTGTTCCTTCAGAGGCCCTTATGCTCCTCCTAGGCCTTGCCCTGACACTGTCCTTAACTCAGGCCTTGACACTACTAATAACTCAGGCTGTGATACTGTCCCTAACTAAGGCCCTGACAGTGTCCCTGTCTAAGGGACTGGATGTCCTCCTAACTCTGGCCCTGCCATTATACATAAAAAAAGCTCTGACGCTCGTCCTAACCGAGGCCCAGATACTGTCCCTCACTAAGGCCCTGACACTACTTCTAAGTCATGCCCTAACATTATACCTAACGTAGGCTCTGACGCTAACACTAAGTAAGGCCCTGACTGTGACCCTAACTAAGGCCTTCACACTATTCCTAACTAAGGGCGTACCCCTAGCCCTAGCCGCAGCCCCAGCCCAAGCCCCAGCGCCAGCCCCAGCCCCAGCCCTAGCCCTAGCCCCAGCCACAGCCCCAGTCCTAGCCCCAGCCCCAGGCGGAACCCCATCCCCAAATGCTGATCCTACAGAGGCCCTTATGTTCCTCCTAGGCCTTGCCCTGACACTGTCCTTAACTCAGCCCTTGACACTACTACTAACTCAGGCCCTGTCATTATACCTAACGAAAGCTCTGATGCTAAACCTAACTAAGGCCCTGACAGTGACACTAACTAAGGACCCAGCCCTAGCCTGACCCCTAGCCCAAGCTCCAGCCATAGTCCCAACCCCAGCACTAGCCCCAGCCCCAGCCCAAGACCCAGCCCCAGCCCGAGCCCAAGGCCCAGCCCCAGCCCCAGCCCTAGCCGCAGCCGCAGTCCCAGCCCTAGCCCCAAACCCCGCCCCAGCCCCAGCCCTAGCCCCTTATGTTGATCCTATAGAGGCCCTTGCGATCCTCCTAGGCCTTCCCCTGACAATGTGGTAACTAAGGCCTTGACACTATTTCTAACTAAGGCCCCAGGTCCAGCCCCAGCCGCAGCCCCATCCCCTGATGCTGATCGTATAGAGACCTTTGTGCTCCTCCTAGGCCTTGCCCTGACACTGTCCTTAAGTAAGGCCTTGACCCTATTCCTAACTAAGACCCTAGCCCAAGCCCCAGCCCCAGCCCCAGCCCCATCTCCAGCCCTAGCCGCAGCCCTAGCCTTAGCCCCAGCCGCAGCCCCAGCCCCAGCCTCAGTCCTAGCCCCAGCCCCAAGCCGAACCGCATCCCCTGATACTGATCCTACAGAGGCACTTATGCTCCTCCTAGGCCTTGCCCTGACTGTGTCCTTAACTCAGGCCCTGTCATTATACCTAATGAAAGCTCTGATGCTAAACCTAACTAAGGCCGTGACAGTGACACTAATTAAGGCCCCAGCCCTAGCCCGACACCTAGCCGTAAGGCCAAACTAAGGTTTGAGTTCAGGGCTAGGGTTAGGGTAAGGGAAGGGCAAGGCTTAGGGCACAGGTGAGGGTACAGAAACGTGGGAGAGTCAGGCTACGTGCTGATGCACGGGTCAGTGCCAGCGTACGGGCCAGGAGTAGGGTACGGCGTAAGGTAAGGTGTACGGCTGGTGGTGGGTTTGCGTTCCGGGCTAGGGTTAGGGTTAGGCAACGGCAAGGCTTAGGGCACAGGTGAGGGTACGGAAACGTGGGAGGGTCAGGCTACGTGCTGACGCATGGGTCAGTGCCAGCGTACGGGCCAGGAGTAGGGTACGGCGTAAGGTAAAGTGTAGGGCTGGTGGTGGGTTTGCGTTCCGGGCTAGGGTTAGGGTTAGGGAACGGAAAGGCATAGGGCACAGGTGAGGGTACGGAAACGTGCAAGGGTCAGGCTACGTGCTGACGCACGGGTCAGTGCCAGCGTACGGTCCAGGAGTAGGCTACGGCGTAGGGTAAGGTGTAGGACTTGTGGTGGGTTTGCGTTCCGGGCTATTGTTAGGGTTAGGGAACGGCAAGGCTTAGGGCACAGGTGAGGGTACGGAAATGTGGGAGGGTCAGGATACGTGCTGACGCACGGGTCAATGCCAGCGTACGGGCCAGGAGTAGGCAACGGCGTAGGGTATGCTGTAGGGCTGGTGTTGGATTTGCGTTCCAGGCTAGGGTTAGGGTTAGGTAATGGTAAGGCTTAGGGCACAGGTGAGGGTACGGAAACGCGGGAGGGTAAGGCTACGTGCTGACGCACTGGTCAGTACCAGCGTAAAGGCCAGTAGTAGGCAACGGCGTAGGGTAAGGTGTAGGGCTGGTGGTGGGTTTGCGTTCTGGGCTAGGGTTAGGTTTAGGGAACGGCAAGACTTAGGGCACAGGTGAGGGTACGGAAAGGTGGGACGGTCAGGCTACGTGCTGACGCACGGGTCAGTGCCAGCGTATGGGCCAGGAGTAGGCTACAGCGTAATGTAAGGTGTACGGCTGGTGGAGGGTTTGCGTTCCGGGCTAGGGTTAGGGTTAGGGAACGGAAAGGGTTAGAGCACAGGTGAGGGTACGGAAATGTGGGAGGGCCAGGCTACGTGCTGACGCATGGTTTAGTGCCAGCGTACGGGCCAGGAGTAGGGAAAGCTGTAAGGTAAGGTGTAGGGCTTGTGGTGGGTTTCCGTTCCGGGCTAGGGTTAGGGTTAGGGAACGGCAAGGCTTAGGGCACAGGTGAGGGTACGGAAACGTGGGAGGGTCGGGATACGTGCTGACGCACGGGACAGTGCCAGCGTACGGGCCAGGAGTAGGCAATGGCGTAGGATAAAGTGTAGGGCTGGTGGTGGATTTGCGATTCGGGCTATTGTTAGGGTTAGGAAACGGCAAGGCTTAGGGCACAGGTCAGGGTATGGAAACGCGGGAGGGTAAGGCTACTTGCTGATGCACGGGTCAATGCCAGCGTACAGGCCAGGAGTAGGCAACGGCGTAGGGCAAGGTGTAGGGCTGGTGGTGGGTTTCCGTTCCGGGCTAGGGTTAGGGTTAGGGAACGGCAAGGCTTAGGGCACTGGTTAGGGTATGGAAACGTGGGAGGGTCGGGCTACGTGCTGACGCACGGGTCAGTGCCAGCGTACGGGCCAGGAGTAGGCAACGGCGTAGGATAAAGTGTAGGGCTGGTGGTGGATTTGCGATTCGGGCTAGGGTTATGGTTAGGGAACGGCAAGGCTTAGGGCACAGGTCAGGGTACGGAAACGCGGGAGGGTAAGGCTACGTGCTGATGCACGGCTCAGTGCCAGCGTACAGGCCAGGAGTAGGGTACTGCGTAAGGTAAGGTGTAGGGCTAGTGGTGGGTTTCCATTCCTGGCTAGGGTTAGGGATAGGGAACGGCAAGGCTTAGGGCACAGGTGAGGATACGGAAACGTGGGAGGGTAAGGCTACGTGCTGATGCACAGGTCAGTGCTAGCGTACGGGCCAGGAGTAGGCAACGGCGTAGGGTAAGGTGTAGGGCTGGGGGTGAGTTTCCATACTGGGCTAGGGTTAGGGTTAGGGAAAGGCAAGGCTTAGGGCACAGGTGAGTGTACGGAAACGTGAGAGGGTCAGGCTATGTGCTGACGCACGGGTCAGTGCCAGCGTATGGGCCAGGAGTAGGGTACGGCGTAAGGTAAGGTGTAAGGCTTGTGGTTGATTTCTGTTCCAGGCTAGGGTTAGGGTTAGGGAACGGCAAGGCTTAGGGCACAGGTGAGGGTACGGAAACGTGGGAGGGTCGGGCTACGTGCTGACGCATGGGTCAGTGCCAGCGTACGGGCCAGGAGTAGGCAACGGCGTAGGATAAAGTGTAGGGCTGGTGGTGGATTTGCGTTCTGGGCTAGGGTTAGGGTTAGGGAACGGCAAGGCTTAGGGCACAGGTCAGGGTACGGAAACGCGGGAGGGTAAGGCTACGTGCTGATGCACGGATCAGTGCCAGAGTAGAGGCCAGGAGTAGGCAACGGCGTAGGGTAAGGTGTAGGGCTGGTGGTGGGTTTCCGTTCTGGGCTAGGGTTAGGGTTAGGGAACGGCAAGGCTTAGGGCACAGGTGAGGGTACGGAAACGTGGGAGGGTCAGGCTACGTGCTGACGCACGGGTCAGTGCTAGCGTACGGGCCAGGAGTAGGCAACGGCGTAAGTTATGGTGTAGGGCTGGTGGATGGTTTCCGTTCCAGGCTAGGGTTAGGGTTAGGGAACGGCAAGGCTTAGGGCACAGGTGAAGGTACGGAAACGTGGGAGGGTCGGTCTACGTGCTGACACACGGGTCAGTGCCAGCGTATGGGCCAGGAGTAGGCCACGGCGTAGAATAAAGTGTAGAGCTGGTGGTGGATTTGCGTTGTGGGTTAGGGTTAGGGTTAGGGAACGGCAAGGCTTAGGGCACAGGTCAGGGCACGGGAACGCGGGAGGGTAAGGCTACGTGCTGATGCACGGGTCAGTCCCAGAGTACAGGCCAAGAGTACGCAACGGCGTAGGGTAAGGTGTAGGGCTGGTGGTGGGTTTCCGTTCCGGGCTAGGGTTAGGGTTAGGGAACGGCAAGGCTTAGGGCACAGGTGAGGGTACGGAAAAGTGGGAGGGTCAGGCTACGTGCTGATGCACGGGTCAGTGCCAGCGTGCGGGCCAGGAGTAGGCAACGGCGTGAGGTAAGTTGTAGGGCTGGTGGTTGGTTTCCGTTCCGGGCTAGGGTTAGGGTTAGGGAACGGCAAGGCTTAGGGCACAGGTGAGGGTACGGAAACGTGGGAGGGTCAGGCTACGTGCTGATGCACGGGTCAGTGCCAGCGTACGGGCCAGGAGTAGGCAACGGCGTAGGATAAAGTTTAGGGCTGGTGGTGGATTTGCGTTCCGGGCTAGGGTTAGTGTTAGGGAACTGCAAGGCTTAGGGCACAGGTGAGGGTACGGAAACGTGGGAGGGTCAGGCTACGTGCTGACGCACGGGTCAGTGCCAGAGTACGGGTCAGGAGTAGGGTACCGCATAAGGTAAGGTGTAGGGCTGGTGGTGGGTTTCTATTCCGGGCTACGGTTAGGGTTAGGGAACGGCAAGGCTTAGGGCACAGGTGAAGGTACGGAAACGTGGGAGGGTCAGGCTACGTGGTGTCGCACGGTTCAGTGCCAGCGTACGGGCTAGGAATAGGGTACGGCGTAAGGTAAAGTGTAGGGCTGGTGGTGGGTTTCCGTTCCGGGCTAGGGTTAGGGTTAGGGAACGGCAAGGCTTAGGGCACAGGTTAGGGTATGGAAACGTGGGAGGGTCAGGCTACGTGCTGACGCACGGGTTAGTGCCAGCGTACGGGCCAGGAGTAGGGTACGGCGTAAGGTAAGGTGTAGGGCTTGTGGTTGATTTCCGTTCCAGGCTAGGGTGAGGTTTAGGGAACGGCAAGGCTTAGGGCACAGGTGAGGGTACGGAAACGTGGGAGGGTCGGGCTACGTGCTGACGCACGGGTCAGCGCGAGCGTACGGGCCAGGAGTAGGCAACGGCGTAGGATAAAGTGTAGGGCTGGTGGTGGATTTGCGTTCTGGGCTAGGGTTAGGGTTCGGGAACGGCAAGGCTTAGGGCACAGGTCAGGGTACGGAAATGCGGGAGGGTAAGGCTACGTGCTGATGCACGGGTCAGTGCCAGAGTACAGGCCAGGAGTAGGCAACGGCGTAGGGTAAGGTGTAGGGCTGGTGGTGGGTTTCCGTTCCGGGCTAGGTTTAGGGTTAGGGAACGGCAAGGCTTAGGGCACAGGTGAGGGTATGGAAACGTGGGAGGGTCAGGCTACGTGCTGACTCAAGGGTCAGTGCCAGCGTACGGGCCAGGAGTAGGCAACGGCGTAAGGTAAGGAGTAGGGCTGGTGGTTGGTTTCCGTTCCAGGCTAGGGTTAGGGTTAGGGAACGGCAAGGCTTAGGGCACAGATGAGGGTACTGAAACGTGGGAGGGTCAGGCTACGTGCTGACGCACGGGTCAGTGCCAGCGTACGGGCCAGGAGTAGGGTACGGCATAAGGTAAGGTGTAGGGCTTGTGGTTGATTTCCGTTCCAGGCTAGGGTAAGGTTTAGGGTACGGCAAGGCTTAGGGCACATGTGAGGGTACAGAAACGTGGGAGGGTCGGGCTACGTGCTGTCGCACAGTTCATTGCCAGCGTACGGGTCAGGAGTAGGCAACGGCGTAGGATAAAGTGTAGGGCTGGTGGTGGATTTGCGTTCTGGACTAGGGTTAGGGTTAGGGAACGGCAAGGCTTAGGGCACAGGTCAGGGTATGGAAACGCGGGAGGGTAAGGCTACGTGCTGATGCACGGGTCAGTGACAGAGTACAGGCCAGGAGTAGGGTAAGGTGTAGGGCTGGTGGTGGATTTGCGTTCCGGGCTAGGGTTAGGGTTAGGGAACGGCAAGTCTTAGGGCACAGGTGAGGGTACGGAAACGTGGGAGGGTCAGGCTACGTGCTGACGCACGGGTCAGTGCCAGCGTACGGGCCAGGAGTAGGGTACGGCGTAAGGTAAGGTGTAGGGCTTGTGGTTGATTTCCGTTCCAGGCTAGGGTTAGGGTTAGGGAACGGCAAGGCTTAGGGCACAGGTGAGGGTACGGAAACGTGGGAGGGTCAGGCTACGTGCTGACGCACGGGTCAGTGCCAGCGTACGGGCCAGGAGTAGGCAACGGCGTAGGATAAAGTGTAGGGCTGGTGGTGGATTTGCGTTCCGGGCTAGGGTTAGGGTTAGGGAACGGCAAGGCTTAGGGCACAGGTGAGGGTACGGAAACGTGGGAGCGTCAGGCTACGTGCTGACGCACGGGTCAGTGCCAGCGTACAGGTCAGGAGTAGGGTACGTCGTAAGGTAAGGTGTAGGGCTGGTGGTGGGTTTCTATTCCGGGCTAGGGTTAGGGTTAGGGAACGGCAAGGCTTAGGGCACAGGTGAGGGTACGGAAACGTGGGAGTGTCAGGCTACGTGCTGACGCACGGTTCAGTGCCAGCGTATGGGCCAGGAATAGGGTACGGCGTAAGGTAAGTTGTAGGGCTGGTGGTGGGTTTCCGTTCCTGGCTAGGGTTAGGGTTAGGGAACGGCAAGGCTTAGGGCACAGGTGAGGGTACGGAAACGTGGGAGGGACAGGCTACGTGCTGACGCACGGGTCAGTGCCAGCGTATGGGCCAGGTGTAGGGTACGGCGGAAGGTAAGGTGTAGGGCTTGTGGTTGATTTCCGTTCCAGGCTAGGGTTAGGGTTAGGGAACGGCAAGGCTTAGGGCACAGGTCAGGGTACGGCAACGCGGGAGGGTAAGGCTACGTGCTGATGCACGGGTCAGTGCCAGAGTACAGGCCAGGAGTAGGGTAAGGTGTAGGGCTGGTGGTGGGTTTCCTTTCTGGGCTAGGGTTAGGGTTAGGGAACGGCAAGGCTTAGGGCACAGGTGAGGGTACGGAAACGTGGGGGGTTCGGGCTACGTGCTGACGCACGTGTCAGTGCCAGCGTACGGGTCAGGAGTAGGGTACGGCATAAGGTAAGGTGTAGGGCTGGTGGTGTGTTTCTGTTCCTGCCTAGGGTTAGGGTTAGAGAACGGAAAGGCTTAGGGCACAGGAGAGGGTACGGAAACGTGGCAGGGTCAGGCTACGTGCTGACGCACGGGTCAGTGCCAGCGTACGGGCCAGGAGTAGGCAACGGCGTAGGATAAAGTGTAGGGCTGGTGGTGGATTTGCGTTCCGGGCTAGGGTTAGGGTTAGGGAACGGCAAGGCTTAGGGCACAGGTGAGGGTACGGAAACGTGGGAGGGTCAGGCTACGTGCTGACGCACGGGTCTGTGCCAGCGTACGGGCCAGGAGTAGGGTACAGCGTAAGGTAAGGTGAATGGCTTGTGGTTGATTTCCGTTCCAGGCTAGGGTTAGGGATAGGGAACGGCAAGGCTTAGGGCACAGGTGAGGGTACGGAAACGTTGGAGGGTCGGTCTACGTGCTGATGCACGGGTCAGTGCCAGCGTACGGGCCAGGAGTAGGCAACGGCGTAGGATAAAGTGTAGGGCTGGTAGTGGATTTGCGTTCTGGGCTAGGGTTAGGGTTAGGGAACGGCAAGGCTTAGGGCACAGGTCAGGGTACGGAAACGCGGGAGGGTAAGGCTACGTGCTGACGCACGGGTCAGTGCCAGAGTACAGGCCAGGAGTAGGCAATGGTGTAGGGTAAGGTGTAGGGCTGGTGGTGGGTTTCCGTTCCGGGCTAGCGTTAGGGTTAGGGAACGGCAAGGCTTAGGGCACAGGTGAGGTTACGGAAACGTGGGAGGGTTAGGCTACGTGCTGACGCACGGGTCAGTGACAGTGTACGGGCCAGGAGTAGGGTACGGCGTAAGGTAAGGTGTAGGGCTTGTGGTTGATTTCCGTTTCAGGCTAGGGTTAGGGTTAGGGAACGGCAAGGCTTAGGGCACAGGTGAGGGTACAGAAACGTGGGAGGGTCGGGCTACGTGCTGCCGCACTGGTCAGTGCCAGCGTACGGGCCAGGAGTAGGCAACGGCGTAGGATAAAGTGTAGGGCTGGTGGTGGATTTGCGTTCTGGGCTAGGGTTAGGGTTAGGGACCGGCAAGGCTTAGGGCACAGGTGAGGGTATGGAAACGTGGGAGGGTCAGGCTACGTGCTGACGCACGGGTCAGTGCCAGCGTACGGCCCAGGAGTAGGGTACAGTGAAAGGTAAGGTCTAGGTCTGGTGGTGGGTTTCTATTCCGGGCTAGGGTAAGGGTTAGGGAACGGCAAGGCTTAGGGCACAGGTGAGGGTACGGAAACGTGGGAGGGTCAGGCTACGTGCTGACGCACGGGTCAGTGACAGCGTACGGGCCAGGAGTAGGGTACGGCGTAAGGCAAGGTGTAGGGCTTGTGGTTGATTTCCGTTCCAGGCTAGGGTTAGCGTTAGGGAACGGCAAGGCTTAGGGCACAGGTGAAGGTAAGGAAACGTGGGAGGGTCAGGCTACGTGCTGACGCAAGGTTCAGTGCCAGCGTACGGGCCAAGAATAGGGTACGGCGTAAGGTAAGGTGTAGGGCTGGTGGTGGGTTTCCGTTCCGGGCTAGGGTTAGTGTTAGGGAATGGCAAGGCTTAGGGCACAGGTGAGGGTACGGAAACGTGGGAGGGTCAGGCTACGTGCTGACGCACGGGTCAGTGCCAGCGTACGGGCCAGGAGTAGGGTACGGCGTAAGGTAAGGTGTATGGCTTGTGGTTGATTTCCGTTCCAGGCTAGGGTTAGGGTTAGGGAACGGCAAGGCTTAGGGCACAGGTGAGGGTACGGAAAAGTGGGAGGGTCAGGCTACGTGCAGACGCATGGGTCAGTGCCAGCGTACGGGCCAGGAGTAGGCTATGGCGTAGGATAAAGTGTAGGGCTGGTGGTGGATTTGCGTTTCATGCTAGGGTTAGGGTTAGGGAACGGCAAGGCTTAGGGCACAGGTCAGGGTACGGAAACGCGGGAGGGTAAGGCTACGTGCTGATGCACGGGTGAGTGCCAGAGTACAGGCCAGGAGTAGACAACGGCGTAGGGTAAGGTGTAGGGCTGGTGGTGGGTTTCCGTTCCGGGCTAGCATTAGGGTTAGGGAACGGCAAGGCTTAGGGCACAGGTGAGGGTACGGAAACGTGGGAGGGTCAGGCTACGTGCTGACGCACGGGTCAGTGCCAGCGTACGGGCCAGGAGTAGGCAACGGCGTAGGATAAAGTGTAGGGCTGGTGGTGGATTTGCGTTTCGGGCTAGGGTTAGGGTTAGGGAACGGCAAGGCTTAGGGCACAGGTGAGGGTACGGAAACGTGGGAGGGTCAGGCTACGTGCTGACGCACGGGTCAGTGCCAGCGTACGGGTCAGGAGTAGGGTACCGCGTAAGGTAAGGTGTAGGGCTGGTGGTGGGTTTCTATTCCGGGCTAGGGTTATGGTTAGTGAACGGCAAGGCTTAGGGCACAGGTGAGGGTACGGAAACGTGGGGGTGTTGGGCTACGTGCTGACGCACGGGTCACTGCCAGCGTACGGGTCAGGAGTAGGGTACGGCATAAGGTAAGGTTTAGGGCTGGTGGTGGGTTTCCGTTCTGGGCTAGGGTTAGGGTTAGGGAACGGCAAGGCTTAGGGCACAGGTGAGGGTACGGAAACGTGGCAGGGTCAGGCTACGTGCTGACGCACGGGTTATTGCCAGCGTACGGGCCAGGAGTAGGCAACGGCGTAGGATAAAGTGTAGGGCTGGTGGTGGATTTGCGTTCCGGGCTAGGGTTAGGGTTAGGGAACGGCAAGGCTTAGGGCACAGGTGAGGGTACGGAAACGTGGGAGGGTCAGGCTACGTGCTGACGCACGGGTCCGTGCCAGCGTACGGGCCAGGAGTAGGGTACGGCGTAAGGTAAGGTGTAGGGCTTGTGGTTGATTTCCGTTCCAGGCTAGGGTTAGGGTTAGGGAACGGCAAGGCTTAGGGCACAGGTGAGGGTACGGAAATGTGGGAGGGTCGGTCTACGTGCTGATGCACGGGTCAGTGCCTACGTACGGGCCAGGAGTAGGCAATGGCGTAGGATAACGTGTAGGGCTGGTGGTGGATTTGCATTCTGGGCGAGGGTTAGGGTTAGGGAACGGCAAGGCTTAGGGCACAGGTCAGGGTACGGAAACGCGGGAGGGTAAGGCTACGTGCTGATGCACGGGTCAGTGCCAGAGTACAGGCCAGGAGTAGGCAACGGTGTAGGGTAAGGTGTGGTGCCGGTGGTGGGTTTCCGTTCCGGGCTAGCGTTAGGGTTAGGGAACGGCAAGGCTTAGGGCACAGGTGAGGGTACGGAAACGTGGGAGGGTCAGGCTACGTGCTGACGCACGGGTCAGTGACAGCGTACGGGCCAGGAGTAGGGTACGGCATAAGGTAAGGTGTAGGGCTTGTGGTTGATTTCCGTTCCAGGCTAGGGTAAGGTTTAGGGAACGGCAAGGCTTAGGGCACAGGTCAGGGTACGGAAACGCGGGAGGGTAAGGCTACGTGCTCATGCACGGGTCAGTGCCAGAGTACAGGCCTGGAGTTGGCAACGGCGTAGGGTAAGGTGTAGGGCTGGTGGTGGGTTTCCGTTCCGGGCTAGGGTTAGGGTTAGGGAACGGCAAGGCTTAGGGCACAGGTGAGAGTACGGAAACGTGGGAGGTTCAGGCTACGTGCTGACGCACGGGTCAGTGACAGGGTACGGGCCAGGAGTAGGGTACGGCGTAAGGTAAGGTTTAGGGCTTGTGGTTGATTTCCGTTTCAGGCTAGGGTTAGGGTTAGGGAACGGCAAGGCTTAGGGCACAGGTGAGGGTACAGAAACGTGGGAGGGTCGGGCTACGTGCTGCCGCACTGGTCAGTGCCAGCGTACGGGCCAGGAGTAGGCAACGGCGTAGGATAAAGTGTAGGGCTGGTGGTGGATTTGCGTTCTGGGCTAGGGTTAGGGTTAGGGACCGGCAAGGCTTAGGGCACAGGTGAGGGTATGGAAACGTGGGAGGGTCAGGCTACGTGCTGACGCACGGGTCAGTGCCAGCGTACGGCCCAGGAGTAGGGTACAGTGAAAGGTAAGGTCTAGGTCTGGTGGTGGGTTTCTATTCCGGGCTAGGGTAAGGGTTAGGGAACGGCAAGGCTTAGGGCACAGGTGAGGGTACGGAAACGTGGGAGGGTCAGGCTACGTGCTGACGCAAGGTTCAGTGCCAGCGTACGGGCCAAGAATAAGGTACGGCGTAAGGTAAGGTGTAGGGCTGGTGGTGGGTTTCCGTTCCGGGCTAGGGTTAGTGTTAGGGAATGGCAAGGCTTAGGGCACAGGTGAGGGTACGGAAACGTGGGAGGGTCAGGCTACGTGCTGACGCACGGGTCAGTGCCAGCGTACGGGCCAGGAGTAGGGTACGGCGTAAGGTAAGGTGTATGGCTTGTGGTTGATTTCCGTTCCAGGCTAGGGTTAGGGTTAGGGAACGGCAAGGCTTAGGGCACAGGTGAGGGTACGGAAAAGTGGGAGGGTCGGGCTACGTGCAGACGCATGGGTCAGTGCCAGCGTACGGGCCAGGAGTAGGCTACGGCGTAGGATAAAGTGTAGGGCTTGTGGTGGATTTGCGTTTCATGCTAGGGTTAGGGTTAGGGAACGGCAAGGCTTAGGGCACAGGTCAGGGTACGGAAACGCGGGAGGGTAAGGCTACGTGCTGATGCACGGGTGAGTGCCAGAGTACAGGCCAGGAGTAGACAACGGCGTAGGGTAAGGTGTAGGGCTGGTGGTGGGTTTCCGTTCCGGGCTAGCATTAGGGTTAGGGAACGGCAAGGCTTAGGGCACAGGTGAGGGTACGGAAACGTGGGAGGGTCAGGCTACGTGCTGACGCACGGGTCAGTGCCAGCGTACGGGCCAGGAGTAGGCAACGGCGTAGGATAAAGTGTAGGGCTGGTGGTGGATTTGCGTTTCGGGCTAGGGTTAGGGTTAGGGAACGGCAAGGCTTACGGCACAGGTGAGGGTACGGAAACGTGGGAGGGTCAGGCTACGTGCTGACGCACGGGTCAGTGCCAGCGTACGGGTCAGGAGTAGGGTACCGCGTAAGGTAAGGTGTAGGGCTGGTGGTGGGTTTCTATTCCGGGCTAGGGTTATGGTTAGTGAACGGCAAGGCTTAGGGCACAGGTGAGGGTACGGAAACGTGGGTGTGTTGGGCTACGTGCTGACGCACGGGTCACTGCCAGCGTACGGGTCAGGAGTAGGGTACGGCATAAGGTAAGGTGTAGGGCTGGTGGTGGGTTTCCGTTCTGGGCTAGGGTTAGGGTTAGGGAACGGCAAGGCTTAGGGCACAGGTGAGGGTACGGAAACGTGGCAGGGTCAGGCTACGTGCTGACGCACGGGTTATTGCCAGCGTACGGGCCAGGAGTAGGCAACGGCGTAGGATAAAGTGTAGGGCTGGTGGTGGATTTGCGTTCCGGGCTAGGGTTAGGGTTAGGGAACGGCAAGGCTTAGGGCACAGGTGAGGGTACGGAAACGTGGGAGGGTCAGGCTACGTGCTGACGCACGGGTCAGTGACAGCGTACGGGCCAGGAGTAGGGTACGGCGTAAGGTAAGGTGTAGGGCTTGTGGTTGATTTCCGTTCCAGGCTAGGGTTAGGGTTAGGGAACGGCAAGGCTTAGGGCACAGGTGAGGGTACGGAAACGTGGGAGGGTCAGGCTACGTGCTGACGCACGGGTCAGTGCCAGCGTACGGGCCAGGAGTAGGCAACGGCGTAGGATAAAGTGTAGGGCTGGTGGTGGATTTGCGTTCCGGGCTAGGGTTAGGGTTAGGGAACGGCAAGGCTTAGGGCACAGGTGAGGGTACGGAAACGTGGGAGCATCAGGCTACGTGCTGACGCACGGGTCAGTGCCAGCGTACGGGTCAGGAGTAGGGTACGTCGTAAGGTAAGGTGTAGGGCTGGTGGTGAGTTTCTATTCCGGGCTAGGGTTAGGGTTAGGGAACGGCAAGGCTTAGGGCACAGGTGAGGGTACGGAAACGTGGGAGTGTCAGGCTACGTGCTGACGCACGGTTCAGTGCCAGCGTATGGGCCAGGAATAGGGTACGGCGTAAGGTAAGGTGTAGGGCTGGTGGTGGGTTTCCGTTCCTGGCTAGGGTTAGGGTTAGGGAACGGCAAGGCTTAGGGCACAGGTGAGGGTACGGAAACGTGGGAGGGTCAGGCTACGTGCTGACGCACGGGTCAGTGCCAGCGTATGGGCCAGGAGTAGGGTACGGCGTAAGGTAAGGTGTAGGGCTTGTGGTTGATTTCCGTTCCAGGCTAGGGTTAGGGTTAGGGAACGGCAAGGCTTAGGGCACAGGTCACGGTACGGCAACGCGGGAGGGTAAGGCTACGTGCTGATGCACGGGTCAGTGCCAGAGTACAGGCCAGGAGTAGGGTAAGGTGTAGGGCTGGTGGTGGGTTTCATTTCTGGGCTAGGGTTAGGGTTAGGGAACGGCACGGCTTAGGGAACAGGTGAGGGTACGGAAACGTGGGGGGGTCGGGCTACGTGCTGACGCACGTGTCAGTGCCAGCGTACGGGTCAGGAGTAGGGTACGGCATAAGGTAAGGTGTAGGGCTGGTGGTGGGTTTCTGTTCCTGGCTAGGGTTAGGGTTAGAGAACGGCAAGGCTTAGGGCACAGGTGAGGGTACGGAAACGTGGCAGGGTCAGGCTACGAGCTGACGCACAGGTCAGTGCCAGCGTACGGGCTAGGAGTAGGCAACGGCGTAGGATAAAGTGTAGGGCTGGTGATGGATTTGCGTTCCGGGCTAGGGTTAGGGTTAGGGAACGGCAAGGCTTAGGGCACAGGTGAGGGTACGGAAACGTGGGAGGGTCAGGCTACGTGCTGACGCACGGGTCAGTGCCAGCGTACGGGCCAGGAGTAGGGTACGGCGTAAGGTAAGGTGTAGGGCTTGTGGTTGATTTCCGTTCCAGGGTAGGGTTAGGGTAAGGGAACGGCAAGGCTTAGGGCACAGGTGAGGTTACGGAAACGTTGGAGGGTCGGTCTACGTGTTGATGCACGGGTCAGTGCCAGTGTACGGGCCAGGAGTAGGCAACGGCGTAGGATAAAGTGTAGGGCTGCTGGTGGATTTGCGTTCTGGGCTAGGGTTAGGGTTAGGGAATGGCAAGGCTTAGGGCACAGGTGAGGGTACGGAAACGTTGTAGGGTCGGTCTACGTGCTGATGCACGGGTCAGTGCCAGCGTACGGGCCAGGAGTAGGCTACGGCGTAATGTAAGTGTACGGCTGGTGGTGGGTTTGCGTTCCGGGCTAGGGTTAGGGTTAGGGAACGGAAAGGGTTAGAGCACAGGTGAGGGTACGGAAATGTGGGAGGGCCAGGCTACGTGCTGACGCATGGTTTAGTGCCAGCGTACGGGCCAGGAGTAGGGAACGGTGTAAGGTAAGGTGTAGGGCTTGTGGTGGGTTTCCGTTCCGGGCTAGGGTTAGGGTTAGGGAACGGCAAGCCTTAGGGCACAGGTGAGGGTAAGGAAACGTGGGACGGTCGGGATACGTGCTGACGCACGGGACAGTGCCAGCGTACGGGCCAGGAGTAGGCAACGGCGTAGGATAAAGTGTAGGGCTGGTGGTGGATTTGCGATTCGGGCTATTGTAGGGTTAGGAAACGGCAAGGCTTAGGGCACAGGTCAGGGTATGGAAACGCGGGAGGGTAAGGCTACTTGCTGATGCACGGGTCAATGCCAGCGTACAGGCCAGGAGTAGGCAACGGCGTAGGGCAAGGTGTAGGGCTGGTGGTGGGTTTCCGTTCCGGGCTAGCGTTAGGGTTAGGGAACGGCAAGGCTTAGGGCACTGGTTAGGGTATGGAAACGTGGGAGGGTCGGGCTACGTGCTGACGCACGGGTCAGTGCCAGCGTACGGGCCAGGAGTAGGCAACGGCGTAGGATAAAGTGTAGGGCTGGTGGTGGATTTGCGATTCGGGCTAGGGTTATGGTTAGGGAACGGCAAGTCTTAGGGCACAGGTCAGGGTACGGAAACGCGGGAGGGTAAGGCTACGTGCTGATGCACGGGTCAGTGCCAGCGTACAGGCCAGGAGTAGGGTACTGCGTAAGGTAAGGTGTAGGGCTAGTGGTGGGTTTCCATTCCTGGCTAGGGTTAGGGATAGGGAACGGCAAGGCTTAGGGCACAGGTGAGGATACGGAAACGCGGGAGGGTAAGGCTACGTGCTGATGCACAGGTCAGTGCTAGCGTACGGGCCAGGAGTAGGCAACGGCATAGGGTAAGGTGTAGGGCTGGGGGTGAGTTTCCATACCGGGCTAGGGTTAGGGTTAGGGAAAGGCAAGGCATAGGGCACAGGTCAGGGTACGGAAACGTGGGAGGGTCAGGCTAGGTGCTGACGCACGGGTCAGTGCCAGCGTATGGGCCAGGAGTAGGGTACGGCGTAAGGTAAGGTGTAAGGCTTGTGGTTGATTTCTGTTCCAGGCTAGGGTTAGGGTTAGGGAACGGCAAGGCTTAGGGCACAGGTGAGGGTATGGAAACGTGGGAGGGTCGGGCTACGTGCTGACGCATGGGTCAGTGCCAGCGTACGGGCCAGGAGTAGGCAACGGTGTAGGATAAAGTGTAGGGCTGGTGGTGGATTTGCGTTCTGGGCTAGGGTTAGGTTTAGGGAACGGCAAGGCTTAGGGCACAGGTCAGGGTACGGAAACGCGGGAGGGTAAGGCTACGTGCTGATGCACGGATCAGTGCCAGAGTAGAGGCCAACAGTAGGCAACGGCGTAGGGTAAGGTGTAGGGCTGGTGGTGGGTTTCCGTTCCGGGCTAGGGTTAGGGTTAGGGAACGGCAAGGCTTAGGGCACCGGTGAGGGTACGGAAACGTGGGAGGGTCAGGCTACGTGCTGACGCACGGGTCAGTGCTAGCGTACGGGCCAGGAGTAGGCAACGGCGTAAGTTATGGTGTAGGGCTGGTGGTTGGTTTCCGTTCCAGGCTAGGGTTAGGGTTAGGGAACGGCAAGGCTTAGGGCACAGGTGAGGGTACGGAAACGTGGGAGGGTCAGGCTACGTGCTGATGCATGGGTCAGTGCCAGCGTACGGGCCAGGAGTAGGCAACGGCGTAGGATAAAGTTTAGGGCTGGTGGTGGATTTGCGTTCCGGGCTAGGGTTAGTGTTAGGGAACTGCAAGGCTTAGGGCACAGGTGAGGGTACGGAAACGTGGGAGGGTCAGGCTACGTGCTGACGCACGGGTCAGTGCTAGCGTACGGGCCAGGAGTAGGCAACGGCGTAAGTTATGGTGTAGGGCTGGTGGTTGGTTTCCGTTCCAGGCTAGGATTAGGGTTAGGGAACGGCAAGGCTTAGGTCACAGGTGAGGGTACGGAAACGTGGGAGGGTCAGGCTACGTGCTGACGCATGGGTCAGTGCCAGCGTATGGGCCAGGAGTAGGCAACGGCGTAGGATAAAGTTTAGGGCTGGTGGTGGATTTGCGTTCCGGGCTAGGGTTAGGGTTAGGGAATGGCAAGGCTTAGGGCACAGGTGAAGGTACGGAAACGTGGGAGGGTCAGGCTACGTGCTGACGCATGGGTCAGTGCCAGAGTACGGGTCAGGACTAGGGTACCGCATAAGGTAAGGTGTAGGGCTGGTGGTGGGTTTCTATTCCTGGCTACGGTTAGGGTTAAGGAATGGCAAGGCTTAGGGCACAGGTGAAGGTACGGAAACGTGGGAGGGTCAGGCTACGTGGTGTCGCACGGTTCAGTGCCAGCGTACGGGCTAGGAATAGGGTACGGCGTAAGGTAATGTGTAGGGCTGGTGGTGGGTTTCCGTTCCGGGCTAGGGTTAGGGTTAGGGAACGGCAAGGCTTAGGGCACAGGTGAGGGTATGGAAACGTGGGAGGGTCAGGCTACGTGCTGACGCACGGGTCAGTGCCAGCGTACGGGCCAGGAGTAGGGTACGGCGTAAGGTAAGGTGTAGGGTTTTGGTTGATTTCCGTTCCAGGCTAGGGTTAGGGTTAGGGAACGGCAAGGCTTAGGGCACAGGTGAGGGTACGGAATCGTGGGAGGTTCGGGGTACGTGCTGACGCACGGTTCAGCGCGAGCGTACGGCCCAGGAGTAGGCAACGGCGTAGGATAAAGTGTAGGGCTGGTGGTGGATTTACGTTCTGGGCTAGGGTTAGGGATAGGGAACGGCAAGGCTTAGGGCACAGCTCAGGGTACGGAAACGCGGGAGGGTAAGGCTACGTGCTGATGCACGGGTCAGTGCCAGAGTACAGGCCAGGAGTAGGCAATGGTGTAGGTTAAGGTGTAGGGCTGGTGGTGGGTTTCCGTTCCGGGCTAGCGTTAGGGTTAGGGAACGGCAAGGCTTAGGGCACAGGTGAGGTTACGGAAACGTGGGAGGGATAGGCTACGTGCTGACGCACGGGTCAGTGACAGTGTACGGGCCAGGTGTAGGGTACGGCGTAAGGTAACGTGTAGGGCTTGTGGTTGATTTCCGTTTCAGGCTAGGGTTAGGGTTAGGGAACGGCAAGGCTTAGGGCACAGGTGAGGGTACAGAAACGTGGGAGGGTCGGGCTACGTGCTGCCGCACTGGTCAGTGCCAGCGTACGGGCCAGGAGTAGGCAACGGCGTAGGATAAAGTGTAGGGCTGGTGGTGGGTTTCCGTTCCGGGCTAGCGTTAAGGTTAGGGAACGGCAAGGCTTAGGGCACAGGTGAAGGTAAGGAAACGTGGGAGGGTCAGGCTACGTGCTGACGCAAGGTTCAGTGCCAGCGTACGGGCCAAGAATAGGGTACGGCGTAAGGTAAGGTTTAGGGCTGCTGGTGGGTTTCCGTTCCGGGCTAGGGTTAGGGTTAGGGAATGGCAAGGCTTAGGGCACAGGTGAGGGTACGGAAACGTGGGAGGGTCAGGCTACGTGCTGACGCACGGGTCAGTGCCAGCGTACGGGCCAGGAGTAGGGTACGGCGTAAGGTAAGGTGTATGGCTTGTGGTTGATTTCCGTTCCAGGCTAGGGTTAGGGTTAGGGAACGGCAAGGCTTAGGGCACAGGTGAGGGTACGGAAACGTGGGAGGGTCGGGCTACGTGCAGACGCATGGGTCAGTGCCAGCGTACGGGCCAGAAGTAGGCTACGGCGTAGGATAAAGTGTAGGGCTGGTGGTGGATTTGCGTTGTGGGCTATGGTTAGGGTTAGGGAACGGCAAGGCTTAGGGCACAGGTCAGGGTACGGAAACGCGGGAGGGTAAGGCTACGTGCTGATGCACGGGTGAGTGCCAGAGTACAGGCCAGGAGTAGACAACGGCGTAGGGTAAGGTGTAGGGCTGGTGGTGGGTTTCTGTTCCGGGCTAGCGTTACGGTTAGGGAACGGCAAGGCTTAGGGCACAGGTGAGGGTACGGAAAAGTGGGAGGGTCAGGCTACGTGCTGACGCACGGGTCAGTGCCAGAGTACGGGCCAGGAGTAGGCAACGGCGTAGGATAAAGTGTAGGGCTGGTGGTGGATTTGCGTTTCGGGCTAGGGTTAGGGTTAGGGAACGGCAAGGCTTAGGGCACAGGTGAGGGTACGGAAACGTGGGAGGGTCAGGCTACGTGCTGACGCACGGGTCAGTGCCAGCGTACGGGTCAGGAGTAGGGTACCGCGTAAGGTAAGGTGTAGGGCTGGTGGTGGGTTTCTATTCCGGGCTAGGGTTAGGGTTAGTGAACGGCAAGGCTTAGGGCACAGGTGAGGGTACGGAAACGTGGGGGGGTTGGGCTACGTGCTGACGCACGGGTCAGTGCCAGCGTACGGGTCAGGAGTAGGGTACGGCATAAGGTAAGGTGTAGGGCTGGTGGTGGGTTTCTGTTCTGGGCTAGGGTTAGGGTTAGGTAACGGCAAGGCTTAGGGCACAGGTGAGGGTACGGAAACGTGGCAGGGTCAGGCTACGTGCTGACGCACGGGTTAGTGCCAGCGTACGGGCCAGGAGTAGGCAACGGCGTAGGAT
Source organism: Mesoplodon bidens (assembly GCF_964165515.1). Lineage (NCBI taxonomy): Eukaryota > Metazoa > Chordata > Mammalia > Artiodactyla > Ziphiidae > Mesoplodon > Mesoplodon bidens. The sequence continues at coordinate 406,632 of NC_138161.1, read as the reverse complement.
AAAGTGTAGCGCTGGTGGTGGATTTGCGTTCCGGGCTAGGGTTAGGGTTAGGGAACGGCAAGGCTTAGGGCACAGGTGAGGGTACGGAAACGTGGGAGTGTCAGGCTACGTGCTGACGCATGGGTCAGTGCCAGCGTACGGGCCAGGAGTAGGGTACGGCGTAATGTAAGGTGTAGGGCTTGTGGTTGATTTCCGTTCCAGGCTAGGGTTAGGGTTAGGGAACGTCAAGGCTTAGGGCACAGGTCAGGGTACGGAAACGCGGGAGGCTAAGGCTACGTGCTGATGCACGGGTCAGTGCCAGAGTACAGGCCAGGAGTAGGCAACGGTGTAGGGTAATGTGTAGGGCTGGTGGTGGGTTTCCGTTCCGGGCTAGCGTTAGGGTTAGGGAACGGCAAGGCTTAGGGCACAGGTGAGGGTACGGAAACGTGGGAGGGTCAGGCTACGTGCTGACGCACGGGTCAGTGACAGCGTACGGGCCAGGAGTAGGGTACGGCGTAAGGTAAGGTGTAGGGCTTTTGGTTGATTACTGTTTCAGGCTTGGGGTAGGGTTAGGGAACGGCAAGGCTTAGGGCACAGGTGAAGGTACAGAAACGTGGGAGGGTCGGGCTACGTCCTGACGCACGGTTCAGTGCCAGCGTACGGGCCAGGAGTAGGCAACGGCGTAGGATAAAGTGTAGGGCTGGGGGTGGATTTGCGTTCTGGGCTAGGGTTAGGGTTAGGGAACGGCAAGGCTTAGGGCATACGTCAGGGTACGGAAACGCGGCAGGGTAAGGCTACGTGCTGATGCATGGGTCAGTGCCAGAGTACAGGCCAGGAGTAGGCAACGGCATAGGGTAAGGTGTAGGGCTGGTGGTGGGTTTCCGTTCCGGGCTAGGGTTAGGGTTAGGGAATGGGAAGGCTTAGGGCACAGGTGAGGGTACGGAAAAGTGGGAGGGTCAGGCTACGTGCTGAAGCATGGGTCAGTGCCAGCGTACGGGCCAGGAGTAGGCAACGACGTAAGGTAAGGTGTAGGGGTGGTGGTTGGTTTCCGTTCCAGGCTAGGGTTAGGGTTAGGGAACGGCAAGGCTTAGGGCACAGGTGAGGGTACGGAAACGTGGGAGGGTAGTGCTACGTGCTGCCGCACGGGTCAGTGCCAGCGTACGGGCCAGGAGTAGGCAACGGCGTAGGATAAAGTGAAGGGCTGGTGGTGGATTTGCGTTCCGGGCTAGGGTTAGGGTTAGGGAACGGCAAGGCTTAGGGCACAGGTGAGGGTACGGAAAAGTGGGAGGGTCAGGCTACGTGCTTACGCACGGGTCAGTGCCATCGTACGGGTCAGGATTAGGGTACTGCGAAAGGTAAGGTGTAGGGCTGGTGGTGGGTTTGTATTCCGGGCTAGGGTTAGGGTTAGGGAACGGCAAGGCTTAGGGCACAGGTGCGGGTACGGAAACGTGGGAGGGTCAGGCTACGTGCTGACGCACGGTTCAGTGCCAGCATACGGGCCAGGAATAGGGTACCGCGTAAGGTAAGTTGTAGGGCTGGTGGTGGTTTTCCGTTCCGGGCTAGGGTTAGGGTTAGGCAACGGCAAGGCTTAGGGCACAGGTGAGGGTACGGAAACGTGGGAGGGTCAGGCTACGTGCTGACGCACGTGTCAGTGCCAGCGTACGGGCCAGGAGTATGGTAGGGCGTAAGGTAAGGTGTAGGGCTTGTGGTTGATTTCCGTTCCAGGCTAGGGTTTGGGTTAGGGAACGGCAAGGCTTAGGGCACAGGTGAAGGTACGGAAACGTGGGAGGGTCAGGCTACGTGCTGACGCACGGTTCAGTGCCAGCGAACGGGCCAGGAATAGGGTACGGCGTAAGGTAAAGTGTAGGGCTGGTAGTGGGTTTCCGTTCCGGGCTAGGGTTAGGGTTAGGGAATGGCAAGGCTTAGGGCACAGGTGAGGGTACGGAAACGTGGGCGGGTCAGGCTACGTGCTGACGCACGGGTCAGTGCCAGCGTACGGGCCAGGAGTAGGGTACGGCGTAAGGTAAGGTGTAGGGCTGGTGGTGGCTTTGTATTCCGGGCTAGGGTTAGGGTTAGGGAACGGCAAGGCTTAGGGCACAGGTGAGGGTACGGAAACGTGGGAGGGTCGGGTTACGTGCTGCCGCCCGGGTCAGTGCCAGCGTACGGGCCAGGAGTAGGCAACGGCGTAGGATAAAGTGTAGGGCTTGTGGTGGATTTGCGTTCCGGGCTAGGGTTAGGGTTAGGCAACGGCAAGGCTTAGGGCACAGCTGAGGGTATGGAAATGTGGGAGGGTCAGGCAACGTGCTGACGCACGGGTCAGTGCCAGCGTACGGGTCAGGAGTAGGGCACGGCGAAAGGTAAGGTGTAGGGCTGGTGGTGGGTTTCTATTCCGTGCTAGGTTTAGGGTTAGGGAACGGCAAGGCTTAGGGCACAGGTGACGGTACAGAAACGTGGGAGGGTCAGGCTACGTGCTGACGCACGGTTCAGTGCCAGCGTACGGGCCAGGAATAGGGTACGGCGTAAGGTAAGGTGTAGGGCTGGTGGTGGGTTTCCGTTCCGGGCTAGGGTTAGGGTTAGGCAACGGCAAGGCTTAGGGCACAGGTGAGGGTACAGAAACGTGGGAGGGTCAGGCTACGTGCTGACGCACGGGTGAGTGCCAGCCTACGGGCCAGGAGTAGGGTACGGCATAAGGTAAGGTGTAGGGCTTGTGGTTGATTTCCGTTCCAGGCTAGGGTTAGGTTTAGGGAACGGCAAGGCTTAGGGCACAGGTGAAGGTAAGGAAACGTGGGAGGGTCAGGCTACGTGCTGACGCACGGTTCAGTGCCAGCGTACGGGCCAGGAATAGGGTACGGCGTAAGGTAAGTTGTAGGGCTGGTGGTGGGTTTCCGTTCCGGGCTAGGGTTAGGGTTAGGGAATGGCAAGGCTTAGGGCACAGGTGAGGGTACGGAAACGTGGGAGGGTCAGGCTACGTGCTGACGCAGGGGTCAGTGCCAGCGTACGGGCCAGGAGTAGGGTACGGCGTAAGGTAAGGTGTATGGCTTGTGGTTGACTTCCGTTCCAGGCTAGGGTTAGGGTTAAGGAACGGCAAGGCTTAGGGCACAGGTGAGGGTACGGAAACGTGGGAGGGTCGGGCTACGTGCTGACGCACGGGTCAGTGCCAGCGTACGGGCCAGGAGTAGGCAACGGCGTAGGATAAAGTGTAGGGCTGGTGGTGGATTTGCGTTGCGGGCTAGGGTTAGGGTTAGAGAACGGAAAGGCTTAGGGCACAGGTCAGGGTACGGAAACGCGGGAGGGTAAGGCTACGTGCTGATGCACGGGTCAGTGCCAGAGTACAGGCAAGGAGTAGGCAACGGCGTAGGGTAAGGTGTAGTGCTGGTGGTGGGTTTCCGTTCCCGGCTAGCGTTAGTGTTAGGGAACGGCAAGGCTTAGGGCACAGGTGAGGGTACGGAAACGTGGGAGGGTCAGGCTACGTGCTGACGCACGGGTCAGTGCCAGCGTACGGGCCAGGAGTAGGCAACGGCGTAGGATAAAGTGTAGGGCTGGTGGTGGATTTGCGTTTCATGCTAGGGTTAGGGTTAGGGAACGGCAAGGCTTAGGGCACAGGTGAGGGTATGGAAACGTGGGAGGGTCAGGCTACGTGCTGACGCACGCGTCAGTGCCAGCGTACGGGTCAGGAGTAGGGTACGGCGTAAGGTAAGGTGTAGGGCTGGTGGTGGGTTTCTATTCCGGGCTTGGGTTAGGGTTAGGGAACGGCAAGGCTTAGGGCACAGGTGAGGGTACGGAAACGTGGGAGGGTCAGGCTACGTGCTGACGTACGGGTCAGTGCCAGCGTACGGGCCAGGAGTAGGGTACGGCGTAAGGTAAAGTGTAGGGCTTGTGGTTGATTTCCGTTCCAGGCTAGGGTTAGGGTTAGGGAACGGCAAGGCTTAGGGCACAGGTCAGGGTACGGCAACGCGGGAGGGTAAGACTACGTGCTGATGCACGGGTCAGTGCCAGAGTACAGGCCAGGAGTAGGCAACGGCGTAGGGTAAGGTGTAGGGCTTGTGGTGGTTTTCCGTTCTGGGCTAGGGTTAGGGTGAGGGAACGGCAAGTCTTAGGGCACAGGTGAGGGTACGGAAACGTGGGAGGGTCAGGCTACGTGCTGACGCACGGGTCAGTGCCAGCGTACGGGTCAGGAGTAGGCAACGGCGTAGGGTAAAGTGTAGGGCTGGTGGTGGATTTGCGTTCCAGGCTAGGGTTAGGGTTAGGGAACGGCAAGTCTTAGGGCACAGGTGAGGGTACGGAAACGTGGGAGGGTCAGGCTACGTGCTGACGCACGGGTCAGTGCCAGCGTACGGGCCAGGAGTAGGGTACGGCGTAAGGTAAGGTGTAGGGCTTGTGGTTGATTTCCGTTCCAGGCTAGGGTTAGGGTTAGGGAACGGCAAGGCTTAGGGCACAGGTGAGGGTACGGAAACGTGGGAGGGTCAGGCTACGTGCTGACGCACGGGTCAGTGCCAGCGTACGGGCCAGGAGTAGGCAACGGCGTAGGATAAAGTGTAGGGCTGGTGGTGGATTTGCGTTCCGGGCTAGGGTTAGGGTTAGGGAACGGCAAGGCTTAGGGCACAGGTGAGGGTACGGAAACGTGGGAGCATCAGGCTACGTGCTGACGCACGGGTCAGTGCCAGCGTACGGGTCAGGAGTAGGGTACGTCGTAAGGTAAGGTGTAGGGCTGGTGGTGAGTTTCTATTCCGGGCTAGGGTTAGGGTTAGGGAACGGCAAGGCTTAGGGCACAGGTGAGGGTACGGAAACGTGGGAGTGTCAGGCTACGTGCTGACGCACCGTTCAGTGCCAGCGTATGGGCCAGGAATAGGGTACGGCGTAAGGTAAGGTGTAGGGCTGGTGGTGGGTTTCCGTTCCTGGCTAGGGTTAGGGTTAGGGAACGGCAAGGCTTAGGGCACAGGTGAGGGTACGGAAACGTGCGAGGGTCAGGCTACGTGCTGACGCACGGGTCAGTGCCAGCGTATGGGCCAGGAGTAGGGTACGGCGTAAGGTAAGGTGTAGGGCTTGTGGTTGATTTCCGTTCCAGGCTAGGGTTAGGGTTAGGGAACGGCAAGGCTTAGGGCACAGGTCAGGGTACGGCAACGCGGGAGGGTAAGGCTACGTGCTGATGCACGGGTCAGTGCCAGAGTACAGGCCAGGAGTAGGGTAAGGTGTAGGGCTGGTGGTGGGTTTCCTTTCTGGGCTAGGGTTAGGGTTAGGGAACGGCACGGCTTAGGGCACAGGTGAGGGTACGGAAACGTGGGGGGGTCGGGCTACGTGCTGACGCACGTGTCAGTGCCAGCGTACGGGTCAGGAGTAGGGTACGGCATAAGGTAAGGTGTAGGGCTGGTGGTGGGTTTCTGTTCCTGGCTAGGGTTAGGGTTAGAGAACGGCAAGGCTTAGGGCACAGGTGAGGGTACGGAAACGTGGCAGGGTCAGGCTACGAGCTGACGCACAGGTCAGTGCCAGCGTACGGGCCAGGAGTAGGCAACGGCGTAGGATAAAGTGTAGGGCTGGTGATGGATTTGCGTTCCGGGCTAGGGTTAGGGTTAGGGAACGGCAAGGCTTAGGGCACAGGTGAGGGTACGGAAACGTGGGAGGGTCAGGCTACGTGCTGACGCACGGGTCAGTGCCAGCGTACGGGCCAGGAGTAGGGTACGGCGTAAGGTAAGGTGTAGGGCTTGTGGTTGATTTCCGTTCCAGGCTAGGGTTAGGGTAAGGGAACGGCAAGGCTTAGGGCACAGGTGAGGTTACGGAAACGTTGGAGGGTCGGTCTACGTGTTGATGCACGGGTCAGTGCCAGTGTACGGGCCAGGAGTAGGCAACGGCGTAGGATAAAGTGTAGGGCTGCTGGTGGATTTGCGTTCTGGGCTAGGGTTAGGGTTAGGGAATGGCAAGGCTTAGGGCACAGGTGAGGGTACGGAAACGTTGGAGGGTCGGTCTACGTGCTGATGCACGGGTCAGTGCCAGCGTACGGGCCAGGAGTAGGCTACGGCGTAATGTAAGTGTACGGCTGGTGGTGGGTTTGCGTTCCGGGCTAGGGTTAGGGTTAGGGAACGGAAAGGGTTAGAGCACAGGTGAGGGTACGGAAATGTGGGAGGGCCAGGCTACGTGCTGACGCATGGTTTAGTGCCAGCGTACGGGCCAGGAGTAGGGAACGGTGTAAGGTAAGGTGTAGGGCTTGTGGTGGGTTTCCGTTCCGGGCTAGGGTTAGGGTTAGGGAACGGCAAGCCTTAGGGCACAGGTGAGGGTAAGGAAACGTGGGAGGGTCGGGATACGTGCTGACGCACGGGACAGTGCCAGCGTACGGGCCAGGAGTAGGCAACGGCGTAGGATAAAGTGTAGGGCTGGTGGTGGATTTGCGATTCGGGCTATTGTAGGGTTAGGAAACGGCAAGGCTTAGGGCACAGGTCAGGGTATGGAAACGCGGGAGGGTAAGGCTACTTGCTGATGCACGGGTCAATGCCAGCGTACAGGCCAGGAGTAGGCAACGGCGTAGGGCAAGGTGTAGGGCTGGTGGTGGGTTTCCGTTCCGGGCTAGGGTTAGGGTTAGGGAACGGCAAGGCTTAGGGCACTGGTTAGGGTATGGAAACGTGGGAGGGTCGGGCTACGTGCTGACGCACGGGTCAGTGCCAGCGTACGGGCCAGGAGTAGGCAACGGCGTAGGATAAAGTGTAGGGCTGGTGGTGGATTTGCGATTCGGGCTAGGGTTATGGTTAGGGAACGGCAAGGCTTAGGGCACAGGTCAGGGTACGGAAACGCGGGAGGGTAAGGCTACGTGCTGATGCACGGGTCAGTGCCAGCGTACAGGCCAGGAGTAGGGTACTGCGTAAGGTAAGGTGTAGGGCTAGTGGTGGGTTTCCATTCCTGGCTAGGGTTAGGGATAGGGAACGGCAAGGCTTAGGGCACAGGTGAGGATACGGAAACGCGGGAGGGTAAGGCTACGTTCTGATGCACAGGTCAGTGCTAGCGTACGGGCCAGGAGTAGGCAACGGCATAGGGTAAGGTGTAGGGCTGGGGGTGAGTTTCCATACCGGGCTAGGGTTAGGGTTAGGGAAAGGCAAGGCTTAGGGCACAGGTCAGGGTACGGAAACGTGGGAGGGTCAGGCTAGGTGTTGACGCACGGGTCAGTGCCAGCGTATGGGCCAGGAGTAGGGTACGGCGTAAGGTAAGGTGTAAGGCTTGTGGTTGATTTCTGTTCCAGGCTAGGGTTAGGGTTAGGGAACGGCAAGGCTTAGGGCACAGGTGAGGGTACGGAAACGTGGGAGGGTCGGGCTACGTGCTGACGCATGGGTCAGTGCCAGCGTACGGGCCAGGAGTAGGCAACGGTGTAGGATAAAGTGTAGGGCTGGTGGTGGATTTGCGTTCTGGGCTAGGGTTAGGTTTAGGGAACGGCAAGGCTTAGGGCACAGGTCAGGGTACGGAAACGCGGGAGGGTAAGGCTACGTGCTGATGCACGGATCAGTGCCAGAGTAGAGGCCAACAGTAGGCAACGGCGTAGGGTAAGGTGTAGGGCTGGTGGTGGGTTTCCGTTCCGGGCTAGGGTTAGGGTTAGGGAACGGCAAGGCTTAGGGCACCGGTGAGGGTACGGAAACGTGGGAGGGTCAGGCTACGTGCTGACGCACGGGTCAGTGCTAGCGTACGGGCCAGGAGTAGGCAACGGCGTAAGTTATGGTGTAGGGCTGGTGGTTGGTTTCCGTTCCAGGCTAGGGTTAGGGTTAGGGAACGGCAAGGCTTAGGGCACAGGTGAGGGTACGGAAACGTGGGAGGGTCAGGCTACGTGCTGATGCATGGGTCAGTGCCAGCGTACGGGCCAGGAGTAGGCAACGGCGTAGGATAAAGTTTAGGGCTGGTGGTGGATTTGCGTTCCGGGCTAGGGTTAGTGTTAGGGAACTGCAAGGCTTAGGGCACAGGTGAGGGTACGGAAACGTGGGAGGGTCAGGCTACGTGCTGACGCACGGGTCAGTGCTAGCGTACGGGCCAGGAGTAGGCAATGGCGTAAGTTATGGTGTAGGGCTGGTGGTTGGTTTCCGTTCCAGGCTAGGATTAGGGTTAGGGAACGGCAAGGCTTAGGTCACAGGTGAGGGTACGGAAACGTGGGAGGGTCAGGCTACGTGCTGACGTATGGGTCAGTGCCAGCGTATGGGCCAGGAGTAGGCAACGGCGTAGGATAAAGTTTAGGGCTGGTGGTGGATTTGCGTTCCGGGCTAGGGTTAGGGTTAGGGAATGGCAAGGCTTAGGGCACAGGTGAAGGTACGGAAACGTGGGAGGGTCAGGCTACGTGCTGTCGCATGGGTCAGTGCCAGAGTACGGGTCAGGACTAGGGTACCGCATAAGGTAAGGTGTAGGGCTGGTGGTGGGTTTCTATTCCTGGCTACGGTTAGGGTTAAGGAATGGCAAGGCTTAGGGCACAGGTGAAGGTACGGAAACGTGGGAGGGTCAGGCTACGTGGTGTCGCACGGTTCAGTGCCAGCGTACGGGCTAGGAATAGGGTACGGCGTAAGGTAATGTGTAGGGCTCGTGGTGGGTTTCCGTTCCGGGCTAGGGTTAGGGTTAGGGAACGGCAAGGCTTAGGGCACAGGTGAGGGTATGGAAACGTGGGAGGGTCAGGCTACGTGCTGACGCACGGGTCAGTGCCAGCGTACGGGCCAGGAGTAGGGTACGGCGTAAGGTAAGGTGTAGGGTTTTGGTTGATTTCCGTTCCAGGCTAGGGTTAGGGTTAGGGAACGGCAAGGCTTAGGGCACAGGTGAGGGTACGGAATCGTGGGAGGTTCGGGGTACGTGCTGACGCACGGGTCAGCGCGAGCGTACGGGCCAGGAGTAGGCAACGGCGTAGGATAAAGTGTAGGGCTGGTGGTGGATTTACGTTCTGGGCTAGGGTTAGGGATAGGGAACGGCAAGGCTTAGGGCACAGCTCAGGGTACGGAAACGCGGGAGGGTAAGGCTACGTGCTGATGCACGGGTCAGTGCCAGAGTACAGGCCAGGAGTAGGCAATGGTGTAGGTTAAGGTGTAGGGCTGGTGGTGGGTTTCCGTTCCGGGCTAGCGTTAGGGTTAGGGAACGGCAAGGCTTAGGGCACAGGTGAGGGTACGGAAACGTGGGAGGGATAGGCTACGTGCTGACGCACGGGTCAGTGACAGTGTACGGGCCAGGTGTAGGGTACGGCGTAAGGTAACGTGTAGGGCTTGTGGTTGATTTCCGTTTCAGGCTAGGGTTAGGGTTAGGGAACGGCAAGGCTTAGGGCACAGGTGAGGGTACAGAAATGTGGGAGGGTCGGGCTACGTGCTGCCGCACTGGTCAGTGCCAGCGTACGGGCCAGGAGTAGGCAACGGCGTAGGATAAAGTGTAGGGCTGGTGGTGGATTTGCGTTCTGGGCTAGGGTTAGGGTTAGGGACCGGCAAGGCTTAGGGCACAGGTGAGGGTATGGAAACGTGGGAGGGTCAGGCTACGTGCTGACGCACGGGTCAGTGCCAGCGTACGGGCCAGGAGTAGGGAACGGCGAAAGGTAAGGTCTAGGTCTGGTGGTGGGTTTCTATTCCGGGCTAGGGTTAGGGTTAGGGAACGGTAAGGCTTAGGGCACAGGTGAGGGTACGGAAACGTGGGAGGTTCAGGCTACGTGCTGACGCACGGGTCAGTGACAGCGTACGGGCCAGGAGTAGGGTACGGCGTAAGGCAAGGTGTAGGGCTTGTGGTTGATTTCCGTTCCAGGCTAGGGTTAGCGTTAGGGAACGGCAAGGCTTAGGGCACAGGTGAAGGTAAGGAAACGTGGGAGGGTCAGGCTACGTGCTGACGCAAGGTTCAGTGCCAGCGTACGGGCCAAGAATAGGGTACGGCATAAGGTAAGGTTTAGGGCTGGTGGTGGGTTTCCGTTCCGGGCTAGGGTTAGGGTTAGGGAATGGCAAGGCTTAGGGCACAGGTGAGGGTACGGAAACGTGGGAGGGTCAGGCTACGTGCTGACGCACGGGTCAGTGTCAGCGTACGGGCCAGGAGTAGGGTACGGCGTAAGGTAAGCTGTATGGCTTGTGGTTGATTTCCGTTCCAGGCTAGGGTTAGGGTTAGGGAACGGCAAGGCTTAGGGCACAGGTGAGGGTACGGAAACGTGGGAGGGTCGGGCTACGTGCAGACGCATGGGTCAGTGCCAGCGTACGGGCCAGAAGTAGGCTACGGCGTAGGATAAAGTGTAGGGCTGGTGGTGGATTTGCGTTGTGGGCTATGGTTAGGGTTAGGGAACGGCAAGGCTTAGGGCACAGGTCAGGGTACGGAAACGCGGGAGGGTAAGGCTACGTGCTGATGCACGGGTGAGTGCCAGAGTACAGGCCAGGAGTAGACAACGGCGTAGGGTAAGGTGTAGGGCTGGTGGTGGGTTTCTGTTCCGGGCTAGCGTTAGGGTTAGGGAACGGCAAGGCTTAGGGCACAGGTGAGGGTACGGAAAAGTGGGAGGGTCAGGCTACGTGCTGACGCACGGGTCTGTGCCAGAGTACGGGCCAGGAGTAGGCAACGGCGTAGGATAAAGTGTAGGGCTGGTGGTGGATTTGCGTTTCGGGCTAGGGTTAGGGTTAGGGAACGGCAAGGCTTAGGGCACAGGTGAGGGTACGGAAACGTGGGAGGGTCAGGCTACGTGCTGACGCACGGGTCAGTGCCAGCGTACGGGTCAGGAGTAGGGTACCGCGTAAGGTAAGGTGTAGGGCTGGTGGTGGGTTTCTATTCCGGGCTAGGGTTAGGGTTAGTGAACGGCAAGGCTTAGGGCACAGGTGAGGGTACGGAAACGTGGGGGGGTTGGGCTACGTGCTGACGCACGGGTCAGTGCCAGCGTACGGGTCAGGAGTAGGGTACGGCATAAGGTAAGGTGTAGGGCTGGTGGTGGGTTTCTGTTCTGGGCTAGGGTTAGGGTTAGGTAACGGCAAGGCTTAGGGCACAGGTGAGGGTACGGAAACGTGGCAGGGTCAGGCTACGTGCTGACGCACGGGTTAGTGCCAGCGTACGGGCCAGGAGTAGGCAACGGCGTAGGATAAAGTGTAGCGCTGGTGGTGGATTTGCGTTCCGGGCTAGGGTTAGGGTTAGGGAACGGCAAGGCTTAGGGCACAGGTGAGGGTACGGAAACGTGGGAGTGTCAGGCTACGTGCTGACGCATGGGTCAGTGCCAGCGTACGGGCCAGGAGTAGGGTACGGCGTAATGTAAGGTGTAGGGCTTGTGGTTGATTTCCGTTCCAGGCTAGGGTTAGGGTTAGGGAACGTCAAGGCTTAGGGCACAGGTCAGGGTACGGAAACGCGGGAGGCTAAGGCTACGTGCTGATGCACGGGTCAGTGCCAGAGTACAGGCCAGGAGTAGGCAACGGTGTAGGGTAATGTGTAGGGCTGGTGGTGGGTTTCCGTTCCGGGCTAGCGTTAGGGTTAGGGAACGGCAAGGCTTAGGGCACAGGTGAGGGTACGGAAACGTGGGAGGGTCAGGCTACGTGCTGACGCACGGGTCAGTGACAGCGTACGGGCCAGGAGTAGGGTACGGCGTAAGGTAAGGTGTAGGGCTTTTGGTTGATTACTGTTTCAGGCTTGGGGTAGGGTTAGGGAACGGCAAGGCTTAGGGCACAGGTGAAGGTACAGAAACGTGGGAGGGTCGGGCTACGTCCTGACGCACGGTTCAGTGCCAGCGTACGGGCCAGGAGTAGGCAACGGCGTAGGATAAAGTGTAGGGCTGGGGGTGGATTTGCGTTCTGGGCTAGGGTTAGGGTTAGGGAACGGCAAGGCTTAGGGCATACGTCAGGGTACGGAAACGCGGGAGGGTAAGGCTACGTGCTGATGCATGGGTCAGTGCCAGAGTACAGGCCAGGAGTAGGCAACGGCATAGGGTAAGGTGTAGGGCTGGTGGTGGGTTTCCGTTCAGGGCTAGGGTTAGGGTTAGGGAATGGGAAGGCTTAGGGCACAGGTGAGGGTACGGAAAAGTGGGAGGGTCAGGCTACGTGCTGAAGCATGGGTCAGTGCCAGCGTACGGGCCAGGAGTAGGCAACGACGTAAGGTAAGGTGTAGGGCTGGTGGTTGGTTTCCGTTCCAGGCTAGGGTTAGGGTTAGGGAACGGCAAGGCTTAGGGCACAGGTGAGGGTACGGAAACGTGGGAGGGTAGTGCTACGTGCTGCCGCACGGGTCAGTGCCAGCGTACGGGCCAGGAGTAGGCAACGGCGTAGGATAAAGTGAAGGGCTGGTGGTGGATTTGCGTTCCGGGCTAGGGTTAGGGTTAGGGAACGGCAAGGCTTAGGGCACAGGTGAGGGTACGGAAAAGTGGGAGGGTCAGGCTACGTGCTTACGCACGGGTCAGTGCCATCGTACGGGTCAGGATTAGGGTACTGCGAAAGGTAAGGTGTAGGGCTGGTGGTGGGTTTCTATTCCGGGCTAGGGTTAGGGTTAGGGAACGGCAAGGCTTAGGGCACAGGTGCGGGTACGGAAACGTGGGAGTGTCAGGCTACGTGCTGACGCACGGTTCAGTGCCAGCATACGGGCCAGGAATAGGGTACCGCGTAAGGTAAGTTGTAGGGCTGGTGGTGGGTTTCCGTTCCGGGCTAGGGTTAGGGTTAGGCAACGGCAAGGCTTAGGGCACAGGTGAGGGTACGGAAACGTGGGAGGGTCAGGCTACGTGCTGACGCACGTGTCAGTGCCAGCGTACGGGCCAGGAGTATGGTAGGGCGTAAGGTAAGGTGTAGGCCTTGTGGTTGATTTCCGTTCCAGGCTAGGGTTTGGGTTAGGGAACGGCAAGGCTTAGGGCACAGGTGAAGGTACGGAAACGTGGGAGGGTCAGGCTACGTGCTGACGCACGGTTCAGTGCCAGCGAATGGGCCAGGAATAGGGTACGGCGTAAGGTAAAGTGTAGGGCTGGTAGTGGGTTTCCGTTCCGGGCTAGGGTTAGGGTTAGGGAATGGCAAGGCTTAGGGCACAGGTGAGGGTACGGAAACGTGGGCGGGTCAGGCTACGTGCTGACGCACGGGTCAGTGCCAGCGTACGGGCCAGGAGTAGGGTACGGCGTAAGGTAAGGTGTAGGGCTGGTGGTGGCTTTGTATTCCGGGCTAGGGTTAGGGTTAGGGAACGGCAAGGCTTAGGGCACAGGTGAGGGTACGGAAACGTGGGAGGGTCGGGTTACGTGCTGCCGCCCGGGTCAGTGCCAGCGTACGGGCCAGGAGTAGGCAACGGCGTAGGATAAAGTGTAGGGCTTGTGGTGGATTTGCGTTCCGGGCTAGGGTTAGGGTTAGGCAACGGCAAGGCTTAGGGCACAGCTGAGGGTATGGAAATGTGGGAGGGTCAGGCAACGTGCTGACGCACGGGTCAGTGCCAGCGTACGGGTCAGGAGTAGGGCACGGCGAAAGGTAAGGTGTAGGGCTGGTGGTGGGTTTCTATTCCGTGCTAGGGTTAGGGTTAGGGAACGGCAAGGCTTAGGGCACAGGTGACGGTACAGAAACGTGGGAGGGTCAGGCTACGTGCTGACGCACGGTTCAGTGCCAGCGTACGGGCCAGGAATAGGGTACGGCGTAAGGTAAGGTGTAGGGCTGGTGGTGGGTTTCCGTTCCGGGCTAGGGTTAGGGTTAGGCAACGGCAAGGCTTAGGGCACAGGTGAGGGTACAGAAACGTGGGAGGGTCAGGCTACGTGCTGACGCACGGGTGAGTGCCAGCCTACGGGCCAGGAGTAGGGTACGGCATAAGGTAAGGTGTAGGGCTTGTGGTTGATTTCCGTTCCAGGCTAGGGTTAGGTTTAGGGAACGGCAAGGCTTAGGGCACAGGTGAAGGTAAGGAAACGTGGGAGGGTCAGGCTACGTGCTGACGCACGGTTCAGTGCCAGCGTACGGGCCAGGAATAGGGTACGGCGTAAGGTAAGTTGTAGGGCTGGTGGTGGGTTTCCGTTCCGGGCTAGGGTTAGGGTTAGGGAATGGCAAGGCTTAGGGCACAGGTGAGGGTACGGAAACGTGGGAGGGTCAGGCTACGTGCTGATGCAGGGGTCAGTGCCAGCGTACGGGCCAGGAGTAGGGTACGGCGTAAGGTAAGGTGTATGGCTTGTGGTTGACTTCCGTTCCAGGCTAGGGTTAGGGTTAAGGAACGGCAAGGCTTAGGGCACAGGTGAGGGTACGGAAACGTGGGAGGGTCGGGCTACGTGCTGACGCACGGGTCAGTGCCAGCGTACGGGCCAGGAGTAGGCAACGGCGTAGGATAAAGTGTAGGGCTGGTGGTGGATTTGCGTTGCGGGCTAGGGTTAGGGTTAGAGAACGGAAAGGCTTAGGGCACAGGTCAGGGTACGGAAACGCGGGAGGGTAAGGCTACGTGCTGATGCACGGGTCAGTGCCAGAGTACAGGCAAGGAGTAGGCAACGGCGTAGGGTAAGGTGTAGGGCTGGTGGTGGGTTTCCGTTCCCGGCTAGCGTTAGTGTTAGGGAACGGCAAGGCTTAGGGCACAGGTGAGGGTACGGAAACGTGGGAGGGTCAGGCTACATGCTGACGCACGGGTCAGTGCCAGCGTACGGGCCAGGAGTAGGCAACGCCGTAGGATAAAGTGTAGGGCTGGTGGTGGATTTGCGTTTCATGCTAGGGTTAGGGTTAGGGAACGGCAAGGCTTAGGGCACAGGTGAGGGTATGGAAACGTGGGAGGGTCAGGCTACGTGCTGACGCACGCGTCAGTGCCAGCGTACGGGTCAGGAGTAGGGTACGGCGTAAGGTAAGGTGTAGGGCTGGTGGTGGGTTTCTATTCCGGGCTTGGGTTAGGGTTAGGGAACGGCAAGGCTTAGGGCACAGGTGAGGGTACGGAAACGTGGGAGGGTCAGGCTACGTGCTGACGTACGGGTCAGTGCCAGCGTACGGGCCAGGAGTAGGGTACGGCGTAAGGTAAAGTGTAGGGCTTGTGGTTGATTTCCGTTCCAGGCTAGGGTTAGGGTTAGGGAACGGCAAGGCTTAGGGCACAGGTCAGGGTACGGCAACGCGGGAGGGTAAGACTACGTGCTGATGCACGGGTCAGTGCCAGAGTACATGCCAGGAGTAGGCAACGGCGTAGGGTAAGGTGTAGGGCTTGTGGTGGTTTTCCGTTCTGGGCTAGGGTTAGGGTGAGGGAACGGAAAGGCTTAGGGCACAGGTGAGGGTACGGAAACGTGTGGGGGTCGGGCTACGTGCTGACGCACTGGTCAGTGCCAGCGTACGGGTCAGGAGTAGGGTACGGCATAAGGTAAGGTGTAGGGCTGGTGGTGGGTTTCCGTTCCGGGCTAGGATTAGGGTTAGGGAACGGCAAGGCTTAGGGCACAGGTGAGGGTACGGAAACGTGGCAGGGTCAGGGTACGTGCTGACGCACTGGTCAGTTCCAGCGTACGGGCCAGTAGTAGGCAACGGCGTAGGATAAAGTGTAGGGCTGGTGGTGGATTTGTGTTCCGGTCTAGGGTTAGGGTTAGGGAACGGCAAGGCTTAGGGCACAGGTGAGGGTACGGAAACGTGGGAGGGTCAGGCTACGTGCTGACGCACGGGTCAGTGCCAGCGTACGGGCCAGGAGTAGGGTACGGCGTAAGGTAAGGTGTAGGGCTTGTGGTTGATTTCCGTTCCAGGCTAGGGTTAGGGTTAGGGAACGGCAAGGCTTAGGGCACAGGTGAGGGTACGGAAATGTGGGAGGGTCGGTCTACGTGCTGATGCACGGGTCAGTGCCTGCCTAAGGGCCAGGAGTAGGCAACGGCGTAGGATAAAGTGTAGGGCTGGTGGTGGAGTTGCGTTGTGGGCTAGGGTTAGGGTTAGGGAATGGCAAGGCTTAGGGTACATGTCAGGGTACTGAAACGCGGGAGGTTAAGGCTACGTGCTGATGCACGGGTCAGTGCCAGAGTACAGGCCAGGAGTAGGCAACGGCGTAAGGTAAGGTGTAGGGCTGGTGGTGGGTTTCCGTTCCGGGCTAGCGTTAGGGTTAGGGAACGGCAAGGCTTAGGGCACAGGTGAGGGTACGGAAACGTGGGAGGGTCAGGCTACGTGCTGACGCACGGGTCAGTGCCAGCGTACGGGCCAGGAGTAGGCAACGGCGTAGGATAAAGTGTAGGGCTGGTGGTGGATTTGCGTTCCGGGCTAGGGTTAGGGTTAGGGAACTGCAAGGCTTAGGGCACAGGTGAGGGTACGGAAACGTGGGAGGGTCAGCCTACGTGCTGACGCACGGTTCAGTGCCAGCGTATGGGCCAGGAATAGGGTACGGCGTAAGGTAAGGTGTAGGGCTGGTGGTGGGTTTGTATTCCGGGCTAGGGTTAGGGTTAGGGAACGGCAAGGCTTAGGGCACAGGTGAGGGTACGGAAACGTGGGAGGGTCGGGCTACGTGCTGACGCACGTGTCAGTGCCAGCGTACGGGCCAGGAGTAGGCAACGGCGTAGGATAAAGTGTAGGGCTGCTGGTGGATTTGCGTTGTGGGCTAGGGTTAGGGTTAGGGAATGGCAAGGCTTAGGGCACATGTCAGGGTACTGAAACGCGGGAGGGTAAGGCTACGTGCTGATGCACGCGTCAGTGCCAAAGTACAGGCCAGGAGTAGGCAACGGCGTAGGGTAAGGTGTAGGGCTGGTGGTGGGTTTCCGTTCCGGGCTTGAGTTAGGGTTAGGGAACGGCAAGGCTTAGAGCACAGGTGAGGGTACGGAAACGTGGGAGGGTCAGGCTACGTGCTGACGCACGGGTCAGTGCCAGCGTACGGGCCAGGAGTAGGCAACGGCATAGGATAAAGTGTAGGGCTGGTGGTGGATTTGCGTTCCGGGCTAGGGTTAGGGTTAGGGAACGGCAAGGCTTAGGGCACAGGTGAGGGTACGGAAACGTGGGAGGGTCAGGCTACGTGCTGACGCACGGGTCAGTGCCGGCGTACGGGTCAGGAGTAGGGTACGGCGTAAGGTAAGGTGTAGGGCTGGTGGTGGCTTTGTATTCCGGGCTAGGGTTAGGGTTAGGGAACGGCAAGGCTTAGGGCACAGGTGAGGGTACGGAAACGTGGGAGGGTCAGGCTACGTGCTGACGCACGGTTCAGTGCCAGCGTATGGGCCAGGAATAGGGTACGGCGTAAGGTAAGGTGTAGGGCTGGTGGTGGGTTTGTATTCCGGGCTAGGGTTAGGGTTAGGGAACGGCAAGGCTTAGGGCACAGGTGAGGGTACGGAAACGTGGGGGGGGTCGGGCTACATTCTGACGCACGGGTCCGTGCCAGCGTACGGGTCAGGAGTAGGGTACGGCATAAGGTAAGTTGTAGGGCTGGTGGTGGGTTTCCGTTCCGGGCTAGGGTTAGGGTTAGGGAACGGCAAGGCTTAGGGCACAGGTGAGGGTATGGAAACGTGGGAGGGTCAGGCTACGTGCTGACGCACGCGTCAGTGCCAGCGTACGGGTCAGGAGTAGGGTACGGCGTAAGGTAAGGTGTAGGGCTGGTGGTGGGTTTCTATTCCGGGCTTGGGTTAGCGTTAGGGAACGGCAAGGCTTAGGGCACAGGTGAGGGTACGGAAACGTGGGAGGGTCAGGCTACGTGCTGACGTACGGGTCAGTGCCAGCGTACGGGCCAGGAGTAGGGTACGGCGTAAGGTAAAGTGTAGGGCTTGTGGTTGATTTCCGTTCCAGGCTAGGGTTAGGGTTAGGGAACGGCAAGGCTTAGGGCACAGGTCCGGGTACGGCAACGCGGGAGGGTAAGACTACGTGCTGATGCACGGGTCAGTGCCAGAGTACAGGCCAGGAGTAGGCAACGGCGTAGGGTAAGGTGTAGGGCTTGTGGTGGTTTTCCGTTCTGGGCTAGGGTTAGGGTTAGGGAACGGCAAGGCTTAGGGCACAGGTGAGGGTACGGAAACGTGGGGGGGTCGGGCTACGTGCTGACGCACTGGTCAGTGCCAGCGTACGG
The DNA here is from genome assembly GCF_964165515.1 of Mesoplodon bidens. Taxonomy (NCBI): domain Eukaryota; kingdom Metazoa; phylum Chordata; class Mammalia; order Artiodactyla; family Ziphiidae; genus Mesoplodon; species Mesoplodon bidens. The sequence continues at coordinate 388,803 of NC_138161.1, read as the reverse complement.
GTCAGGAGTAGGGTACGGCATAAGGTAAGGTGTAGGGCTGGTGGTGGGTTTCCGTTCCGGGCTAGGATTAGGGTTAGGGAACGGCAAGGCTTAGGGCACAGGTGAGGGTACGGAAACGTGGCAGGGTCAGGGTACGTGCTGACGCACTGGTCAGTGCCAGCGTACGGGCCAGTAGTAGGCAACGGCGTAGGATAAAGTGTAGGGCTGGTGGTGGATTTGTGTTCCGGTCTAGGGTTAGGTTTAGGGAACGGCAAGGCTTAGGGCACAGGTGAGGGTACGGAAACGTGGGAGGGTCAGGCTACGTGCTGACGCACGGGTCAGTGCCAGCGTACGGGCCAGGAATAGGGTACGGCGTAAGGTAAGGTGTAGGGCTTGTGGTTGATTTCCGTTCCAGGCTAGGGTTAGGGTTAGGGAACGGCAAGGCTTAGGGCACAGGTGAGTGTACGGAAATGTGGGAGGGTCGGTCTACGTGCTGATGCACGGGTCAGTGCCTGCCTAAGGGCCAGGAGTAGGCAACGGCGTAGGATAAAGTGTAGGGCTGGTGGTGGATTTGCGTTGTGGGCTAGGGTTAGGGTTAGGGAATGGCAAGGCTTAGAGTACATGTCAGGGTACTGAAACGCGGGAGGTTAAGGCTACGTGCTGATGCACGGGTCAGTGCCAGAGTACAGGCCAGGAGTAGGCAACGGCGTAAGGTAAGGTGTAGGGCTGGTGGTGGGTTTCCGTTCCGGGCTAGCGTTAGGGTTAGGGAACGGCAAGGCCTAGGGCACAGGTGAGGGTACGGAAACGTGGGAGGGTCAGGCTATGTGCTGACGCACGGGTCAGTGCCAGCGTACGGGCCAGGAGTAGGCAACGGCGTAGGATAAAGTGTAGGGCTGGTGGTGGATTTGCATTCCGGGCTAGGGTTAGGGTTAGGGAACTGCAAGGCTTAGGGCACAGGTGAGGGTACGGAAACGTGGGAGGGTCAGCCTACGTGCTGACGCACGTGTCAGTGCCGGCGTACGGGTCAGGAGTAGGGTACGGCGTAAGGTAAGGTGTAGGGCTGGTGGTGGCTTTGTATTCCGGGCTAGGGTTAGGGTTAGGGAACGGCAAGGCTTAGGGCACAGGTGAGGGTACGGAAACGTGGGAGGGTCAGGCTACGTGCTGACGCACGGTTCAGTGCCAGCGTATGGGCCAGGAATAGGGTACGGCGTAAGGTAAGGTGTAGGGCTGGTGGTGGGTTTGTATTCCGGGCTAGGGTTAGGGTTAGGGAACGGCAAGGCTTAGGGCACAGGTGAGGGTACGGAAACGTGGGAGGGTCGGGCTACGTGCTGACGCACGTGTCAGTGCCAGCGTACGGGCCAGGAGTAGGCAACGGCGTAGGATAAAGTGTAGGGCTGGTGGTGGATTTGCGTTGTGGGCTAGGGTTAGGGTTAGGGAATGGCAAGGCTTAGGGCACATGTCAGGGTACTGAAACGCGGGAGGGTAAGGCTACGTGCTGATGCACGCGTCAGTGCCAAAGTACAGGCCAGGAGTAGGCAACGGCGTAGGGTAAGGTGTAGGGCTGGTGGTGGGTTTCCGTTCCGGGATTGAGTTAGGGTTAGGGAACGGCAAGGCTTAGAGCACAGGTGAGGGTACGGAAACGTGGGAGGGTCAGGCTACGTGCTGACGCACGGGTCAGTGCCAGCGTACGGGCCAGGAGTAGGCAACGGCATAGGATAAAGTGTAGGCCTGGTGGTGGATTTGCGTTCCGGGCTAGGGTTAGGGTTAGGGAACGGCAAGGCTTAGGGCACAGGTGAGGGTACGGAAACGTGGGAGGGTCAGGCTACGTGCTGACGCACGGGTCAGTGCCGGCGTACGGGTCAGGAGTAGGGTACGGCGTAAGGTAAGGTGTAGGGCTGGTGGTGGCTTTGTATTCCGGGCTAGGGTTAGGGTTAGGGAACGGCAAGGCTTAGGGCACAGGTGAGGGTACGGAAACGTGGGAGGGTCAGACTACGTGCTGACGCACGGTTCAGTGCCAGCGTATGGGCCAGGAATAGGGTACGGCGTAAGGTAAGGTGTAGGGCTGGTGGTGGGTTTGTATTCCGGGCTAGGGTTAGGGTTAGGGAACGGCAAGGCTTAGGGCACAGGTGAGGGTACGGAAACGTGGGGGGGGTGGGGCTACATTCTGACGCACGGGTCCGTGCCAGCGTACGGGTCAGGAGTAGGGTACGGCATAAGGTAAGGTGTAGGGCTGGTGGTGGGTTTCCGTTCCGGGCTAGGGTTAGGGTTAGGGAACGGCAAGGCTTAGGGCACAGGTGAGGGTACGGAAACGTGGGAGGGTCAGGCTACGTGCTGACGCACGGGTCAGTGACAGCGTACGGGCCAGGAGTATGGTACGGCGTAAGGTAAGGTGTAGGGCTTGTGGTTGATTACCGTTTCAGGCTTGGGGTAGGGTTAGGGAACGGCAAGGCTTAGGGCACAGGTGAGGGTACAGAAACGTGGGAGAGTCGGGCTACGTGCTGACGCACGGGTCAGTGCCAGCGTACGGGGCAGGAGTAGGCAACGGCGTAGGATAAACTGTAGGGCTGGTGGTGGATTTGCCTTCTGGGCTAGGGTTAGGGTTAGGGAACGGCAAGGCTTAGGGCACAGGTGAGGGTACGGAAACGTGGCAGGGTCAGGGTACGTGCTGACGCACGGGTCAGTGCCAGCGTACGGGCCAGGAGTAGGCAACGGCGTAGGATAAAGTGTAGGGCTGGTGGTGGATTTGCGTTCCGGTCTAGGGTTAGGGTTAGGGAACGGCAAGGCTTAGGGCACAGGTGAGGGTACGGAAACGTGGGAGGGTCAGGCTACGTGCTGACGCACGGGTCAGTGCCAGCGTACGGGCCAGGAGTAGGGTACGGCGTAAGGTAAGGTGTAGGGCTTGTGGTTGATTTCCGTTCCAGGCTAGGGTGAGGGTTAGGGAACGGCAAGGCTTAGGGCACAGGTGAGGGTATGGAAATGTGGGAGGGTCGGTCTACGTGCTGATGCAAGGGTCAGTGCCTGAGCACGGGCCAGGAGTAGGCAACGGCGTAGGATAAAGTGTAGGGCTGGTGGTGGATTTGCGTTCTGGGCTAGGGTTAGGGTTAGGGAACGGCAAGGCTTAGGGCACAGGTCAGGGTACGGAAACGCGGGAGGGTAAGGCTACGTGCTGATGCACGGGTCAGTGCCAGAGTACAGGCCAGGAGTAGGCAACGGTGTAGGGTAAGGTGTAGGGCTGGTGGTGGGTTTCCGTTCCGGGCTAGCGTTAGGGTTAGGGAACGGCAAGGCTTAGGGCACAGGTGAGGGTACGGAAACGTGGGAGGGTCAGGCTACGTGCTGACGCACGGGTCAGTGACAGCGTACGGGCCAGGAGTAGGGTACGGCGTAAGGTAAGGTGTAGGGCTTGTGGTTGATTTCCGTTTCAGGCTAGGGTAAGGGTTAGGGAACGGCAAGGCTTAGGGCACAGGTGAGGGTACAGAAACGTGGGAGAGTCGGGCTACGTGCTGACGCACGGGTCAGTGCCAGCGTACGGGCCAGGAGTAGGCAACGGCGTAGGATAAACTGTAGGGCTGGTGGTGGATTTGCCTTCTGGGCTAGGGTTAGGGTTAGGGAATGGCAAGGCTTAGGGCACAGGTGAGGGTACGGAAACGTGGGAGGGTCAGGCTACGTGCTGACGCAGGGTTCAGTGCCAGCGTACGGGCCAGGAGTAGGGTACGGCGTAAGGTAAGGTGTAGGGCTTGTGGTTGATTTCCGTTCCAGGCTAGGGTTAGGGTTAGGGAACGGCAAGGCTTAGGGCACAGGTGAAGGTACGGAAACGTGGGAGGGTCAGGCTACGTGCTGACGCACGGTTCAGTGCCAGCGTTTGGGCCAGGAATAGGGTACGGCGTAAGGTAAGGTGTAGGGCTGGTGGTGGGTTTCCGTTCCGGGCTAGGGTTAGGGTTAGGGAATGGCAAGGCTTAGGGCACATTTGAGGGTACGGAAACGTGGGCGGGTAAGGCTACGTGCTAATGCATGGGTCAGTGCCAGAGTACAGGCCAAGAGTAGGCAACGGTGTAGGGTAAGGTGTAGGGCTGGTGGTGGGTTTCCGTTCCGGGCTAGCGTTAGGGTTAGGGAACGGCAAGGCTTAGGGCACAGGTGAGGGTACGGAAACGTGGGAGGGTCAGGCTACGTGCTGACGCACGGGTCAGTGACAGCGTATGGGCCAGGAGTATGGTACGGCGTAAGGTAAGGTGCAGGGCTTGTGGTTGATTTCCGTTTCAGGCTAGGGTTAGGGTTAGGGAACGGCAAGGCTTAGGGCACAGGTGAGGGTACAGAAACGTGGGAGGGTCCGGCTACGTGCTGACGCATGGGTCAGTGCCAGCGTACGGGCCAGGAGTAGGCAACGGCGTAGGATAAAGTGTAGGGCTGGTGGTGGATTTGCGTTCTGGGCTAGGGTTAGGGTTAGGGAACGGCAAGGATTAGGGCACACGTTAGGGTACGGAAACGTGGGAGGGTAAGGCTACGTGCTGATGCACGGGTCAGTGCCAGAGTACAGGCCAGGAGTAGGCAACGGCGTAGGGTAAGGTGTAGGGCTGGTGGTGGGTTTCCGTTCCGGGCTAGGGTTAGGGTTAGGGAACGGCAAGGCTTAGGGCACAGGTGAGGGTACGGAAAAGTGGGAGGGTCAGGCTACGTGCTGAAGCATGGGTCAGGGCCAGCGTTCGGGCCAGGAGTAGGCAACTACATAAGGTAAGGTGTAGGGCTGGTGGTTGGTTTCCGTTCCAGGCTAGGGTTAGGGTTAGGGAACGGCAAGGCTTAGGGCACAGGTGAGGGTACGGAAACGTGGGAGGGTCGGGCTATGTGCTGACGCATGCGTCAGTGCCAGCGTACGGGCCAGGAGTAGGCAACGGCGTAGGATAAAGTGTAGGGCTGGTGGTGGATTTGCGTTCTGGTCTAGGGTTAGGGTTAGGGAACGGCAAGGCTTAGGGCACAGGTCAGGGTACGGAAACTCGGGAGGGTAAGGCTACGTGCTGATGCATGGGTCAGTGCCAGACTACAGGCCAGGAGTAGGCAACGGCTTAGGGTAACGTTTAGGGCTGGTGGTGGGTTTCCGTTCCGGGCTAGGGTTAGGGTTAGGGAACGGCAAGGCTTAGGGCACAGGTGAGGATACAGAAACGTGGGAGGGTCGGGCTATGTGCTGACGCACGGGTCAGTGCCAGCGTACGGGCCAGGAGTAGGCAACGGCGTAGGATAAAGTGTAGGGCTGGTGGTGGATTTACGTTCTGGGCTAGGGTTAGGGTTAGGGAACGGCAAGGCTTAGGGCACAGGTCAGGGTACGGAAACTCGGGAGGGTAAGGCTACGTGCTGATGCACGGGTCAGTGCCAGAGTACAGGCCAGGAGTAGGAAACGGCTTAGGGTAAGGTTTAGGGCTGGTGGTGGGTTTCCGTTCCGGGCTAGCGTTAGGGTTAGGGAACGGCAAGGCTTAGGGCACAGGTCAGGGTACGGAAACGTGGGAGGGTCAGGCTACGTGCTGACGCACGGGTCAGTGCCAGCGTACGGGCCAGGAGTAGGCAACGGCGCAAGGTAAGGTGTAGGGCTGGTGGTTGCTTTCCGTTCCAGGCTAGGGTTAGGGTTAGGGAACAGCTAGGCTTAGGGCACAGGTCAGGTTACGGAAACGCGGGAGGGTAAGGCTACGTGCTGATGCACGGGTCAGTGCCAGAGTACAGGCAAGGAGTACGCAACGGCATAGGGTAAGGTGTAGGGCTGGTGGTGGCTTTGTATTCCGGGCTAGGGTTAGGGTTAGGGAACGGCAAGGCTTAGGGCACAGGTGAGGGTATGGAAACGTGGGAGGGTCAGGCTACGTGCTGACGCACGGGTCAGTGCCAGCGTATGGGCCAGTCGTAGGGTACGGCGAAAGGTAAGGTGTAGGTCTGGTGGTGGGTTTCTATTCCGGGCTAGGGTTAGGGTTAGGGAACGGCAAGGCTTAGGGCACAGGTGAGGGTACGGAAACGTGGGAGGGTCAGGCTACGTGCTGACGCACGGGTCAGTGACAGCGTACGGGCCAGGAGTAGGGTACGGCGTAAGGTAAGGTGTAGGGCTTGTGTTTGATTTCCGTTCCAGGCTAGGGTTAGCGTTAGGGAACGGCAAGGCTTAGGGCACAGGTGAAGGTAAGGAGACGTGGGAGGGTCAGGCTACGTTCTGACGCAAGTTTCAGTGCCAGCGTACGGGCCAAGAATACGGTACGGCGTAAGGTAAGGTGTAGGGCTGGTGGTGGGTTTCCGTTCCGGGCTAGGGTTAGGGTTAGGGAACGGCAAGGCTTAGGGCACAGGTGAGGGTACGGAAACGTGGGAGGGTCAGGCTACGTGCTGACGCACGGGTCAGTGCCAGCGTACGGGCCAGGAGTAGGGTACGGCGTAAGGTAAGGTGTATGGCTTGTGGTTGATTTGCGTTCCAGGCTAGGGTTAGGGTTAGGGAATGGCAAGGCTTAGGGCACAGGTGAGGGTACGGAAACGTGGGAGGGTCGGGCTACGTGCTGACGCATGGGTCAGTGCCAGCGTACGGGCCAGGAGTTGGCTACGGCGTAGGATAAAGTGTAGGGCTGGTGGTGGATTTGCGTTCTGGGCTAGGGTTAGGGTTAGGGAACGGCAAGGCTTATGGCACAGGTCAGGGTACGGAAACGCGGGAGGGTAAGGCTACGTGCTGATGCACGGGTCAGTGCCAGAGTACAGGCCAGGAGTAGCCAACGGCATAGGGTAAGGTGTAGGGCTGGTTGTGGGTTTCCGTTCCCGGCTAGGGTTAGGGTTAGGGAACCGCAAGGCTTAGGGCACAGGTGAGGGTACGGAAACGTGGCAGGGTCAGGCTACGTGCTGACGCACGGGTCAGTGCCAGCGTACGGGCCAGGAGTTGGCAACGGCGTAGGATAAAGTGTAGGGCTGGTGGTGGATTTGCGTTTCGGGCTTGGGTTAGGGTTAGGGAACGGCAAGGCTTAGGGCACAGGTGAGGGTACGGAAACGTGGGAGGGTCAGGCTACGTGCTGACGCACGGGTCAGTGCCAGCGTACGGGTCAGTAGTAGGGTACGGCATAAGGTAAGGTGTAGGGCTGGTGGTGGGTTTCCGTTCTGGGCTAGGGTTAGGGTTAGGGAACGGCAAGGCTTAGGGCACAGGTGAGGGTACGGAAACGTGGCAGGGTCAGGCTACGTGCTGACGCACGGGTTAGTGCCAGCGTACGGGCCAGGAGTAGGCAACGGCGTAGGATAAAGTGTAGGGCTGGTGGTGGATTTGCGTTCCGGGCTAGGGTTAGGGTTAGGGAATGGCAAGGCTTAGGGCACAGGTGAGGGTACGGAAACGTGGGAGGGTCAGGCTACGTGCTGACGCACGGGTCAGTGCCAGCGTACGGGCCAGGAGTAGGGTACGGCGTAAGGTAAGGTGTAGGGCTTGTGGTTGATTTCCGTTCGAGGCTAGGGTTAGTGTTAGGTAACGGCAAGGCTTAGGGCACAGGTGAGTGTACGGAAATGTGGGAGGGTCGGTCTACGTGCTGATGCACGGGTCAGTGCCTACGTACGGGCCAGGAGTAGGCAACGGCGTAGGATAAAGTGTAGGGCTGGTGGAGGATTTGCGTTGTGGGCTAGGGTTAGGGTTAGGGAACGGCAAGGCTTAGGGCACAGGTCAGGGTACGGAAACGCGGGAGGGTAAGGCTACGTGCTGATGCACGGGTCAGTGCCAGAGTACAGGCCAGGAGTAGGCAACGGTGTAGGGTAAGGTGTGGAGCTGGTGGTGTGGGTTTCCGTTCCGGGCTAGCGTTAGGGTTAGGGAACGGCAAGGCTTAGGGCACAGGTGAGGGTACGGAAACGTGGGAGGGTCAGGCTACGTGCTGACGCACCGGTCAGTGACAGCGTACGGGCCAGGAGTAGGGTACGGCATAAGGTAAGGTGCAGGGCTTCTGGTTGATTTCCGTTCCAGGCTAGGGTAAGGTTTAGGGAACGGCAAGGCTTAGGGCACATGTGAGGGTACAGAAACGTGGGAGGGTCGGGCTACGTGCTGACGCACGGTTCATTGCCAGCGTACGGGCCAGGAGTAGGCAACGGCGTAGGATAAAGTGTAGGGCTGGTGGTGGATTTGCGTTCTGGGCTAGGGTTAGGGTTAGGGAATGGCAAGGCTTAGGGCACAGGTCAGGGTACGGAAACGAGGGAGGGTAAGGCTACGTGCTGATGCACGGGTCAGTGCCAGAGTATAGGCCTGGAGTTGGCCACGGCGTAGGGTAAGGTGTAGGGCTGGTGGTGGGTTTCCGTTGCGGGCTAGGGTTAGGGTTAGGGAACGGCAAGGCTTAGGGCACAGGTGAGAGTACGGAAACGTGGGAGGGTCAGGCTACGTGCTGACGCACGGGTCAGTGCCAGCGTACGGGCCAGGAGTAGGCAACGGCATAGGATAAAGTGTAGGGCTGGTGGTGGATTTGCGTTCCGGGCTAGGGTTAGGGTTAGGGAACGGCAAGGCTTAGGGCACAGGTGAGGGTATGGAAACGTGGGAGCGTCAGGCTACGTGCTGACGCACGGGTCAGTGCCAGCGTACGGGTCAGGATTAGGGTACGTCGTAAGGTAAGGTGTAGGGCTGGTGGTGGGTTTGTATTCCGGGCTAGGGTTAGGGTTAGGGAACGGCAAGGCTTAGGGCACAGGTGAGGGTACGGAAACGTGGGAGGGTCAGGCTACGTGCTGACGCACGGTTCAGTGCCAGCGAATGGGCCAGGAATAGTGTACGGCGTAAGGTAAGGTGTAGGGATGGTGGTGGGTTTCCGTTCCTGGCTAGGGTTAGGGTTAGGGAACGGCAAGGCTTAGGGCACAGGTGAGGGTACGGAAATGTGGGAGGGTCGGTCTACGTGCTGATGCACGGTTCAGTGCCTGAGCACGGGCAAGGAGTAGGCAACGGCGTAGGATAAAGTGTAGGGCTGGTGGTGGATTTGCGTTGTGGGCTAGGGTTAGGGTTAGGGAACGGCAAGGCTTAGGGCACAGGTCAGGGTACGGAAACGCGGGAGGGTAAGGCTACGTGCTGATGCACGGGTCAGTGCCAGAGTACAGGCCAGTAGTAGGCAACGGTGTAGGGTTAGGTGTAGGGCTGGTGGTGGGTTTCCGTTCCGGGCTAGCGTTAGGGTTAGGGAACGGCAAGGCTTAGGGCACAGGTGAGGGTACGGAAACGTGGGAGGGTCAGGCTACGTGCTGACGCACGGGTCAGTGACAGCGTACGGGCCAGGAGTAGGGTACGGCATAAGGTAAGGTGTAGGGCTTGTGGTTGATTTCCGTTCCAGGCTAGGGTTAGGGTTAGGGAACGGCAAGGCTTAGGGCACAGGTGAGGGTACAGAAACGTGGGAGAGTCGGGCTACGTGCTGACGCACCGGTCAGTGCCAGCGTACGGGCCAGGAGTAGGCAACGGCGTAGGATAAACTGTAGGGCTGGTGGTGGATTTGCCTTCTGGGCTAGGGATAGGGTTAGGGAACGGCAAGGCTTAGGGCACAGGTGAGGATACGGAAACGTGGGAGGGTCAGGCTACGTGCTGACGCACGGTTCAGTGCCAGCGTACGGGCCAGGAATAGGGTACGGCGTAAGGTAAGGTGTAGGGCTGGTGGTGGGTTTCCGTTCCGGGCTAGGGTTAGGGTAAGGCAACGGCAAGGCTTAGGGCACAGGTGAGGGTACGGAAACGTGGGAGGGTCAGGCTACGTGCTGACGCACGGGTCAGGGCCAGCGTACGGGCCAGGAGTAGGGTACGGCGTAAGGTAAGGTGTAGGGCTTGTGGTTGATTTCCGTTCCAGGCTAGGGTTAGGGTTAGGGAACGGCAAGGCTTAGGGCATAGGTGAAGGTACAGAAACGTGGGAGGGTCAGGCTACGTGCTGACGCACGGTTCAGTGCCAGCGTTTGGGCTAGGAATAGGGTACGGCGTAAGGTAAGGTGTAGGGCTGGTGGTGGGTTTCCGTTCCGGGCTAGGGTTAGGGTTAGGGAATGGCAAGGCTTAGGGCACAGTTGAGGGTACGGAAACGTGGGCGGGTAAGGCTACGTGCAAATGCACGGGTCAGTGCCTGAGTACAGGCCAAGAGTAGGCAACGGTGTAGGGTAAGGTGTAGGGCTGGTGGTGGGTTTCCGTTCCGGGCTATCGTTAGGGTTAGGGAACGGCAAGGCTTAGGGCACAGGTGAGGGTACGGAAACGTGGGAGGGTCAGGCTACGTGCTGACGCACGGGTCAGTGACAGCGTACGGGCCAGGAGTATGGTACGGCGTAAGGTAAGGTGTAGGGCTTGTGGTTGATATCCGTTTCAGGCTAGGGTAGGGTTAGGGAACGGCAAGGCTTAGGGCACAGGTGAGGGTACAGAAACGTGGGAGGGTCGGGCTACGTGCTGACGCACGGGTCAGTGCCAGCGTACGGGCCAGGAGTAGCCAACGGCGTAGGATAAAGTGTAGGGCTGGTGGTGGATTTGCGTTCTGGGCTAGGGTTAGGGTTAGGGAACGGCAAGGATTAGGGCACACGTCACGGTACGGAAACGTGGGAGGGTAAGGCTACGTGCTGATGCACGGGTCAGTGCTAGAGTACAGGCCAGGAGTAGGCAACGGCGTAGGGTAAGGTGTAGGGCTGGTGGTGGGTTTCCGTTCCGGGCTAGGGTTAGGGTTAGGGAACGGCAAGGCTTAGGGCACAGGTGAGGGTACGGAAAAGTGGGAGGGTCAGGCTACGTGCTGAAGCATGGGTCAGGGCCAGCGTTCGGGCCAGGAGTAGGCAACAACATAAGGTAAGGTGTAGGGCTGGTGGTTGGTTTCCGTTCCAGGCTAGGGTTAGCGTTAGGGAACGGCAAGGCTTAGGGCACAGGTGAGGGTACGGAAACGTGGGAGGGTCGGGCTATGTGCTGACGCATGGGTCAGTGCCAGCGTACGGGCCAGGAGTAGGCAACGGCGTAGGATAAAGTGTAGGGCTGGTGGTGGATTTGCGTTCTGGGCTAGGGTTAGGGTTAGGGAACGGCAAGGCTTAGGGCACAGGTCAGGGTACGGAAACTCGGGAGGGTAAGGCTACGTGCTGATGCATGGGTCAGTGCCAGAGTACAGGCCAGGAGTAGGCAACGGCTTAGGGTAACGTTTAGGGCTGGTGGTGGGTTTCCGTTCCGGGCTAGGGTTAGGGTTAGGGAACGGCAAGGCTTAGGGCACAGGTGAGGATACAGAAACGTGGGAGGGTCGGGCTATGTGCTCACGCACGGGTCAGTGCCAGCGTACGGGCCAGGAGTAGGCAACGGCGTAGAATAAAGTGTAGGGCTGGTGGTGGATTTACGTTCTGGGCTAGGGTTAGGGTTAGGGAACGGCAAGGCTTAGGGCACAGGTCAGGGTACGGAAACTCGGGAGGGTAAGGCTACGTGCTGATGCACGGGTCAGTGCCAGAGTACAGGCCAGGAGTAGGCAACGGCTTAGGGTAAGGTTTAGGGCTGGTGGTGGGTTTCCGTTCCGGGCTAGCGTTAGGGTTAGGGAACGGCAAGGCTTAGGGCACAGGTCAGGGTACGGAAACGTGGGAGGGTCAGGCTACGTGCTGACGCACGGGTCAGTGCCAGCGTACGGGCCAGGAGTAGGCAACGGCGTAAGGTAAGGTGTAGGGCTGGTGGTTGCTTTCCGTTCCAGGCTAGGGTTAGGGTTAGGGAACAGCTAGGCTTAGGGCACAGGTCAGGTTACGGAAACGCGGGAGGGTAAGGCTACGTGCTGATGCACGGGTCAGTGCCAGAGTACAGGCAAGGAGTACGCAACGGCATAGGGTAAGGTGTAGGGCTGATGGTGGGTTTCCGTTCCGGGCTAGGGTTAGGGTTAGGGAACGGCAAGGCTTAGGGCACAGGTTAGGGTACGGCAACGCGGGAGGGTAAGGCTACGTGCTGATGCACGGGTCAGTGCCAGAGTACAGGCCAGGAGTAGGGTAAAGTGTAGGGCTGGTGGTGGTTTTCCGTTCTGGGCTAGGGTTAGTGTTAGGGAACGGCAAGGCTTAGGGCACAGGTGAGGGTACGGAAACGTGGGGGGGTCGGGCTACGTGCTGACGCACGTGTCAGTGCCAGCGTACGGGTCAGGAGTAGGGTACGGCATAAGGTAAGGTGTAGGGTTGGTGGTGGGTTTCCGTTCCGGGCTAGGGTTAGGGTTAGAGTACGGCAAGGCTTAGGGCACAGGTGAGGGTACGGAAACGTGGCAGGGTCAGGCTACGTGCTGACGCACGGGTCAGTGCCAGCGTACGGGCCAGGAGTAGGCAACGGCGTAGGATAAAGTGTAGGGCTGGTGGTGGATTTGCGTTCCGGGCTAGGGTTAGGGTTAGGGAACGACAAGGCTTAGGGCACAGGTGAGGTTACGGAAACGTGGGAGGGTCAGGCTACGTGCTGACGCACGGGTCAGTGCCAGCGTACGGGCCAGGAGTAGGGTAAGGCGTAAGGTAAGGTGTAGGGCTTGTGGTTGATTTCCGTTCCAGGATAGGGTTAGGGTTAGGGAACGGCAAGGCTTAGGGCACAGGTGAGGGTACAGAAACGTGGGAGGTTCGGGCTACGTGCTGCCGCACTGGTCAGTGCCAGCGTACGGGCCAGGAGTAGGCAACGGCGTAGGATAAACTGTAGGGCTGGTGGTGGATTTGCCTTCTGGGCTAGGGTTAGGGTTAGGGAATGGCAAGGCTTAGGGCACAGGTGAGGATACGGAAACGTGGGAGGGTCAGGCTACGTGGTGACGCAGGGTTCAGTGCCAGCGTACGGGCCAGGAGTAGGGTACGGCGTAAGGTAAGGTGTAGGGCTTGTGGTTGATTTCCGTTCCAGGCTAGGGTTAGGGTTAGGGAACGGCAAGGCTTAGGGCACAGGTGAAGGTACGGAAACGTGGGAGGGTCAGGCTACGTGCTGACGCACGGTTCAGTGCCAGCGTTTGGGCCAGGAATAGGGTACGGCGTAAGGTAAGGTGTAGGGCTGGTGGTGGGTTTCCGTTCCGAGCTAGGGTTAGGGTTAGGGAATGGCAAGGCTTAGGGCACAGTTGAGGGTACGGAAACGTGGGCGGGTAAGGCTACGTGCTAATGCACGGGTCAGTGCCAGCGTACGGGCCAGGAGTATGGTACGGCGTAAGGTAAGGTGTAGGGCTTGTGGTTGATTTCCGTTTTAGGCTAGGGTTAGGGTTAGGGAACGGCAAGGCTTAGGGCACAGGTGAGGGTACAGAAACGTGGGAGGGTCCGGCTACGTGCTGACGCATGGGTCATTGCCAGCGTACGGGCCAGGAGTAGGCAACGGCGTAGGATAAAGTGTAGGGCTGGTGGTGGATTTGCGTTCTGGGCTAGGGTTAGGGTTAGGGAACGGCAAGGATTAGGGCACACGTTAGGGTACGGAAACGTGGGAGGGTAAGGCTACGTGCTGATGCACGGGTCAGTGCCAGAGTACAGGCCAGGAGTAGGCAACGGCGTAGGGTAAGGTGTAGGGCTGGTGGTGGGTTTCCGTTCCGGGCTAGGGTTAGGGTTAGGGAACGGCAAGGCTTAGGGCACAGGTGAGGGTACGGAAAAGTGGGAGGGTCAGGCTACGTGCTGAAGCATGGGTCAGGGCCAGCGTTCGGGCCAGGAGTAGGCAACTACATAAGGTAAGGTGTAGGGCTGGTGGTTGGTTTCCGTTCCAGGCTAGGGTTAGGGTTAGGGAACGGCAAGGCTTAGGGCACAGTTGAGGGTACGGAAACGTGGGAGGTTCGGGCTATGTGCTGACGCATGCGTCAGTGCCATCGTACGGGCCAGGAGTAGGCAACGGCGTAAGGTAAGGTGTAGGGCTGGTGGTTGCTTTCCGTTCCAGGCTAGGGTTAGGGTTAGGGAACAGCTAGGCTTAGGTCACAGGTCAGGTTACGGAAACGCGGGAGGGTAAGGCTACGTGCTGATGCACGGGTCAGTGCCAGAGTACAGGCAAGGAGTACGCAACGGCATAGGGTAAGGTGTAGGGCTGATGGTGGGTTTCCGTTCCGGGCTAGGGTTAGGGTTAGGGAACGGCAAGGCTTAGGGCACAGGTGAGGGTATGGAAACGTGGGAGGGTCAGGCTACGTGCTGACGCACGGGTCAGTGCCAGCGTACGGGCCAGGAGTAGGGTACGGCGAAAGGTAAGGTGTATGTCTGGTGGTGGGTTTCTATTCCGGGCTAGGGTTAGGGTTAGGGAACGGCAAGGCTTAGGGCACAGGTGAGGGTACGGAAACGTGGGAGGGTCAGGCTACGTGCTGACGCACGGGTCAGTGACAGCGTACGGGCCAGGAGTAGGGTACGGCGTAAGGTAAGGTGTAGGGCTTGTGGTTGATTTCCGTTCCAGGATAGGGTTAGCGTAAGGGAACGGCAAGGCTTAGGGCACAGGTGAAGGTAAGGAAACGTGGGAGGGTCAGGCTACGTTCTGACGCAAGTTTCAGTGCCAGCGTACGGGCCAAGAATACGGTACGGCGTAAGGTAAGGTGTAGGGCTGGTGGTGGGTTTCCGTTCCGGGCTAGGGTTAGGGTTAGGGAACGGCAAGGCTTAGGGCACAGGTGAGGGTACGGAAACGAGGGAGGGTCAGGCTACGTGCTGACGCACGGGTCAGTGCCAGCGTACGGGCCAGGAGTAGGGTACGGCGTAAGGTAATGTGTATGGCTTGTGGTTGATTTGCGTTCCAGGCTAGGGTTAGGGTTAGGGAATGGCAAGGCTTAGGGCACAGGTGAGGGTACGGAAACGTGGGAGGGTCGGGCTACGTGCTGACGCATGGGTCAGTGCCAGCGTACGGGCCAGGAGTTGGCTACGGCGTAGGATAAAGTGTAGGGCTGGTGGTGGATTTGCGTTGTGGGCTAGGGTTAGGGTTAGGGAACGGCAAGGCTTATGGCACAGGTCAGGGTACGGAAACGCGGGAGGGTAAGGCTACGTGCTGATGCACGGGTCAGTGCCAGAGTACAGGCCAGGAGTAGCCAACGGCATAGGGTAAGGTGTAGGGCTGGTGGTGGGTTTCCGTTCCCGGCTAGGGTTAGGGTTAGGGAACCGCAAGGCTTAGGGCACAGGTGAGGGTACGGAAACGTGGGAGGGTCAGGCTACGTGCTGACGCACGGGTCAGTGCCAGCGTACGGGCCAGGAGTTGGCAACGGCGTAGGATAAAGTGTAGGGCTGGTGGTGGATTTGCGTTTCGGGCTAGGGTTAGGGTTAGGGAACGGCAAGGCTTAGGGCACAGGTGAGGGTACGGAAACGTGGGAGGGTCAGGCTACGTGCTGACGCACGGGTCAGTGCCAGCGTACGGGTCAGTAGTAGGGTACGGCATAAGGTAAGGTGTAGGGCTGGTGGTGGGTTTCCGTTCTGGGCTAGGGTTAGGGTTAGGGAACGGCAAGGCTTAGGGCACAGGTGAGGGTACGGAAACGTGGCAGGGTCAGGCTACGTGCTGACGCACGGGTTAGTGCCAGCGTACGGGCCAGGAGTAGGCAACGGCGTAGGATAAAGTGTAGGGCTGGTGGTGGATTTGCGTTCCGGGCTAGGGTTAGGGTTAGGGAATGGCAAGGCTTAGGGCACAGGTGAGGGTACGGAAACGTGGGAGGGTCAGGCTACGTGCTGACGCACGGGTCAGTGCCAGCGTACGGGCCAGGAGTAGGGTACGGCGTAAGGTAAGGTGTAGGTCTTGTGGTTGATTTCCGTTCGAGGCTAGGGTTAGTGTTAGGGAACGGCAAGGCTTAGGGCACAGGTGAGGGTACGGAAATGTGGGAGGGTCGGTCTACGTGCTGATGCACGGGTCAGTGCCTACGTACGGGCCAGGAGTAGGCAACGGCGTAGGATAAAGTGTAGGGCTGGTGGAGGATTTGCGTTGTGGGCTAGGGTTTGGGTTAGGGAACGGCAAGGCTTAGGGCACAGGTCAGGGTACGGAAACGCGGGAGGGTAAGGCTACGTGCTGATGCACGGGTCAGTGCCAGAGTACAGGCCAGGAGTAGGCAACGGTGTAGGGTAAGGTGTGGAGCTGGTGGTGTGGGTTTCCGTTCCGGGCTAGCGTTAGGGTTAGGGAACGGCAAGGCTTAGGGCACAGGTGAGGGTACGGAAACGTGGGAGGGTCAGGCTACGTGCTGACGCACCGGTCAGTGACAGCGTACGGGCCAGGAGTAGGGTACGGCATAAGGTAAGGTGCAGGGCTTCTGGTTGATTTCCGTTCCAGGCTAGGGTAAGGTTTAGGGAACGGCAAGGCTTAGGGCACATGTGAGGGTACAGAAACGTGGGAGGGTCGGGCTACGTGCTGACGCACGGTTCATTGCCAGCGTACGGGCCAGGAGTAGGCAACGGCGTAGGATAAAGTGTAGGGCTGGTGGTGGATTTGCGTTCTGGGCTAGGGTTAGGGTTAGGGAACGGCAAGGCTTAGGGCACAGGTCAGGGTACGGAAACGCGGGAGGGTAAGGCTACGTGCTGATGCACGGGTCAGTGCCAGAGTATAGGCCTGGAGTTGGCCACGGCGTAGGGTAAGGTGTAGGGCTGGTGGTGGGTTTCCGTTGCGGGCTAGGGTTAGGGTTAGGGAACGGCAAGGCTTAGGGCACAGGTGAGAGTACGGAAACGTGGGAGGGTCAGGCTACGTGCTGACGCACGGGTCAGTGCCAGCGTACGGGCCAGGAGTAGGCAATGGCGTAGCATAAAGTGTAGGGCTGGTGGTGGATTTGCGTTCCGGGCTAGGGTTAGGGTTAGGTAACGGCAAGGCTTAGGGCACAGGTGAGGGTATGGAAACGTGGGAGCGTCAGGCTACGTGCTGACGCACGGGTCAGTGCCAGCGTACGGGTCAGGATTAGGGTACGTCGTAAGGTAAGGTGTAGGGCTGGTGGTGGGTTTGTATTCCGGGCTAGGGTTAGGGTTAGGGAACGGCAAGGCTTAGGGCACAGGTGAGGGTACGGAAACGTGGGAGGGTCAGGCTACGTGCTGACGCACGGTTCAGTGCCAGCGAATGGGCCAGGAATAGTGTACGGCGTAAGGTAAGGTGTAGGGATGGTGGTGGGTTTCCGTTCCTGGCTAGGGTTAGGGTTAGGGAACGGCAAGGCTTAGGGCACAGGTGAGGGTACGGAAATGTGGGAGGGTCGGTCTACGTGCTGATGCACGGGTCAGTGCCTGAGCACGGGCAAGGAGTAGGCAACGGCGTAGGATAAAGTGTAGGGCTGGTGGTGGATTTGCGTTTTGGGCTAGGGTTAGGGTTAGGGAACGGCAAGGCTTAGGGCACAGGTCAGGGTACGGAAACGCGGGAGGGTAAGGCTACGTGCTGATGCACGGGTCAGTGCCAGAGTACAGGCCAGTAGTAGGCAACGGTGTAGGGTTAGGTGTAGGGCTGGTGGTGGGTTTCCGTTCCGGGCTAGCGTTAGGGTTAGGGAACGGCAAGGCTTAGGGCACAGGTGAGGGTACGGAAACGTGGGAGGGTCAGGCTACGTGCTGACGCACGGGTCAGTGACAGCGTACGGGCCAGGAGTAGGGTACGGCTTAAGGTAAGGTGTAGGGCTTGTGGTTGATTTCCGTTTCAGGCTAGGGTTAGGGTTAGGGAACGGCAAGGCTTAGGGCACAGGTGAGGGTACAGAAACGTGGGAGAGTCGGGCTACGTGCTGACGCACGGGTCAGTGCCAGCGTACGGGGCAGGAGTAGGCAACGGCGTAGGATAAACTGTAGGGCTGGTGGTGGATTTGCCTTCTGGGCTAGGGTTAGGGTTAGGGAACGGCAAGGCTTAGGGCACAGGTGAGGATACGGAAACGTGGGAGGGTCAGGCTACGTGCTGACGCACGGTTCAGTGCCAGCGTACGGGCCAGGAATAGGGTACGGCGTAAGGTAAGGTGTAGGGCTGGTGGTGGGATTCCGTTCCGGGCTAGGGTTAGGGTTAGGCAACGGCAAGGCTTAGGGCACAGGTGAGGGTACGGAAACGTGGGAGGGTCGGGCTACGTGCTGCCGCACTGGTCAGAGCCAGCGTACGGGCCAGGAGTAGGCAACGGCGTAAGATAAAGTGTAGGGTTGGTGGTGGATTTGCGTTCCGGGCTAGGGTTAGGTTTAGGGAACGGCAAGGCTTAGGGCATAGGTGAAGGTACAGAAACGTGGGAGGGTCAGGCTACGTGCTGACACACGGTTCAGTGCCAGCGTTTGGGCTAGGAATAGGGTACGGCGTAAGGTAAGGTGTAGGGCTGGTGGTGGGTTTCCGTTCCGGGCTAGGGTTAGGGTTAGGGAATGGCAAGGCTTAGGGCACAGTTGAGGGTACGGAAACGTGGGCGGGTAAGGCTACGTGCAAATGCACGGGTCAGTGCCTGAGTACAGGCCAAGAGTAGGCAACGGTGTAAGGTAAGGTGTAGGGCTGGTAGTGGGTTTCCGTTCCGGGCTATCGTTAGGGTTAGGGAACGGCAAGGCTTAGGGCACAGGTGAGGGTACGGAAACGTGGGAGGGTCAGGCTACGTGCTGACGCACGTGTCAGTGACAGCGTACGGGCCAGGAGTATGGTACGGCGTAAGGTAAGGTGTAGGGCTTGTGGTTGATTTCCGTTTCAGGCTAGGGTAGGGTTAGGGAACGGCAAGGCTTAGGGCACAGGTGAGGGTACAGAAACGTGGGAGGGTCGGGCTACGTGCTGACACACGGGTCAGTGCCAGCGTACGGGCCAGGAGTAGCCAACGGCGTAGGATAAAGTGTAGGGCTGGTGGTGGATTTGCGTTCTGGGCTAGGGTTAGGGTTAGGGAACGGCAAGGATTAGGGCACACGTCACGGTACGGAAACGTGGGAGGGTAAGGCTACGTGCTGATGCACGGGTCAGTGCTAGAGTACAGGCCAGGAGTAGGCAACGGCTTAGGGTAACGTTTAGGGCTGGTGGTGGGTTTCCGTTCCGGGCTAGGGTTAGGGTTAGGGAACGGCAAGGCTTAGGGCACAGGTGAGGATACAGAAACGTGGGAGGGTCGGGCTATGTGCTGACGCACGGGTCAGTGCCAGCGTACGGGCCAGGAGTAGGCAACGGCGTAGAATAAAGTGTAGGGCTGGTGGTTGATTTACGTTCTGGGCTAGGGTTAGGGTTAGGGAACGGCAAGGCTTAGGGCACAGGTCAGGGTACGGAAACTCGGGAGGGTAAGGCTACGTGCTGATGCACGGGTCAGTGCCAGAGTACAGGCCAGGAGTAGGCAACGGCTTAGGGTAAGGTTTAGGGCTGGTGGTGGGTTTCCGTTCCGGGCTAGCGTTAGGGTTAGGGAACGGCAAGGCTTAGGGCACAGGTGAGGGTACGGAAACGTGGGAGGGTCAGGCTACGTGCTGACGCACGGGTCAGTGCCAGCGTACGGGCCAGGAGTAGGCAACGGCGTAAGGTAAGGTGTAGGGCTGGTGGTTGCTTTCCGTTCCAGGCTAGGGTTAGGGTTAGGGAACAGCTAGGCTTAGGGCACAGGTCAGGTTACGGAAACGCGGGAGGGTAAGGCTACGTGCTGATGCACGGGTCAGTGCCAGAGTACAGGCAAGGAGTACGCAACGGCATAGGGTAAGGTGTAGGGCTGATGGTGGGTTTCCGTTCCGGGCTAGGGTTAGGGTTAGGGAACGGCAAGGCTTAGGGCACAGGTGAGGGTATGGAAACGTGGGAGGGTCAGGCTACGTGCTGACGCACGGGTCAGTGCCAGCGTACGGGCCAGGAGTAGGGTACGGCGAAAGGTAAGGTGTAGGTCTGGTGGTGGGTTTCTATTCCGGGCTAGGGTTAGGGTTAGGGAACGGCAAGGCTTAGGGCACAGGTGAGGGTACGGAAACGTGGGAGGGTCAGGCTACGTGCTGACGCACGGGTCAGTGACAGCGTACGGGCCAGGAGTAGGGTACGGCGTAAGGTAAGGTGTAGGGCTTGTGGTTGATTTCCGTTTCAGGCTAGGGTTAGGGTTAGGGAACGGCAAGGCTTAGGGCACAGGTTAGGGTACGGCAACGTGGGAGGGTAAGGCTACGTGCTGATGCACGGGTCAGTGCCAGAGTACAGGCCAGGAGTAGGGTAAAGTGTAGGGCTGGTGGTGGTTTTCCGTTCTGGGCTAGGGTTAGTGTTAGGGAACGGCAAGTCTTAGGGCACAGGTGAGGGTACGGAAACGTGGGGGGGTCGGGCTACGTGCTGACGCACGTGTCAGTGCCAGCGTACGGGTCAGGAGTAGGGTACGGCATAAGGTAAGGTGTAGGGGTGGTGGTGGGTTTCCGTTCCGGGCTAGGGTTAGGGTTAGAGAACGGCAAGGCTTAGGGCACAGGTGAGGGTACGGAAACGTGGCAGGGTCAGGCTACGTGCTGACGCACGGGTCAGTGCCAGAGTACAGGCCAGGAGTAGGCAACGGTGTAGGGTAAGGTGTAGGGCTGGTGGTGGGTTTCCGTTCCGGGCTAGCGTTAGGGTTAGGGAACGGCAAGGCTTAGGGCACAGGTGAGGGTACGGAAACGTGGGAGGGTCAGGCTACGTGCTGACGCACGGGTCAGTGACAGCGTACGGGCCAGGAGTAGGGTACGGCGTAAGGTAAGGTGTAGGGATTGTGGTTGATTTCCGTTTCAGGCTAGGGTTAGGGTTAGGGAACGGCAAGGCTTAGGGCACAGGTGAGGGTACAGAAACGTGGGAGGTTCGGGCTACGTGCTGCCGCACTGGTCAGTGCCAGCGTACGGGCCAGGAGTAGGCAACGGCGTAGGATAAAGTGTAGGGCTGGTGGTGGATTTGCGCTCTGGGCTAGGGTTAGGGTTAGGGACCGGCAAGGCTTAGGGCACACGTCAGGGTACGGAAACGCGGGAGGGTCAGGCTACGTGCTGATGCATGGGTCAGTGCCAGAGTACAGGACAGTAGTAGGCAACGGCGTAGGGTAAGGTGTAGGGCTGGTGGTGGGTTTCCGTTTGGGCTAGGGTTAGGTTTAGGGAACGGCAAGGCTTAGGGCACAGGTGAGGGTACGGAAAAGTGGGAGGGTCAGGCTACGTGCTGAAGCATGGGTCAGTGCCAGCGTACGGGCCAGGAGTAGGCAACGACGTAAGGTAAGGTGTAGGGCTGGTGGTTGGTTTCCGTTCCAGGCTAGGGTTAGGTTTAGGGAACGGCAAGGCTTAGGGCACAGGTGAGGGTACGGAAACGTGGGAGGGTCGGGCTACGTGCTGCCGCACTGGTCAGAGCCAGCGTACGGGCCAGGAGTAGGCAACGGCGTAAGATAAAGTGTAGGGTTGGTGGTGGATTTGCGTTCCGGGCTAGGGTTAGGTTTAGGGAACGGCAAGGCTTAGGGCACAGGTGAGGGTATGGAAACGTGGGAGGGTCAGGCTACATGCTGACGCACGGGTCAGTGACAGCGTACAGGCCAGGAGTAGGGTACGGCGTAAGGTAAGGTGTAGGGCTTGTGGTTGATTTCCGTTCCAGGCTAGGGTTAGCGTTAGGGAACGGCAAGGCTTAGGGCACAGGTGAAGGTAAGGAAACGTGGGAGGGTCAGGCTACGTGCTGACGCACGGTTCAGTGCCAGCGTACGGGCCAAGAATAGGTTATGGCGTAAGGTAAGGTGTAGGGCTGGTGGTGGGTTTCCATTCCGGGCTAGGGTTAGGGTTAGGGAATGGCAAGTCTTAGGGCACAGGGGAGGGTACGGAAACGTGGGAGGGTCAGGCTACGTGCTGACGCACCGGTCAGTGCCAGCGTACGGGCCAGGAGTAGGGTACGGCGTAAGGTAAGGTGTATGGCTTGTGGTTGATTTCCGTTCCAGGCTAGGGTTAGGGTTAGGGAACGGCAAGGCTTAGGGCACAGGTGAGGGTACGGAAACGTGGGAGGGTCGGGCTATGTGCTGACGCATGGGTCAGTGCCAGCGTACGGGCCAGGAGTAGGCAACGGCGTAGGATAAAGTGTAGGGCTGGTTTTGGATTTGCGTTGTGGGCTAGGGTTAGGGTTAGGGAACGGCAAGGCTTAGGGCACAGGTCAGGGTACGGAAACGCGGGAGGGTAAGGCTACGTGCTGATGCACGGGTCAGTGCCAGTGTACAGGCCAGGAGTAGGCAACGGCGTAGGGTAAGGTGTAGGGCTGGTGGTGGATTTCCGTTCCGGGCTAGCGTTAGGGTTAGGGAACGGCAAGGCTTAGGGCACAGGTGAGGGTACGGAAACGTGGGAGGGTCAGGCTACGTGCTGACGCACGGGTCAGTGCCAGCGCACGGGCCAGGAGTAGGCAACGGCGTAGGATAAAGTGTAGGGCTGGTGGTGGATTTGCGTTTCCGGCTAGGGTTAGGGTTAGGGAACGGCAAGGCTTAGGGCACAGGTGAGGGTACGGAAACGTGGGAGGGTCAGGCTACGTGCTGACGCACGGGTCAGTGCCAGCGTACGGGTCAGGAGTAGGGTACCGCGTAAGGTAAGGTGTAGGGCTGGTGGTGGGTTTCTATTCCGGGCTAGGGTTAGGGTTAGTGAACGGCAAGGCTTAGGGCACAGGTGAGGGTCCGGAAACGTGGGGGGGGTCGGGCTACGTGCTGACGCACGGGTCAGTGCCAGCGTACGGGTCAGGAGTAGACAACGGCGTAGGATAAAGTGTAGGGCTGGTGGTGGATTTGCGTTCCAGGCTAGGGTTAGTGTTAGGGAACGGCAAGGCTTAGGGCACAGGTGAGGGTACGGAAACGTGGGAGGGTCAGGCTACGTGCTGACGCACGGGTCAGTGCCAGCGTACGGGCCAGGAGTAGGGTACGGCGTAAGGTAAGGTGTAGGGCTTGTGGTTGATTTCCGTTCAAGGTTATGGTTAGGGTTAGGGAACGGCAAGGCTTAGGGCACAGGTGAGGGTACGGAAATGTGGGAGGGTCTGTCTTCGTGGTGATGCACGGGTCAGTGCCTACGTACGGGCCAGGAGTAGGCAACGGCGTAGGATAAAGTGTAGGGCTGGTGGTGTATTTGCGTTCTGGGCTAGGGTTAGGGTTAGGGAACGGCAAGGCTTAGGGCACAGGTCAGGGTACGGAAACGCGGGAGGCTAAGGCTACGTGCTGATGCACGGGTCAGTGCCAGAGTACAGGCCAGGAGTAGGCAACGGTGTAGGGTAATGTGTAGGGCTGGTGGTGGGTTTCCGTTCTGGGCTAGCGTTAGGGTTAGGGAACGGCAAGGCTTAGGGCACAGGTGAGGGTACGGAAACGTGGGAGGGTCAGGCTACGTGCTGACGCACGGGTCAGTGACAGCGTACGGGCCAGGAGTAGGGTACGGCGTAAGGTAAGGTGTAGGGCTTGTGGTTGATTACCGTTTCAGGCTTGGGGTAGGGTTAGGGAACGGCAAGGCTTAGGGCACAGGTGAGGGTACAGAAACGTGGGAGGGTCGGGCTACGTGCTGACGCACGGTTCAGTGCCAGCGTACGGGCCAGGAGTAGGCAACGGCGTAGGATAAAGTGTAGGGCTGGGGTGGAGTTGCGTTCTGGGCTAGGGTTAGGGTTAGGGAACGGCAAGGCTTAGGGCATACGTCAGGGTACGGAAACGCGGGAGGGTAAGGCTACGTGCTGATGCACGGGTCAGTGCCAGAGTACAGGCAAGGAGTAGGCAACGGCGTAGGGTAAGGTGTAGGGCTGGTGGTGGGTTTCCGTTCCGGGCTAGCGTTAGTGTTAGGGAACGGCAAGGCTTAGGGCACAGGTGAGGGTACGGAAACGTGGGAGGGTCAGGCTACGTGCTGACGCACGGGTCAGTGCCAGCGTACGGGCCAGGAGTAGGCAACGGCGTAGGATAAAGTGTAGGGATGGTGGTGGATTTGCGTTTCATGCTAGGGTTAGGGTTAGGGAACGGCAAGGATTAGGGCACAGGTGAGGGTATGGAAACGTGGGAGGGTCAGGCTACGTGCTGACGCACGGGTCAGTGCCAGCGTACGGGTCAGGAGTAGGGTACGGCGTAAGGTAAGGTGTAGGGCTGGTGGTGGGTTTCTATTCCGGGCTAGGGTTAGGGTTAGGGAACGGCAAGGCTTAGGGCACAGGTGAGGGTACGGAAACGTGGGAGGGTCAGGCTACGTGCTGACGTACGGGTCAGTGCCAGCGTACGGGCCAGGAGTAGGGTACGGCGTAAGGTAAAGTGTAGGGCTTGTGGTTGATTTCCGTTCCAGGCTAGGGTTAGGGTTAGGGAACGGCAAGGCTTAGGGCACAGGTCAGGGTACGGCAACGCGGTAGGGTAAGACTACGTGCTGATGAACGGGTCAGTGCCAGAGTACAGGCCAGGAGTAGGCAACGGCGTAGGGTAAGGTGTAGGTTTTGTGGTGGTTTTCCGTTCTGGGCTAGGGTTAGGGTTAGGGAACGGCAAGGCTTAGGGCACAGGTGAGGGTACGGAAACGTGGGGGGGTCGGGCTACGTGTTGACGCACGGGTCAGTGCCAGCGTACGGGTCAGGAGTAGGGTACGGCATAAGGTAAGGTGTAGGGCTGCTGGTGGGTTTCCGTTCCGGGCTAGGGTTAGGGTTAGGGAACGGCAAGCCTTAGGGCACAGGTGAGGGTACAGAAACGTGGCAGGGTCAGGGTACGTGCTGACGCACGGGTCAGTGCCAGCGTACGGGCCAGTAGTAGGCAACGGCGTAGGATAAAGTGTAGGGCTGGTGGTGGATTTGCGTTCCGGTCTAGGGTTAGGGTTAGGGAACGGCAAGGCTTAGGACACAGGTGAAGGTATGGAAACGTGGGAGGGTCAGGCTACGTGCTGACGCACGGGTCAGTGCCAGCGTACGGGCCAGGAGTAGGGTACGGCATAAGGTAAGGTGTAGGGCTTGTGGTTGATTTCCGTTCCAGGCTAGGGTTAGGGTTAGGGAATGGCAAGGCTTAGGGCAAAGGTGAGGGTACGGAAATGTGGGAGGGTCCGTCTACGTGCTGATGCACGGGTCAGTGCCAGCGTACGGGCCAGGAGTAGGCAACGGCGTAGGATAAAGTGTAGGGCTTGTGGTGGATTTGCGTTGTGGGCTAGGGTTAGGGTTAGGGAATGGCAAGGCTTAGGGCACATGTCAGGGTACTGAAACACGGGAGGGTAAGGCTACGTGCTGATGCACAGGTCAGTGCCAGAGTACAGGCCAGGAGTAGGCAACGGCGTAGGGTAAGGTGTAGGGCTGGTGGTGGGTTTCCATTCCGGGCTAGCGTTAGGGTTAGGGAACGGCAAGGCTTATGGCACAGGTGAGGGTACGGAAACGTGGGAGGGTCAGGCTACGTGCTGACGCACGGGTCAGTGCCAGCGTACGGGCCAGGAGTAGGCAACGGCGTAGGATAAAGTGTAGGGCTGGTGGTGGATTTGCGTTCCAGGCTAGGGTTAGGGTTAGGGAACTGCAAGGCTTAGGGCACAGGTGAGGGTACGGAAACGTGGGAGGGTCAGCCTACGTGCTGACGCACGTGTCAGTGACAGCGTACGGGTCAGGAGTAGGGTACGGCGTAAGGTAAGGTGTAGGGCTGGTGGTGGCTTTGTATTCCGGGGTAGGGTTAGGGTTAGGGAACGGCAAGGCTTAGGGCACAGGTGAGGGTACGGAAACGTGTGAGGGTCAGGCTACGTGCTGACGCACGGTTCAGTGCCAGCGTATGGGCCAGGAATAGGGTATGGCGTAAGGTAAGGTGTAGGGCTGGTGGTGGGTTTGTATTCCGGGCTAGGGTTAGGGTTAGGGAACGGCAAGGCTTAGGGCACAGGTGAGGGTACGGAAACGTGGGAGGGTCGGGCTACGTGCTGACGCACGTGTCAGTGCCCGCGTACGGGCCAGGAGTAGGCAACGGCGTAGGATAAAGTGTAGGGCTGCTGGTGGATTTGCGTTGTGGGCTAGGGTTAGGGTTAGGGAATGGCAAGGCTTAGGGCACATGTCAGGGTACTGAAACGCGGGAGGGTAAGGCTACGTGCTGATGCACGGGTCATTGCCAAAGTACAGGCCAGGAGTAGGCAACGGCGTAGGGTAAGGTGTAGGGCTGGTGGTGGGTTTCCGTTCCTGGCTTGAGTTAGGGTTAGGGAACGGCAAGGCTTAGGGCACAGGTGAGGGTTCGGAAACGTGGGAGGGTCAGGCTACGTGCTGACGCA
Source organism: Mesoplodon bidens (assembly GCF_964165515.1). Lineage (NCBI taxonomy): Eukaryota > Metazoa > Chordata > Mammalia > Artiodactyla > Ziphiidae > Mesoplodon > Mesoplodon bidens. Next base: position 362,961 of record NC_138161.1, on the reverse strand, counting down.
TGGGTCAGTGCCAGCGTACGGGCCAGGAGTAGGCAACGGCATAGGATAAAGTGTAGGGCTGGTGGTGGATTTGCGTTCCGGGCTAGGGTTAGGGTTAGGGAACGGCAAGGCTTAGGGCACAGGTGAGGGTACAGAAACGTGGGAGGGTCAGGCTACGTGCTGACGCACGGGTCAGGGCCAGCGTACGGGTCAGGAGTAGGGTACGGCGTAAGGTAAGGTGTAGGGCTGGTGGTGGCTTTGTATTCCGGGCTAGGGTTAGGGTTAGGGAACGGCAAGGCTTAGGGCACAGGTGAGGGTACGGAAACGTGCGAGGGTCAGGCTACGTGCTGACGCACGGTTCAGTGCCAGCGTATGGGCCAGGAATAGGGTACGGCGTAAGGTAAGGTGTAGGGCTGGTGGTGGGTTTGTATTCCGGGCTAGGGTTAGGGTTAGGGAACGGCAAGGCTTAGGGCACAGGTGAGGGTACGGAAACGTGGGGGGGGTCGGGCTACATTCTGACGCACGGGTCCGTGCCAGCGTACGGGTCAGGAGTAGGGTACGGCATGAGGTAAGGTATAGGGCTAGTGGTGGGTTTCCGTTCCGGGCTAGGGTTAGTGTTAGGGAACGGCAAGGCTTAGGGCACAGGTGAGGGTACGGAAACGTGGCAGGGTCAGGGTACGTGCTGACGCACGGGTCAGTGCCAGCGTACGGGCCAGGAGTAGGCAACGGCGTAGGATAAAGTGTAGGGCTGGTGGTGGATTTGCGTTCCGGTCTAGGGTTAGGGTTAGGGAACGGCAAGGCTTAGGGCACAGGTGAGGGTACGGAAACGTGGGAGGGTCAGGCTACGTGCTGACGCACGGGTCAGTGCCAGCGTACGGGCCAGGAGTAGGCAACGGCGTAGGATAAAGTGTAGGGCTGGTGGTGGATTTGCGTTCAGGGCTAGGGTTAGGGTTAGGGAACGGCAAGGCTTAGGGCACAGGTGAGGGTACAGAAACGTGGGAGAGTCGGGCTACGTGCTGACGCACGGGTCAGTGCCAGCGTACGGGCCAGGAGTAGGCAACGGCGTAGGATAAACTGTAGGGCTGGTGGTGGATTTGCCTTCTGGGCTAGGGTTAGGGTTAGGGAACGGCAAGGCTTAGGGCACAGGTGAGGATACGGAAACGTGGGAGGGTCAGGCTACGTGCTGACGCACGGTTCAGTGCCAGCGTACGGGCCAGGAATAGGGTACGGCGTAAGGTAAGGTGTAGGGCTGGTGGTGGGTTTCCGTTCCGGGCTAGGGTTAGGGTTAGGCAACGGCAAGGCTTAGGGCACAGGTGAGGGTACGGAAACGTGGGAGGGTCAGGCTACGTGCGGACGCACGGGTCAGGGCCAGCGTACGGGCCAGGAGTAGGGTACGGCGTAAGGTAAGGTGTAGGGCTTGTGGTTGATTTCCGTTCCAGGCTAGGGTTAGGGTTAGGGAACGGCAAGGCTTAGGGCATAGGTGAAGGTACAGAAACTTGGGAGGGTCAGGCTACGTGCTGACGCACGGTTCAGTGCCAGCGTTTGGGCTAGGAATAGGGTACGGCGTAAGGTAAGGTGTAGGGCTGGTGGTGGGTTTCCGTTCCGGGCTAGTGTTAGGGTTAGGGAATGGCAAGGCTTAGGGCACAGTTGAGGGTACGGAAACGTGGGCGGGTAAGGCTACGTGCAAATGCACGGGTCAGTGCATGAGTACAGGCCAAGAGTAGGCAACGGTGTAGGGTAAGGTGTAGGGCTGGTGGTGGGTTTCCGTTCTGGGCTATCGTTAGGGTTAGGGAACGGCAAGGCTTAGGGCACAGGTGAGGGTACGGAAAAGTGGGAGGGTCAGGCTACGTGCTGAAGCATGGGTCAGGGCCAGCGTTCGGGCCAGGAGTAGGCAACAACATAAGGTAAGGTGTAGGGCTGGTGGTTGGTTTCCGTTCCAGGCTAGGGTTAGCGTTAGGGAACGGCAAGGCTTAGGGCACAGGTGAGGGTACGGAAACGTGGGAGGGTCGGGCTATGTGCTGACGCATGGGTCAGTGCCAGCGTACGGGCCAGGAGTAGGCAACGGCGTAGGATAAAGTGTAGGGCTGGTGGTGGATTTGCGTTCTGGGCTAGGGTTAGGGTTAGGGAACGGCAAGGCTTAGGGCACAGGTCAGGGTACGGAAACTCGGGAGGGTAAGGCTACGTGCTGATGCATGGGTCAGTGCCAGAGTACAGGCCAGGAGTAGGCAACGGCTTAGGGTAACGTTTAGGGCTGGTGGTGGGTTTCCGTTCCGGGCTAGGGTTAGGGTTAGGGAACGGCAAGGCTTAGGGCACAGGTGAGGATACAGAAACGTGGGAGGGTCGGGCTATGTGCTGACGCACGGGTCAGTGCCAGCGTACGGGCCAGGAGTAGGCAACGGCGTAGAATAAAGTGTAGGGCTGGTGGTGGATTTACGTTCTGGGCTAGGGTTAGGGTTAGGGAACGGCAAGGCTTAGGGCACAGGTCAGGGTACGGAAACTCGGGAGGGTAAGGCTACGTGCTGATGCATGGGTCAGTGCCAGAGTACAGGCCAGGAGTAGGCAACGGCTTAGGGTAAGGTTTAGGGCTGGTGGTGGGTTTCCGTTCCGGGCTAGCGTTAGGGTTAGGGAACGGCAAGGCTTAGGGCACAGGTGAGGGTACGGAAACGTGGGAGGGTCAGGCTACGTGCTGACGCACGGGTCAGTGCCAGCGTACGGGCCAGGAGTAGGCAACGGCGTAAGGTAAGGTGTAGGGCTGGTGGTTGCTTTCCGTTCCAGGCTAGGGTTAGGGTTAGGGAACAGCTAGGCTTAGGGCACAGGTCAGGTTACGGAAACGCGGGAGGGTAAGGCTACGTGCTGATGCACGGGTCAGTGCCAGAGTACAGGCAAGGAGTACGCAACGGCATAGGGTAAGGTGTAGGGCTGATGGTGGGTTTCCGTTCCGGGCTAGGGTTAGGGTTAGGGAACGGCAAGGCTTAGGGCACAGGTGAGGGTATGGAAACGTGGGAGGGTCAGGCTACGTGCTGACGCACGGGTCAGTGCCAGCGTACGGGCCAGGAGTAGGGTACGGCGAAAGGTAAGGTGTAGGTCTGGTGGTGGGTTTCTATTCCGGGCTAGGGTTAGGGTTAGGGAACGGCAAGGCTTAGGGCACAGGTGAGGGTACGGAAACGTGGGAGGGTCAGGCTACGTGCTGACGCACGGGTCAGTGACAGCGTACGGGCCAGGAGTAGGGTACGGCGTAAGGTAAGGTGTAGGGCTTGTGGTTGATTTCCGTTTCAGGCTAGGGTTAGGGTTAGGGAACGGCAAGGCTTAGGGCACAGGTTAAGGTACGGCAACGCGGGAGGGTAAGGCTACGTGCTGATGCACGGGTCAGTGCCAGAGTACAGGCCAGGAGTAGGGTAAAGTGTAGGGCTGGTGGTGGTTTTCCGTTCAGGGCTAGGGTTAGTGTTAGGGAACGGCAAGGCTTAGGGCACAGGTGAGGGTACGGAAACGTGGGGGGGTCGGGCTACGTGCTGACGCACGTGTCAGTGCCAGCGTACGGGTCAGGAGTAGGGTACGGCATAAGGTAAGGTGTAGGGGTGGTGGTGGGTTTCCGTTCCGGGCTAGGGTTAGGGTTAGAGTACGGCAAGGCTTAGGGCACAGGTGAGGGTACGGAAACGTGGCAGGGTCAGGCTACGTGCTGACGCACGGGTCAGTGCCAGCGTACGGGCCAGGAGTAGGCAACGGCGTAGGATAAAGTGTAGGGCTGGTGGTGGATTTGCGTTCCGGGCTAGGGTTAGGGTTAGGGAACGACAAGGCTTAGGGCACAGGTGAGGTTACGGAAACGTGGGAGGGTCAGGCTACGTGCTGACGCACGGGTCAGTGCCAGCGTACGGGCCAGGAGTAGGGTAAGGCGTAAGGTAAGGTGTAGGGCTTGTGGTTGATTTCCGTTCCAGGATAGGGTTAGGGTTAGGGAACGGCAAGGCTTAGGGCACAGGTGAGGGTACAGAAACGTGGGAGGTTCGGGCTACGTGCTGCCGCACTGGTCAGTGCCAGCGTACGGGCCAGGAGTAGGCAACGGCGTAGGATAAAGTGTAGGGCTGGTGGTGGATTTGCGTTCTGGGCTAGGGTTAGGGTTAGGGACCGGCAAGGCTTAGGGCACACGTCAGGGTACGGAAACGCGGGAGGGTCAGGCTACGTGCTGATGCATGGGTCAGTGCCAGAGTACAGGCCAGGAGTAGGCAACGGCGTAGGATAAAATGTAGGGATGGTGGTGGATTTGCGTTTCATGCTAGGGTTAGGGTTAGGGAACGGCAAGGATTAGGGCACAGGTGAGGGTATGGAAACGTGGGAGGGTCAGGCTACGTGCTGACGCACGGGTCAGTGCCAGCGTACGGGTCAGGAGTAGGGTACGGCGTAAGGTAAGGTGTAGGGCTGGTGGTGGGTTTCTATTCCGGGCTAGGGTTAGGGTTAGGGAACGGCAAGGCTTAGGGCACAGGTGAGGGTACGGAAACGTGGGAGGGTCAGGCTACGTGCTGACGTACGGGTCAGTGCCAGCGTATGGGCCAGGAGTAGGGTACGGCGTAAGGTAAAGTGTAGGGCTTGTGGTTGATTTCCGTTCCAGGCTAGGGTTAGGGTTAGGGAACGGCAAGGCTTAGGGCACAGGTCAGGGTACGGCAACACGGTAGGGTAAGACTACGTGCTGATGCACGGGTCAGTGCCAGAGTACAGGCCAGGAGTAGGCAACGGCGTAGGGTAAGGTGTAGGGCTTGTGGTGGTTTTCCGTTCTGGGCTAGGGTTAGGGTTAGGGAACGGCAAGGCTTAGGGCACAGGTGAGGGTACGGAAACGTGGGGGGGTCGGGCTACGTGTTGACGCACGGGTCAGTGCCAGCGTACGGGTCAGGAGTAGGGTACAGCATAAGGTAAGGTGTAGGGCTGGTGGTGGGTTTCCGTTCCGGGCTAGGGTTAGGGTTAGGGAACGGCAAGCCTTAGGGCACAGGTGAGGGTACGGAAACGTGGCAGGGTCAGGGTACGTGCTGACGCACGGGTCAGTGCCAGTGTACGGGCCAGTAGTAGGCAACGGCGTAGGATAAAGTGTAGGGCTGTTGGTGGATTTGCGTTCCGGTCTAGGGTTAGGGTTAGGGAACGGCAAGGCTTAGGACACAGGTGAAGGTACGGAAACGTGGGAGGGTCAGGCTACGTGCTGACGCACGGGTCAGTGCCAGCGTACGGGCCAGGAGTAGGGTACGGCGTAAGGTAAGGTGTAGGGCTTGTGGTTGATTTCCGTTGCAGGCTAGGGTTAGGGTTAGGGAACGGCAAGGCTTAGGGCACAGGTGAGGGTACGGAAATGTGGGAGGGTCCGTCTACGTGCTGATGCACGGGTCAGTGCCAGCGTACGGGCCAGGAGTAGGCAACGGCGTAGGATAAAGTGTAGGGCTTGTGGTGGATTTGCGTTGTGGGCTAGGGTTAGGGTTAGGGAATGGCAAGGCTTAGGGCACATGTCAGGGTACTGAAACACGGGAGGGTAAAGCTACGTGCTGATGCACGGGTCAGTGCCAGAGTACAGGCCAGGAGTAGGCAACGGCGTAGGGTAAGGTGTAGGGCTGGTGGTGGGTTTCCATTCCGGGCTAGCGTTAGGGTTAGGGAACGGCAAGGCTTAGGGCACAGGTGAGGGTACGGAAACGTGGGAGGGTCAGGCTACGTGCTGACGCACGGGTCAGTGCCAGCGTACGGGCCAGGAGTAGGCAACGGCGTAGGATAAAGTGTAGGGCTGGTGGTAGATTTGCGTTCCAGGCTAGGGTTAGGGTTAGGGAACTGCAAGGCTTAGGGTACAGGTGAGGGTACGGAAACGTGGGAGGGTCAGCCTACGTGCTGACGCACGTGTCAGTGCCAGCGTACGGGTCAGGAGTAGGGTACGGCGTAAGGTAAGGTGTAGGGCTGGTGGTGGCTTTGTATTCCGGGGTAGGGTTAGGGTTAGGGAACGGCAAGGCTTAGGGCACAGGTGAGGGTACGGAAACGTGTGAGGGTCAGGCTACGTGCTGACGCACGGTTCAGTGCCAGCGTATGGGCCAGGAATAGGGTACGGCGTAAGGTAAGGTGTAGGGCTGGTGGTGGGTTTGTATTCCGGGCTAGGGTTAGGGTTAGGGAACGGCAAGGCTTAGGGCACAGGTGAGGGTACGGAAACGTGGGAGGGTCGGGCTACGTGCTGACGCACGTGTCAGTGCCCGCGTACGGGCCAGGAGTAGGCAACGGCGTAGGATAAAGTGTAGGGCTGCTGGTGGATTTGCGTTGTGGGCTAGGGTTAGGGTTAGGGAATGGCAAGGCTTAGGGCACATGTCAGGGTACTGAAACGCGGGAGGGTAAGGCTACGTGCTGATGCACGGGTCAGTGCCAAAGTACAGGCCAGGAGTAGGCAACGGCGTAGGGTAAGGTGTAGGGCTGGTGGTGGGTTTCCGTTCCTGGCTTGAGTTAGGGTTAGGGAACGGCAAGGCTTAGGGCACAGGTGAGGGTACGGAAACGTGGGAGGGTCAGGCTACGTGCTGACGCACGGGTCAGTGCCAGCGTACGGGCCAGGAGTAGGCAACGGCATAGGATAAAGTGTAGGGCTGGTGGTGGATTTGCGTTCCGGGCTAGGGTTAGGGTTAGGGAACGGCAAGGCTTAGGGCACAGGTGAGGGTACGGAAACGTGGGAGGGTCAGGCTACGTGCTGACGCACGGGTCAGTGCCGGCGTACGGGTCAGGAGTAGGGTACGGCGTAAGGTAAGGTGTAGGGCTGGTGGTGGCTTTGTATTCCGGGCTAGGGTTAGGGTTAGGGAACGGCAAGGCTTAGGGCACAGGTGAGGGTACGGAAACGTGGGAGGGTCAGGCTACGTGCTGACGCACGGGTCAGTGACAGCGTATGGGCCAGGAATAGGGTACGGCGTAAGGTAAGGTGTAGGGCTGGTGGTGGGTTTGTATTCCGGGCTAGGGTTAGGGTTAGGGAACGGCAAGGCTTAGGGCACAGGTGAGGGTACGGAAACGTGGGGGGGGTCGGGCTACATTCTGACGCACGGGTCCGTGCCAGCGTACGGGTCAGGAGTAGGGTACGGCATAAGGTAAGGTGTAGGGCTGGTGGTGGGTTTCCGTTCCGGGCTAGGGTTAGGGTTAGGGAACGGCAAGGCTTAGGGCACAGGTGAGGGTACGGAAACGTGGCAGGGTCAGGGTACGTGCTGACGCACGGGTCAGTGCCAGCGTACGGGCCAGGAGTAGGCAACGGCGTAGGATAAAGTGTAGGGCTGGTGGTGGATTTGCGTTCCGGTCTAGGGTTAGGGTTAGGGAACGGCAAGGCTTAGGGCACAGGTGAGGGTACGGAAACGTGGGAGGGTCAGGCTACGTGCTGACGCACGGGTCAGTGACAGCGTACGGGCCAGGAGTAGGGTACGGCGTAAGGTAAGGTGTAGGGCTTGTGGTTGATTTCCGTTCCAGGCTAGGGTGAGGGTTAGGGAACGGCAAGGCTTAGGGCACAGGTGAGGGTACGGAAATGTGGGAGGGTCGGTCTACGTGCTGATGCAAGGGTCAGTGCCTGAGCACGGGCCAGGAGTAGGCAACGGCGTAGGATAAAGTGTAGGGCTGGTGGTGGATTTGCGTTCTGGGCTAGGGTTAGGGTTAGGGAACGGCAAGGCTTAGGGCACAGGTCAGGGTACGGAAACGCGGGAGGGTAAGGCTACGTGCTGATGCACGGGTCAGTGCCAGAGTACAGGCCAGGAGTAGGCAACGGTGTAGGGTAAGGTGTAGGGCTGGTGGTGGGTTTCCGTTCCGGGCTAGCGTTAGGGTTAGGGAACGGCAAGGCTTAGGGCACAGGTGAGGGTACGGAAACGTGGGAGGGTCAGGCTACGTGCTGACGCACGGGTCAGTGACAGCGTACGGGCCAGGAGTAGGGTACGGCGTAAGGTAAGGTGTAGGGCTTGTGGTTGATTTCCGTTTCAGGCTAGGGTAAGGGTTAGGGAACGGCAAGGCTTAGGGCACAGGTGAGGGTACGGAAACGTTGGAGGGTCGGTCTACGTGCTGATGCACGTGTCAGTGCCAGCGTACGGGCCAGGAGTAGGCAACGGTGTAGGATAAAGTGTAGGGCTTGTGGTGGATTTGCGTTCTGGGCTAGGGTTAGGGTTAGGGAACGGCAAGGCTTAGGGCACAGGTGAGGGTACAGAAACGCGGGAGAGTCGGGCTACGTGCTGACGCACGGGTCAGTGCCAGCGTACGGGCAAGGAGTAGGCAACGTCGTAGGATAAACTGTAGGGCTGGTGGTGGATTTGCCTTCTGGGCTAGGGTTAGGGTTAGGGAATGGCAAGGCTTAGGGCACAGGTGAGGATACGGAAACGTGGGAGGGTCAGGCTACGTGCTGACGCAGGGTTCAGTGCCAGCGTACGGGCCAGGAGTAGGGTACGGCGTAAGGTAAGGTGTAGGGCTTGTGGTTGATTTCCGTTCCAGGCTAGGGTTAGGGTTAGGGAACGGCAAGGCTTAGGGCACAGGTGAAGGTACGGAAACGTGGGAGGGTCAGGCTACGTGCTGACGCACGGTTCAGTGCCAGCGTTTGGGCCAGGAATAGGGTACGGCGTAAGGTAAGGTGTAGGGCTGGTGGTGGGTTTCCGTTCCGGGCTAGGGTTAGGGTTAGGGAATGGCAAGGCTTAGGGCACAGTTGAGGGTACGGAAACGAGGGCGGGTAAGGCTACGTGCTAATGCACGGGTCAGTGCCAGAGTACAGGCCAAGAGTAGGCAACGGTGTAGGGTAAGGTGTAGGGCTGGTGGTGGGTTTCCGTTCCGGGCTAGCGTTAGGGTTAGGGAACGGCAAGGCTTAGGGCACAGGTGAGGGTACGGAAACGTGGGAGGGTCAGGCTACGTGCTGACGCACGGGTCAGTGACATCGTACGGGCCAGGAGTATGGTACGGCGTAAGGTAAGGTGTAGGGCTTGTGGTTGATTTCCGTTTCAGGCTAGGGTTAGGGTTAGGGAACGGCAAGGCTTAGGGCACAGGTGAGGGTACAGAAACGTGGGAGGGTCCGGCTACGTGCTGACGCATGGGTCATTGCCAGCGTACGGGCCAGGAGTAGGCAACGGCGTAGGATAAAGTGTAGGGCTGGTGGTGGATTTGCGTTCTGGGCTAGGGTTAGGGTTAGGGAACGGCAAGGATTAGGGCACACGTTAGGGTACGGAAACGTGGGAGGGTAAGGCTACGTGCTGATGCACGGGTCAGTGCCAGAGTACAGGCCAGGAGTAGGCAACGGCGTAGGGTAAGGTGTAGGGCTGGTGGTGGGTTTCCGTTCCGGGCTAGGGTTAGGGTTAGGGAACGGCAAGGCTTAGGGCACAGGTGAGGGTACGGAAAAGTGGGAGGGTCAGGCTACGTGCTGAAGCATGGGTCAGTGCCAGCGTTCGGGCCAGGAGTAGGCAACTACATAAGGTAAGGTGTAGGGCTGGTGGTTGGTTTCCGTTCCAGGCTAGGGTTAGGGTTAGGGAACGGCAAGGCTTAGGGCACAGTTGAGGGTACGGAAACGTGGGAGGGTCGGGCTATGTGCTGACGCATGCGTCAGTGCCATCGTACGGGCCAGGAGTAGGCAACGGCGTAAGGTAAGGTGTAGGGCTGGTGGTTGCTTTCCGTTCCAGGCTAGGGTTAGGGTTAGGGAACAGCTAGGCTTAGGGCACAGGTCAGGTTACGGAAACGCGGGAGGGTAAGGCTACGTGCTGATGCACGGGTCAGTGCCAGAGTACAGGCAAGGAGTACGCAACGGCATAGGGTAAGGTGTAGGGCTGATGGTGGGTTTCCGTTCCGGGCTAGGGTTAGGGTTAGGGAACGGCAAGGCTTAGGGCACAGGTGAGGGTATGGAAACGTGGGAGGGTCAGGCTACGTGCTGACGCACGGGTCAGTGCCAGCGTACGGGCCAGGAGTAGGGTACGGCGAAAGGTAAGGTGTATGTCTGGTGGTGGGTTTCTATTCCGGGCTAGGGTTAGGGTTAGGGAACGGCAAGGCTTAGGGCACAGGTGAGGGTACGGAAACGTGGGAGGGTCAGGCTACGTGCTGACGCACGGGTCAGTGACAGCGTACGGGCCAGGAGTAGGGTACGGCGTAAGGTAAGGTGTAGGGCTTGTGGTTGATTTCCGTTCCAGGCTAGGGTTAGCGTAAGGGAACGGTAAGGCTTAGGGCACAGGTGAAGGTAAGGAAACGTGGGAGGGTCAGGCTACGTTCTGGCGCAAGTTTCAGTGCCAGCGTACGGGCCAAGAATACGGTACGGCGTAAGGTAAGGTGTAGGGCTGGTGGTGGGTTTCCGTTCCGGGCTAGGGTTAGGGTTAGGGAACGGCAAGGCTTAGGGCACAGGTGAGGGTACGGAAACGAGGGAGGGTCAGGCTACGTGCTGACGCACCGGTCAGTGCCAGCGTACGGGCCAGGAGTAGGGTACGGCGTAAGGTAAGGTGTATGGCTTGTGGTTGATTTGCGTTCCAGGCTAGGGTTAGGGTTAGGGAATGGCAAGGCTTAGGGCACAGGTGAGGGTACGGAAACGTGGGAGGGTCGGGCTACGTGCTGACGCATGGGTCAGTGCCAGCGTACGGGCCAGGAGTTGGCTACGGCGTAGGATAAAGTGTAGGGCTGGTGGTGGATTTGCGTTGTGGGCTAGGGTTAGGGTTAGGGAACGGCAAGGCTTATGGCACAGGTCAGGGTACGGAAACGCGGGAGGGTAAGGCTACGTGCTGATGCACGGGTCAGTGCCAGAGTACAGGCCAGGAGTAGCCAACGGCATAGGGTAAGGTGTAGGGCTGGTGGTGGGTTTCCGTTCCCGGCTAGGGTTAGGGTTAGGGAACCGCAAGGCTTAGGGCACAGGTGAGGGTACGGAAACGTGGGAGGGTCAGGCTACGTGCTGACGCACGGGTCAGTGCCAGCGTACGGGCCAGGAGTTGGCAACGGCGTAGGATAAAGTGTAGGGCTGGTGGTGGATTTGCGTTTCGGGCTAGGGTTAGGGTTAGGGAACGGCAAGGCTTAGGGCACAGGTGAGGGTACGGAAACGTGGGAGGGTCAGGCTACGTGCTGACGCACGGGTCAGTGCCAGCGTACGGGTCAGTAGTAGGGTACGGCATAAGGTAAGGTGTAGGGCTGGTGGTGGGTTTCCGTTCTGGGCTAGGGTTAGGGTTAGGGAACGGCAAGGCTTAGGGCACAGGTGAGGGTACGGAAACGTGGCAGGGTCAGGCTACGTGCTGACGCACGGGTTAGTGCCAGCGTACGGGCCAGGAGTAGGCAACGGCGTAGGATAAAGTGTAGGGCTGGTGGTGGATTTGCGTTCCGGGCTAGGGTTAGGGTTAGGGAATGGCAAGGCTTAGGGCACAGGTGAGGGTACGGAAACGTGGGAGGGTCAGGCTACGTGCTGACGCACGGGTCAGTGCCAGCGTACGGGCCAGGAGTAGGGTACGGCGTAAGGTAAGGTGTAGGTCTTGTGGTTGATTTCCGTTCGAGGCTAGGGTTAGTGTTAGGGAACGGCAAGGCTTAGGGCACAGGTGAGGGTACGGAAATGTGGGAGGGTCGGTCTACGTGCTGATGCACGGGTCAGTGCCTACGTACGGGCCAGGAGTAGGCAACGGCGTAGGATAAAGTGTAGGGCTGGTGGAGGATTTGCGTTGTGCGCTAGGGTTTGGGTTAGGGAACGGCAAGGCTTAGGGCACAGGTCAGGGTACGGAAACGCGGGAGGGTAAGGCTACGTGCTGATGCACGGGTCAGTGCCAGAGTACAGGCCAGGAGTAGGCAACGGTGTAGGGTAAGGTGTGGAGCTGGTGGTGTGGGTTTCCGTTCCGGGCTAGCGTTAGGGTTAGGGAACGGCAAGGCTTAGGGCACAGGTGAGGGTACGGAAACGTGGGAGGGTCAGGCTACGTGCTGACGCACCGGTCAGTGACAGCGTACGGGCCAGGAGTAGGGTACGGCATAAGGTAAGGTGCAGGGCTTCTGGTTGATTTCCGTTCCAGGCTAGGGTAAGGTTTAGGGAACGGCAAGGCTTAGGGCACATGTGAGGGTACAGAAACGTGGGAGGGTCGGGCTACGTGCTGACGCACGGTTCATTGCCAGCGTACGGGCCAGGAGTAGGCAACGGCGTAGGATAAAGTGTAGGGCTGGTGGTGGATTTGCGTTCTGGGCTAGGGTTAGGGTTAGGGAACGGCAAGGCTTAGGGCACAGGTCAGGGTACGGAAACGCGGGAAGGTAAGGCTACGTGCTGATGCACGGGTCAGTGCCAGAGTATAGGCCTGGAGTTGGCCACTGCGTAGGGTAAGGTGTAGGGCTGGTGGTGGGTTTCCGTTCCGGGCTAGGGTTAGGGTTAGGGAACGGCAAGGCTTAGGGCACAGGTGAGAGTACGGAAACGTGGGAGGGTCAGGCTACGTGCTGACGCACGGGTCAGTGCCAGCGTACGGGCCAGGAGTAGGCAACGGCGTAGGATAAAGTGTAGGGCTGGTGGTGGATTTGCGTTCCTGGCTAGGGTTAGGGTTAGGGAACGGCAAGGCTTAGGGCACAGGTGAGGGTATGGAAACGTGGGAGCGTCAGGCTACGTGCTGACGCACGGGTCAGTGCCAGCGTACGGGTCAGGATTAGGGTACGTCGTAAGGTAAGGTGTAGGGCTGGTGGTGGGTTTGTATTCCGGGCTAGGGTTAGGGTTAGGGAACGGCAAGGCTTAGGGCACAGGTGAGGGTACGGAAACGTGGGAGGGTCAGGCTACGTGCTGACGCACGGTTCAGTGCCAGCGAATGGGCCAGGAATAGTGTACGGCGTAAGGTAAGGTGTAGGGATGGTGGTGGGTTTCCGTTCCTGGCTAGGGTTAGGGTTAGGGAACGGCAAGGCTTAGGGCACAGGTGAGGGTACGGAAATGTGGGAGGGTCGGTCTACGTGCTGATGCACGGGTCAGTGCCTGAGCACGGGCAAGGAGTAGGCAACGGCGTAGGATAAAGTGTAGGGCTGGTGGTGGATTTGCGTTTTGGGCTAGGGTTAGGGTTAGGGAACGGCAAGGCTTAGGGCACAGGTCAGGGTACGGAAACGCGGGAGGGTAAGGCTACGTGCTGATGCACGGGTCAGTGCCAGAGTACAGGCCAGTAGTAGGCAACGGTGTAGGGTTAGGTGTAGGGCTGGTGGTGGGTTTCCGTTCCGGGCTAGCGTTAGGGTTAGGGAACGGCAAGGCTTAGGGCACAGGTGAGGGTACGGAAACGTGGGAGGGTCAGGCTACGTGCTGACGCACGGGTCAGTGACAGCGTACGGGCCAGGAGTAGGGTACGGCGTAAGGTAAGGTGTAGGGCTTGTGGTTGATTTCCGTTTCAGGCTAGGGTTAGGGTTAGGGAACGGCAAGGCTTAGGGCACAGGTGAGGGTACAGAAACGTGGGAGAGTCGGGCTACGTGCTGACGCACGGGTCAGTGCCAGCGTACGGGGCAGGAGTAGGCAACGGCGTAGGATAAACTGTAGGGCTGGTGGTGGATTTGCCTTCTGGGCTAGGGTTAGGGTTAGGGAACGGCAAGGCTTAGGGCACAGGTGCGGATACGGAAACGTGGGAGGGTCAGGCTACGTGCTGACGCACGGTTCAGTGCCAGCGTACGGGCCAGGAATAGGGTACGGCGTAAGGTAAGGTGTAGGGCTGGTGGTGGGTTTCCGTTCCGGGCTAGGGTTAGGGTTAGGCAACGGCAAGGCTTAGGGCACAGGTGAGGGTACGGAAACGTGGGACGGTCGGGCTACGTGCTGCCGCACTGGTCAGAGCCAGCGTACGGGCCAGGAGTAGGCAACGGCGTAAGATAAAGTGTAGGGTTGGTGGTGGATTTGCGTTCCGGGCTAGGGTTAGGTTTAGGGAACGGCAAGGCTTAGGGCATAGGTGAAGGTACAGAAACGTGGGAGGGTCAGGCTACGTGCTGACACACGGTTCAGTGCCAGCGTTTGGGCTAGGAATAGGGTACGGCGTAAGGTAAGGTGTAGGGCTGGTGGTGGGTTTCCGTTCCGGGCTAGGGTTAGGGTTAGGGAATGGCAAGGCTTAGGGCACAGTTGAGGGTACGGAAACGTGGGCGGGTAAGGCTACGTGCAAATGCACGGGTCAGTGCCTGAGTACAGGCCAAGAGTAGGCAACGGTGTAAGGTAAGGTGTAGGGCTGGTGGTGGGTTTCCGTTCCGGGCTATCGTTAGGGTTAGGGAACGGCAAGGCTTAGGGCACAGGTGAGGGTACGGAAACGTGGGAGGGTCAGGCTACGTGCTGACGCACGTGTCAGTGACAGCGTACGGGCCAGGAGTATGGTACGGCGTAAGGTAAGGTGTAGGGCTTGTGGTTGATTTCCGTTTCAGGCTAGGGTAGGGTTAGGGAACGGCAAGGCTTAGGGCACAGGTGAGGGTACAGAAACGTGGGAGGGTCGGGCTACGTGCTGACACACGGGTCAGTGCCAGCGTACGGGCCAGGAGTAGCCAACGGCGTAGGATAAAGTGTAGGGCTGGTGGTGGATTTGCGTTCTGGGCTAGGGTTAGGGTTAGGGAACGGCAAGGATTAGGGCACACGTCACGGTACGGAAACGTGGGAGGGTAAGGCTACGTGCTGATGCACGGGTCAGTGCTAGAGTACAGGCCAGGAGTAGGCAACGGCTTAGTGTAACGTTTAGGGCTGGTGGTGGGTTTCCGTTCCGGGCTAGGGTTAGGGTTAGGGAACGGCAAGGCTTAGGGCACAGGTGAGGATACAGAAACGTGGGAGGGTCGGGCTATGTGCTGACGCACGGGTCAGTGCCAGCGTACGGGCCAGGAGTAGGCAACGGCGTAGAATAAAGTGTAGGGCTGGTGGTGGATTTACGTTCTGGGCTAGGGTTAGGGTTAGGGAACGGCAAGGCTTAGGGCACAGGTCAGGGTACGGAAACTCGGGAGGGTAAGGCTACGTGCTGATGCACGGGTCAGTGCCAGAGTACAGGCCAGGAGTAGGCAACGGCTTAGGGTAAGGTTTAGGGCTGGTGGTGGGTTTCCGTTCCGGGCTAGCGTTAGGGTTAGGGAACGGCAAGGCTTAGGGCACAGGTGAGGGTACGGAAACGTGGGAGGGTCAGGCTACGTGCTGACGCACGGGTCAGTGCCAGCGTACGGGCCAGGAGTAGGCAACGGCGTAAGGTAAGGTGTAGGGCTGGTGGTTGCTTTCCGTTCCAGGCTAGGGTTAGGGTTAGGGAACAGCTAGGCTTAGGGCACAGGTCAGGTTACGGAAACGCGGGAGGGTAAGGCTACGTGCTGATGCACGGGTCAGTGCCAGAGTACAGGCAAGGAGTACGCAACGGCATAGGGTAAGGTGTAGGGCTGATGGTGGGTTTCCGTTCCGGGCTAGGGTTAGGGTTAGGGAACGGCAAGGCTTAGGGCACAGGTGAGGGTATGGAAACGTGGGAGGGTCAGGCTACGTGCTGACGCACGGGTCAGTGCCAGCGTACGGGCCAGGAGTAGGGTACGGCGAAAGGTAAGGTGTAGGTCTGGTGGTGGGTTTCTATTCCGGGCTAGGGTTAGGGTTAGGGAACGGCAAGGCTTAGGGCACAGGTGAGGGTACGGAAACGTGGGAGGGTCAGGCTACGTGCTGACGCACGGGTCAGTGACAGCGTACGGGCCAGGAGTAGGGTACGGCGTAAGGTAAGGTGTAGGGCTTGTGGTTGATTTCCGTTTCAGGCTAGGGTTAGGGTTAGGGAACGGCAAGGCTTAGGGCACAGGTTAGGGTACGGCAACGCGGGAGGGTAAGGCTACGTGCTGATGCACGGGTCAGTGCCAGAGTACAGGCCAGGAGTAGGGTAAAGTGTAGGGCTGGTGGTGGTTTTCCGTTCTGGGCTAGGGTTAGTGTTAGGGAACGGCAAGTCTTAGGGCACAGGTGAGGGTACGGAAACGTGGGGGGGTCGGGCTACGTGCTGACGCACGTGTCAGTGCCAGCGTACGGGTCAGGAGTAGGGTACGGCATAAGGTAAGGTGTAGGGGTGGTGGTGGGTTTCCGTTCCGGGCTAGGGTTAGGGTTAGAGAACGGCAAGGCTTAGGGCACAGGTGAGGGTACGGAAACGTGGCAGGGTCAGGCTACGTGCTGACGCACGGGTCAGTGCCAGAGTACAGGCCAGGAGTAGGCAACGGTGTAGGGTAAGGTGTAGGGCTGGTGGTGGGTTTCCGTTCCGGGCTAGCGTTAGGGTTAGGGAACGGCAAGGCTTAGGGCACAGGTGAGGGTACGGAAACGTGGGAGGGTCAGGCTACGTGCTGACGCACGGGTCAGTGACAGCGTACGGGCCAGGAGTAGGGTACGGCGTAAGGTAAGGTGTAGGGATTGTGGTTGATTTCCGTTTCAGGCTAGGGTTAGGGTTAGGGAACGGCAAGGCTTAGGGCACAGGTGAGGGTACAGAAACGTGGGAGGTTCGGGCTACGTGCTGCCGCACTGGTCAGTGCCAGCGTACGGGCCAGGAGTAGGCAACGGCGTAGGATAAAGTGTAGGGCTGGTGGTGGATTTGCGCTCTGGGCTAGGGTTAGGGTTAGGGACCGGCAAGGCTTAGGGCACACGTCAGGGTACGGAAACGCGGGAGGGTCAGGCTACGTGCTGATGCATGGGTCAGTGCCAGAGTACAGGCCAGTAGTAGGCAACGGCGTAGGGTAAGGTGTAGGGCTGGTGGTGGGTTTCCGTTTGGGCTAGGGTTAAGTTTAGGGAACGGCAAGGCTTAGGGCACAGGTGAGGGTACGGAAAAGTGGGAGGGTCAGGCTACGTGCTGAAGCATGGGTCAGTGCCAGCGTACGGGCCAGGAGTAGGCAACGACGTAAGGTAAGGTGTAGGGCTGGTGGTTGGTTTCCGTTCCAGGCTAGGGTTAGGTTTAGGGAACGGCAAGGCTTAGGGCACAGGTGAGGGTACGGAAACGTGGGAGGGTCGGGCTACGTGCTGCCGCACTGGTCAGAGCCAGCGTACGGGCCAGGAGTAGGCAACGGCGTAAGATAAAGTGTAGGGTTGGTGGTGGATTTGCGTTCCGGGCTAGGGTTAGGTTTAGGGAACGGCAAGGCTTAGGGCACAGGTGAGGGTATGGAAACGTGGGAGGGTCAGGCTACATGCTGACGCACGGGTCAGTGACAGCGTACAGGCCAGGAGTAGGGTACGGCGTAAGGTAAGGTGTAGGGCTTGTGGTTGATTTCCGTTCCAGGCTAGGGTTAGCGTTAGGGAACGGCAAGGCTTAGGGCACAGGTGAAGGTAAGGAAACGTGGGAGGGTCAGGCTACGTGCTGACGCACGGTTCAGTGCCAGCGTACGGGCCAAGAATAGGTTATGGCGTAAGGTAAGGTGTAGGGCTGGTGGTGGGTTTCCATTCCGGGCTAGGGTTAGGGTTAGGGAATGGCAAGTCTTAGGGCACAGGGGAGGGTACGGAAACGTGGGAGGGTCAGGCTACGTGCTGACGCACCGGTCAGTGCCAGCGTACGGGCCAGGAGTAGGGTACGGCGTAAGGTAAGGTGTATGGCTTGTGGTTGATTTCCGTTCCAGGCTAGGGTTAGGGTTAGGGAACGGCAAGGCTTAGGGCACAGGTGAGGGTACGGAAACGTGGGAGGGTCGGGCTATGTGCTGACGCATGGGTCAGTGCCAGCGTACGGGCCAGGAGTAGGCAACGGCGTAGGATAAAGTGTAGGGCTGGTTTTGGATTTGCGTTGTGGGCTAGGGTTAGGGTTAGGGAACGGCAAGGCTTAGGGCACAGGTCAGGGTACGGAAACGCGGGAGGGTAAGGCTACGTGCTGATGCACGGGTCAGTGCCAGTGTACAGGCCAGGAGTAGGCAACGGCGTAGGGTAAGGTGTAGGGCTGGTGGTGGATTTCCGTTCCGGGCTAGCGTTAGGGTTAGGGAACGGCAAGGCTTAGGGCACAGGTGAGGGTACGGAAACGTGGGAGGGTCAGGCTACGTGCTGACGCACGGGTCAGTGCCAGCGCACGGGCCAGGAGTAGGCAACGGCGTAGGATAAAGTGTAGGGCTGGTGGTGGATTTGCGTTTCCGGCTAGGGTTAGGGTTAGGGAACGGCAAGGCTTAGGGCACAGGTGAGGGTACGGAAACGTGGGAGGGTCAGGCTACGTGCTGACGCACGGGTCAGTGCCAGCGTACGGGTCAGGAGTAGGGTACCGCGTAAGGTAAGGTGTAGGGCTGGTGGTGGGTTTCTATTCCGGGCTAGGGTTAGGGTTAGTGAACGGCAAGGCTAAGGGCACAGGTGAGGGTCCGGAAACGTGGGGGGGGTCGGGCTACGTGCTGACGCACGGGTCAGTGCCAGCGTACGGGTCAGGAGTAGACAACGGCGTAGGATAAAGTGTAGGGCTGGTGGTGGATTTGCGTTCCAGGCTAGGGTTAGGGTTAGGGAACGGCAAGGCTTAGGGCACAGTTGAGGGTACGGAAACGTGGGAGGGTCAGGCTACGTGCTGACGCACGGGTCAGTGCCAGCGTACGGGCCAGGAGTAGGGTACGGCGTAAGGTAAGGTGTAGGGCTTGTGGTTGATTTCCGTTCAAGGTTATGGTTAGGGTTAGGGAACGGCAAGGCTTAGGGCACAGGTGAGGGTACGGAAATGTGGGAGGGTCTGTCTTCGTGGTGATGCACGGGTCAGTGCCTACGTACGGGCCAGGAGTAGGCAACGGCGTAGGATAAAGTGTAGGGCTGGTGGTGTATTTGCGTTCTGGGCTAGGGTTAGGGTTAGGGAACGGCAAGGCTTAGGGCACAGGTCAGGGTACGGAAACGCGGGAGGCTAAGGCTACGTGCTGATGCACGGGTCAGTGCCAGAGTACAGGCCAGGAGTAGGCAACGGTGTAGGGTAATGTGTAGGGCTGGTGGTGGGTTTCCGTTCTGGGCTAGCGTTAGGGTTAGGGAACGGCAAGGCTTAGGGCACAGGTGAGGGTACGGAAACGTGGGAGGGTCAGGCTACGTGCTGACGCACGGGTCAGTGACAGCGTACGGGCCAGGAGTAGGGTACGGCGTAAGGTAAGGTGTAGGGCTTGTGGTTGATTACCGTTTCAGGCTTGGGGTAGGGTTAGGGAACGGCAAGGCTTAGGGCACAGGTGAGGGTACAGAAACGTGGGAGGGTCGGGCTACGTGCTGACGCACGGGTCAGTGCCAGCGTACGGGCCAGGAGTAGGCAACGGCGTAGGATAAAGTGTAGGGATGGTGGTGGATTTGCGTTTCATGCTAGGGTTAGGGTTAGGGAACGGCAAGGATTAGGGCACAGGTGAGGGTATGGAAACGTGGGAGGGTCAGGCTACGTGCTGACGCACGGGTCAGTGCCAGCGTACGGGTCAGGAGTAGGGTACGGCGTAAGGTAAGGTGTAGGGATGGTGGTGCGTTTCTATTCCGGGCTAGGGTTAGGGTTAGGGAACGGCAAGGCTTAGGGCACAGGTGAGGGTACGGAAACGTGGGAGGGTCAGGCTACGTGCTGACGTACGGGTCAGTGCCAGCGTACGGGCCAGGAGTAGGGTACGGCGTAAGGTAAAGTGTAGGGCTTGTGGTTGATTTCCGTTCCAGGCTAGGGTTAGGGTTAGGGAACGGCAAGGCTTAGGGCACAGGTCAGGGTACGGCAACGCGGTAGGGTAAGACTACGTGCTGATGAACGGGTCAGTGCCAGAGTACAGGCCAGGAGTAGGCAACGGCGTAGGGTAAGGTGTAGGCTTTGTGGTGGTTTTCCGTTCTGGGCTAGGGTTAGGGTTAGGGAACGGCAAGGCTTAGGGCACAGGTGAGGGTACGGAAACGTGGGGGGGTCGGGCTACGTGTTGACGCACGGGTCAGTGCCAGCGTACGGGTCAGGAGTAGGGTACGGCATAAGGTAAGGTGTAGGGCTGCTGGTGGGTTTCCGTTCCGGGCTAGGGTTAGGGTTAGGGAACGGCAAGCCTTAGGGCACAGGTGAGGGTACGGAAACGTGGCAGGGTCAGGGTACGTGCTGACGCACGGGTCAGTGCCAGCGTACGGGCCAGTAGTAGGCAACGGCGTAGGATAAAGTGTAGGGCTGGTGGTGGATTTGCGTTCCGGTCTAGGGTTAGGGTTAGGGAACGGCAAGGCTTAGGACACAGGTGAAGGTATGGAAACGTGGGAGGGTCAGGCTACGTGCTGACGCACGGGTCAGTGCCAGCGTACGGGCCAGGAGTAGGGTACGGCGTAAGGTAAGGTGTAGGGCTTGTGGTTGATTTCCGTTCCAGGCTAGGGTTAGGGTTAGGGAACGGCAAGGCTTAGGGCACAGGTGAGGGTACGGAAATGTGGGAGGGTCCGTCTACGTGCTGATGCACGGGTCAGTGCCAGCGTACGGGCCAGGAGTAGGCAACGGCGTAGGATAAAGTGTAGGGCTTGTGGTGGATTTGCGTTGTGGGCTAGGGTTAGGGTTAGGGAATGGCAAGGCTTAGGGCACATGTCAGGGTACTGAAACACGGGAGGGTAAGGCTACGTGCTGATGCACGGGTCAGTGCCAGAGTACAGGCCAGGAGTAGGCAACGGCGTAGGGTAAGGTGTAGGGCTGGTGGTGGGTTACCATTCCGGGCTAGCGTTAGGGTTAGGGAACGGCAAGGCTTAGGGCACAGGTGAGGGTACGGAAACGTGGGAGGGTCAGGCTACGTGCTGACGCACGGGTCAGTGCCAGCGTACGGGCCAGGAGTAGGCAACGGCGTAGGATAAAGTGTAGGGCTGGTGGTGGATTTGCGTTCCAGGCTAGGGTTAGGGTTAGGGAACTGCAAGGCTTAGGGCACAGGTGAGGGTACGGAAACGTGGGAGGGTCAGCCTACGTGCTGACGCACGTGTCAGTGCCAGCGTACGGGTCAGGAGTAGGGTACGGCGTAAGGTAAGGTGTAGGGCTGGTGGTGGCTTTGTATTCCGGGGTAGGGTTAGGGTTAGGGAACGGCAAGGCTTAGGGCACAGGTGAGGGTACGGAAACGTGTGAGGGTCAGGCTACGTGCTGACGCACGGTTCAGTGCCAGCGTATGGGCCAGGAATAGGGTATGGCGTAAGGTAAGGTGTAGGGCTGGTGGTGGGTTTGTATTCCGGGCTAGGGTTAGGGTTAGGGAACGGCAAGGCTTAGGGCACAGGTGAGGGTACGGAAACGTGGGAGGGTCGGGCTACGTGCTGACGCACGTGTCAGTGCCCGCGTACGGGCCAGGAGTAGGCAACGGCGTAGGATAAAGTGTAGGGCTGCTGGTGGATTTGCGTTGTGGGCTAGGGTTAGGGTTAGGGAATGGCAAGGCTTAGGGCACATGTCAGGGTACTGAAACGCGGGAGGGTAAGGCTACGTGCTGATGCACGGGTCAGTGCCAAAGTACAGGCCAGGAGTAGGCAACGGCGTAGGGTAAGGTGTAGGGCTGGTGGTGGGTTTCCGTTCCTGGCTTGAGTTAGGGTTAGGGAACGGCAAGGCTTAGGGCACAGGTGAGGGTTCGGAAACGTGGGAGGGTCAGGCTACGTGCTGACGCATGGGTCAGTGCCAGCGTACGGGCCAGGAGTAGGCAACGGCATAGGATAAAGTGTAGGGCTGGTGGTGGATTTGCGTTCCGGGCTAGGGTTAGGGTTAGGGAACGGCAAGGCTTAGGGCACAGGTGAGGGTACAGAAACGTGGGAGGGTCAGGCTACGTGCTGACGCACGGGTCAGGGCCAGCGTACGGGTCAGGAGTAGGGTACGGCGTAAGGTAAGGTGTAGGGCTGGTGGTGGCTTTGTATTCCGGGCTAGGGTTAGGGTTAGGGAACGGCAAGGCTTAGGGCACAGGTGAGGGTACGGAAACGTGGGAGGGTCATGCTACGTGCTGACGCACGGTTCAGTGCCAGCGTATGGGCCAGGAATAGGGTACGGCGTAAGGTAAGGTGTAGGGCTGGTGGTGGGTTTGTATTCCGGGCTAGGGTTAGGGTTAGGGAACGGCAAGGCTTAGGGCACAGGTGAGGGTACGGAAACGTGGGGGGGGTCGGGCTACATTCTGACGCACGGGTCCGTGCCAGCGTACGGGTCAGGAGTAGGGTACGGCATGAGGTAAGGTATAGGGCTAGTGGTGGGTTTCCGTTCCGGGCTAGGGTTAGTGTTAGGGAACGGCAAGGCTTAGGGCACAGGTGAGGGTACGGAAACGTGGCAGGGTCAGGGTACGTGCTGACGCACGGGTCAGTGCCAGCGTACGGGCCAGGAGTAGGCAACGGCGTAGGATAAAGTGTAGGGCTGGTGGTGGATTTGCGTTCCGGTCTAGGGTTAGGGTTAGGGAACGGCAAGGCTTAGGGCACAGGTGAGGGTACGGAAACGTGGGAGGGTCAGGCTACGTGCTGACGCACGGGTCAGTGCCAGCGTACGGGCCAGGAGTAGGCAACGGCGTAGGATAAAGTGTAGGGCTGGTGGTGGATTTGCGTTCAGGGCTAGGGTTAGGGTTAGGGAACGGCAAGGCTTAGGGCACAGGTGAGGGTACAGAAACGTGGGAGAGTCGGGCTACGTGCTGACGCACGGGTCAGTGCCAGCGTACGGGCCAGGAGTAGGCAACGGCGTAGGATAAACTGTAGGGCTGGTGGTGGATTTGCCTTCTGGGCTAGGGTTAGGGTTAGGGAACGGCAAGGCTTAGGGCACAGGTGAGGATACGGAAACGTGGGAGGGTCAGGCTACGTGCTGACGCACGGTTCAGTGCCAGCGTACGGGCCAGGAATAGGGTACGGCGTAAGGTAAGGTGTAGGGCTGGTGGTGGGTTTCCGTTCCGGGCTAGGGTTAGGGTTAGGCAACGGCAAGGCTTAGGGCACAGGTGAGGGTACGGAAACGTGGGAGGGTCAGGCTACGTGCTGACGCACGGGTCAGGGCCAGCGTACGGGCCAGGAGTAGGGTACGGCGTAAGGTAAGGTGTAGGGCTTGTGGTTGATTTCCGTTCCAGGCTAGGGTTAGGGTTAGGGAACGGCAAGGCTTAGGGCATAGGTGAAGGTACAGAAACTTGGGAGGGTCAGGCTACGTGCTGACGCACGGTTCAGTGCCAGCGTTTGGGCTAGGAATAGGGTACGGCGTAAGGTAAGGTGTAGGGCTGGTGGTGGGTTTCCGTTCCGGGCTAGTGTTAGGGTTAGGGAATGGCAAGGCTTAGGGCACAGTTGAGGGTACGGAAACGTGGGCGGGTAAGGCTACGTGCAAATGCACGGGTCAGTGCATGAGTACAGGCCAAGAGTAGGCAACGGTGTAGGGTAAGGTGTAGGGCTGGTGGTGGGTTTCCGTTCTGGGCTATCGTTAGGGTTAGGGAACGGCAAGGCTTAGGGCACAGGTGAGGGTACGGAAACGTGGGAGGGTCAGGCTACGTGCTGACGCACGGGTCAGTGACAGCGTACGGGCCAGGAGTATGGTACGGCGTAAGGTAAGGTGTAGGGCTTGTGGTTGATTTCCGTTTCAGGCTAGGGTAGGGTTAGGGAACGGCAAGGCTTAGGGCACAGGTGAGGGTACAGAAACGTGGGAGGGTCGGGCTACGTGCTGACGCACGGGTCAGTGCCAGCGTACGGGCCAGGAGTAGCCAACGGCGTAGGATAAAGTGTAGGGCTGGTGGTGGATTTGCGTTCTGGGCTAGGGTTAGGGTTAGGGAACGGCAAGGATTAGGGCACACGTCACGGTACGGAAACGTGGGAGGGTAAGGCTACGTGCTGATGCACGGGTCAGTGCTAGAGTACAGGCCAGGAGTAGGCAACGGCGTAGGGTAAGGTGTAGGGCTGGTGGTGGGTTTCCGTTCCGGGCTAGGGTTAGGGTTAGGGAACGGCAAGGCTTAGGGCACAGGTGAGGGTACGGAAAAGTGGGAGGGTCAGGCTACGTGCTGAAGCATGGGTCAGGGCCAGCGTTCGGGCCAGGAGTAGGCAACAACATAAGGTTAGGTGTAGGGCTGGTGGTTGGTTTCCGTTCCAGGCTAGGGTTAGGGTTAGGGAACGGCAAGGCTTAGGGCACAGGTGAGGGTACG
Organism: Mesoplodon bidens; assembly: GCF_964165515.1. NCBI lineage: Eukaryota > Metazoa > Chordata > Mammalia > Artiodactyla > Ziphiidae > Mesoplodon > Mesoplodon bidens. The sequence goes on along the minus strand of NC_138161.1, from coordinate 339,135 downwards.
GAAACGTGGGAGGGTCGGGCTATGTGCTGACGCACGGGTCAGTGCCAGCGTACGGGCCAGGAGTAGGCAACGGCGTAGGATAAAGTGTAGGGCTGGTGGTGGATTTGCGTTCTGGGCTAGGGTTAGGGTTAGGGAACGGCAAGGCTTAGGGCACAGGTCAGGGTACGGAAACTCGGGACTGTAAGGCTACGTGCTGATGCATGGGTCAGTGCCAGAGTACAGGCCAGGAGTAGGCAACGGCTTAGGGTAACGTTTAGGGCTGGTGGTGGGTTTCCGTTCCGGGCTAGGGTTAGGGTTAGGGAACGGCAAGGCTTAGGGCACAGGTGAGGATACAGAAACGTGGGAGGGTCGGGCTATGTGCTGACGCATGGGTCAGTGCCAGCGTACGGGCCAGGAGTAGGCAACGGCGTAGAATAAAGTGTAGGGCTGGTGGTGGATTTACGTTCTGGGCTAGGGTTAGGGTTAGGGAATGGCAAGGCTTAGGGCACAGGTCAGGGTACGGAAACTCGGGAGGGTAAGGCTACGTGCTGATGCACGGGTCAGTGCCAGAGTACAGGCCAGGAGTAGGCAACGGCTTAGGGTAAGGTTTAGGGCTGGTGGTGGGTTTCCGTTCCGGGCTAGCGTTAGGGTTAGGGAACGGCAAGGCTTAGGGCACAGGTCAGGGTACGGAAACGTGGGAGGGTCAGGCTACGTGCTGACGCACGGGTCAGTGCCAGCGTACGGGCCAGGAGTAGGCAACGGCGTAAGGTAAGGTGTAGGGCTGGTGGTTGCTTTCCGTTCCAGGCTAGGGTTAGGGTTAGGGAACAGCTAGGCTTAGGGCACAGGTCAGGTTACGGAAACGCGGGAGGGTAAGGCTACGTGCTGATGCACGGGTCAGTGCCAGAGTACAGGCCAGGAGTAGGCAACGGCGTAGGATAAAATGTAGGGATGGTGGTGGATTTGCGTTTCATGCTAGGGTTAGGGTTAGGGAACGGCAAGGATTAGGGCACAGGTGAGGGTATGGAAACGTGGGAGGGTCAGGCTACGTGCTGACGCACGGGTCAGTGCCAGCGTACGGGTCAGGAGTAGGGTACGGCGTAAGGTAAGGTGTAGGGCTGGTGGTGGGTTTCTATTCCGGGCTAGGGTTAGGGTTAGGGAACGGCAAGGCTTAGGGCACAGGTGAGGGTACGGAAACGTGGGAGGGTCAGGCTACGTGCTGACGTACGGGTCAGTGCCAGCGTATGGGCCAGGAGTAGGGTACGGCGTAAGGTAAAGTGTAGGGCTTGTGGTTGATTTCCGTTCCAGGCTAGGGTTAGGGTTAGGGAACGGCAAGGCTTAGGGCACAGGTCAGGGTACGGCAACACGGTAGGGTAAGACTACGTGCTGATGCACGGGTCAGTGCCAGAGTACAGGCCAGGAGTAGGCAACGGCGTAGGGTAAGGTGTAGGGCTTGTGGTGGTTTTCCGTTCTGGGCTAGGGTTAGGGTTAGGGAACGGCAAGGCTTAGGGCACAGGTGAGGGTACGGAAACGTGGGGGGGTCGGGCTACGTGTTGACGCACGGGTCAGTGCCAGCGTACGGGTCAGGAGTAGGGTACAGCATAAGGTAAGGTGTAGGGCTGGTGGTGGGTTTCCGTTCCGGGCTAGGGTTAGGGTTAGGGAACGGCAAGCCTTAGGGCACAGGTGAGGGTACGGAAACGTGGCAGGGTCAGGGTACGTGCTGACGCACGGGTCAGTGCCAGTGTACGGGCCAGTAGTAGGCAACGGCGTAGGATAAAGTGTAGGGCTGTTGGTGGATTTGCGTTCCGGTCTAGGGTTAGGGTTAGGGAACGGCAAGGCTTAGGACACAGGTGAAGGTACGGAAACGTGGGAGGGTCAGGCTACGTGCTGACGCACGGGTCAGTGCCAGCGTACGGGCCAGGAGTAGGGTACGGCGTAAGGTAAGGTGTAGGGCTTGTGGTTGATTTCCGTTGCAGGCTAGGGTTAGGGTTAGGGAACGGCAAGGCTTAGGGCACAGGTGAGGGTACGGAAATGTGGGAGGGTCCGTCTACGTGCTGATGCACGGGTCAGTGCCAGCGTACGGGCCAGGAGTAGGCAACGGCGTAGGATAAAGTGTAGGGCTTGTGGTGGATTTGCGTTGTGGGCTAGGGTTAGGGTTAGGGAATGGCAAGGCTTAGGGCACATGTCAGGGTACTGAAACACGGGAGGGTAAAGCTACGTGCTGATGCACGGGTCAGTGCCAGAGTACAGGCCAGGAGTAGGCAACGGCGTAGGGTAAGGTGTAGGGCTGGTGGTGGGTTTCCATTCCGGGCTAGCGTTAGGGTTAGGGAACGGCAAGGCTTAGGGCACAGGTGAGGGTACGGAAACGTGGGAGGGTCAGGCTACGTGCTGACGCACGGGTCAGTGCCAGCGTACGGGCCAGGAGTAGGCAACGGCGTAGGATAAAGTGTAGGGCTGGTGGTGGATTTGCGTTCCAGGCTAGGGTTAGGGTTAGGGAACTGCAAGGCTTAGGGTACAGGTGAGGGTACGGAAACGTGGGAGGGTCAGCCTACGTGCTGACGCACGTGTCAGTGCCAGCGTACGGGTCAGGAGTAGGGTACGGCGTAAGGTAAGGTGTAGGGCTGGTGGTGGCTTTGTATTCCGGGGTAGGGTTAGGGTTAGGGAACGGCAAGGCTTAGGGCACAGGTGAGGGTACGGAAACGTGTGAGGGTCAGGCTACGTGCTGACGCACGGTTCAGTGCCAGCGTATGGGCCAGGAATAGGGTACGGCGTAAGGTAAGGTGTAGGGCTGGTGGTGGGTTTGTATTCCGGGCTAGGGTTAGGGTTAGGGAACGGCAAGGCTTAGGGCACAGGTGAGGGTACGGAAACGTGGGAGGGTCGGGCTACGTGCTGACGCACGTGTCAGTGCCCGCGTACGGGCCAGGAGTAGGCAACGGCGTAGGATAAAGTGTAGGGCTGCTGGTGGATTTGCGTTGTGGGCTAGGGTTAGGGTTAGGGAATGGCAAGGCTTAGGGCACATGTCAGGGTACTGAAACGCGGGAGGGTAAGGCTACGTGCTGATGCACGGGTCAGTGCCAAAGTACAGGCCAGGAGTAGGCAACGGCGTAGGGTAAGGTGTAGGGCTGGTGGTGGGTTTCCGTTCCTGGCTTGAGTTAGGGTTAGGGAACGGCAAGGCTTAGGGCACAGGTGAGGGTACGGAAACGTGGGAGGGTCAGGCTACGTGCTGACGCACGGGTCAGTGCCAGCGTACGGGCCAGGAGTAGGCAACGGCATAGGATAAAGTGTAGGGCTGGTGGTGGATTTGCGTTCCGGGCTAGGGTTAGGGTTAGGGAACGGCAAGGCTTAGGGCACAGGTGAGGGTACGGAAACGTGGGAGGGTCAGGCTACGTGCTGACGCACGGGTCAGTGCCGGCGTACGGGTCAGGAGTAGGGTACGGCGTAAGGTAAGGTGTAGGGCTGGTGGTGGCTTTGTATTCCGGGCTAGGGTTAGGGTTAGGGAACGGCAAGGCTTAGGGCACAGGTGAGGGTACGGAAACGTGGGAGGGTCAGGCTACGTGCTGACGCACGGGTCAGTGACAGCGTATGGGCCAGGAATAGGGTACGGCGTAAGGTAAGGTGTAGGGCTGGTGGTGGGTTTGTATTCCGGGCTAGGGTTAGGGTTAGGGAACGGCAAGGCTTAGGGCACAGGTGAGGGTACGGAAACGTGGGGGGGGTCGGGCTACATTCTGACGCACGGGTCCGTGCCAGCGTACGGGTCAGGAGTAGGGTACGGCATAAGGTAAGGTGTAGGGCTGGTGGTGGGTTTCCGTTCCGGGCTAGGGTTAGGGTTAGGGAACGGCAAGGCTTAGGGCACAGGTGAGGGTACGGAAACGTGGCAGGGTCAGGGTACGTGCTGACGCACGGGTCAGTGCCAGCGTACGGGCCAGGAGTAGGCAACGGCGTAGGATAAAGTGTAGGGCTGGTGGTGGATTTGCGTTCCGGTCTAGGGTTAGGGTTAGGGAACGGCAAGGCTTAGGGCACAGGTGAGGGTACGGAAACGTGGGAGGGTCAGGCTACGTGCTGACGCACGGGTCAGTGACAGCGTACGGGCCAGGAGTAGGGTACGGCGTAAGGTAAGGTGTAGGGCTTGTGGTTGATTTCCGTTCCAGGCTAGGGTGAGGGTTAGGGAACGGCAAGGCTTAGGGCACAGGTGAGGGTACGGAAATGTGGGAGGGTCGGTCTACGTGCTGATGCAAGGGTCAGTGCCTGAGCACGGGCCAGGAGTAGGCAACGGCGTAGGATAAAGTGTAGGGCTGGTGGTGGATTTGCGTTCTGGGCTAGGGTTAGGGTTAGGGAACGGCAAGGCTTAGGGCACAGGTCAGGGTACGGAAACGCGGGAGGGTAAGGCTACGTGCTGATGCACGGGTCAGTGCCAGAGTACAGGCCAGGAGTAGGCAACGGTGTAGGGTAAGGTGTAGGGCTGGTGGTGGGTTTCCATTCCGGGCTAGGGTTAGGGTTAGGGAACGGCAAGGCTTAGGGCACAGGTGAGGGTACGGAAACGTGGGAGGGTCAGGCTACGTGCTGACGCACGGGTCAGTGACAGCGTACGGGCCAGGAGTAGGGTACGGCGTAAGGTAAGGTGTAGGGCTTGTGGTTGATTTCCGTTTCAGGCTAGGGTAAGGGTTAGGGAACGGCAAGGCTTAGGGCACAGGTGAGGGTACGGAAACGTTGGAGGGTCGGTCTACGTGCTGATGCACGTGTCAGTGCCAGCGTACGGGCCAGGAGTAGGCAACGGTGTAGGATAAAGTGTAGGGCTTGTGGTGGATTTGCGTTCTGGGCTAGGGTTAGGGTTAGGGAACGGCAAGGCTTAGGGCACAGGTGAGGGTACAGAAACGCGGGAGAGTCGGGCTACGTGCTGACGCACGGGTCAGTGCCAGCGTACGGGCAAGGAGTAGGCAACGTCGTAGGATAAACTGTAGGGCTGGTGGTGGATTTGCCTTCTGGGCTAGGGTTAGGGTTAGGGAATGGCAAGGCTTAGGGCACAGGTGAGGATACGGAAACGTGGGAGGGTCAGGCTACGTGCTGACGCAGGGTTCAGTGCCAGCGTACGGGCCAGGAGTAGGGTACGGCGTAAGGTAAGGTGTAGGGCTTGTGGTTGATTTCCGTTCCAGGCTAGGGTTAGGGTTAGGGAACGGCAAGGCTTAGGGCACAGGTGAAGGTACGGAAACGTGGGAGGGTCAGGCTACGTGCTGACGCACGGTTCAGTGCCAGCGTTTGGGCCAGGAATAGGGTACGGCGTAAGGTAAGGTGTAGGGCTGGTGGTGGGTTTCCGTTCCGGGCTAGGGTTAGGGTTAGGGAATGGCAAGGCTTAGGGCACAGTTGAGGGTACGGAAACGAGGGCGGGTAAGGCTACGTGCTAATGCACGGGTCAGTGCCAGAGTACAGGCCAAGAGTAGGCAACGGTGTAGGGTAAGGTGTAGGGCTGGTGGTGGGTTTCCGTTCCGGGCTAGCGTTAGGGTTAGGGAACGGCAAGGCTTAGGGCACAGGTGAGGGTACGGAAACGTGGGAGGGTCAGGCTACGTGCTGACGCACGGGTCAGTGACATCGTACGGGCCAGGAGTATGGTACGGCGTAAGGTAAGGTGTAGGGCTTGTGGTTGATTTCCGTTTCAGGCTAGGGTTAGGGTTAGGGAACGGCAAGGCTTAGGGCACAGGTGAGGGTACAGAAACGTGGGAGGGTCCGGCTACGTGCTGACGCATGGGTCATTGCCAGCGTACGGGCCAGGAGTAGGCAACGGCGTAGGATAAAGTGTAGGGCTGGTGGTGGATTTGCGTTCTGGGCTAGGGTTAGGGTTAGGGAACGGCAAGGATTAGGGCACACGTTAGGGTACGGAAACGTGGGAGGGTAAGGCTACGTGCTGATGCACGGGTCAGTGCCAGAGTACAGGCCAGGAGTAGGCAACGGCGTAGGGTAAGGTGTAGGGCTGGTGGTGGGTTTCCGTTCCGGGCTAGGGTTAGGGTTAGGGAACGGCAAGGCTTAGGGCACAGGTGAGGGTACGGAAAAGTGGGAGGGTCAGGCTACGTGCTGAAGCATGGGTCAGTGCCAGCGTTCGGGCCAGGAGTAGGCAACTACATAAGGTAAGGTGTAGGGCTGGTGGTTGGTTTCCGTTCCAGGCTAGGGTTAGGGTTAGGGAACGGCAAGGCTTAGGGCACAGTTGAGGGTACGGAAACGTGGGAGGGTCGGGCTATGTGCTGACGCATGCGTCAGTGCCATCGTACGGGCCAGGAGTAGGCAACGGCGTAAGGTAAGGTGTAGGGCTGGTGGTTGCTTTCCGTTCCAGGCTAGGGTTAGGGTTAGGGAACAGCTAGGCTTAGGGCACAGGTCAGGTTACGGAAACGCGGGAGGGTAAGGCTACGTGCTGATGCACGGGTCAGTGCCAGAGTACAGGCAAGGAGTACGCAACGGCATAGGGTAAGGTGTAGGGCTGATGGTGGGTTTCCGTTCCGGGCTAGGGTTAGGGTTAGGGAACGGCAAGGCTTAGGGCACAGGTGAGGGTATGGAAACGTGGGAGGGTCAGGCTACGTGCTGACGCACGGGTCAGTGCCAGCGTACGGGCCAGGAGTAGGGTACGGCGAAAGGTAAGGTGTATGTCTGGTGGTGGGTTTCTATTCCGGGCTAGGGTTAGGGTTAGGGAACGGCAAGGCTTAGGGCACAGGTGAGGGTACGGAAACGTGGGAGGGTCAGGCTACGTGCTGACGCACGGGTCAGTGACAGCGTACGGGCCAGGAGTAGGGTACGGCGTAAGGTAAGGTGTAGGGCTTGTGGTTGATTTCCGTTCCAGGCTAGGGTTAGCGTAAGGGAACGGTAAGGCTTAGGGCACAGGTGAAGGTAAGGAAACGTGGGAGGGTCAGGCTACGTTCTGGCGCAAGTTTCAGTGCCAGCGTACGGGCCAAGAATACGGTACGGCGTAAGGTAAGGTGTAGGGCTGGTGGTGGGTTTCCGTTCCGGGCTAGGGTTAGGGTTAGGGAACGGCAAGGCTTAGGGCACAGGTGAGGGTACGGAAACGAGGGAGGGTCAGGCTACGTGCTGACGCACCGGTCAGTGCCAGCGTACGGGCCAGGAGTAGGGTACGGCGTAAGGTAAGGTGTATGGCTTGTGGTTGATTTGCGTTCCAGGCTAGGGTTAGGGTTAGGGAATGGCAAGGCTTAGGGCACAGGTGAGGGTACGGAAACGTGGGAGGGTCGGGCTACGTGCTGACGCATGGGTCAGTGCCAGCGTACGGGCCAGGAGTTGGCTACGGCGTAGGATAAAGTGTAGGGCTGGTGGTGGATTTGCGTTGTGGGCTAGGGTTAGGGTTAGGGAACGGCAAGGCTTATGGCACAGGTCAGGGTACGGAAACGCGGGAGGGTAAGGCTACGTGCTGATGCACGGGTCAGTGCCAGAGTACAGGCCAGGAGTAGCCAACGGCATAGGGTAAGGTGTAGGGCTGGTGGTGGGTTTCCGTTCCCGGCTAGGGTTAGGGTTAGGGAACCGCAAGGCTTAGGGCACAGGTGAGGGTACGGAAACGTGGGAGGGTCAGGCTACGTGCTGACGCACGGGTCAGTGCCAGCGTACGGGCCAGGAGTTGGCAACGGCGTAGGATAAAGTGTAGGGCTGGTGGTGGATTTGCGTTTCGGGCTAGGGTTAGGGTTAGGGAACGGCAAGGCTTAGGGCACAGGTGAGGGTACGGAAACGTGGGAGGGTCAGGCTACGTGCTGACGCACGGGTCAGTGCCAGCGTACGGGTCAGTAGTAGGGTACGGCATAAGGTAAGGTGTAGGGCTGGTGGTGGGTTTCCGTTCTGGGCTAGGGTTAGGGTTAGGGAACGGCAAGGCTTAGGGCACAGGTGAGGGTACGGAAACGTGGCAGGGTCAGGCTACGTGCTGACGCACGGGTTAGTGCCAGCGTACGGGCCAGGAGTAGGCAACGGCGTAGGATAAAGTGTAGGGCTGGTGGTGGATTTGCGTTCCGGGCTAGGGTTAGGGTTAGGGAATGGCAAGGCTTAGGGCACAGGTGAGGGTACGGAAACGTGGGAGGGTCAGGCTACGTGCTGACGCACGGGTCAGTGCCAGCGTACGGGCCAGGAGTAGGGTACGGCGTAAGGTAAGGTGTAGGTCTTGTGGTTGATTTCCGTTCGAGGCTAGGGTTAGTGTTAGGGAACGGCAAGGCTTAGGGCACAGGTGAGGGTACGGAAATGTGGGAGGGTCGGTCTACGTGCTGATGCACGGGTCAGTGCCTACGTACGGGCCAGGAGTAGGCAACGGCGTAGGATAAAGTGTAGGGCTGGTGGAGGATTTGCGTTGTGCGCTAGGGTTTGGGTTAGGGAACGGCAAGGCTTAGGGCACAGGTCAGGGTACGGAAACGCGGGAGGGTAAGGCTACGTGCTGATGCACGGGTCAGTGCCAGAGTACAGGCCAGGAGTAGGCAACGGTGTAGGGTAAGGTGTGGAGCTGGTGGTGTGGGTTTCCGTTCCGGGCTAGCGTTAGGGTTAGGGAACGGCAAGGCTTAGGGCACAGGTGAGGGTACGGAAACGTGGGAGGGTCAGGCTACGTGCTGACGCACCGGTCAGTGACAGCGTACGGGCCAGGAGTAGGGTACGGCATAAGGTAAGGTGCAGGGCTTCTGGTTGATTTCCGTTCCAGGCTAGGGTAAGGTTTAGGGAACGGCAAGGCTTAGGGCACATGTGAGGGTACAGAAACGTGGGAGGGTCGGGCTACGTGCTGACGCACGGTTCATTGCCAGCGTACGGGCCAGGAGTAGGCAACGGCGTAGGATAAAGTGTAGGGCTGGTGGTGGATTTGCGTTCTGGGCTAGGGTTAGGGTTAGGGAACGGCAAGGCTTAGGGCACAGGTCAGGGTACGGAAACGCGGGAAGGTAAGGCTACGTGCTGATGCACGGGTCAGTGCCAGAGTATAGGCCTGGAGTTGGCCACTGCGTAGGGTAAGGTGTAGGGCTGGTGGTGGGTTTCCGTTCCGGGCTAGGGTTAGGGTTAGGGAACGGCAAGGCTTAGGGCACAGGTGAGAGTACGGAAACGTGGGAGGGTCAGGCTACGTGCTGACGCACGGGTCAGTGCCAGCGTACGGGCCAGGAGTAGGCAACGGCGTAGGATAAAGTGTAGGGCTGGTGGTGGATTTGCGTTCCTGGCTAGGGTTAGGGTTAGGGAACGGCAAGGCTTAGGGCACAGGTGAGGGTATGGAAACGTGGGAGCGTCAGGCTACGTGCTGACGCACGGGTCAGTGCCAGCGTACGGGTCAGGATTAGGGTACGTCGTAAGGTAAGGTGTAGGGCTGGTGGTGGGTTTGTATTCCGGGCTAGGGTTAGGGTTAGGGAACGGCAAGGCTTAGGGCACAGGTGAGGGTACGGAAACGTGGGAGGGTCAGGCTACGTGCTGACGCACGGTTCAGTGCCAGCGAATGGGCCAGGAATAGTGTACGGCGTAAGGTAAGGTGTAGGGATGGTGGTGGGTTTCCGTTCCTGGCTAGGGTTAGGGTTAGGGAACGGCAAGGCTTAGGGCACAGGTGAGGGTACGGAAATGTGGGAGGGTCGGTCTACGTGCTGATGCACGGGTTAGTGCCTGAGCACGGGCAAGGAGTAGGCAACGGCGTAGGATAAAGTGTAGGGCTGGTGGTGGATTTGCGTTTTGGGCTAGGGTTAGGGTTAGGGAACGGCAAGGCTTAGGGCACAGGTCAGGGTACGGAAACGCGGGAGGGTAAGGCTACGTGCTGATGCACGGGTCAGTGCCAGAGTACAGGCCAGTAGTAGGCAACGGTGTAGGGTTAGGTGTAGGGCTGGTGGTGGGTTTCCGTTCCGGGCTAGCGTTAGGGTTAGGGAACGGCAAGGCTTAGGGCACAGGTGAGGGTACGGAAACGTGGGAGGGTCAGGCTACGTGCTGACGCACGGGTCAGTGACAGCGTACGGGCCAGGAGTAGGGTACGGCGTAAGGTAAGGTGTAGGGCTTGTGGTTGATTTCCGTTTCAGGCTAGGGTTAGGGTTAGGGAACGGCAAGGCTTAGGGCACAGGTGAGGGTACAGAAACGTGGGAGAGTCGGGCTACGTGCTGACGCACGGGTCAGTGCCAGCGTACGGGGCAGGAGTAGGCAACGGCGTAGGATAAACTGTAGGGCTGGTGGTGGATTTGCCTTCTGGGCTAGGGTTAGGGTTAGGGAACGGCAAGGCTTAGGGCACAGGTGAGGATACGGAAACGTGGGAGGGTCAGGCTACGTGCTGACGCACGGTTCAGTGCCAGCGTACGGGCCAGGAATAGGGTACGGCGTAAGGTAAGGTGTAGGGCTGGTGGTGGGTTTCCGTTCCGGGCTAGGGTTAGGGTTAGGCAACGGCAAGGCTTAGGGCACAGGTGAGGGTACGGAAACGTGGGACGGTCGGGCTACGTGCTGCCGCACTGGTCAGAGCCAGCGTACGGGCCAGGAGTAGGCAACGGCGTAAGATAAAGTGTAGGGTTGGTGGTGGATTTGCGTTCCGGGCTAGGGTTAGGTTTAGGGAACGGCAAGGCTTAGGGCATAGGTGAAGGTACAGAAACGTGGGAGGGTCAGGCTACGTGCTGACACACGGTTCAGTGCCAGCGTTTGGGCTAGGAATAGGGTACGGCGTAAGGTAAGGTGTAGGGCTGGTGGTGGGTTTCCGTTCCGGGCTAGGGTTAGGGTTAGGGAATGGCAAGGCTTAGGGCACAGTTGAGGGTACGGAAACGTGGGCGGGTAAGGCTACGTGCAAATGCACGGGTCAGTGCCTGAGTACAGGCCAAGAGTAGGCAACGGTGTAAGGTAAGGTGTAGGGCTGGTGGTGGGTTTCCGTTCCGGGCTATCGTTAGGGTTAGGGAACGGCAAGGCTTAGGGCACAGGTGAGGGTACGGAAACGTGGGAGGGTCAGGCTACGTGCTGACGCACGTGTCAGTGACAGCGTACGGGCCAGGAGTATGGTACGGCGTAAGGTAAGGTGTAGGGCTTGTGGTTGATTTCCGTTTCAGGCTAGGGTAGGGTTAGGGAACGGCAAGGCTTAGGGCACAGGTGAGGGTACAGAAACGTGGGAGGGTCGGGCTACGTGCTGACACACGGGTCAGTGCCAGCGTACGGGCCAGGAGTAGCCAACGGCGTAGGATAAAGTGTAGGGCTGGTGGTGGATTTGCGTTCTGGGCTAGGGTTAGGGTTAGGGAACGGCAAGGATTAGGGCACACGTCACGGTACGGAAACGTGGGAGGGTAAGGCTACGTGCTGATGCACGGGTCAGTGCTAGAGTACAGGCCAGGAGTAGGCAACGGCTTAGTGTAACGTTTAGGGCTGGTGGTGGGTTTCCGTTCCGGGCTAGGGTTAGGGTTAGGGAACGGCAAGGCTTAGGGCACAGGTGAGGATACAGAAACGTGGGAGGGTCGGGCTATGTGCTGACGCACGGGTCAGTGCCAGCGTACGGGCCAGGAGTAGGCAACGGCGTAGAATAAAGTGTAGGGCTGGTGGTGGATTTACGTTCTGGGCTAGGGTTAGGGTTAGGGAACGGCAAGGCTTAGGGCACAGGTCAGGGTACGGAAACTCGGGAGGGTAAGGCTACGTGCTGATGCACGGGTCAGTGCCAGAGTACAGGCCAGGAGTAGGCAACGGCTTAGGGTAAGGTTTAGGGCTGGTGGTGGGTTTCCGTTCCGGGCTAGCGTTAGGGTTAGGGAACGGCAAGGCTTAGGGCACAGGTGAGGGTACGGAAACGTGGGAGGGTCAGGCTACGTGCTGACGCACGGGTCAGTGCCAGCGTACGGGCCAGGAGTAGGCAACGGCGTAAGGTAAGGTGTAGGGCTGGTGGTTGCTTTCCGTTCCAGGCTAGGGTTAGGGTTAGGGAACAGCTAGGCTTAGGGCACAGGTCAGGTTACGGAAACGCGGGAGGGTAAGGCTACGTGCTGATGCACGGGTCAGTGCCAGAGTACAGGCAAGGAGTACGCAACGGCATAGGGTAAGGTGTAGGGCTGATGGTGGGTTTCCGTTCCGGGCTAGGGTTAGGGTTAGGGAACGGCAAGGCTTAGGGCACAGGTGAGGGTATGGAAACGTGGGAGGGTCAGGCTACGTGCTGACGCACGGGTCAGTGCCAGCGTACGGGCCAGGAGTAGGGTACGGCGAAAGGTAAGGTGTAGGTCTGGTGGTGGGTTTCTATTCCGGGCTAGGGTTAGGGTTAGGGAACGGCAAGGCTTAGGGCACAGGTGAGGGTACGGAAACGTGGGAGGGTCAGGCTACGTGCTGACGCACGGGTCAGTGACAGCGTACGGGCCAGGAGTAGGGTACGGCGTAAGGTAAGGTGTAGGGCTTGTGGTTGATTTCCGTTTCAGGCTAGGGTTAGGGTTAGGGAACGGCAAGGCTTAGGGCACAGGTTAGGGTACGGCAACGCGGGAGGGTAAGGCTACGTGCTGATGCACGGGTCAGTGCCAGAGTACAGGCCAGGAGTAGGGTAAAGTGTAGGGCTGGTGGTGGTTTTCCGTTCTGGGCTAGGGTTAGTGTTAGGGAACGGCAAGTCTTAGGGCACAGGTGAGGGTACGGAAACGTGGGGGGGTCGGGCTACGTGCTGACGCACGTGTCAGTGCCAGCGTACGGGTCAGGAGTAGGGTACGGCATAAGGTAAGGTGTAGGGGTGGTGGTGGGTTTCCGTTCCGGGCTAGGGTTAGGGTTAGAGAACGGCAAGGCTTAGGGCACAGGTGAGGGTACGGAAACGTGGCAGGGTCAGGCTACGTGCTGACGCACGGGTCAGTGCCAGAGTACAGGCCAGGAGTAGGCAACGGTGTAGGGTAAGGTGTAGGGCTGGTGGTGGGTTTCCGTTCCGGGCTAGCGTTAGGGTTAGGGAACGGCAAGGCTTAGGGCACAGGTGAGGGTACGGAAACGTGGGAGGGTCAGGCTACGTGCTGACGCACGGGTCAGTGACAGCGTACGGGCCAGGAGTAGGGTACGGCGTAAGGTAAGGTGTAGGGATTGTGGTTGATTTCCGTTTCAGGCTAGGGTTAGGGTTAGGGAACGGCAAGGCTTAGGGCACAGGTGAGGGTACAGAAACGTGGGAGGTTCGGGCTACGTGCTGCCGCACTGGTCAGTGCCAGCGTACGGGCCAGGAGTAGGCAACGGCGTAGGATAAAGTGTAGGGCTGGTGGTGGATTTGCGCTCTGGGCTAGGGTTAGGGTTAGGGACCGGCAAGGCTTAGGGCACACGTCAGGGTACGGAAACGCGGGAGGGTCAGGCTACGTGCTGATGCATGGGTCAGTGCCAGAGTACAGGCCAGTAGTAGGCAACGGCGTAGGGTAAGGTGTAGGGCTGGTGGTGGGTTTCCGTTTGGGCTAGGGTTAAGTTTAGGGAACGGCAAGGCTTAGGGCACAGGTGAGGGTACGGAAAAGTGGGAGGGTCAGGCTACGTGCTGAAGCATGGGTCAGTGCCAGCGTACGGGCCAGGAGTAGGCAACGACGTAAGGTAAGGTGTAGGGCTGGTGGTTGGTTTCCGTTCCAGGCTAGGGTTAGGTTTAGGGAACGGCAAGGCTTAGGGCACAGGTGAGGGTACGGAAACGTGGGAGGGTCGGGCTACGTGCTGCCGCACTGGTCAGAGCCAGCGTACGGGCCAGGAGTAGGCAACGGCGTAAGATAAAGTGTAGGGTTGGTGGTGGATTTGCGTTCCGGGCTAGGGTTAGGTTTAGGGAACGGCAAGGCTTAGGGCACAGGTGAGGGTATGGAAACGTGGGAGGGTCAGGCTACATGCTGACGCACGGGTCAGTGACAGCGTACAGGCCAGGAGTAGGGTACGGCGTAAGGTAAGGTGTAGGGCTTGTGGTTGATTTCCGTTCCAGGCTAGGGTTAGCGTTAGGGAACGGCAAGGCTTAGGGCACAGGTGAAGGTAAGGAAACGTGGGAGGGTCAGGCTACGTGCTGACGCACGGTTCAGTGCCAGCGTACGGGCCAAGAATAGGTTATGGCGTAAGGTAAGGTGTAGGGCTGGTGGTGGGTTTCCATTCCGGGCTAGGGTTAGGGTTAGGGAATGGCAAGTCTTAGGGCACAGGGGAGGGTACGGAAACGTGGGAGGGTCAGGCTACGTGCTGACGCACCGGTCAGTGCCAGCGTACGGGCCAGGAGTAGGGTACGGCGTAAGGTAAGGTGTATGGCTTGTGGTTGATTTCCGTTCCAGGCTAGGGTTAGGGTTAGGGAACGGCAAGGCTTAGGGCACAGGTGAGGGTACGGAAACGTGGGAGGGTCGGGCTATGTGCTGACGCATGGGTCAGTGCCAGCGTACGGGCCAGGAGTAGGCAACGGCGTAGGATAAAGTGTAGGGCTGGTTTTGGATTTGCGTTGTGGGCTAGGGTTAGGGTTAGGGAACGGCAAGGCTTAGGGCACAGGTCAGGGTACGGAAACGCGGGAGGGTAAGGCTACGTGCTGATGCACGGGTCAGTGCCAGTGTACAGGCCAGGAGTAGGCAACGGCGTAGGGTAAGGTGTAGGGCTGGTGGTGGATTTCCGTTCCGGGCTAGCGTTAGGGTTAGGGAACGGCAAGGCTTAGGGCACAGGTGAGGGTACGGAAACGTGGGAGGGTCAGGCTACGTGCTGACGCACGGGTCAGTGCCAGCGCACGGGCCAGGAGTAGGCAACGGCGTAGGATAAAGTGTAGGGCTGGTGGTGGATTTGCGTTTCCGGCTAGGGTTAGGGTTAGGGAACGGCAAGGCTTAGGGCACAGGTGAGGGTACGGAAACGTGGGAGGGTCAGGCTACGTGCTGACGCACGGGTCAGTGCCAGCGTACGGGTCAGGAGTAGGGTACCGCGTAAGGTAAGGTGTAGGGCTGGTGGTGGGTTTCTATTCCGGGCTAGGGTTAGGGTTAGTGAACGGCAAGGCTAAGGGCACAGGTGAGGGTCCGGAAACGTGGGGGGGGTCGGGCTACGTGCTGACGCACGGGTCAGTGCCAGCGTACGGGTCAGGAGTAGACAACGGCGTAGGATAAAGTGTAGGGCTGGTGGTGGATTTGCGTTCCAGGCTAGGGTTAGGGTTAGGGAACGGCAAGGCTTAGGGCACAGTTGAGGGTACGGAAACGTGGGAGGGTCAGGCTACGTGCTGACGCACGGGTCAGTGCCAGCGTACGGGCCAGGAGTAGGGTACGGCGTAAGGTAAGGTGTAGGGCTTGTGGTTGATTTCCGTTCAAGGTTATGGTTAGGGTTAGGGAACGGCAAGGCTTAGGGCACAGGTGAGGGTACGGAAATGTGGGAGGGTCTGTCTTCGTGGTGATGCACGTGTCAGTGCCTACGTACGGGCCAGGAGTAGGCAACGGCGTAGGATAAAGTGTAGGGCTGGTGGTGTATTTGCGTTCTGGGCTAGGGTTAGGGTTAGGGAACGGCAAGGCTTAGGGCACAGGTCAGGGTACGGAAACGCGGGAGGCTAAGGCTACGTGCTGATGCACGGGTCAGTGCCAGAGTACAGGCCAGGAGTAGGCAACGGTGTAGGGTAATGTGTAGGGCTGGTGGTGGGTTTCCGTTCTGGGCTAGCGTTAGGGTTAGGGAACGGCAAGGCTTAGGGCACAGGTGAGGGTACGGAAACGTGGGAGGGTCAGGCTACGTGCTGACGCACGGGTCAGTGACAGCGTACGGGCCAGGAGTAGGGTACGGCGTAAGGTAAGGTGTAGGGCTTGTGGTTGATTACCGTTTCAGGCTTGGGGTAGGGTTAGGGAACGGCAAGGCTTAGGGCACAGGTGAGGGTACAGAAACGTGGGAGGGTCGGGCTACGTGCTGACGCACGGGTCAGTGCCAGCGTACGGGCCAGGAGTAGGCAACGGCGTAGGATAAAGTGTAGGGATGGTGGTGGATTTGCGTTTCATGCTAGGGTTAGGGTTAGGGAACGGCAAGGATTAGGGCACAGGTGAGGGTATGGAAACGTGGGAGGGTCAGGCTACGTGCTGACGCACGGGTCAGTGCCAGCGTACGGGTCAGGAGTAGGGTACGGCGTAAGGTAAGGTGTAGGGATGGTGGTGCGTTTCTATTCCGGGCTAGGGTTAGGGTTAGGGAACGGCAAGGCTTAGGGCACAGGTGAGGGTACGGAAACGTGGGAGGGTCAGGCTACGTGCTGACGTACGGGTCAGTGCCAGCGTACGGGCCAGGAGTAGGGTACGGCGTAAGGTAAAGTGTAGGGCTTGTGGTTGATTTCCGTTCCAGGCTAGGGTTAGGGTTAGGGAACGGCAAGGCTTAGGGCACAGGTCAGGGTACGGCAACGCGGTAGGGTAAGACTACGTGCTGATGAACGGGTCAGTGCCAGAGTACAGGCCAGGAGTAGGCAACGGCGTAGGGTAAGGTGTAGGCTTTGTGGTGGTTTTCCGTTCTGGGCTAGGGTTAGGGTTAGGGAACGGCAAGGCTTAGGGCACAGGTGAGGGTACGGAAACGTGGGGGGGTCGGGCTACGTGTTGACGCACGGGTCAGTGCCAGCGTACGGGTCAGGAGTAGGGTACGGCATAAGGTAAGGTGTAGGGCTGCTGGTGGGTTTCCGTTCCGGGCTAGGGTTAGGGTTAGGGAACGGCAAGCCTTAGGGCACAGGTGAGGGTACGGAAACGTGGCAGGGTCAGGGTACGTGCTGACGCACGGGTCAGTGCCAGCGTACGGGCCAGTAGTAGGCAACGGCGTAGGATAAAGTGTAGGGCTGGTGGTGGATTTGCGTTCCGGTCTAGGGTTAGGGTTAGGGAATGGCAAGGCTTAGGGCACATGTCAGGGTACTGAAACACGGGAGGGTAAGGCTACGTGCTGATGCACGGGTCAGTGCCAGAGTACAGGCCAGGAGTAGGCAACGGCGTAGGGTAAGGTGTAGGGCTGGTGGTGGGTTACCATTCCGGGCTAGCGTTAGGGTTAGGGAACGGCAAGGCTTAGGGCACAGGTGAGGGTACGGAAATGTGGGAGGGTCCGTCTACGTGCTGATGCACGGGTCAGTGCCAGCGTACGGGCCAGGAGTAGGCAACGGCGTAGGATAAAGTGTAGGGCTTGTGGTGGATTTGCGTTGTGGGCTAGGGTTAGGGTTAGGGAATGGCAAGGCTTAGGGCACATGTCAGGGTACTGAAACACGGGAGGGTAAGGCTACGTGCTGATGCACGGGTCAGTGCCAGAGTACAGGCCAGGAGTAGGCAACGGCGTAGGGTAAGGTGTAGGGCTGGTGGTGGGTTACCATTCCGGGCTAGCGTTAGGGTTAGGGAACGGCAAGGCTTAGGGCACAGGTGAGGGTACGGAAACGTGGGAGGGTCAGGCTACGTGCTGACGCACGGGTCAGTGCCAGCGTACGGGCCAGGAGTAGGCAACGGCGTAGGATAAAGTGTAGGGCTGGTGGTGGATTTGCGTTCCAGGCTAGGGTTAGGGTTAGGGAACTGCAAGGCTTAGGGCACAGGTGAGGGTACGGAAACGTGGGAGGGTCAGCCTACGTGCTGACGCACGTGTCAGTGCCAGCGTACGGGTCAGGAGTAGGGTACGGCGTAAGGTAAGGTGTAGGGCTGGTGGTGGCTTTGTATTCCGGGGTAGGGTTAGGGTTAGGGAACGGCAAGGCTTAGGGCACAGGTGAGGGTACGGAAACGTGTGAGGGTCAGGCTACGTGCTGACGCACGGTTCAGTGCCAGCGTATGGGCCAGGAATAGGGTATGGCGTAAGGTAAGGTGTAGGGCTGGTGGTGGGTTTGTATTCCGGGCTAGGGTTAGGGTTAGGGAACGGCAAGGCTTAGGGCACAGGTGAGGGTACGGAAACGTGGGAGGGTCGGGCTACGTGCTGACGCACGTGTCAGTGCCCGCGTACGGGCCAGGAGTAGGCAACGGCGTAGGATAAAGTGTAGGGCTGCTGGTGGATTTGCGTTGTGGGCTAGGGTTAGGGTTAGGGAATGGCAAGGCTTAGGGCACATGTCAGGGTACTGAAACGCGGGAGGGTAAGGCTACGTGCTGATGCACGGGTCAGTGCCAAAGTACAGGCCAGGAGTAGGCAACGGCGTAGGGTAAGGTGTAGGGCTGGTGGTGGGTTTCCGTTCCTGGCTTGAGTTAGGGTTAGGGAACGGCAAGGCTTAGGGCACAGGTGAGGGTTCGGAAACGTGGGAGGGTCAGGCTACGTGCTGACGCATGGGTCAGTGCCAGCGTACGGGCCAGGAGTAGGCAACGGCATAGGATAAAGTGTAGGGCTGGTGGTGGATTTGCGTTCCGGGCTAGGGTTAGGGTTAGGGAACGGCAAGGCTTAGGGCACAGGTGAGGGTACAGAAACGTGGGAGGGTCAGGCTACGTGCTGACGCACGGGTCAGTGCCAGCGTACGGGTCAGGAGTAGGGTACGGCGTAAGGTAAGGTGTAGGGCTGGTGGTGGCTTTGTATTCCGGGCTAGGGTTAGGGTTAGGGAACGGCAAGGCTTAGGGCACAGGTGAGGGTACGGAAACGTGGGAGGGTCATGCTACGTGCTGACGCACGGTTCAGTGCCAGCGTATGGGCCAGGAATAGGGTACGGCGTAAGGTAAGGTGTAGGGCTGGTGGTGGGTTTGTATTCCGGGCTAGGGTTAGGGTTAGGGAACGGCAAGGCTTAGGGCACAGGTGAGGGTACGGAAACGTGGGGGGGGTCGGGCTACATTCTGACGCACGGGTCCGTGCCAGCGTACGGGTCAGGAGTAGGGTACGGCATGAGGTAAGGTATAGGGCTAGTGGTGGGTTTCCGTTCCGGGCTAGGGTTAGTGTTAGGGAACGGCAAGGCTTAGGGCACAGGTGAGGGTACGGAAACGTGGCAGGGTCAGGGTACGTGCTGACGCACGGGTCAGTGCCAGCGTACGGGCCAGGAGTAGGCAACGGCGTAGGATAAAGTGTAGGGCTGGTGGTGGATTTGCGTTCCGGTCTAGGGTTAGGGTTAGGGAACGGCAAGGCTTAGGGCACAGGTGAGGGTACGGAAACGTGGGAGGGTCAGGCTACGTGCTGACGCACGGGTCAGTGCCAGCGTACGGGCCAGGAGTAGGCAACGGCGTAGGATAAAGTGTAGGGCTGGTGGTGGATTTGCGTTCAGGGCTAGGGTTAGGGTTAGGGAACGGCAAGGCTTAGGGCACAGGTGAGGGTACAGAAACGTGGGAGAGTCGGGCTACGTGCTGACGCACGGGTCAGTGCCAGCGTACGGGCCAGGAGTAGGCAACGGCGTAGGATAAACTGTAGGGCTGGTGGTGGATTTGCCTTCTGGGCTAGGGTTAGGGTTAGGGAACGGCAAGGCTTAGGGCACAGGTGAGGATACGGAAACGTGGGAGGGTCAGGCTACGTGCTGACGCACGGTTCAGTGCCAGCGTACGGGCCAGGAATAGGGTACGGCGTAAGGTAAGGTGTAGGGCTGGTGGTGGGTTTCCGTTCCGGGCTAGGGTTAGGGTTAGGCAACGGCAAGGCTTAGGGCACAGGTGAGGGTAAGGAAACGTGGGAGGGTCAGGCTACGTGCTGACGCACGGGTCAGGGCCAGCGTACGGGCCAGGAGTAGGGTACGGCGTAAGGTAAGGTGTAGGGCTTGTGGTTGATTTCCGTTCCAGGCTAGGGTTAGGGTTAGGGAACGGCAAGGCTTAGGGCATAGGTGAAGGTACAGAAACTTGGGAGGGTCAGGCTACGTGCTGACGCACGGTTCAGTGCCAGCGTTTGGGCTAGGAATAGGGTACGGCGTAAGGTAAGGTGTAGGGCTGGTGGTGGGTTTCCGTTCCGGGCTAGTGTTAGGGTTAGGGAATGGCAAGGCTTAGGGCACAGTTGAGGGTACGGAAACGTGGGCGGGTAAGGCTACGTGCAAATGCACGGGTCAGTGCATGAGTACAGGCCAAGAGTAGGCAACGGTGTAGGGTAAGGTGTAGGGCTGGTGGTGGGTTTCCGTTCTGGGCTATCGTTAGGGTTAGGGAACGGCAAGGCTTAGGGCACAGGTGAGGGTACGGAAACGTGGGAGGGTCAGGCTACGTGCTGACGCACGGGTCAGTGACAGCGTACGGGCCAGGAGTATGGTACGGCGTAAGGTAAGGTGTAGGGCTTGTGGTTGATTTCCGTTTCAGGCTAGGGTAGGGTTAGGGAACGGCAAGGCTTAGGGCACAGGTGAGGGTACAGAAACGTGGGAGGGTCGGGCTACGTGCTGACGCACGGGTCAGTGCCAGCGTACGGGCCAGGAGTAGCCAACGGCGTAGGATAAAGTGTAGGGCTGGTGGTGGATTTGCGTTCTGGGCTAGGGTTAGGGTTAGGGAACGGCAAGGATTAGGGCACACGTCACGGTACGGAAACGTGGGAGGGTAAGGCTACGTGCTGATGCACGGGTCAGTGCTAGAGTACAGGCCAGGAGTAGGCAACGGCGTAGGGTAAGGTGTAGGGCTGGTGGTGGGTTTCCGTTCCGGGCTAGGGTTAGGGTTAGGGAACGGCAAGGCTTAGGGCACAGGTGAGGGTACGGAAAAGTGGGAGGGTCAGGCTACGTGCTGAAGCATGGGTCAGGGCCAGCGTTCGGGCCAGGAGTAGGCAACAACATAAGGTTAGGTGTAGGGCTGGTGGTTGGTTTCCGTTCCAGGCTAGGGTTAGGGTTAGGGAACGGCAAGGCTTAGGGCACAGGTGAGGGTACGGAAACGTGGGAGGGTCGGGCTATGTGCTGACGCACGGGTCAGTGCCAGCGTACGGGCCAGGAGTAGGCAACGGCGTAGGATAAAGTGTAGGGCTGGTGGTGGATTTGCGTTCTGGGCTAGGGTTAGGGTTAGGGAACGGCAAGGCTTAGGGCACAGGTCAGGGTACGGAAACTCGGGACTGTAAGGCTACGTGCTGATGCATGGGTCAGTGCCAGAGTACAGGCCAGGAGTAGGCAACGGCTTAGGGTAACGTTTAGGGCTGGTGGTGGGTTTCCGTTCCGGGCTAGGGTTAGGGTTAGGGAACGGCAAGGCTTAGGGCACAGGTGAGGATACAGAAACGTGGGAGGGTCGGGCTATGTGCTGACGCATGGGTCAGTGCCAGCGTACGGGCCAGGAGTAGGCAACGGCGTAGAATAAAGTGTAGGGCTGGTGGTGGATTTACGTTCTGGGCTAGGGTTAGGGTTAGGGAATGGCAAGGCTTAGGGCACAGGTCAGGGTACGGAAACTCGGGAGGGTAAGGCTACGTGCTGATGCACGGGTCAGTGCCAGAGTACAGGCCAGGAGTAGGCAACGGCTTAGGGTAAGGTTTAGGGCTGGTGGTGGGTTTCCGTTCCGGGCTAGCGTTAGGGTTAGGGAACGGCAAGGCTTAGGGCACAGGTCAGGGTACGGAAACGTGGGAGGGTCAGGCT
Source organism: Mesoplodon bidens (assembly GCF_964165515.1). Classification (NCBI taxonomy): domain Eukaryota; kingdom Metazoa; phylum Chordata; class Mammalia; order Artiodactyla; family Ziphiidae; genus Mesoplodon; species Mesoplodon bidens. The sequence continues at coordinate 317,915 of NC_138161.1, read as the reverse complement.
ACGTGCTGACGCACGGGTCAGTGCCAGCGTACGGGCCAGGAGTAGGCAACGGCGTAAGGTAAGGTGTAGGGCTGGTGGTTGCTTTCCGTTCCAGGCTAGGGTTAGGGTTAGGGAACGGCAAGGCTTAGGGCACAGGTGAGGGTACGGAAATGTGGGAGGGTCCGTCTACGTGCTGATGCACGGGTCAGTGCCAGCGTACGGGCCAGGAGTAGGCAACGGCGTAGGATAAAGTGTAGGGCTTGTGGTGGATTTGCGTTGTGGGCTAGGGTTAGGGTTAGGGAATGGCAAGGCTTAGGGCACATGTCAGGGTACTGAAACACGGGAGGGTAAAGCTACGTGCTGATGCACGGGTCAGTGCCAGAGTACAGGCCAGGAGTAGGCAACGGCGTAGGGTAAGGTGTAGGGCTGGTGGTGGGTTTCCATTCCGGGCTAGCGTTAGGGTTAGGGAACGGCAAGGCTTAGGGCACAGGTGAGGGTACGGAAACGTGGGAGGGTCAGGCTACGTGCTGACGCACGGGTCAGTGCCAGCGTACGGGCCAGGAGTAGGCAACGGCGTAGGATAAAGTGTAGGGCTGGTGGTGGATTTGCGTTCCAGGCTAGGGTTAGGGTTAGGGAACTGCAAGGCTTAGGGTACAGGTGAGGGTACGGAAACGTGGGAGGGTCAGCCTACGTGCTGACGCACGTGTCAGTGCCAGCGTACGGGTCAGGAGTAGGGTACGGCGTAAGGTAAGGTGTAGGGCTGGTGGTGGCTTTGTATTCCGGGGTAGGGTTAGGGTTAGGGAACGGCAAGGCTTAGGGCACAGGTGAGGGTACGGAAACGTGGGAGGGTCAGGCTACGTGCTGACGCACGGGTCAGTGCCAGCGTACGGGCCAGGAGTATGGTACGGCGAAAGGTAAGGTGTAGGGCTGGTGGTGGGTTTCTATTCCGGGCTAGGGTTAGGGTTAGGGAACGGCAAGGCTTAGGGCACAGGTGAGGGTACGGAAACGTGGGAGGGTCGGGCTACGTGCTGACGCACGGGTCAGTGACAGCGTACGGGCCAGGAGTAGGGTACGGCGTAAGGTAAGGTGTAGGGCTTGTGGTTGATTTCCGTTTCAGGCTAGGGTTAGGGTTAGGGAACGGCAAGGCTTAGGGCACAGGTCAGGGTACGGCAACGCGGGAGGGTAAGGCTACGTGCTGATGCACGGGTCAGTGCCAGAGTACAGGCCAGGAGTAGGGTAAAGTGTAGGGCTGGTTGTGGTTTTCCGTTCTGGGCTAGGGTTAGGGTTAGGGAACGACAAGGCTTAGGGCACAGGTGAGGGTACTGAAACGTGGGGGGGTCGGGCTACGTGCTGACGCACGTGTCAGTGCCAGCGTACGGGTCAGGAGTAGGGTACGGCATAAGGTAAGGTGTAGGGGTGGTGGTGGGTTTCCGTTCCGGGCTAGGGTTAGGGTTAGAGAACGGCAAGGCTTAGGGCACAGGTGAGGGTACGGAAACGTGGCAGGGTCAGGCTACGTGCTGACGCACGGGTCAGTGCCAGCGTACGGGCCAGGAGTAGGCAACGGCGTAGGATAAAGTGTAGGGCTGGTGGTGGATTTGCGTTCCGGGCTAGGGTTAGGGTTAGGGAACGACAAGGCTTAGGGCACAGGTGAGGTTACGGAAACGTGGGAGGGTCAGGCTACGTGCTGACGCACGGGTCAGTGCCAGCGTACGGGCCAGGAGTAGGGTAAGCCGTAAGGTAAGGTGTAGGGCTTGTGGTTGATTTCCGTTCCAGGATAGGGTTAGGGTTAGGGAACGGCAAGGCTTAGGGCACAGGTGAGGGTACGGAAACGTTGGAGGGTCGGTCTACGTGCTGATGCACGTGTCAGTGCCAGCGTACGGGCCACGAGTAGGCAACGGTGTAGTATAAAGTGTAGGGCTTGTGGTGGATTTGCGTTCTGGGCTAGGGTTAGGGTTAGGGAACGGCAAGGCTTAGGGCACAGGTCAGGGTACGGAAACGCGGGAGGGTAAGGCTACGTGCTGATGCACGGGTCAGTGCCAGAGTACAGGCCAGGAGTAGGCAACGGTGTAGGGTAAGGTGTAGGGCTGGTGGTGGGTTTCCTTTCCGGGCTAGCGTTAGGGTTAGGGAACGGCAAGGCTTAGGGCACAGGTGAGGGTACGGAAACGTGGGAGGGTCAGGCTACGTGCTGACGCACGGTTCAGTGCCAGCGTACGGGCCAAGAATAGGTTACGGCGTAAGGTAAGGTGTAGGGCTGGTGGTGGGTTTCCATTCCGGGCTAGGGTTAGGGTTAGGGAATGGCAAGGCTTAGGGCACAGGGGAGGGTACGGAAACGTGGGAGGGTCAGGCTACGTGCTGACGCACCGGTCAGTGCCAGCGTACGGGCCAGGAGTAGGGTACGGCGTAAGGTAAGGTGTATGGCTTGTGGTTGATTTCCGTTCCAGGCTAGGGTTAGGGTTAGGGAACGGCAAGGCTTAGGGCACAGGTGAGGGTACGGAAACGTGGGAGGGTCGGGCTATGTGCTGACGCATGGGTCAGTGCCAGCGTACGGGCCAGGAGTAGGCAACGGCGTAGGATAAAGTGTAGGGCTGGTGGTGGATTTGCGTTGTGGGCTAGGGTTAGGGTTAGGGAACGGCAAGGCTTAGGGCACAGGTCAGGGTACGGAAACGCGGGAGGGTAAGGCTACGTGCTGATGCACGGGTCAGTGCCAGTGTACAGGCCAGGAGTAGGCAACGGCGTAGGGTAAGGTGTAGGGCTGGTGGTGGATTTCCGTTCCGGGCTAGCGTTAGGGTTAGGGAACGGCAAGGCTTAGGGCACAGGTGAGGGTATGGAAATGTGGGAGGGTCAGGCTACGTGCTGACGCACGGGTCAGTGCCATTGTACGGGCCAGGAGTAGGCAACGGCGTAGGATAAAGTGTAGGGCTGGTGGTGGATTTGCGTTTCCGGCTAGGGTTAGGGTTAGGGAACGGCAAGGCTTAGGGCACAGGTGAGGGTACGGAAACGTGGGAGGGTCAGGCTACGTGCTGACGCACGGGTCAGTGCCAGCGTACGGGTCAGGAGTAGGGTACCGCGTAAGGTAAGGTGTAGGGCTGGTGGTGGGTTTCTATTCCGGGCTAGTGTTAGGGTTAGTGAACGGCAAGGCTTAGGGCACAGGTGAGGGTCCGGAAACGTGGGGGGGGTCGGTCTACGTGCTGACGCACGGGTCAGTGCCAGCGTACGGGTCAGGAGTAGACAACGGCGTAGGATAAAGTGTAGGGCTTGTGGTGGATTTGCGTTCCGGGCTAGGGTAGGGTTAGGGAACGGCAAGGCTTAGGGCACAGGTGAGGGTACGGAAACGTGGGAGGGTCAGGCTACGTGCTGACACACGGGTCAGTGCCAGCGTACGGGCCAGGAGTAGGGTACGGCGTAAGGTAAGGTGTAGGGCTTGTGGTTGATTTCCGTTCAAGGCTATGGTTAGGGTTAGGGAACGGCAAGGCTTAGGGCACAGGTGAGGGTACGGAAATGTGGGAGGGTCTGTCTACGTGGTGATGCACGGGTCAGTGCCTACGTACGGGCCAGGAGTAGGCAACGGCGTAGGATAAAGTGTAGGGCTGGTGGTGTATTTGCGTTCTGGGCTAGGGTTAGGGTTAGGGAACGGCAAGGCTTAGGGCACAGGTCAGGGTACGGAAACGCGGGAGGCTAAGGCTACGTGCTGATGCACGGGTCAGTGCCAGAGTACAGGCCAGGAGTAGGCAACGGTGTAGGGTAATGTGTAGGGCTGGTGGTGGGTTTCCGTTCCGGGCTAGCGTTAGGGTTAGGGAACGGCAAGGCTTAGGGCACAGGTGAGGGTACGGAAACGTGGGAGGGTCATGCTACGTGCTGACGCACGGGTCAGTGACAGCGTACGGGCCAGGAGTAGGGTACGGCGTAAGGTAAGGTGTAGGGCTTGTGGTTGATTACCGTTTCAGGCTTGGGGTAGGGTTAGGGAACGGCAAGGCTTAGGGCACAGGTGAGGGTACAGAAACGTGGGAGGGTCGGGCTACGTGCTGACGCACGGTTCAGTGCCAGCGTACGGGCCAGGAGTAGGCAACGGCGTAGGATAAAGTGTAGGGCTGGGGGTGGAATTGCGTTCTGGGCTAGGGTTAGGGTTAGGGAACGGCAAGGCTTAGGGCATACGTCAGGGTACGGAAACGCGGGAGGGTAAGGCTACGTGCTGATGCACGGGTCAGTGCCAGAGTACAGGCAAGGTGTAGGCAACGGCGTAGGGTAAGGTGTAGGGCTGGTGGTGGGTTTCCGTTCCGGGCTAGCGTTAGTGTTAGGGAACGGCAGGGCTTAGGGCACAGGTGAGGGTACGGAAACGTGGGAGGGTCAGGCTACGTGCTGACGCACGGGTCAGTGCCAGCGTACGGGCCAGGAGTAGGCAACGGCGTAGGATAAAGTGTAGGGCTGGTGGTGGATTTGCGTTTCATGCTAGGGTTAGGGTTAGGGAACGGCAAGGATTAGGGCACAAGTGCGGGTATGGAAACGTGGGAGGGTCAGGCTACGTGCTGACGCACGGGTCAGTGCCAGCGTACGGGTCAGGAGTAGGGTACGGCGTAAGGTAAGGTGTAGGGCTGGTGGTGGGTTTCTATTCCGGGCTAGGGTTAGGGTTAGGGAACGGCAAGGCTTAGGGCACAGGTGAGGGTACGGAAACGTGGGAGGGTCGGGCTACGTGCTGCCGCACTGGTCAGAGCCAGCGTACGGGCCAGGAGTAGGCAACGGCGTAAGATAAAGTGTAGGGTTGGTGGTGGATTTGCGTTCCGGGCTAGGGTTAGGTTTAGGGAACGGCAAGGCTTAGGGCACAGGTGAGGGTATGGAAACGTGGGAGGGTCAGGCTACATGCTGACGCACGGGTCAGTGACAGCGTACAGGCCAGGAGTAGGGTACGGCGTAAGGTAAGGTGTAGGGCTTGTGGTTGATTTCCGTTCCAGGCTAGGGTTAGCGTTAGGGAACGGCAAGGCTTAGGGCACAGGTGAAGGTAAGGAAACGTGGGAGGGTCAGGCTACGTGCTGACGCACGGTTCAGTGCCAGCGTACGGGCCAAGAATAGGTTATGGCGTAAGGTAAGGTGTAGGGCTGGTGGTGGGTTTCCATTCCGGGCTAGGGTTAGGGTTAGGGAATGGCAAGTCTTAGGGCACAGGGGAGGGTACGGAAACGTGGGAGGGTCAGGCTACGTGCTGACGCACCGGTCAGTGCCAGCGTACGGGCCAGGAGTAGGGTACGGCGTAAGGTAAGGTGTATGGCTTGTGGTTGATTTCCGTTCCAGGCTAGGGTTAGGGTTAGGGAACGGCAAGGCTTAGGGCACAGGTGAGGGTACGGAAACGTGGGAGGGTCGGGCTATGTGCTGACGCATGGGTCAGTGCCAGCGTACGGGCCAGGAGTAGGCAACGGCGTAGGATAAAGTGTAGGGCTGGTTTTGGATTTGCGTTGTGGGCTAGGGTTAGGGTTAGGGAACGGCAAGGCTTAGGGCACAGGTCAGGGTACGGAAACGCGGGAGGGTAAGGCTACGTGCTGATGCACGGGTCAGTGCCAGTGTACAGGCCAGGAGTAGGCAACGGCGTAGGGTAAGGTGTAGGGCTGGTGGTGGATTTCCGTTCCGGGCTAGCGTTAGGGTTAGGGAACGGCAAGGCTTAGGGCACAGGTGAGGGTACGGAAACGTGGGAGGGTCAGGCTACGTGCTGACGCACGGGTCAGTGCCAGCGCACGGGCCAGGAGTAGGCAACGGCGTAGGATAAAGTGTAGGGCTGGTGGTGGATTTGCGTTTCCGGCTAGGGTTAGGGTTAGGGAACGGCAAGGCTTAGGGCACAGGTGAGGGTACGGAAACGTGGGAGGGTCAGGCTACGTGCTGACGCACGGGTCAGTGCCAGCGTACGGGTCAGGAGTAGGGTACCGCGTAAGGTAAGGTGTAGGGCTGGTGGTGGGTTTCTATTCCGGGCTAGGGTTAGGGTTAGTGAACGGCAAGGCTAAGGGCACAGGTGAGGGTCCGGAAACGTGGGGGGGGTCGGGCTACGTGCTGACGCACGGGTCAGTGCCAGCGTACGGGTCAGGAGTAGACAACGGCGTAGGATAAAGTGTAGGGCTGGTGGTGGATTTGCGTTCCAGGCTAGGGTTAGGGTTAGGGAACGGCAAGGCTTAGGGCACAGTTGAGGGTACGGAAACGTGGGAGGGTCAGGCTACGTGCTGACGCACGGGTCAGTGCCAGCGTACGGGCCAGGAGTAGGGTACGGCGTAAGGTAAGGTGTAGGGCTTGTGGTTGATTTCCGTTCAAGGTTATGGTTAGGGTTAGGGAACGGCAAGGCTTAGGGCACAGGTGAGGGTACGGAAATGTGGGAGGGTCTGTCTTCGTGGTGATGCACGGGTCAGTGCCTACGTACGGGCCAGGAGTAGGCAACGGCGTAGGATAAAGTGTAGGGCTGGTGGTGTATTTGCGTTCTGGGCTAGGGTTAGGGTTAGGGAACGGCAAGGCTTAGGGCACAGGTCAGGGTACGGAAACGCGGGAGGCTAAGGCTACGTGCTGATGCACGGGTCAGTGCCAGAGTACAGGCCAGGAGTAGGCAACGGTGTAGGGTAATGTGTAGGGCTGGTGGTGGGTTTCCGTTCTGGGCTAGCGTTAGGGTTAGGGAACGGCAAGGCTTAGGGCACAGGTGAGGGTACGGAAACGTGGGAGGGTCAGGCTACGTGCTGACGCACGGGTCAGTGACAGCGTACGGGCCAGGAGTAGGGTACGGCGTAAGGTAAGGTGTAGGGCTTGTGGTTGATTACCGTTTCAGGCTTGGGGTAGGGTTAGGGAACGGCAAGGCTTAGGGCACAGGTGAGGGTACAGAAACGTGGGAGGGTCGGGCTACGTGCTGACGCACGGGTCAGTGCCAGCGTACGGGCCAGGAGTAGGCAACGGCGTAGGATAAAGTGTAGGGATGGTGGTGGATTTGCGTTTCATGCTAGGGTTAGGGTTAGGGAACGGCAAGGATTAGGGCACAGGTGAGGGTATGGAAACGTGGGAGGGTCAGGCTACGTGCTGACGCACGGGTCAGTGCCAGCGTACGGGTCAGGAGTAGGGTACGGCGTAAGGTAAGGTGTAGGGATGGTGGTGCGTTTCTATTCCGGGCTAGGGTTAGGGTTAGGGAACGGCAAGGCTTAGGGCACAGGTGAGGGTACGGAAACGTGGGAGGGTCAGGCTACGTGCTGACGTACGGGTCAGTGCCAGCGTACGGGCCAGGAGTAGGGTACGGCGTAAGGTAAAGTGTAGGGCTTGTGGTTGATTTCCGTTCCAGGCTAGGGTTAGGGTTAGGGAACGGCAAGGCTTAGGGCACAGGTCAGGGTACGGCAACGCGGTAGGGTAAGACTACGTGCTGATGAACGGGTCAGTGCCAGAGTACAGGCCAGGAGTAGGCAACGGCGTAGGGTAAGGTGTAGGCTTTGTGGTGGTTTTCCGTTCTGGGCTAGGGTTAGGGTTAGGGAACGGCAAGGCTTAGGGCACAGGTGAGGGTACGGAAACGTGGGGGGGTCGGGCTACGTGTTGATGCACGGGTTAGTGCCAGCGTACGGGTCAGGAGTAGGGTACGGCATAAGGTAAGGTGTAGGGCTGCTGGTGGGTTTCCGTTCCGGGCTAGGGTTAGGGTTAGGGAACGGCAAGCCTTAGGGCACAGGTGAGGGTACGGAAACGTGGCAGGGTCAGGGTACGTGCTGACGCACGGGTCAGTGCCAGCGTACGGGCCAGTAGTAGGCAACGGCGTAGGATAAAGTGTAGGGCTGGTGGTGGATTTGCGTTCCGGTCTAGGGTTAGGGTTAGGGAACGGCAAGGCTTAGGACACAGGTGAAGGTATGGAAACGTGGGAGGGTCAGGCTACGTGCTGACGCACGGGTCAGTGCCAGCGTACGGGCCAGGAGTAGGGTACGGCGTAAGGTAAGGTGTAGGGCTTGTGGTTGATTTCCGTTCCAGGCTAGGGTTAGGGTTAGGGAACGGCAAGGCTTAGGGCACAGGTGAGGGTACGGAAATGTGGGAGGGTCCGTCTACGTGCTGATGCACGGGTCAGTGCCAGCGTACGGGCCAGGAGTAGGCAACGGCGTAGGATAAAGTGTAGGGCTTGTGGTGGATTTGCGTTGTGGGCTAGGGTTAGGGTTAGGGAATGGCAAGGCTTAGGGCACATGTCAGGGTACTGAAACACGGGAGGGTAAGGCTACGTGCTGATGCACGGGTCAGTGCCAGAGTACAGGCCAGGAGTAGGCAACGGCGTAGGGTAAGGTGTAGGGCTGGTGGTGGGTTACCATTCCGGGCTAGCGTTAGGGTTAGGGAACGGCAAGGCTTAGGGCACAGGTGAGGGTACGGAAACGTGGGAGGGTCAGGCTACGTGCTGACGCACGGGTCAGTGCCAGCGTACGGGCCAGGAGTAGGCAACGGCGTAGGATAAAGTGTAGGGCTGGTGGTGGATTTGCGTTCCAGGCTAGGGTTAGGGTTAGGGAACTGCAAGGCTTAGGGCACAGGTGAGGGTACGGAAACGTGGGAGGGTCAGCCTACGTGCTGACGCACGTGTCAGTGCCAGCGTACGGGTCAGGAGTAGGGTACGGCGTAAGGTAAGGTGTAGGGCTGGTGGTGGCTTTGTATTCCGGGGTAGGGTTAGGGTTAGGGAACGGCAAGGCTTAGGGCACAGGTGAGGGTACGGAAACGTGTGAGGGTCAGGCTACGTGCTGACGCACGGTTCAGTGCCAGCGTATGGGCCAGGAATAGGGTATGGCGTAAGGTAAGGTGTAGGGCTGGTGGTGGGTTTGTATTCCGGGCTAGGGTTAGGGTTAGGGAACGGCAAGGCTTAGGGCACAGGTGAGGGTACGGAAACGTGGGAGGGTCGGGCTACGTGCTGACGCACGTGTCAGTGCCCGCGTACGGGCCAGGAGTAGGCAACGGCGTAGGATAAAGTGTAGGGCTGCTGGTGGATTTGCGTTGTGGGCTAGGGTTAGGGTTAGGGAATGGCAAGGCTTAGGGCACATGTCAGGGTACTGAAACGCGGGAGGGTAAGGCTACGTGCTGATGCACGGGTCAGTGCCAAAGTACAGGCCAGGAGTAGGCAACGGCGTAGGGTAAGGTGTAGGGCTGGTGGTGGGTTTCCGTTCCTGGCTTGAGTTAGGGTTAGGGAACGGCAAGGCTTAGGGCACAGGTGAGGGTTCGGAAACGTGGGAGGGTCAGGCTACGTGCTGACGCATGGGTCAGTGCCAGCGTACGGGCCAGGAGTAGGCAACGGCATAGGATAAAGTGTAGGGCTGGTGGTGGATTTGCGTTCCGGGCTAGGGTTAGGGTTAGGGAACGGCAAGGCTTAGGGCACAGGTGAGGGTACAGAAACGTGGGAGGGTCAGGCTACGTGCTGACGCACGGGTCAGTGCCAGCGTACGGGTCAGGAGTAGGGTACGGCGTAAGGTAAGGTGTAGGGCTGGTGGTGGCTTTGTATTCCGGGCTAGGGTTAGGGTTAGGGAACGGCAAGGCTTAGGGCACAGGTGAGGGTACGGAAACGTGGGAGGGTCATGCTACGTGCTGACGCACGGTTCAGTGCCAGCGTATGGGCCAGGAATAGGGTACGGCGTAAGGTAAGGTGTAGGGCTGGTGGTGGGTTTGTATTCCGGGCTAGGGTTAGGGTTAGGGAACGGCAAGGCTTAGGGCACAGGTGAGGGTACGGAAACGTGGGGGGGGTCGGGCTACATTCTGACGCACGGGTCCGTGCCAGCGTACGGGTCAGGAGTAGGGTACGGCATGAGGTAAGGTATAGGGCTAGTGGTGGGTTTCCGTTCCGGGCTAGGGTTAGTGTTAGGGAACGGCAAGGCTTAGGGCACAGGTGAGGGTACGGAAACGTGGCAGGGTCAGGGTACGTGCTGACGCACGGGTCAGTGCCAGCGTACGGGCCAGGAGTAGGCAACGGCGTAGGATAAAGTGTAGGGCTGGTGGTGGATTTGCGTTCAGGGCTAGGGTTAGGGTTAGGGAACGGCAAGGCTTAGGGCACAGGTGAGGGTACAGAAACGTGGGAGAGTCGGGCTACGTGCTGACGCACGGGTCAGTGCCAGCGTACGGGCCAGGAGTAGGCAACGGCGTAGGATAAACTGTAGGGCTGGTGGTGGATTTGCCTTCTGGGCTAGGGTTAGGGTTAGGGAACGGCAAGGCTTAGGGCACAGGTGAGGATACGGAAACGTGGGAGGGTCAGGCTACGTGCTGACGCACGGTTCAGTGCCAGCGTACGGGCCAGGAATAGGGTACGGCGTAAGGTAAGGTGTAGGGCTGGTGGTGGGTTTCCGTTCCGGGCTAGGGTTAGGGTTAGGCAACGGCAAGGCTTAGGGCACAGGTGAGGGTACGGAAACGTGGGAGGGTCAGGCTACGTGCTGACGCACGGGTCAGGGCCAGCGTACGGGCCAGGAGTAGGGTACGGCGTAAGGTAAGGTGTAGGGCTTGTGGTTGATTTCCGTTCCAGGCTAGGGTTAGGGTTAGGGAACGGCAAGGCTTAGGGCATAGGTGAAGGTACAGAAACTTGGGAGGGTCAGGCTACGTGCTGACGCACGGTTCAGTGCCAGCGTTTGGGCTAGGAATAGGGTACGGCGTAAGGTAAGGTGTAGGGCTGGTGGTGGGTTTCCGTTCCGGGCTAGTGTTAGGGTTAGGGAATGGCAAGGCTTAGGGCACAGTTGAGGGTACGGAAACGTGGGCGGGTAAGGCTACGTGCAAATGCACGGGTCAGTGCATGAGTACAGGCCAAGAGTAGGCAACGGTGTAGGGTAAGGTGTAGGGCTGGTGGTGGGTTTCCGTTCTGGGCTATCGTTAGGGTTAGGGAACGGCAAGGCTTAGGGCACAGGTGAGGGTACGGAAACGTGGGAGGGTCAGGCTACGTGCTGACGCACGTGTCAGTGACAGCGTACGGGCCAGGAGTATGGTACGGCGTAAGGTAAGGTGTAGGGCTTGTGGTTGATTTCCGTTTCAGGCTAGGGTAGGGTTAGGGAACGGCAAGGCTTAGGGCACAGGTGAGGGTACAGAAACGTGGGAGGGTCGGGCTACGTGCTGACGCACGGGTCAGTGCCAGCGTACGGGCCAGGAGTAGCCAACGGCGTAGGATAAAGTGTAGGGCTGGTGGTGGATTTGCGTTCTGGGCTAGGGTTAGGGTTAGGGAACGGCAAGGATTAGGGCACACGTCACGGTACGGAAACGTGGGAGGGTAAGGCTACGTGCTGATGCACGGGTCAGTGCTAGAGTACAGGCCAGGAGTAGGCAACGGCGTAGGGTAAGGTGTAGGGCTGGTGGTGGGTTTCCGTTCCGGGCTAGGGTTAGGGTTAGGGAACGGCAAGGCTTAGGGCACAGGTGAGGGTACGGAAAAGTGGGAGGGTCAGGCTACGTGCTGAAGCATGGGTCAGGGCCAGCGTTCGGGCCAGGAGTAGGCAACAACATAAGGTTAGGTGTAGGGCTGGTGGTTGGTTTCCGTTCCAGGCTAGGGTTAGGGTTAGGGAACGGCAAGGCTTAGGGCACAGGTGAGGGTACGGAAACGTGGGAGGGTCGGGCTATGTGCTGACGCACGGGTCAGTGCCAGCGTACGGGCCAGGAGTAGGCAACGGCGTAGGATAAAGTGTAGGGCTGGTGGTGGATTTGCGTTCTGGGCTAGGGTTAGGGTTAGGGAACGGCAAGGCTTAGGGCACAGGTCAGGGTACGGAAACTCGGGACTGTAAGGCTACGTGCTGATGCATGGGTCAGTGCCAGAGTACAGGCCAGGAGTAGGCAACGGCTTAGGGTAACGTTTAGGGCTGGTGGTGGGTTTCCGTTCCGGGCTAGGGTTAGGGTTAGGGAACGGCAAGGCTTAGGGCACAGGTGAGGATACAGAAACGTGGGAGGGTCGGGCTATGTGCTGACGCATGGGTCAGTGCCAGCGTACGGGCCAGGAGTAGGCAACGGCGTAGAATAAAGTGTAGGGCTGGTGGTGGATTTACGTTCTGGGCTAGGGTTAGGGTTAGGGAATGGCAAGGCTTAGGGCACAGGTCAGGGTACGGAAACTCGGGAGGGTAAGGCTACGTGCTGATGCACGGGTCAGTGCCAGAGTACAGGCCAGGAGTAGGCAACGGCTTAGGGTAAGGTTTAGGGCTGGTGGTGGGTTTCCGTTCCGGGCTAGCGTTAGGGTTAGGGAACGGCAAGGCTTAGGGCACAGGTCAGGGTACGGAAACGTGGGAGGGTCAGGCTACGTGCTGACGCACGGGTCAGTGCCAGCGTACGGGCCAGGAGTAGGCAACGGCGTAAGGTAAGGTGTAGGGCTGGTGGTTGCTTTCCGTTCCAGGCTAGGGTTAGGGTTAGGGAACGGCAAGGCTTAGGGCACAGGTGAGGGTACGGAAATGTGGGAGGGTCCGTCTACGTGCTGATGCACGGGTCAGTGCCAGCGTACGGGCCAGGAGTAGGCAACGGCGTAGGATAAAGTGTAGGGCTTGTGGTGGATTTGCGTTGTGGGCTAGGGTTAGGGTTAGGGAATGGCAAGGCTTAGGGCACATGTCAGGGTACTGAAACACGGGAGGGTAAAGCTACGTGCTGATGCACGGGTCAGTGCCAGAGTACAGGCCAGGAGTAGGCAACGGCGTAGGGTAAGGTGTAGGGCTGGTGGTGGGTTTCCATTCCGGGCTAGCGTTAGGGTTAGGGAACGGCAAGGCTTAGGGCACAGGTGAGGGTACGGAAACGTGGGAGGGTCAGGCTACGTGCTGACGCACGGGTCAGTGCCAGCGTACGGGCCAGGAGTAGGCAACGGCGTAGGATAAAGTGTAGGGCTGGTGGTGGATTTGCGTTCCAGGCTAGGGTTAGGGTTAGGGAACTGCAAGGCTTAGGGTACAGGTGAGGGTACGGAAACGTGGGAGGGTCAGCCTACGTGCTGACGCACGTGTCAGTGCCAGCGTACGGGTCAGGAGTAGGGTACGGCGTAAGGTAAGGTGTAGGGCTGGTGGTGGCTTTGTATTCCGGGGTAGGGTTAGGGTTAGGGAACGGCAAGGCTTAGGGCACAGGTGAGGGTACGGAAACGTGGGAGGGTCAGGCTACGTGCTGACGCACGGGTCAGTGCCAGCGTACGGGCCAGGAGTATGGTACGGCGAAAGGTAAGGTGTAGGGCTGGTGGTGGGTTTCTATTCCGGGCTAGGGTTAGGGTTAGGGAACGGCAAGGCTTAGGGCACAGGTGAGGGTACGGAAACGTGGGAGGGTCGGGCTACGTGCTGACGCACGGGTCAGTGACAGCGTACGGGCCAGGAGTAGGGTACGGCGTAAGGTAAGGTGTAGGGCTTGTGGTTGATTTCCGTTTCAGGCTAGGGTTAGGGTTAGGGAACGGCAAGGCTTAGGGCACAGGTCAGGGTACGGCAACGCGGGAGGGTAAGGCTACGTGCTGATGCACGGGTCAGTGCCAGAGTACAGGCCAGGAGTAGGGTAAAGTGTAGGGCTGGTTGTGGTTTTCCGTTCTGGGCTAGGGTTAGGGTTAGGGAACGACAAGGCTTAGGGCACAGGTGAGGGTACTGAAACGTGGGGGGGTCGGGCTACGTGCTGACGCACGTGTCAGTGCCAGCGTACGGGTCAGGAGTAGGGTACGGCATAAGGTAAGGTGTAGGGGTGGTGGTGGGTTTCCGTTCGGGGCTAGGGTTAGGGTTAGAGAACGGCAAGGCTTAGGGCACAGGTGAGGGTACGGAAACGTGGCAGGGTCAGGCTACGTGCTGACGCACGGGTCAGTGCCAGCGTACGGGCCAGGAGTAGGCAACGGCGTAGGATAAAGTGTAGGGCTGGTGGTGGATTTGCGTTCCGGGCTAGGGTTAGGGTTAGGGAACGACAAGGCTTAGGGCACAGGTGAGGTTACGGAAACGTGGGAGGGTCAGGCTACGTGCTGACGCACGGGTCAGTGCCAGCGTACGGGCCAGGAGTAGGGTAAGCCGTAAGGTAAGGTGTAGGGCTTGTGGTTGATTTCCGTTCCAGGATAGGGTTAGGGTTAGGGAACGGCAAGGCTTAGGGCACAGGTGAGGGTACGGAAACGTTGGAGGGTCGGTCTACGTGCTGATGCACGTGTCAGTGCCAGCGTACGGGCCACGAGTAGGCAACGGTGTAGTATAAAGTGTAGGGCTTGTGGTGGATTTGCGTTCTGGGCTAGGGTTAGGGTTAGGGAACGGCAAGGCTTAGGGCACAGGTCAGGGTACGGAAACGCGGGAGGGTAAGGCTACGTGCTGATGCACGGGTCAGTGCCAGAGTACAGGCCAGGAGTAGGCAACGGTGTAGGGTAAGGTGTAGGGCTGGTGGTGGGTTTCCTTTCCGGGCTAGCGTTAGGGTTAGGGAACGGCAAGGCTTAGGGCACAGGTGAGGGTACGGAAACGTGGGAGGGTCAGGCTACGTGCTGACGCACGGTTCAGTGCCAGCGTACGGGCCAAGAATAGGTTACGGCGTAAGGTAAGGTGTAGGGCTGGTGGTGGGTTTCCATTCCGGGCTAGGGTTAGGGTTAGGGAATGGCAAGGCTTAGGGCACAGGGGAGGGTACGGAAACGTGGGAGGGTCAGGCTACGTGCTGACGCACCGGTCAGTGCCAGCGTACGGGCCAGGAGTAGGGTACGGCGTAAGGTAAGGTGTATGGCTTGTGGTTGATTTCCGTTCCAGGCTAGGGTTAGGGTTAGGGAACGGCAAGGCTTAGGGCACAGGTGAGGGTACGGAAACGTGGGAGGGTCGGGCTATGTGCTGACGCATGGGTCAGTGCCAGCGTACGGGCCAGGAGTAGGCAACGGCGTAGGATAAAGTGTAGGGCTGGTGGTGGATTTGCGTTGTGGGCTAGGGTTAGGGTTAGGGAACGGCAAGGCTTAGGGCACAGGTCAGGGTACGGAAACGCGGGAGGGTAAGGCTACGTGCTGATGCACGGGTCAGTGCCAGTGTACAGGCCAGGAGTAGGCAACGGCGTAGGGTAAGGTGTAGGGCTGGTGGTGGATTTCCGTTCCGGGCTAGCGTTAGGGTTAGGGAACGGCAAGGCTTAGGGCACAGGTGAGGGTATGGAAATGTGGGAGGGTCAGGCTACGTGCTGACGCACGGGTCAGTGCCATTGTACGGGCCAGGAGTAGGCAACGGCGTAGGATAAAGTGTAGGGCTGGTGGTGGATTTGCGTTTCCGGCTAGGGTTAGGGTTAGGGAACGGCAAGGCTTAGGGCACAGGTGAGGGTACGGAAACGTGGGAGGGTCAGGCTACGTGCTGACGCACGGGTCAGTGCCAGCGTACGGGTCAGGAGTAGGGTACCGCGTAAGGTAAGGTGTAGGGCTGGTGGTGGGTTTCTATTCCGGGCTAGTGTTAGGGTTAGTGAACGGCAAGGCTTAGGGCACAGGTGAGGGTCCGGAAACGTGGGGGGGGTCGGTCTACGTGCTGACGCACGGGTCAGTGCCAGCGTACGGGTCAGGAGTAGACAACGGCGTAGGATAAAGTGTAGGGCTTGTGGTGGATTTGCGTTCCGGGCTAGGGTAGGGTTAGGGAACGGCAAGGCTTAGGGCACAGGTGAGGGTACGGAAACGTGGGAGGGTCAGGCTACGTGCTGACACACGGGTCAGTGCCAGCGTACGGGCCAGGAGTAGGGTACGGCGTAAGGTAAGGTGTAGGGCTTGTGCTTGATTTCCGTTCAAGGCTATGGTTAGGGTTAGGGAACGGCAAGGCTTAGGGCACAGGTGAGGGTACGGAAATGTGGGAGGGTCTGTCTACGTGGTGATGCACGGGTCAGTGCCTACGTACGGGCCAGGAGTAGGCAACGGCGTAGGATAAAGTGTAGGGCTGGTGGTGTATTTGCGTTCTGGGCTAGGGTTAGGGTTAGGGAACGGCAAGGCTTAGGGCACAGGTCAGGGTACGGAAACGCGGGAGGCTAAGGCTACGTGCTGATGCACGGGTCAGTGCCAGAGTACAGGCCAGGAGTAGGCAACGGTGTAGGGTAATGTGTAGGGCTGGTGGTGGGTTTCCGTTCCGGGCTAGCGTTAGGGTTAGGGAACGGCAAGGCTTAGGGCACAGGTGAGGGTACGGAAACGTGGGAGGGTCATGCTACGTGCTGACGCACGGGTCAGTGACAGCGTACGGGCCAGGAGTAGGGTACGGCGTAAGGTAAGGTGTAGGGCTTGTGGTTGATTACCGTTTCAGGCTTGGGGTAGGGTTAGGGAACGGCAAGGCTTAGGGCACAGGTGAGGGTACAGAAACGTGGGAGGGTCGGGCTACGTGCTGACGCACGGTTCAGTGCCAGCGTACGGGCCAGGAGTAGGCAACGGCGTAGGATAAAGTGTAGGGCTGGGGGTGGAATTGCGTTCTGGGCTAGGGTTAGGGTTAGGGAACGGCAAGGCTTAGGGCATACGTCAGGGTACGGAAACGCGGGAGGGTAAGGCTACGTGCTGATGCACGGGTCAGTGCCAGAGTACAGGCAAGGTGTAGGCAACGGCGTAGGGTAAGGTGTAGGGCTGGTGGTGGGTTTCCGTTCCGGGCTAGCGTTAGTGTTAGGGAACGGCAGGGCTTAGGGCACAGGTGAGGGTACGGAAACGTGGGAGGGTCAGGCTACGTGCTGACGCACGGGTCAGTGCCAGCGTACGGGCCAGGAGTAGGCAACGGCGTAGGATAAAGTGTAGGGCTGGTGGTGGATTTGCGTTTCATGCTAGGGTTAGGGTTAGGGAACGGCAAGGATTAGGGCACAAGTGCGGGTATGGAAACGTGGGAGGGTCAGGCTACGTGCTGACGCACGGGTCAGTGCCAGCGTACGGGTCAGGAGTAGGGTACGGCGTAAGGTAAGGTGTAGGGCTGGTGGTGGGTTTCTATTCCGGGCTAGGGTTAGGGTTAGGGAACGGCAAGGCTTAGGGCACAGGTGAGGGTACGGAAACGTGGGAGGGTCAGGCTACGTGCTGACGTACGGGTCAGTGCCAGCGTACGGGCCAGGAGTAGGGTACGGCGTAAGGTAAAGTGTAGGGCTTGTGGTTGATTTCCGTTCCAGGCTAGGGTTAGGGTTAGGGAACGGCAAGGCTTAGGGCACAGGTCAGGGTACGGCAACGCGGGAGGGTAAGACTACGTGCTGATGCACGGGTCAGTGCCAGAGTACAGGCCAGGAGTAGGCAACGGCGTAGGGTAAGGTGTAGGGCTTGTGGTGGTTTTCCGTTCTGGGCTAGGGTTAGGGTTAGGGAACGGCAAGGCTTAGGGCACAGGTGAGGGTACGGAAACGTGGGGGGTCGGGCTACGTGTTGACGCACGGGTCAGTGCCAGCGTACGGGTCAGGAGTAGGGTACGGCATAAGGTAAGGTGTAGGGCTGGTGGTGGGTTTCCGTTCCGGGCTAGGGTTAGGGTTAGGGAACGGCAAGCCTTAGGGCACAGGTGAGGGTACGGAAACGTGGCAGGGTCAGGCTACGTGCTGACGCACGGTTCAGTGCCAGCGTATGGGCCAGGAATAGGGTACGGCGTAAGGCATGGTGTAGGGCTGGTGGTGGGTTTGTATTCCGGGCTAGGGTTAGGGTTAGGGAACGGCAAGGCTTAGGGCACAGGTGAGGGTACGGAAACGTGGGAGGGTCGGGCTACGTGCTGACGCACGTGTCAGTGCCCGCGTACGGGCCAGGAGTAGGCAACGGCGTAGGATAAAGTGTAGGGCTGCTGGTGGATTTGCGTTGTGGGCTAGGGTTAGGGTTAGGGAATGGCAAGGCTTAGGGCACATGTCAGGGTACTGAAACGCGGGAGGGTAAGGCTACATGCTGATGCACGGGTCAGTGCCAAAGTACAGGCCAGGAGTAGGCAACGGCGTAGGGTAAGGTGTAGGGCTGGTGGTGGGTTTCCGTTCCTGGCTTGAGTTAGGGTTAGGGAACGGCAAGGCTTAGGGCACAGGTGAGGGTTCGGAAACGTGGGAGGGTCAGGCTACGTGCTGACGCATGGGTCAGTGCCAGCGTACGGGCCAGGAGTAGGCAACGGCATAGGATAAAGTGTAGGGCTGGTGGTGGATTTGCGTTCCGGGCTAGGGTTAGGGTTAGGGAACGGCAAGGCTTAGGGCACAGGTGAGGGTACGGAAACGTGGGAGGGTCAGGCTACGTGCTGACGCACGGGTCAGTGCCAGCGTACGGGTCAGGAGTAGGGTACGGCGTAAGGTAAGGTGTAGGGCTGGTGGTGGCTTTGTATTCCGGGCTAGGGTTAGGGTTAGGGAACGGCAAGGCTTAGGGCACAGGTGAGGGTACGGAAACGTGGGAGGGTCAGGCTACGTGCTGACGCACGGTTCAGTGCCAGCGTATGGGCCAGGAATAGGGTACGGCGTAAGGTAAGGTGTAGGGCTGGTGGTGGGTTTGTATTCCGGGCTAGGGTTAGGGTTAGGGAACGGCAAGGCTTAGGGCACAGGTGAGGGTACGGAAACGTGGGGGGGGTCGGGCTACATTCTGACGCACGGGTCCGTGCCAGCGTACGGGTCAGGAGTAGGGTACGGCATGAGGTAAGGTATAGGGCTAGTGGTGGGTTTCCGTTCCGGGCTAGGGTTAGGGTTAGGGAACGGCAAGGCTTAGGGCACAGGTGAGGGTACAGAAACGTGGCAGGGTCAGGGTACGTGCTGACGCATGGGTCAGTGCCAGCGTACGGGCCAGGAGTAGGCAACGGCGTAGGATAAAGTGTAGGGCTGGTGGTGGATTTGCGTTCCGGTCTAGGGTTAGGGTTAGGGAACGGCAAGGCTTAGGGCACAGGTGAGGGTACGGAAACGTGGGAGGGTCAGGCTACGTGCTGACGCACGGGTCAGTGCCAGCGTACGGGCCAGGAGTAGGGTACGGCGTAAGGTAAGGTGTAGGGCTTGTGGTTGATTTCCGTTTCAGGCTAGGGTTAGGGTTAGGGAACGGCAAGGCTTAGGGCACAGGTGAGGGTACAGAAACGTGGGAGAGTCGGGCTACGTGCTGACGCACGGGTCAGTGCCAGCGTACGGGCCAGGAGTAGGCAACGGCGTAGGATAAACTGTAGGGCTGGTGGTGGATTTGCCTTCTGGGCTAGGGTTAGGGTTAGGGAACGGCAAGGCTTAGGGCACAGGTGAGGGTACAGAAACGTGGGAGAGTCGGGCTACGTGCTGACGCACGGGTCAGGGCCAGCGTTCGGGCCAGGAGTAGGCAACAACATAAGGTAAGGTGTAGGGCTGGTGGTTGGTTTCCGTTCCAGGCTAGGGTTAGGGTTAGGCAACGGCAAGGCTTAGGGCACAGGTGAGGGTACGGAAACGTGGGAGGGTCGGGCTATGTGCTGACGCACGGGTCAGTGCCAGCGTACGGGCCAGGAGTAGGCAACGGCGTAGGATAAAGTGTAGGGCTGGTGGTGGATTTGCGTTCTGGGCTAGGGTTAGGGTTAGGGAACGGCAAGGCTTAGGGCACAGGTCAGGGTACGGAAACTCGGGACGGTAAGGCTACGTGCTGATGCATGGGTCAGTGCCAGAGTACAGGCCAGGAGTAGGCAACGGCTTAGGGTAACGTTTAGGGCTGGTGGTGGGTTTCCGTTCCGGGCTAGGGTTAGGGTTAGGGAACGGCAAGGCTTAGGGCACAGGTGAGGATACAGAAACGTGGGAGGGTCGGGCTATGTGCTGACGCATGGGTCAGTGCCAGCGTACGGGCCAGGAGTAGGCAACGGCGTAGAATAAAGTGTAGGGCTGGTGGTGGATTTACGTTCTGGGCTAGGGTTAGGGTTAGGGAATGTCAAGGCTTAGGGCACAGGTCAGGGTACGGAAACTCGGGAGGGTAAGGCTACGTGCTGATGCACGGGTCAGTGCCAGAGTACAGGCCAGGAGTAGGCAACGGCTTAGGGTAAGGTTTAGGGCTGGTGGTGGGTTTCCGTTCCGGGCTAGCGTTAGGGTTAGGGAACGGCAAGGTTTAGGGCACAGGTCAGGGTACGGAAACGTGGGAGGGTCAGGCTACGTGCTGACGCACGGGTCAGTGCCAGCGTACGGGCCAGGAGTAGGCAACGGCGTAAGGTAAGGTGTAGGGCTGGTGGTTGCTTTCCGTTCCAGGCTAGGGTTAGGGTTAGGGAACAGCTAGGCTTAGGGCACAGGTCAGGTTACGGAAACGCGGGAGGGTAAGGCTACGTGCTGATGCACGGGTCAGTGCCAGAGTACAGGCAAGGAGTACGCAACGGCATAGGGTAAGGTTTAGGGCTGATGGTGGGATTCCGTTCCGGGCTAGGGTTAGGGTTAGGGAACGGCAAGGCTTAGGGCACAGGTGAGGGTATGGAAACGTGGGAGGGTCAGGCTACGTGCTGACGCACGGGTCAGTGCCAGCGTACGGGCCAGGAGTATGGTACGGCGAAAGGTAAGGTGTAGGTCTGGTGGTGGGTTTCTATTCCGGGCTAGGGTTAGGGTTAGGGAACGGCAAGGCTTAGGGCACAGGTGAGGGTACGGAAACGTGGGAGGGTCAGGCTACGTGCTGACGCACGGGTCAGTGCCAGCGTACGGGCCAGGAGTAGGGTACGGCGAAAGGTAAGGTGTAGGTCTGGTGGTGGGTTTCTATTCCGGGCTAGGGTTAGGGTTAGGGAACGGCAAGGCTTAGGGCACAGGTGAGGGTACGGAAACGTGGGAGGGTCAGGCTACGTGCTGACGCACGGGTCAGTGACAGCGTACGGGCCAGGAGTAGGGTACGGCGTAAGGTAAGGTGTAGGGCTTGTGGTTGATTTCCGTTCCAGGCTAGGGTTAGCGTAAGGGAACGGCAAGGCTTAGGGCACAGGTGAAGGTAAGGAAACGTGGGAGGGTCAGGCTACGTTCTGACGCAAGTTTCAGTGCCAGCGTACGGGCCAAGAATACGGTACGGCGTAAGGTAAGGTGTAGGGCTGGTGGTGGGTTTCCGTTCCGGGCTAGGGTTAGGGTTAGGGAACGGCAAGGCTTAGGGCACAGGTGAGGGTACGGAAACGAGGGAGTGTCAGGCTACGTGCTGACGCACGGGTCAGTGCCAGCGTACGGGCCAGGAGTAGGGTACGGCGTAAGGTAAGGTGTATGGCTTGTGGTTGATTTGCGTTCCAGGCTAGGGTTAGGGTTAGGGAATGGCAAGGCTTAGGGCACAGGTGAGGGTACGGAAACGTGGGAGGGTCGGGCTACGTGCTGACGCATGGGTCAGTGCCAGCGTACGGGCCAGGAGTTGGCTACGGCGTAGGATAAAGTGTAGGGCTGGTGGTGGATTTGCGTTGTGGGCTAGGGTTAGGGTTAGGGAACGGCAAGGCTTATGGCACAGGTCAGGGTACGGAAACGCGGGAGGGTAAGGCTACGTGCTGATGCACGGGTCAGTGCCAGAGTACAGGCCAGGAGTAGCCAACGGCATAGGGTAAGGTGTAGGGCTGGTGGTGGGTTTCCGTTCCCGGCTAGGGTTAGGGTTAGGGAACCGCAAGGCTTAGGGCACAGGTGAGGGTACGGAAACGTGGGAGGGTCAGGCTACGTGCTGACGCACGGGTCAGTGCCAGCGTACGGGCCAGGAGTTGGCAACGGCGTAGGATAAAGTGTAGGGCTGGTGGTGGGTTTGTATTCCGGGCTAGGGTTAGGGTTAGGGAACGGCAAGGCTTAGGGCACAGGTGAGGGTACGGAAACGTGGGAGGGTCAGGCTACGTGCTGACGCACGGTTCAGTGCCAGCGAATGGGCCAGGAATAGTGTACGGCGTAAGGTAAGGTGTAGGGATGGTGGTGGGTTTCCGTTCCTGGCTAGGGTTAGGGTTAGGGAACGGCAAGGCTTAGGGCACAGGTGAGGGTACGGAAATGTGGGAGGGTCGGTCTACGTGCTGATGCACGGGTCAGTGCCTGAGCACGGGCAAGGAGTAGGCAACGGCGTAGGATAAAGTGTAGGGCTGGTGGTGGATTTGCGTTTTGGGCTAGGGTTAGGGTTAGGGAACGGCAAGGCTTAGGGCACAGGTCAGGGTACGGAAACGCGGGAGGGTAAGGCTACGTGCTGATGCACGGGTCAGTGCCAGAGTACAGGCCAGTAGTAGGCAACGGTGTAGGGTTAGGTGTAGGGCTGGTGGTGGGTTTCCGTTCCGGGCTAGCGTTAGGGTTAGGGAACGGCAAGGCTTAGGGCACAGGTGAGGGTTCGGAAACGTGGGAGGGTCAGGCTACGTGCTGACGCACGGGTCAGTGACAGCGTACGGGCCAGGAGTAGGGTACGGCGTAAGGTAAGGTGTAGGGCTTGTGGTTGATTTCCGTTTCAGGCTAGGGTTAGGGTTAGGGAACGGCAAGGCTTAGGGCACAGGTGAGGGTACAGAAACGTGGGAGAGTCGGGCTACGTGCTGACGCACGGGTCAGTGCCAGCGTACGGGGCAGGAGTAGGCAACGGCGTAGGATAAACTGTAGGGCTGGTGGTGGATTTGCCTTCTGGGCTAGGGTTAGGGTTAGGGAACGGCAAGGCTTAGGGCACAGGTGAGGATACGGAAACGTGGGAGGGTCAGGCTACGTGCTGACGCACGGTTCAGTGCCAGCGTACGGGCCAGGAATAGGGTACGGCGTAAGGTAAGGTGTAGGGCTGGTGGTGGGTTTCCGTTCCGGGCTAGGGTTAGGGTTAGGCAACGGCAAGGCTTAGGGCACAGGTGAGGGTACGGAAACGTGGGAGGGTCGGGCTACGTGCTGCCGCACTGGTCAGAGCCAGCGTACGGGCCAGGAGTAGGCAACGGCGTAAGATAAAGTGTAGGGTTGGTGGTGGATTTGCGTTCCGGGCTAGGGTTAGGTTTAGGGAACGGCAAGGCTTAGGGCATAGGTGAAGGTACAGAAACGTGGGAGGGTCAGGCTACGTGCTGACACACGGTTCAGTGCCAGCGTTTGGGCTAGGAATAGGGTACGGCGTAAGGTAAGGTGTAGGGCTGGTGGTGGGTTTCCGTTCCGGGCTAGGGTTAGGGTTAGGGAATGGCAAGGCTTAGGGCACAGTTGAGGGTACGGAAACGTGGGCGGGTAAGGCTACGTGCAAATGCACGGGTCAGTGCCTGAGTACAGGCCAAGAGTAGGCAACGGTGTAAGGTAAGGTGTAGGGCTGGTGGTGGGTTTCCGTTCCGGGCTATCGTTAGGGTTAGGGAACGGCAAGGCTTAGGGCACAGGTGAGGGTACGGAAACGTGGGAGGGTCAGGCTACGTGCTGACGCACGTGTCAGTGACAGCGTACGGGCCAGGAGTATGGTACGGCGTAAGGTAAGGTGTAGGGCTTGTGGTTGATTTCCGTTTCAGGCTAGGGTAGGGTTAGGGAACGGCAAGGCTTAGGGCACAGGTGAGGGTACAGAAACGTGGGAGGGTCGGGCTACGTGCTGACGCACGGGTCAGTGCCAGCGTACGGGCCAGGAGTAGCCAACGGCGTAGGATAAAGTGTAGGGCTGGTGGTGGATTTGCGTTCTGGGCTAGGGTTAGGGTTAGGGAACGGCAAGGATTAGGGCACACGTCACGGTACGGAAACGTGGGAGGGTAAGGCTACGTGCTGATGCACGGGTCAGTGCTAGAGTACAGGCCAGGAGTAGGCAACGGCTTAGGGTAACGTTTAGGGCTGGTGGTGGGTTTCCGTTCCGGGCTAGGGTTAGGGTTAGGGAACGGCAAGGCTTAGGGCACAGGTGAGGATACAGAAACGTGGGAGGGTCGGGCTATGTGCTGACGCACGGGTCAGTGCCAGCGTACGGGCCAGGAGTAGGCAACGGCGTAGAATAAAGTGTAGGGCTGGTGGTGGATTTACGTTCTGGGCTAGGGTTAGGGTTAGGGAACGGCAAGGCTTAGGGCACAGGTCAGGGTACGGAAACTCGGGAGGGTAAGGCTACGTGCTGATGCACGGGTCAGTGCCAGAGTACAGGCCAGGAGTAGGCAACGGCTTAGGGTAAGGTTTAGGGCTGGTGGTGGGTTTCCGTTCCGGGCTAGCGTTAGGGTTAGGGAACGGCAAGGCTTAGGGCACAGGTGAGGGTACGGAAACGTGGGAGGGTCAGGCTACGTGCTGACGCACGGGTCAGTGCCAGCGTACGGGCCAGGAGTAGGCAACGGCGTAAGGTAAGGTGTAGGGCTGGTGGTTGCTTTCCGTTCCAGGCTAGGGTTAGGGTTAGGGAACAGCTAGGCTTAGGGCACAGGTCAGGTTACGGAAACGCGGGAGGGTAAGGCTACGTGCTGATGCACGGGTCAGTGCCAGAGTACAGGCAAGGAGTACGCAACGGCATAGGGTAAGGTGTAGGGCTGATGGTGGGATTCCGTTCCGGGCTAGGGTTAGGGTTAGGGAACGGCAAGGCTTAGGGCACAGGTGAGGGTATGGAAACGTGGGAGGGTCAGGCTACGTGCTGACGCACGGGTCAGTGCCAGCGTACGGGCCAGGAGTAGGGTACGGCGAAAGGTAAGGTGTAGGTCTGGTGGTGGGTTTCTATTCCGGGCTAGGGTTAGGGTTAGGGAACGGCAAGGCTTAGGGCACAGGTGAGGGTACGGAAACGTGGGAGGGTCAGGCTACGTGCTGACGCACGGGTCAGTGACAGCGTACGGGCCAGGAGTAGGGTACGGCGTAAGGTAAGGTGTAGGGCTTGTGGTTGATTTCCGTTTCAGGCTAGGGTTAGGGTTAGGGAACGGCAAGGCTTAGGGCACAGGTTAGGGTACGGCAACGCGGGAGGGTAAGGCTACGTGCTGATGCACGGGTCAGTGCCAGAGTACAGGCCAGGAGTAGGGTAAAGTGTAGGGCTGGTGGTGGTTTTCCGTTCTGGGCTAGGGTTAGTGTTAGGGAACGGCAAGTCTTAGGGCACAGGTGAGGGTACGGAAACGTGGGGGGGTCGGGCTACGTGCTGACGCACGTGTCAGTGCCAGCGTACGGGTCAGGAGTAGGGTACGGCATAAGGTAAGGTGTAGGGGTGGTGGTGGGTTTCCGTTCCGGGCTAGGGTTAGGGTTAGAGAACGGCAAGGCTTAGGGCACAGGTGAGGGTACGGAAACGTGGCAGGGTCAGGCTACGTGCTGACGCACGGGTCAGTGCCAGAGTACAGGCCAGGAGTAGGCAACGGTGTAGGGTAAGGTGTAGGGCTGGTGATGGGTTTCCGTTCCGGGCTAGCGTTAGGGTTAGGGAACGGCAAGGCTTAGGGCACAGGTGAGGGTACGGAAACGTGGGAGGGTCAGGCTACGTGCTGACGCACGGGTCAGTGACAGCGTACGGGCCAGGAGTAGGGTACGGCGTAAGGTAAGGTGTAGGGATTGTGGTTGATTTCCGTTTCAGGCTAGGGTTAGGGTTAGGGAACGGCAAGGCTTAGGGCACAGGTGAGGGTACAGAAACGTGGGAGGTTCGGGCTACGTGCTGCCGCACTGGTCAGTGCCAGCGTACGGGCCAGGAGTAGGCAACGGCGTAGGATAAAGTGTAGGGCTGGTGGTGGATTTGCGCTCTGGGCTAGGGTTAGGGTTAGGGACCGGCAAGGCTTAGGGCACACGTCAGGGTACGGAAACGCGGGAGGGTCAGGCTACGTGCTGATGCATGGGTCAGTGCCAGAGTACAGGCCAGTAGTAGGCAACGGCGTAGGGTAAGGTGTAGGGCTGGTGGTGGGTTTCCGTTTGGGCTAGGGTTAGGTTTAGGGAACGGCAAGGCTTAGGGCACAGGTGAGGGTACGGAAAAGTGGGAGGGTCAGGCTACGTGCTGAAGCATGGGTCAGTGCCAGCGTACGGGCCAGGAGTAGGCAACGACGTAAGGTAAGGTGTAGGGCTGGTGGTTGGTTTCCGTTCCAGGCTAGGGTTAGGTTTAGGGAACGGCAAGGCTTAGGGCACAGGTGAGGGTACGGAAACGTGGGAGGGTCGGGCTACGTGCTGCCGCACTGGTCAGAGCCAGCGTACGGGCCAGGAGTAGGCAACGGCGTAAGATAAAGTGTAGGGTTGGTGGTGGATTTGCGTTCCGGGCTAGGGTTAGGTTTAGGGAACGGCAAGGCTTAGGGCACAGGTGAGGGTATGGAAACGTGGGAGGGTCAAGCTACATGCTGACGCACGGGTCAGTGACAGCGTACAGGCCAGGAGTAGGGTACGGCGTAAGGTAAGGTGTAGGGCTTGTGGTTGATTTCCGTTCCAGGCTAGGGTTAGCGTTAGGGAACGGCAAGGCTTAGGGCACAGGTGAAGGTAAGGAAACGTGGGAGGGTCAGGCTACGTGCTGATGCACGGTTCAGTGCCAGCGTACGGGCCAAGAATAGGTTACGGCGTAAGGTAAGGTGTAGGGCTGGTGGTGGGTTTCCATTCCGGGCTAGGGTTAGGGTTAGGGAATGGCAAGTCTTAGGGCACAGGGGAGGGTACGGAAACGTGGGAGGGTCAGGCTACGTGCTGACGCACCGGTCAGTGCCAGCGTACGGGCCAGGAGTAGGGTACGGCGTAAGTTAAGGTGTATGGCTTGTGGTTGATTTCCGTTCCAGGCTAGGGTTAGGGTTAGGGAACGGCAAGGCTTAGGGCACAGGTGAGGGTACGGAAACGTGGGAGGGTCGGGCTATGTGCTGACGCATGGGTCAGTGCCAGCGTACGGGCCAGGAGTAGGCAACGGCGTAGGATAAAGTGTAGGGCTGGTTTTGGATTTGCGTTGTGGGCTAGGGTTAGGGTTAGGGAACGGCAAGGCTTAGGGCACAGGTCAGGGTACGGAAACGCGGGAGGGTAAGGCTACGTGCTGATGCACGGGTCAGTGCCAGTGTACAGGCCAGGAGTAGGCAACGGCGTAGGGTAAGGTGTAGGGCTGGTGGTGGATTTCCGTTCCGGGCTAGCGTTAGGGTTAGGGAACGGCAAGGCTTAGGGCACAGGTGAGGGTACGGAAACGTGGGAGGGTCAGGCTACGTGCTGACGCACGGGTCAGTGCCAGCGCACGGGCCAGGAGTAGGCAACGGCGTAGGATAAAGTGTAGGGCTGGTGGTGGATTTGCGTTTCCGGCTAGGGTTAGGGTTAGGGAACGGCAAGGCTTAGGGCACAGGTGAGGGTACGGAAACGTGGGAGGGTCAGGCTACGTGCTGACGCACGGGTCAGTGCCAGCGTACGGGTCAGGAGTAGGGTACCGCGTAAGGTAAGGTGTAGGGCTGGTGGTGGGTTTCTATTCCGGGCTAGGGTTAGGGTTAGTGAACGGCAAGGCTTAGGGCACAGGTGAGGGTCCGGAAACGTGGGGGGGGTCGGGCTACGTGCTGACGCACGGGTCAGTGCCAGCGTACGGGTCAGGAGTAGACAACGGCGTAGGATAAAGTGTAGGGCTGGTGGTGGATTTGCGTTCCAGGCTAGGCTTAGGGTTAGGGAACGGCAAGGCTTAGGGCACAGGTGAGGGTACGGAAACGTGGGAGGGTCAGGCTACGTGCTGACGCATGGGTCAGTGCCAGCGTACGGGCCAGGAGTAGGGTACGGCGTAATGTAAGGTGTAGGGCTTGTGGTTGATTTCCGTTCAAGGTTATGGTTAGGGTTAGGGAACGGCAAGGCTTAGGGCACAGGTGAGGGTACGGAAATGTGGGAGGGTCTGTCTTCGTGGTGATGCACGGGTCAGTGCCTACGTACGGGCCAGGAGTAGGCAACGGCGTAGGATAAAGTGTAGGGCTGGTGGTGTATTTGCGTTCTGGGCTAGGGTTAGGGTTAGGGAACGGCAAGGCTTAGGGCACAGGTCAGGGTACGGAAACGCGGGAGGCTAAGGCTACGTGCTGATGCACGGGTCAGTGCCAGAGTACAGGCCAGGAGTAGGCAACGGTGTAGGGTAATGTGTAGGGCTGGTGGTGGGTTTCCGTTCTGGGCTAGCGTTAGGGTTAGGGAACGGCAAGGCTTAGGGCACAGGTGAGGGTACGGAAACGTGGGAGGGTCAGGCTACGTGCTGACGCACGGGTCAGTGACAGCGTACGGGCCAGGAGTAGGGTACGGCGTAAGGTAAGGTGTAGGGCTTGTGGTTGATTACCGTTTCAGGCTTGGGGTAGGGTTAGGGAACGGCAAGGATTAGGGCACAGGTGAGGGTACAGAAACGTGGGAGGGTCGGGCTACGTGCTGACGCACGGGTCAGTGACAGCGTACGGGCCAGGAGTAGGGTACGGCGTAAGGTAAGGTGTAGGGCTTGTGGTTGATTACCGTTTCAGGCTTGGGGTAGGGTTAGGGAACGGCAAGGATTAGGGCACATGTGAGGGTATGGAAACGTGGGAGGGTCAGGCTACGTGCTGACGCACGGGTCAGTGCCAGCGTACGGGTCAGGAGTAGGGTACGGCGTAAGGTAAGGTGTAGGGCTGGTGGTGGGTTTCTATTCCGGGCTAAGGTTAGGGTTAGGGAACGGCAAGGCTTAGGGCACAGGTGAGGGTACGGAAACGTGGGAGGGTCAGGCTACGTGCTGACGTACGGGTCAGTGCCAGCGTACGGGCCAGGAGTAGGGTACGGCGTAAGGTAAAGTGTAGGGCTTGTGGTTGATTTCCGTTCCAGGCTAGGGTTAGGGTTAGGGAACGGCAAGGCTTAGGGCACAGGTCAGGGTACGGCAACGTGGTAGGGTAAGACTACGTGCTGATGAACGGGTCAGTGCCAGAGTACAGGCCAGGAGTAGGCAACGGCGTAGGGTAAGGTGTAGGGTTTGTGGTGGTTTTCCGTTCTGGGCTAGGGTTAGGGTTAGGGAACGGCAAGGCTTAGGGCACAGGTGAGGGTACGGAAACGTGGGGGGGTCGGGCTACGTGTTGACGCACGGGTCAGTGCCAGCGTACGGGTCAGGAGTAGGGTACGGCATAAGGTAAGGTGTAGGGCTGCTGGTGGGTTTCCGTTCCGGGCTAGGGTTAGGGTTAGGGAACGGCAAGCCTTAGGGCACAGGTGAGGGTACGGAAACGTGGCAGGGTCAGGGTACGTGCTGACGCACGGGTCAGTGCCAGCGTACGGGCCAGGAGTAGGCAACGGCGTAGGATAAAGTGTAGGGCTGGTGGTGGATTTGCGTTCCAGGCTAGGGTTAGGGTTAGGGAACTGCAAGGCTTAGGGCACAGGTGAGGGTACGGAAACGTGGGAGGGTCAGCCTACGTGCTGACGCACGTGTCAGTGCCAGCGTACGGGTCAGGAGTAGGGTACGGCGTAAGGTAAGGTGTAGGGCTGGTGGTGGCTTTGTATTCCGGGGTAGGGTTAGGGTTAGGGAACGGCAAGGCTTAGGGCACAGGTGAGGGTACGGAAACGTGTGAGGGTCAGGCTACGTGCTGACGCACGGTTCAGTGCCAGCGTATGGGCCAGGAATAGGGTATGGCGTAAGGTAAGGTGTAGGGCTGGTGGTGGGTTTGTATTCCGGGCTAGGGATAGGGTTAGGGAACGGCAAGGCTTAGGGCACAGGTGAGGGTACGGAAACGTGGGAGGGTCGGGCTACGTGCTGACGCACGTGTCAGTGCCCGCGTACGGGCCAGGAGTAGGCAACGGCGTAGGATAAAGTGTAGGGCTGCTGGTGGATTTGCGTTGTGGGCTAGGGTTAGGGTTAGGGAATGGCAAGGCTTAGGGCACATGTCAGGGTACTGAAACGCGGGAGGGTAAGGCTACGTGCTGATGCACGGGTCAGTGCCAAAGTACAGGCCAGGAGTAGGCAACGGCGTAGGGTAAGGTGTAGGGCTGGTGGTGGGTTTCCGTTCCTGGCTTGAGTTAGGGTTAGGGAACGGCAAGGCTTAGGGCACAGGTGAGGGTTCGGAAACGTGGGAGGGTCAGGCTACGTGCTGACGCATGGGTCAGTGCCAGCGTACGGGCCAGGAGTAGGCAACGGCATAGGATAAAGTGTAGGGCTGGTGGTGGATTTGCGTTCCGGGCTAGGGTTAGGGTTAGGGAACGGCAAGGCTTAGGGCACAGGTGAGGGTACAGAAACGTGGGAGGGTCAGGCTACGTGCTGACGCACGGGTCAGTGCCAGCGTACGGGTCAGGAGTAGGGTACGGCGTAAGGTAAGGTGTAGGGCTGGTGGTGGCTTTGTATTCCGGGCTAGGGTTAGGGTTAGGGAACGGCAAGGCTTAGGGCACAGGTGAGGGTACGGAAACGTGGGAGGGTCAGGCTACGTGCTGACGCACGGTTCAGTGCCAGCGTATGGGCCAGGAATAGGGTACGGCGTAAGGTAAGGTGTAGGGCTGGTGGTGGGTTTGTATTCCGGGCTAGGGTTAGGGTTAGGGAACGGCAAGGCTTAGGGCACAGGTGAGGGTACGGAAACGTGGGGGGGGTCGGGCTACATTCTGACGCACGGGTCCGTGCCAGCGTACGGGTCAGGAGTAGGGTACGGCATGAGGTAAGGTATAGGGCTAGTGGTGGGTTTCCGTTCCGGGCTAGGGTTAGTGTTAGGGAACGGCAAGGCTTAGGGCACAGGTGAGGGTACGGAAACGTGGCAGGGTCAGGGTACGTGCTGACGCACGGGTCAGTGCCAGCGTACGGGCCAGGAGTTGGCAACGGCGTAGGATAAAGTGTAGGGCTGGTGGTGGATTTGCGTTCCGGTCTAGGGTTAGGGTTAGGGAACGGCAAGGCTTAGGGCACAGGTGAGGGTACGGAAACGTGGGAGGGTCAGGCTACGTGCTGACGCACGGGTCAGTGCCAGCGTACGGGCCAGGAGTAGGCAACGGCGTAGGATAAAGTGTAGGGCTGGTGGTGGATTTGCGTTCAGGGCTAGGGTTAGGGTTAGGGAACGGCAAGGCTTAGGGCACAGGTGAGGGTACAGAAACGTGGGAGAGTCGGGCTACGTGCTGACGCACGGGTCAGTGCCAGCGTACGGGCCAGGAGTAGGCAACGGCGTAGGATAAACTGTAGGGCTGGTGGTGGATTTGCCTTCTGGGCTAGGGTTAGGGTTAGGGAACGGCAAGGCTTAGGGCACAGGTGAGGATACGGAAACGTGGGAGGGTCAGGCTACGTGCTGACGCACGGTTCAGTGCCAGCGTACGGGCCAGGAATAGGGTACGGCGTAAGGTAAGGTGTAGGGCTGGTGGTGGGTTTCCGTTCCGGGCTAGGGTTAGGGTTAGGCAACGGCAAGGCTTAGGGCACAGGTGAGGGTACGGAAACGTGGGAGGGTCAGGCTACGTGCTGACGCACGGGTCAGGGCCAGCGTACGGGCCAGGAGAAGGGTACGGCGTAAGGTAAGGTGTAGGGCTTGTGGTTGATTTCCGTTCCAGGCTAGGGTTAGGGTTAGGGAACGGCAAGGCTTAGGGCATAGGTGAAGGTACAGAAACTTGGGAGGGTCAGGCTACGTGCTGACGCACGGTTCAGTGCCAGCGTTTGGGCTAGGAATAGGGTACGGCGTAAGGTAAGGTGTAGGGCTGGTGGTGGGTTTCCGTTCCGGGCTAGTGTTAGGGTTAGGGAATGGCAAGGCTTAGGGCACAGTTGAGGGTACGGAAACGTGGGCGGGTAAGGCTACGTGCAAATGCACGGGTCAGTGCATGAGTACAGGCCAAGAGTAGGCAACGGTGTAGGGTAAGGTGTAGGGCTGGTGGTGGATTTGCGTTGTGGGCTAGGGTTAGGGTTAGGGAACGGCAAGGCTTAGGGCACAGGTCAGGGTACGGAAACGCGGGAGGGTAAGGCTACGTGCTGATGCACGGGTCAGTGCCAGTGTACAGGCCAGGAGTAGGCAACGGCGTAGGGTAAGGTGTAGGGCTGGTGGTGGATTTCCGTTCCGGGCTAGCGTTAGGGTTAGGGAACGGCAAGGCTTAGGGCACAGGTGAGGGTACGGAAACGTGGGAGGGTCGGGCTACGTGCTGACGCACGGGTCAGTGCCAGAGTACAGGCCAGGAGTAGGGTACCGCGTAAGGTAAGGTGTAGGGATGGTGGTGGGTTTCTATTCCGGGCTAGGGTTAGGGTTAGTGAACGGCAAGGCTTAGGGCACAGGTGAGGGTCCGGAAACGTGGGGGGGGTCGGGCTACGTGCTGACACACGGGTCAGTGCCAGCGTACGGGTCAGGAGTAGACAACGGCGTAGGATAAAGTGTAGGGCTGGTGGTGGATTTGCGTTCCGGGCTAGGGTTAGGGTTAGGGAACGGCAAGGCTTAGGGCACAGGTGAGGGTACGGAAACGTGGGAGGGTCAGGCTACGTGCTGACGCACGGGTCAGTGCCAGCGTACGGGCCAGGAGTAGGG
The DNA here is from genome assembly GCF_964165515.1 of Mesoplodon bidens. Lineage (NCBI taxonomy): Eukaryota > Metazoa > Chordata > Mammalia > Artiodactyla > Ziphiidae > Mesoplodon > Mesoplodon bidens. Next base: position 286,005 of record NC_138161.1, on the reverse strand, counting down.
TACGGCGTAAGGTAAGGTGTAGGGCTTGTGGTTGATTTCCGTTCAAGGCTATGGTTAGGGTTAGGGAACGGCAAGGCTTAGGGCACAGGTGAGGGTACGGAAATGTGGGAGGGTCTGTCTACGTGGTGATGCACGGGTCAGTGCCTACGTACGGGCCAGGAGTAGGCAACGGCGTAGGATAAAGTGTAGGGCTGGTGGTGTATTTGCGTTCTGGGCTAGGGTTAGGGTTAGGGAACGGCAAGGCTTAGGGCACAGGTCAGGGTACGGAAACGCGGGAGGCTAAGGCTACGTGCTGATGCACGGGTCAGTGCCAGAGTACAGGCCAGGAGTAGGCAACGGTGTAGGGTAATGTGTAGGGCTGGTGGTGGGTTTCCGTTCCGGGCTAGCGTTAGGGTTAGGGAACGGCAAGGCTTAGGGCACAGGTGAGGGTACGGAAACGTGGGAGGGTCAGGCTACGTGCTGACGTACGGGTCAGTGACAGCGTACGGGCCAGGAGTAGGGTACGGCATAAGGTAAGGTGTAGGGCTTGTGGTTGATTACCGTTTCAGGCTTGGGGTAGGGTTAGGGAACGGCAAGGCTTAGGGCACAGGTGAGGGTACAGAAACGTGGGAGGGTCGGGCTACGTGCTGACGCACGGTTCAGTGCCAGCGTACGGGCCAGGAGTAGGCAACGGCGTAGGATAAAGTGTAGGGCTGGGGGTGGAATTGCGTTCTGGGCTAGGGTTAGGATTAGGGAACGGCAAGGCTTAGGGCATACGTCAGGGTACGGAAACGCGGGAGGGTAAGGCTACGTGCTGATGCACGGGTCAGTGCCAGAGTACAGGCAAGGAGTAGGCAACGGCGTAGGGTAAGGTGTAGGGCTGGTGGTGGGTTTCCGTTCCGGGCTAGCGTTAGTGTTAGGGAACGGCAAGGCTTAGGGCACAGGTGAGGGTACGGAAACGTGGGAGGGTCAGGCTACCTGCTGACGCACGGGTCAGTGCCAGCGTACGGGCCAGGAGTAGGCAACGGCGTAGGATAAAGTGTAGGGCTGGTGGTGGATTTGCGTTTCATGCTAGGGTTAGGGTTAGGGAACGGCAAGGATTAGGGCACAAGTGAGGGTATGGAAACGTGGGAGGGTCAGGCTACGTGCTGACGCACGGGTCAGTGCCAGCGTACGGGTCAGGAGTAGGGTACGGCGTAAGGTAAGGTGTAGGGCTGGTGGTGGGTTTCTATTCCGGGCTAGGGTTAGGGTTAGGGAACGGCAAGGCTTAGGGCACAGGTGAGGGTACGGAAACGTGGGAGGGTCAGGCTACGTGCTGACGTACGGGTCAGTGCCAGCGTACGGGCCAGGAGTAGGGTACGGCGTAAGGTAAAGTGTAGGGCTTGTGGTTGATTTCCGTTCCAGGCTAGGGTTAGGGTTAGGGAACGGCAAGGCTTAGGGCACAGGTCAGGGTACGGCAACGCGGGAGGGTAAGACTACGTGCTGATGCACGGGTCAGTGCCAGAGTACAGGCCAGGAGTAGGCAACGGCGTAGGGTAAGGTGTAGGGCTTGTGGTGGTTTTCCGTTCTGGGCTAGGGTTAGGGTTAGGGAACGGCAAGGCTTAGGGCACAGGTGAGGGTACGGAAACGTGGGGGGGTCGGGCTACGTGTTGACGCACGGGTCAGTGCCAGCGTACGGGTCAGGAGTAGGGTACGGCATAAGGTAAGGTGTAGGGCTGGTGGTGGGTTTCCGTTCCGGGCTAGGGTTAGGGTTAGGGAACGGCAAGCCTTAGGGCACAGGTGAGGGTACGGAAACGTGGTAGGGTCAGGGTACGTGCTGACGCACGGGTCAGTGCCAGCGTACGGGCCAGTAGTAGGCAACGGCGTAGGATAAAGTGTAGGGCTGGTGGTGGATTTGCGTTCCGGTCTAGGGTTAGGGTTAGGGAACGGCAAGGCTTAGGACACAGGTGAAGGTACGGAAACGTGGGAGGGTCAGGCTACGTGCTGACGCACGGGTCAGTGCCAGCGTACGGGCCAGGAGTAGGGTACTGTGTAAGGTAAGGTGTAGGGCTTGTGGTTGATTTCCGTTCCAGGCTAGGGTTAGGGTCAGGGAACGGCAAGGCTTAGGGCACAGGTGAGGGTACGGAAATGTGGGAGGGTCCGTCTACGTGCTGATGCACGGGTCAGTGCCAGCGTACGGGCCAGGAGTAGGCAACGGCGTAGGATAAAGTGTAGGGCTTGTGGTGGATTTGCGTTGTGGGCTAGGGTTAGGGTTAGGGAATGGCAAGGCTTAGGGCACATGTTAGGGTACTGAAACACGGGAGGGTAAGGCTACGTGCTGATGCACGGGTCAGTGCCAGAGTACAGGCCAGGAGTAGGCAACGGCGTAGGGTAAGGTGTAGGGCTGGTGGTGGGTTTCCATTCCGGGCTAGCGTTAGGGTTAGGGAACGGCAAGGCTTAGGGCACAGGTGAGGGTACGGAAACGTGGGAGGGTCAGGCTACGTGCTGACGCACGGGTCAGTGCCAGCGTACGGGCCAGGAGTAGGCAACGGCGTAGGATAAAGTGTAGGGCTGGTGGTGGATTTGCGTTCAAGGCTAGGGTTAGGGTTAGGGAACTGCAAGGCTTAGGGCACAGGTGAGGGTACGGAAACGTGGGAGGGTCAGCCTACGTGCTGACGCACGTGTCAGTGCCAGCGTACGGGTCAGGAGTAGGGTACGGCGTAAGGTAAGGTGTAGGGCTGGTGGTGGCTTTGTATTCCGCGGAAGGGTTAGGGTTAGGGAACGGCAAGGCTTAGGGCACAGGTGAGGGTACGGAAACGTGTGAGGGTCAGGCTACGTGCTGACGCACGGTTCACTGCCAGCGTATGGGCCAGGAATAGGGTACGGCGTAAGGCAAGGTGTAGGGCTGGTGGTGGGTTTGTATTCCGTGCTAGGGTTAGGGTTAGGGAACGGCAAGGCTTAGGGCACAGGTGAGGGTACGGAAACGTGGGAGGGTCGGGCTACGTGCTGACGCACGTGTCAGTGCCCGCGTACGGGCCAGGAGTAGGCAACGGCGTAGGATAAAGTGTAGGGCTGCTGGTGGATTTGCGTTGTGGGCTAGGGTTAGGGTTAGGGAATGGCAAGGCTTAGGGCACATGTCAGGGTACTGAAACGCGGGAGGGTAAGGCTACATGCTGATGCACGGGTCAGTGCCAAAGTACAGGCCAGGAGTAGGCAACGGCGTAGGGTAAGGTGTAGGGCTGGTGGTGGGTTTCCGTTCCTGGCTTGAGTTAGGGTTAGGGAACGGCAAGGCTTAGGGCACAGGTGAGGGTTCGGAAACGTGGGAGGGTCAGGCTACGTGCTGACGCATGGGTCAGTGCCAGCGTACGGGCCAGGAGTAGGCAACGGCATAGGATAAAGTGTAGGGCTGGTGGTGGATTTGCGTTCCGGGCTAGGGTTAGGGTTAGGGAACGGCAAGGCTTAGGGCACAGGTGAGGGTACGGAAACGTGGGAGGGTCAGGCTACGTGCTGACGCACGGGTCAGTGCCAGCGTACGGGTCAGGAGTAGGGTACGGCGTAAGGTAAGGTGTAGGGCTGGTGGTGGCTTTGTATTCCGGGCTAGGGTTAGGGTTAGGGAACGGCAAGGCTTAGGGCACAGGTGAGGGTACGGAAACGTGGGAGGGTCAGGCTACGTGCTGACGCACGGTTCAGTGCCAGCGTATGGGCCAGGAATAGGGTACGGCGTAAGGTAAGGTGTAGGGCTGGTGGTGGGTTTGTATTCCGGGCTAGGGTTAGGGTTAGGGAACGGCAAGGCTTAGGGCACAGGTGAGGGTACGGAAACGTGGCGGGGGTCGGGCTACATTCTGACGCACGGGTCCGTGCCAGCGTACGGGTCAGGAGTAGGGTACGGCATGAGGTAAGGTATAGGGCTAGTGGTGGGTTTCCGTTCCGGGCTAGGGTTAGGGTTAGGGAACGGCAAGGCTTAGGGCACAGGTGAGGGTACAGAAACGTGGCAGGGTCAGGGTACGTGCTGACGCATGGGTCAGTGCCAGCGTACGGGCCAGGAGTAGGCAACGGCGTAGGATAAAGTGTAGGGCTGGTGGTGGATTTGCGTTCCGGTCTAGGGTTAGGGTTAGGGAACGGCAAGGCTTAGGGCACAGGTGAGGGTACGGAAACGTGGGAGGGTCAGGCTACGTGCTGACGCATGGGTCAGTGCCAGCGTACGGGCCAGGAGTAGGGTACGGCGTAAGGTAAGGTGTAGGGCTTGTGGTTGATTTCCGTTTCAGGCTAGGGTTAGGGTTAGGGAACGGCAAGGCTTACGGCACAGGTGAGGGTACAGAAACGTGGGAGAGTCGGTCTACGTGCTGACGCACGGGTCAGTGCCAGCGTACGGGCCAGGAGTAGGCAACGGCGTAGGATAAACTGTAGGGCTGGTGGTGGATTTGCCTTCTGGGCTAGGGTTAGGGTTAGGGAACGGCAAGGCTTAGGGCACAGGTGAGGATACGGAAACGTGGGAGGGTCAGGCTACGTGCTGACGCACGGTTCAGTGCCAGCGTACGGGCCAGGAATAGGGTACGGCGTAAGGTAAGGTGTAGGGCTGGTGGTGGGTTTCCGTTCCGGGCTAGGGTTAGGTTTAGGCAACGGCAAGGCTTAGGGCACAGGTGAGGGTACGGAAACGTGGGAGGGTCAGGCTACGTGCTGACGCACGGGTCAGGGCCAGCGTACGGGCCAGGAGTAGGGTACGGCGTAAGGTAAGGTGTAGGGCTTGTGGTTGATTTCCGTTCCAGGCTAGGGTTAGGGTTAGGGAACGGCAAGGCTTAGGGCATAGGTGAAGGTACAGAAACGTGGGAGGGTCAGGCTACGTGCTGACGCACGGTTCAGTGCCAGCGTTTGGGCTAGGAATAGGGTACGGCGTAAGGTAAGGTGTAGGGCTGGTGGTGGGTTTCCGTTCCGGGCTAGTGTTAGGGTTAGGGAATGGCAAGGCTTAGGGCACAGTTGAGGGTACGGAAACGTGGGCGGGTAAGGCTACGTGCAAATGCACGGGTCAGTGCCTGAGTACAGGCCAAGAGTAGGCAACGGTGTAGGGTAAGGTGTAGGGCTGGTGGTGGGTTTCCGTTCTGGGCTATCGTTAGGATTAGGGAACGGCAAGGCTTAGGGCACAGGTGAGGGTACGGAAACGTGGGAGGGTCAGGCTACGTGCTGACGCACGGGTCAGTGCCAGCGTACGGGCCAGGAGTAGGGTATGGCGTAAGGTAAGGTGTAGGGCTTGTGGTTGATTTCCGTTCAAGGCTATGGTTAGGGTTAGGGAACGGCAAGGCTTAGGGCACAGGTGAGGGTACGGAAATGTGGGAGGGTCAGTCTACGTGGTGATGCACGGGTCAGTGCCTACGTACGGGCCAGGAGTAGGCAACGGCGTAGGATAAAGTGTAGGGCTGGTGGTGTATTTGTGTTCTGGGCTAGGGTTAGGGTTAGGGAACGGCAAGGCTTAGGGCACAGGTCAGGGTACGGAAACGCGGGAGGCTAAGGCTACGTGCTGATGCACGGGTCAGTGCCAGAGTACAGGCCAGGAGTAGGCAACGGTGTAGGGTAATGTGTAGGGCTGGTGGTGGGTTTCCGTTCCGGGCTAGCGTTAGGGTTAGGGAACGGCAAGGCTTAGGGCACAGGTGAGGGTACGGAAACGTGGGAGGGTCAGGCTACGTGCTGACGCACGGGTCAGTGACAGCGTACGGGCCAGGAGTAGGGTACGGCGTAAGGTAAGGTGTAGGGCTTGTGGTTGATTACCGTTTCAGGCTTGGGGTAGGGTTAGGGAACGGCAAGGCTTAGGGCACAGGTGAGGGTACAGAAACGTGGGAGGGTCGGGCTACGTGCTGACGCACGGTTCAGTGCCAGCGTACGGGCCAGGAGTAGGCAACGGCGTAGGATAAAGTGTAGGGCTGGGGGTGGAATTGCGTTCTGGGCTAGGGTTAGGGTTAGGGAACGGCAAGGCTTAGGGCATACGTCAGGGTACGGAAACGCGGGAGGGTAAGGCTACGTGCTGATGCACGGGTCAGTGCCAGAGTACAGGCCAGGAGTAGGCAACGGTGTAGGGTAAGGTGTAGGGCTGGTGGTGGGTTTCCGTTCCGGGCTAGCGTTAGGGTTAGGGAACGGCAAGGCTTAGGGCACAGGTGAGGGTACGGAAACGTGGGAGGGTCAGGCTACGTGCTGACGCACGGTTCAGTGCCAGCGTACGGGCCAAGAATAGGTTACGGCGTAAGGTAAGGTGTAGGGCTGGTGGTGGGTTTCCATTCCGGGCTAGGGTTAGGGTTAGGGAATGGCAAGGCTTAGGGCACAGGGGAGGGTACGGAAACGTGGGAGGGTCAGGCTACGTGCTGACGCACCGGTCAGTGCCAGCGTACGGGCCAGGAGTAGGGTACGGCGTAAGGTAAGGTGTATGGCTTGTGGTTGATTTCCGTTCCAGGCTAGGGTTAGGGTTAGGGAACGGCAAGGCTTAGGGCACAGGTGAGGGTACGGAAACGTGGGAGGGTCGGGCTATGTGCTGACGCATGGGTCAGTGCCAGCGTACGGGCCAGGAGTAGGCAACGGCGTAGGATAAAGTGTAGGGCTGGTGGTGGATTTGCGTTGTGGGCTAGGGTTAGGGTTAGGGAACGGCAAGGCTTAGGGCACAGGTCAGGGTACGGAAACGCGGGAGGGTAAGGCTACGTGATGATGCACGGGTCAGTGCCAGTGTACAGGCCAGGAGTAGGCAACGGCGTAGGGTAAGGTGTAGGGCTGGTGGTGGATTTCCGTTCCGGGCTAGCGTTAGGGTTAGGGAACGGCAAGGCTTAGGGCACAGGTGAGGGTACGGAAACGTGGGAGGGTCAGGCTACGTGCTGACGCACGGGTCAGTGCCATTGTACGGGCCAGGAGTAGGCAACGGCGTAGGATAAAGTGTAGGGCTGGTGGTGGATTTGCGTTTCCGGCTAGGGTTAGGGTTAGGGAACGGCAAGGCTTAGGGCACAGGTGAGGGTACGGAAACGTGGGAGGGTCAGGCTACGTGCTGACGCACGGGTCAGTGCCAGCGTACGGGTCAGGAGTAGGGTACCGCGTAAGGTAAAGTGTAGGGATGGTGGTGGGTTTCTATTCCGGGCTAGGGTTAGGGTTAGTGAACGGCAAGGCTTAGGGCACAGGTGAGGGTCCGGAAACGTGGGGGGGGTCGGGCTACGTGCTGACACACGGGTCAGTGCCAGCGTACGGGTCAGGAGTAGACAACGGCGTAGGATAAAGTGTAGGGCTGGTGGTGGATTTGCGTTCCGGGCTAGGGTTAGGGTTAGGGAACGGCAAGGCTTAGGGCACAGGTGAGGGTACGGAAACGTGGGAGGGTCAGGCTACGTGCTGACGCACGGGTCAGTGCCAGCGTACGGGCCAGGAGTAGTGTACGGCGTAAGGTAAGGTGTAGGGCTTGTGGTTGATTTCCGTTCAAGGCTATGGTTAGGGTTAGGGAACGGCAAGGCTTAGGGCACAGGTGAGGGTACGGAAATGTGGGAGGGTCTGTCTACGTGGTGATGCACGGGTCAGTGCCTACGTACGGGCCAGGAGTAGGCAACGGCGTAGGATAAAGTGTAGGGCTGGTGGTGTATTTGCGTTCTGGGCTAGGGTTAGGGTTAGGGAACGGCAAGGCTTAGGGCACAGGTCAGGGTACGGAAACGCGGGAGGCTAAGGCTACGTGCTGATGCACGGGTCAGTGCCAGAGTACAGGCCAGGAGTAGGCAACGGTGTAGGGTAATGTGTAGGGCTGGTGGTGGGTTTCCGTTCCGGGCTAGCGTTAGGGTTAGGGAACGGCAAGGCTTAGGGCACAGGTGAGGGTACGGAAACGTGGGAGGGTCAGGCTACGTGCTGACGCACGGGTCAGTGACAGCGTACGGGCCAGGAGTAGGGTACGGCGTAAGGTAAGGTGTAGGGCTTGTGGTTGATTACCGTTTCAGGCTTGGGGTAGGGTTAGGGAACGGCAAGGCTTAGGGCACAGGTGAGGGTACAGAAACGTGGGAGGGTCGGGCTACGTGCTGACGCACGGTTCAGTGCCAGCGTACGGGCCAGGAGTAGGCAACGGCGTAGGATAAAGTGTAGGGCTGGGGGTGGAATTGCGTTCTGGGCTAGGGTTAGGGTTAGGGAACGGCAAGGCTTAGGGCATACGTCAGGGTACGGAAACGCGGGAGGGTAAGGCTACGTGCTGATGCACGGGTCAGTGCCAGAGTACAGGCAAGGAGTAGGCAACGGCGTAGGGTAAGGTGTAGGGCTGGTGGTGGGTTTCCGTTCCGGGCTAGCGTTAGTGTTAGGGAACGGCAAGGCTTAGGGCACAGGTGAGGGTACGGAAACGTGGGAGGGTCAGGCTACGTGCTGACGCACGGGTCAGTGCCAGCGTACGGGCCAGGAGTAGGCAACGGCGTAGGATAAAGTGTAGGGCTGGTGGTGGATTTGCGTTTCATGCTAGGGTTAGGGTTAGGGAACGGCAAGGATTAGGGCACAAGTGAGGGTATGGAAACGTGGGAGGGTCAGGCTACGTGCTGACGCACGGGTCAGTGCCAGCGTACGGGTCAGGAGTAGGGTACGGCGTAAGGTAAGGTGTAGGGCTGGTGGTGGGTTTCTATTCCGGGCTAGGGTTAGGGTTAGGGAACGGCAAGGCTTAGGGCACAGGTGAGGGTACGGAAACGTGGGAGGGTCAGGCTACGTGCTGACGTACGGGTCAGTGCCAGCGTACGGGCCAGGAGTAGGGTACGGCGTAAGGTAAAGTGTAGGGCTTGTGGTTGATTTCCGTTCCAGGCTAGGGTTAGGGTTAGGGAACGGCAAGGCTTAGGGCACAGGTCAGGGTACGGCAACGCGGGAGGGTAAGACTACGTGCTGATGCACGGGTCAGTGCCAGAGTACAGGCCAGGAGTAGGCAACGGCGTAGGGTAAGGTGTAGGGCTTGTGGTGGTTTTCCGTTCTGGGCTAGGGTTAGGGTTAGGGAACGGCAAGGCTTAGGGCACAGGTGAGGGTACGGAAACGTGGGGGGGTCGGGCTACGTGTTGACGCACGGGTCAGTGCCAGCGTACGGGTCAGGAGTAGGGTACGGCATAAGGTAAGGTGTAGGGCTGGTGGTGGGTTTCCGTTCCGGGCTAGGGTTAGGGTTAGGGAACGGCAAGCCTTAGGGCACAGGTGAGGGTACGGAAACGTGGCAGGGTCAGGGTACGTGCTGACGCACGGGTCAGTGCCAGCGTACGGGCCAGTAGTAGGCAACGGCGTAGGATAAAGTGTAGGGCTGGTGGTGGATTTGCGTTCCGGTCTAGGGTTAGGGTTAGGGAACGGCAAGGCTTAGGACACAGGTGAAGGTACGGAAACGTGGGAGGGTCAGGCTACGTGCTGACGCACGGGTCAGTGCCAGCGTACGGGCCAGGAGTAGGGTACGGTGTAAGGTAAGGTGTAGGGCTTGTGGTTGATTTCCGTTCCAGGCTAGGGTTAGGGTTAGGGAACGGCAAGGCTTAGGGCACAGGTGAGGGTACGGAAATGTGGGAGGGTCCGTCTACGTACTGATGCACGGGTCAGTGCCGGCGTACGGGCCAGGAGTAGGCAACGGCGTAGGATAAAGTGTAGGGCTTGTGGTGGATTTGCGTTGTGGGCTAGGGTTAGTGTTAGGGAATGGCAAGGCTTAGGGCACATGTTAGGGTACTGAAACACGGGAGGGTAAGGCTACGTGCTGATGCACGGGTCAGTTCCAGAGTACAGGCCAGGAGTAGGCAACGGCGTAGGGTAAGGTGTAGGGCTGGTGGTGGGTTTCCATTCCGGGCTAGCGTTAGGGTTAGGGAACGGCAAGGCTTAGGGCACAGGTGAGGGTACGGAAACGTGGGAGGGTCAGGCTACGTGCTGACGCACGGGTCAGTGCCAGCGTACGGGCCAGGAGTAGGCAACGGCGTAGGATAAAGTGTAGGGCTGGTGGTGGATTTGCGTTCCAGGCTAGGGTTAGGGTTAGGGAACTGCAAGGCTTAGGGCACAGGTGAGGGTACGGAAACGTGGGAGGGTCAGCCTACGTGCTGACGCACGTGTCAGTGCCAGCGTACGGGTCAGGAGTAGGGTACGGCGTAAGGTAAGGTGTAGGGCTGGTGGTGGCTTTGTATTCCGGGGAAGGGTTAGGGTTAGGGAACGGCAAGGCTTAGGGCACAGGTGAGGGTACGGAAACGTGTGAGGGTCAGGCTACGTGCTGACGCACGGTTCAGTGCCAGCGTATGGGCCAGGAATAGGGTACGGCGTAAGGCAAGGTGTAGGGCTGGTGGTGGGTTTGTATTCCGGGCTAGGGTTAGGGTTAGGGAACGGCAAGGCTTAGGGCACAGGTGAGGGTACCGAAACGTGGGAGGGTCGGGCTACGTGCTGACGCACGTGTCAGTGCCCGCGTACGGGCCAGGAGTAGGCAACGGCGTAGGATAAAGTGTAGGGCTGCTGGTGGATTTGCGTTGTGGGCTAGGGTTAGGGTTAGGGAATGGCAAGGCTTAGGGCACATGTCAGGGTACTGAAACGCGGGAGGGTAAGGCTACATGCTGATGCACGGGTCAGTGCCAAAGTACAGGCCAGGAGTAGGCAACGGCGTAGGGTAAGGTGTAGGGCTGGTGGTGGGTTTCCGTTCCTGGCTTGAGTTAGGGTTAGGGAACGGCAAGGCTTAGGGCACAGGTGAGGGTTCGGAAACGTGGGAGGGTCAGGCTACGTGCTGACGCATGGGTCAGTGCCAGCGTACGGGCCAGGAGTAGGCAACGGCATAGGATAAAGTGTAGGGCTGGTGGTGGATTTGCGTTCCGGGCTAGGGTTAGGGTTAGGGAACGGCAAGGCTTAGGGCACAGGTGAGGGTACGGAAACGTGGGAGGGTCAGGCTACGTGCTGACGCACGGGTCAGTGCCAGCGTACGGGTCAGGAGTAGGGTACGGCGTAAGGTAAGGTGTAGGGCTGGTGGTGGCTTTGTATTCCGGGCTAGGGTTAGGGTTAGGGAACGGCAAGGCTTAGGGCACAGGTGAGGGTACGGAAACGTGGGAGGGTCAGGCTACGTGCTGACGCACGGTTCAGTGCCAGCGTATGGGCCAGGAATAGGGTACGGCGTAAGGTAAGGTGTAGGGCTGGTGGTGGGTTTGTATTCCGGGCTAGGGTTAGGGTTAGGGAACGGCAAGGCTTAGGGCACAGGTGAGGGTACGGAAACGTGGGGGGGGTCGGGCTACATTCTGACGCACGGGTCCGTGCCAGCGTACGGGTCAGGAGTAGGGTACGGCATGAGGTAAGGTATAGGGCTAGTGGTGGGTTTCCGTTCCGGGCTAGGGTTAGGGTTAGGGAACGGCAAGGCTTAGGGCACAGGTGAGGGTACAGAAACGTGGCAGGGTCAGGGTACGTGCTGACGCATGGGTCAGTGCCAGCGTACGGGCCAGGAGTAGGCAACGGCGTAGGATAAAGTGTAGGGCTGGTGGTGGATTTGCGTTCCGGTCTAGGGTTAGGGTTAGGGAACGGCAAGGCTTAGGGCACAGGTGAGGGTACGGAAACGTGGGAGGGTCAGGCTACGTGCTGACGCACGGGTCAGTGCCAGCGTACGGGCCAGGAGTAGGGTACGGCGTAAGGTAAGGTGTAGGGCTTGTGGTTGATTTCCGTTTCAGGCTAGGGTTAGGGTTAGGGAACGGCAAGGCTTAGGGCACAGGTGAGGGTACAGAAACGTGGGAGAGTCGGGCTACGTGCTGACGTACGGGTCAGTGCCAGCGTACGGGCCAGGAGTAGGCAACGGCGTAGGATAAACTGTAGGGCTGGTGGTGGATTTGCCTTCTGGGCTAGGGTTAGGGTTAGGGAACGGCAAGGCTTAGGGCACAGGTGAGGATACGGAAACGTGGGAGGGTCAGGCTACGTGCTGACGCACGGTTCAGTGCCAGCGTACGGGCCAGGAATAGGGTACGGCGTAAGGTAAGGTGTAGGGCTGGTGGTGGGTTTCCGTTCCGGGCTAGGGTTAGGTTTAGGCAACGGCAAGGCTTAGGGCACAGGTGAGGGTACGGAAACGTGGGAGGGTCAGGCTACGTGCTGACGCACGGGTCAGGGCCAGCGTACGGGCCAGGAGTAGGGTACGGCGTAAGGTAAGGTGTAGGGCTTGTGGTTGATTTCCGTTCCAGGCTAGGGTTAGGGTTAGGGAACGGCAAGGCTTAGGGCATAGGTGAAGGTACAGAAACGTGGGAGGGTCAGGCTACGTGCTGACGCACGGTTCAGTGCCAGCGTTTGGGCTACGAATAGGGTACGGCGTAAGGTAAGGTGTAGGGCTGGTGGTGGGTTTCCGTTCCGGGCTAGTGTTAGGGTTAGGGAATGGCAAGGCTTAGGGCACAGTTGAGGGTACGGAAACGTGGGCGGGTAAGGCTACGTGCAAATGCACGGGTCAGTGCCTGAGTACAGGCCAAGAGTAGGCAACGGTGTAGGGTAAGGTGTAGGGCTGGTGGTGGGTTTCCGTTCTGGGCTATCGTTAGGATTAGGGAACGGCAAGGCTTAGGGCACAGGTGAGGGTACGGAAACGTGGGAGGGTCAGGCTACGTGCTGACGCACGGGTCAGTGCCAGCGTACGGGCCAGGAGTAGGGTATGGCGTAAGGTAAGGTGTAGGGCTTGTGGTTGATTTCCGTTCAAGGCTATGGTTAGGGTTAGGGAACGGCAAGGCTTAGGGCACAGGTGAGGGTACGGAAATGTGGGAGGGTCTGTCTACGTGGTGATGCACGGGTCAGTGCCTACGTACGGGCCAGGAGTAGGCAACGGCGTAGGATAAAGTGTAGGGCTGGTGGTGTATTTGTGTTCTGGGCTAGGGTTAGGGTTAGGGAGCGGCAAGGCTTAGGGCACAGGTCAGGGTACGGAAACGCGGGAGGCTAAGGCTACGTGCTGATGCACGGGTCAGTGCCAGAGTACAGGCCAGGAGTAGGCAACGGTGTAGGGTAATGTGTAGGGCTGGTGGTGGGTTTCCGTTCCGGGCTAGCGTTAGGGTTAGGGAACGGCAAGGCTTAGGGCACAGGTGAGGGCACGGAAACGTGGGAGGGTCAGGCTACGTGCTGACGCACGGGTCAGTGACAGCGTACGGGCCAGGAGTAGGGTACGGCGTAAGGTAAGGTGTAGGGCTTGTGGTTGATTACCGTTTCAGGCTTGGGGTAGGGTTAGGGAACGGCAAGGCTTAGGGCACAGGTGAGGGTACAGAAACGTGGGAGGGTCGGGCTACGTGCTGACGCACGGTTCAGTGCCAGCGTACGGGCCAGGAGTAGGCAACGGCGTAGGATAAAGTGTAGGGCTGGGGGTGGAATTGCGTTCTGGGCTAGGGTTAGGGTTAGGGAACGGCAAGGCTTAGGGCATACGTCAGGGTACGGAAACGCGGGAGGGTAAGGCTACGTGCTGATGCACGGGTCAGTGCCAGAGTACAGGCAAGGAGTAGGCAACGGCGTAGGGTAAGGTGTAGGGCTGGTGGTGGGTTTCCGTTCCGGGCTAGCGTTAGTGTTAGGGAACGGCAAGGCTTAGGGCACAGGTGAGGGTACGGAAACGTGGGAGGGTCAGGCTACGTGCTGACGCACGGGTCAGTGCCAGCGTACGGGCCAGGAGTAGGCAACGGCGTAGGATAAAGTGTAGGGCTGGTGGTGGATTTGCGTTTCATGCTAGGGTTAGGGTTAGGGAACGGCAAGGATTAGGGCACAGGTGAGGGTATGGAAACGTGGGAGGGTCAGGCTACGTGCTGACGCACGGGTCAGTGCCAGCGTACGGGTCAGGAGTAGGGTACGGCGTAAGGTAAGGTGTAGGGCTGGTGGTGGGTTTCTATTCCGGGCTAGGGTTAGGGTTAGGGAACGGCAAGGCTTAGGGCACAGGTGAGGGTACGGAAACGTGGGAGGGTCAGGCTACGTGCTGACGTACGGGTCAGTGCCAGCGTACGGGCCAGGAGTAGGGTACGGCGTAAGGTAAAGTGTAGGGCTTGTGGTTAATTTCCGTTCCAGGCTAGGGTTAGGGTTAGGGAACGGCAAGGCTTAGGGCACAGGTCAGGGTACGGCAACGTGGGAGGGTAAGACTACGTGCTGATGCACGGGTCAGTGCCAGAGTACAGGCCAGGAGTAGGCAACGGCGTAGGGTAAGGTGTAGGGCTTGTGGTGGGTTTCTGTTCTGGGCTAGGGTTAGGGTTAGGGAACGGCAAGGCTTAGGGCACAGGTGAGGGTACGGAAACGTGGGGGTGTCGGGCTACGTGTTGACGCACGGGTCAGTGCCAGCGTACGGGTCAGGAGTAGGGTACGGCATAAGGTAAGGTGTAGGGCTGGTGGTGGGTTTCCGTTCCGGGCTAGGGTTAGGGTTAGGGAACGGCAAGCCTTAGGGCACAGGTGAGGGTACGGAAACGTGGCAGGGTCAGGGTACGTGCTGACGCACGGGTCAGTGACAGCGTACGGGCCAGTAGTAGGCAACGGCGTAGGATAAAGTGTAGGGCTGGTGGTGGATTTGCGTTCCGGTCTAGGGTTAGGGTTAGGGAACGGCAAGGCTTAGGACACAGGTGAAGGTACGGAAACGTGGGAGGGTCAGGCTACGTGCTGACGCACGGGTCAGTGCCAGCGTACGGGCCAGGAGTAGGGTAAGGCGTAAGGTAAGGTGTAGGGCTTGTGGTTGATTTCCGTTCCAGGCTAGGGTTAGGGTTAGGGAATGGCAAGGATTAGGGCACAGGTGAGGGTACGGAAATGTGGGAGGGTCCGTCTACGTGCTGATGCACGGGTCAGTGCCAGCGTACGGGCCAGGAGTAGGCAACGGCGTAGGATAAAGTGTAGCGCTTGTGGTGGATTTGCGTTGTGGGCTAGGGTTAGGGTTAGGGAATGGCAAGGCTTAGGGCACATGTCAGGGTACTGAAACACGGGAGGGTAAGGCTACGTGCTGATGCACGGGTCAGTGCCAGAGTACAGGCCAGGAGTAGGCAACGGCGTAGGGTAAGGTGTAGGGCTGGTGGTGGGTTTCCATTCCGGGCTAGCGTTAGGGTTAGGGAACGGCAAGGCTTAGGGCACAGGTGAGGGTACGGAAACTTGGGAGGGTCAGGCTACGTGCAGACGCACGGGTCAGTGCCACGTACGGGCCAGGAGTAGGCAACGGCGTAGCATAAAGTGTAGGGCTGGTGGTGGATTTGCGTTTCCGGCTAGGGTTAGGGTTAGGGAACGGCAAGGCTTAGGGCACAGGTGAGGGTACGGAAACGTGGGGGGGTCGGGCTACGTGCTGACGCACGGGTCAGTGCCAGCGTACGGGTCAGGTGTAGGGTACGGCATAAGGTCAGGTGTAGGGCTGGTGGTGGGTTTCCGTTCCGGGCTAGGGTTAGGGTTAGGGAACGGCAAGCCTTAGGGCACAGGTGAGGGTACGGAAACGTGGCAGGGTCAGGGTACGTGCTGACGCACGGGTCAGTGCCAGCGTACGGGCCAGGAGTAGGCAACGGCGTAGGATAAAGTGTAGGGCTTGTGGTGGATTTGCGTTGTGGGCTAGGGTTAGGGTTAGGGAATGGCAAGGCTTAGGGCACATGTCAGGGTACTGAAACACGGGAGGGTAAGGCTACGTGCTGATGCACGGGTCAGTGCCAGAGTACAGGCCAGGAGTAGGCAAAGGCGTAGGGTAAGGTGTAGGGCTGGTGGTGGGTTTCCATTCCGGGCTAGCGTTAGGGTTAGGGAACGGCAAGGCTTAGGGCACAGGTGAGGGTACGGAAACGTGGGAGGGTCAGGCTACGTGCTGACGCACGGGTCAGTGCCAGCGTACGGGCCAGGAGTAGGCAACGGCGTAGGATAAAGTGTAGGGCTGGTGGTGGATTTGCGTTCCAGGCTAGGGTTAGGGTTAGGGAACTGCAAGGCTTAGGGAACAGGTGAGGGTACGGAAACGTGGGAGGGTCCGCCTATGTGCTGACGCACGTGTCAGTGCCAGCGTACGGGTCAGGAGTAGGGTACGGCGTAAGGTAAGGTGTAGGGCTGGTGGTGGCTTTGTATTCCGGGGTAGGGTTAGGGTTAGGGAACGGCAAGGCTTAGGGCACAGGTGAGGGTACGGAAACGTGTGAGGGTCAGGCTACGTGCTGACGCACGGTTCAGTGCCAGCGTATGGGCCAGGAATAGGGTACGGCGTAAGGTAAGGTGTAGGGCTGGTGGTGGGTTTGTATTCCGGGCTAGGGTTAGGGTTAGGGAACGGCAAGGCTTAGGGCACAGGTGAGGGTACGGAAACGTGGGAGGGTCGGGCTACGTGCTGACCCACGTGTCAGTGCCCGCGTACGGGCCAGGAGTAGGCAACGGCGTAGGATAAAGTGTAGGGCTGCTGGTGGATTTGCGTTGTGGGCTAGGGTTAGGGTTAGGGAATGGCAAGGCTTAGGGCACATGTCAGGGTACTGAAACGCGGGAGGGTAAGGCTACGTGCTGATGCACGGGTCAGTGCCAAAGTACAGGCCAGGAGTAGGCAACGGCGTAGGGTAAGGTGTAGGGCTGGTGGTGGGTTTCCGTTCCTGGCTTGAGTTAGGGTTAGGGAACGGCAAGGCTTAGGGCACAGGTGAGGGTTCGGAAACGTGGGAGGGTCAGGCTACGTGCTGACGCATGGGTCAGTGCCAGCGTACGGGCCAGGAGTAGGCAACGGCATAGGATAAAGTGTAGGGCTGGTGGTGGATTTGCGTTCCGGGCTAGGGTTAGGGTTAGGGAACGGCAAGGCTTAGGGCACAGGTGAGGGTACGGAAACGTGGGAGGGTCAGGCTACGTGCTGACGCACGGGTCAGTGCCAGCGTACGGGTCAGGAGTAGGGTACGGCGTAAGGTAAGGTGTAGGGCTGGTGGTGGCTTTGTATTCCGGGCTAGGGTTAGGGTTAGGGAACGGCAAGGCTTAGGGCACAGGTGAGGGTACGGAAACGTGGGAGGGTCAGGCTACGTGCTGACGCACGGTTCAGTGCCAGCGTATGGGCCAGGAATAGGGTATGGCGTAAGGTAAGGTGTAGGGCTGGTGGTGGGTTTGTATTCCGGGCTAGGGTTAGGGTTAGGGAACGGCAAGGCTTAGGGCACAGGTGAGGGTACGGAAACGTGGGGGGGGTCGGGCTACATTCTGACGCACGGGTCCTTGCCAGCGTACGGGTCAGGAGTAGGGTACGGCATGAGGTAATGTATAGGGCTAGTGGTGGGTTTCTGTTCCGGGCTAGGGTTAGGGTTAGGGAACGGCAAGGCTTAGGGCACAGGTGAGGGTACGGAAACGTGGCAGGGTCAGGGTACGTGCTGACGCACGGGTCAGTGCCAGCGTACGGGCCAGGAGTAGGCAATGGCGTAGGATAAAGTGTAGGGCTGGTGGTGGATTTGCGTTCCGGTCTAGGGTTAGGGTTAGGGAACGGCAAGGCTTAGGGCACAGGTGAGGGTACGGAAACGTGGGAGGGTCAGGCTACGTGCTGACGCACGGGTCAGTGCCAGCGTACGGGCCAGGAGTAGGGTACGGCGTAAGGTAAGGTGTAGGGCTTGTGGTTCATTTCCGTTTCAGGCTAGGGTTAGGGTTAGGGAACGGCAAGGCTTAGGGCACAGGTGAGGGTACAGAAACGTGGGAGAGTCGGGCTACGTGCTGACGCACGGGTCAGTGCCAGCGTACGGGCCAGGAGTAGGCAACGGCGTAGGATAAACTGTAGGGCTGGTGGTGGATTTGCCTTCTGGGCTAGGGTTAGGGTTAGGGAACGGCAAGGCTTAGGGCACAGGTGAGGATACGGAAACGTGGGAGGGTCAGGCTACGTGCTGACGCACGGTTCAGTGCCAGCGTACGGGCCAGGAATAGGGTACGGCGTAAGGTAAGGTGTAGGGCTGGTGGTGGGTTTCCGTTCCGGGCTAGGGTTAGGGTTAGGCAACGGCAAGGCTTAGGGCATAGGTGAAGGTACAGAAACGTGGGAGGGTCAGGCTACGTGCTGACGCACGGTTCAGTGCCAGCGTTTGGGCTAGGAATAGGGTACGGCGTAAGGTAAGGTGTAGGGCTGGTGGTGAGTTTCCGTTCCGGGCTAGCGTTAGGGTTAGGGAATGGCAAGGCTTAGGGCACAGTTGAGGGTACGGAAACGTGGGCGGGTAAGGCTACGTGCAAATGCACGGGTCAGTGCCTGAGTACAGGCCAAGAGTAGGCAACGGTGTAGGGTAAGGTGTAGGGCTGGTGGTGGGTTTCCGTTCCAGGCTATCGTTAGGGTTAGGGAACGGCAAGGCTTAGGGCACAGGTGAGGGTACGGAAACGTGGGAGGGTCAGGCTACGTGCTGACGCACGGGTCAGTGACAGCGTACGGGCCAGGAGTATGGTACGGCGTAAGGTAAGGTGTAGGGCTTGTGGTTGATTTCCGTTTCAGGCTATGGTAGGGTTAGGGAACGGCAAGGCTTAGGGCACAGGTGAGGGTACGGAAACGTGGGAGGGTCGGGCTACGTGCTGACGCACGGGTCAGTGCCAGCGTTTGGGCTAGGAATAGGGTACGGCGTAAGGTAAGGTGTAGGGCTGGTGGTGGGTTTCCGTTCCGGGCTAGCGTTAGGGTTAGGGAATGGCAAGGCTTAGGGCACAGTTGAGGGTACGGAAACGTGGGCGGGTAAGGCTACGTGCAAATGCACGGGTCAGTGCCTGAGTACAGGCCAAGAGTAGGCAACGGTGTAGGGTAAGGTGTAGGGCTGGTGGTGGGTTTCCGTTCCAGGCTATCGTTAGGGTTAGGGAACGGCAAGGCTTAGGGCACAGGTGAGGGTACGGAAACGTGGGAGGGTCAGGCTACGTGCTGACGCACGGGTCAGTGACAGCGTACGGGCCAGGAGTATGGTACGGCGTAAGGTAAGGTGTAGGGCTTGTGGTTGATTTCCGTTTCAGGCTAGGGTAGGGTTAGGGAACGGCAAGGCTTAGGGCACAGGTGAGGGTACAGAAACGTGGGAGGGTCGGGCTACGTGCTGACGCACGGGTCAGTGCCAGCGTACGGGCCAGGAGTAGCCAACGGCGTAGGATAAAGTGTAGGGCTGGTGGTGGATTTGCGTTCTGGGCTAGGGTTAGGGTTAGGGAACGGCAAGGATTAGGGCACACGTCACGGTACGGAAACGTGGGAGGGTAAGGCTACGTGCTGATGCACGGGTCAGTGCTAGAGTACAGGCCAGGAGTAGGCAACGGCGTAGGGTAAGGTGTAGGGCTGGTGGTGGGTTTCCGTTCCGGGCTAGGGTTAGGGTTAGGGAACGGCAAGGCTTAGGGCACAGGTGAGGGTACGGAAAAGTGGGAGGGTCAGGCTACGTGCTGAAGCATGGGTCAGGGCCAGCGTTCAGGCCAGGAGTAGGCAACAACATAAGGTAAGGTGTAGGGCTGGTGGTTGATTTCCGTTCCAGGCTAGGGTTAGGGTTAGGGAACGGCAAGGCTTAGGGCACAGGTGAGGGTACGGAAACGTGGGAGGGTCGGGCTATGTGCTGACGCACGGGTCAGTGCCAGCGTACGGGCCAGGAGTAGGCAACGGCGTAGGATAAAGTGTAGGGCTGGTGGTGGATTTGCGTTCTGGGCTAGGGTTAGGGTTAGGGAACGGCAAGGCTTAGGGCACAGGTCAGGGTACGGAAACTCGGGACGGTAAGGCTACGTGCTGATGCATGGGTCAGTGCCAGAGTACAGGCCAGGAGTAGGCAACGGCTTAGGGTAACGTTTAGGGCTGGTGGTGGGTTTCCGTTCCGGGCTAGGGTTAGGGTTAGGGAACGGCAAGGCTTAGGGCACAGGTGAGGATACAGAAACGTGGGAGGGTCGGGCTATGTTCTGACGCATGGGTCAGTGCCAGCGTACGGGCCAGGAGTAGGCAACGGCGTAGAATAAAGTGTAGGGCTGGTGGTGGATTTACGTTCTGGGCTAGGGTTAGGGTTAGGGAACGGCAAGGCTTAGGGCACAGGTCAGGGTACGGAAACTCGGGAGGGTAAGGCTACGTGCTGATGCACGGGTCAGTGCCAGAGTACAGGCCAGGAGTAGGCAACGGCTTAGGGTAAGGTTTAGGGCTGGTGGTGGGTTTCCGTTCCGGGCTAGCGTTAGGGTTAGGGAACGGCAAGGCTTAGGGCACAGGTCAGGGTACGGAAACGTGGGAGGGTCAGGCTACGTGCTGACGCACGGGTCAGTGCCAGCGTACGGGCCAGGAGTAGGCAACGGCGTAAGGTAAGGTGTAGGGCTGGTGGTTGCTTTCCGTTCCAGGCTAGGGTTAGGGTTAGGGAACAGCTAGGCTTAGGGCACAGGTCAGGTTACGGAAACGCGGGAGGGTAAGGCTACGTGCTGATGCACGGGTCAGTGCCAGAGTACAGGCAAGGAGTACGCAACGGCATAGGGTAAGGTTTAGGGCTGATGGTGGGTTTCCGTTCCGGGCTAGGGTTAGGGTTAGGGAACGGCAAGGCTTAGGGCACAGGTGAGGGTATGGAAACGTGGGAGGGTCAGGCTACGTGCTGACGCACGGGTCAGTGCCAGCGTACGGGCCAGGAGTATGGTAAGGCGAAAGGTAAGGTGTAGGTCTGGTGGTGGGTTTCTATTCCGGGCTAGGGTTAGGGTTAGGGAACGGCAAGGCTTAGGGCACAGGTGAGGGTACGGAAACGTGGGAGGGTCAGGCTACGTGCTGACGCACGGGTCAGTGACAGCGTACGGGCCAGGAGTAGGGTACGGCGTAAGGTAAGGTGTAGGGCTTGTGGTTGATTTCCGTTTTAGGCTAGGGTTAGGGTTAGGAAACGGCAAGGCTTAGGGCACAGGTCAGGGTACGGCAACGCGGGAGGGTAAGGCTACGTGCTGATGCACGGGTCAGTGCCAGAGTACAGGCCAGGAGTAGGGTAAAGTGTAGGGCTGGTGGTGGTTTTCCGTTCTGGGCTAGGGTTAGGGTTAGGGAACGGCAAGGCTTAGGGCACAGGTGAGGGTACGGAAACGTGGGGGGGTCGGGCTACGTGCTGACGCACGTGTCTGTGCCAGCGTACGGGTCAGGAGTAGGGTACGGCATAAGGTAAGGTGTAGGGGTGGTGGTGGGTTTCCGTTCCGGGCTAGGGTTAGGGTTAGAGAACGGCAAGGCTTAGGGCACAGGTGAGGGTACGGAAACGTGGCAGGGTCAGGCTACGTGCTGACGCACGGGTCAGTGCCAGCGTACGGGCCAGGAGTAGGCAACGGCGTAGGATAAAGTGTAGGGCTGGTGGTGGATTTGCGTTCCGGGCTAGGGTTAGGGTTAGGGAACGACAAGGCTTAGGGCACAGGTGAGGTTACGGAAACGTGGGAGGGTCAGGCTACGTGCTGACGCACGGGTCAGTGCCAGCGTACGGGCCAGGAGTAGGGTAAGCCGTAAGGTAAGGTGTAGGGCTTGTGGTTGATTTCCGTTCCAGGATAGGGTTAGGGTTAGGGAACGGCAAGGCTTAGGGCACAGGTGAGGGTACGGAAACGTTGGAGGGTCGGTCTACGTGCTGATGCACGTGTCAGTGCCAGCGTACGGGCCAGGAGTAGGCAACGGTGTAGGATAAAGTGTAGGGCTTGTGGTGGATTTGCGTTCTGGGCTAGGGATAGGGTTAGGGAACGGCAAGGCTTAGGGCACAGGTCAGGGTACGGAAACGCGGGAGGGTAAGGCTACGTGCTGATGCACGGGTCAGTGCCAGAGTACAGGCCAGGAGTAGGCAACGGTGTAGGGTAAGGTGTAGGGCTGGTGGTGGGTTTCCGTTCCGGGCTAGCGTTAGGGTTAGGGAACGGCAAGGCTTAGGGCACAGGTGAGGGTACGGAAACGTGGGAGGGTCAGGCTACGTGCAGACGCACGGGTCAGTGCCACGTACGGGCCAGGAGTAGGCAACGGCGTAGGATAAAGTGTAGGGCTGGTGGTGGATTTGCGTTTCCGGCTAGGGTTAGGGTTAGGGAACGGCAAGGCTTAGGGCACAGGTGAGGGTACGGAAACGTGGGAGGGTCAGGCTACGTGCTGACGCACGGGTCAGTGCCAGCGTACGGGTCAGGAGTAGGGTACCGCGTAAGGTAAGGTGTAGGGCTGGTGGTGGGTTTCTATTCCGGGCTAGGGTTAGGGTTAGTGAACGGCAAGGCTTAGGGCACAGGTGAGGGTCCGGAAACGTGGGGGGGGTCGGGCTACGTGCTGACGCACGGGTCAGTGCCAGCGTACGGGTCAGGAGTAGACAACGGCGTAGGATAAAGTGTAGGGCTGGTGGTGGATTTGCGTTCCGGGCTAGGGTTAGGGTTAGGGAACGGCAAGGCTTAGGGCACAGGTGAGGGTACGGAAACGTGGGAGGGTCAGGCTACGTGCTGACGCACGGGTCAATGCCAGCGTACGGGCCAGGAGTAGGGTACGGCGTAAGGTAAGGTGTAGGGATTGTGGTTGATTTCCGTTCAAGGTTATGGTTAGGGTTAGGGAACGGCAAGGCTTAGGGCACAGGTGAGGGTACGGAAATGTGGGAGGGTCTGTCTACGTGGTGATGCACGGGTCAGTGCCTACGTACGGGCCAGGAGTAGGCAACGGCGTAGGATAAAGTGTAGGGCTGGTGGTGTATTTGCGTTCTGGGCTAGGGTTAGCGTTAGGGAACGGCAAGGCTTAGGGCACAGGTCAGGGTACGGAAACGCGGGAGGCTAAGGCTACGTGCTGATGCACGGGTCAGTGCCAGACTACAGGCCAGGAGTAGGCAACGGTGTAGGGTAATGTGTAGGGCTGGTGGTGGGTTTCCGTTCCGGGCTAGCGTTAGGGTTAGGGAACGGCAAGGCTTAGGGCACAGGTGAGGGTACGGAAACGTTGGAAGGTCAGGCTACGTGCTGACGCACGGGTCAGTGACAGCGTACGGGCCAGGAGTAGGGTACGGCGTAAGGTAAGGTGTAGGGCTTGTGGTTGATTACCGTTTCAGGCTTGGGGTAGGGTTAGGGAACGGCAAGGCTTAGGGCATACGTCACGGTACGGAAACGCGGGAGGGTAAGGCTACGTGCTGATGCACGGGTCAGTGCCAGCGTACGGGCCAGGAGTAGGCAACGGCGTAGGATAAAGTGTAGGGCTGGGGGTGGAATTGCGTTCTGGGCTAGGGTTAGGGTTAGGGAACGGCAAGGCTTAGGGCATACGTCACGGTACGGAAACGCGGGAGGGTAAGGCTACGTGCTGATGCACGGGTCAGTGCCAGAGTACAGGCAAGGAGTAGGCAACGGCGTAGGGTAAGGTGTAGGGCTGGTGGTGGGTTTCCGTTCCGGGCTAGCGTTAGTGTTAGGGAACGGCAAGGCTTAGGGCACAGGTGAGGGTACGGAAACGTGGGAGGGTCAGGCTACGTGCTGACGCACGGGTCAGTGCCAGCGTACGGGCCAGGAGTAGGCAACGGCGTAGGATAAAGTGTAGGGCTGGTGGTGGATTTGCGTTTCATGCTAGGGTTAGGGTTAGGGAAAGGCAAGGATTAGGGCACAGGTGAGGGTATGGAAACGTGGGAGGGTCAGGCTACGTGCTGACGCACGGGTCAGTGCCAGCGTACGGGTCAGTAGTAGGGTACGGCGTAAGGTAAGGTGTAGGGCTGGTGGTGGGTTTCTATTCCGGGCTAGGGTTAGGGTTAGGGAACGGCAAGGCTTAGGGCACAGGTGAGGGTACGGAAACGTGGGAGGGTCAGGCTACGTGCTGACGTACGGGTCAGTGCCAGCGTACGGGCCAGGAGTAGGGTACGGCGTAAGGTAAAGTGTAGGGCTTGTGGTTGATTTCCGTTCCAGGCTAGGGTTAGGGTTAGGGAACGGCAAGGCTTAGGGCACAGGTCAGGGTACGGCAACGCGGGAGGGTAAGACTACGTGCTGATGCAAGGGTCAGTGCCAGAGTACAGGCCAGGAGTAGGCAACGGCGTAGGGTAAGGTGTAGGGCTTGTGGTGGGTTTCTGTTCTGGGCTAGGGTTAGGGTTAGGGAACGGCAAGGCTTAGGGCACAGGTGAGGGTACGGAAACGTGGGGGGGTCGGGCTACGTGTTGACGCACGGGTCAGTGCCAGCATACGGGTCAGGAATAGGGTACGGCATAAGGTAAGGTGTAGGGCTGGTGGTGGGTTTCCGTTCCGGGCTAGGGTTAGGGTTAGGGAACGGCAAGCCTTAGGGCACAGGTGAGGGTACGGAAACGTGGCAGGGTCAGGGTACGTGCTGACGCACGGGTCAGTGCCAGCGTACGGGCCAGTAGTAGGCAACGGCGTAGGATAAAGTGTAGGGCTGGTGGTGGATTTGCGTTCCGGTCTAGGGTTAGGGTTAGGGAACGGCAAGGCTTAGGACACAGGTGAAGGTACGGAAACGTGGGAGGGTCAGGCTACGTGCTGACGCACGGGTCAGTGCCAGCGTACGGGCCAGGAGTAGGGTACGGCGTAAGGTAAGGTGTAGGGCTTGTGGTTGATTTCCGTTCCAGGCTAGGGTTAGGGTTAGGGAACGGCAAGGCTTAGGGCACAGGTGAGGGTACGGAAATGTGGGAGTGTCCGTCTACGTGCTGATGCACGGGTCAGTGCCAGCGTACGGGCCAGGAGTAGGCAACGGCGTAGGATAAAGTGTAGGGCTTGTGGTGGATTTGCGTTGTGGGCTAGGGTTAGGGTTAGGGAATGGCAAGGCTTAGGGCACATGTCAGGGTACTGAAACACGGGAGGGTAAGGCTACGTGCTGATGCACGGGTCAGTGCCAGAGTACAGGCCAGGAGTAGGCAACGGCGTAGGGTAAGGTGTAGGGCTGGTGGTGGGTTTCCGTTCCGGGCTTGAGTTAGGGTTAGGGAACGGCAAGGCTTAGGGCACAGGTGAGGGTACGGAAACGTGGGAGGGTCAGGCTACGTGCTGACGCACGGTTCAGTGCCAGCGTATGGGCCAGGAATAGGGTACGGCGTAAGGTAAGGTGTAGGGCTGGTGGTGGGTTTGTATTCCGGGCTAGGGTTAGGGTTAGGGAACGGCAAGGCTTAGGGCACAGGTGAGGGTACGGAAACGTGGGAGGGTCGGGCTACGTGCTGACGCACGTGTCAGTGCCCGCGTACGGGCCAGGAGTAGGCAACGGCGTAGGATAAAGTGTAGGGCTGCTGGTGGATTTGCGTTGTGGGCTAGGGTTAGGGTTAGGGAATGGCAAGGCTTAGGGCACATGTCAGGGTACTGAAACGCGGGAGGGTAAGGCTACGTGCTGATGCACGGTCAGTGCCAAAGTACAGGCCAGGAGTAGGCAACGGCGTAGGGTAAGGTGTAGGGCTGGTGGTGGGTTTCCGTTCCTGGCTTGAGTTAGGGTTAGGGAACGGCAAGGCTTAGGGCACAGGTGAGGGTACGGAAACGTGGGAGCGTCAGGCTACGTGCTGACGCATGGGTCAGTGCCAGCGTACGGGCCAGGAGTAGGCAACGGCATAGGATAAAGTGTAGGGCTGGTGGTGGATTTGCGTTCCGGGCTAGGGTTAGGGTTAGGGAACGGAAAGGCTTAGGGCACAGGTGAGGGTACGGAAACGTGGGAGGGTCAGGCTACGTGCTGACGCACGGGTCAGTGCCAGCGTACGGGTCAGGAGTAGGGTACGGCGTAAGGTAAGGTGTAGGGCTGGTGGTGGCTTTGTATTCCGGGCTAGGGTTAGGGTTAGGGAACGGCAAGGCTTAGGGCACAGGTGAGGGTACGGAAACGTGGGAGGGTCAGGCTACGTGCTGACGCACGGTTCAGTGCCAGCGTATGGGCCAGGAATAGGGTACGGCGTAAGGTAAGGTGTAGGGCTGGTGGTGGGTTTGTATTCCGGGCTAGGGTTAGGGTTAGGGAACGGCAAGGCTTAGGGCACAGGTGAGGGTACGGAAACGTGGGGGGGGGTCGGGCTACATTCTGACGCACGGGTCCGTGCCAGCGTACGGGTCAGGAGTAGGGTACGGCATAAGGTAAGGTGTAGGGCTAGTGGTGGGTTTCCGTTCCGGGCTAGGGTTAGGGTTAGGGAACGGCAAGGCTTAGGGCACAGTTGAGGGTACGGAAACGTGGCAGGGTCAGGGTACGTGCTGACGCACGGGTCAGTGCCTGAGCACGGGCCAGGAGTAGGGTACGGCGTAAGGTAAGGTTTAGGGCTTGTGGTTGATTTCCGTTTCAGGCTAGGGTTAGGGTTAGGGAACGGCAAGGCTTAGGGCACAGGTGAGTGTAGGGAAATGTGGGAGGGTCGGTCTACGTGCTGATGCACGGGTCAGTGCCTGAGCACGGGCCAGGAGTAGGCAATGGCGTAGGATAAAGTGTAGGGCTGGTGGTGGATTTGCGTTCAGGGCTAGGGTTAGGGTTACGGAACGGCAAGGCTTAGGGCACAGGTCAGGATACGGAAACGCGGGAGGGTAAGGCTACGTGCTGATGCATGGGTCAGTGCCAGAGTACAGGCCAGGAGTAGGCAACGGTGTAGGGTAAGGTGTAGGGCTGGTGGTGGGTTTCCGTTCCGGGCTAGCGTTAGGGTTAGGGAACGGCAAGGCTTAGGGCACAGGTGAGGGTACGGAAACGTGGGAGGGTCAGGCTACGTGCTGACGCACGGGTCAGTGACAGCGTACGGGCCAGGAGTAGGGTACGGCGTAAGGTAAGGTTTAGGGCTTGTGGTTGATTTCCGTTTCAGGCTAGGGTTAGGGTTAGGGAACGGCAAGGCTTAGGGCACAGGTGAGGGTACAGAAACGTGGGAGAGTCGGGCTACGTGCTGACGCACGGGTCAGTGCCAGCGTACGGGCCAGGAGTAGGCAACGGCGTAGGATAAACTATAGGGTTGGTGGTGGATTTGCCTTCTGGGCTAGGGTTAGGGTTAGGGAACTGCAAGGCTTAGGGCACAGGTGAGGATAAGGAAACGTGGGAGGGTCAGGCTACGTGCTGACGCACGGTTCAGTGCCAGCGTACGGGCCAGGAATAGGGTACGGCGTAAGGTAAGGTGTAGGGCTGGTGGTGGGTTTCCGTTCCGGGCTAGGGTTAGGGTTAGGCAACGGCAAGGCTTAGGGCACAGGTGAGGGTTCGGAAACGTGGGAGGGTCAGGCTACGTGCTGACGCACGGGTCAGTGCCAGCGTACGGGCCAGGAGTAGGGTACGGCGTAAGGTAAGGTGTAGGGCTTGTGGTTGATTTCCGTTCCAGGCTAGGGTTAGTGTTAGGGAACGGCAAGGCTTAGGGCACAGGTGAAGGTACGGAAACGTGGGCGGGTAAGGCTACGTGCTAATGCACGGGTCAGTGCCAGAGTACAGGCCAAGAGTAGGCAACGGTGTAGGGTAAGGTGTAGGGCTGGTGGTGGGTTTCCGTTCCGGGCTAGCGTTAGGGTTAGGGAACGGCAAGGCTTAGGGCACAGGTGAGGGTACGGAAACTCGGGAGGGTAAGGCTACGTGCTGATGCATGGGTCAGTGCCAGAGTACAGGCCAGGAGTAGGCAACGGCTTAGGGTAACGTTTAGGGCTGGTGGTGGGTTTCCGTTCCGAGCTAGGGTTAGGGTTAGGGAACGGCAAGGCTTAGGGCACAGGTGAGGATACAGAAACGTGGGAGGGTCGAGCTATGTGCTGAAGCACGGGTCAGTGCCAGCGTACGGGCCAGGAGTAGGCAACGGCGTAGGATAAAGTGTAGGGCTGGTGGTGGATTTACGTTCTGGGCTAGGGTTAGGGTTAGGGAATGGCAAGGCTTAGGGCACAGGTCAGGGTACGGAAACTCGGGAGGGTAAGGCTACGTGCTGATGCACGGGTCATTGCCAGAGTACAGGCCAGGAGTAGGCAACGGCTTAGGGTAAGGTTTAGGGCTGGTGGTGGGTTTCCGTTCCGGGCTAGCGTTAGGGTTAGGGAACGGCAAGGCTTAGGGCACAGGTCAGGGTACGGAAACGTGGGAGGGTCAGGCTACGTGCTGACGCACGGGTCAGTGCCAGCGTACGGGCCAGGAGTAGGCAACGGCGTAAGGTAAGGTGTAGGGCTGGTGGTTGCTTTCCGTTCCAGGCTAGGGTTAGGGTTAGGGAACGGCTAGGCTTAGGGCACAGGTCAGGTTACGGAAACGCGGGAGGGTAAGGCTACGTGCTGATGCACGGGTCAGTGCCAGAGTACAGGCAAGGAGTACGCAACGGCATAGGGTAAGGTGTAGGGCTGATGGTGGGTTTCCGTTCCGGGCTAGGGTTAGGGTTAGGGAACGGCAAGGCTTAGGGCACAGGTGAGGGTACGGAAACGTGGGAGGGTCAGGCTACGTGCTGACGCACGGGTCAGTGCCAGCGTACGGGCCAGGAGTAGGCAACTGCGTAGGATAAAGTGTAGGGCTGGTGGTGGATTTACGTTCTGGGCTAGGGTTAGGGTTAGGGAACGGCAAGGCTTAGGGCACAGGTCAGGGTACGGAAACTCGGGAGGGTAAGGCTACGTGCTGATGCACGGGTCATTGCCAGAGTACAGGCCAGGAGTAGGCAACGGCTTAGGGTAAGATTTAGGGCTGGTGGTGGGTTTCTGTTCCGGGCTAGCGTTAGGGTTAGGGAACGGCAAGGCTTAGGGCACAGGTCAGGGTACGGAAACGTGGGAGGGTCAGGCTACGTGCTGACGCACGGGTCAGTGCCAGCGTACGGGCCAGGAGTAGGCAACGGTGTAAAGTAAGGTGTAGGGCTGGTGGTTGGTTTCCGTTCCAGGCTAGGGTTAGGGTTAGGGAACGGCAAGGCTTAGGGCATAGGTGAGGGTACGGAAACGTGGGAGGGTCAGGCTACGTGCTGACGCACGGTTCAGTGCCAGCGTATGGGCCAGGAATAGGGTATGGCGTAAGGTAAGGTGTAGGGCTGGTGGTGGGTTTGTATTCCGGGCTAGGGTTAGGGTTAGGGAACGGCAAGGCTTAGGGCACAGGTGAGGGTACGGAAACGTGGGGGGGGTCGGGCTACATTCTGACGCACGGGTCCTTGCCAGCGTACGGGTCAGGAGTAGGGTACGGCATGAGGTAATGTATAGGGCTAGTGGTGGGTTTCTGTTCCGGGCTAGGGTTAGGGTTAGGGAACGGCAAGGCTTAGGGCACAGGTGAGGGTACGGAAACGTGGCAGGGTCAGGGTACGTGCTGACGCACGGGTCAGTGCCAGCGTACGGGCCAGGAGTAGGCAACGGCGTAGGATAAAGTGTAGGGCTGGTGGTGGATTTGCGTTCCGGTCTAGGGTTAGGGTTAGGGAACGGCAAGGCTTAGGGCACAGGTGAGGGTACGGAAACGTGGGAGGGTCAGGCTACGTGCTGACGCACGGGTCAGTGCCAGCGTACGGGCCAGGAGTAGGGTACGGCGTAAGGTAAGGTGTAGGGCTTGTGGTTCATTTCCGTTTCAGGCTAGGGTTAGGGTTAGGGAACGGCAAGGCTTAGGGCACAGGTGAGGGTACAGAAACGTGGGAGAGTCGGGCTACGTGCTGACGCACGGGTCAGTGCCAGCGTACGGGCCAGGAGTAGGCAACGGCGTAGGATAAACTGTAGGGCTGGTGGTGGATTTGCCTTCTGGGCTAGGGTTAGGGTTAGGGAACGGCAAGGCTTAGGGCACAGGTGAGGATACGGAAACGTGGGAGGGTCAGGCTACGTGCTGACGCACGGTTCAGTGCCAGCGTACGGGCCAGGAATAGGGTACGGCGTAAGGTAAGGTGTAGGGCTGGTGGTGGGTTTCCGTTCCGGGCTAGGGTTAGGGTTAGGCAACGGCAAGGCTTAGGGCATAGGTGAAGGTACAGAAACGTGGGAGGGTCAGGCTACGTGCTGACGCACGGTTCAGTGCCAGCGTTTGGGCTAGGAATAGGGTACGGCGTAAGGTAAGGTGTAGGGCTGGTGGTGGGTTTCCGTTCCGGGCTAGCGTTAGGGTTAGGGAATGGCAAGGCTTAGGGCACAGTTGAGGGTACGGAAACGTGGGCGGGTAAGGCTACGTGCAAATGCACGGGTCAGTGCCTGAGTACAGGCCAAGAGTAGGCAACGGTGTAGGGTAAGGTGTAGGGCTGGTGGTGGGTTTCCGTTCCAGGCTATCGTTAGGGTTAGGGAACGGCAAGGCTTAGGGCACAGGTGAGGGTACGGAAACGTGGGAGGGTCAGGCTACGTGCTGACGCACGGGTCAGTGACAGCGTACGGGCCAGGAGTATGGTACGGCGTAAGGTAAGGTGTAGGGCTTGTGGTTGATTTCCGTTTCAGGCTAGGGTAGGGTTAGGGAACGGCAAGGCTTAGGGCACAGGTGAGGGTACAGAAACGTGGGAGGGTCGGGCTACGTGCTGACGCACGGGTCAGTGCCAGCGTACGGGCCAGGAGTAGCCAACGGCGTAGGATAAAGTGTAGGGCTGGTGGTGGATTTGCGTTCTGGGCTAGGGTTAGGGTTAGGGAACGGCAAGGATTAGGGCACACGTCACGGTACGGAAACGTGGGAGGGTAAGGCTACGTGCTGATGCACGGGTCAGTGCTAGAGTACAGGCCAGGAGTAGGCAACGGCGTAGGGTAAGGTGTAGGGCTGGTGGTGGGTTTCCGTTCCGGGCTAGGGTTAGGGTTAGGGAACGGCAAGGCTTAGGGCACAGGTGAGGGTACGGAAAAGTGGGAGGGTCAGGCTACGTGCTGAAGCATGGGTCAGGGCCAGCGTTCAGGCCAGGAGTAGGCAACAACATAAGGTAAGGTGTAGGGCTGGTGGTTGATTTCCGTTCCAGGCTAGGGTTAGGGTTAGGGAACGGCAAGGCTTAGGGCACAGGTGAGGGTACGGAAACGTGGGAGGGTCGGGCTATGTGCTGACGCACGGGTCAGTGCCAGCGTACGGGCCAGGAGTAGGCAACGGCGTAGGATAAAGTGTAGGGCTGGTGGTGGATTTGCGTTCTGGGCTAGGGTTAGGGTTAGGGAACGGCAAGGCTTAGGGCACAGGTCAGGGTACGGAAACTCGGGACGGTAAGGCTACGTGCTGATGCATGGGTCAGTGCCAGAGTACAGGCCAGGAGTAGGCAACGGCTTAGGGTAACGTTTAGGGCTGGTGGTGGGTTTCCGTTCCGGGCTAGGGTTAGGGTTAGGGAACGGCAAGGCTTAGGGCACAGGTGAGGATACAGAAACGTGGGAGGGTCGGGCTATGTTCTGACGCATGGGTCAGTGCCAGCGTACGGGCCAGGAGTAGGCAACGGCGTAGAATAAAGTGTAGGGCTGGTGGTGGATTTACGTTCTGGGCTAGGGTTAGGGTTAGGGAACGGCAAGGCTTAGGGCACAGGTCAGGGTACGGAAACTCGGGAGGGTAAGGCTACGTGCTGATGCACGGGTCAGTGCCAGAGTACAGGCCAGGAGTAGGCAACGGCTTAGGGTAAGGTTTAGGGCTGGTGGTGGGTTTCCGTTCCGGGCTAGCGTTAGGGTTAGGGAACGGCAAGGCTTAGGGCACAGGTCAGGGTACGGAAACGTGGGAGGGTCAGGCTACGTGCTGACGCACGGGTCAGTGCCAGCGTACGGGCCAGGAGTAGGCAACGGCGTAAGGTAAGGTGTAGGGCTGGTGGTTGCTTTCCGTTCCAGGCTAGGGTTAGGGTTAGGGAACAGCTAGGCTTAGGGCACAGGTCAGGTTACGGAAACGCGGGAGGGTAAGGCTACGTGCTGATGCACGGGTCAGTGCCAGAGTACAGGCAAGGAGTACGCAACGGCATAGGGTAAGGTTTAGGGCTGATGGTGGGTTTCCGTTCCGGGCTAGGGTTAGGGTTAGGGAACGGCAAGGCTTAGGGCACAGGTGAGGGTATGGAAACGTGGGAGGGTCAGGCTACGTGCTGACGCACGGGTCAGTGCCAGCGTACGGGCCAGGAGTATGGTAAGGCGAAAGGTAAGGTGTAGGTCTGGTGGTGGGTTTCTATTCCGGGCTAGGGTTAGGGTTAGGGAACGGCAAGGCTTAGGGCACAGGTGAGGGTACGGAAACGTGGGAGGGTCAGGCTACGTGCTGACGCACGGGTCAGTGACAGCGTACGGGCCAGGAGTAGGGTACGGCGTAAGGTAAGGTGTAGGGCTTGTGGTTGATTTCCGTTTTAGGCTAGGGTTAGGGTTAGGAAACGGCAAGGCTTAGGGCACAGGTCAGGGTACGGCAACGCGGGAGGGTAAGGCTACGTGCTGATGCACGGGTCAGTGCCAGAGTACAGGCCAGGAGTAGGGTAAAGTGTAGGGCTGGTGGTGGTTTTCCGTTCTGGGCTAGGGTTAGGGTTAGGGAACGGCAAGGCTTAGGGCACAGGTGAGGGTACGGAAACGTGGGGGGGTCGGGCTACGTGCTGACGCACGTGTCTGTGCCAGCGTACGGGTCAGGAGTAGGGTACGGCATAAGGTAAGGTGTAGGGGTGGTGGTGGGTTTCCGTTCCGGGCTAGGGTTAGGGTTAGAGAACGGCAAGGCTTAGGGCACAGGTGAGGGTACGGAAACGTGGCAGGGTCAGGCTACGTGCTGACGCACGGGTCAGTGCCAGCGTACGGGCCAGGAGTAGGCAACGGCGTAGGATAAAGTGTAGGGCTGGTGGTGGATTTGCGTTCCGGGCTAGGGTTAGGGTTAGGGAACGACAAGGCTTAGGGCACAGGTGAGGTTACGGAAACGTGGGAGGGTCAGGCTACGTGCTGACGCACGGGTCAGTGCCAGCGTACGGGCCAGGAGTAGGGTAAGCCGTAAGGTAAGGTGTAGGGCTTGTGGTTGATTTCCGTTCCAGGATAGGGTTAGGGTTAGGGAACGGCAAGGCTTAGGGCACAGGTGAGGGTACGGAAACGTTGGAGGGTCGGTCTACGTGCTGATGCACGTGTCAGTGCCAGCGTACGGGCCAGGAGTAGGCAACGGTGTAGGATAAAGTGTAGGGCTTGTGGTGGATTTGCGTTCTGGGCTAGGGTTAGGGTTAGGGAACGGCAAGGCTTAGGGCACAGGTCAGGGTACGGAAACGCGGGAGGGTAAGGCTACGTGCTGATGCACGGGTCAGTGCCAGAGTACAGGCCAGGAGTAGGCAACGGTGTAGGGTAAGGTGTAGGGCTGGTGGTGGGTTTCCGTTCCGGGCTAGCGTTAGGGTTAGGGAACGGCAAGGCTTAGGGCACAGGTGAGGGTACGGAAACGTGGGAGGGTCAGGCTACGTGCAGACGCACGGGTCAGTGCCACGTACGGGCCAGGAGTAGGCAACGGCGTAGGATAAAGTGTAGGGCTGGTGGTGGATTTGCGTTTCCGGCTAGGGTTAGGGTTAGGGAACGGCAAGGCTTAGGGCACAGGTGAGGGTACGGAAACGTGGGAGGGTCAGGCTACGTGCTGACGCACGGGTCAGTGCCAGCGTACGGGTCAGGAGTAGGGTACCGCGTAAGGTAATGTGTAGGGCTGGTGGTGGGTTTCTATTCCGGGCTAGGGTTAGGGTTAGTGAACGGCAAGGCTTAGGGCACAGGTGAGGGTCCGGAAACGTGGGGGGGGTCGGGCTACGTGCTGACGCACGGGTCAGTGCCAGCGTACGGGTCAGGAGTAGACAACGGCGTAGGATAAAGTGTAGGGCTGGTGGTGGATTTGCGTTCCGGGCTAGGGTTAGGGTTAGGGAACGGCAAGGCTTAGGGCACAGGTGAGGGTACGGAAACGTGGGAGGGTCAGGCTACGTGCTGACGCACGGGTCAATGCCAGCGTACGGGCCAGGAGTAGGGTACGGCGTAAGGTAAGGTGTAGGGATTGTGGTTGATTTCCGTTCAAGGTTATGGTTAGGGTTAGGGAACGGCAAGGCTTAGGGCACAGGTGAGGGTACGGAAATGTGGGAGGGTCTGTCTACGTGGTGATGCACGGGTCAGTGCCTACGTACGGGCCAGGAGTAGGCAACGGCGTAGGATAAAGTGTAGGGCTGGTGGTGTATTTGCGTTCTGGGCTAGGGTTAGCGTTAGGGAACGGCAAGGCTTAGGGCACAGGTCAGGGTACGGAAACGCGGGAGGCTAAGGCTACGTGCTGATGCACGGGTCAGTGCCAGACTACAGGCCAGGAGTAGGCAACGGTGTAGGGTAATGTGTAGGGCTGGTGGTGGGTTTCCGTTCCGGGCTAGCGTTAGGGTTAGGGAACGGCAAGGCTTAGGGCACAGGTGAGGGTACGGAAACGTTGGAGGGTCAGGCTACGTGCTGACGCACGGGTCAGTGACAGCGTACGGGCCAGGAGTAGGGTACGGCGTAAGGTAAGGTGTAGGGCTTGTGGTTGATTACCGTTTCAGGCTTGGGGTAGGGTTAGGGAACGGCAAGGCTTAGGGCATACGTCACGGTACGGAAACGCGGGAGGGTAAGGCAACGTGCTGATGCACGGGTCAGTGCCAGCGTACGGGCCAGGAGTAGGCAACGGCGTAGGATAAAGTGTAGGGCTGGGGGTGGAATTGCGTTCTGGGCTAGGGTTAGGGTTAGGGAACGGCAAGGCTTAGGGCATACGTCACGGTACGGAAACGCGGGAGGGTAAGGCTACGTGCTGATGCACGGGTCAGTGCCAGAGTACAGGCAAGGAGTAGGCAACGGCGTAGGGTAAGGTGTAGGGCTGGTGGTGGGTTTCCGTTCCGGGCTAGCGTTAGTGTTAGGGAACGGCAAGGCTTAGGGCACAGGTGAGGGTACGGAAACGTGGGAGGGTCAGGCTACGTGCTGACGCACGGGTCAGTGCCAGCGTACGGGCCAGGAGTAGGCAACGGCGTAGGATAAAGTGTAGGGCTGGTGGTGGATTTGCGTTTCATGCTAGGGTTAGGGTTAGGGAAAGGCAAGGATTAGGGCACAGGTGAGGGTATGGAAACGTGGGAGGGTCAGGCTACGTGCTGACGCACGGGTCAGTGCCAGCGTACGGGTCAGAAGTAGGGTACGGCGTAAGGTAAGGTGTAGGGCTGGTGGTGGGTTTCTATTCCGGGCTAGGGTTAGGGTTAGGGAACGGCAAGGCTTAGGGCACAGGTGAGGGTACGGAAACGTGGGAGGGTCAGGCTACGTGCTGACGTACGGGTCAGTGCCAGCGTACGGGCCAGGAGTAGGGTACGGCGTAAGGTAAAGTGTAGGGCTTGTGGTTGATTTCCGTTCCAGGCTAGGGTTAGGGTTAGGGAACGGCAAGGCTTAGGGCACAGGTCAGGGTACGGCAACGCGGGAGGGTAAGACTACGTGCTGATGCAAGGGTCAGTGCCAGAGTACAGGCCAGGAGTAGGCAACGGCGTAGGGTAAGGTGTAGGGCTTGTGGTGGGTTTCTGTTCTGGGCTAGGGTTAGGGTTAGGGAACGGCAAGGCTTAGGGCACAGGTGAGGGTACGGAAACGTGGGGGGGTCGGGCTACGTGTTGACGCACGGGTCAGTGCCAGCATACGGGTCAGGAATAGGGTACGGCATAAGGTAAGGTGTAGGGCTGGTGGTGGGTTTCCGTTCCGGGCTAGGGTTAGGGTTAGGGAACGGCAAGCCTTAGGGCACAGGTGAGGGTACGGAAACGTGGCAGGGTCAGGGTACGTGCTGACGCACGGGTCAGTGCCAGCGTACGGGCCAGTAGTAGGCAACGGCGTAGGATAAAGTGTAGGGCTGGTGGTGGATTTGCGTTCCGGTCTAGGGTTAGGGTTAGGGAACGGCAAGGCTTAGGACACAGGTGAAGGTACGGAAACGTGGGAGGGTCAGGCTACGTGCTGACGCACGGGTCAGTGCCAGCGTACGGGCCAGGAGTAGGGTACGGCGTAAGGTAAGGTGTAGGGCTTGTGGTTGATTTCCGTTCCAGGCTAGGGTTAGGGTTAGGGAACGGCAAGGCTTAGGGCACAGGTGAGGGTACGGAAATGTGGGAGTGTCCGTCTACGTGCTGATGCACGGGTCAGTGCCAGCGTACGGGCCAGGAGTAGGCAACGGCGTAGGATAAAGTGTAGGGCTTGTGGTGGATTTGCGTTGTGGGCTAGGGTTAGGGTTAGGGAATGGCAAGGCTTAGGGCACATGTCAGGGTACTGAAACACGGGAGGGTAAGGCTACGTGCTGATGCACGGGTCAGTGCCAGAGTACAGGCCAGGAGTAGGCAACGGCGTAGGGTAAGGTGTAGGGCTGGTGGTGGGTTTCCGTTCCGTGCTTGAGTTAGGGTTAGGGAACGGCAAGGCTTAGGGCACAGGTGAGGGTACGGAAACGTGGGAGGGTCAGGCTACGTGCTGACGCACGGTTCAGTGCCAGCGTATGGGCCAGGAATAGGGTACGGCGTAAGGTAAGGTGTAGGGCTGGTGGTGGGTTTGTATTCCGGGCTAGGGTTAGGGTTAGGGAACGGCAAGGCTTAGGGCACAGGTGAGGGTACGGAAACGTGGGAGGGTCGGGCTACGTGCTGACGCACGTGTCAGTGCCCGCGTACGGGCCAGGAGTAGGCAACGGCGTAGGATAAAGTGTAGGGCTGCTGGTGGATTTGCGTTGTGGGCTAGGGTTAGGGTTAGGGAATGGCAAGGCTTAGGGCACATGTCAGGGTACTGAAACGCGGGAGGGTAAGGCTACGTGCTGATGCACGGTCAGTGCCAAAGTACAGGCCAGGAGTAGGCAACGGCGTAGGGTAAGGTGTAGGGCTGGTGGTGGGTTTCCGTTCCTGGCTTGAGTTAGGGTTAGGGAACGGCAAGGCTTAGGGCACAGGTGAGGGTACGGAAACGTGGGAGCGTCAGGCTACGTGCTGACGCATGGGTCAGTGCCAGCGTACGGGCCAGGAGTAGGCAACGGCATAGGATAAAGTGTAGGGCTGGTGGTGGATTTGCGTTCCGGGCTAGGGTTAGGGTTAGGGAACGGAAAGGCTTAGGGCACAGGTGAGGGTACGGAAACGTGGGAGGGTCAGGCTACGTGCTGACGCACGGGTCAGTGCCAGCGTACGGGTCAGGAGTAGGGTACGGCGTAAGGTAAGGTGTAGGGCTGGTGGTGGCTTTGTATTCCGGGCTAGGGTTAGGGTTAGGGAACGGCAAGGCTTAGGGCACAGGTGAGGGTACGGAAACGTGGGAGGGTCAGGCTACGTGCTGACGCACGGTTCAGTGCCAGCGTATGGGCCAGGAATAGGGTACGGCGTAAGGTAAGGTGTAGGGCTGGTGGTGGGTTTGTATTCCGGGCTAGGGTTAGGGTTAGGGAACGGCAAGGCTTAGGGCACAGGTGAGGGTACGGAAACGTGGGGGGGGTCGGGCTACATTCTGACGCACGGGTCCGTGCCAGCGTACGGGTCAGGAGTAGGGTACGGCATAAGGTAAGGTGTAGGGCTAGTGGTGGGTTTCCGTTCCGGGCTAGGGTTAGGGTTAGGGAACGGCAAGGCTTAGGGCACAGTTGAGTGTACGGAAACGTGGCAGGGTCAGGGTACGTGCTGACGCACGGGTCAGTGCCTGAGCACGGGCCAGGAGTAGGGTACGGCGTAAGGTAAGGTTTAGGGCTTGTGGTTGATTTCCGTTTCAGGCTAGGGTTAGGGTTAGGGAACGGCAAGGCTTAGGGCACAGGTGAGTGTAGGGAAATGTGGGAGGGTCGGTCTACGTGCTGATGCACGGGTCAGTGCCTGAGCACGGGCCAGGAGTAGGCAATGGCGTAGGATAAAGTGTAGGGCTGGTGGTGGATTTGCGTTCAGGGCTAGGGTTAGGGTTACGGAACGGCAAGGCTTAGGGCACAGGTCAGGATACGGAAACGCGGGAGGGTAAGGCTACGTGCTGATGCATGGGTCAGTGCCAGAGTACAGGCCAGGAGTAGGCAACGGTGTAGGGTAAGGTGTAGGGCTGGTGGTGGGTTTCCGTTCCGGGCTAGCGTTAGGGTTAGGGAACGGCAAGGCTTAGGGCACAGGTGAGGGTACGGAAACGTGGGAGGGTCAGGCTACGTGCTGACGCACGGGTCAGTGACAGCGTACGGGCCAGGAGTAGGGTACGGCGTAAGGTAAGGTTTAGGGCTTGTGGTTGATTTCCGTTTCAGGCTAGGGTTAGGGTTAGGGAACGGCAAGGCTTAGGGCACAGGTGAGGGTACAGAAACGTGGGAGAGTCGGGCTACGTGCTGACGCACGGGTCAGTGCCAGCGTACGGGCCAGGAGTAGGCAACGGCGTAGGATAAACTATAGGGTTGGTGGTGGATTTGCCTTCTGGGCTAGGGTTAGGGTTAGGGAACTGCAAGGCTTAGGGCACAGGTGAGGATAAGGAAACGTGGGAGGGTCAGGCTACGTGCTGACGCACGGTTCAGTGCCAGCGTACGGGCCAGGAATAGGGTACGGCGTAAGGTAAGGTGTAGGGCTGGTGGTGGGTTTCCGTTCCGGGCTAGGGTTAGGGTTAGGCAACGGCAAGGCTTAGGGCACAGGTGAGGGTTCGGAAACGTGGGAGGGTCAGGCTACGTGCTGACGCACGGGTCAGTGCCAGCGTACGGGCCAGGAGTAGGGTACGGCGTAAGGTAAGGTGTAGGGCTTGTGGTTGATTTCCGTTCCAGGCTAGGGTTAGTGTTAGGGAACGGCAAGGCTTAGGGCACAGGTGAAGGTACGGAAACGTGGGCGGGTAAGGCTACGTGCTAATGCACGGGTCAGTGCCAGAGTACAGGCCAAGAGTAGGCAACGGTGTAGGGTAAGGTGTAGGGCTGGTGGTGGGTTTCTGTTCCGGGCTAGCGTTAGGGTTAGGGAACGGCAAGGCTTAGGGCACAGGTGAGGGTACGGAAACGTGGGAGGGTCAGGCTACGTGCTGACGCACGGGTCAGTGACAGCGTACGGGCCAGGAGTATGGTACGGCGTAAGGTAAGGTGTAGGGCTTGTGGTTGATTTCCGTTTCAGGCTAGGGTTAGGGTTAGGGAACGGCAAGGCTTAGGGCACAGGTGAGGGTACAGAAACGTGGGAGGGTCGGGCTACGTGCTGACGCACGGGTCAGTGCCAGCGTACAGGCCAGGAGTAGGCAACGGCGTAGGATAAAGTGTAGCGCTGGTGGTGGATTTGCGTTCTGGGCTAGGGTTAGGGTTAGGGAACGGCAAGGATTAGGGCACACGTCAGGGTACGGAAACGTGGGAGGGTAAGGCTACGTGCTGATGCACGGGTCAGTGCCAGAGTACAGGCCAGGAGTAGGCAACGGCGTAGGGTAAGGTGTAGGGCTGGTGGTGGGTTTCCGTTCCGGGCTAGGGTTAGGGTTAGGGAACGGCAAGGCTTAGGGCACAGGTCAGGGTACGGAAACGTGGGAGGGTCAGGCTACGTGCTGACGCACGGGTCAGTGCCAGCGTACGGGCCAGGAGTAGGCAACGGCGTAAGGTAAGGTGTAGGGCTGGTGGTTGCTTTCCGTTCCAGGCTAGGGTTAGGGTTAGGGAACGGCTAGGCTTAGGGCACAGGTCAGGTTACGGAAACGCGGGAGGGTAAGGCTACGTGCTGATGCACGGGTCAGTGCCAGAGTACAGGCAAGGAGTACGCAACGGCATAGGGTAAGGTGTAGGGCTGATGGTGGGTTTCCGTTCCGGGCTAGGGTTAGGGTTAGGGAACGGCAAGGCTTAGGGCACAGGTGAGGGTACGGAAACGTGGGAGGGTCAGGCTACGTGCTGACGCACGGGTCAGTGCCAGCGTACGGGCCAGGAGTAGGCAACTGCGTAGGATAAAGTGTAGGGCTGGTGGTGGATTTACGTTCTGGGCTAGGGTTAGGGTTAGGGAACGGCAAGGCTTAGGGCACAGGTCAGGGTACGGAAACTCGGGAGGGTAAGGCTACGTGCTGATGCACGGGTCATTGCCAGAGTACAGGCCAGGAGTAGGCAACGGCTTAGGGTAAGATTTAGGGCTGGTGGTGGGTTTCTGTTCCGGGCTAGCGTTAGGGTTAGGGAACGGCAAGGCTTAGGGCACAGGTCAGGGTACGGAAACGTGGGAGGGTCAGGCTACGTGCTGACGCACGGGTCAGTGCCAGCGTACGGGCCAGGAGTAGGCAACGGCGTAAAGTAAGGTGTAGGGCTGGTGGTTGGTTTCCGTTCCAGGCTAGGGTTAGGGTTAGGGAACGGCAAGGCTTAGGGCATAGGTGAGGGTACGGAAACGTGGGAGGGTCAGGCTACGTGCTGACGCACGGTTCAGTGCCAGCGTATGGGCCAGGAATAGGGTATGGCG
The DNA here is from genome assembly GCF_964165515.1 of Mesoplodon bidens. Classification (NCBI taxonomy): domain Eukaryota; kingdom Metazoa; phylum Chordata; class Mammalia; order Artiodactyla; family Ziphiidae; genus Mesoplodon; species Mesoplodon bidens. The sequence goes on along the minus strand of NC_138161.1, from coordinate 246,274 downwards.
TAAGGTAAGGTGTAGGGCTGGTGGTGGGTTTGTATTCCGGGCTAGGGTTAGGGTTAGGGAACGGCAAGGCTTAGGGCACAGGTGAGGGTACGGAAACGTGGGGGGGGTCGGGCTACATTCTGACGCACGGGTCCTTGCCAGCGTACGGGTCAGGAGTAGGGTACGGCATGAGGTAATGTATAGGGCTAGTGGTGGGTTTCTGTTCCGGGCTAGGGTTAGGGTTAGGGAACGGCAAGGCTTAGGGCACAGGTGAGGGTACGGAAACGTGGCAGGGTCAGGGTACGTGCTGACGCACGGGTCAGTGCCAGCGTACGGGCCAGGAGTAGGCAACGGCGTAGGATAAAGTGTAGGGCTGGTGGTGGATTTGCGTTCCGGTCTAGGGTTAGGGTTAGGGAACGGCAAGGCTTAGGGCACAGGTGAGGGTACGGAAACGTGGGAGGGTCAGGCTACGTGCTGACGCACGGGTCAGTGCCAGCGTACGGGCCAGGAGTAGGGTACGGTGTAAGGTAAGGTGTAGGGCTTGTGGTTCATTTCCGTTTCAGGCTAGGGTTAGGGTTAGGGAACGGCAAGGCTTAGGGCACAGGTGAGGGTACAGAAACGTGGGAGAGTCGGGCTACGTGCTGACGCACGGGTCAGTGCCAGCGTACGGGCCAGGAGTAGGCAACGGCGTAGGATAAACTGTAGGGCTGGTGGTGGATTTGCCTTCTGGGCTAGGGTTAGGGTTAGGGAACGGCAAGGCTTAGGGCACAGGTGAGGATACGGAAACGTGGGAGGGTCAGGCTACGTGCTGACGCACGGTTCAGTGCCAGCGTACGGGCCAGGAATAGGGTACGGCGTAAGGTAAGGTGTAGGGCTGGTGGTGGGTTTCCGTTCCGGGCTAGGGTTAGGGTTAGGCAACGGCAAGGCTTAGGGCATAGGTGAAGGTACAGAAACGTGGGAGGGTCAGGCTACGTGCTGACGCACGGTTCAGTGCCAGCGTTTGGGCTAGGAATAGGGTACGGCGTAAGGTAAGGTGTAGGGCTGGTGGTGGGTTTCCGTTCCGGGCTAGCGTTAGGGTTAGGGAATGGCAAGGCTTAGGGCACAGTTGAGGGTACGGAAACGTGGGCGGGTAAGGCTACGTGCAAATGCACGGGTCAGTGCCTGAGTACAGGCCAAGAGTAGGCAACGGTGTAGGGTAAGGTGTAGGGCTGGTGGTGGGTTTCCGTTCCAGGCTATCGTTAGGGTTAGGGAACGGCAAGGCTTAGGGCACAGGTGAGGGTACGGAAACGTGGGAGGGTCAGGCTACGTGCTGACGCACGGGTCAGTGACAGCGTACGGGCCAGGAGTATGGTACGGCGTAAGGTAAGGTGTAGGGCTTGTGGTTGATTTCCGTTTCAGGCTAGGGTAGGGTTAGGGAACGGCAAGGCTTAGGGCACAGGTGAGGGTACAGAAACGTGGGAGGGTCGGGCTACGTGCTGACGCACGGGTCAGTGCCAGCGTACGGGCCAGGAGTAGCCAACGGCGTAGGATAAAGTGTAGGGCTGGTGGTGGATTTGCGTTCTGGGCTAGGGTTAGGGTTAGGGAACGGCAAGGATTAGGGCACACGTCACGGTACGGAAACGTGGGAGGGTAAGGCTACGTGCTGATGCACGGGTCAGTGCTAGAGTACAGGCCAGGAGTAGGCAACGGCGTAGGGTAAGGTGTAGGGCTGGTGGTGGGTTTCCGTTCCGGGCTAGGGTTAGGGTTAGGGAACGGCAAGGCTTAGGGCACAGGTGAGGGTACGGAAAAGTGGGAGGGTCAGGCTACGTGCTGAAGCATGGGTCAGGGCCAGCGTTCAGGCCAGGAGTAGGCAACAACATAAGGTAAGGTGTAGGGCTGGTGGTTGATTTCCGTTCCAGGCTAGGGTTAGGGTTAGGGAACGGCAAGGCTTAGGGCACAGGTGAGGGTACGGAAACGTGGGAGGGTCGGGCTATGTGCTGACGCACGGGTCAGTGCCAGCGTACGGGCCAGGAGTAGGCAACGGCGTAGGATAAAGTGTAGGGCTGGTGGTGGATTTGCGTTCTGGGCTAGGGTTAGGGTTAGGGAACGGCAAGGCTTAGGGCACAGGTCAGGGTACGGAAACTCGGGACGGTAAGGCTACGTGCTGATGCATGGGTCAGTGCCAGAGTACAGGCCAGGAGTAGGCAACGGCTTAGGGTAACGTTTAGGGCTGGTGGTGGGTTTCCGTTCCGGGCTAGGGTTAGGGTTAGGGAACGGCAAGGCTTAGGGCACAGGTGAGGATACAGAAACGTGGGAGGGTCGGGCTATGTTCTGACGCATGGGTCAGTGCCAGCGTACGGGCCAGGAGTAGGCAACGGCGTAGAATAAAGTGTAGGGCTGGTGGTGGATTTACGTTCTGGGCTAGGGTTAGGGTTAGGGAACGGCAAGGCTTAGGGCACAGGTCAGGGTACGGAAACTCGGGAGGGTAAGGCTACGTGCTGATGCACGGGTCAGTGCCAGAGTACAGGCCAGGAGTAGGCAACGGCTTAGGGTAAGGTTTAGGGCTGGTGGTGGGTTTCCGTTCCGGGCTAGCGTTAGGGTTAGGGAACGGAAAGGCTTAGGGCACAGGTCAGGGTACGGAAACGTGGGAGGGTCAGGCTACGTGCTGACGCACGGGTCAGTGCCAGCGTACGGGCCAGGAGTAGGCAACGGCGTAAGGTAAGGTGTAGGGCTGGTGGTTGCTTTCCGTTCCAGGCAAGGGTTAGGGTTAGGGAACAGCTAGGCTTAGGGCACAGGTCAGGTTACGGAAACGCGGGAGGGTAAGGCTACGTGCTGATGCACGGGTCAGTGCCAGAGTACAGGCAAGGAGTACGCAACGGCATAGGGTAAGGTTTAGGGCTGATGGTGGGTTTCCGTTCCGGGCTAGGGTTAGGGTTAGGGAACGGCAAGGCTTAGGGCACAGGTGAGGGTATGGAAACGTGGGAGGGTCAGGCTACGTGCTGACGCACGGGTCAGTGCCAGCGTACGGGCCAGGAGTATGGTAAGGCGAAAGGTAAGGTGTAGGTCTGGTGGTGGGTTTCTATTCCGGGCTAGGGTTAGGGTTAGGGAACGGCAAGGCTTAGGGCACAGGTGAGGGTACGGAAACGTGGGAGGGTCAGGCTACGTGCTGACGCACGGGTCAGTGACAGCGTACGGGCCAGGAGTAGGGTACGGCGTAAGGTAAGGTGTAGGGCTTGTGGTTGATTTCCGTTTTAGGCTAGGGTTAGGGTTAGGAAACGGCAAGGCTTAGGGCACAGGTCAGGGTACGGCAACGCGGGAGGGTAAGGCTACGTGCTGATGCACGGGTCAGTGCCAGAGTACAGGCCAGGAGTAGGGTAAAGTGTAGGGCTGGTGGTGGTTTTCCGTTCTGGGCTAGGGTTAGGGTTAGGGAACGGCAAGGCTTAGGGCACAGGTGAGGGTACGGAAACGTGGGGGGGTCGGGCTACGTGCTGACGCACGTGTCTGTGCCAGCGTACGGGTCAGGAGTAGGGTACGGCATAAGGTAAGGTGTAGGGGTGGTGGTGGGTTTCCGTTCCGGGCTAGGGTTAGGGTTAGAGAACGGCAAGGCTTAGGGCACAGGTGAGGGTACGGAAACGTGGCAGGGTCAGGCTACGTGCTGACGCACGGGTCAGTGCCAGCGTACGGGCCAGGAGTAGGCAACGGCGTAGGATAAAGTGTAGGGCTGGTGGTGGATTTGCGTTCCGGGCTAGGGTTAGGGTTAGGGAACGACAAGGCTTAGGGCACAGGTGAGGTTACGGAAACGTGGGAGGGTCAGGCTACGTGCTGACGCACGGGTCAGTGCCAGCGTACGGGCCAGGAGTAGGGTAAGCCGTAAGGTAAGGTGTAGGGCTTGTGGTTGATTTCCGTTCCAGGATAGGGTTAGGGTTAGGGAACGGCAAGGCTTAGGGCACAGGTGAGGGTACGGAAACGTTGGAGGGTCGGTCTACGTGCTGATGCACGTGTCAGTGCCAGCGTACGGGCCAGGAGTAGGCAACGGTGTAGGATAAAGTGTAGGGCTTGTGGTGGATTTGCGTTCTGGGCTAGGGTTAGGGTTAGGGAACGGCAAGGCTTAGGGCACAGGTCAGGGTACGGAAACGCGGGAGGGTAAGGCTACGTGCTGATGCACGGGTCAGTGCCAGAGTACAGGCCAGGAGTAGGCAACGGTGTAGGGTAAGGTGTAGGGCTGGTGGTGGGTTTCCGTTCCGGGCTAGCGTTAGGGTTAGGGAACGGCAAGGCTTAGGGCACAGGTGAGGGTACGGAAACGTGGGAGGGTCAGGCTACGTGCAGACGCACGGGTCAGTGCCACGTACGGGCCAGGAGTAGGCAACGGCGTAGGATAAAGTGTAGGGCTGGTGGTGGATTTGCGTTTCCGGCTAGGGTTAGGGTTAGGGAACGGCAAGGCTTAGGGCACAGGTGAGGGTACGGAAACGTGGGAGGGTCAGGCTACGTGCTGACGCACGGGTCAGTGCCAGCGTACGGGTCAGGAGTAGGGTACCGCGTAAGGTAATGTGTAGGGCTGGTGGTGGGTTTCTATTCCGGGCTAGGGTTAGGGTTAGTGAACGGCAAGGCTTAGGGCACAGGTGAGGGTCCGGAAACGTGGGGGGGGTCGGGCTACGTGCTGACGCACGGGTCAGTGCCAGCGTACGGGTCAGGAGTAGACAACGGCGTAGGATAAAGTGTAGGGCTGGTGGTGGATTTGCGTTCCGGGCTAGGGTTAGGGTTAGGGAACGGCAAGGCTTAGGGCACAGGTGAGGGTACGGAAACGTGGGAGGGTCAGGCTACGTGCTGACGCACGGGTCAATGCCAGCGTACGGGCCAGGAGTAGGGTACGGCGTAAGGTAAGGTGTAGGGATTGTGGTTGATTTCCGTTCAAGGTTATGGTTAGGGTTAGGGAACGGCAAGGCTTAGGGCACAGGTGAGGGTACGGAAATGTGGGAGGGTCTGTCTACGTGGTGATGCACGGGTCAGTGCCTACGTACGGGCCAGGAGTAGGCAACGGCGTAGGATAAAGTGTAGGGCTGGTGGTGTATTTGCGTTCTGGGCTAGGGTTAGCGTTAGGGAACGGCAAGGCTTAGGGCACAGGTCAGGGTACGGAAACGCGGGAGGCTAAGGCTACGTGCTGATGCACGGGTCAGTGCCAGACTACAGGCCAGGAGTAGGCAACGGTGTAGGGTAATGTGTAGGGCTGGTGGTGGGTTTCCGTTCCGGGCTAGCGTTAGGGTTAGGGAACGGCAAGGCTTAGGGCACAGGTGAGGGTACGGAAACGTTGGAGGGTCAGGCTACGTGCTGACGCACGGGTCAGTGACAGCGTACGGGCCAGGAGTAGGGTACGGCGTAAGGTAAGGTGTAGGGCTTGTGGTTGATTACCGTTTCAGGCTTGGGGTAGGGTTAGGGAACGGCAAGGCTTAGGGCATACGTCACGGTACGGAAACGCGGGAGGGTAAGGCAACGTGCTGATGCACGGGTCAGTGCCAGCGTACGGGCCAGGAGTAGGCAACGGCGTAGGATAAAGTGTAGGGCTGGGGGTGGAATTGCGTTCTGGGCTAGGGTTAGGGTTAGGGAACGGCAAGGCTTAGGGCATACGTCACGGTACGGAAACGCGGGAGGGTAAGGCTACGTGCTGATGCACGGGTCAGTGCCAGAGTACAGGCAAGGAGTAGGCAACGGCGTAGGGTAAGGTGTAGGGCTGGTGGTGGGTTTCCGTTCCGGGCTAGCGTTAGTGTTAGGGAACGGCAAGGCTTAGGGCACAGGTGAGGGTACGGAAACGTGGGAGGGTCAGGCTACGTGCTGACGCACGGGTCAGTGCCAGCGTACGGGCCAGGAGTAGGCAACGGCGTAGGATAAAGTGTAGGGCTGGTGGTGGATTTGCGTTTCATGCTAGGGTTAGGGTTAGGGAAAGGCAAGGATTAGGGCACAGGTGAGGGTATGGAAACGTGGGAGGGTCAGGCTACGTGCTGACGCACGGGTCAGTGCCAGCGTACGGGTCAGAAGTAGGGTACGGCGTAAGGTAAGGTGTAGGGCTGGTGGTGGGTTTCTATTCCGGGCTAGGGTTAGGGTTAGGGAACGGCAAGGCTTAGGGCACAGGTGAGGGTACGGAAACGTGGGAGGGTCAGGCTACGTGCTGACGTACGGGTCAGTGCCAGCGTACGGGCCAGGAGTAGGGTACGGCGTAAGGTAAAGTGTAGGGCTTGTGGTTGATTTCCGTTCCAGGCTAGGGTTAGGGTTAGGGAACGGCAAGGCTTAGGGCACAGGTCAGGGTACGGCAACGCGGGAGGGTAAGACTACGTGCTGATGCAAGGGTCAGTGCCAGAGTACAGGCCAGGAGTAGGCAACGGCGTAGGGTAAGGTGTAGGGCTTGTGGTGGGTTTCTGTTCTGGGCTAGGGTTAGGGTTAGGGAACGGCAAGGCTTAGGGCACAGGTGAGGGTACGGAAACGTGGGGGGGTCGGGCTACGTGTTGACGCACGGGTCAGTGCCAGCATACGGGTCAGGAATAGGGTACGGCATAAGGTAAGGTGTAGGGCTGGTGGTGGGTTTCCGTTCCGGGCTAGGGTTAGGGTTAGGGAACGGCAAGCCTTAGGGCACAGGTGAGGGTACGGAAACGTGGCAGGGTCAGGGTACGTGCTGACGCACGGGTCAGTGCCAGCGTACGGGCCAGTAGTAGGCAACGGCGTAGGATAAAGTGTAGGGCTGGTGGTGGATTTGCGTTCCGGTCTAGGGTTAGGGTTAGGGAACGGCAAGGCTTAGGACACAGGTGAAGGTACGGAAACGTGGGAGGGTCAGGCTACGTGCTGACGCACGGGTCAGTGCCAGCGTACGGGCCAGGAGTAGGGTACGGCGTAAGGTAAGGTGTAGGGCTTGTGGTTGATTTCCGTTCCAGGCTAGGGTTAGGGTTAGGGAACGGCAAGGCTTAGGGCACAGGTGAGGGTACGGAAATGTGGGAGTGTCCGTCTACGTGCTGATGCACGGGTCAGTGCCAGCGTACGGGCCAGGAGTAGGCAACGGCGTAGGATAAAGTGTAGGGCTTGTGGTGGATTTGCGTTGTGGGCTAGGGTTAGGGTTAGGGAATGGCAAGGCTTAGGGCACATGTCAGGGTACTGAAACACGGGAGGGTAAGGCTACGTGCTGATGCACGGGTCAGTGCCAGAGTACAGGCCAGGAGTAGGCAACGGCGTAGGGTAAGGTGTAGGGCTGGTGGTGGGTTTCCGTTCCGTGCTTGAGTTAGGGTTAGGGAACGGCAAGGCTTAGGGCACAGGTGAGGGTACGGAAACGTGGGAGGGTCAGGCTACGTGCTGACGCACGGTTCAGTGCCAGCGTATGGGCCAGGAATAGGGTACGGCGTAAGGTAAGGTGTAGGGCTGGTGGTGGGTTTGTATTCCGGGCTAGGGTTAGGGTTAGGGAACGGCAAGGCTTAGGGCACAGGTGAGGGTACGGAAACGTGGGAGGGTCGGGCTACGTGCTGACGCACGTGTCAGTGCCCGCGTACGGGCCAGGAGTAGGCAACGGCGTAGGATAAAGTGTAGGGCTGCTGGTGGATTTGCGTTGTGGGCTAGGGTTAGGGTTAGGGAATGGCAAGGCTTAGGGCACATGTCAGGGTACTGAAACGCGGGAGGGTAAGGCTACGTGCTGATGCACGGTCAGTGCCAAAGTACAGGCCAGGAGTAGGCAACGGCGTAGGGTAAGGTGTAGGGCTGGTGGTGGGTTTCCGTTCCTGGCTTGAGTTAGGGTTAGGGAACGGCAAGGCTTAGGGCACAGGTGAGGGTACGGAAACGTGGGAGCGTCAGGCTACGTGCTGACGCATGGGTCAGTGCCAGCGTACGGGCCAGGAGTAGGCAACGGCATAGGATAAAGTGTAGGGCTGGTGGTGGATTTGCGTTCCGGGCTAGGGTTAGGGTTAGGGAACGGAAAGGCTTAGGGCACAGGTGAGGGTACGGAAACGTGGGAGGGTCAGGCTACGTGCTGACGCACGGGTCAGTGCCAGCGTACGGGTCAGGAGTAGGGTACGGCGTAAGGTAAGGTGTAGGGCTGGTGGTGGCTTTGTATTCCGGGCTAGGGTTAGGGTTAGGGAACGGCAAGGCTTAGGGCACAGGTGAGGGTACGGAAACGTGGGAGGGTCAGGCTACGTGCTGACGCACGGTTCAGTGCCAGCGTATGGGCCAGGAATAGGGTACGGCGTAAGGTAAGGTGTAGGGCTGGTGGTGGGTTTGTATTCCGGGCTAGGGTTAGGGTTAGGGAACGGCAAGGCTTAGGGCACAGGTGAGGGTACGGAAACGTGGGGGGGGTCGGGCTACATTCTGACGCACGGGTCCGTGCCAGCGTACGGGTCAGGAGTAGGGTACGGCATAAGGTAAGGTGTAGGGCTAGTGGTGGGTTTCCGTTCCGGGCTAGGGTTAGGGTTAGGGAACGGCAAGGCTTAGGGCACAGTTGAGTGTACGGAAACGTGGCAGGGTCAGGGTACGTGCTGACGCACGGGTCAGTGCCTGAGCACGGGCCAGGAGTAGGGTACGGCGTAAGGTAAGGTTTAGGGCTTGTGGTTGATTTCCGTTTCAGGCTAGGGTTAGGGTTAGGGAACGGCAAGGCTTAGGGCACAGGTGAGTGTAGGGAAATGTGGGAGGGTCGGTCTACGTGCTGATGCACGGGTCAGTGCCTGAGCACGGGCCAGGAGTAGGCAATGGCGTAGGATAAAGTGTAGGGCTGGTGGTGGATTTGCGTTCAGGGCTAGGGTTAGGGTTACGGAACGGCAAGGCTTAGGGCACAGGTCAGGATACGGAAACGCGGGAGGGTAAGGCTACGTGCTGATGCATGGGTCAGTGCCAGAGTACAGGCCAGGAGTAGGCAACGGTGTAGGGTAAGGTGTAGGGCTGGTGGTGGGTTTCCGTTCCGGGCTAGCGTTAGGGTTAGGGAACGGCAAGGCTTAGGGCACAGGTGAGGGTACGGAAACGTGGGAGGGTCAGGCTACGTGCTGACGCACGGGTCAGTGACAGCGTACGGGCCAGGAGTAGGGTACGGCGTAAGGTAAGGTTTAGGGCTTGTGGTTGATTTCCGTTTCAGGCTAGGGTTAGGGTTAGGGAACGGCAAGGCTTAGGGCACAGGTGAGGGTACAGAAACGTGGGAGAGTCGGGCTACGTGCTGACGCACGGGTCAGTGCCAGCGTACGGGCCAGGAGTAGGCAACGGCGTAGGATAAACTATAGGGTTGGTGGTGGATTTGCCTTCTGGGCTAGGGTTAGGGTTAGGGAACTGCAAGGCTTAGGGCACAGGTGAGGATAAGGAAACGTGGGAGGGTCAGGCTACGTGCTGACGCACGGTTCAGTGCCAGCGTACGGGCCAGGAATAGGGTACGGCGTAAGGTAAGGTGTAGGGCTGGTGGTGGGTTTCCGTTCCGGGCTAGGGTTAGGGTTAGGCAACGGCAAGGCTTAGGGCACAGGTGAGGGTTCGGAAACGTGGGAGGGTCAGGCTACGTGCTGACGCACGGGTCAGTGCCAGCGTACGGGCCAGGAGTAGGGTACGGCGTAAGGTAAGGTGTAGGGCTTGTGGTTGATTTCCGTTCCAGGCTAGGGTTAGTGTTAGGGAACGGCAAGGCTTAGGGCACAGGTGAAGGTACGGAAACGTGGGCGGGTAAGGCTACGTGCTAATGCACGGGTCAGTGCCAGAGTACAGGCCAAGAGTAGGCAACGGTGTAGGGTAAGGTGTAGGGCTGGTGGTGGGTTTCTGTTCCGGGCTAGCGTTAGGGTTAGGGAACGGCAAGGCTTAGGGCACAGGTGAGGGTACGGAAACGTGGGAGGGTCAGGCTACGTGCTGACGCACGGGTCAGTGACAGCGTACGGGCCAGGAGTATGGTACGGCGTAAGGTAAGGTGTAGGGCTTGTGGTTGATTTCCGTTTCAGGCTAGGGTTAGGGTTAGGGAACGGCAAGGCTTAGGGCACAGGTGAGGGTACAGAAACGTGGGAGGGTCGGGCTACGTGCTGACGCACGGGTCAGTGCCAGCGTACAGGCCAGGAGTAGGCAACGGCGTAGGATAAAGTGTAGCGCTGGTGGTGGATTTGCGTTCTGGGCTAGGGTTAGGGTTAGGGAACGGCAAGGATTAGGGCACACGTCAGGGTACGGAAACGTGGGAGGGTAAGGCTACGTGCTGATGCACGGGTCAGTGCCAGAGTACAGGCCAGGAGTAGGCAACGGCGTAGGGTAAGGTGTAGGGCTGGTGGTGGGTTTCCGTTCCGGGCTAGGGTTAGGGTTAGGGAACGGCAAGGCTTAGGGCACAGGTGAGGGTACGGAAAAGTGGGAGGGTCAGGCTACGTGCTGAAGCATGGGTCAGTGCCAGCGTACGGGCCAGGAGTAGACAACGACATAAGGTAAGGTGTAGGGCTGGTGGTTGGTTTCCGTTCCAGGCTAGGGTTAGGGTTAGGGAACGGCAAGGCTTAGGGCACAGGTGAGGGTACGGAAACGTGGGAGGGTCGGGCTATGTGCTGACGCACGGGTCAGTGCCAGCGTACGGGCCAGGAGTAGGCAACGGCGTAGGATAAAGTGTAGGGCTGGTGGTGGATTTGTGTTCTGGGCTAGGGTTAGGGTTAGGGAACGGCAAGGCTTAGGGCACAGGTCAGGGTACGGAAACTCGGGAGGGTAAGGCTACGTGCTGATGCATGGGTCAGTGCCAGAGTACAGGCCAGGAGTAGGCAACGGCTTAGGGTAACGTTTAGGGCTGGTGGTGGGTTTCCGTTCCGAGCTAGGGTTAGGGTTAGGGAACGGCAAGGCTTAGGGCACAGGTGAGGATACAGAAACTTGGGAGGGTCGAGCTATGTGCTGAAGCACGGGTCAGTGCCAGCGTACGGGCCAGGAGTAGGCAACGGCGTAGGATAAAGTGTAGGGCTGGTGGTGGATTTACGTTCTGGGCTAGGGTTAGGGTTAGGGAATGGCAAGGCTTAGGGCACAGGTCAGGGTACGGAAACTCGGGAGGGTAAGGCTACGTGCTGATGCACGGGTCATTGCCAGAGTACAGGCCAGGAGTAGGCAACGGCTTAGGGTAAGGTTTAGGGCTGGTGGTGGGTTTCCGTTCCGGGCTAGCGTTAGGGTTAGGGAACGGCAAGGCTTAGGGCACAGGTCAGGGTACGGAAACGTGGGAGGGTCAGGCTACGTGCTGACGCACGGGTCAGTGCCAGCGTACGGGCCAGGAGTAGGCAACGGCGTAAGGTAAGGTGTAGGGCTGGTGGTTGCTTTCCGTTCCAGGCTAGGGTTAGGGTTAGGGTTAGGGTTAGGGAATGGCAAGGCTTAGGGCACAGGTCAGGGTACGGAAACTCGGGAGGGTAAGGCTACGTGCTGATGCACGGGTCAGTGCCAGAGTACAGGCAAGGAGTACGCAACGGCATAGGGTAAGGTGTAGGGCTGATGGTGGGTTTCCGTTCCGGGCTAGGGTTAGGGTTAGGGAACGGCAAGGCTTAGGGCACAGGTGAGGGTACGGAAACGTGGGAGGGTCAGGCTACGTGCTGACGCACGGGTCAGTGCCAGCGTACGGGCCAGGAGTAGGCAACTGCGTAGGATAAAGTGTAGGGCTGGTGGTGGATTTACGTTCTGGGCTAGGGTTAGGGTTAGGGAACGGCAAGGCTTAGGGCACAGGTCAGGGTACGGAAACTCGGGAGGGTAAGGCTACGTGCTGATGCACGGGTCATTGCCAGAGTACAGGCCAGGAGTAGGCAACGGCTTAGGGTAAGATTTAGGGCTGGTGGTGGGTTTCTGTTCCGGGCTAGCGTTAGGGTTAGGGAACGGCAAGGCTTAGGGCACAGGTCAGGGTACGGAAACGTGGGAGGGTCAGGCTACGTGCTGACGCACGGGTCAGTGCCAGCGTACGGGCCAGGAGTAGGCAACGGCGTAAAGTAATGTGTAGGGCTGGTGGTTGGTTTCCGTTCCAGGCTAGGGTTAGGGTTAGGGAACGGCAAGGCTTAGGGCATAGGTGAGGGTACGGAAACGTGGTAGGGTCAGGCTACGTGCTGACGCAAGGTTCAGTGCCAGCGTACGGGCCAGGAGTAGGCAACGGCATAGGATAAAGTGTAGGGCTGGTGGTGGATTTGCGTTCCGGGCTAGGGTTAGGGTTAGGGAACGGCAAGGCTTAGGGCACAGGTGAGGGTACGGAAACGTGGGAGGGTCAGGCTACGTGCTGACGCACGGGTCAGTGCCAGCGTACGGGTCAGGAGTAGGGTACGGCGTAAGGTAACGTGTAGGGCTGGTGGTGGCTTTGTATTCCGGGCTAGGGTTAGGGTTAGGGAACGGCAAGGCTTAGGGCACAGGTGAGGGTACGGAAACGTGGGAGGGTCAGGCTACGTGCTGACGCACGGTTCAGTGCCAGCGTATGGGCCAGGAATAGGGTACGGCGTAAGGTAAGGTGTAGGGCTGGTGGTGGGTTTGTATTCCGGGCTAGGGTTAGGGTAAGGGAACGGCAAGGCTTAGGGCACAGGTGAGGGTACGGAAACGTGGGGGGGGGTCGGGCTACATTCTGACGCACGGGTCCGTGCAAGCGTACGGGTCAGGAGTAGGGTACGGCATAAGGTAAGGTGTAGGGGTAGTGGTGGGATTCCGTTCCGGGCTAGGGTTAGGGGTAGGGAACGGCAAGGCTTAGGGCACAGGTGAGGGTACGTAAACGTGGCAGGGTCAGGGTACGTGCTGACGCACGGGTCAGTGCCAGCGTACGGGCCAGGAGTAGGCAACGGCGTAGGATAAAGTGTAGGGCTGGTGGTGGATTTGCATTCCGGTCTAGGGTTAGGGTTAGGGAATGGCAAGGCTTAGGGCACAGTTGAGGGTACGGAAACGTGGGCGGGTAAGGCTACGTGCTAATGCACGGGTCAGTGCCAGAGTACAGGCCAAGAGTAGGCAACGGTGTAGGGTAAGGTGTAGGGCTGGTGGTGGGTTTCCGTTCCGGGCTAGCGTTAGGGTTAGGGAACGGCAAGGCTTAGGGCACAGGTGAGGGTACGGAAACGTGGGAGGGTCAGGCTACGTGCTGACGCACGGGTCAGTGACAGCGTACGGGCCAGGAGTATGGTACGGCGTAAGGTAAGGTGTAGGGCTTGTGGTTGATTTCCTTTTCAGGCTAGGGTTAGGGTTAGGGAACGGCAAGGCTTAGGGCACAGGTGAGGTTACAGAAACGTGGGAGGGTCGGGCTACGTGCTGACGCACGGGTCAGTGCCAGCATACAGGCCAGGAGTAGGCAACGGCGTAGGATAAAGTGTAGGGCTGGTGGTGGATTTGCGTTCTGGGCTAGGGTTAGGGTTAGGGAACGGCAAGGCTTAGGGCACAGGTCAGGGTACGGAAACTCGGGAGGGTAAGGCTACGTGCTGATGCATGGGTCAGTGCCAGAGTACAGGCCAGGAGTAGGCAACGGCTTAGGGTAACGTTTAGGGCTGGTGGTGGGTTTCCGTTCCGGGCTAGGGTTAGGGTTAGGGAACGGCAAGGCTTAGGGCACAGGTGAGGATACAGAAACGTGGGAGGGTCGGGCTATGTGCTGACGCACGGGTCAGTGCCAGTGTACGGGCCAGGAGTAGGCAACGGCATAGGATAAAGTGTAGGGCTGGTGGTGGATTTACGTTCTGGCCTAGGGTTAGGGTTAGGGAACGGCAAGGCTTAGGGCACAGGTCAGGGTACGGAAACTCGGGAGGGTAAGGCTACGTGCTGATGCACGGGTCAGTGCCAGAGTACAGGCCAGGAGTAGGCAACGGCTTAGGGTAAGGTTTAGGGCTGGTGGTGGGTTTCCGTTCCGGGCTAGCGTTAGGGTTAGGGAACGGCAAGGCTTAGGGCACAGGTCAGGGTACGGAAACGTGGGAGGGTCAGGCTACGTGCTGACGCACGGGTCAGTGCCAGCGTACGGGCCAGGAGTAGGCAACGGCGTAAGGTAAGGTGTAGGGCTGGTGGTTGCTTTCCGTTCCAGGCTAGGGTTAGGGTTAGGGAACGGCTAGGCTTAGGGCACAGGTCAGGTTACGGAAACGCGGGAGGGTAAGGCTACGTGCTGATGCACGGGTCAGTGCCAGAGTACAGGCAAGGAGTACGCAACGGCATAGGGTAAGGTGTAGGGCTGATGGTGGGTTTCCGTTCCGGGCTAGGGTTATGGTTAGGGAACGGCAAGGCTTAGGGCACAGGTGAGGGTACGGAAAAGTGGGAGGGTCAGGCTACGTGCTGATGCACGGGTTAGTGCCAGCGTACGGGCCAGGAGTAGGCAACGGCATAAGGTAAGGTGTAGGGCTGGTGGTTGGTTTCCGTTCCAGGCTAGGGTTAGGGTTAGGGAACGGCAAGGCTTAGGGCACAGGTGAGGGTACGGAAACGTGGGAGGGTCAGGCTATGTGCTGACGCACGGGTTAGTGCCAGCGTACGGGTCAGGAGTAGGGTACGGCGTAAGGTAAGGTGTAGGGCTGGTGGTGGCTTTGTATTCTGGGCTAGGGTTAGGGTTAGCGTACGGCAAGGCTTAGGGCACAGGTGATGGTACGGAAACGTGGGAGGGTCAGGCTACGTGCTGACGCACGGTTCAGAGCCAGCGTATGGGCCAGGAAGAGGGTACGGCGTAAGGTAAGGTGTAGGGCTGGTGGTGGGTTTGTATTCCGGGCTAGGGTTAGGGTTAGGGAACGGCAAGGCTTAGGGCACAGGTGAGGGTACGGAAACGTGGGGGGGGTCGGGCTACATTCTGACGCACGGGTCCGTGCCAGCGTACGGGTCAGGAGTAGGGTACGGCATAAGGTAAGGTGTAGGGCTAGTGGTGGGTTTCCGTTCCGGGCTAGGGTTAGGGTTAGGGAACGGCAAGGCTTAGGGCACAGGTGAGGGTACGGAAACGTGGCAGGGTCAGGGTACGTGCTGACGCACGGGTCAGTGCCAGCGTACGGGCCAGGAGTAGGCAACGGCGTAGGATAAAGTGTAGGGCTGGTGGTGGATTTGCGTTCTGGGCTAGGGTTAGGGTTAGGGAACGGCAAGGCTTAGGGCACAGGTCAGGGTACGGAAACGCGGGAGGGTAAGGCTACGTGCTGATGCATGGGTCAGTGCCAGAGTACAGGCCAGGAGTAGGCAACGGTGTAGGGTAAGGTGTAGGGCTGGTGGTGGGTTTCCGTTCCGTGCTAGCGTTAGGGTTAGGGAACGGCAAGGCTTAGGGCACAGGTGAGGGTACGGAAACGTGGGAGGGTCAGGCTACGTGCTGACGCACGGGTCAGTGACAGCGTACGGGCCAGGAGTAGGGTACGGCGTAAGGTAAGGTGTAGGGCTTGTGGTTGATTTCCGTTTCAGGCTAGGGTTAGGGTTAGGGAACGGCAAGGCTTAGGGCACAGGTGAGGGTACAGAAACGTGGGAGAGTCGGGCTACGTGCTGACGCACCGGTCAGTGCCAGCGTACGGGCCAGGAGTAGGCAACGGCGTAGGATAAACTGTAGGGCTGCTGGTGGATTTGCCTTCTGGGCTAGGGTTAGTGTTAGGGAACGGCAAGGCTTAGGGCACAGGTGAGGATACGGAAACGTGGGAGGGTCAGGCTACGTGCTGACGCACGGTTCAGTGCCAGCGTACGGGCCAGGAATAGGGTACGGTGTAAGGTAAGGTGTAGGGCTGGTGGTGGGTTTCCGTTCCGGGCTAGGGTTAGGGTTAGGCAACGGCAAGGCTTAGGGCACAGGTGAGGGTACGGAAACGTGGGAGGGTCAGGCTACGTGCTGACGCACGGGTCAGTGCCAGCGTACGGGCCAGGAGTAGGGTACGGCGTAAGGTAAGGTGTAGGGCTTGTGGTTGATTTCCGTTCCAGGCTAGGGTTAGGGGTAGGGAACGGCAAGGCTTAGGGCACAGGTGAAGGTACGGAAACGTGGGAGGGTCAGGCTACGTGCTGACGCACGGTTCAGTGCCAGCGTTTGGGCCAGGAATAGGGTACGGCGTAAGGTAATGTGTAGGGCTGGTGGTGGGTTTCCGTTCCGGGCTAGGGTTAGGGTTAGGGAATGGCAAGGCTTAGGGCACAGTTGAGGGTACGGAAACGTGGGCGGGTAAGGCTACGTGCTAATGCACGGGTCAGTGCCAGAGTAGAGGCCAGGAGTAGGCAACGGTGTAGGGTAAGGTGTAGGGCAGATGGTGGGTTTCCGTTCCGGGCTAGGGTTAGGGTTAGGGAACGGCAAGGCTTAGGGCAGAGGTGAGGGTACGGAAAAGTGGGAGGGTCAGGCTACGTGCTGAAGCATGGGTTAGTGCCAGCGTACGGGCCAGGAGTAGGCAACGACATAAGGTAAGGTGTAGGGCTGGTGGTTGGTTTCCGTTCCAGGCTAGGGTTAGGGTTAGGGAACGGCAAGGCTTAGGGCACAGGTGAGGGTACGGAAACGTGGGAGGGTCGGGCTATGTGCTGACGCACGGGTCAGTGCCAGCGTACGGGCCAGGAGTAGGCAACGGCGTAGGATAAAGTGTAGGGCTGGTGGTGGATTTGCGTTCTGGGCTAGGGTTAGGGTTAGGGAACGGCAAGGCTTAGGGCACAGGTCAGGGTACGGAAACTCGGGACGGTAAGGCTACGTGCTGATGCATGGGTCAGTGCCAGAGTACAGGCCAGGAGTAGGCAACGGCTTAGGGTAACGTTTAGGGCTGGTGGTGGGTTTCCGTTCCGGGCTAGGGTTAGGGTTAGGGAACGGCAAGGCTTAGGGCACAGGTGAGGATACAGAAACGTGGGAGGGTCGGGCTATGTGCTGACGCATGTGTCAGTGCCAGCGTACGGGCCAGGAATAGGCAACGGCGTAGGATAAAGTGTAGGGTTGGTGGTGGATTTACGTTCTGGGCTAGGGTTAGGGTTAGGGAACGGCAAGGCTTAGGGCACAGGTCAGGGTACGGAAACTCGGGAGGGTAAGGCTACGTGCTGATGCACGGGTCAGTGCCAGAGTACAGGCCAGGAGTAGGCAACGGCTTAGGGTAAGGTTTAGGGCTGGTGGTGGGTTTCCGTTCCGGGCTAGCGTTAGGGTTAGGGAACGGCAAGGCTTAGGGCACAGGTCAGGGTACGGAAACGTGGGAGGGTCAGGCTACGTGCTGACGCACGGGTCAGTGCCAGCGTACGGGCCAGGAGTAGGCAACGGCGTAAGGTAAGGTGTAGGGCTGGTGGTTGCTTTCCGTTCCAGGCTAGGGTTAGGGTTAGGGAACGGCTAGGCTTAGGGCACAGGTCAGGTTACGGAAACGCGGGGGGGTAAGGCTACGTGCTGATGCACGGCTCAGTGCCAGAGTACAGGCAAGGAGTACGCAACGGCATAGGGTAAGGTGTAGGGCTGATGGTGGGTTTCCGTTCCGGGCTAGGGTTAGGGTTAGGGAACGGCAAGGCTTAGGGCACAGGTGAGGGTACCGAAAAGTGGGAGGGTCAGGCTACGTGCTGATGCACGGGTCAGTGCCAGCGTACGGGCCAGGAGTAGGCAACGGCATAAGGTAAGGTGTAGGGCTGGTGGTTGGTTTCCGTTCCAGGCTAGGGTTAGGGTTAGGGAACGGCAAGGCTTAGGGCATAGGTGAGGGTACGAAAACGTGGTAGGGTCAGGCTACGTGCTGATGCACGGGTCAGTGCCAGCGTACGGGCCAGGAGTAGGCAACGGCGTAGGTTAAAGTGTAGGGCTGGTGGTGGATTTGCGTTCCGGGCTAGGGTTAGTGTTAGGGAACTGCAAGGCTTAGGGCACAGGTGAGGGTGCGGAAACGTGGGAGGGTCAGGCTACGTGCTGACACACAGGTCAGTGCCAGAGTACGGGTCAGGAGTAGGGTACGGCATAAGGTAAGGTGTAGGGCTGGTGGTGGGTTTCTATTCCGGGCTACGGTTAGGGTTAGGGAACGGCAAGGCTTAGGGCACAGGTGAGGGTACGGAAACGTGGGAGGGTCAGGCTAAGTGCTGAGGCACGGTTCAGTGCCAGCGTACGGGCCAGGAATAGGGTACGGCGTAAGGTAAGGTGTAGGGCTGGTGGTGGGCTTCCGTTCCGGGCTAGGGTTAGGGTTAGGGAACGGCAAGGCTTAGGGCACAGGTGAGGGTACGGAAACGTGGGAGGGTCAGGCTACGTGCTGACGCACGGTTCAGTGCCAGAGTACGGGCCAGGAGTAGGCAACGGCATAAGGTAAGGTGAAGAGCTTGTGGTTGATTTCCGTTCCAGGCTAGGGTAAGGTTTAGGGAACGGCAAGGCTTAGGGCACATGTGAGGGTACAGAAACGTGGGAGGGTCGGGCTACGTGCTGACGCACGGGTCAGTGCCAGCGTACGGGCCAGGAGTAGGCAACGGCGTAGGATAAAGTGTAGGGCTGGTGGTGGATTTGCGTTCCGGGCTGGGTTAGGGTTAGGGAACGGCAAGGTTTAGGGCACAGGTTAGGGTACGGAAACGTGGGAAGGTCAGGGCACGTGCTGACGCACGGGTCAGTGCCAGCGTACGGGTCAGGAGTAGGATACGGCGTAAGGTAAGGTGTAGGGCTGGTGGTGGGTTTCTATTACGGGCTAGGGTTAGGGTTAGGGAACGGCAAGGCTTAGGGCACAGGTGAGGGTACGGAAACGTGTGAGGGTCAGGCTACGTGCTGACGCACTGTTCAGTGCCATCGTATGGGCCAGGAATAGGGTACGGCGTAAGGTAAGGTGTAGGGCTAGTGGTGGGTTTCCGTTCCTGGCTAGGGTTAGGGTTAGGGAACGGCAAGGCTTAGCGCACAGGTGAGGGTACGGAAACGTGGAAGGGTCAGGGTACGTGCTGACGTATGGGTCAGTGCCAGCGTACGGGCCAGGAGTAGGGTACGGCGTAAGGAAAGGTGTAGGGCTAGTGGTTGATTTCCGTTCCAGGCTAGGGTTAGGGTTAGGGAACGGCAAGGCTTAGGGCACAGGTCAGGGTACGGCAACGCGGGAGGGTAAGGCTACGTGCTGATGCACGGGTCAGTGCCAGAGTACAGGCCAGGAGTAGGCAACGGCGTAGGGTAAGGTGTAGGGCTGGTGGTGGGTTTCCATTCTGGGCTAGGGTTAGGGTTAGGGAACGGCAAGGCTTAGGGCAAAGGTGAGGTTACGGAAACGTGGGGGGGTCGGGCTACGTGCTGATGCACTGGTCAGTGCCAGCGTACGGGCCAGTAGTAGGCAACGGCGTAGGATAAAGTGTAGGGCTGGTGGTGGATTTGCGTTCCAGGATAGGGTTAGGGTTAGGGAACGGCAAGGCTTAGGGCACAGGTGAGGGTACGGAAACGTGGGAGGGTCAGGCTACGTGCTGACGCACGGGTCAGTGCCAGCGTACGGGCCAGGAGTTGGGTACGGCGTCAGGTAAGGTGTAGGGCCTGCGGTTGATTTCCGTTCCAGGCTAGGGTTAGGGTTAGGGAACGGCAAGGCTTAGGGCACAGGTGAGGGTAAGGAAACGTGGGAGGGTCAGGCTACGTGCTGACGCACGGGTCAGTGACAGCGTACGGGCCAGTAGTAGGGTACGGCGTAAGGTAAGGTGTAGGGCTTGTGGTTGATTTCCGTTTCAGGCTAGGGTTAGGGTTAGGGAACGGCAAGGCTTAGGGCACAGGTGAGGGTACAGAAACGTGGGAGGGTCGGGCTACGTGCTGACGCACGGGTGAGTGCCAGCGTACGGGCCAGGAGTAGGCAACGGCGTAGGATAAAGTGTAGGGCTTGTGCTGGCTTTGCGTTCTGGGCTAGGGTTAGGGTTAGGGAAATGCAAGGCTTAGTGCACACGTCAGGGTACGGAAACGAGGGAGGGTAAGGCTACGTGCTGATGCATGGGTCAGTGCCAGAGTACAGGCCAGGAGTAGGCAACGGCGTAGGGTAAGGTGTAGGGCTTGTGGTGGGTTTCCGTTCCGGGCTAGGGTTAGGGTTAGGGAACGGCAAGGCTTAGGGCACAGGTGAGGGTACGGAAAAGGGGGAGGGTGAGGCTACGTCCTGAAGCATGGATCAGTGCCAGCGTACGGGCCAGGAGTAGGCAACGACGTAAGGTAAGGTGTAGGGCTGGTGGTTGGTTTCCGTTCCAGGCTAGGGTTAGGGTTAGGGAACGGCAAGGCTTAGGGCACAGGTGAGGGTACGGAAACGTGGGAAGGTCAGGCTAAGTGCTGACGCACGGTTCAGTGCCAGCGTACGGGCCAGGAATAGGGTACGGCGTAAGGTAAGGTGTAGGGCTTGTGGTTGATTTCCGTTCAAGACTAGGGTTAGGGTTAGGGAACGGCAAGTCTTAGGGCACAGGTGAGGGTACGGAAATGTGGGAGGGTCGGTCGACGTGCTGATGCAAGGGTCAGTGCCTGAGCACGGGCCAGGAGTAGGCAACGGCGTAGGATAAAGTGTAGGGCTGGTGGTGGATTTGCGTTCTGGGCTAGGGTTAGGGTTAGGGAACGGCAAGGCTTAGGGCACAGGTCAGGGTACGGAAACGCGGGAGGGTAAGGCTACGTGCTGATGCAAGGGTCAGTGCCTGAGCACGGGCCAGGAGTAGGCAACGGCGTAGGATAAAGTGTAGGGCTGGTGGTGGATTTGCGTTCTGGGCTAGGGTTAGGGTTAGGGAACGGCAAGGCTTAGGGCACAGGTCAGGGTACGGAAACGCGGGAGGGTAAGGCTACGTGCTGATGCATGGGTCAGTGCCAGAGTACAGGCCAGGAGTAGGCAACGGTGTAGGGTAAGGTGTAGGGCTGGTGGTGGGTTTCCGTTCCGGGCTAGCGTTAGGGTTAGGGAACGGCAAGGCTTAGGGCACAGGTGAGGGTACGGAAACGTGGGAGGGTCAGGCTACGTGCTGACGCACGGGTCAGTGACAGCGTACGGGCCAGGAGTATGGTACGGCGTAAGGTAAGGTGTAGGGCTTGTGGTTGATTTCCGTTTCAGTCTAGGGTTAGGGTTAGGGAACGGCAAGGCTTAGGGCACAGGTGAGGGTAGAGAAACGTGGGAGAGTCGGGCTACGTGCTGACGAACGGGTCAGTGCCAACGTACGGGCCAGGAGTAGGCAACGGCGTAGGATAAACTGTAGGGCTGCTGGTGGATTTGCCTTCTGGGCTAGGGTTAGTGTTAGGGAACGGCAAGGCTTAGGGCACAGGTGAGGATACGGAAAAGTGGGAGGGTCAGGCTACGTGCTCACGCACGGTTCAGTGCCAGCGTACGGGCCAGGAATAGGGTACGGTGTAAGGTAAGGTGTAGGGCTGGTGGTGGGTTTCCGTTCCGGGCTAGGGTTAGGGTTAGGCAACGGCAAGGCTTAGGGCACAGGTGAGGGTACGGAAACGTGGGAGGGTCAGGCTACGTGCTGACGCACGGGTCAGTGCCAGCGTACGGGCCAGGAGTAGGGTACGGCGTAAGGTAAGGTGTAGGGCTTGTGGTTGATTTCCGTTCCAGGCTAGGGTTAGGGTTAGGGAACGGCAAGGCTTAGGGCACAGGTGAAGGTACGGAAACGTGGGAGGGTCAGGCTACGTGCTGACGCACGGTTCAGTGCCAGCGTTTGGGCCAGGAATAGGGTACGGCGTAAGGTAAGGTGTAGGGCTGGTGGTGGGTTTCCGTTCCGGGCTAGGGTTAGGGTTAGGGAATGGCAAGGCTTAGGGCACAGTTGAGGGTACGGAAACGTGGGCGGGTAAGGCTACGTGCTAATGCATGGGTCAGTGCCAGAGTAGAGGCCAGGAGTAGGCAACGGTGTAGGGTAAGGTGTAGGGCAGATGGTGGGTTTCCGTTCCGGGCTAGGGTTAGGGTTAGGGAACGGCAAGGCTTAGGGCAGAGGTGAGGGTACGGAAAAGTGGTAGGGTCAGGCTACGTGCTGAAGCATGGGTCAGTGCCAGCGTACGGGCCAGGAGTAGGCAACGACATAAGGTAAGGTGTAGGGCTGGTGGTTGGTTTCCGTTCAAGGCTATGGTTAGGGTTAGGGAACGGCAAGGCTTAGGGCACAGGTGAGGGTACGGAAACGTGGGAGCGTCGGGCTATGTGCTGACGCACGGGTCAGTGCCAGCGTACGGGCCAGGAGTAGGCAACGGCGTAGGATAAAGTGTAGGGCTGGTGGTGGATTTGCGTTCTGGGCTAGGGTTAGGGTTAGGAAACGGCAAGGCTTAGGGCACAGGTCAGGGTACGGAAACTCGGGAGGGTAAGGCTACGTGCTGATGCATGGGTCAGTGCCAGAGTACAGGCCAGGAGTAGGCAACGGCTTAGGGTAACGTTTAGGGCTGGTGGTGGGTTTCCGTTCCGGGCTAGGGTTAGGGTTAGGGAACGGCAAGGCGTAGGGCACAGGTGAGGATACAGAAACGTGGGAGGGTCGGGCTATGTGCTGACGCATGTGTCAGTGCCAGCGTACGGGCCAGGAGTAGGCAACGGCGTAGGATAAAGTGTAGGGCTGGTGGTGGATTTACGTTCTGGGCTAGGGTTAGGGTTAGGGAACGGCAAGGCTTAGGGCACAGGTCAGTGTACGGAAACTCGGGAGGGTAAGGCTACGTGCTGATGCACGGGTCAGTGCCAGAGTACAGGCCAGGAGTAGGCAACGGCTTAGGGTAAGGTTTAGGGCTGGTGGTGGGTTTCCGTTCCGGGCTAGCGTTAGGGTTAGGGAACGGCAAGGCTTAGGGCACAGGTCAGGGTACGGAAACGTGGGAGGGTCAGGCTACGTGCTGACGCACGGGTCAGTGCCAGCGTACGGGCCAGGAGTAGGCAACGGCGTAAGGTAAGGTGTAGGGCTGGTGGTTGCTTTCCGTTCCAGGCTAGGGTTAGGGTTAGGGAACGGCTAGGCTTAGGGCACAGGTCAGGTTACGGAAACGCGGGAGGGTAAGGCTACGTGCTGATGCACGGCTCAGTGCCAGAGTACAGGCAAGGAGTACGCAACGGCATAGGGTAAGGTGTAGGGCTGATGGTGGGTTTCCGTTCCGGGCTAGGGTTAGGGTTAGGGAACGGCAAGGCTTAGGGCACAGGTGAGGGTACCGAAAAGTGGGAGGGTCAGGCTACGTGCTGATGCACGGGTCAGTGCCAGCGTACGGGCCAGGAGTAGGCAACGGCATAAGGTATGGTGTAGGGCTGGTGGTTGGTTTCCGTTCCAGGCTAGGGTTAGTGTTAGGGAACGGCAAGGCTTAGGGCATAGGTGAGGGTACGGAAACGTGGTAGGGTCAGGCTACGTGCTGATGCACGGGTCAGTGCCAGCGTACGGGCCAGGAGTAGGCAACGGCGTAGGATAAAGTGTAGGGCTGGTGGTGGATTTGCGTTCCGGGCTAGGGTTATTGTTAGGGCACTGCAAGGCTTAGGGCACAGGTGAGGGTGCGGAAACGTGGGAGGGTCAGGCTACGTGCTGACACACAGGTCAGTGCCAGCGTACGGGTCAGGAGTAGGGTACGGCATAAGGTAAGGTGTAGGGCTGGTGAGGGTTTCTATTCCGGGCTACGGTTAGGGTTAGGGAACGGCAAGGCTTAGGGCACAGGTGATGGTATGGAAACGTGGGAGGGTCAGGCTACGTGCTGACGCACGGGTCAGTGCCAGCGTACGGGCCGGGAGTAGGGTACGGCGTAAGGTAAAGTGTAGGGCTTGTGATTGATTTCCGTTCCAGGCTAGGCTTAGGGTTAGGGAACGGCAAGGCTTAGGGCACAGGTGAGGGTACGGAAACGTGGGAGGGTCGGGCTACGTGCTGACGCACGGGTCAGCGCGAGCGTACGGGCCAGGAGTAGGCAACGGCGTAGGATAAAGCGTAGGGCTGGTGGTGGATTTGCGTTCTGGGCTAGGGTTAGGGTTAGGGAACGGCAAGGCTTAGGGCACAGGTGAGGGTACGGAAACGCGGGAGGGTAAGGCTACGTGCTGATGCACGGGTCAGCGCCAGAGTACAGGCCAGCAGTAGGCAACGGCGTAGGGTAAGGTGTAGGGCTCGTGGTGGGTTTCCGTTCCGGGCTAGGTTTAGGGTTAGGGAACGAAAGGCATAGGGCACAGGTGAGGGTACGGAAACGTGGGAGGGTCAGGCTACGTGCTGACTCAAGGGTCAGTGCCAGCGTACGGGTCAGGAGTAGGGTACGGCGTAAGGTAAGGTGTAGGTCTAGTGGTGCGTTTCTATTCCGGGCTAGGGTTAGGGTTAGGGAACGGCAAGGCTTAGGGCACAGGTGAGGGTACGGAAACGTGGGAGGGTCAGGCTACGTGCTGACGCACGGTTCAGTGCCAGCGTACGGGCCAGGAATAGGGTACGGCGTAAGGTAAGGTGTAGGGCTGGTGGTGGGCTTCCGTTCCGGGCTAGGGTTAGGGTTAGGGAACGCAAGGCTTAGGGCACAGGTGAGGGTACGGAAACGTGGGAGGGTCAGGCTACGTGCTGACGCACGGTTCAGTGCCAGAGTACGGGCCAGGAGTAGGGTACGGCATAAGGTAATGTGAAGAGCTTGTGGTTGATTTCCGTTCCACGCTAGGGTAAGGTTTAGGGAACGGCAAGGCTTAGGGCACATGTGAGGGTACAGAAACGTGGGAGGGTCGGGCTACGTGCTGACGCACGGGTCAGTGCCAGCGTACGGGCCAGGAGTAGGCAACGGCGTAGGATAAAGTGTAGGGCTGGTGGTGGATTTGCGTTCTGGGCTAGGGTTAGGGTTAGGGAACGGCAAGGCTTAGGGCACAGGTGAGGGTACGGAAACGTGGGAGGGTCAGGCTACGTGCTGACGCACGGGTCAGTGCCAGCGTACGGGCCAGGAGTAGGCAATGGCGTAGGATAAAGTGTAGGGCTGGTGGTGGATTTGCGTTCCGGGCTGGGTTAGGGTTAGGGAACGGCAAGGTTTAGGGCACAGGTTAGGGTATGGAAACGTGGGAAGGTCACGGTACGTGCTGACGCACGGGTCAGTGCCAGCGTACGGGTCAGGAGTAGGATACGGCGTAAGGTAAGGTGTAGGGCTGGTGGTGGGTTTCTATTACGGGCTAGGGTTTGGGTTAGGGAACGGCAAGGCTTAGGGCACAGGTGAGGGTACGGAAACGTGTGAGGGTCAGGCTACGTGCTGACGCACGGTTCAGTGCCATCGTATGGGCCAGGAATAGGGTACGGCGTAAGGTAAGGTGTAGGGCTAGTGGTGGGTTTCCGTTCCTGGCTAGGGTTAGGGTTAGGGAACGGCAAGGCTTAGGGCACAGGTGAGGGTACGGAAACGTGGAAGGGTCAGGGTACGTGCTGACGTATGGGTCAGTGCCAGCGTACTGGCCAGGAGTAGGGTACGGCGTAAGGAAAAGTGTAGGGCTAGTGGTTGATTTCCGTTCCAGGCTAGGGTTAGGGTTAGGGAACGGCAAGGCTTAGGGCACAGGTCAGGGTACGGCAACGCGGGAGGGTAAGGCTACGTGCTGATGCACGGGTTAGTGCCAGAGTACAGGCCAGGAGTAGGCAACGGCGTAGGGTAAGGTGTAGGGCTGGTGGTGGGTTTCCATTCTGGGCTAGGGTTAGGGTTAGGGAACGGCAAGGCTTAGGGCACAGGTGAGGGTATGGAAACGTGGGGGTGTCGGGCTACGTGCTGACGCACGGGTCAGTGCCAGCGTACGGGACAGGAGTAGGGTACGGCATAAGGTAAGGTGTAGGGCTGGTGGTGGGTTTCCGTTCTGGTCTAGGGTTAGGGTTAGGGAACGGCAAGGCTTAGGGCACAGGTGAGGGTACGGAAACGTGGCAGGGTCAGGCTACGTGCTGATGCACTGGTCAGTGCCAGCGTACGGGCCAGGAGTAGGCAACGGCGTAGGATAAAGTGTAGGGCTGGTGGTGGATTTGCGTTCCGGGATAGGGTTAGGGTTAGGGAACGGCAAGGCTTAGGGCACAGGTGAGGGTACGGAAACGTGGG
The DNA here is from genome assembly GCF_964165515.1 of Mesoplodon bidens. NCBI lineage: Eukaryota > Metazoa > Chordata > Mammalia > Artiodactyla > Ziphiidae > Mesoplodon > Mesoplodon bidens. The sequence continues at coordinate 220,623 of NC_138161.1, read as the reverse complement.
AGGGTCAGGCTACGTGCTGACGCACGGGTCAGTGCCAGCGTACGGGCCAGGAGTTGGGTACGGCGTAAGGTATGGTGTAGGGCCTGTGGTTGATTTCTGTTCCAGGCTAGGGTTAGGGTTAGGGAACGGCAAGGCTTAGGGCACAGGTGAGGGTACGGAAACGTGGGAGGGTAGGGCTACGTGCTGACGCACGGGTCAGTGACAGCGTACGGGCCAGTAGTAGGGTACGGCGTAAGGTAAGGTGTAGGGCTTGTGGTTGATTTCCGTTTCAGGCTAGGGTTAGGGTTAGGGAACGGCAAGGCTTAGGGCACAGGTGAGGGTACAGAAACGTGGGAGGGTCGGGCTACGTGCTGACGCACGGGTGAGTGCCAGCGTACGGGCCAGGAGTAGGCAACGGCGTAGGATAAAGTGTAGGGCTGGTGCTGGCTTTGCGTTCTGGGCTAGGGTTATGGTTAGGGAAATGCAAGGCTTAGTGCACACGTCAGGGTACGGAAACGAGGGAGGGTAAGGCTACGTGCTGATGCATGGGTCAGTGCCAGAGTACAGGCCAGGAGTAGGCAACGGCGTAGGGTAAGGTGTAGGGCTGGTGGTGGGTTTCCGTTCCGGGCTAGGGTTAGGGTTAGGGAACGGCAAGGCTTAGGGCACAGGTGAGGGTACGGAAAAGGGGGAGAGTGAGGCTACGTGCTGAAGCATGGATCAGTGCCAGCGTACGGGCCAGGAGTAGGCAACGACGTAAGGTAAGGTGTAGGGCTGGTGGTGGGTTTCCGTTCCAGGCTAGGGTTAGGGTTAGGGAACGGCAAGGCTTAGGGCACAGGTGAGGGTACGGAAACGTGGGAGGGTCAGGCTAAGTGCTGACGCACGGTTCAGTGCCAGCGTACGGACCAGGAATAGGGTACGGCGTAAGGTAAGGTGTAGGGCTGATGGTGGGTTTCCGTTCCGGGCTAGGGTTAGGGTTAGGGAATGGCAAGGCTTAGGGCACAGGTGAGGGTACGGAAACGTGGGAGGGTCGGGCTACGTGCTGACGCACGGGTCAATGCCAGCGTACGGGCCAGGAGTAGGCAACGGCATAGCATAAAGTGTAGGGCTGGTGGTGGATTTGCGTTGTGGGCTAGGGTTAGGGTTAGGGAATGGCAAGGCTTAGGGCACAGGTGAGGGACGGAAACGTGGGAGGGTCAGGCTATGTGCTGATGCACGGGTCAGTGCCAGAGTACAGGCCAGGAGTAGGCAACGGCGTAGGGTAAGGTGTAGGGCTGGTGTTGGGTTTCCATTCCGGGCTAGCGTTAGGGTTAGGGAACGACAAGGCTTAGGGCACAGGTGAGGGTACGGAAACGAGGGAGGGTCAGGCTACGTGCTGACGCACGGGTCAGTGCCAGCGTACGGGCCAGGAGTAGGCAACAGCGTAGGATAAAGTGTAGGGCTGGTGGTGGATTTGCGTTCTGGGCTAGGGTTAGGGTTAGGGAACGGCAAGGCTTAGGGCACAGGTCAGGGTACGGAAACGTGGGACGGTCAGGCTACGTGCTGACGCACGGGTCAGTGCCAGCGTACGGGTCAGGAGTAGGGTACGGCGTAAAGTAAGGTGTAGGGCTTGTGGTGGGTTTCCGTTCCGGGCTAGCGTTCGCGTTAGGGAACGGCAAGGCTTAGGGCACAGGTGAGGATACGGAAACGTGGGAGGGTCAGGCTACGTGCTGACGCACGGGTCAGTGCCAGCGTACGGGCCAGGAGTAGGCAACGGCGTAGGATAAAGTGTAGGGCTGGTGGTGGATTTGCGTTCCGGGCTAGGGTTAGGGTAAGGGGACGGCAAGGCTTAGGGCACAGGGGAGGGTACGGAAACGTGGGAGGGTCAGGCTACGTGCTGACGCACGGGTCAGTGCCAGCGTATGGGTTAGGATTAGGGTACGGCGTAAAATAAGGTGTAGGGCTGGTGGTGGGTTTCTATTCTGGTCTAGGGTTATGGTTAGGGAACGGCAAGGCTTAGGGCACAGGTGAGGGTACGGAAACGTGGGAGGGTCAGGCTACGTGCTGACGCACGGTTCAGTGCCAGCGTATGGGCCAGGAATAGGGTACGGCGTAGGGTAAGGTGTAGGGCTGGTGGTGGGTTTCCGTTCCTGGCTAGGGTAAGGATTATGGAACGGCAAGGCTTAGGGCACAGGTGAGGGTACGGAAACTCGGGAGGGTAAGGCTACGTGCTGATGCACGGGTCAGTGCCAGAGTACAGGCCAGGAGTAGGCAACGGCTTAGGGTAAGGTTTAGGGCTGGTGGTGGGTTTCCGTTCCGGGCTAGCGTTAGGGTTAGGGAATGGCAAGGCTTAGGGCACAGGTCAGGGTACGGAAACGAGGGAGGGTCAGGCTACGTGCTGACGCACGGGTCAGTGCCAGCGTACGGGCCAGGAGTAGGCAACGGCGTAAGGGAAGGTGTATGGCTGGTGGTTGCTTTCCGTTCCAGGCTAGGGTTAGGGTTAGGGAACGGCAAGGCTTAGGGCACAGGTCAGGTTACGGAAACGCGGGAGGGTAAGGCTACGTGCTGATGCACGGCTCAGTGCCAGAGTACAGGCAAGGAGTACGCAACGGCATAGGGTAAGGTGTAGGGCTGATGGTGGGTTTCCATTCCGGGCTAGGGTTAGGGTTAGGGAACGGCAAGGCTTAGGGCACAGGTGAGGGTACCGAAAAGTGGGAGGGTCAGGCTACGTGCTGATGCAAGGGTCAGTGCCAGCGTACGGGCCAGGAGTAGGCAACGGCATAAGGTAAGGTGTAGGGCTGGTGGTTGGTTTCCGTTCCAGGCTAGGGTTAGGGTTAGGGAACGGCAAGGCTTAGGGCATAGGTGAGGGTACGGAAACGTGGTAGGGTCAGGCTACGTGCTGATGCACGGGTCAGTGCCAGCGTACGGGCCAGGAGTAGGCAACGGCGTAGGATAAAGTGTAGGGCTGGTGGTGGATTTGCGTTCCGGGCTAGGGTTATTGTTAGGGCACTGCAAGGCTTAGGGCACAGGTGAGGGTGCGGAAACGTGGGAGGGTCAGGCTACGTGCTGACACACAGGTCAGTGCCAGCGTACGGGTCAGGAGTAGGGTACGGCATAAGGTAAGGTGTAAGGCTGGTGTTGGGTTTCTATTCCGGGCTACGGTTAGGGTTAGGGAACGGCAAGGCTTAGGGCACAGGTGAGGGTATGGAAACGTGGGAGGGTCAGGCTACGTGCTGACGCACGGGTCAGTGCCAGCGTACGGGCCGGGAGTAGGGTACGGCGTAAGGTAAAGTGTAGGGCTTGTGGTTGATTTCCGTTCCAGGCTAGGCTTAGGGTTAGGGAACGGCAAGGCTTAGGGCACAGGTGAGGGTACGGAAACGTGGGAGGGTCGGGCTACGTGCTGACGCACGGGTCAGCGCGAGCGTACGGGCCAGGAGTAGGCCACGGCGTAGGATAAAGCGTAGGGCTGGTGGTGGATTTGCGTTCTGGGCTAGGGTTAGGGTTAGGGAACGGCAAGGCTTAGGGCACAGGTGAGGGTACGGAAACGCGGGAGGGTAAGGCTACGTGCTGATGCACGGGTCAGTGCCAGAGTACAGGCCAGCAGTAGGCAACGGCGTAGGGTAAGGTGTAGGGCTCGTGGTGGGTTTCCGTTCCGGGCTAGGTTTAGGGTTAGGGAACGGAAAGGCATAGGGCACAGGTGAGGGTACGGAAACGTGGGAGGGTCAGGCTACGTGCTGACTCAAGGGTCAGTGCCAGCGTACGGGTCAGGAGTAAGGTACGGCGTAAGGTAAGGTGTAGGTCTAGTGGTGAGTTTCTATTCCGGGCTAGGGTTAGGGTTAGGGAACGGCAAGGCTTAGGGCACAGGTGAGGGTACGGAAACGTGGGAGGGTCAGGCTACGTGCTGACGCACGGTTCAGTGCCAGCGTACGGGGCAGGAATAGGGTACGGCGTAAGGTAAGGTGTAGGGCTGGTGGTGGGCTTCCGTTCCGGGCTAGGGTTAGGGTTAGGGAACGGCAAGGCTTAGGGCACAGGTGAGGGTACGGAAACGTGGGAGGGTCAGGCTACGTGCTGACGCACGGTTCAGTGCCAGAGTACGGGCCAGGAGTAGGGTACGGCATAAGGTAAGGTGAAGAGCTTGTGGTTGATTTCCGTTCCACGCTAGGGTAAGGTTTAGGGAACGGCAAGGCTTAGGGCACATGTGAGGGTACAGAAACGTGGGAGGGTCGGGCTACGTGCTGACGCACGGGTCAGTGCCAGCGTACGGGCCAGGAGTAGGCAACGGCGTAGGATAAAGTGTAGGGCTGGTGGTGGATTTGCGTTCTGGGCTAGGGTTAGGGTTAGGGAACGGCAAGGCTTAGTGCACAGGTGAGGGTACGGAAACGTGGGAGGGTCAGGCTACGTGCTGACGCACGGTTCAGTGCCAGCGTATGGGCCAGGAGTAGGCAACGGCGTAGGATAAAGTGTAGGGCTGGTGGTGGATTTGCGTTCCGGGCTGGGTTAGGGTTAGGGAACGGCAAGGTTTAGGGCACAGGTTAGGGTATGGAAACGTGGGAAGGTCAGGGTACGTGCTGACGCACGGGTCAGTGCCAGCGTACGGGTCAGGAGTAGGATACGGCGTAAGGTAAGGTGTAGGGCTGGTGGTGGGTTTCTATTACGGGCTAGGGTTAGGGTTAGGGAACGGCAAGGCTTAGGGCACAGGTGAGGGTACGGAAACGTGTGAGGGTCAGGCTACGTGCTGACGCACGGTTCAGTGCCATCGTATGGGCCAGGAATAGGGTACGGCGTAAGGTAAGGTGTAGGGCTAGTGGTGGGTTTCCGTTCCTGGCTAGGGTTAGGGTTAGGGAACGGCAAGGCTTAGGGCACAGGTGAGGGTACGGAAACGTGGAAGGGTCAGGGTACGTGCTGACGTATGGGTCAGTGCCAGCGTACGGGCCAGGAGTAGGGTACGGCGTAAGGAAAGGTGTAGGGTTAGTGGTTGATTTCCGTTCCAGGCTAGGGTTAGGGTTAGGGAACGGCAAGGCTTAGGGCACAGGTCAGGGTACGGCAACGCGGGAGGGTAAGGCTACGTGCTGATGCACGGGTCAGTGCCAGAGTACAGGCCAGGAGTAGGCAACGGCGTAGGGTAAGGTGTAGGGCTGGTGGTGGGTTTCCATTCTGGGCTAGGGTTAGGGTTAGGGAACGGCAAGGCTTAGGGCACAGGTGAGGGTACGGAAACGTGGGGGGGTCGGGCTACGTGCTGACGCACGGGTCAGTGCCAGCGTACGGGTCAGGAGTAGGGTACGGCATAAGGTAAGGTGTAGGGCTGGTGGTGGGTTTCCGTTCTGGTCTAGGGTTAGGGTTAGGGAACGGCAAGGCTTAGGGCACAGGTGAGGGTACGGAAACGTGGCAGGGTCAGGCTACGTGCTGATGCACTGGTCAGTGCCAGCGTACGGGCCAGGAGTAGGCAACGGCGTAGGATAAAGTGTAGGGCTGGTGGTGGATTTGCGTTCCGGGATAGGGTTAGGGTTAGGGAACAGCAAGGCTTAGGGCACAGGTGAGGGTACGGAAACGTGGGAGGGTCAGGCTACGTGCTGACGCACGGGTCAGTGCCAGCGTACGGGCCAGGAGTTGGGTACGGCGTAAGGTATGGTGTAGGGCCTGTGGTTGATTTCCGTTCCAGGCTAGGGTTAGGGTTAGGGAACGGCAAGGCTTAGGGCACAGGTGAGGGTACGAAACGTGGGAGGGTCAGGCTACGTGCTGACGCACGGGTCAGTGACAGCGTACGGGCCAGTAGTAGGGTACGGCGTAAGGTAAGGTGTAGGGCTTGTGGTTGATTTCCGTTTCAGGCTAGGGTTAGGGTAAGGGAACGGCAAGGCTTAGGGCACAGGTGAGGGTACGGAAACGTGGGAGGGTCAGGCAAAGTGCTGACGCACGGTTCAGTGCCAGCGTACGGACCAGGAATAGGGTACGGCGTAAGGTAAGGTGTAGGGCTGGTGGTGGGTTTCCGTTCCGGGCTAGGGTTAGGGTTAGGGAATGGCAAGGCTTAGGGCACAGGTGAGGGTACGGAAACGTGGGAGGGTCGGGCTACGTGCTGACGCACGGGTCAGTGCCAGCGTACGGGCCAGGAGTAGGCAACGGCATAGGATAAAGTTTAGGGCTGGTGGTGGATTTGCGTTGTGGGCTAGGGTTAGGGTTAGGGAACGGCAAGGCTTAGGGCACAGGTGAGGGACGGAAACGTGGGAGGGTCAGGCTATGTGCTGATGCACGGGTCAGTGCCAGAGTACAGGCCAGGAGTAGGCAACGGCGTAGGGTAAGGTGTAGGGCTGGTGTTGGGTTTCCATTCCGGGCTAGCGTTAGGGTTAGGGAACGGCAAGGCTTAGGGCACAGGTGAGGGTACGGAAACGTGGGACGGTCAGGCTACGTGCTGACGCACGGGTCAGTGCCAGCGTACGGGTCAGGAGTAGGGTACGGCGTAAAGTAAGGTGTAGGGCTTGTGGTGGGTTTCCGTTCCGGGCTAGCGTTCGCGTTAGGGAACGGCAAGGCTTAGGGCACAGGTGAGGATACGGAAACGTGGGAGGGTCAGGCTACGTGCTGACGCACGTGTCAGTGCCAGCGTACGGGTCAGGAGTAGGCAACGGCGTAGGATAAAGTGTAGGGCTGGTGGTGGATTTGCGTTCCGGGCTAGGGTTAGGGTAAGGGAACGGCAAGGCTTAGGGCACAGGGGAGGGTACGGAAACGTGGGAGGGTCAGGCTACGTGCTGACGCACGGGTCAGTGCCAGCATACGGGTTAGGTTTAGGGTACGGCGTAAACTAAGGTGTAGGGCTGGTGGTGGGTTTCTATTCTGGTCTAGGGTTATGGTTAGGGAACGGCAAGGCTTAGGGCACAGGTCAGGGTACGGAAACGAGGGAGGGTCAGGCTACGTGCTGACGCACGGTTCAGTGCCAGCGTATGGGCCAGGAATAGGGTACGGCGTAGGGTAAGGTGTAGGGCTGGTGGTGGGTTTCCGTTCCTGGCTAGGGTAAGGGTTATGGAACGGCAAGGCTTAGGGCACAGGTGAGGGTACGGAAACGTGGGAGGGTCAGGCTACGTGCTGACGTACGGGTCAGTGCCAGCGTACGGGTCAGGAGTAGGGTACGGCGTAAGGTAAGGTGTAGGGCTTGTGGTTGATTTCCGTTCCAGGCTAGGTTTAGGTTTAGGGAACGGCAAGGCTTAGGGCACAGGTCATGGTCCGGCAAAGCGGGAGGGTAAGGCTACGTGCTGATACACGGGTCAGTGCCAGAGTACAGGCCAGGAGTGGGCAACAGCGTAGGGTAAGGTGTAGGTCTGGTGGTGGGTTTCCGTTCTGGGTTAGGGTTAGGGTTAGGGAACGGCAAGGCTTAGGGCACAGGTGAGGGTACGGAAACGTGGGGGGGTCGGGCTACGTGCTGACGCACGGGTCAGTGCCAGCGTACGGGTCAGGAGTAGGGTACGGCATAAGGTAAGGTGTAGGGCTTGTGTTTGATTTCCGTTCCAGGCTAGGGTTAGGGTTAGGGAACGGCAAGGCTTAGGGCACATGTGAGGGTACGGAAATGTGGGAGGGTCGGTCTACGTGCTGATGCACGGGTCAGTGCCTGCGTACGGGCCAGGAGTAGGCAACGGCGTAGGATAAAGTGTAGGGCTGGTGGTGGATTTGCGTTCTGGGCTAGGGTAAGGGTTAGGGAACGGCAAGGCTTAGGGCACAGGTCAGGGTACGGAAACGCGGGAGGGTAAGGCTACGTGCTGCTGCACGGGTCAGTGCCAGAGTACAGGCCCGGAGTAGGCAACGGTGTAGGGTAAGGTGTAGGGCTGGTGGTGGGTTTCCTTTCAGGGCTAGCGTTAGGGTCAGGGAATGGCAAGGCTTAGGGCACAGGTGAGGGTACGGAAACGTGGGAGGGTCAGGCTACGTGCTGACGCACGGGTTAGTGACAGCGTACGGGCCAGGAGTAGGGTACTGCGTAAGGTAAGGTGTAGGGCTTGTGGTTGATTTCCGTTTCAGGCTAGGGTTAGGGTTAGGGAACGGCAAGGCTTAGGGCACAGGTGAGGGTACAGAAACGTGGGAGGGTCGGGCTACGTCCTGACGCACGGGTCAGTGCCAGCGTACGGGCCAGGAGTAGGCAACGGCGTAGGATAAAGTGTAGGGCTGGTGGTGGATTTGCGTTCTGGGCTAGGGTTAGGTTTAGGGAACGGCAAGGCTTAGGGCACACGTCAGGGTACGGAAACGTGGGAGGTTACGGCTACGTGCTGATGCAAGGGTCAGTGCCAGAGTACAGGCCAGGAGTAGGCAACGGCGTAGGGTAAGGTGTAGGGCTGGTGGAGGGTTTCCGTTCCGGGCTAGGGTTAGGGTTAGGGAACGGCAAGGCTTAGGGCACAGGTGAGTGTACGGAAAAGTGGGAGGGTCAGGCTACGTGCTGAAGCATGGGTCAGTGCCAGCGTATGGGCCAGGAGTAGGCAACGAGGTAAGGTAAGGTGTAGGGCTGGTGGTTGATTTCCGTTCCAGGCTAGGGTTAGGGTTAGGGAACGGCAAGGCTTAGGGCACAGGTGAGGGTACGGAAACGTGGGAGGGTCGGGCTACGTGCTGCCGCACGGGTCAGTGCCAGCGTACGGGCCAGGAGTAGGCAACGGCGTAGGATAAAGTGTAGGGCTGGTGGTGGATTTGCGTTCGGGGCTAGGGTTAGGGTTAGGGAACGGCAAGGCTTAGGGCACAGGTGAGGGTACGGAAACGTGGGAGGGTCAGGCTACGTGCTGACGCACGGGTCAGTGCCAGCGTACGGGTCAGGAGTAGGTTACGGCGAAAGGTAAGGTGTAGGGCTGGTGGTGGGTTTCTATTCTGGGCTAGGGTTAGGGTTAGGGAACGGCAAGGCTTAGGGCACAGGTGAAGGTACGGAAACGTGGGAGGGTCAGGCTATGTGCTGACGCACGGTTCAGTGCCAGCGTACGGGCCAGGAATAGGGTACGGCGTAAGGTAAGGTGTAGGGTTGGTGGAGGGTTTCCGTTTCGGGCTAGGGTTAGGGTTAGGGAATGGCAAGGCTTAGGGCACAGGTCAGGGTACGGAAACGCGGGAGGGTAAGGGTACGTGCTGATGCACGGGTCAGTGCCAGAGTACAGGCCAGGAGTAGGCAACGGCGTAGGGTAAGGTGTAGGGCTGGTGGTGGGTTTCCGTTCTGGGCTAGCGTTAGGGTTAGGGAACGGCAAGGCTTAGGGCACAGGTGAGGGTATGGAAAAGTGGGAGGGTCAGGCTACGTGCTGAAGCATGGGTCAGTGCCAGCGTACGGGCCAGGAGTAGGCAACGACATAGGGTAAGGTGTAGGGCTGGTGGTTGGTTTCCGTTCCAGGCTAGGGTTAGGGTTAGGGAACGGCAAGGCTTAGGGCACAGGTGAGGGTACGGAAACGTGGGAGGGTCGGGCTATGTGCTGACGCACGGGTCAGTGCCAGCGTACGGGCCAGGAGTAGGCAACGGCGTAGGATAAAGTGTAGGGCTGGTGGTGGATTTGCGTTTCGGGCTAGGGTTAGGGTTAGAGAACGGCAAGGATTAGGGCACAGGTGAGGGTACGGAAACGTGGGAGGGTCAGGCTACGTGCTGACGCACGAGTCAGTGCCAGCGTACGGGTCAGGAGTAGGGTACGTCGTAAGGTAAGGTGTAGGGCTGGTGGTGGGTTTCTATTCCGGGCTAGGGTTAGGGTTAGTGAATGGCAAGGCTTAGGGCACAGGTGAGGGTACGGAATCGTGGGAGGGTCAGGCTACGTGCTGACGTACGGGTCAGTGCCAGCGTACGGGCCAGGAGTAGGGTACGGCGTAAGGTAAGTTCTAGGGCTTGTGGTTGATTTCCGTTCCGGGCTAGGGTTAGGGTTAGGGAACGGCAAGGCTTAGGGCACAGGTGAGTGTACGGAAAAGAGGGAGGGTCAGGCTACGTGCTGAAGCATGGGTCAGTGCCAGCGTATGGGCCAGGAGTAGGCAACGACGTAAGGTAAGGTGTAGGGCTGGTGGTTGGTTTCCGTTTAAGGCTAGGGTTAGGGTTAGGGAACGGCAAGGCTTAGGGCACAGGTGAGGGTACGGAAACGTGGGAGGGTCGGGCTACGTGCTGCCGCACGGGTCAGTGCCAGCGTACGGGCCAGGAGTAGGCAACGGCGTAGGATAAAGTGTAGGGCTGGTGGTGGATTTGCGTTCCGGGCTAGGGTTAGGGTTAGGGAACGGCAAGGCTTAGGGCACAGGTGAGGGTACGGAAACGTGGGAGGGTCAGGCTACGTGCTGACGCACGGGTCAGTGCCAGCGTACGGGTCAGGAGTAGGTTACGGCGAAAGGTAAGGTGTAGGGCTGGTGGTGGGTTTCTATTCCGGGCTAGGGTTAGGGTTAGGGAACGGCAAGGCTTAGGGCACAGGTGAGGGTACGGAAACGTGGGAGGGTCAGGCTACGTGCTGACGCACGGTTCAGTGCCAGCGTATGGGCCAGGAATAGGGTACGGCGTAAGGTAAGGTGAAGGAATGGTGGTGGGTTTCCGTTCCGGGGTAGGGTTAGGGTTAGGCAACGGCAAGCCTTAGGGCACAGGTGATGGTACGGAAACGTGGGAGGGTCAGGCTACGTGCTGATGGACGGGTCAGTGCTAGCGTACGGGCCAGGAGTAGGCAACGGCGTAAGGTAAGGTGTAGGGCTTGTGGTTGATTTCCGTTCAAGGCTAGGGTTAGGGTTAGGGAACGGCAAGGCTTAGGGCACAGGTGAAGGTACGGAAACGTGGGAGGGTCAGGCTATGTGCTGACGCACGGTTCAGTGCCAGCGTACGGGCCAGGAATAGGGTACGGCGTAAGGTAAGGTGTAGGGTTGGTGGAGGGTTTCCGTTCCGGGCTAGGGTTAGGGTTAGGGAATGGCAAGGCTTAGGGCACAGGTGAGGGTACGGAAACGTGGGCGGGTCAGGCTATGTGCTGACGCACGTGTCAGTGCCAGCGTACGGGCCAGGAGTAGGATACGGCGTAAGGTACGGTGTAGGGCTTGTGGTTGATTTCCGTTCCAGGCTAGGGTTAGGGTTAGGGAACGGCAAGGCTTAGGGCACAGGTGAGGGTACGGAAACGTGGGAGGGTCGGGCTACGTGCTGACGCACGAGTCAGTGCCAGCGTACGGGCCAGGAGTAGGCAACGGCGTAGGATAAAGTGTAGGGCTGGTGGTGGATTTGCGTTGTGGGCTAGGGTTAGGGTTAGGGAATGGCAAGACTTAGGGCACAGGTCAGGGTACGGAAACGCGGGAGGGTAAGGCTACGTGCTGATGCACTGGTCAGTGCCAGAGTACAGGCCAGGAGTAGGCAACGGCGTAGGGTAAGGTGTAGGGCTGGTGGTGGGTTTCCGTTCCGGGCTAGCGTTAGGGTTAGGGAACGGCAAGGCTTAGGGCACAGGTGAGGGTACGGAAACGTGGGAGGGTCAGGCTACGTGCTGACGCACGGGTCAGTGCCAGCGTACGGGCCAGGAGTAGGCAACGGCGTAGAATAAAGTGTAGGGCTGGTGGTGGATTTGCGTTCCGGGCTAGGGTTGGGGTTAGGGAACGGCAAGGCTTAGGGCACAGGTGAGGGTACGGAAACGTGGGAGGGTCAGGCTACGTGCTGACGCACGTGTCAGTGCCAGCGTACGGGTCAGGAGTAGGGTACGGCGTAAGGTAAGGTGTAGGGCTGGTGGTGGCTTTGTATTCCGGGCTAGGGATAGGGTTAGGGAACGGCAAGGCTTAGGGCACAGGTGAGGGTACGGAAACGTGGGAGGGTCAGGCTACGTGCTGACGCACGGTTCAGTGCCAGCGTATGGGCCAGGAATAGGGTACGGCGTAAGGTAAGGTGTAGGGCTGGTGGTGGGTTTCCGTTCCTGGCTAGGGTTAGGGTTAGGGAACGGCAAGGCTTAGGGCACAGGTGAGGGTACGGAAACGTGGGAGGGTCAGGCTACGTGCTGACGCACGGGTCAGTGCCAGCGTACGGGCCAGGAGTAGGCAACGGCGTAGGATAAAGTTTAGGGCTGGTGGTGGATTTGCGTTCTGGGCTAGGGTTAGGGTTAGGGAAAGGCAAGGCTTAGGGCACACGTCAGGGTTCGGAAACGTGGGAGGGTAAGGCTACGTGCTGATACATGGGTCAGTGCCAGAGTACAGGCCAGGAGTAGGCAATGGCGTACGGTAAGGAGTAGGGCTGGTGGTGGGTTTCCGTACCGGGCTAGGGTTAGGGTTAGGGAACGGCAAGGCTTAGGGCACAGGTGAGGGTACGGAAACGTGGGAGGGTCAGGCTACGTTCTGACACACGGGTCAGTGCCAGCGTACGGGTCAGGAGTAGGGTACGGCGAAAGGTAAGGTGTAGGGCTGGTGGTGGGTTTCTATTCCGAGCTAGGGTTAGGGTTAGGGAACGGCAAGGCTTAGGGCACAGGTGAGGGTACGGAAACGTGGGAGGGTCAGGCTACGTGCTGACGCACGGGTCAGTGCCAGCGTACGGGCCAGGAATAGGGTACGGCGTAAGATAAGGTGTAGGGTTGGTGGTGGGTTTCCGTTCCGGGCTAGGGTTAGGGTTAGGCAACGGCAAGGCTTAGGGCACAGTTGAGGGTATGGAAACGTGGGAGGGTCAGGCTATGTGCTGACGCACGGGTCAGTGCCAGCGTACGGGCCAGGAGTAGGGTACGGCGTAAGGTAAGGTGTACGGCTTGTGGTTGATTTCCGTTCCAAGCTAGGGTTAGGGTTAGGGAACGGCAAGGCTTAGGGCACAGGTGAAGGTACGGAAACGTGGGAGGGTCAGGCTACGTGGTGACGCACGGTTCAGTGCCAGCGTACGGGTCAGGAATAGGGTACGGCGTAAGGTAAGGTGTAGGGCTGGTGGTGGGTTTCCCTTCCAGGCTAGGGTTAGTGTTAGGGAATGGCAAGGCTTAGGGCACAGGTGAGGGTACGGAAACGTGGGCGGGTCAGGCTACGTGCTGACGCACGGGACAGTGCCAGCGTACGGGCCAGGAGTAGGGTACGGCGTAAGGTAAGGTGTAGGGCTTGTGGTTGATTTCCGTTCTAGGCTAGGCTTAGGGTTAGGGAACGGCAAGGCTTAGGGCACAGGTGAGGGTACGGAAACGTGGGAGGGTCGGGCTACGTGCTGACGCATGGGTCCGTGCCAGCGTACGGGCCCGGAGTAGGGTACGGCGTAAGGTAAGGTGTAGGGCTTGTGGTTGATTTCCGTTCCAGGCTAGGGTTAGGGTTAGGGAACGGCAAGGCTTAGGGCACAGGTGAGGGTACGGAAACGTGGGAGGGTCGGGCTACGTGCTGACGCACAAGTCAGTGCCAGCGTACGGGCCAGTAGTAGGCAACGTCATAGGATAAAGTGTAGGGCTGGTGGTGGATTTGCGTTGTGGGCTAGGGTTAGGGTTAGGGAATGGCAAGGCTTAGGGCACAGGTCAGGGTACGGCAACGCGGGAGGGTAAGGCTACGTGCTGATGCACGGGTCAGTTCCAGAGTACAGGCCAGGAGTAGGCAACGGCGTAGGGTAAGGTGTAGGGCTGGTGGTGGGTTTCCGTTCCGGGCTAGCGTTAGTGTTAGGGAACGGCAAGGCTTAGGGCACAGGTGAGGGTACGGAAACGTGGGAGGGTCAGGCTACGTGCTGACGCACGGTTCAGTGCCAGCGTATGGGCCAGGAATAGGGTACGGCGTAAGGCAAGGTGTAGGGCTGGTGGTGGGTTTGTATTCCGTGCTAGGGTTAGGGTTAGGGAACGGCAAGGCTTAGGGCACAGGTGAGGGTACGGAAACGTGGGAGGGTCGGGCTACGTGCTGACGCACGTGTCAGTGCCCGCGTACGGGCCAGGAGTAGGCAACGGCGTAGGATAAAGTGTAGGGCTGCTGGTGGATTTGCGTTGTGGGCTAGGGTTAGGGTTAGGGAATGGCAAGGCTTAGGGCACATGTCAGGGTACTGAAACGCGGGAGGGTAAGGCTACATGCTGATGCACGGGTCAGTGCCAAAGTACAGGCCAGGAGTAGGCAACGGCGTAGGGTAAGGTGTAGGGCTGGTGGTGGGTTTCCGTTCCTGGCTTGAGTTAGGGTTAGGGAACGGCAAGGCTTAGGGCACAGGTGAGGGTTCGGAAACGTGGGAGGGTCAGGCTACGTGCTGACGCATGGGTCAGTGCCAGCGTACGGGCCAGGAGTAGGCAACGGCATAGGATAAAGTGTAGGGCTGGTGGTGGATTTGCGTTCCGGGCTAGGGTTAGGGTTAGGGAACGGCAAGGCTTAGGGCACAGGTGAGGGTACGGAAACGTGGGAGGGTCAGGCTACGTGCTGACGCACGGGTCAGTGCCAGCGTACGGGTCAGGAGTAGGGTACGGCGTAAGGTAAGGTGTAGGGCTGGTGGTGGCTTTGTATTCCGGGCTAGGGTTAGGGTTAGGGAACGGCAAGGCTTAGGGCACAGGTGAGGGTACGGAAACGTGGGAGGGTCAGGCTACGTGCTGACGCACGGTTCAGTGCCAGCGTATGGGCCAGGAATAGGGTACGGCGTAAGGTAAGGTGTAGGGCTGGTGGTGGGTTTGTATTCCGGGCTAGGGTTAGGGTTAGGGAACGGCAAGGCTTAGGGCACAGGTGAGGGTACGGAAACGTGGCGGGGGTCGGGCTACATTCTGACGCACGGGTCCGTGCCAGCGTACGGGTCAGGAGTAGGGTACGGCATGAGGTAAGGTATAGGGCTAGTGGTGGGTTTCCGTTCCGGGCTAGGGTTAGGGTTAGGGAACGGCAAGGCTTAGGGCACAGGTGAGGGTACAGAAACGTGGCAGGGTCAGGGTACGTGCTGACGCATGGGTCAGTGCCAGCGTACGGGCCAGGAGTAGGCAACGGCGTAGGATAAAGTGTAGGGCTGGTGGTGGATTTGCGTTCCGGTCTAGGGTTAGGGTTAGGGAACGGCAAGGCTTAGGGCACAGGTGAGGGTACGGAAACGTGGGAGGGTCAGGCTACGTGCTGACGCACGGGTCAGTGCCAGCGTACGGGCCAGGAGTAGGGTACGGCGTAAGGTAAGGTGTAGGGCTTGTGGTTGATTTCCGTTTCAGGCTAGGGTTAGGGTTAGGGAACGGCAAGGCTTAGGGCACAGGTGAGGGTACAGAAACGTGGGAGAGTCGGTCTACGTGCTGACGCACGGGTCAGTGCCAGCGTACGGGCCAGGAGTAGGCAACGGCGTAGGATAAACTGTAGGGCTGGTGGTGGATTTGCCTTCTGGGCTAGGGTTAGGGTTAGGGAACGGCAAGGCTTAGGGCACAGGTGAGGATACGGAAACGTGGGAGGGTCAGGCTACGTGCTGACGCACGGTTCAGTGCCAGCGTACGGGCCAGGAATAGGGTACGGCGTAAGGTAAGGTGTAGGGCTGGTGGTGGGTTTCCGTTCCGGGCTAGGGTTAGGTTTAGGCAACGGCAAGGCTTAGGGCACAGGTGAGGGTACGGAAACGTGGGAGGGTCAGGCTACGTGCTGACGCACGGGTCAGGGCCAGCGTACGGGCCAGGAGTAGGGTACGGCGTAAGGTAAGGTGTAGGGCTTGTGCTTGATTTCCGTTCCAGGCTAGGGTTAGGGTTAGGGAACGGCAAGGCTTAGGGCATAGGTGAAGGTACAGAAACGTGGGAGGGTCAGGCTACGTGCTGACGCACGGTTCAGTGCCAGCGTTTGGGCTAGGAATAGGGTACGGCGTAAGGTAAGGTGTAGGGCTGGTGGTGGGTTTCCGTTCCGGGCTAGTGTTAGGGTTAGGGAATGGCAAGGCTTAGGGCACAGTTGAGGGTACGGAAACGTGGGCGGGTAAGGCTACGTGCAAATGCACGGGTCAGTGCCTGAGTACAGGCCAAGAGTAGGCAACGGTGTAGGGTAAGGTGTAGGGCTGGTGGTGGGTTTCCGTTCTGGGCTATCGTTAGGATTAGGGAACGGCAAGGCTTAGGGCACAGGTGAGGGTACGGAAACGTGGGAGGGTCAGGCTACGTGCTGACGCACGGGTCAGTGCCAGCGTACGGGCCAGGAGTAGGGTATGGCGTAAGGTAAGGTGTAGGGCTTGTGGTTGATTTCCGTTCAAGGCTATGGTTAGGGTTAGGGAACGGCAAGGCTTAGGGCACAGGTGAGGGTACGGAAATGTGGGAGGGTCAGTCTACGTGGTGATGCACGGGTCAGTGCCTACGTACGGGCCAGGAGTAGGCAACGGCGTAGGATAAAGTGTAGGGCTGGTGGTGTATTTGTGTTCTGGGCTAGGGTTAGGGTTAGGGAACGGCAAGGCTTAGGGCACAGGTCAGGGTACGGAAACGCGGGAGGCTAAGGCTACGTGCTGATGCACGGGTCAGTGCCAGAGTACAGGCCAGGAGTAGGCAACGGTGTAGGGTAATGTGTAGGGCTGGTGGTGGGTTTCCGTTCCGGGCTAGCGTTAGGGTTAGGGAACGGCAAGGCTTAGGGCACAGGTGAGGGTACGGAAACGTGGGAGGGTCAGGCTACGTGCTGACGCACGGGTCAGTGACAGCGTACGGGCCAGGAGTAGGGTACGGCGTAAGGTAAGGTGTAGGGCTTGTGGTTGATTACCGTTTCAGGCTTGGGGTAGGGTTAGGGAACGGCAAGGCTTAGGGCACAGGTGAGGGTACAGAAACGTGGGAGGGTCGGGCTACGTGCTGACGCACGGTTCAGTGCCAGCGTACGGGCCAGGAGTAGGCAACGGCGTAGGATAAAGTGTAGGGCTGGGGGTGGAATTGCGTTCTGGGCTAGGGTTAGGGTTAGGGAACGGCAAGGCTTAGGGCATACGTCAGGGTACGGAAACGCGGGAGGGTAAGGCTACGTGCTGATGCACGGGTCAGTGCCAGAGTACAGGCCAGGAGTAGGCAACGGTGTAGGGTAAGGTGTAGGGCTGGTGGTGGGTTTCCGTTCCGGGCTAGCGTTAGGGTTAGGGAACGGCAAGGCTTAGGGCACAGGTGAGGGTACGGAAACGTGGGAGGGTCAGGCTACGTGCTGACGCACGGTTCAGTGCCAGCGTACGGGCCAAGAATAGGTTACGGCGTAAGGTAAGGTGTAGGGCTGGTGGTGGGTTTCCATTCCGGGCTAGGGTTAGGGTTAGGGAATGGCAAGGCTTAGGGCACAGGGGAGGGTACGGAAACGTGGGAGGGTCAGGCTACGTGCTGACGCACCGGTCAGTGCCAGCGTACGGGCCAGGAGTAGGGTACGGCGTAAGGTAAGGTGTATGGCTTGTGGTTGATTTCCGTTCCAGGCTAGGGTTAGGGTTAGGGAACGGCAAGGCTTAGGGCACAGGTGAGGGTACGGAAACGTGGGAGGGTCGGGCTATGTGCTGACGCATGGGTCAGTGCCAGCGTACGGGCCAGGAGTAGGCAACGGCGTAGGATAAAGTGTAGGGCTGGTGGTGGATTTGCGTTGTGGGCTAGGGTTAGGGTTAGGGAACGGCAAGGCTTAGGGCACAGGTCAGGGTACGGAAACGCGGGAGGGTAAGGCTACGTGATGATGCACGGGTCAGTGCCAGTGTACAGGCCAGGAGTAGGCAACGGCGTAGGGTAAGGTGTAGGGCTGGTGGTGGATTTCCGTTCCGGGCTAGCGTTAGGGTTAGGGAACGGCAAGGCTTAGGGCACAGGTGAGGGTACGGAAACGTGGGAGGGTCAGGCTACGTGCTGACGCACGGGTCAGTGCCATTGTACGGGCCAGGAGTAGGCAACGGCGTAGGATAAAGTGTAGGGCTGGTGGTGGATTTGCGTTTCCGGCTAGGGTTAGGGTTAGGGAACGGCAAGGCTTAGGGCACAGGTGAGGGTACGGAAACGTGGGAGGGTCAGGCTACGTGCTGACGCACGGGTCAGTGCCAGCGTACGGGTCAGGAGTAGGGTACCGCGTAAGGTAAAGTGTAGGGATGGTGGTGGGTTTCTATTCCGGGCTAGGGTTAGGGTTAGTGAACGGCAAGGCTTAGGGCACAGGTGAGGGTCCGGAAACGTGGGGGGGGTCGGGCTACGTGCTGACACACGGGTCAGTGCCAGCGTACGGGTCAGGAGTAGACAACGGCGTAGGATAAAGTGTAGGGCTGGTGGTGGATTTGCGTTCCGGGCTAGGGTTAGGGTTAGGGAACGGCAAGGCTTAGGGCACAGGTGAGGGTACGGAAACGTGGGAGGGTCAGGCTACGTGCTGACGCACGGGTCAGTGCCAGCGTACGGGCCAGGAGTAGTGTACGGCGTAAGGTAAGGTGTAGGGCTTGTGGTTGATTTCCGTTCAAGGCTATGGTTAGGGTTAGGGAACGGCAAGGCTTAGGGCACAGGTGAGGGTACGGAAATGTGGGAGGGTCTGTCTACGTGGTGATGCACGGGTCAGTGCCTACGTACGGGCCAGGAGTAGGCAACGGCGTAGGATAAAGTGTAGGGCTGGTGGTGTATTTGCGTTCTGGGCTAGGGTTAGGGTTAGGGAACGGCAAGGCTTAGGGCACAGGTCAGGGTACGGAAACGCGGGAGGCTAAGGCTACGTGCTGATGCACGGGTCAGTGCCAGAGTACAGGCCAGGAGTAGGCAACGGTGTAGGGTAATGTGTAGGGCTGGTGGTGGGTTTCCGTTCCGGGCTAGCGTTAGGGTTAGGGAACGGCAAGGCTTAGGGCACAGGTGAGGGTACGGAAACGTGGGAGGGTCAGGCTACGTGCTGACGCACGGGTCAGTGACAGCGTACGGGCCAGGAGTAGGGTACGGCGTAAGGTAAGGTGTAGGGCTTGTGGTTGATTACCGTTTCAGGCTTGGGGTAGGGTTAGGGAACGGCAAGGCTTAGGGCACAGGTGAGGGTACAGAAACGTGGGAGGGTCGGGCTACGTGCTGACGCACTGTTCAGTGCCAGCGTACGGGCCAGGAGTAGGCAACGGCGTAGGATAAAGTGTAGGGCTGGGGGTGGAATTGCGTTCTGGGCTAGGGTTAGGGTTAGGGAACGGCAAGGCTTAGGGCATACGTCAGGGTACGGAAACGCGGGAGGGTAAGGCTACGTGCTGATGCACGGGTCAGTGCCAGAGTACAGGCAAGGAGTAGGCAACGGCGTAGGGTAAGGTGTAGGGCTGGTGGTGGGTTTCCGTTCCGGGCTAGCGTTAGTGTTAGGGAACGGCAAGGCTTAGGGCACAGGTGAGGGTACGGAAACGTGGGAGGGTCAGGCTACGTGCTGACGCACGGGTCAGTGCCAGCGTACGGGCCAGGAGTAGGCAACGGCGTAGGATAAAGTGTAGGGCTGGTGGTGGATTTGCGTTTCATGCTAGGGTTAGGGTTAGGGAACGGCAAGGATTAGGGCACAAGTGAGGGTATGGAAACGTGGGAGGGTCAGGCTACGTGCTGACGCACGGGTCAGTGCCAGCGTACGGGTCAGGAGTAGGGTACGGCGTAAGGTAAGGTGTAGGGCTGGTGGTGGGTTTCTATTCCGGGCTAGGGTTAGGGTTAGGGAACGGCAAGGCTTAGGGCACAGGTGAGGGTACGGAAACGTGGGAGGGTCAGGCTACGTGCTGACGTACGGGTCAGTGCCAGCGTACGGGCCAGGAGTAGGGTACGGCGTAAGGTAAAGTGTAGGGCTTGTGGTTGATTTCCGTTCCAGGCTAGGGTTAGGGTTAGGGAACGGCAAGGCTTAGGGCACAGGTCAGGGTACGGCAACGCGGGAGGGTAAGACTACGTGCTGATGCACGGGTCAGTGCCAGAGTACAGGCCAGGAGTAGGCAACGGCGTAGGGTAAGGTGTAGGGCTTGTGGTGGTTTTCCGTTCTGGGCTAGGGTTAGGGTTAGGGAACGGCAAGGCTTAGGGCACAGGTGAGGGTACGGAAACGTGGGGGGGTCGGGCTACGTGTTGACGCACGGGTCAGTGCCAGCGTACGGGTCAGGAGTAGGGTACGGCATAAGGTAAGGTGTAGGGCTGGTGGTGGGTTTCCGTTCCGGGCTAGGGTTAGGGTTAGGGAACGGCAAGCCTTAGGGCACAGGTGAGGGTACGGAAACGTGGCAGGGTCAGGGTACGTGCTGACGCACGGGTCAGTGCCAGCGTACGGGCCAGTAGTAGGCAACGGTGTAGGATAAAGTGTAGGGCTGGTGGTGGATTTGCGTTCCGGTCTAGGGTTAGGGTTAGGGAACGGCAAGGCTTAGGACACAGGTGAAGGTACGGAAACGTGGGAGGGTCAGGCTACGTGCTGACGCACGGGTCAGTGCCAGCGTACGGGCCAGGAGTAGGGTACGGTGTAAGGTAAGGTGTAGGGCTTGTGGTTGATTTCCGTTCCAGGCTAGGGTTAGGGTTAGGGAACGGCAAGGCTTAGGGCACAGGTGAGGGTACGGAAATGTGGGAGGGTCCGTCTACGTACTGATGCACGGGTCAGTGCCGGCGTACGGGCCAGGAGTAGGCAACGGCGTAGGATAAAGTGTAGGGCTTGTGGTGGATTTGCGTTGTGGGCTAGGGTTAGTGTTAGGGAATGGCAAGGCTTAGGGCACATGTTAGGGTACTGAAACACGGGAGGGTAAGGCTACGTGCTGATGCACGGGTCAGTTCCAGAGTACAGGCCAGGAGTAGGCAACGGCGTAGGGTAAGGTGTAGGGCTGGTGGTGGGTTTCCATTCCGGGCTAGCGTTAGGGTTAGGGAACGGCAAGGCTTAGGGCACAGGTGAGGGTACGGAAACGTGGGAGGGTCAGGCTACGTGCTGACGCACGGGTCAGTGCCAGCGTACGGGCCAGGAGTAGGCAACGGCGTAGGATAAAGTGTAGGGCTGGTGGTGGATTTGCGTTCCAGGCTAGGGTTAGGGTTAGGGAACTGCAAGGCTTAGGGCACAGGTGAGGGTACGGAAACGTGGGAGGGTCAGCCTACGTGCTGACGCACGTGTCAGTGCCAGCGTACGGGTCAGGAGTAGGGTACGGCGTAAGGTAAGGTGTAGGGCTGGTGGTGGCTTTGTATTCCGGGGAAGGGTTAGGGTTAGGGAACGGCAAGGCTTAGGGCACAGGTGAGGGTACGGAAACGTGTGAGGGTCAGGCTACGTGCTGACGCATGGTTCAGTGCCAGCGTATGGGCCAGGAATAGGGTACGGCGTAAGGCAAGGTGTAGGGCTGGTGGTGGGTTTGTATTCCGGGCTAGGGTTAGGGTTAGGGAACGGCAAGGCTTAGGGCACAGGTGAGGGTACGGAAACGTGGGAGGGTCGGGCTACGTGCTGACGCACGTGTCAGTGCCCGCGTACGGGCCAGGAGTAGGCAACGGCGTAGGATAAAGTGTAGGGCTGCTGGTGGATTTGCGTTGTGGGCTAGGGTTAGGGTTAGGGAATGGCAAGGCTTAGGGCACATGTCAGGGTACTGAAACGCGGGAGGGTAAG
Source organism: Mesoplodon bidens (assembly GCF_964165515.1). NCBI lineage: Eukaryota > Metazoa > Chordata > Mammalia > Artiodactyla > Ziphiidae > Mesoplodon > Mesoplodon bidens. Next base: position 199,408 of record NC_138161.1, on the reverse strand, counting down.
GCTACATGCTGATGCACGGGTCAGTGCCAAAGTACAGGCCAGGAGTAGGCAACGGCGTAGGGTAAGGTGTAGGGCTGGTGGTGGGTTTCCGTTCCTGGCTTGAGTTAGGGTTAGGGAACGGCAAGGCTTAGGGCACAGGTGAGGGTTCGGAAACGTGGGAGGGTCAGGCTACGTGCTGACGCATGGGTCAGTGCCAGCGTACGGGCCAGGAGTAGGCAACGGCATAGGATAAAGTGTAGGGCTGGTGGTGGATTTGCGTTCCGGGCTAGGGTTAGGGTTAGGGAACGGCAAGGCTTAGGGCACAGGTGAGGGTACGGAAACGTGGGAGGGTCAGGCTACGTGCTGACGCACGGGTCAGTGCCAGCGTACGGGTCAGGAGTAGGGTACGGCGTAAGGTAAGGTGTAGGGCTGGTGGTGGCTTTGTATTCCGGGCTAGGGTTAGGGTTAGGGAACGGCAAGGCTTAGGGCACAGGTGAGGGTACGGAAACGTGGGAGGGTCAGGCTACGTGCTGACGCACGGTTCAGTGCCAGCGTATGGGCCAGGAATAGGGTACGGCGTAAGGTAAGGTGTAGGGCTGGTGGTGGGTTTGTATTCCGGGCTAGGGTTAGGGTTAGGGAACGGCAAGGCTTAGGGCACAGGTGAGGGTACGGAAACGTGGGGGGGGTCGGGCTACATTCTGACGCACGGGTCCGTGCCAGCGTACGGGTCAGGAGTAGGGTACGGCATGAGGTAAGGTATAGGGCTAGTGGTGGGTTTCCGTTCCGGGCTAGGGTTAGGGTTAGGGAACGGCAAGGCTTAGGGCACAGGTGAGGGTACAGAAACGTGGCAGGGTCAGGGTACGTGCTGACGCATGGGTCAGTGCCAGCGTACGGGCCAGGAGTAGGCAACGGCGTAGGATAAAGTGTAGGGCTGGTGGTGGATTTGCGTTCCGGTCTAGGGTTAGGGTTAGGGAACGGCAAGGCTTAGGGCACAGGTGAGGGTACGGAAACGTGGGAGGGTCAGGCTACGTGCTGACGCACGGGTCAGTGCCAGCGTACGGGCCAGGAGTAGGGTACGGCGTAAGGTAAGGTGTAGGGCTTGTGGTTGATTTCCGTTTCAGGCTAGGGTTAGGGTTAGGGAACGGCAAGGCTTAGGGCACAGGTGAGGGTATAGAAACGTGGGAGAGTCGGGCTACGTGCTGACGTACGGGTCAGTGCCAGCGTACGGGCCAGGAGTAGGCAACGGCGTAGGATAAACTGTAGGGCTGGTGGTGGATTTGCCTTCTGGGCTAGGGTTAGGGTTAGGGAACGGCAAGGCTTAGGGCACAGGTGAGGATACGGAAACGTGGGAGGGTCAGGCTACGTGCTGACGCACGGTTCAGTGCCAGCGTACGGGCCAGGAATAGGGTACGGCGTAAGGTAAGGTGTAGGGCTGGTGGTGGGTTTCCGTTCCGGGCTAGGGTTAGGTTTAGGCAACGGCAAGGCTTAGGGCACAGGTGAGGGTACGGAAACGTGGGAGGGTCAGGCTACGTGCTGACGCACGGGTCAGGGCCAGCGTACGGGCCAGGAGTAGGGTACGGCGTAAGGTAAGGTGTAGGGCTTGTGGTTGATTTCCGTTCCAGGCTAGGGTTAGGGTTAGGGAACGGCAAGGCTTAGGGCATAGGTGAAGGTACAGAAACGTGGGAGGGTCAGGCTACGTGCTGACGCACGGTTCAGTGCCAGCGTTTGGGCTAGGAATAGGGTACGGCGTAAGGTAAGGTGTAGGGCTGGTGGTGGGTTTCCGTTCCGGGCTAGTGTTAGGGTTAGGGAATGGCAAGGCTTAGGGCACAGTTGAGGGTACGGAAACGTGGGCGGGTAAGGCTACGTGCAAATGCACGGGTCAGTGCCTGAGTACAGGCCAAGAGTAGGCAACGGTGTAGGGTAAGGTGTAGGGCTGGTGGTGGGTTTCCGTTCTGGGCTATCGTTAGGATTAGGGAACGGCAAGGCTTAGGGCACAGGTGAGGGTACGGAAACGTGGGAGGGTCAGGCTACGTGCTGACGCTCGGGTCAGTGCCAGCGTACGGGCCAGGAGTAGGGTATGGCGTAAGGTAAGGTGTAGGGCTTGTGGTTGATTTCCGTTCAAGGCTATGGTTAGGGTTAGGGAACGGCAAGGCTTAGGGCACAGGTGAGGGTACGGAAATGTGGGAGGGTCTGTCTACGTGGTGATGCACGGGTCAGTGCCTACGTACGGGCCAGGAGTAGGCAACGGCGTAGGATAAAGTGTAGGGCTGGTGGTGTATTTGTGTTCTGGGCTAGGGTTAGGGTTAGGGAGCGGCAAGGCTTAGGGCACAGGTCAGGGTACGGAAACGCGGGAGGCTAAGGCTACGTGCTGATGCACGGGTCAGTGCCAGAGTACAGGCCAGGAGTAGGCAACGGTGTAGGGTAATGTGTAGGGCTGGTGGTGGGTTTCCGTTCCGGGCTAGCGTTAGGGTTAGGGAACGGCAAGGCTTAGGGCACAGGTGAGGGCACGGAAACGTGGGAGGGTCAGGCTACGTGCTGACGCACGGGTCAGTGACAGCGTACGGGCCAGGAGTAGGGTACGGCGTAAGGTAAGGTGTAGGGCTTGTGGTTGATTACCGTTTCAGGCTTGGGGTAGGGTTAGGGAACGGCAAGGCTTAGCGCACAGGTGAGGGTACAGAAACGTGGGAGGGTCGGGCTACGTGCTGACGCACGGTTCAGTGCCAGCGTACGGGCCAGGAGTAGGCAACGGCGTAGGATAAAGTGTAGGGCTGGGGGTGGAATTGCGTTCTGGGCTAGGGTTAGGGTTAGGGAACGGCAAGGCTTAGGGCATACGTCAGGGTACGGAAACGCGGGAGGGTAAGGCTACGTGCTGATGCACGGGTCAGTGCCAGAGTACAGGCAAGGAGTAGGCAACGGCGTAGGGTAAGGTGTAGGGCTGGTGGTGGGTTTCCGTTCCGGGCTAGCGTTAGTGTTAGGGAACGGCAAGGCTTAGGGCACAGGTGAGGGTACGGAAACGTGGGAGGGTCAGGCTACGTGCTGACGCACGGGTCAGTGCCAGCGTACGGGCCAGGAGTAGGCAACGGCGTAGGATAAAGTGTAGGGCTGGTGGTGGATTTGCGTTTCATTCTAGGGTTAGGGTTAGGGAACGGCAAGGATTAGGGCACAGGTGAGGGTATGGAAACGTGGGAGGGTCAGGCTACGTGCTGACGCACGGGTCAGTGCCAGCGTACGGGTCAGGAGTAGGGTACGGCGTAAGGTAAGGTGTAGGGCTGGTGGTGGGTTTCTATTCCGGGCTAGGGTTAGGGTTAGGGAACGGCAAGGCTTAGGGCACAGGTGAGGGTACGGAAACGTGGGAGGGTCAGGCTACGTGCTGACGTACGGGTCAGTGCCAGCGTACGGGCCAGGAGTAGGGTACGGCGTAAGGTAAAGTGTAGGGCTTGTGGTTAATTTCCGTTCCAGGCTAGGGTTAGGGTTAGGGAACGGCAAGGCTTAGGGCACAGGTCAGGGTACGGCAACGTGGGAGGGTAAGACTACGTGCTGATGCACGGGTCAGTGCCAGAGTACAGGCCAGGAGTAGGCAACGGCGTAGGGTAAGGTGTAGGGCTTGTGGTGGGTTTCTGTTCTGGGCTAGGGTTAGGGTTAGGGAACGGCAAGGCTTAGGGCACAGGTGAGGGTACGGAAACGTGGGGGTGTCGGGCTACGTGTTGACGCACGGGTCAGTGCCAGCGTACGGGTCAGGAGTAGGGTACGGCATAAGGTAAGGTGTAGGGCTGGTGGTGGGTTTCCGTTCCGGGCTAGGGTTAGGGTTAGGGAACGGCAAGCCTTAGGGCACAGGTGAGGGTACGGAAACGTGGCAGGGTCAGGGTACGTGCTGACGCACGGGTCAGTGACAGCGTACGGGCCAGTAGTAGGCAACGGCGTAGGATAAAGTGTAGGGCTGGTGGTGGATTTGCGTTCCGGTCTAGGGTTAGGGTTAGGGAACGGCAAGGCTTAGGACACAGGTGAAGGTACGGAAACGTGGGAGGGTCAGGCTACGTGCTGACGCACGGGTCAGTGCCAGCGTACGGGCCAGGAGTAGGGTAAGGCGTAAGGTAAGGTGTAGGGCTTGTGGTTGATTTCCGTTCCAGGCTAGGGTTAGGGTTAGGGAATGGCAAGGATTAGGGCACAGGTGAGGGTACGGAAATGTGGGAGGGTCCGTCTACGTGCTGATGCACGGGTCAGTGCCAGCGTACGGGCCAGGAGTAGGCAACGGCGTAGGATAAAGTGTAGCGCTTGTGGTGGATTTGCGTTGTGGGCTAGGGTTAGGGTTAGGGAATGGCAAGGCTTAGGGCACATGTCAGGGTACTGAAACACGGGAGGGTAAGGCTACGTGCTGATGCACGGGTCAGTGCCAGAGTACAGGCCAGGAGTAGGCAACGGCGTAGGGTAAGGTGTAGGGCTGGTGGTGGGTTTCCATTCCGGGCTAGCGTTAGGGTTAGGGAACGGCAAGGCTTAGGGCACAGGTGAGGGTACGGAAACTTGGGAGGGTCAGGCTACGTGCAGACGCACGGGTCAGTGCCACGTACGGGCCAGGAGTAGGCAACGGCGTAGCATAAAGTGTAGGGCTGGTGGTGGATTTGCGTTTCCGGCTAGGGTTAGGGTTAGGGAACGGCAAGGCTTAGGGCACAGGTGAGGGTACGGAAACGTGGGGGGGTCGGGCTACGTGCTGACGCACGGGTCAGTGCCAGCGTACGGGTCAGGTGTAGGGTACGGCATAAGGTCAGGTGTAGGGCTGGTGGTGGGTTTCCGTTCCGGGCTAGGGTTAGGGTTAGGGAACGGCAAGCCTTAGGGCACAGGTGAGGGTACGGAAACGTGGCAGGGTCAGGGTACGTGCTGACGCACGGGTCAGTGCCAGCGTACGGGCCAGGAGTAGGCAACGGCGTAGGATAAAGTGTAGGGCTTGTGGTGGATTTGCGTTGTGGGCTAGGGTTAGGGTTAGGGAATGGCAAGGCTTAGGGCACATGTCAGGGTACTGAAACACGGGAGGGTAAGGCTACGTGCTGATGCACGGGTCAGTGCCAGAGTACAGGCCAGGAGTAGGCAACGGCGTAGGGTAAGGTGTAGGGCTGGTGGTGGGTTTCCATTCCGGGCTAGCGTTAGGGTTAGGGAACGGCAAGGCTTAGGGCACAGGTGAGGGTACGGAAACGTGGGAGGGTCAGGCTACGTGCTGACGCACGGGTCAGTGCCAGCGTACGGGCCAGGAGTAGGCAACGGCGTAGGATAAAGTGTAGGGCTGGTGGTGGATTTGCGTTCCAGGCTAGGGTTAGGGTTAGGGAACTGCAAGGCTTAGGGAACAGGTGAGGGTACGGAAACGTGGGAGGGTCCGCCTATGTGCTGACGCACGTGTCAGTGCCAGCGTACGGGTCAGGAGTAGGGTACGGCGTAAGGTAAGGTGTAGGGCTGGTGGTGGCTTTGTATTCCGGGGTAGGGTTAGGGTTAGGGAACGGCAAGGCTTAGGGCACAGGTGAGGGTACGGAAACGTGTGAGGGTCAGGCTACGTGCTGACGCACGGTTCAGTGCCAGCGTATGGGCCAGGAATAGGGTACGGCGTAAGGTAAGGTGTAGGGCTGGTGGTGGGTTTGTATTCCGGGCTAGGGTTAGGGTTAGGGAACGGCAAGGCTTAGGGCACAGGTGAGGGTACGGAAACGTGGGAGGGTCGGGCTACGTGCTGACCCACGTGTCAGTGCCCGCGTACGGGCCAGGAGTAGGCAACGGCGTAGGATAAAGTGTAGGGCTGCTGGTGGATTTGCGTTGTGGGCTAGGGTTAGGGTTAGGGAATGGCAAGGCTTAGGGCACATGTCAGGGTACTGAAACGCGGGAGGGTAAGGCTACGTGCTGATGCACGGGTCAGTGCCAAAGTACAGGCCAGGAGTAGGCAACGGCGTAGGGTAAGGTGTAGGGCTGGTGGTGGGTTTCCGTTCCTGGCTTGAGTTAGGGTTAGGGAACGGCAAGGCTTAGGGCACAGGTGAGGGTTCGGAAACGTGGGAGGGTCAGGCTACGTGCTGACGCATGGGTCAGTGCCAGCGTACGGGCCAGGAGTAGGCAACGGCATAGGATAAAGTGTAGGGCTGGTGGTGGATTTGCGTTCCGGGCTAGGGTTAGGGTTAGGGAACGGCAAGGCTTAGGGCACAGGTGAGGGTACGGAAACGTGGGAGGGTCAGGCTACGTGCTGACGCACGGGTCAGTGCCAGCGTACGGGTCAGGAGTAGGGTACGGCGTAAGGTAAGGTGTAGGGCTGGTGGTGGCTTTGTATTCCGGGCTAGGGTTAGGGTTAGGGAACGGCAAGGCTTAGGGCACAGGTGAGGGTACGGAAACGTGGGAGGGTCAGGCTACGTGCTGACGCACGGTTCAGTGCCAGCGTATGGGCCAGGAATAGGGTATGGCGTAAGGTAAGGTGTAGGGCTGGTGGTGGGTTTGTATTCCGGGCTAGGGTTAGGGTTAGGGAACGGCAAGGCTTAGGGCACAGGTGAGGGTACGGAAACGTGGGGGGGGTCGGGCTACATTCTGACGCACGGGTCCTTGCCAGCGTACGGGTCAGGAGTAGGGTACGGCATGAGGTAATGTATAGGGCTAGTGGTGGGTTTCTGTTCCGGGCTAGGGTTAGGGTTAGGGAACGGCAAGGCTTAGGGCACAGGTGAGGGTACGGAAACGTGGCAGGGTCAGGGTACGTGCTGACGCACGGGTCAGTGCCAGCGTACGGGCCAGGAGTAGGCAACGGCGTAGGATAAAGTGTAGGGCTGGTGGTGGATTTGCGTTCCGGTCTAGGGTTAGGGTTAGGGAACGGCAAGGCTTAGGGCACAGGTGAGGGTACGGAAACGTGGGAGGGTCAGGCTACGTGCTGACGCACGGGTCAGTGCCAGCGTACGGGCCAGGAGTAGGGTACGGCGTAAGGTAAGGTGTAGGGCTTGTGGTTCATTTCCGTTTCAGGCTAGGGTTAGGGTTAGGGAACGGCAAGGCTTAGGGCACAGGTGAGGGTACAGAAACGTGGGAGAGTCGGGCTACGTGCTGACGCACGGGTCAGTGCCAGCGTACGGGCCAGGAGTAGGCAACGGCGTAGGATAAACTGTAGGGCTGGTGGTGGATTTGCCTTCTGGGCTAGGGTTAGGGTTAGGGAACGGCAAGGCTTAGGGCACAGGTGAGGATACGGAAACGTGGGAGGGTCAGGCTACGTGCTGACGCACGGTTCAGTGCCAGCGTACGGGCCAGGAATAGGGTACGGCGTAAGGTAAGGTGTAGGGCTGGTGGTGGGTTTCCGTTCCGGGCTAGGGTTAGGGTTAGGCAACGGCAAGGCTTAGGGCATAGGTGAAGGTACAGAAACGTGGGAGGGTCAGGCTACGTGCTGACGCACGGTTCAGTGCCAGCGTTTGGGCTAGGAATAGGGTACGGCGTAAGGTAAGGTGTAGGGCTGGTGGTGAGTTTCCGTTCCGGGCTAGCGTTAGGGTTAGGGAATGGCAAGGCTTAGGGCACAGTTGAGGGTACGGAAACGTGGGCGGGTAAGGCTACGTGCAAATGCACGGGTCAGTGCCTGAGTACAGGCCAAGAGTAGGCAACGGTGTAGGGTAAGGTGTAGGGCTGGTGGTGGGTTTCCGTTCCAGGCTATCGTTAGGGTTAGGGAACGGCAAGGCTTAGGGCACAGGTGAGGGTACGGAAACGTGGGAGGGTCAGGCTACGTGCTGACGCACGGGTCAGTGACAGCGTACGGGCCAGGAGTATGGTACGGCGTAAGGTAAGGTGTAGGGCTTGTGGTTGATTTCCGTTTCAGGCTAGGGTAGGGTTAGGGAACGGCAAGGCTTAGGGCACAGGTGAGGGTACAGAAACGTGGGAGGGTCGGGCTACGTGCTGACGCACGGGTCAGTGCCAGCGTACGGGCCAGGAGTAGCCAACGGCGTAGGATAAAGTGTAGGGCTGGTGGTGGATTTGCGTTCTGGGCTAGGGTTAGGGTTAGGGAACGGCAAGGATTAGGGCACACGTCACGGTACGGAAACGTGGGAGGGTAAGGCTACGTGCTGATGCACGGGTCAGTGCTAGAGTACAGGCCAGGAGTAGGCAACGGCGTAGGGTAAGGTGTAGGGCTGGTGGTGGGTTTCCGTTCCGGGCTAGGGTTAGGGTTAGGGAACGGCAAAGCTTAGGGCACAGGTGAGGGTACGGAAAAGTGGGAGGGTCAGGCTACGTGCTGAAGCATGGGTCAGGGCCAGCGTTCAGGCCAGGAGTAGGCAACAACATAAGGTAAGGTGTAGGGCTGGTGGTTGATTTCCGTTCCAGGCTAGGGTTAGGGTTAGGGAACGGCAAGGCTTAGGGCACAGGTGAGGGTACGGAAACGTGGGAGGGTCGGGCTATGTGCTGACGCACGGGTCAGTGCCAGCGTACGGGCCAGGAGTAGGCAACGGCGTAGGATAAAGTGTAGGGCTGGTGGTGGATTTGCGTTCTGGGCTAGGGTTAGGGTTAGGGAACGGCAAGGCTTAGGGCACAGGTCAGGGTACGGAAACTCGGGACGGTAAGGCTACGTGCTGATGCATGGGTCAGTGCCAGAGTACAGGCCAGGAGTAGGCAACGGCTTAGGGTAACGTTTAGGGCTGGTGGTGGGTTTCCGTTCCGGGCTAGGGTTAGGGTTAGGGAACGGCAAGGCTTAGGGCACAGGTGAGGATACAGAAACGTGGGAGGGTCGGGCTATGTTCTGACGCATGGGTCAGTGCCAGCGTACGGGCCAGGAGTAGGCAACGGCGTAGAATAAAGTGTAGGGCTGGTGGTGGATTTACGTTCTGGGCTAGGGTTAGGGTTAGGGAACGGCAAGGCTTAGGGCACAGGTCAGGGTACGGAAACTCGGGAGGGTAAGGCTACGTGCTGATGCACGGGTCAGTGCCAGAGTACAGGCCAGGAGTAGGCAACGGCTTAGGGTAAGGTTTAGGGCTGGTGGTGGGTTTCCGTTCCGGGCTAGCGTTAGGGTTAGGGAACGGCAAGGCTTAGGGCACAGGTCAGGGTACGGAAACGTGGGAGGGTCAGGCTACGTGCTGACGCACGGGTCAGTGCCAGCGTACGGGCCAGGAGTAGGCAACGGCGTAAGGTAAGGTGTAGGGCTGGTGGTTGCTTTCCGTTCCAGGCTAGGGTTAGGGTTAGGGAACAGCTAGGCTTAGGGCACAGGTCAGGTTACGGAAACGCGGGAGGGTAAGGCTACGTGCTGATGCACGGGTCAGTGCCAGAGTACAGGCAAGGAGTACGCAACGGCATAGGGTAAGGTTTAGGGCTGATGGTGGGTTTCCGTTCCGGGCTAGGGTTAGGGTTAGGGAACGGCAAGGCTTAGGGCACAGGTGAGGGTATGGAAACGTGGGAGGGTCAGGCTACGTGCTGACGCACGGGTCAGTGCCAGCGTACGGGCCAGGAGTATGGTAAGGCGAAAGGTAAGGTGTAGGTCTGGTGGTGGGTTTCTATTCCGGGCTAGGGTTAGGGTTAGGGAACGGCAAGGCTTAGGGCACAGGTGAGGGTACGGAAACGTGGGAGGGTCAGGCTACGTGCTGACGCACGGGTCAGTGACAGCGTACGGGCCAGGAGTAGGGTACGGCGTAAGGTAAGGTGTAGGGCTTGTGGTTGATTTCCGTTTTAGGCTAGGGTTAGGGTTAGGAAACGGCAAGGCTTAGGGCACAGGTCAGGGTACGGCAACGCGGGAGGGTAAGGCTACGTGCTGATGCACGGGTCAGTGCCAGAGTACAGGCCAGGAGTAGGGTAAAGTGTAGGGCTGGTGGTGGTTTTCCGTTCTGGGCTAGGGTTAGGGTTAGGGAACGGCAAGGCTTAGGGCACAGGTGAGGGTACGGAAACGTGGGGGGGTCGGGCTACGTGCTGACGCACGTGTCTGTGCCAGCGTACGGGTCAGGAGTAGGGTACGGCATAAGGTAAGGTGTAGGGGTGGTGGTGGGTTTCCGTTCCGGGCTAGGGTTAGGGTTAGAGAACGGCAAGGCTTAGGGCACAGGTGAGGGTACGGAAACGTGGCAGGGTCAGGCTACGTGCTGACGCACGGGTCAGTGCCAGCGTACGGGCCAGGAGTAGGCAACGGCGTAGGATAAAGTGTAGGGCTGGTGGTGGATTTGCGTTCCGGGCTAGGGTTAGGGTTAGGGAACGACAAGGCTTAGGGCACAGGTGAGGTTACGGAAACGTGGGAGGGTCAGGCTACGTGCTGACGCACGGGTCAGTGCCAGCGTACGGGCCAGGAGTAGGGTAAGCCGTAAGGTAAGGTGTAGGGCTTGTGGTTGATTTCCGTTCCAGGATAGGGTTAGGGTTAGGGAACGGCAAGGCTTAGGGCACAGGTGAGGGTACGGAAACGTTGGAGGGTCGGTCTACGTGCTGATGCACGTGTCAGTGCCAGCGTACGGGCCAGGAGTAGGCAACGGTGTAGGATAAAGTGTAGGGCTTGTGGTGGATTTGCGTTCTGGGCTAGGGTTAGGGTTAGGGAACGGCAAGGCTTAGGGCACAGGTCAGGGTACGGAAACGCGGGAGGGTAAGGCTACGTGCTGATGCACGGGTCAGTGCCAGAGTACAGGCCAGGAGTAGGCAACGGTGTAGGGTAAGGTGTAGGGCTGGTGGTGGGTTTCCGTTCCGGGCTAGCGTTAGGGTTAGGGAACGGCAAGGCTTAGGGCACAGGTGAGGGTACGGAAACGTGGGAGGGTCAGGCTACGTGCAGACGCACGGGTCAGTGCCACGTACGGGCCAGGAGTAGGCAACGGCGTAGGATAAAGTGTAGGGCTGGTGGTGGATTTGCGTTTCCGGCTAGGGTTAGGGTTAGGGAACGGCAAGGCTTAGGGCACAGGTGAGGGTACGGAAACGTGGGAGGGTCAGGCTACGTGCTGACGCACGGGTCAGTGCCAGCGTACGGGTCAGGAGTAGGGTACCGCGTAAGGTAAGGTGTAGGGCTGGTGGTGGGTTTCTATTCCGGGCTAGGGTTAGGGTTAGTGAACGGCAAGGCTTAGGGCACAGGTGAGGGTCCGGAAACGTGGGGGGGGTCGGGCTACGTGCTGACGCACGGGTCAGTGCCAGCGTACGGGTCAGGAGTAGACAACGGCGTAGGATAAAGTGTAGGGCTGGTGGTGGATTTGCGTTCCGGGCTAGGGTTAGGGTTAGGGAACGGCAAGGCTTAGGGCACAGGTGAGGGTACGGAAACGTGGGAGGGTCAGGCTACGTGCTGACGCACGGGTCAATGCCAGCGTACGGGCCAGGAGTAGGGTACGGCGTAAGGTAAGGTGTAGGGATTGTGGTTGATTTCCGTTCAAGGTTATGGTTAGGGTTAGGGAACGGCAAGGCTTAGGGCACAGGTGAGGGTACGGAAATGTGGGAGGGTCTGTCTACGTGGTGATGCACGGGTCAGTGCCTACGTACGGGCCAGGAGTAGGCAACGGCGTAGGATAAAGTGTAGGGCTGGTGGTGTATTTGCGTTCTGGGCTAGGGTTAGCGTTAGGGAACGGCAAGGCTTAGGGCACAGGTCAGGGTACGGAAACGCGGGAGGCTAAGGCTACGTGCTGATGCACGGGTCAGTGCCAGACTACAGGCCAGGAGTAGGCAACGGTGTAGGGTAATGTGTAGGGCTGGTGGTGGGTTTCCGTTCCGGGCTAGCGTTAGGGTTAGGGAACGGCAAGGCTTAGGGCACAGGTGAGGGTACGGAAACGTTGGAGGGTCAGGCTACGTGCTGACGCACGGGTCAGTGACAGCGTACGGGCCAGGAGTAGGGTACGGCGTAAGGTAAGGTGTAGGGCTTGTGGTTGATTACCGTTTCAGGCTTGGGGTAGGGTTAGGGAACGGCAAGGCTTAGGGCATACGTCACGGTACGGAAACGCGGGAGGGTAAGGCTACGTGCTGATGCACGGGTCAGTGCCAGCGTACGGGCCAGGAGTAGGCAACGGCGTAGGATAAAGTGTAGGGCTGGGGGTGGAATTGCGTTCTGGGCTAGGGTTAGGGTTAGGGAACGGCAAGGCTTAGGGCATACGTCACGGTACGGAAACGCGGGAGGGTAAGGCTACGTGCTGATGCACGGGTCAGTGCCAGAGTACAGGCAAGGAGTAGGCAACGGCGTAGGGTAAGGTGTAGGGCTGGTGGTGGGTTTCCGTTCCGGGCTAGCGTTAGTGTTAGGGAACGGCAAGGCTTAGGGCACAGGTGAGGGTACGGAAACGTGGGAGGGTCAGGCTACGTGCTGACGCACGGGTCAGTGCCAGCGTACGGGCCAGGAGTAGGCAACGGCGTAGGATAAAGTGTAGGGCTGGTGGTGGATTTGCGTTTCATGCTAGGGTTAGGGTTAGGGAAAGGCAAGGATTAGGGCACAGGTGAGGGTATGGAAACGTGGGAGGGTCAGGCTACGTGCTGACGCACGGGTCAGTGCCAGCGTACGGGTCAGAAGTAGGGTACGGCGTAAGGTAAGGTGTAGGGCTGGTGGTGGGTTTCTATTCCGGGCTAGGGTTAGGGTTAGGGAACGGCAAGGCTTAGGGCACAGGTGAGGGTACGGAAACGTGGGAGGGTCAGGCTACGTGCTGACGTACGGGTCAGTGCCAGCGTACGGGCCAGGAGTAGGGTACGGCGTAAGGTAAAGTGTAGGGCTTGTGGTTGATTTCCGTTCCAGGCTAGGGTTAGGGTTAGGGAACGGCAAGGCTTAGGGCACAGGTCAGGGTACGGCAACGCGGGAGGGTAAGACTACGTGCTGATGCAAGGGTCAGTGCCAGAGTACAGGCCAGGAGTAGGCAACGGCGTAGGGTAAGGTGTAGGGCTTGTGGTGGGTTTCTGTTCTGGGCTAGGGTTAGGGTTAGGGAACGGCAAGGCTTAGGGCACAGGTGAGGGTACGGAAACGTGGGGGGGTCGGGCTACGTGTTGACGCACGGGTCAGTGCCAGCATACGGGTCAGGAATAGGGTACGGCATAAGGTAAGGTGTAGGGCTGGTGGTGGGTTTCCGTTCCGGGCTAGGGTTAGGGTTAGGGAACGGCAAGCCTTAGGGCACAGGTGAGGGTACGGAAACGTGGCAGGGTCAGGGTACGTGCTGACGCACGGGTCAGTGCCAGCGTACGGGCCAGTAGTAGGCAACGGCGTAGGATAAAGTGTAGGGCTGGTGGTGGATTTGCGTTCCGGTCTAGGGTTAGGGTTAGGGAACGGCAAGGCTTAGGACACAGGTGAAGGTACGGAAACGTGGGAGGGTCAGGCTACGTGCTGACGCACGGGTCAGTGCCAGCGTACGGGCCAGGAGTAGGGTACGGCGTAAGGTAAGGTGTAGGGCTTGTGGTTGATTTCCGTTCCAGGCTAGGGTTAGGGTTAGGGAACGGCAAGGCTTAGGGCACAGGTGAGGGTACGGAAATGTGGGAGTGTCCGTCTACGTGCTGATGCACGGGTCAGTGCCAGCGTACGGGCCAGGAGTAGGCAACGGCGTAGGATAAAGTGTAGGGCTTGTGGTGGATTTGCGTTGTGGGCTAGGGTTAGGGTTAGGGAATGGCAAGGCTTAGGGCACATGTCAGGGTACTGAAACACGGGAGGGTAAGGCTACGTGCTGATGCACGGGTCAGTGCCAGAGTACAGGCCAGGAGTAGGCAACGGCGTAGGTTAAGGTGTAGGGCTGGTGGTGGGTTTCCGTTCCGGGCTTGAGTTAGGGTTAGGGAACGGCAAGGCTTAGGGCACAGGTGAGGGTACGGAAACGTGGGAGGGTCAGGCTACGTGCTGACGCACGGTTCAGTGCCAGCGTATGGGCCAGGAATAGGGTACGGCGTAAGGTAAGGTGTAGGGCTGGTGGTGGGTTTGTATTCCGGGCTAGGGTTAGGGTTAGGGAACGGCAAGGCTTAGGGCACAGGTGAGGGTACGGAAACGTGGGAGGGTCGGGCTACGTGCTGACGCACGTGTCAGTGCCCGCGTACGGGCCAGGAGTAGGCAACGGCGTAGGATAAAGTGTAGGGCTGCTGGTGGATTTGCGTTGTGGGCTAGGGTTAGGGTTAGGGAATGGCAAGGCTTAGGGCACATGTCAGGGTACTGAAACGCGGGAGGGTAAGGCTACGTGCTGATGCACGGTCAGTGCCAAAGTACAGGCCAGGAGTAGGCAACGGCGTAGGGTAAGGTGTAGGGCTGGTGGTGGGTTTCCGTTCCTGGCTTGAGTTAGGGTTAGGGAACGGCAAGGCTTAGGGCACAGGTGAGGGTACGGAAACGTGGGAGCGTCAGGCTACGTGCTGACGCATGGGTCAGTGCCAGCGTACGGGCCAGGAGTAGGCAACGGCATAGGATAAAGTGTAGGGCTGGTGGTGGATTTGCGTTCCGGGCTAGGGTTAGGGTTAGGGAACGGAAAGGCTTAGGGCACAGGTGAGGGTACGGAAACGTGGGAGGGTCAGGCTACGTGCTGACGCACGGGTCAGTGCCAGCGTACGGGTCAGGAGTAGGGTACGGCGTAAGGTAAGGTGTAGGGCTGGTGGTGGCTTTGTATTCCGGGCTAGGGTTAGGGTTAGGGAACGGCAAGGCTTAGGGCACAGGTGAGGGTACGGAAACGTGGGAGGGTCAGGCTACGTGCTGACGCACGGTTCAGTGCCAGCGTATGGGCCAGGAATAGGGTACGGCGTAAGGTAAGGTGTAGGGCTGGTGGTGGGTTTGTATTCCGGGCTAGGGTTAGGGTTAGGGAACGGCAAGGCTTAGGGCACAGGTGAGGGTACGGAAACGTGGGGGGGGTCGGGCTACATTCTGACGCACGGGTCCGTGCCAGCGTACGGGTCAGGAGTAGGGTACGGCATAAGGTAAGGTGTAGGGCTAGTGGTGGGTTTCCGTTCCGGGCTAGGGTTAGGGTTAGGGAACGGCAAGGCTTAGGGCACAGTTGAGGGTACGGAAACGTGGCAGGGTCAGGGTACGTGCTGACGCACGGGTCAGTGCCTGAGCACGGGCCAGGAGTAGGGTACGGCGTAAGGTAAGGTTTAGGGCTTGTGGTTGATTTCCGTTTCAGGCTAGGGTTAGGGTTAGGGAACGGCAAGGCTTAGGGCACAGGTGAGTGTAGGGAAATGTGGGAGGGTCGGTCTACGTGCTGATGCACGGGTCAGTGCCTGAGCACGGGCCAGGAGTAGGCAATGGCGTAGGATAAAGTGTAGGGCTGGTGGTGGATTTGCGTTCAGGGCTAGGGTTAGGGTTACGGAACGGCAAGGCTTAGGGCACAGGTCAGGATACGGAAACGCGGGAGGGTAAGGCTACGTGCTGATGCATGGGTCAGTGCCAGAGTACAGGCCAGGAGTAGGCAACGGTGTAGGGTAAGGTGTAGGGCTGGTGGTGGGTTTCCGTTCCGGGCTAGCGTTAGGGTTAGGGAACGGCAAGGCTTAGGGCACAGGTGAGGGTACGGAAACGTGGGAGGGTCAGGCTACGTGCTGACGCACGGGTCAGTGACAGCGTACGGGCCAGGAGTAGGGTACGGCGTAAGGTAAGGTTTAGGGCTTGTGGTTGATTTCCGTTTCAGGCTAGGGTTAGGGTTAGGGAACGGCAAGGCTTAGGGCACAGGTGAGGGTACAGAAACGTGGGAGAGTCGGGCTACGTGCTGACGCACGGGTCAGTGCCAGCGTACGGGCCAGGAGTAGGCAACGGCGTAGGATAAACTATAGGGTTGGTGGTGGATTTGCCTTCTGGGCTAGGGTTAGGGTTAGGGAACTGCAAGGCTTAGGGCACAGGTGAGGATAAGGAAACGTGGGAGGGTCAGGCTACGTGCTGACGCACGGTTCAGTGCCAGCGTACGGGCCAGGAATAGGGTACGGCGTAAGGTAAGGTGTAGGGCTGGTGGTGGGTTTCCGTTCCGGGCTAGGGTTAGGGTTAGGCAACGGCAAGGCTTAGGGCACAGGTGAGGGTTCGGAAACGTGGGAGGGTCAGGCTACGTGCTGACGCACGGGTCAGTGCCAGCGTACGGGCCAGGAGTAGGGTACGGCGTAAGGTAAGGTGTAGGGCTTGTGGTTGATTTCCGTTCCAGGCTAGGGTTAGTGTTAGGGAACGGCAAGGCTTAGGGCACAGGTGAAGGTACGGAAACGTGGGCGGGTAAGGCTACGTGCTAATGCACGGGTCAGTGCCAGAGTACAGGCCAAGAGTAGGCAACGGTGTAGGGTAAGGTGTAGGGCTGGTGGTGGGTTTCCGTTCCGGGCTAGCGTTAGGGTTAGGGAACGGCAAGGCTTAGGGCACCGGTGAGGGTACGGAAACTCGGGAGGGTAAGGCTACGTGCTGATGCATGGGTCAGTGCCAGAGTACAGGCCAGGAGTAGGCAACGGCTTAGGGTAACGTTTAGGGCTGGTGGTGGGTTTCCGTTCCGAGCTAGGGTTAGGGTTAGGGAACGGCAAGGCTTAGGGCACAGGTGAGGATACAGAAACGTGGGAGGGTCGAGCTATGTGCTGAAGCACGGGTCAGTGCCAGCGTACGGGCCAGGAGTAGGCAACGGCGTAGGATAAAGTGTAGGGCTGGTGGTGGATTTACGTTCTGGGCTAGGGTTAGGGTTAGGGAATGGCAAGGCTTAGGGCACAGGTCAGGGTACGGAAACTCGGGAGGGTAAGGCTACGTGCTGATGCACGGGTCATTGCCAGAGTACAGGCCAGAAGTAGGCAACGGCTTAGGGTAAGGTTTAGGGCTGGTGGTGGGTTTCCGTTCCGGGCTAGCGTTAGGGTTAGGGAACGGCAAGGCTTAGGGCACAGGTCAGGGTACGGAAACGTGGGAGGGTCAGGCTACGTGCTGACGCACGGGTCAGTGCCAGCGTACGGGCCAGGAGTAGGCAACGGCGTAAGGTAAGGTGTAGGGCTGGTGGTTGCTTTCCGTTCCAGGCTAGGGTTAGGGTTAGGGAACGGCTAGGCTTAGGGCACAGGTCAGGTTACGGAAACGCGGGAGGGTAAGGCTACGTGCTGATGCACGGGTCAGTGCCAGAGTACAGGCAAGGAGTACGCAACGGCATAGGGTAAGGTGTAGGGCTGATGGTGGGTTTCCGTTCCGGGCTAGGGTTAGGGTTAGGGAACGGCAAGGCTTAGGGCACAGGTGAGGGTACGGAAACGTGGGAGGGTCAGGCTACGTGCTGACGCACGGGTCAGTGCCAGCGTACGGGCCAGGAGTAGGCAACTGCGTAGGATAAAGTGTAGGGCTGGTGGTGGATTTACGTTCTGGGCTAGGGTTAGGGTTAGGGAACGGCAAGGCTTAGGGCACAGGTCAGGGTACGGAAACTCGGGAGGGTAAGGCTACGTGCTGATGCACGGGTCATTGCCAGAGTACAGGCCAGGAGTAGGCAACGGCTTAGGGTAAGATTTAGGGCTGGTGGTGGGTTTCTGTTCCGGGCTAGCGTTAGGGTTAGGGAACGGCAAGGCTTAGGGCACAGGTCAGGGTACGGAAACGTGGGAGGGTCAGGCTACGTGCTGACGCACGGGTCAGTGCCAGCGTACGGGCCAGGAGTAGGCAACGGCGTAAAGTAAGGTGTAGGGCTGGTGGTTGGTTTCCGTTCCAGGCTAGGGTTAGGGTTAGGGAACGGCAAGGCTTAGGGCATAGGTGAGGGTACGGAAACGTGGGAGGGTCAGGCTACGTGCTGACGCACGGTTCAGTGCCAGCGTATGGGCCAGGAATAGGGTATGGCGTAAGGTAAGGTGTAGGGCTGGTGGTGGGTTTGTATTCCGGGCTAGGGTTAGGGTTAGGGAACGGCAAGGCTTAGGGCACAGGTGAGGGTACGGAAACGTGGGGGGGGTCGGGCTACATTCTGACGCACGGGTCCTTGCCAGCGTACGGGTCAGGAGTAGGGTACGGCATGAGGTAATGTATAGGGCTAGTGGTGGGTTTCTGTTCCGGGCTAGGGTTAGGGTTAGGGAACGGCAAGGCTTAGGGCACAGGTGAGGGTACGGAAACGTGGCAGGGTCAGGGTACGTGCTGACGCACGGGTCAGTGCCAGCGTACGGGCCAGGAGTAGGCAACGGCGTAGGATAAAGTGTAGGGCTGGTGGTGGATTTGCGTTCCGGTCTAGGGTTAGGGTTAGGGAACGGCAAGGCTTAGGGCACAGGTGAGGGTACGGAAACGTGGGAGGGTCAGGCTACGTGCTGACGCACGGGTCAGTGCCAGCGTACGGGCCAGGAGTAGGGTACGGCGTAAGGTAAGGTGTAGGGCTTGTGGTTCATTTCCGTTTCAGGCTAGGGTTAGGGTTAGGGAACGGCAAGGCTTAGGGCACAGGTGAGGGTACAGAAACGTGGGAGAGTCGGGCTACGTGCTGACGCACGGGTCAGTGCCAGCGTACGGGCCAGGAGTAGGCAACGGCGTAGGATAAACTGTAGGGCTGGTGGTGGATTTGCCTTCTGGGCTAGGGTTAGGGTTAGGGAACGGCAAGGCTTAGGGCACAGGTGAGGATACGGAAACGTGGGAGGGTCAGGCTACGTGCTGACGCACGGTTCAGTGCCAGCGTACGGGCCAGGAATAGGGTACGGCGTAAGGTAAGGTGTAGGGCTGGTGGTGGGTTTCCGTTCCGGGCTAGGGTTAGGGTTAGGCAACGGCAAGGCTTAGGGCATAGGTGAAGGTACAGAAACGTGGGAGGGTCAGGCTACGTGCTGACGCACGGTTCAGTGCCAGCGTTTGGGCTAGGAATAGGGTACGGCGTAAGGTAAGGTGTAGGGCTGGTGGTGGGTTTCCGTTCCGGGCTAGCGTTAGGGTTAGGGAATGGCAAGGCTTAGGGCAGAGTTGAGGGTACGGAAACGTGGGCGGGTAAGGCTACGTGCAAATGCACGGGTCAGTGCCTGAGTACAGGCCAAGAGTAGGCAACGGTGTAGGGTAAGGTGTAGGGCTGGTGGTGGGTTTCCGTTCCAGGCTATCGTTAGGGTTAGGGAACGGCAAGGCTTAGGGCACAGGTGAGGGTACGGAAACGTGGGAGGGTCAGGCTACGTGCTGACGCACGGGTCAGTGACAGCGTACGGGCCAGGAGTATGGTACGGCGTAAGGTAAGGTGTAGGGCTTGTGGTTGATTTCCGTTTCAGGCTAGGGTAGGGTTAGGGAACGGCAAGGCTTAGGGCACAGGTGAGGGTACAGAAACGTGGGAGGGTCGGGCTACGTGCTGACGCACGGGTCAGTGCCAGCGTACGGGCCAGGAGTAGCCAACGGCGTAGGATAAAGTGTAGGGCTGGTGGTGGATTTGCGTTCTGGGCTAGGGTTAGGGTTAGGGAACGGCAAGGATTAGGGCACACGTCACGGTACGGAAACGTGGGAGGGTAAGGCTACGTGCTGATGCACGGGTCAGTGCTAGAGTACAGGCCAGGAGTAGGCAACGGCGTAGGGTAAGGTGTAGGGCTGGTGGTGGGTTTCCGTTCCGGGCTAGGGTTAGGGTTAGGGAACGGCAAGGCTTAGGGCACAGGTGAGGGTACGGAAAAGTGGGAGGGTCAGGCTACGTGCTGAAGCATGGGTCAGGGCCAGCGTTCAGGCCAGGAGTAGGCAACAACATAAGGTAAGGTGTAGGGCTGGTGGTTGATTTCCGTTCCAGGCTAGGGTTAGGGTTAGGGAACGGCAAGGCTTAGGGCACAGGTGAGGGTACGGAAACGTGGGAGGGTCGGGCTATGTGCTGACGCACGGGTCAGTGCCAGCGTACGGGCCAGGAGTAGGCAACGGCGTAGGATAAAGTGTAGGGCTGGTGGTGGATTTGCGTTCTGGGCTAGGGTTAGGGTTAGGGAACGGCAAGGCTTAGGGCACAGGTCAGGGTACGGAAACTCGGGACGGTAAGGCTACGTGCTGATGCATGGGTCAGTGCCAGAGTACAGGCCAGGAGTAGGCAACGGCTTAGGGTAACGTTTAGGGCTGGTGGTGGGTTTCCGTTCCGGGCTAGGGTTAGGGTTAGGGAACGGCAAGGCTTAGGGCACAGGTGAGGATACAGAAACGTGGGAGGGTCGGGCTATGTTCTGACGCATGGGTCAGTGCCAGCGTACGGGCCAGGAGTAGGCAACGGCGTAGAATAAAGTGTAGGGCTGGTGGTGGATTTACGTTCTGGGCTAGGGTTAGGGTTAGGGAACGGCAAGGCTTAGGGCACAGGTCAGGGTACGGAAACTCGGGAGGGTAAGGCTACGTGCTGATGCACGGGTCAGTGCCAGAGTACAGGCCAGGAGTAGGCAACGGCTTAGGGTAAGGTTTAG
Source organism: Mesoplodon bidens (assembly GCF_964165515.1). Taxonomy (NCBI): domain Eukaryota; kingdom Metazoa; phylum Chordata; class Mammalia; order Artiodactyla; family Ziphiidae; genus Mesoplodon; species Mesoplodon bidens. The sequence continues at coordinate 179,308 of NC_138161.1, read as the reverse complement.
GGCTGGTGGTGGGTTTCCGTTCCGGGCTAGCGTTAGGGTTAGGGAACGGCAAGGCTTAGGGCACAGGTCAGGGTACGGAAACGTGGGAGGGTCAGGCTACGTGCTGACGCACGGGTCAGTGCCAGCGTACGGGCCAGGAGTAGGCAACGGCGTAAGGTAAGGTGTAGGGCTGGTGGTTGCTTTCCGTTCCAGGCTAGGGTTAGGGTTAGGGAACAGCTAGGCTTAGGGCACAGGTCAGGTTACGGAAACGCGGGAGGGTAAGGCTACGTGCTGATGCACGGGTCAGTGCCAGAGTACAGGCAAGGAGTACGCAACGGCATAGGGTAAGGTTTAGGGCTGATGGTGGGTTTCCGTTCCGGGCTAGGGTTAGGGTTAGGGAACGGCAAGGCTTAGGGCACAGGTGAGGGTATGGAAACGTGGGAGGGTCAGGCTACGTGCTGACGCACGGGTCAGTGCCAGCGTACGGGCCAGGAGTATGGTAAGGCGAAAGGTAAGGTGTAGGTCTGGTGGTGGGTTTCTATTCCGGGCTAGGGTTAGGGTTAGGGAACGGCAAGGCTTAGGGCACAGGTGAGGGTACGGAAACGTGGGAGGGTCAGGCTACGTGCTGACGCACGGGTCAGTGACAGCGTACGGGCCAGGAGTAGGGTACGGCGTAAGGTAAGGTGTAGGGCTTGTGGTTGATTTCCGTTTTAGGCTAGGGTTAGGGTTAGGAAACGGCAAGGCTTAGGGCACAGGTCAGGGTACGGCAACGTGGGAGGGTAAGGCTACGTGCTGATGCACGGGTCAGTGCCAGAGTACAGGCCAGGAGTAGGGTAAAGTGTAGGGCTGGTGGTGGTTTTCCGTTCTGGGCTAGGGTTAGGGTTAGGGAACGGCAAGGCTTAGGGCACAGGTGAGGGTACGGAAACGTGGGGGGGTCGGGCTACGTGCTGACGCACGTGTCTGTGCCAGCGTACGGGTCAGGAGTAGGGTACGGCATAAGGTAAGGTGTAGGGGTGGTGGTGGGTTTCCGTTCCGGGCTAGGGTTAGGGTTAGAGAACGGCAAGGCTTAGGGCACAGGTGAGGGTACGGAAACGTGGCAGGGTCAGGCTACGTGCTGACGCACGGGTCAGTGCCAGCGTACGGGCCAGGAGTAGGCAACGGCGTAGGATAAAGTGTAGGGCTGGTGGTGGATTTGCGTTCCGGGCTAGGGTTAGGGTTAGGGAACGACAAGGCTTAGGGCACAGGTGAGGTTACGGAAACGTGGGAGGGTCAGGCTACGTGCTGACGCACGGGTCAGTGCCAGCGTACGGGCCAGGAGTAGGGTAAGCCGTAAGGTAAGGTGTAGGGCTTGTGGTTGATTTCCGTTCCAGGATAGGGTTAGGGTTAGGGAACGGCAAGGCTTAGGGCACAGGTGAGGGTACGGAAACGTTGGAGGGTCGGTCTACGTGCTGATGCACGTGTCAGTGCCAGCGTACGGGCCAGGAGTAGGCAACGGTGTAGGATAAAGTGTAGGGCTTGTGGTGGATTTGCGTTCTGGGCTAGGGTTAGGGTTAGGGAACGGCAAGGCTTAGGGCACAGGTCAGGGTACGGAAACGCGGGAGGGTAAGGCTACGTGCTGATGCACGGGTCAGTGCCAGAGTACAGGCCAGGAGTAGGCAACGGTGTAGGGTAAGGTGTAGGGCTGGTGGTGGGTTTCCGTTCCGGGCTAGCGTTAGGGTTAGGGAACGGCAAGGCTTAGGGCACAGGTGAGGGTACGGAAACGTGGGAGGGTCAGGCTACGTGCAGACGCACGGGTCAGTGCCACGTACGGGCCAGGAGTAGGCAACGGCGTAGGATAAAGTGTAGGGCTGGTGGTGGATTTGCGTTTCCGGCTAGGGTTAGGGTTAGGGAACGGCAAGGCTTAGGGCACAGGTGAGGGTACGGAAACGTGGGAGGGTCAGGCTACGTGCTGACGCACGGGTCAGTGCCAGCGTACGGGTCAGGAGTAGGGTACCGCGTAAGGTAATGTGTAGGGCTGGTGGTGGGTTTCTATTCCGGGCTAGGGTTAGGGTTAGTGAACGGCAAGGCTTAGGGCACAGGTGAGGGTCCGGAAACGTGGGGGGGGTCGGGCTACGTGCTGACGCACGGGTCAGTGCCAGCGTACGGGTCAGGAGTAGACAACGGCGTAGGATAAAGTGTAGGGCTGGTGGTGGATTTGCGTTCCGGGCTAGGGTTAGGGTTAGGGAACGGCAAGGCCTAGGGCACAGGTGAGGGTACGGAAACGTGGGAGGGTCAGGCTACGTGCTGACGCACGGGTCAATGCCAGCGTACGGGCCAGGAGTAGGGTACGGCGTAAGGTAAGGTGTAGGGATTGTGGTTGATTTCCGTTCAAGGTTATGGTTAGGGTTAGGGAACGGCAAGGCTTAGGGCACAGGTGAGGGTACGGAAATGTGGGAGGGTCTGTCTACGTGGTGATGCACGGGTCAGTGCCTACGTACGGGCCAGGAGTAGGCAACGGCGTAGGATAAAGTGTAGGGCTGGTGGTGTATTTGCGTTCTGGGCTAGGGTTAGCGTTAGGGAACGGCAAGGCTTAGGGCACAGGTCAGGGTACGGAAACGCGGGAGGCTAAGGCTACGTGCTGATGCACGGGTCAGTGCCAGACTACAGGCCAGGAGTAGGCAACGGTGTAGGGTAATGTGTAGGGCTGGTGGTGGGTTTCCGTTCCGGGCTAGCGTTAGGGTTAGGGAACGGCAAGGCTTAGGGCACAGGTGAGGGTACGGAAACGTTGGAGGGTCAGGCTACGTGCTGACGCACGGGTCAGTGACAGCGTACGGGCCAGGAGTAGGGTACGGCGTAAGGTAAGGTGTAGGGCTTGTGGTTGATTACCGTTTCAGGCTTGGGGTAGGGTTAGGGAACGGCAAGGCTTAGGGCATACGTCACGGTACGGAAACGCGGGAGGGTAAGGCAACGTGCTGATGCACGGGTCAGTGCCAGCGTACGGGCCAGGAGTAGGCAACGGCGTAGGATAAAGTGTAGGGCTGGGGGTGGAATTGCGTTCTGGGCTAGGGTTAGGGTTAGGGAACGGCAAGGCTTAGGGCATACGTCACGGTACGGAAACGCGGGAGGGTAAGGCTACGTGCTGATGCACGGGTCAGTGCCAGAGTACAGGCAAGGAGTAGGCAACGGCGTAGGGTAAGGTGTAGGGCTGGTGGTGGGTTTCCGTTCCGGGCTAGCGTTAGTGTTAGGGAACGGCAAGGCTTAGGGCACAGGTGAGGGTACGGAAACGTGGGAGGGTCAGGCTACGTGCTGACGCACGGGTCAGTGCCAGCGTACGGGCCAGGAGTAGGCAACGGCGTAGGATAAAGTGTAGGGCTGGTGGTGGATTTGCGTTTCATGCTAGGGTTAGGGTTAGGGAAAGGCAAGGATTAGGGCACAGGTGAGGGTATGGAAACGTGGGAGGGTCAGGCTACGTGCTGACGCACGGGTCAGTGCCAGCGTACGGGTCAGAAGTAGGGTACGGCGTAAGGTAAGGTGTAGGGCTGGTGGTGGGTTTCTATTCCGGGCTAGGGTTAGGGTTAGGGAACGGCAAGGCTTAGGGCACAGGTGAGGGTACGGAAACGTGGGAGGGTCAGGCTACGTGCTGACGTACGGGTCAGTGCCAGCGTACGGGCCAGGAGTAGGGTACGGCGTAAGGTAAAGTGTAGGGCTTGTGGTTGATTTCCGTTCCAGGCTAGGGTTAGGGTTAGGGAACGGCAAGGCTTAGGGCACAGGTCAGGGTACGGCAACGCGGGAGGGTAAGACTACGTGCTGATGCAAGGGTCAGTGCCAGAGTACAGGCCAGGAGTAGGCAACGGCGTAGGGTAAGGTGTAGGGCTTGTGGTGGGTTTCTGTTCTGGGCTAGGGTTAGGGTTAGGGAACGGCAAGGCTTAGGGCACAGGTGAGGGTACGGAAACGTGGGGGGGTCGGGCTACGTGTTGACGCACGGGTCAGTGCCAGCATACGGGTCAGGAATAGGGTACGGCATAAGGTAAGGTGTAGGGCTGGTGGTGGGTTTCCGTTCCGGGCTAGGGTTAGGGTTAGGGAACGGCAAGCCTTAGGGCACAGGTGAGGGTACGGAAACGTGGCAGGGTCAGGGTACGTGCTGACGCACGGGTCAGTGCCAGCGTACGGGCCAGTAGTAGGCAACGGCGTAGGATAAAGTGTAGGGCTGGTGGTGGATTTGCGTTCCGGTCTAGGGTTAGGGTTAGGGAACGGCAAGGCTTAGGACACAGGTGAAGGTTCGGAAACGTGGGAGGGTCAGGCTACGTGCTGACGCACGGGTCAGTGCCAGCGTACGGGCCAGGAGTAGGGTACGGCGTAAGGTAAGGTGTAGGGCTTGTGGTTGATTTCCGTTCCAGGCTAGGGTTAGGGTTAGGGAACGGCAAGGCTTAGGGCACAGGTGAGGGTACGGAAATGTGGGAGTGTCCGTCTACGTGCTGATGCACGGGTCAGTGCCAGCGTACGGGCCAGGAGTAGGCAACGGCGTAGGATAAAGTGTAGGGCTTGTGGTGGATTTGCGTTGTGGGCTAGGGTTAGGGTTAGGGAATGGCAAGGCTTAGGGCACATGTCAGGGTACTGAAACACGGGAGGGTAAGGCTACGTGCTGATGCACGGGTCAGTGCCAGAGTACAGGCCAGGAGTAGGCAACGGCGTAGGGTAAGGTGTAGGGCTGGTGGTGGGTTTCCGTTCCGTGCTTGAGTTAGGGTTAGGGAACGGCAAGGCTTAGGGCACAGGTGAGGGTACGGAAACGTGGGAGGGTCAGGCTACGTGCTGACGCACGGTTCAGTGCCAGCGTATGGGCCAGGAATAGGGTACGGCGTAAGGTAAGGTGTAGGGCTGGTGGTGGGTTTGTATTCCGGGCTAGGGTTAGGGTTAGGGAACGGCAAGGCTTAGGGCACAGGTGAGGGTACGGAAACGTGGGAGGGTCGGGCTACGTGCTGACGCACGTGTCAGTGCCCGCGTACGGGCCAGGAGTAGGCAACGGCGTAGGATAAAGTGTAGGGCTGCTGGTGGATTTGCGTTGTGGGCTAGGGTTAGGGTTAGGGAATGGCAAGGCTTAGGGCACATGTCAGGGTACTGAAACGCGGGAGGGTAAGGCTACGTGCTGATGCACGGTCAGTGCCAAAGTACAGGCCAGGAGTAGGCAACGGCGTAGGGTAAGGTGTAGGGCTGGTGGTGGGTTTCCGTTCCTGGCTTGAGTTAGGGTTAGGGAACGGCAAGGCTTAGGGCACAGGTGAGGGTACGGAAACGTGGGAGCGTCAGGCTACGTGCTGACGCATGGGTCAGTGCCAGCGTACGGGCCAGGAGTAGGCAACGGCATAGGATAAAGTGTAGGGCTGGTGGTGGATTTGCGTTCCGGGCTAGGGTTAGGGTTAGGGAACGGAAAGGCTTAGGGCACAGGTGAGGGTACGGAAACGTGGGAGGGTCAGGCTACGTGCTGACGCACGGGTCAGTGCCAGCGTACGGGTCAGGAGTAGGGTACGGCGTAAGGTAAGGTGTAGGGCTGGTGGTGGCTTTGTATTCCGGGCTAGGGTTAGGGTTAGGGAACGGCAAGGCTTAGGGCACAGGTGAGGGTACGGAAACGTGGGAGGGTCAGGCTACGTGCTGACGCACGGTTCAGTGCCAGCGTATGGGCCAGGAATAGGGTACGGCGTAAGGTAAGGTGTAGGGCTGGTGGTGGGTTTGTATTCCGGGCTAGGGTTAGGGTTAGGGAACGGCAAGGCTTAGGGCACAGGTGAGGGTACGGAAACGTGGGGGGGGTCGGGCTACATTCTGACGCACGGGTCCGTGCCAGCGTACGGGTCAGGAGTAGGGTACGGCATAAGGTAAGGTGTAGGGCTAGTGGTGGGTTTCCGTTCCGGGCTAGGGTTAGGGTTAGGGAACGGCAAGGCTTAGGGCACAGTTGAGTGTACGGAAACGTGGCAGGGTCAGGGTACGTGCTGACGCACGGGTCAGTGCCTGAGCACGGGCCAGGAGTAGGGTACGGCGTAAGGTAAGGTTTAGGGCTTGTGGTTGATTTCCGTTTCAGGCTAGGGTTAGGGTTAGGGAACGGCAAGGCTTAGGGCACAGGTGAGTGTAGGGAAATGTGGGAGGGTCGGTCTACGTGCTGATGCACGGGTCAGTGCCTGAGCACGGGCCAGGAGTAGGCAATGGCGTAAGATAAAGTGTAGGGCTGGTGGTGGATTTGCGTTCAGGGCTAGGGTTAGGGTTACGGAACGGCAAGGCTTAGGGCACAGGTCAGGATACGGAAACGCGGGAGGGTAAGGCTACGTGCTGATGCATGGGTCAGTGCCAGAGTACAGGCCAGGAGTAGGCAACGGTGTAGGGTAAGGTGTAGGGCTGGTGGTGGGTTTCCGTTCCGGGCTAGCGTTAGGGTTAGGGAACGGCAAGGCTTAGGGCACAGGTGAGGGTACGGAAACGTGGGAGGGTCAGGCTACGTGCTGACGCACGGGTCAGTGACAGCGTACGGGCCAGGAGTAGGGTACGGCGTAAGGTAAGGTTTAGGGCTTGTGGTTGATTTCCGTTTCAGGCTAGGGTTAGGGTTAGGGAACGGCAAGGCTTAGGGCACAGGTGAGGGTACAGAAACGTGGGAGAGTCGGGCTACGTGCTGACGCACGGGTCAGTGCCAGCGTACGGGCCAGGAGTAGGCAACGGCGTAGGATAAACTATAGGGTTGGTGGTGGATTTGCCTTCTGGGCTAGGGTTAGGGTTAGGGAACTGCAAGGCTTAGGGCACAGGTGAGGATAAGGAAACGTGGGAGGGTCAGGCTACGTGCTGACGCACGGTTCAGTGCCAGCGTACGGGCCAGGAATAGGGTACGGCGTAAGGTAAGGTGTAGGGCTGGTGGTGGGTTTCCGTTCCGGGCTAGGGTTAGGGTTAGGCAACGGCAAGGCTTAGGGCACAGGTGAGGGTTCGGAAACGTGGGAGGGTCAGGCTACGTGCTGACGCACGGGTCAGTGCCAGCGTACGGGCCAGGAGTAGGGTACGGCGTAAGGTAAGGTGTAGGGCTTGTGGTTGATTTCCGTTCCAGGCTAGGGTTAGTGTTAGGGAACGGCAAGGCTTAGGGCACAGGTGAAGGTACGGAAACGTGGGCGGGTAAGGCTACGTGCTAATGCACGGGTCAGTGCCAGAGTACAGGCCAAGAGTAGGCAACGGTGTAGGGTAAGGTGTAGGGCTGGTGGTGGGTTTCTGTTCCGGGCTAGCGTTAGGGTTAGGGAACGGCAAGGCTTAGGGCACAGGTGAGGGTACGGAAACGTGGGAGGGTCAGGCTACGTGCTGACGCACGGGTCAGTGACAGCGTACGGGCCAGGAGTATGGTACGGCGTAAGGTAAGGTGTAGGGCTTGTGGTTGATTTCCGTTTCAGGCTAGGGTTAGGGTTAGGGAACGGCAAGGCTTAGGGCACAGGTGAGGGTACAGAAACGTGGGAGGGTCGGGCTACGTGCTGACGCACGGGTCAGTGCCAGCGTACAGGCCAGGAGTAGGCAACGGCGTAGGATAAAGTGTAGCGCTGGTGGTGGATTTGCGTTCTGGGCTAGGGTTAGGGTTAGGGAACGGCAAGGATTAGGGCACACGTCAGGGTACGGAAACGTGGGAGGGTAAGGCTACGTGCTGATGCACGGGTCAGTGCCAGAGTACAGGCCAGGAGTAGGCAACGGCGTAGGGTAAGGTGTAGGGCTGGTGGTGGGTTTCCGTTCCGGGCTAGGGTTAGGGTTAGGGAACGGCAAGGCTTAGGGCACAGGTCAGGGTACGGAAACGTGGGAGGGTCAGGCTACGTGCTGACGCACGGGTCAGTGCCAGCGTACGGGCCAGGAGTAGGCAACGGCGTAAGGTAAGGTGTAGGGCTGGTGGTTGCTTTCCGTTCCAGGCTAGGGTTAGGGTTAGGGAACGGCTAGGCTTAGGGCACAGGTCAGGTTACGGAAACGCGGGAGGGTAAGGCTACGTGCTGATGCACGGGTCAGTGCCAGAGTACAGGCAAGGAGTACGCAACGGCATAGGGTAAGGTGTAGGGCTGATGGTGGGTTTCCGTTCCGGGCTAGGGTTAGGGTTAGGGAACGGCAAGGCTTAGGGCACAGGTGAGGGTACGGAAACGTGGGAGGGTCAGGCTACGTGCTGACGCACGGGTCAGTGCCAGCGTACGGGCCAGGAGTAGGCAACTGCGTAGGATAAAGTGTAGGGCTGGTGGTGGATTTACGTTCTGGGCTAGGGTTAGGGTTAGGGAACGGCAAGGCTTAGGGCACAGGTCAGGGTACGGAAACTCGGGAGGGTAAGGCTACGTGCTGATGCACGGGTCATTGCCAGAGTACAGGCCAGGAGTAGGCAACGGCTTAGGGTAAGATTTAGGGCTGGTGGTGGGTTTCTGTTCCGGGCTAGCGTTAGGGTTAGGGAACGGCAAGGCTTAGGGCACAGGTCAGGGTACGGAAACGTGGGAGGGTCAGGCTACGTGCTGACGCACGGGTCAGTGCCAGCGTACGGGCCAGGAGTAGGCAACGGCGTAAAGTAAGGTGTAGGGCTGGTGGTTGGTTTCCGTTCCAGGCTAGGGTTAGGGTTAGGGAACGGCAAGGCTTAGGGCATAGGTGAGGGTACGGAAACGTGGGAGGGTCAGGCTACGTGCTGACGCACGGTTCAGTGCCAGCGTATGGGCCAGGAATAGGGTATGGCGTAAGGTAAGGTGTAGGGCTGGTGGTGGGTTTGTATTCCGGGCTAGGGTTAGGGTTAGGGAACGGCAAGGCTTAGGGCACAGGTGAGGGTACGGAAACGTGGGGGGGGTCGGGCTACATTCTGACGCACGGGTCCTTGCCAGCGTACGGGTCAGGAGTAGGGTACGGCATGAGGTAATGTATAGGGCTAGTGGTGGGTTTCTGTTCCGGGCTAGGGTTAGGGTTAGGGAACGGCAAGGCTTAGGGCACAGGTGAGGGTACGGAAACGTGGCAGGGTCAGGGTACGTGCTGACGCACGGGTCAGTGCCAGCGTACGGGCCAGGAGTAGGCAACGGCGTAGGATAAAGTGTAGGGCTGGTGGTGGATTTGCGTTCCGGTCTAGGGTTAGGGTTAGGGAACGGCAAGGCTTAGGGCACAGGTGAGGGTACGGAAACGTGGGAGGGTCAGGCTACGTGCTGACGCACGGGTCAGTGCCAGCGTACGGGCCAGGAGTAGGGTACGGCGTAAGGTAAGGTGTAGGGCTTGTGGTTCATTTCCGTTTCAGGCTAGGGTTAGGGTTAGGGAACGGCAAGGCTTAGGGCACAGGTGAGGGTACAGAAACGTGGGAGAGTCGGGCTACGTGCTGACGCACGGGTCAGTGCCAGCGTACGGGCCAGGAGTAGGCAACGGCGTAGGATAAACTGTAGGGCTGGTGGTGGATTTGCCTTCTGGGCTAGGGTTAGGGTTAGGGAACGGCAAGGCTTAGGGCACAGGTGAGGACACGGAAACGTGGGAGGGTCAGGCTACGTGCTGACGCACGGTTCAGTGCCAGCGTACGGGCCAGGAATAGGGTACGGCGTAAGGTAAGGTGTAGGGCTGGTGGTGGGTTTCCGTTCCGGGCTAGGGTTAGGGTTAGGCAACGGCAAGGCTTAGGGCATAGGTGAAGGTACAGAAACGTGGGAGGGTCAGGCTACGTGCTGACGCACGGTTCAGTGCCAGCGTTTGGGCTAGGAATAGGGTACGGCGTAAGGTAAGGTGTAGGGCTGGTGGTGGGTTTCCGTTCCGGGCTAGCGTTAGGGTTAGGGAATGGCAAGGCTTAGGGCACAGTTGAGGGTACGGAAACGTGGGCGGGTAAGGCTACGTGCAAATGCACGGGTCAGTGCCTGAGTACAGGCCAAGAGTAGGCAACGGTGTAGGGTAAGGTGTAGGGCTGGTGGTGGGTTTCCGTTCCAGGCTATCGTTAGGGTTAGGGAACGGCAAGGCTTAGGGCACAGGTGAGGGTACGGAAACGTGGGAGGGTCAGGCTACGTGCTGACGCACGGGTCAGTGACAGCGTACGGGCCAGGAGTATGGTACGGCGTAAGGTAAGGTGTAGGGCTTGTGGTTGATTTCCGTTTCAGGCTAGGGTAGGGTTAGGGAACGGCAAGGCTTAGGGCACAGGTGAGGGTACAGAAACGTGGGAGGGTCGGGCTACGTGCTGACGCACGGGTCAGTGCCAGCGTACGGGCCAGGAGTAGCCAACGGCGTAGGATAAAGTGTAGGGCTGGTGGTGGATTTGCGTTCTGGGCTAGGGTTAGGGTTAGGGAACGGCAAGGATTAGGGCACACGTCACGGTACGGAAACGTGGGAGGGTAAGGCTACGTGCTGATGCACGGGTCAGTGCTAGAGTACAGGCCAGGAGTAGGCAACGGCGTAGGGTAAGGTGTAGGGCTGGTGGTGGGTTTCCGTTCCGGGCTAGGGTTAGGGTTAGGGAACGGCAAGGCTTAGGGCACAGGTGAGGGTACGGAAAAGTGGGAGGGTCAGGCTACGTGCTGAAGCATGGGTCAGGGCCAGCGTTCAGGCCAGGAGTAGGCAACAACATAAGGTAAGGTGTAGGGCTGGTGGTTGATTTCCGTTCCAGGCTAGGGTTAGGGTTAGGGAACGGCAAGGCTTAGGGCACAGGTGAGGGTACGGAAACGTGGGAGGGTCGGGCTATGTGCTGACGCACGGGTCAGTGCCAGCGTACGGGCCAGGAGTAGGCAACGGCGTAGGATAAAGTGTAGGGCTGGTGGTGGATTTGCGTTCTGGGCTAGGGTTAGGGTTAGGGAACGGCAAGGCTTAGGGCACAGGTCAGGGTACGGAAACTCGGGACGGTAAGGCTACGTGCTGATGCATGGGTCAGTGCCAGAGTACAGGCCAGGAGTAGGCAACGGCTTAGGGTAACGTTTAGGGCTGGTGGTGGGTTTCCGTTCCGGGCTAGGGTTAGGGTTAGGGAACGGCAAGGCTTAGGGCACAGGTGAGGATACAGAAACGTGGGAGGGTCGGGCTATGTTCTGACGCATGGGTCAGTGCCAGCGTACGGGCCAGGAGTAGGCAACGGCGTAGAATAAAGTGTAGGGCTGGTGGTGGATTTACGTTCTGGGCTAGGGTTAGGGTTAGGGAACGGCAAGGCTTAGGGCACAGGTCAGGGTACGGAAACTCGGGAGGGTAAGGCTACGTGCTGATGCACGGGTCAGTGCCAGAGTACAGGCCAGGAGTAGGCAACGGCTTAGGGTAAGGTTTAGGGCTGGTGGTGGGTTTCCGTTCCGGGCTAGCGTTAGGGTTAGGGAACGGCAAGGCTTAGGGCACAGGTCAGGGTACGGAAACGTGGGAGGGTCAGGCTACGTGCTGACGCACGGGTCAGTGCCAGCGTACGGGCCAGGAGTAGGCAACGGCGTAAGGTAAGGTGTAGGGCTGGTGGTTGCTTTCCGTTCCAGGCTAGGGTTAGGGTTAGGGAACAGCTAGGCTTAGGGCACAGGTCAGGTTACGGAAACGCGGGAGGGTAAGGCTACGTGCTGATGCACGGGTCAGTGCCAGAGTACAGGCAAGGAGTACGCAACGGCATAGGGTAAGGTTTAGGGCTGATGGTGGGTTTCCGTTCCGGGCTAGGGTTAGGGTTAGGGAACGGCAAGGCTTAGGGCACAGGTGAGGGTATGGAAACGTGGGAGGGTCAGGCTACGTGCTGACGCACGGGTCAGTGCCAGCGTACGGGCCAGGAGTATGGTAAGGCGAAAGGTAAGGTGTAGGTCTGGTGGTGGGTTTCTATTCCGGGCTAGGGTTAGGGTTAGGGAACGGCAAGGCTTAGGGCACAGGTGAGGGTACGGAAACGTGGGAGGGTCAGGCTACGTGCTGACGCACGGGTCAGTGACAGCGTACGGGCCAGGAGTAGGGTACGGCGTAAGGTAAGGTGTAGGGCTTGTGGTTGATTTCCGTTTTAGGCTAGGGTTAGGGTTAGGAAACGGCAAGGCTTAGGGCACAGGTCAGGGTACGGCAACGCGGGAGGGTAAGGCTACGTGCTGATGCACGGGTCAGTGCCAGAGTACAGGCCAGGAGTAGGGTAAAGTGTAGGGCTGGTGGTGGTTTTCCGTTCTGGGCTAGGGTTAGGGTTAGGGAACGGCAAGGCTTAGGGCACAGGTGAGGGTACGGAAACGTGGGGGGGTCGGGCTACGTGCTGACGCACGTGTCTGTGCCAGCGTACGGGTCAGGAGTAGGGTACGGCATAAGGTAAGGTGTAGGGGTGGTGGTGGGTTTCCGTTCCGGGCTAGGGTTAGGGTTAGAGAACGGCAAGGCTTAGGGCACAGGTGAGGGTACGGAAACGTGGCAGGGTCAGGCTACGTGCTGACGCACGGGTCAGTGCCAGCGTACGGGCCAGGAGTAGGCAACGGCGTAGGATAAAGTGTAGGGCTGGTGGTGGATTTGCGTTCCGGGCTAGGGTTAGGGTTAGGGAACGACAAGGCTTAGGGCACAGGTGAGGTTACGGAAACGTGGGAGGGTCAGGCTACGTGCTGACGCACGGGTCAGTGCCAGCGTACGGGCCAGGAGTAGGGTAAGCCGTAAGGTAAGGTGTAGGGCTTGTGGTTGATTTCCGTTCCAGGATAGGGTTAGGGTTAGGGAACGGCAAGGCTTAGGGCACAGGTGAGGGTACGGAAACGTTGGAGGGTCGGTCTACGTGCTGATGCACGTGTCAGTGCCAGCGTACGGGCCAGGAGTAGGCAACGGTGTAGGATAAAGTGTAGGGCTTGTGGTGGATTTGCGTTCTGGGCTAGGGTTAGGGTTAGGGAACGGCAAGGCTTAGGGCACAGGTCAGGGTACGGAAACGCGGGAGGGTAAGGCTACGTGCTGATGCACGGGTCAGTGCCAGAGTACAGGCCAGGAGTAGGCAACGGTGTAGGGTAAGGTGTAGGGCTGGTGGTGGGTTTCCGTTCCGGGCTAGCGTTAGGGTTAGGGAACGGCAAGGCTTAGGGCACAGGTGAGGGTACGGAAACGTGGGAGGGTCAGGCTACGTGCAGACGCACGGGTCAGTGCCACGTACGGGCCAGGAGTAGGCAACGGCGTAGGATAAAGTGTAGGGCTGGTGGTGGATTTGCGTTTCCGGCTAGGGTTAGGGTTAGGGAACGGCAAGGCTTAGGGCACAGGTGAGGGTACGGAAACGTGGGAGGGTCAGGCTACGTGCTGACGCACGGGTCAGTGCCAGCGTACGGGTCAGGAGTAGGGTACCGCGTAAGGTAATGTGTAGGGCTGGTGGTGGGTTTCTATTCCGGGCTAGGGTTAGGGTTAGTGAACGGCAAGGCTTAGGGCACAGGTGAGGGTCCGGAAACGTGGGGGGGGTCGGGCTACGTGCTGACGCACGGGTCAGTGCCAGCGTACGGGCCAGGAGTTGGGTACGGCGTCAGGTAAGGTGTAGGGCCTGCGGTTGATTTCCGTTCCAGGCTAGGGTTAGGGTTAGGGAACGGCAAGGCTTAGGGCACAGGTGAGGGTACGGAAACGTGGGAGGGTCAGGCTACGTGCTGACGCACGGGTCAGTGCCAGCGTACGGGCCAGGAGTAGGGTACGGCGTAAGGTAAGGTGTAGGGATTGTGGTTGATTTCCGTTCAAGGTTATGGTTAGGGTTAGGGAACGGCAAGGCTTAGGGCACAGGTGAGGGTACGGAAATGTGGGAGGGTCTGTCTACGTGGTGATGCACGGGTCAGTGCCTACGTACGGGCCAGGAGTAGGCAACGGCGTAGGATAAAGTGTAGGGCTGGTGGTGTATTTGCGTTCTGGGCTAGGGTTAGCGTTAGGGAACGGCAAGGCTTAGGGCACAGGTCAGGGTACGGAAACGCGGGAGGCTAAGGCTACGTGCTGATGCACGGGTCAGTGCCAGACTACAGGCCAGGAGTAGGCAACGGTGTAGGGTAATGTGTAGGGCTGGTGGTGGGTTTCCGTTCCGGGCTAGCGTTAGGGTTAGGGAACGGCAAGGCTTAGGGCACAGGTGAGGGTACGGAAACGTTGGAGGGTCAGGCTACGTGCTGACGCACGGGTCAGTGACAGCGTACGGGCCAGGAGTAGGGTACGGCGTAAGGTAAGGTGTAGGGCTTGTGGTTGATTACCGTTTCAGGCTTGGGGTAGGGTTAGGGAACGGCAAGGCTTAGGGCATACGTCACGGTACGGAAACGCGGGAGGGTAAGGCAACGTGCTGATGCACGGGTCAGTGCCAGCGTACGGGCCAGGAGTAGGCAACGGCGTAGGATAAAGTGTAGGGCTGGGGGTGGAATTGCGTTCTGGGCTAGGGTTAGGGTTAGGGAACGGCAAGGCTTAGGGCATACGTCACGGTACGGAAACGCGGGAGGGTAAGGCTACGTGCTGATGCACGGGTCAGTGCCAGAGTACAGGCAAGGAGTAGGCAACGGCGTAGGGTAAGGTGTAGGGCTGGTGGTGGGTTTCCGTTCCGGGCTAGCGTTAGTGTTAGGGAACGGCAAGGCTTAGGGCACAGGTGAGGGTACGGAAACGTGGGAGGGTCAGGCTACGTGCTGACGCACGGGTCAGTGCCAGCGTACGGGCCAGGAGTAGGCAACGGCGTAGGATAAAGTGTAGGGCTGGTGGTGGATTTGCGTTTCATGCTAGGGTTAGGGTTAGGGAAAGGCAAGGATTAGGGCACAGGTGAGGGTATGGAAACGTGGGAGGGTCAGGCTACGTGCTGACGCACGGGTCAGTGCCAGCGTACGGGTCAGAAGTAGGGTACGGCGTAAGGTAAGGTGTAGGGCTGGTGGTGGGTTTCTATTCCGGGCTAGGGTTAGGGTTAGGGAACGGCAAGGCTTAGGGCACAGGTGAGGGTACGGAAACGTGGGAGGGTCAGGCTACGTGCTGACGTACGGGTCAGTGCCAGCGTACGGGCCAGGAGTAGGGTACGGCGTAAGGTAAAGTGTAGGGCTTGTGGTTGATTTCCGTTCCAGGCTAGGGTTAGGGTTAGGGAACGGCAAGGCTTAGGGCACAGGTCAGGGTACGGCAACGCGGGAGGGTAAGACTACGTGCTGATGCAAGGGTCAGTGCCAGAGTACAGGCCAGGAGTAGGCAACGGCGTAGGGTAAGGTGTAGGGCTTGTGGTGGGTTTCTGTTCTGGGCTAGGGTTAGGGTTAGGGAACGGCAAGGCTTAGGGCACAGGTGAGGGTACGGAAACGTGGGGGGGTCGGGCTACGTGTTGACGCACGGGTCAGTGCCAGCATACGGGTCAGGAATAGGGTACGGCATAAGGTAAGGTGTAGGGCTGGTGGTGGGTTTCCGTTCCGGGCTAGGGTTAGGGTTAGGGAACGGCAAGCCTTAGGGCACAGGTGAGGGTACGGAAACGTGGCAGGGTCAGGGTACGTGCTGACGCACGGGTCAGTGCCAGCGTACGGGCCAGTAGTAGGCAACGGCGTAGGATAAAGTGTAGGGCTGGTGGTGGATTTGCGTTCCGGTCTAGGGTTAGGGTTAGGGAACGGCAAGGCTTAGGACACAGGTGAAGGTACGGAAACGTGGGAGGGTCAGGCTACGTGCTGACGCACGGGTCAGTGCCAGCGTACGGGCCAGGAGTAGGGTACGGCGTAAGGTAAGGTGTAGGGCTTGTGGTTGATTTCCGTTCCAGGCTAGGGTTAGGGTTAGGGAACGGCAAGGCTTAGGGCACAGGTGAGGGTACGGAAATGTGGGAGTGTCCGTCTACGTGCTGATGCACGGGTCAGTGCCAGCGTACGGGCCAGGAGTAGGCAACGGCGTAGGATAAAGTGTAGGGCTTGTGGTGGATTTGCGTTGTGGGCTAGGGTTAGGGTTAGGGAATGGCAAGGCTTAGGGCACATGTCAGGGTACTGAAACACGGGAGGGTAAGGCTACGTGCTGATGCACGGGTCAGTGCCAGAGTACAGGCCAGGAGTAGGCAACGGCGTAGGGTAAGGTGTAGGGCTGGTGGTGGGTTTCCGTTCCGTGCTTGAGTTAGGGTTAGGGAACGGCAAGGCTTAGGGCACAGGTGAGGGTACGGAAACGTGGGAGGGTCAGGCTACGTGCTGACGCACGGTTCAGTGCCAGCGTATGGGCCAGGAATAGGGTACGGCGTAAGGTAAGGTGTAGGGCTGGTGGTGGGTTTGTATTCCGGGCTAGGGTTAGGGTTAGGGAACGGCAAGGCTTAGGGCACAGGTGAGGGTACGGAAACGTGGGAGGGTCGGGCTACGTGCTGACGCACGTGTCAGTGCCCGCGTACGGGCCAGGAGTAGGCAACGGCGTAGGATAAAGTGTAGGGCTGCTGGTGGATTTGCGTTGTGGGCTAGGGTTAGGGTTAGGGAATGGCAAGGCTTAGGGCACATGTCAGGGTACTGAAACGCGGGAGGGTAAGGCTACGTGCTGATGCACGGTCAGTGCCAAAGTACAGGCCAGGAGTAGGCAACGGCGTAGGGTAAGGTGTAGGGCTGGTGGTGGGTTTCCGTTCCTGGCTTGAGTTAGGGTTAGGGAACGGCAAGGCTTAGGGCACAGGTGAGGGTACGGAAACGTGGGAGCGTCAGGCTACGTGCTGACGCATGGGTCAGTGCCAGCGTACGGGCCAGGAGTAGGCAACGGCATAGGATAAAGTGTAGGGCTGGTGGTGGATTTGCGTTCCGGGCTAGGGTTAGGGTTAGGGAACGGAAAGGCTTAGGGCACAGGTGAGGGTACGGAAACGTGGGAGGGTCAGGCTACGTGCTGACGCACGGGTCAGTGCCAGCGTACGGGTCAGGAGTAGGGTACGGCGTAAGGTAAGGTGTAGGGCTGGTGGTGGCTTTGTATTCCGGGCTAGGGTTAGGGTTAGGGAACGGCAAGGCTTAGGGCACAGGTGAGGGTACGGAAACGTGGGAGGGTCAGGCTACGTGCTGACGCACGGTTCAGTGCCAGCGTATGGGCCAGGAATAGGGTACGGCGTAAGGTAAGGTGTAGGGCTGGTGGTGGGTTTGTATTCCGGGCTAGGGTTAGGGTTAGGGAACGGCAAGGCTTAGGGCACAGGTGAGGGTACGGAAACGTGGGGGGGGGTCGGGCTACATTCTGACGCACGGGTCCGTGCCAGCGTACGGGTCAGGAGTAGGGTACGGCATAAGGTAAGGTGTAGGGCTAGTGGTGGGTTTCCGTTCCGGGCTAGGGTTAGGGTTAGGGAACGGCAAGGCTTAGGGCACAGTTGAGTGTACGGAAACGTGGCAGGGTCAGGGTACGTGCTGACGCACGGGTCAGTGCCTGAGCACGGGCCAGGAGTAGGGTACGGCGTAAGGTAAGGTTTAGGGCTTGTGGTTGATTTCCGTTTCAGGCTAGGGTTAGGGTTAGGGAACGGCAAGGCTTAGGGCACAGGTGAGTGTAGGGAAATGTGGGAGGGTCGGTCTACGTGCTGATGCACGGGTCAGTGCCTGAGCACGGGCCAGGAGTAGGCAATGGCGTAGGATAAAGTGTAGGGCTGGTGGTGGATTTGCGTTCAGGGCTAGGGTTAGGGTTACGGAACGGCAAGGCTTAGGGCACAGGTCAGGATACGGAAACGCGGGAGGGTAAGGCTACGTGCTGATGCATGGGTCAGTGCCAGAGTACAGGCCAGGAGTAGGCAACGGTGTAGGGTAAGGTGTAGGGCTGGTGGTGGGTTTCCGTTCCGGGCTAGCGTTAGGGTTAGGGAACGGCAAGGCTTAGGGCACAGGTGAGGGTACGGAAACGTGGGAGGGTCAGGCTACGTGCTGACGCACGGGTCAGTGACAGCGTACGGGCCAGGAGTAGGGTACGGCGTAAGGTAAGGTTTAGGGCTTGTGGTTGATTTCCGTTTCAGGCTAGGGTTAGGGTTAGGGAACGGCAAGGCTTAGGGCACAGGTGAGGGTACAGAAACGTGGGAGAGTCGGGCTACGTGCTGACGCACGGGTCAGTGCCAGCGTACGGGCCAGGAGTAGGCAACGGCGTAGGATAAACTATAGGGTTGGTGGTGGATTTGCCTTCTGGGCTAGGGTTAGGGTTAGGGAACTGCAAGGCTTAGGGCACAGGTGAGGATAAGGAAACGTGGGAGGGTCAGGCTACGTGCTGACGCACGGTTCAGTGCCAGCGTACGGGCCAGGAATAGGGTACGGCGTAAGGTAAGGTGTAGGGCTGGTGGTGGGTTTCCGTTCCGGGCTAGGGTTAGGGTTAGGCAACGGCAAGGCTTAGGGCACAGGTGAGGGTTCGGAAACGTGGGAGGGTCAGGCTACGTGCTGACGCACGGGTCAGTGCCAGCGTACGGGCCAGGAGTAGGGTACGGCGTAAGGTAAGGTGTAGGGCTTGTGGTTGATTTCCGTTCCAGGCTAGGGTTAGTGTTAGGGAACGGCAAGGCTTAGGGCACAGGTGAAGGTACGGAAACGTGGGCGGGTAAGGCTACGTGCTAATGCACGGGTCAGT
Organism: Mesoplodon bidens; assembly: GCF_964165515.1. Lineage (NCBI taxonomy): Eukaryota > Metazoa > Chordata > Mammalia > Artiodactyla > Ziphiidae > Mesoplodon > Mesoplodon bidens. Next base: position 161,008 of record NC_138161.1, on the reverse strand, counting down.
GCCAGAGTACAGGCCAAGAGTAGGCAACGGTGTAGGGTAAGGTGTAGGGCTGGTGGTGGGTTTCTGTTCCGGGCTAGCGTTAGGGTTAGGGAACGGCAAGGCTTAGGGCACAGGTGAGGGTACGGAAACGTGGGAGGGTCAGGCTACGTGCTGACGCACGGGTCAGTGACAGCGTACGGGCCAGGAGTATGGTACGGCGTAAGGTAAGGTGTAGGGCTTGTGGTTGATTTCCGTTTCAGGCTAGGGTTAGGGTTAGGGAACGGCAAGGCTTAGGGCACAGGTGAGGGTACAGAAACGTGGGAGGGTCGGGCTACGTGCTGACGCACGGGTCAGTGCCAGCGTACAGGCCAGGAGTAGGCAACGGCGTAGGATAAAGTGTAGCGCTGGTGGTGGATTTGCGTTCTGGGCTAGGGTTAGGGTTAGGGAACGGCAAGGATTAGGGCACACGTCAGGGTACGGAAACGTGGGAGGGTAAGGCTACGTGCTGATGCACGGGTCAGTGCCAGAGTACAGGCCAGGAGTAGGCAACGGCGTAGGGTAAGGTGTAGGGCTGGTGGTGGGTTTCCGTTCCGGGCTAGGGTTAGGGTTAGGGAACGGCAAGGCTTAGGGCACAGGTGAGGGTACGGAAAAGTGGGAGGGTCAGGCTACGTGCTGAAGCATGGGTCAGTGCCAGCGTACGGGCCAGGAGTAGACAACGACATAAGGTAAGGTGTAGGGCTGGTGGTTGGTTTCCGTTCCAGGCTAGGGTTAGGGTTAGGGAACGGCAAGGCTTAGGGCACAGGTGAGGGTACGGAAACGTGGGAGGGTCGGGCTATGTGCTGACGCACGGGTCAGTGCCAGCGTACGGGCCAGGAGTAGGCAACGGCGTAGGATAAAGTGTAGGGCTGGTGGTGGATTTGTGTTCTGGGCTAGGGTTAGGGTTAGGGAACGGCAAGGCTTAGGGCACAGGTCAGGGTACGGAAACTCGGGAGGGTAAGGCTACGTGCTGATGCATGGGTCAGTGCCAGAGTACAGGCCAGGAGTAGGCAACGGCTTAGGGTAACGTTTAGGGCTGGTGGTGGGTTTCCGTTCCGGGCTAGCGTTAGGGTTAGGGAACGGCAAGGCTTAGGGCACAGGTCAGGGTACGGAAACGTGGGAGGGTCAGGCTACGTGCTGACGCACGGGTCAGTGCCAGCGTACGGGCCAGGAGTAGGCAACGGCGTAAGGTAAGGTGTAGGGCTGGTGGTTGCTTTCCGTTCCAGGCTAGGGTTAGGGTTAGGGAACGGCTAGGCTTAGGGCACAGGTCAGGTTACGGAAACGCGGGAGGGTAAGGCTACGTGCTGATGCACGGGTCAGTGCCAGAGTACAGGCAAGGAGTACGCAACGGCATAGGGTAAGGTGTAGGGCTGATGGTGGGTTTCCGTTCCGGGCTAGGGTTAGGGTTAGGGAACGGCAAGGCTTAGGGCACAGGTGAGGGTACGGAAACGTGGGAGGGTCAGGCTACGTGCTGACGCACGGGTCAGTGCCAGCGTACGGGCCAGGAGTAGGCAACTGCGTAGGATAAAGTGTAGGGCTGGTGGTGGATTTACGTTCTGGGCTAGGGTTAGGGTTAGGGAACGGCAAGGCTTAGGGCACAGGTCAGGGTACGGAAACTCGGGAGGGTAAGGCTACGTGCTGATGCACGGGTCATTGCCAGAGTACAGGCCAGGAGTAGGCAACGGCTTAGGGTAAGATTTAGGGCTGGTGGTGGGTTTCTGTTCCGGGCTAGCGTTAGGGTTAGGGAACGGCAAGGCTTAGGGCACAGGTCAGGGTACGGAAACGTGGGAGGGTCAGGCTACGTGCTGACGCACGGGTCAGTGCCAGCGTACGGGCCAGGAGTAGGCAACGGCGTAAAGTAAGGTGTAGGGCTGGTGGTTGGTTTCCGTTCCAGGCTAGGGTTAGGGTTAGGGAACGGCAAGGCTTAGGGCATAGGTGAGGGTACGGAAACGTGGTAGGGTCAGGCTACGTGCTGACGCAAGGTTCAGTGCCAGCGTACGGGCCAGGAGTAGGCAACGGCATAGGATAAAGTGTAGGGCTGGTGGTGGATTTGCGTTCCGGGCTAGGGTTAGGGTTAGGGAACGGCAAGGCTTAGGGCACAGGTGAGGGTACGGAAACGTGGGAGGGTCAGGCTACGTGCTGACGCACGGGTCAGTGCCAGCGTACGGGTCAGGAGTAGGGTACGGCGTAAGGTAACGTGTAGGGCTGGTGGTGGCTTTGTATTCCGGGCTAGGGTTAGGGTTAGGGAACGGCAAGGCTTAGGGCACAGGTGAGGGTACGGAAACGTGGGAGGGTCAGGCTACGTGCTGACGCACGGTTCAGTGCCAGCGTATGGGCCAGGAATAGGGTACGGCGTAAGGTAAGGTGTAGGGCTGGTGGTGGGTTTGTATTCCGGGCTAGGGTTAGGGTAAGGGAACGGCAAGGCTTAGGGCACAGGTGAGGGTACGGAAACGTGGGGGGGGGTCGGGCTACATTCTGACGCACGGGTCCGTGCAAGCGTACGGGTCAGGAGTAGGGTACGGCATAAGGTAAGGTGTAGGGGTAGTGGTGGGATTCCGTTCCGGGCTAGGGTTAGGGGTAGGGAACGGCAAGGCTTAGGGCACAGGTGAGGGTACGTAAACGTGGCAGGGTCAGGGTACGTGCTGACGCACGGGTCAGTGCCAGCGTACGGGCCAGGAGTAGGCAACGGCGTAGGATAAAGTGTAGGGCTGGTGGTGGATTTGCATTCCGGTCTAGGGTTAGGGTTAGGGAATGGCAAGGCTTAGGGCACAGTTGAGGGTACGGAAACGTGGGCGGGTAAGGCTACGTGCTAATGCACGGGTCAGTGCCAGAGTACAGGCCAAGAGTAGGCAACGGTGTAGGGTAAGGTGTAGGGCTGGTGGTGGGTTTCCGTTCCGGGCTAGCGTTAGGGTTAGGGAACGGCAAGGCTTAGGGCACAGGTGAGGGTACGGAAACGTGGGAGGGTCAGGCTACGTGCTGACGCACGGGTCAGTGACAGCGTACGGGCCAGGAGTATGGTACGGCGTAAGGTAAGGTGTAGGGCTTGTGGTTGATTTCCTTTTCAGGCTAGGGTTAGGGTTAGGGAACGGCAAGGCTTAGGGCACAGGTGAGGTTACAGAAACGTGGGAGGGTCGGGCTACGTGCTGACGCACGGGTCAGTGCCAGCATACAGGCCAGGAGTAGGCAACGGCGTAGGATAAAGTGTAGGGCTGGTGGTGGATTTGCGTTCTGGGCTAGGGTTAGGGTTAGGGAACGGCAAGGCTTAGGGCACAGGTCAGGGTACGGAAACTCGGGAGGGTAAGGCTACGTGCTGATGCATGGGTCAGTGCCAGAGTACAGGCCAGGAGTAGGCAACGGCTTAGGGTAACGTTTAGGGCTGGTGGTGGGTTTCCGTTCCGGGCTAGGGTTAGGGTTAGGGAACGGCAAGGCTTAGGGCACAGGTGAGGATACAGAAACGTGGGAGGGTCGGGCTATGTGCTGACGCACGGGTCAGTGCCAGTGTACGGGCCAGGAGTAGGCAACGGCATAGGATAAAGTGTAGGGCTGGTGGTGGATTTACGTTCTGGCCTAGGGTTAGGGTTAGGGAACGGCAAGGCTTAGGGCACAGGTCAGGGTACGGAAACTCGGGAGGGTAAGGCTACGTGCTGATGCACGGGTCAGTGCCAGAGTACAGGCCAGGAGTAGGCAACGGCTTAGGGTAAGGTTTAGGGCTGGTGGTGGGTTTCCGTTCCGGGCTAGCGTTAGGGTTAGGGAACGGCAAGGCTTAGGGCACAGGTCAGGGTACGGAAACGAGGGAGGGTCAGGCTACGTGCTGACGCACGGGTCAGTGCCAGCGTACGGGCCAGGAGTAGGCAACGGCGTAAGGTAAGGTGTAGGGCTGGTGGTTGCTTTCCGTTCCAGGCTAGGGTTAGGGTTAGGGAACGGCTAGGCTTAGGGCACAGGTCAGGTTACGGAAACGCGGGAGGGTAAGGCTACGTGCTGATGCACGGGTCAGTGCCAGAGTACAGGCAAGGAGTACGCAACGGCATAGGGTAAGGTGTAGGGCTGATGGTGGGTTTCCGTTCCGGGCTAGGGTTAGGGTTAGGGAACGGCAAGGCTTAGGGCACAGGTGAGGGTACGGAAAAGTGGGAGGGTCAGGCTACGTGCTGATGCACGGGTTAGTGCCAGCGTACGGGCCAGGAGTAGGCAACGGCATAAGGTAAGGTGTAGGGCTGGTGGTTGGTTTCCGTTCCAGGCTAGGGTTAGGGTTAGGGAACGGCAAGGCTTAGGGCACAGGTGAGGGTACGGAAACGTGGGAGGGTCAGGCTATGTGCTGACGCACGGGTTAGTGCCAGCGTACGGGTCAGGAGTAGGGTACGGCGTAAGGTAAGGTGTAGGGCTGGTGGTGGCTTTGTATTCTGGGCTAGGGTTAGGGTTAGCGTACGGCAAGGCTTAGGGCACAGGTGATGGTACGGAAACGTGGGAGGGTCAGGCTACGTGCTGACGCACGGTTCAGAGCCAGCGTATGGGCCAGGAAGAGGGTACGGCGTAAGGTAAGGTGTAGGGCTGGTGGTGGGTTTGTATTCCGGGCTAGGGTTAGGGTTAGGGAACGGCAAGGCTTAGGGCACAGGTGAGGGTACGGAAACGTGGGGGGGGTCGGGCTACATTCTGACGCACGGGTCCGTGCCAGCGTACGGGTCAGGAGTAGGGTACGGCATAAGGTAAGGTGTAGGGCTAGTGGTGGGTTTCCGTTCCGGGCTAGGGTTAGGGTTAGGGAACGGCAAGGCTTAGGGCACAGGTGAGGGTACGGAAACGTGGCAGGGTCAGGGTACGTGCTGACGCACGGGTCAGTGCCAGCGTACGGGCCAGGAGTAGGCAACGGCGTAGGATAAAGTGTAGGGCTGGTGGTGGATTTGCGTTCTGGGCTAGGGTTAGGGTTAGGGAACGGCAAGGCTTAGGGCACAGGTCAGGGTACGGAAACGCGGGAGGGTAAGGCTACGTGCTGATGCATGGGTCAGTGCCGGAGTACAGGCCAGGAGTAGGCAACGGTGTAGGGTAAGGTGTAGGGCTGGTGGTGGGTTTCCGTTCCGGGCTAGCGTTAGGGTTAGGGAACGGCAAGGCTTAGGGCACAGGTGAGGGTACGGAAACGTGGGAGGGTCAGGCTACGTGCTGACGCACGGGTCAGTGACAGCGTACGGGCCAGGAGTAGGGTACGGCGTAAGGTAAGGTGTAGGGCTTGTGGTTGATTTCCGTTTCAGGCTAGGGTTAGGGTTAGGGAACGGCAAGGCTTAGGGCACAGGTGAGGGTACAGAAACGTGGGAGAGTCGGGCTACGTGCTGACGCACCGGTCAGTGCCAGCGTACGGGCCAGGAGTAGGCAACGGCGTAGGATAAACTGTAGGGCTGCTGGTGGATTTGCCTTCTGGGCTAGGGTTAGTGTTAGGGAACGGCAAGGCTTAGGGCACAGGTGAGGATACGGAAACGTGGGAGGGTCAGGCTACGTGCTGACGCACGGTTCAGTGCCAGCGTACGGGCCAGGAATAGGGTACGGTGTAAGGTAAGGTGTAGGGCTGGTGGTGGGTTTCCGTTCCGGGCTAGGGTTAGGGTTAGGCAACGGCAAGGCTTAGGGCACAGGTGAGGGTACGGAAACGTGGGAGGGTCAGGCTACGTGCTGACGCACGGGTCAGTGCCAGCGTACGGGCCAGGAGTAGGGTACGGCGTAAGGTAAGGTGTAGGGCTTGTGGTTGATTTCCGTTCCAGGCTAGGGTTAGGGGTAGGGAACGGCAAGGCTTAGGGCACAGGTGAAGGTACGGAAACGTGGGAGGGTCAGGCTACGTGCTGACGCACGGTTCAGTGCCAGCGTTTGGGCCAGGAATAGGGTACGGCGTAAGGTAAGGTGTAGGGCTGGTGGTGGGTTTCCGTTCCGGGCTAGGGTTAGGGTTAGGGAATGGCAAGGCTTAGGGCACAGTTGAGGGTACGGAAACGTGGGCGGGTAAGGCTACGTGCTAATGCACGGGTCAGTGCCAGAGTAGAGGCCAGGAGTAGGCAACGGTGTAGGGTAAGGTGTAGGGCAGATGGTGGGTTTCCGTTCCGGGCTAGGGTTAGGGTTAGGGAACGGCAAGGCTTAGGGCAGAGGTGAGGGTACGGAAAAGTGGGAGGGTCAGGCTACGTGCTGAAGCATGGGTTAGTGCCAGCGTACGGGCCAGGAGTAGGCAACGACATAAGGTAAGGTGTAGGGCTGGTGGTTGGTTTCCGTTCCAGGCTAGGGTTAGGGTTAGGGAACGGCAAGGCTTAGGGCACAGGTGAGGGTACGGAAACGTGGGAGGGTCGGGCTATGTGCTGACGCACGGGTCAGTGCCAGCGTACGGGCCAGGAGTAGGCAACGGCGTAGGATAAAGTGTAGGGCTGGTGGTGGATTTGCGTTCTGGGCTAGGGTTAGGGTTAGGGAACGGCAAGGCTTAGGGCACAGGTCAGGGTACGGAAACTCGGGACGGTAAGGCTACGTGCTGATGCATGGGTCAGTGCCAGAGTACAGGCCAGGAGTAGGCAACGGCTTAGGGTAACGTTTAGGGCTGGTGGTGGGTTTCCGTTCCGGGCTAGGGTTAGGGTTAGGGAACGGCAAGGCTTAGGGCACAGGTGAGGATACAGAAACGTGGGAGGGTCAGGCTACGTGCTGACGCACGGGTCAGTGCCAGCGTACGGGCCAGGAGTAGGCAACGGCGTAGAATAAAGTGTAGGGCTGGTGGTGGATTTGCGTTCCGGGCTAGGGTTGGGGTTAGGGAACGGCAAGGCTTAGGGCACAGGTGAAGGTACGGAAACGTGGGAGGGTCAGGCTACGTAGTGACGCACGGTTCAGTGCCAGCGTACGGGTCAGGAATAGGGTACGGCGTAAGGTAAGGTGTAGGGCTGGTGGTGGGTTTCCCTTCCAGGCTAGGGTTAGTGTTAGGGAATGGCAAGGCTTAGGGCACAGGTGAGGGTACGGAAACGTGGGCGGGTCAGGCTACGTGCTGACGCACGGGACAGTGCCAGCGTACGGGCCAGGAGTAGGGTACGGCGTAAGGTAAGGTGTAGGGCTTGTGGTTGATTTCCGTTCTAGGCTAGGCTTAGGGTTAGGGAACGGCAAGGCTTAGGGCACAGGTGAGGGTACGGAAACGTGGGAGGGTCGGGCTACGTGCTGACGCATGGGTCCGTGCCAGCGTACGGGCCCGGAGTAGGGTACGGCGTAAGGTAAGGTGTAGGGCTTGTGGTTGATTTCCGTTCCAGGCTAGGGTTAGGGTTAGGGAACGGCAAGGCTTAGGGCACAGGTGAGGGTACGGAAACGTGGGAGGGTCGGGCTACGTGCTGACGCACAAGTCAGTGCCAGCGTACGGGCCAGTAGTAGGCAACGTCATAGGATAAAGTGTAGGGCTGGTGGTGGATTTGCGTTGTGGGCTAGGGTTAGGGTTAGGGAATGGCAAGGCTTAGGGCACAGGTCAGGGTACGGCAACGCGGGAGGGTAAGGCTACGTGCTGATGCACGGGTCAGTGCCAGAGTACAGGCCAGGAGTAGGCAACGGCGTAGGGTAAGGTGTAGGGCTGGTGGTGGGTTTCCGTTCCGGGCTAGCGTTAGGGTTAGGGAACGGCAAGGCTTAGGGCACAGGTGAGGGTACGGAAACGTGGGAGGGTCAGGCTACGTGCTGACGCACGGGTCAGTGCCAGCGTACGGGCCAGGAGTAGGCAACGGCATAGGATAAAGTGTAGGGCTGGTGGTGGATTTGCGTTCCGGGCTAGGGTTAGGGTTAGGGAACGCAAGGCTTAGGGCACAGGAGAGGGTACCGAAACGTGGGAGGGTCAGGCTACGTGCTGACGCACGGGTCAGTGCCAGCGTACGGGTCAGGAGTAGGGTACGGTGTAAGGTAAGGTGTAGGGCTGGTGGTGGCTTTGTATTCCGGGCTAGGGTTAGGGTTAGGGAACGGCAAGGCTTAGGGCACAGGTCAGGGTACGGCAACGCGGGAGGGTAAGGCTACGTGCTGATGCACGGGTCAGTTCCAGAGTACAGGCCAGGAGTAGGCAACGGCGTAGGATAAAGTTTAGGGCTGGTGGTGGATTTGCGTTCCGGGCTAGGGTTAGGGTTAGGGAACGGCAAGGCTTAGGGCACAGGTGAGGGTACGGAAACGTGGGAGGGTCAGGCTACGTGCTGACGCACGGGTCAGTGCCAGCGTACGGGCCAGGAGTAGGGTACGGCGTAGGATAAAGTGTAGGGGTGGTGGTGGATTTGCGTTCTGGGCTAGAGTTAGGGTTAGGGAACGGCAAGGCTTAGGGCACACGTCAGGGTCCGGAAACGTGGGAGGGTAATGCTACGTGCTGATGCATGGGTCAGTGCCAGAGTACAGGCCAGGAGCAGGCAACGGCGTAGGGTAAGGTGTAGGGCTGGTGGTGGGTTTCCGTACCGGGCTAGGGTTAGGGTTAGGGAACGGCAAGGCTTAGGGCACAGGTGAGGGTACGGAAAAGTGGGAGGGTCAGGCTACGTGCTGAAGCATGGGTCAGTGCCAGCGTACGGGCCAGGAGTAGGCAACGACGTAAGGTAAGGTGTAGGGCTTGTGGTTGGTTTCCCTTCCAGGCTAGGGTTAGGGTTAGTGAACGGCAACGCTTAGGGTACAGGAGAGGGTACGGAAACGTGGGAGGGTCAGGCTACGTGCTGACGCACGGGTCAGTGACAGCGTACGGGTCAGCAGTAGGGTACGGCGTAAGGTAAGGTGTAGGCCTGGTAGTGGCTTTGTATTCCGGGCTAGTGTTAGGGTTAGGGAACGGCAAGGCTTAGGGCACAGGTGAGGGTACGGAAACGTGGGAGGGTCAGTCTACGTGCTGACGCACGGGTCAGTGCCAGCGTACGGTCCAGGAGTAGGCAACGGCGTAGGAAAAAGTGTAGGGCTGTTGGTGGATTTGCGTTTCGGGCTAGGCTTAGGGTTAGAGAACGGCAAGGCTTAGGGCACAGGTGAGGGTACGGAAACGTGGGAGGGTCAGGCTACGTGCTGACGCACGGGTCAGTGCCAGCGTACGGGTCAGGAGTAGTGTACGGCATAAGGTAAGGTGTAGGGCTGGTTGTGGGTTTCTATTCCGGGCTAGGGTTAGGGTTAGGGAACGGCAAGGCTTAGGGCACAGGTGAGGGTACGGAAACGTGGGAGGGTCAGGCTACGTGCTGACGCACGGGTCAGTGCCAGCGTACGGGTCAGGAGTAGTGTACGGCGTAAGGTAAGGTTTAGGGCTGGTGGTGGGTTTCTATTCCGGGCTACGGTTAGGGTTAGTGAACGGCAACGCTTAGGGTACAGGTGAGGGTAAGGAAACGTGGGAGGGTCAGGCTACGTGCTGACGTATGGGTCAGTGCCAGCGTACGGGCCAGGTGTAGGGTACGGCGTAAGGTAAGGTGTAGGGCTTGTGGTTGATTTCCGTTCCAGGCTAGGGTTAGGGTTAGGGAACGGCAAGGCTTAGGGCACAGGTCAGGGTACGGCAACGCGGGAGGGTAAGGCTACGTGCTGATGCACGGGTCAGTTCCAGAGTACAGGCCAGGAGTAGGCAACGGCGTAGGGTAAGGTGTAGGGCTGGTGGTGGGTTTCCGTTCTGGGCTAGGGTTAGGGTTAGGGAACGGCAAGGCTTAGGGCACAAGTGAGGGTACGGAAACGTGGGGGTGTCGGGCGACGTCCTGACGCACGGGTCAGTGCCAGCGTAAGGGTCAGGAGTAGGGTACGGCATAAGGTAAGTTGGAGGGCTGGTGGTGGGTTTCCGTTCCGGGCTAGGGTTAGGGTTAGGGAACGGCAAGGCTTAGGGCACAGGTGAGGGTACGGAAACGTGGGAGGGTCAGGCTACGTGCTGACGCACGTGTCAGTGACAGCGTACGGGCCAGGAGTAGGGTACGGCGTAAGGTAAGGTGTAGGGCTTGTGGTTGATTTCCGTTTCAGGCTAGGGTTAGTGTTAGGGAACGACAAGGCTTAGGGCACAGGTGAGGGTACAGAAACGTGGGAGGGTCGGGCTACGTGCTGCCGCACGTGTCAGTGCCAGCGTGCGGGCCAGGAGTAGGCAACGGCGTAGGATAAACTTTAGGGCTGGTGGTGGATTTGCGTTCCGGGATAGGGTTAGGGTTAGGGAACGGCAAGGCTTAGGGAACAGGAGAGGGTACGGAAACGTGGGAGGGTCAGGCTACGTGCTGACGCACGGGTCAGTGCCAGCGTACGGGTCAGGAGTAGGGTACGGCGTAAGGTAAGGTCTAGGGCTGGTGGTGGGTTTCCATTCCTGGCTAGGGTTAGGGTTAGGGAACGGCAAGGCTTAGGGCACAGGTGAGGGTACGGAAACGTGGGAGGGTCAGGCTACGTGCTGACTCACGGGTCAGTGCCAGCGTACGGGTCAGGAGTAGTGTACTGCGTAAGGTAAGGTGTAGGGCTGGTGGTGGGTTTCTATTCCGGGCTAGGGTTAGGATTAGTGAACGGCAAGGCTTAGGGCACAGGTGAGGGTACGGAAACGTGGGAGGGTCTGGCTACGTGCTGACGTACGGGTCAGTGCCAGCGTACGGGCCAGGTGTAGGGTGCGGCGTAAGGTAACGTGTAGGGCTTGTGGTTGATTTCCGTTCCAGGCTAGGGTTAGGGTTAGGGAACGGCAAGGCTTAGGGCACAGGTCAGGGTACGGCAACGCGGGAGGGTAAGGCTACGTGCTGATGCACGGGTCAGTTCCAGAGTACAGGCCAGGAGTAGGCAACGGCGTAGGATAAAGTTTAGGGCTGGTGGTGGATTTGCGTTCCGGGCTAGGGTTAGGGTTAGGGAACGGCAAGGCTTAGGGCACAGGTGAGGGTACGGAAACGTGGGAGGGTCAGGCTACGTGCTGACGCACGGGTCAGTTCCAGCGTACGGGTCAGGAGTAGGGTACGGCGAAAGGTAAGGTGTAGGGCTGGTGGTGGGTTTCTATTCCGGGCTAGGGTTAGGGTTAGGGAACGGCAAGGCTTAGGGCACAGGTGAGGGTACGGAAACGTGGGAGGGTCAGGCCACGTGCTGACGCACGGTTCAGTGCCAGCGTACGGGCCAGGAATAGGGTACGGCGTAAGGTAAGGTGTAGGGCTGGTGGTGGGTTTCCGTTCCGGGCTAGGGTTAGGGTTAGGCAACGGCAAGGCTTAGGGCACAGGTGAGGGTACGGAAACGTGGGAGGGTCAGGCTACATGCTGACGCACGTGTCAGTGCCAGCGTACGGGCCAGGAGTATGGTACGGCGTAAGGTAAGGTGTAGGGCTTGTGGTTGACTTCCGTTCCAGGCTAGGGTTAGGGTTAGGGAACGGCAAGGCTTAGGGCACAGGTGAAGGTACGGAAACGTGGGAGGGTCAGGCTACGTGCTGACGCACGGTTCAGTGCCAGCATACGGGCCAGGAATAGGGTACGGCGTAAGGTAAGGTGTAGGGCTGGTGGTGGGTTTCTGTTCCGGGCTAGGGTTAGGGTTAGGGAACGGCAAGGCTTAGGGCACAGGTGAGGGTACGGAAACGTGGGAGGGTCAGGCTACGTGCTGACGCACGGGTCAGTGCCAGCGTACGGGCCAGGAGTAGGGTACGGCGTAGGATAAAGTGTAGGGCTGGTGGTGGATTTGCGTTCTGGGCTAGGGTTAGGGTTAGGGAACGGCAAGGCTTAGGGTACACGTCAGGGTCCGGAAACGTGGGAGGGTAAGGCTACGTGCTGATGCATGGGTCAGTGCCAGAGTACAGGCCAGGAGTAGGCAACGGCGTAGGGTAAGGTGTAGGGCTGGTGGTGGGTTTCCGAACCGGGCTAGGGTTAGGGTTAGGGAACGGCAAGGCTTAGGGCACAGGTGAGGGTATGGAAAAGTGGGAGGGTCAGGCTACGTGCTGCAGCATGGGTCAGTGCCAGCGTACGGGCCAGGAGTAGGCAACGACGTAAGGTAAGGTGTAGGGCTTGTGGTTGGTTTCCCTTCCAGGCTAGGGTTAGGGTTAGGGAACGGCAAGGCTTAGGGCACAGGTGAGGGTTCGGAAACGTGGGAGGGTCGGGCTACGTGCTGCCGCACGGGTCAGTGCCAGCGTACGGGCCAGGAGTAGGGTACGGCGTAAGGTAAGGTGTAGGGCTTGTGGTTGATTTCCGTTCCAAGCTAGGGTTAGGGTCAGGGAACGGCAAGGCTTAGGGCACAGGTCAGGGTACGGCAACGCGGGAGGGTAAGGCTAAGTGCTGATGCACGGGTCAGTTCCAGAGTACAGGCCAGGAGTAGGCAACGGCGTAGGGTAAGGTGTAGGGCTGGTGGTGGGTTTCCGTTCTGGGCTAGGTTTAGGGTTAGGGAACGGCAAGCCTCAGGGCACAGGTGAGGGTACGGATACGTGGGGGGGTCGGGATACGTGCTGACTCAGGGGTCAGTGCCAGCGTACGGGTCAGGAGTAGGGTACGGCATAAGGTAAGGTGGAGGGCTGGTGGTGGTTTTCCGTACCGGGCTAGGGTTAGGGTTAGGGAATGGCAAGGCTTAGGGCACAGGTGAAGGTACGGAAATGTGGGAGGGTCAGGCTACGTGCTGACACACGTGTCAGTGCCAGCGTACAGGTCAGGAGTAGGGTACGGCGAAAGGCAAGGTGTAGGGCTGGTGGTGGGTTTCTATTCCGGGCTAGGGTTAGGGTTAGGGAACGGCAAGGCTTAGGGCACAGGTGAGGGTATGGAAACGTGGGAGGGTCAGGCTACGTGCTGACGCACGGGTCAGTGCCAGCGTACGGGCCAGGAGTAGGGTACGGCGTAAGGTAAGGTGTAGGGCTTGTGGTTGATTTCCGTTCCAGGCTAGGGTTAGGGTTAGGGAACGGCAAGGCTTAGGGCACAGGTGAGGGTACGGAAACGTGGGAGGGTCGGGCTACGTGTTGACGCACAAGTCAGTGCCAGCGTACGGGCCAGGAGTAGGCAACGGCGTAGGATAAAGTGTAGGGCTGGTGGTGGATTTGCTTTGTGGGCTAGGGTTAGGGTTAGGGAATGGCAAGGCTTAGGGCACAGGTCAGGGTGCAGCAACGCTGGAGAGTACGGCTACGTGCTGATGCACGGGTCAGTGCCAGAGTACAGGCCAGGAGTAGGCAACGGCGTAGGGTAAGGTGTAGGGCTGGTGGTGGATTTGCTTTCCGGGCTAGGGTTAGGTTTAGGGAACAGCAAGGCTTAGGGCACAGGAGAGGGTACGGAAACGTGGGAGGGTCAGGCTACGTGCTGACGCACGGGTCAGTGCCAGCGTACGGGTCAGCAGTAGGGTACGGCGTAAGGTAAGGTGTAGGCCTGGTAGTGGCTTTGTATTCCGGGCTAGTGTTAGGGTTAGGGAACGGCAAGGCTTAGGGCACAGGTGAGGGTACGGAAACGTGGGAGGGTCAGTCTACGTGCTGACGCACGGGTCAGTGCCAGCGTACGGTCCAGGAGTAGGCAACGGCGTAGGAAAAAGTGTAGGGCTGTTGGTGGATTTGCGTTTCGGGCTAGGCTTAGGGTTAGAGAACGGCAAGGCTTAGGGCACAGGTGAGGGTACGGAAACGTGGGAGGGTCAGGCTACGTGCTGACGCACGGGTCAGTGCCAGCGTACGGGTCAGGAGTAGTGTACGGCATAAGGTAAGGTGTAGGGCTGGTTGTGGGTTTCTATTCCGGGCTAGGGTTAGGGTTAGGGAACGGCAAGGCTTAGGGCACAGGTGAGGGTACGGAAACGTGGGAGGGTCAGGCTACGTGCTGACGCACGGGTCAGTGCCAGCGTACGGGTCAGGAGTAGTGTACGGCGTAAGGTAAGGTTTAGGGCTGGTGGTGGGTTTCTATTCCGGGCTACGGTTAGGGTTAGTGAACGGCAACGCTTAGGGTACAGGTGAGGGTAAGGAAACGTGGGAGGGTCAGGCTACGTGCTGACGTATGGGTCAGTGCCAGCGTACGGGCCAGGTGTAGGGTACGGCGTAAGGTAAGGTGTAGGGCTTGTGGTTGATTTCCGTTCCAGGCTAGGGTTAGGGTTAGGGAACGGCAAGGCTTAGGGCACAGGTCAGGGTACGGCAACGCGGGAGGGTAAGGCTACGTGCTGATGCACGGGTCAGTTCCAGAGTACAGGCCAGGAGTAGGCAACGGCGTAGGGTAAGGTGTAGGGCTGGTGGTGGGTTTCCATTCTGGGCTAGGGTTAGGGTTAGGGAACGGCAAGGCTTAGGGCACAAGTGAGGGTACGGAAACGTGGGGGGGTCGGGCGACGTCCTGACGCACGGGTCAGTGCCAGCGTAAGGGTCAGGAGTAGGGTACGGCATAAGGTAAGTTGGAGGGCTGGTGGTGGGTTTCCGTTCCGGGCTAGGGTTAGGGTTAGGGAACGGCAAGGCTTAGGGCACAGGTGAGGGTACGGAAACGTGGGAGGGTCAGGCTACGTGCTGACGCACGTGTCAGTGACAGCGTACGGGCCAGGAGTAGGGTACGGCGTAAGGTAAGGTGTAGGGCTTGTGGTTGATTTCCGTTTCAGGCTAGGGTTAGTGTTAGGGAACGACAAGGCTTAGGGCACAGGTGAGGGTACAGAAACGTGGGAGGGTCGGGCTACGTGCTGCCGCACGTGTCAGTGCCAGCGTGCGGGCCAGGAGTAGGCAACGGCGTAGGATAAACTTTAGGGCTGGTGGTGGATTTGCGTTCCGGGATAGGGTTAGGGTTAGGGAACGGCAAGGCTTAGGGAACAGGAGAGGGTACGGAAACGTGGGAGGGTCAGGCTACGTGCTGACGCACGGGTCAGTGCCAGCGTACGGGTCAGGAGTAGGGTACGGCGTAAGGTAAGGTCTAGGGCTGGTGGTGGGTTTCCATTCCTGGCTAGGGTTAGGGTTAGGGAACGGCAAGGCTTAGGGCACAGGTGAGGGTACGGAAACGTGGGAGGGTCAGGCTACGTGCTGACTCACGGGTCAGTGCCAGCGTACGGGTCAGGAGTAGTGTACTGCGTAAGGTAAGGTGTAGGGCTGGTGGTGGGTTTCTATTCCGGGCTAGGGTTAGGATTAGTGAACGGCAAGGCTTAGGGCACAGGTGAGGGTACGGAAACGTGGGAGGGTCTGGCTACGTGCTGACGTACGGGTCAGTGCCAGCGTACGGGCCAGGTGTAGGGTGCGGCGTAAGGTAACGTGTAGGGCTTGTGGTTGATTTCCGTTCCAGGCTAGGGTTAGGGTTAGGGAACGGCAAGGCTTAGGGCACAGGTCAGGGTACGGCAACGCGGGAGGGTAAGGCTACGTGCTGATGCACGGGTCAGTTCCAGAGTACAGGCCAGGAGTAGGCAACGGCGTAGGATAAAGTTTAGGGCTGGTGGTGGATTTGCGTTCCGGGCTAGGGTTAGGGTTAGGGAACGGCAAGGCTTAGGGCACAGGTGAGGGTACGGAAACGTGGGAGGGTCAGGCTACGTGCTGACGCACGGGTCAGTTCCAGCGTACGGGTCAGGAGTAGGGTACGGCGAAAGGTAAGGTGTAGGGCTGGTGGTGGGTTTCTATTCCGGGCTAGGGTTAGGGTTAGGGAACGGCAAGGCTTAGGGCACAGGTGAGGGTACAGAAACGTGGGAGGGTCAGGCCACGTGCTGACGCACGGTTCAGTGCCAGCGTACGGGCCAGGAATAGGGTACGGCGTAAGGTAAGGTGTAGGGCTGGTGGTGGGTTTCCGTTCCGGGCTAGGGTTAGGGTTAGGCAACGGCAAGGCTTAGGGCACAGGTGAGGGTACGGAAACGTGGGAGGGTCAGGCTACATGCTGACGCACGTGTCAGTGCCAGCGTACGGGCCAGGAGTATGGTACGGCGTAAGGTAAGGTGTAGGGCTTGTGGTTGACTTCCGTTCCAGGCTAGGGTTAGGGTTAGGGAACGGCAAGGCTTAGGGCACAGGTGAAGGTACGGAAACGTGGGAGGGTCAGGCTACGTGCTGACGCACGGTTCAGTGCCAGCATACGGGCCAGGAATAGGGTACGGCGTAAGGTAAGGTGTAGGGCTGGTGGTGGGTTTCTGTTCCGGGCTAGGGTTAGGGTTAGGGAACGGCAAGGCTTAGGGCACAGGTGAGGGTACGGAAACGTGGGAGGGTCAGGCTACGTGCTGACGCACGGGTCAGTGCCAGCGTACGGGCCAGGAGTAGGGTACGGCGTAGGATAAAGTGTAGGGCTGGTGGTGGATTTGCGTTCTGGGCTAGGGTTAGGGTTAGGGAACGGCAAGGCTTAGGGTACACGTCAGGGTCCGGAAACGTGGGAGGGTAAGGCTACGTGCTGATGCATGGGTCAGTGCCAGAGTACAGGCCAGGAGTAGGCAACGGCATAGGGTAAGGTGTAGGGCTGGTGGTGGGTTTCCGAACCAGGCTAGGGTTAGGGTTAGGGAACGGCAAGGCTTAGGGCACAGGTGAGGGTATGGAAAAGTGGGAGGGTCAGGCTACGTGCTGCAGCATGGGTCAGTGCCAGCGTACGGGCCAGGAGTAGGCAACGACGTAAGGTAAGGTGTAGGGCTTGTGGTTGGTTTCCCTTCCAGGCTAGGGTTAGGGTTAGGGAACGGCAAGGCTTAGGGCACAGGTGAGGGTTCGGAAACGTGGGAGGGTCGGGCTACGTGCTGCCGCACGGGTCAGTGCCAGCGTGCGGGCCAGGAGTAGGCAACGGCGTAGGATAAAGTGTAGGGCTGGTGGTGGATTTGCGTTCCTGGCTAGGGTTAGGGTTAGGGAACGGCAAGGCTTAGGGCACAGGTGAGGGTACGGAAATGTGGGAGGGTCAGGCTACGTGCTGACGCACGGGTCAGTGCCAGCGTACGGGTCAGGAGTAGGGTATGGCGAAAGGTAAGGTGTAGGGCTGGTGGTGGGTTTCTATTCCTGGCTAAGGTTAGGGTTAGGGAACGGCAAGGCTTAGGGCATAGGTGAGGGTACGGAAACGTGGGAGGGTCATGCTACGTGCTGACGCACGGTTCAGTGCCAGCGTACGGGCCAGGAGTAGGCAACGGCGTAGGATAAAGTGTAGGGCTTGTGGTGGATTTGCGTTGTG
The DNA here is from genome assembly GCF_964165515.1 of Mesoplodon bidens. Classification (NCBI taxonomy): domain Eukaryota; kingdom Metazoa; phylum Chordata; class Mammalia; order Artiodactyla; family Ziphiidae; genus Mesoplodon; species Mesoplodon bidens. Next base: position 144,068 of record NC_138161.1, on the reverse strand, counting down.
GGCTAGGGTTAGGGTTAGGGAATGGTAAGGCTTAGGGCACATGTCAGGGTACTGAAACACGGGAGGGTAAGGCTACGTGCTGATGCACGGGTCAGTGCCAGAGTACAGGCCAGGAGTAGGCAACGGCGTAGGGTAAGGTGTAGGGCTGGTGGTGGGTTTCCATTCCGGGCTAGCGTTAGCGTTAGGGAACGGCAAGGCTTAGGGCACAGGTGAGGGTACGGAAACGTGGGAGGTTCAGGCTACGTGCTGACGCACGGGTCAGTGCCAGCGTACGGGCCAGGAGTAGGCAACGGCGTAGGATAAAGTGTAGGGCTGGTGGTGGATTTGCGTTCCAGGCTAGGGTTAGGGTTAGGGAACTGCAAGGCTTAGGGCACAGGTGAGGGTACGGAAACGTGGGAGGGTCAGCCTACGTGCTGACGCACGTGTCAGTGCCAGCGTACGGGTCAGGAGTAGGGTACGGCGTAAGGTAAGGTGTAGGGCTGGTGGTGGCTTTGTATTCCGGGCTAGCGTTAGGGTTAGGGAACGGCAAGGCTTAGGGCACAGGTGAGGGTACGGAAACGTGGGAGGGTCGGGCTACGTGCTGACGCACGTGTCAGTGCCCGCGTACGGGCCAGGAGTAGGCAACGGCGTAGGATGAAGTGTAGGGCTGCTGGTGGATTTGCGTTGTGGGCTAGGGTTAGGGTTAGGGAATGGCAAGGCTTAGGGCACATGTCAGGGTACTGAAACGCGGGAGGGTAAGGCTACGTGCTGATGCACGGGTCAGTGCCAAAGTACAGGCCAGGAGTAGGCAACGGCGTAGGGTAAGGTGTAGGGCTGGTGGTGGGTTTCCGTTCCGGGCTTGAGTTAGGGTTAGGGAACGGCAAGGCTTAGGGCACAGGTGAGGTTACGGAAACGTGGGAGGGTCAGGCTACGTGCTGATGCATGGGTCAGTGCCAGCGTACGGGCCAGGAGTAGGCAACGGCATAGGATAAAGTGTAGGGCTGGTGGTGGATTTGCGTTCCGGGCTAAGGTTAGGGTTAGGGAACGGCAAGGCTTAGGGCACAGGTGAGGGTACGGAAACGTGGGAGGGTCAGGCTACGTGCTGACGCACGGGTCAGTGCCAGCGTACGGGTCAGGAGTAGGGTACGGCGTAAGGTAAGGTGTAGGGCTGGTGGTGGCTTTGTATTCCGGGCTAGGGTTAGGGTTAGGGAACGGCAAGGCTTAGGGCACAGGTGAGGGTACGGAAACGTGGGAGGGTCAGGCTACGTGCTGACGCACGGTTCAGTGCCAGCGTATGGGCCAGGAATAGGGTACAGTGTAAGGTAAGGTGTAGGGCTGGTGGTGGGTTTGTATTCCGGGCTAGGGTTAGGGTTAGGGAACGGCAAGGCTTAGGGCACAGGTGAGGGTACGGAAACGTGGGGGGGGTCGGGCTACATTCTGACGCACGGGTCCGTGCCAGCGTACGGTTCAGGAGTAGGGTACGGTATAAGGTAAGGTGTAGGGCTAGTGGTGGGTTTCCGTTCCGGGCTAGGGTTAGGGTTAGGGAACGGCAAGGCTTAGGGCACAGGTGAGGGTACGGAAACGTGGCAGGGTCAGGGTACGTGCTGACGCATGGGTCAGTGCCAGCGTACGGGCCAGGAGTAGGCAACGGCGTAGGATAAAGTGTAGGGCTGGTGGTGGATTTGCGTTCCGGTCTAGGGTTAGGGTTAGGGAACGACAAGGCTTAGGGCACAGGTCAGGGTACGGAAACGCGGGAGGGTAAGGCTACGTGCTGATGCATGGGTCAGTGCCAGAGTACAGGCCAGGAGTAGGCAACGGTGTAGGGTAAGGTGTAGGGCTGGTGGTGGGTTTCCGTTCCGGGCTAGCGTTAGGGTTAGGGAACGGCAAGGCTTAGGGAACAGGTGAGGGTATGGAAACGTGGGAGGGTCAGGCTACGTGCTGACGCACGGGTCAGTGACAGCGTACGGGCCAGGAGTAGGGTACGGCGTAAGGTAAGGTGTAGGGCTTTTGGTTGATTTCCGTTTCAGGCTAGGGTTAGGGTTAGGGAACGGCAAGGCTTAGGGCACAGGTGAGGGTACAGAAACGTGGGAGAGTCGGGCTACGTGCTGACGCACGGGTCAGTGACAGCGTACGGGCCAGGAGTAGGCAACGGCGTAGGATAAACTGTAGGGTTGGTGGTGGATTTGCCTTCTGGGCTAGGGTTAGGGTTAGGGAACGGCAAGGCTTAGGGCACAGGTGAGGATAAGGAAACGTGGGAGGGTCAGGCTACGTGCTGACGCACGGTTCAGTGCCAGCGTACGGGCCAGGAATAGGGTACGGCGTAAGGTAAGGTGTAGGGCTGGTGGTGGGTTTCCGTTCCGGGCTAGGGTTAGGGTTAGGCAACGGCAAGGCTTAGGGCACAGGTGAGGGTACGGAAACGTGGGAGGGTCAGGCTACATGCTGACGCACGTGTCAGTGCCAGCGTACGGGCCAGGAGTATGGTACGGCGTAAGGTAAGGTGTAGGGCTTGTGGTTGACTTCCGTTCCAGGCTAGGGTTAGGGTTAGGGAACGGCAAGGCTTAGGGCACAGGTGAAGGTACGGAAACGTGGGAGGGTCAGGCTACGTGCTGACGCACGGTTCAGTGCCAGCATACGGGCCAGGAATAGGGTACGGCGTAAGGTAAGGTGTAGGGCTGGTGGTGGGTTTCTGTTCCGGGCTAGGGTTAGGGTTAGGGAACGGCAAGGCTTAGGGCACAGGTGAGGGTACGGAAACGTGGGAGGGTCAGGCTACGTGCTGACGCACGGGTCAGTGCCAGCGTACGGGCCAGGAGTAGGGTACGGCGTAGGATAAAGTGTAGGGCTGGTGGTGGATTTGCGTTCTGGGCTAGGGTTAGGGTTAGGGAACGGCAAGGCTTAGGGTACACGTCAGGGTCCGGAAACGTGGGAGGGTAAGGCTACGTGCTGATGCATGGGTCAGTGCCAGAGTACAGGCCAGGAGTAGGCAACGGCATAGGGTAAGGTGTAGGGCTGGTGGTGGGTTTCCGAACCGGGCTAGGGTTAGGGTTAGGGAACGGCAAGGCTTAGGGCACAGGTGAGGGTATGGAAAAGTGGGAGGGTCAGGCTACGTGCTGCAGCATGGGTCAGTGCCAGCGTACGGGCCAGGAGTAGGCAACGACGTAAGGTAAGGTGTAGGGCTTGTGGTTGGTTTCCCTTCCAGGCTAGGGTTAGGGTTAGGGAACGGCAAGGCTTAGGGCACAGGTGAGGGTTCGGAAACGTGGGAGGGTCGGGCCACGTGCTGCCGCACGGGTCAGTGCCAGCGTGCGGGCCAGGAGTAGGCAACGGCGTAGGATAAAGTGTAGGGCTGGTGGTGGATTTGCGTTCCTGGCTAGGGTTAGGGTTAGGGAACGGCAAGGCTTAGGGCACAGGTGAGGGTACGGAAATGTGGGAGGGTCAGGCTACGTGCTGACGCACGGGTCAGTGCCAGCGTACGGGTCAGGAGTAGGGTATGGCGAAAGGTAAGGTGTAGGGCTGGTGGTGGGTTTCTATTCCTGGCTAAGGTTAGGGTTAGGGAACGGCAAGGCTTAGGGCATAGGTGAGGGTACGGAAACGTGGGAGGGTCATGCTACGTGCTGACGCACGGTTCAGTGCCAGCGTACGGGCCAGGAGTAGGCAACGGCGTAGGATAAAGTGTAGGGCTTGTGGTGGATTTGCGTTGTGGGCTAGGGTTAGGGTTAGGGAATGGTAAGGCTTAGGGCACATGTCAGGGTACTGAAACACGGGAGGGTAAGGCTACGTGCTGATGCACGTGTCAGTGCCAGAGTACAGGCCAGGAGTAGGCAACGGCGTAGGGTAAGGTGTAGGGCTGGTGGTGGGTTTCCATTCCGGGCTAGCGTTAGCGTTAGGGAACGGCAAGGCTTAGGGCACAGGTGAGGGTACGGAAACGTGGGAGGTTCAGGCTACGTGCTGACGCACGGGTCAGTGCCAGCGTACGGGCCAGGAGTAGGCAACGGCGTAGGATAAAGTGTAGGGCTGGTGGTGGATTTGCGTTCCAGGCTAGGGTTAGGGTTAGGGAACTGCAAGGCTTAGGGCACAGGTGAGGGTACGGAAACGTGGGAGGGTCAGCCTACGTGCTGACGCACGTGTCAGTGCCAGCGTACGGGTCAGGAGTAGGGTACGGCGTAAGGTAAGGTGTAGGGCTGGTGGTGGCTTTGTATTCCGGGCTAGCGTTAGGGTTAGGGAACGGCAAGGCTTAGGGCACAGGTGAGGGTACGGAAACGTGGGAGGGTCGGGCTACGTGCTGACGCACGTGTCAGTGCCCGCGTACGGGCCAGGAGTAGGCAACGGCGTAGGATGAAGTGTAGGGCTGCTGGTGGATTTGCGTTGTGGGCTAGGGTTAGGGTTAGGGAATGGCAAGGCTTAGGGCACATGTCAGGGTACTGAAACGCGGGAGGGTAAGGCTACGTGCTGATGCACGGGTCAGTGCCAAAGTACAGGCCAGGAGTAGGCAACGGCGTAGGGTAAGGTGTAGGGCTGGTGGTGGGTTTCCGTTCCGGGCTTGAGTTAGGGTTAGGGAACGGCAAGGCTTAGGGCACAGGTGAGGTTACGGAAACGTGGGAGGGTCAGGCTACGTGCTGATGCATGGGTCAGTGCCAGCGTACGGGCCAGGAGTAGGCAACGGCATAGGATAAAGTGTAGGGCTGGTGGTGGATTTGCGTTCCGGGCTAAGGTTAGGGTTAGGGAACGGCAAGGCTTAGGGCACAGGTGAGGGTACGGAAACGTGGGAGGGTCAGGCTACGTGCTGACGCACGGGTCAGTGCCAGCGTACGGGTCAGGAGTAGGGTACGGCGTAAGGTAAGGTGTAGGGCTGGTGGTGGCTTTGTATTCCGAGCTAGGGTTAGGGTTAGGGAACGGCAAGGCTTAGGGCACAGGTGAGGGTACGGAAACGTGGGAGGGTCAGGCTACGTGCTGACGCACGGTTCAGTGCCAGCGTATGGGCCAGGAATAGGGTACGGTGTAAGGTAAGGTGTAGGGCTGGTGGTGGGTTTGTATTCCGGGCTAGGGTTAGGGTTAGGGAACGGCAAGGCTTAGGGCACAGGTGAGGGTACGGAAACGTGGGGGGGGTCGGGCTACATTCTGACGCACGGGTCCGTGCCAGCGTACGGTTCAGGAGTAGGGTACGGCATAAGGTAAGGTGTAGGGCTAGTGGTGGGTTTCCGTTCCGGGCTAGGGTTAGGGTTAGGGAACGGCAAGGCTTAGGGCACAGGTGAGGGTACGGAAACGTGGCAGGGTCAGGGTACGTGCTGACGCATGGGTCAGTGCCAGCGTACGGGCCAGGAGTAGGCAACGGCGTAGGATAAAGTGTAGGGCTGGTGGTGGATTTGCGTTCCGGTCTAGGGTTAGGGTTAGGGAACGACAAGGCTTAGGGCACAGGTCAGGGTACGGAAACGCGGGAGGGTAAGGCTACGTGCTGATGCATGGGTCAGTGCCAGAGTACAGGCCAGGAGTAGGCAACGGTGTAGGGTAAGGTGTAGGGCTGGTGGTGGGTTTCCGTTCCGGGCTAGCGTTAGGGTTAGGGAACGGCAAGGCTTAGGGAACAGGTGAGGGTATGGAAACGTGGGAGGGTCAGGCTACGTGCTGACGCACGGGTCAGTGACAGCGTACGGGCCAGGAGTAGGGTACGGCGTAAGGTAAGGTGTAGGGCTTTTGGTTGATTTCCGTTTCAGGCTAGGGTTAGGGTTAGGGAACGGCAAGGCTTAGGGCACAGGTGAGGGTACAGAAACGTGGGAGAGTCGGGCTACGTGCTGACGCACGGGTCAGTGACAGCGTACGGGCCAGGAGTAGGCAACGGCGTAGGATAAACTGTAGGGTTGGTGGTGGATTTGCCTTCTGGGCTAGGGTTAGGGTTAGGGAACGGCAAGGCTTAGGGCACAGGTGAGGATAAGGAAACGTGGGAGGGTCAGGCTACGTGCTGACGCACGGTTCAGTGCCAGCGTACGGGCCAGGAATAGGGTACGGCGTAAGGTAAGGTGTAGGGCTGGTGGTGGGTTTCCGTTCCGGGCTAGGGTTAGGGTTAGGCAACGGCAAGGCTTAGGGCACAGGTGAGGGTACGGAAACGTGGGAGGGTCAGGCTACGTGCTGACGCACGGGTCAGTGCCAGCGTACGGGCCAGGAGTAGGGTACGGCGTAAGGTAAGGTGTAGGGCTTGTGGTTGATTTCCGTTCCAGGCTAGGGTTAGTGTTAGGGAACGGCAAGGCTTAGGGCACAGGTCAGGGTGCAGCAACGCTGGAGAGTACGGCTACGTGCTGATGCACGGGTCATTGCCAGAGTACAGGCCAGGAGTAGGCAACGGCTTAGGGTAAGGTTTAGGGCTGGTGGTGGGTTTCCGTTCCGGGCTAGCGTTAGGGTTAGGGAACGGCAAGGCTTAGGGCACAGGTCAGGGTACGGAAACGTGGGAGGGTCAGGCTACGTGCTGACGCACGGGTCAGTGCCAGCGTACGGGCCAGGAGTAAGCAACTGCGTAGGATAAAGTGTAGGGATGGTGGTGGATTTACGTTCTGGGCTAGGGTTAGGGTTAGGGAACGGCAAGGCTTAGGGCACAGGTCAGGGTACGGAAACTCGGGAGGGTAAGGCTACGTGCTGATGCACGGGTCATTGCCAGAGTACAGGCCAGGAGTAGGCAACGGCTTAGGGTAAGATTTAGGGCTGGTGGTGGGTTTCCGTTCCGGGCTAGCGTTAGGGTTAGGGAACGGCAAGGCTTAGGGCACAGGTCAGGGTACGGAAACGTGGGAGGGTCAGGCTATGTGCTGACGCACGGGTCAGTGCCAGCGTACGGGCCAGGAGTAGGCAACGGCGTAAGGTAAGGTGTAGGGCTGGTGGTTGGTTTCCGTTCCAGGCTAGGGTTAGGGTTAGGGAACGGCAAGGCTTAGGGCATAGGTGTGGGTACGGAAACGTGGGAGGGTCAGGCTACGTGCTGACGCACGGGTCAGTGCCAGCGTACGGGTCAGGAGTAGGGTACGGCGTAAGGTAACGTGTAGGGCTGGTGGTGGCTTTGTATTCCGGGCTAGGGTTAGGGTTAGGGAACGGCAAGGCTTAGGGCACAGGTGAGGGTACGGAAACGTGGGAGGGTCAGGCTACGTGCTGACGCACGGGTCAGTGCCAGCGTATGGGCCAGGAATAGGGTACGGCGTAAGGTAAGGTGTATGGCTGGTGGTGGGTTTGTATTCCGGGCTAGGGTTAGGGTAAGGGAACGGCAAGGCTTATGGCACAGGTGAGGGTACGGAAACGTGGGGGGGGGTCGGGCTACATTCTGACGCACGGGTCCGTTCCAGCGTACGGGTCAGGAGTAGGGTACGGCATAAGGTAAGGTGTAGGGCTAGTGGTGGGTTTCCGTTCTGGGCTAGGGTTAGGGTTAGGGAACGGCAAGGCTTAGGGCACAGGTGAAGGTACGGAAACGTGGGCGGGTAAGGCTACGTGCTAATGCACGGGTCAGTGCCAGAGTACAGGCCAAGAGTAGGCAATGGTGTAGGGTAAGGTGTAGGGCTGGTGGTGGGTTTCCGTTCCGGGCTAGCGTTAGGGTTAGGGAACGGCAAGGCTTAGGGCATAGGTGAGGGTACGGAAAAGTGGGAGGGTCAGGCTACGTGCTGACGCACGGGTCAGTGACAGCGTACGGGCCAGGAGTATGGTACGGCGTAAGGTAAGGTGTAGGGCTTGTGGTTGATTTCCGTTTCAGGCTAGGGTTAGGGTTAGGGAACGGCAAGGCTTAGGGCACAGGTGAGGGTACAGAAACGTGGGAGGGTCGGGCTACGTGCTGACGCACGGGTCAGTGCCAGCGTACAGGCCAGGAGTAGGCAACGGCGTAGGATAAAGTGTAGCGCTGGTGGTGGATTTGCGTTCTGGGCTAGGGTTAGGGTTAGGGAACGGCAAGGATTAGGGCACACGTCAGGGTACGGAAACGTGGGAGGGTAAGGCTACGGGCTGATGCACGGGTCAGTGCCAGAGTACAGGCCAGGAGTAGGCAACGGCGTAGGGTAAGGTTTAGGGCTGGTGGTGGGTTTCCGTTCCGGGCTAGGGTTAGGGTTAGGGAACGGCAAGGCTTAGGGCACAGGTGAGGGTACGGAAAAGTGGGAGGGTCAGGCTACGTGCTGAAGCATGGGTCAGTGCCAGCGTACGGGCCAGGAGTAGGCAACGACATACGGTAAGGTGTAGGGCTGGTGGTTGGTTTCCGTTCCAGGCTAGGGTTAGGGTTAGGGAACGGCAAGGCTTAGGGCACAGGTGAGGGTACGGAAACGTGGGAGGGTCGGGCTATGTGCTGACGCACGGGTCAGTGCCAGCGTACGGGCCAGGAGTAGGCAACGGCGTAGGATAAAGTGTAGGGCTGGTGGTGGATTTGCGTTCTGGGCTAGGGTTAGGGTTAGGGAACGGCAAGGCTTAGGGCACAGGTCAGGGTACGGAAACTCGGGAGGGTAAGGCTACGTGCTGATGCATGGGTCAGTGCCAGAGTACAGGCCAGGAGTAGGCAACGGCTTAGGGTAACGTTTAGGGCTGGTGGTGGGTTTCCGTTCCGAGCTAGGGTTAGGGTTAGGGAACGGCAAGGCTTAGGGCACAGGTGAGGATACAGAAACGTGGGAGGGTCGAGCTATGTGCTGACGCACGGGTCAGTGCCAGCGTAGGGGCCAGGAGTAGGCAACGGCGTAGGATAAAGTGTAGGGCTGGTGGTGGATTTACGTTCTGGGCTAGGGTTAGGGTTAGGGAACGGCAAGGCTTAGGGCACAGGTCAGGGTACGGAAACTCGGGAGGGTAAGGCTACGTGCTGATGCACGGGTCATTGCCAGAGTACAGGCCAGGAGTAGGCAACGGCTTAGGGTAAGGTTTAGGGCTGGTGGTGGGTTTCCGTTCCGGGCTAGCGTTAGGGTTAGGGAACGGCAAGGCTTAGGGCACAGGTCAGTGTACGGAAACGTGGGAGGGTCAGGCTACGTGCTGACGCACGGGTCAGTGCCAGCGTACGGGCCAGGAGTAGGCAACGGCGTAAGGTAAGGTGTAGGGCTGGTGGTTGCTTTCCGTTCCAGGCTAGGGTTAGGGTTAGGGAACGGCAAGGCTTAGGGCATAGGTGAGGGTACGGAAACGTGGTAGGGTCAGGCTACGTGTTGACGCACGGTTCAGTGCCAGCGTAAGGGCCAGGAGTAGGCAACGGCATAGGATAAAGTGTAGGGCTGGTGGTGGATTTGCGTTCCGGGCTAGGGTTAGGGTTAGGGAACGGCAAGGCTTAGGGCACAGGTGAGGGTACGGAAACGTGGGAGGGTCAGGCTACGTGCTGACGCACGGGTCAGTGCCAGCGTACGGGTCAGGAGTAGGGTACGGCGTAAGGTAACGTGTAGGGCTGGTGGTGGCTTTGTATTCCGGGCTAGGGTTAGGGTTAGGGAACGGCAAGGCTTAGGGCACAGGTGAGGGTACGGAAACGTGGGAGGGTCAGGCTACGTGCTGACGCACGGTTCAGTGCCAGCGTATGGGCCAGGAATAGGGTACGGCGTAAGGTAAGGTGTAGGGCTGGTGGTGGGTTTGTATTCCGGGCTAGGGTTAGGGTAAGGGAACGGCAAGGCTTATGGCACAGGTGAGGGTACGGAAACGTGGGGGGGGTCGGGCTACATTCTGACGCACGGGTCCGTGCCAGCGTACGTGTCAGGAGTAGGGTACGGCATAAGGTAAGGTGTAGGGCTAGTGGTGGGTTTCCGTTCCGGGCTAGGGTTAGGGTTAGGGAACGGCAAGGCTTAGGGCACAGGTGAAGGTACGGAAACGTGGGCGGGTAAGGCTACGTGCTAATGCACGGGTCAGTGCCAGAGTACAGGCCAAGAGTAGGCAATGGTGTAGGGTAAGGTGTAGGGCTGGTGGTGGGTTTCCGTTCCGGGCTAGCGTTAGGGTTAGGGAACGGCAAGGCTTAGGGCACAGGTCAGGGTACGGAAACTCGGGAGGGTAAGGCTACGTGCTGATGCATGGGTCAGTGCCAGAGTACAGGCCAGGAGTAGGCAACGGCTTAGGGTAACGTTTAGGGCTGGTGGTGGGTTTCCGTTCCGAGCTAGGGTTAGGGTTAGGGAACGGCAAGGCTTAGGGCACAGGTGAGGATACAGAAACGTGGGAGGGTCGAGCTACGTGCTGACGCACGGGTCAGTGCCAGCGTACGGGCCAGGAGTAGGCAACGGCGTAGGATAAAGTGTAGGGCTGATGGTGGATTTACGTTGTGGGCTAGGGTTAGGGTTAGGGAACGGCAAGGCTTAGGGCACAGGTCAGGGTACGGAAACTCGGGAGGGTAAGGCTACGTGCTGATGCACGGGTCATTGCCAGAGTACAGGCCAGGAGTAGGCAACGGCTTAGGGTAAGGTTTAGGGCTGGTGGTGGGTTTCCGTTCCGGGCTAGCGTTAGGGTTAGGGAACGGCAAGGCTTAGGGCACAGGTCAGGGTACGGAAACGTGGGAGGGTCAGGCTACGTGCTGACGCACGGGTCAGTGCCAGCGTACGGGCCAGGAGTAGGCAACGGCGTAAGGTAAGGTGTAGGGCTGGTGGTTGCTTTCCGTTCCAGGCTAGGGTTAGGGTTAGGGAACGGCTAGGCTTAGGGCACAGGTCAGGTTACGGAAACGCGGGAGGGTAAGGCTACGTGCTGATGCACGGGTCAGTGCCAGAGTACAGGCAAGGAGTACGCAACGGCATAGGGTAAGGTGTAGGGCTGATGGTGGGTTTCCGTTCCGGGCTAGGGTTAGGGTTAGGGAACGGCAAGGCTTAGGGCACAGGTGAGGGTACGGAAAAGTGGGAGGGTCAGGCTACGTGCTGACGCACGGGTCAGTGCCAGCGTACGGGCCAGGAGTAGGCAACTGCGTAGGATAAAGTGTAGGGCTGGTGGTGGATTTACGTTCTGGGCTAGGGTTAGGGTTAGGGAACGGCAAGGCTTAGGGCACAGGTCAGGGTACGGAAACTCGGGAGGGTAAGGCTACGTGCTGATGCACGGGTCATTGCCAGAGTACAGGCCAGGAGTAGGCAACGGCTTAGGGTAAGATTTAGGGCTGGTGGTGGGTTTCCGTTCCGGGCTAGCGTTAGGGTTAGGGAACGGCAAGGCTTAGGGCACAGGTCAGGGTACGGAAACGTGGGAGGGTCAGGCTACGTGCTGACGCACGGGTCAGTGCCAGCGTACGGGCCAGGAGTAGGCAACGGCGTAAGGTAAGGTGTAGGGCTGGTGGTTGGTTTCCGTTCCAGGCTAGGGTTAGGGTTAGGGAACGGCAAGGCTTAGGGTATAGGTGAGGGTACGGAAACGTGGTAGGGTCAGGCTACGTGCTGACGCACGGTTCAGTGCCAGCGTACGGGCCAGGAGTAGGCAACGGCATAGGATAAAGTGTAGGGCTGGTGGTGGATTTGCGTTCCGGGCTAGGGTTAGGGTTAGGGAACGGCAAGGCTTAGGGCACAGGTGAGTGTACGGAAACGTGGGAGGGTCAGGCTACGTGCTGACGCACGGGTCAGTGCCAGCGTACGGGTCAGGAGTAGGGTACGGCGTAAGGTAACGTGTAGGGCTGGTGGTGGCTTTGTATTCCGGGCTAGGGTTAGGGTTAGGGAACGGCAAGGCTTAGGGCACAGGTGAGGGTACGGAAACGTGGGAGGGTCAGGCTACGTGCTGACGCACGGTTCAGTGCCAGCGTATGGGCCAGGAATAGGGTACGGCGTAAGGTAAGGTGTATGGCTGGTGGTGGGTTTGTATTCCGGGCTAGGGTTAGGGTAAGGGAACGGCAAGGCTTATGGCACAGGTGAGGGTACGGAAATGTGGGGGGGGTCGGGCTACATTCTGACGCACGGGTCCGTGCCAGCGTACGGGTCAGGAGTAGGGTACGGCATAAGGTAAGGTGTAGGGCTAGTGGTGGGTTTCCGTTCCGGGCTAGGGTTAGGGTTTGGGAACGGCAAGGCTTAGGGCACAGGTGAGGGTACGGAAACGTGGGAGCGTCAGGCTACGTGCTGACGCACGGGTCTGTGCCAGCGTACGGGCCAGGAGTAGGCAACGGCGTAGGATAAAGTGTAGGGCTGGTGGTGGATTTGCATTCCGGTCTAGGGTTAGGGTTAGGGAATGGCAAGGCTTAGGGCACAGTTGAGGGTACGGAAACGTGGGCGGGTAAGGCTACGTGCTAATGCACGGGTCAGTGCCAGAGTACAGGCCAAGAGTAGGCAACGGTGTAGGGTAAGGTGTAGGGCTGGTGGTGCGTTTCCGTTCCGGGCTAGCGTTAGGGTTAGGGAACGGCAAGGCTTAGGGCACAGGTGAGGGTACGGAAACGTGGGAGGGTCAGGCTACGTGCTGATGCACGGGTCAGTGACAGCGTACGGGCCAGGAGTATGGTACGGCGTAAGGTAAGGTGTAGGGCTTGTGGTTGATTTCCGTTTCAGGCTAGGGTTAGGGTTAGGGAACGGCAAGGCTTAGGGCACAGGTGAGGATACAGAAACGTGGGAGGGTCGGGCTACGTGCTGATGCACGGGTCAGTGCCAGCCTACAGGCCAGGAGTAGGCAACGGCGTAGGATAAAGTGTAGGGCTGGTGGTGGATTTGCGTTCTGGGCTAGGGTTAGGGTTAGGGAACGGCAAGGATTATGGCACACGTCAGGGTACGGAAACGTGGGAGGGTAAGGCTACGTGCTGATGCACGGGTCAGTGCCAGAGTACAGGCCAGGAGTAGGCAACGGCGTAGGGTAAGGTGTAGGGCTGGTGGTGGGTTTCCGTTCCGGGCTAGGGTTAGGGTTAGGGAACGGCAAGGCTTAGGGCACAGGTGAGGGTACGGAAAAGTGGGAGGGTCAGGCTACGTGCTGAAGCATGGGTCAGTGCCAGCGTACGGGCCAGGAGTAGGCAACGACATAAGGTAAGGTGTAGGGCTGGTGGTTGGTTTCCGTTCCAGGCTAGGGTTAGGGTTACGGAACGGCAAGGGTTAGGGCACAGGTGAGGGTACGGAAACGTGGGAGGGTCGGGCTATGTGCTGACGCACGGGTCAGTGACAGCGTACGGGCCAGGAGTAGGCAACGGCGTAGGATAAAGTGTAGGGCTGGTGGTGGATTTGCGTTCTGGGCTAGGGTTAGGGTTAGGGAACGGCAAGGCTTAGGGCACAGGTCTGGGTACGGAAACTCGGGAGGGTAAGGCTACGTGCTGATGCATGGGTCAGTGCCAGAGTACAGGCCAGGAGTAGGCAACGGCTTAGGGTAACGTTTAGGGCTGGTGGTGGGTTTCCGTTCCGGGCTAGGGTTAGGGTTAGGGAAATGCAAGGCTTAGGGCACAGGTGAGGATACAGAAACGTGGGAGGGTCGGGCTATGTGATGACGCACGGGTCAGTGCCATCGTACGGGCCAGGAGTAGGCAACGGCATAGGATAAAGTGTAGGGCTGGTGGTGGATTTGCGTTCCGGGCTAGGGTTAGGGTTAGGGAACGGCTAGGCTTAGGGCACAGGTCAGGTTACGGAAACGCGGGAGGGTAAGGCTACGTGCTGATGCACGGCTCAGTGCCAGAGTACAGGCAAGGAGTACGCAACGGCATAGGGTAAGGTGTAGGGCTGATGGTGGGTTTCCGTTCCGGGCTAGCGTTAGGGTTAGGGAACGGCAAGGCTTAGGGCACAGGTCAGGGTACGGAAACGTGGGAGGGTCAGGCTACGTGCTGACGCACGGGTCAGTGCCAGCGTACGGGCCAGGAGTAGGCAACGGCGTAAGGTAAGGTGTAGGGTTGGTGGTTGCTTTCCGTTCCAGGCTAGGGTTAGGGTTAGGGAACGGCTAGGCTTAGGGCACAGGTCAGGTTACGGAAACGCGGGAGGGTAAGGCTACGTGCTGATGCACGGCTCAGTGCCAGAGTACAGGCAAGGAGTACGCAACGGCATAGGGTAAGGTGTAGGGCTGATGGTGGGTTTCCGTTCCGGGCTAGGGTTAGGGTTAGGGAACGGCAAGGCTTAGGGCACAGGTGAGGGTACGGAAAAGTGGGAGGGTCAGGCTACGTGCTGATGCACGGGTTAGTGCCAGCGTACGGGCCAGGAGTAGGCAACGGCATAAGGTAAGGTGTAGGGCTGGTGGTTGTTTTCCGTTCCAGGCTAGGGTTAGGGTTAGGGAACGGCAAGGCTTAGGGCACAGGTGAGGGTACGGAAACGTTGGAGGGTCAGGCTATGTGCTGACGCACGGGTTAGTGCCAGCGTACGGGTCAGGAGTAGGGTACGGCGTAAGGTAAGGTGTAGGGCTGGTGGTGGCTTTGTATTCCGGGCTAGGGTTAGGGTTAGGGAACGGCAAGGCTTAGGGCACAGGTGATGGTACGGAAACGTGGGAGGGTCAGGCTACGTGCTGACGCACGGTTCAGAGCCAGCGTATGGGCCAGGAAGAGGGTACGGCGTAGGGTAAGGTGTAGGGCTGGTGGTGGGTTTGTATTCCGGGCTAGGGTTAGGGTTAGGGAACGGCAAGGCTTAGGGCACAGGTGAGGGTACGGAAAAGCGGGGGGGGTCGGGCTACATTCTGACGCACGGGTCCGTGCCAGCGTACGGGTCAGGAGTAGGGTACGGCATAAGGTAAGGTGTAGGGCTAGTGGTGGGTTTCCGTTCCGGGCTAGGGTTAGGGTTAGGGAACGGCAAGGCTTAGGGCACAGGTGAGGGTACGGAAACGTGGCAGGGTCAGGGTACGTGCTGACGCACGGGTCAGTGCCAGCGTACGGGCCAGGAGTAGGCAACGGCGTAAGGTAAGGTGTAGGGCTGGTGGTTGGTTTCCGTTCCAGGCTAGGGTTAGGGTTAGGGAACGGCAAGGCTTAGGGCACAGGTGAGGGTACGGAAACGTGGGAGGGTCAGGCTATGTGCTGACGCACGGGTTAGTGCCAGCGTACGGGTCAGGAGTAGGGTACGGCGTAAGGTAAGGTGTAGGGCTGGTGGTGGCTTTGTATTCCGGGCTAGGGTTAGGGTTAGGGAACGGCAAGGCTTAGGGCACAGGTGATGGTACGGAAACGTGGGAGGGTCAGGCTACGTGCTGACGCACGGTTCAGAGCCAGCGTATGGGCCAGGAAGAGGGTACGGCGTAGGGTAAGGTGTAGGGCTGGTGGTGGGTTTGTATTCCGGGCTAGGGTTAGGGTTAGGGAACGGCAAGGCTTAGGGCACAGGTGAGGGTACGGAAACGTGGGGGGGGTCGGGCTACATTCTGACGCACGGGTCCGTGCCAGCGTACGGGTCAGGAGTAGGGTACGGCATAAGGTAAGGTGTAGGGCTAGTGGTGGGTTTCCGTTCAGGGCTAGGGTTAGGGTTAGGGAACGGCAAGGCTTAGGGCACAGGTGAGGGTACGGAAACGTGGCAGGGTCAGGGTACGTGCTGACGCACGGGTCAGTGCCAGCGTACGGGCCAGGGGTAGGCAACGGCGTAGGATAAAGTGTAGGGCTGGTGGTGGATTTGCATTCCGGTCTAGGGTTAGGGTTAGGGAACGGCAAGGCTTAGGGCACAGGTGAGGGTACGGAAACGTGGGAGGGTCAGGCTACGTGCTGACGCACGGGTCAGTGCCAGCGTACGGGCCAGGAGTAGGGTACGGCGTAAGGTAAGGTGTAGGGCTTGTGGTTGATTTCCGTTCCAGGCTAGGGTTAGGGTTAGGGAACGGCAAGGCTTAGGGCACAGGTGAGGGTACGGAAATGTGGGAGGGTCGGTCTACGTGCTGATGCAAGGGTCAGTGCCTGAGCACGGGCCAGGTGTAGGCAACGGCGTAGGATAAAGTGTAGGGCTGGTGGTGGATTTGCGTTCTGGGCTAGGGTTAGGGTTAGGGAACGGCAAGGCTTAGGGCACAGGTCAGGGTACGGAAACGCTGGAGGGTAAGGCTACGTGCTGATGCATGGGTCAGTGCCAGAGTACATGCCAGGAGTAGGCAACGGTGTAGGGTAAGGTGTAGGGCTGGTGGTGGGTTTCCGTTCCGGGCTAGCGTTAGGGTTAGGGAACGGCAAGGCTTAGGGCACAGGTGAGGGTACGGAAACGTGGGAGGGTCAGGCTACGTGCTGACGCACGGGTCAGTGCCAGCGTACGGGCCAGGAGTAGGGTACGGCATAAGGTAAGGTGTAGGGCTTGTGGTTGATTTCCGTTCCAGGCTAGGGTTAGGGTTAGGGAACGGCAAGGCTTAGGGCACAGGTCAGGGTACGGAAACTCGGGAGGGTAAGGCTACGTGCTGATGCACGGGTCATTGCCAGAGTACAGGCCAGGAGTAGGCAACGGCTTAGGGTAAGATTTAGGGCTGGTGGTGGGTTTCCGTTCCGGGCTAGCGTTAGGGTTAGGGAACGGCAAGGCTTAGGGCACAGGTCAGGGTACGGAAACGTGGGAGGGTCAGGCTACGTGCTGACGCACGGGTCAGTGCCAGCGTACGGGCCAGGAGTAGGCAACAGCGTAAGGTAAGGTGTAGGGCTGGTGGTTGGTTTCCGTTCCAGGCTAGGGTTAGGGTTAGGGAACGGCAAGGCTTAGGGCATAGGTGAGGGTACGGAAACGTGGTAGGGTCAGGCTACGTGCTGACGCACGGTTCAGTGCCAGCGTAAGGGCCAGGAGTAGGCAACGGCCTAGGATAAAGTGTAGGGCTGGTGGTGGATTTGCGTTCCGGGCTAGGGTTAGGGTTAGGGAACGGCAAGGATTAGGGCACAGGTGAGGGTACGGAAACGTGGGAGGGTCAGGCTACGTGCTGACGCACGGGTCAGTGCCAGCGTACGGGTCAGGAGTAGGGTACGGCGTAAGGTAACGTGTAGGGCTGGTGGTGGCTTTGTATCCCGGGCTAGGGTTAGGGTTAGGGAACGGCAAGGCTTAGGGCACAGGTGAGGGTACGGAAACGTGGGAGGGTCAGGCTACGTGCTGACGCACGGTTCAGTGCCAGCGTATGGGCCAGGAATAGGGTACGGCGTAAGGTAAGGTGTAGGGCTGGTGGTGGGTTTGTATTCCGGGCTAGGGTTAGGGTAAGGGAACGGCAAGGCTTATGGCACAGGTGAGGGTACGGAAACGTGGGGGGGGTCGGGCTACATTCTGACGCACGGGTCCGTGACAGCGTACGGGTCAGGAGTAGGGTACCGCATAAGGTAAGGTGTAGGGCTAGTGGTGGGTTTCCGTTCCGGGCTAGGGTTAGGGTTAGGGAACGGCAAGGCTTAGGGCACAGGTGAAGGTACGGAAACGTGGGCGGGTAAGGCTACGTGCTAATGCACGGGTCAGTGCCAGAGTACAGGCCAAGAGTAGGCAATGGTGTAGGGTAAGGTGTAGGGCTGGTGGTGGGTTTCCGTTCCGGGCTAGCGTTAAGGTTAGGGAACGGCAAGGCTTAGGGCACAGGTGAGGGTATGGAAACGTGGGAGGGTCAGGCTACGTGCTGACGCACGGGTCAGTGACAGCGTACGGGCCAGGAGTATGGTACGGCGTAAGGTAAGGTGTAGGGCTTGTGGTTGATTTCCGTTTCAGGCTAGGGTTAGGGTTAGGGAACGGCAAGGCTTAGGGCACAGGTGAGGGTACAGAAACGTGGGAGGGTCGGGCTATGTGCTGACGCACGGGTCAGTGCCAGCGTACAGGCCAGGAGTAGGCAACGGCGTAGGATAAAGTGTAGCGCTGGTGGTGGATTTGCGTTCTGGGCTAGGGTTAGGGTTAGGGAATGGCAAGGATTAGGGCACACGTCAGGGTACGGAAACGTGGGAGGGTAAGGCTACGTGCTGATGCATGGGTCAGTGCCAGAGTACAGGCCAGGAGTAGGCAACGGCGTAGGGTAAGGTGTAGGGCTGGTGGTGGGTTTCCGTTCCGGGCTAGGGTTAGGGTTAGGGAACGGCAAGGCTTAGGGCACAGGTGAGGGTATGGAAAAGTGGGAGGGTCAGGCTACGTGCTGAAGCATGGGTCAGTGCCAGCGTACGGGCCAGGAGTAGGCAACGACATAGGGTAAGGTGTAGGGCTGGTGGTTGGTTTCCGTTCCAGGCTAGGGTTAGGGTTAGGGAACGGCAAGGCTTAGGGCACAGGTGAGGGTACGGAAACGTGGGAGGGTCGGGCTATGTGCTGACGCACGGGTCAGTGCCAGCGTACGGGTCAGGAGTAGGCAACGGCGTAGGATAAAGTGTAGGGCTGGTGGTGGATTTGCGTTCCAGGCTAGGGTTAGGGTTAGGGAACGGCAAGGCTTAGGGCACAGGTCAGGGTACGGAAACTCGGGAGGGTAAGGCTACGTGCTGATGCATGGGTCAGTGCCAGAGTACAGGCCAGCAGTAGGCAACGTCTTAGGGTAACGTTTAGGGCTGGTGGTGGTTTTCCGTTCCGAGCTAGGGTTAGGGTTAGGGAACGGCAAGGCTTAGGGCACAGGTGAGGATACAGAAACGTGGGAGGGTCGAGCTATGTGCTGACGCACGGGTCAGTGCCAGCGTACGGGCCAGGAGTAGGCAACGGCGTAGGATAAAGTGTAGGGCTGGTGGTGGATTTACGTTTTGGGCTAGGGTTAGGGTTAGGGAACGGCAAGGCTTAGGGCACAGGTCAGGGTACGGAAACACGGGAGGGTAAGGCTACGTGCTGATGCACGTGTCATTGCCAGAGTACAGGCCAGGAGTAGGCAACGGCTTAGGGTAAGGTTTAGGGCTGGTGGTGGGTTTCCGTTCCGGGCTAGGGTTAGGGTTAGGGAACGGCAAGGCTTAGGGCACAGGTCAGGGTACGGAAACGTGGGAGGGTCAGGCTATGTGCTGACGCACGGGTTAGTGCCAGCGTACGGGTCAGGAGTAGGGTACGGCGTAAGGTAAGGTGTAGGGCTGGTGGTGGCTTTGTATTCCGGGCTAGGGTTAGGGTTAGGGAACGGCAAGGCTTAGGGCACAGGTGATGGTACGGAAACGTGGGAGGGTCAGGCTACGTGCTGACGCACGGGTTAGTGCCAGCGTACGGGCCAGGAGTAGGCAACGGCATAAGGTAAGGTGTAGGGCTGGTGGTTGTTTTCCGTTCCAGGCTAGGGTTAGGGTTAGGGAACGGCAAGGCTTAGGGCACAGGTGAGGGTACGGAAACGTTGGAGGGTCAGGCTATGTGCTGACGCACGGGTTAGTGCCAGCGTACGGGTCAGGAGTAGGGTACGGCGTAAGGTAAGGTGTAGGGCTGGTGGTGGCTTTGTATTCCGGGCTAGGGTTAGGGTTAGGGAACGGCAAGGCTTAGGGCACAGGTGATGGTACGGAAACGTGGGAGGGTCAGGCTACGTGCTGACGCACGGTTCAGAGCCAGCGTATGGGCCAGGAAGAGGGTACGGCGTAGGGTAAGGTGTAGGGCTGGTGGTGGGTTTGTATTCCGGGCTAGGGTTAGGGTTAGGGAACGGCAAGGCTTAGGGCACAGGTGAGGGTACGGAAACGTGGGGGGGGTCGGGCTACATTCTGACGCACGGGTCCGTGCCAGCGTACGGGTCAGGAGTAGGGTACGGCATAAGGAAAGGTGTAGGGCTAGTGGTGGGTTTCCGTTCCGGGCTAGGGTTAGGGTTAGGGAACGGCAAGGCTTAGGGCACAGGTGAGGGTACGGAAACGTGGCAGGGTCAGGGTACGTGCTGACGCACGGGTCAGTGCCAGCGTACGGGCCAGGAGTAGGCAACGGCGTAAGGTAAGGTGTAGGGCTGGTGGTTGGTTTCCGTTCCAGGCTAGGGTTAGGGTTAGGGAACGGCAAGGCTTAGGGCACAGGTGAGGGTACGGAAACGTGGGAGGGTCAGGCTATGTGCTGACGCACGGGTTAGTGCCAGCGTACGGGTCAGGAGTAGGGTACGGCGTAAGGTAAGGTGTAGGGCTGGTGGTGGCTTTGTATTCCGGGCTAGGGTTAGGGTTAGGGAACGGCAAGGCTTAGGGCACAGGTGATGGTACGGAAACGTGGGAGGGTCAGGCTACGTGCTGACGCACGGTTCAGAGCCAGCGTATGGGCCAGGAAGAGGGTACGGCGTAGGGTAAGGTGTAGGGCTGGTGGTGGGTTTGTATTCCGGGCTAGGGTTAGGGTTAGGGAACGGCAAGGCTTAGGGCACAGGTGAGGGTACGGAAACGTGGGGGGGGTCGGGCTACATTCTGACGCACGGGTCCGTGCCAGCGTACGGGTCAGGAGTAGGGTACGGCATAAGGTAAGGTGTAGGGCTAGTGGTGGGTTTCCGTTCAGGGCTAGGGTTAGGGTTAGGGAACGGCAAGGCTTAGGGCACAGGTGAGGGTACGGAAACGTGGCAGGGTCAGGGTACGTGCTGACGCACGGGTCAGTGCCAGCGTACGGGCCAGGGGTAGGCAACGGCGTAGGATAAAGTGTAGGGCTGGTGGTGGATTTGCATTCCGGTCTAGGGTTAGGGTTAGGGAACGGCAAGGCTTAGGGCACAGGTGAGGGTACGGAAACGTGGGAGGGTCAGGCTACGTGCTGACGCACGGGTCAGTGCCAGCGTACGGGCCAGGAGTAGGGTACGGCGTAAGGTAAGGTGTAGGGCTTGTGGTTGATTTCCGTTCCAGGCTAGGGTTAGGGTTAGGGAACGGCAAGGCTTAGGGCACAGGTGAGGGTACGGAAATGTGGGAGGGTCGGTCTACGTGCTGATGCAAGGGTCAGTGCCTGAGCACGGGCCAGGTGTAGGCAACGGCGTAGGATAAAGTGTAGGGCTGGTGGTGGATTTGCGTTCTGGGCTAGGGTTAGGGTTAGGGAACGGCAAGGCTTAGGGCACAGGTCAGGGTACGGAAACGCTGGAGGGTAAGGCTACGTGCTGATGCATGGGTCAGTGCCAGAGTACATGCCAGGAGTAGGCAACGGTGTAGGGTAAGGTGTAGGGCTGGTGGTGGGTTTCCGTTCCGGGCTAGCGTTAGGGTTAGGGAACGGCAAGGCTTAGGGCACAGGTGAGGGTACGGAAACGTGGGAGGGTCAGGCTACGTGCTGACGCACGGGTCAGTGCCAGCGTACGGGCCAGGAGTAGGGTACGGCATAAGGTAAGGTGTAGGGCTTGTGGTTGATTTCCGTTCCAGGCTAGGGTTAGGGTTAGGGAACGGCAAGGCTTAGGGCACAGGTCAGGGTACGGAAACTCGGGAGGGTAAGGCTACGTGCTGATGCACGGGTCATTGCCAGAGTACAGGCTAGGAGTAGGCAACGGCTTAGGGTAAGATTTAGGGCTGGTGGTGGGTTTCCGTTCCGGGCTAGCGTTAGGGTTAGGGAACGGCAAGGCTTAGGGCAGAGGTCAGCGTACGGAAACGTGGGAGGGTCAGGCTACGTGCTGACGCACGGGTCAGTGCCAGCGTACGGGCCAGGAGTAGGCAACGGCGTAAGGTAAGGTGTAGGGCTGGTGGTTGGTTTCCGTTCCAGGCTAGGGTTAGGGTTAGGGAACGGCAAGGCTTAGGGCATAGGTGAGGGTACGGAAACGTGGTAGGGTCAGGCTACGTGCTGACGCACGGTTCAGTGCCAGCGTAAGGGCCAGGAGTAGGCAACGGCCTAGGATAAAGTGTAGGGCTGGTGGTGGATTTGCGTTCCGGGCTAGGGTTAGGGTTAGGGAACGGCAAGGATTAGGGCACAGGTGAGGGTACGGAAACGTGGGAGGGTCAGGCTACGTGCTGACGCACGGGTCAGTGCCAGCGTACGGGTCAGGAGTAGGGTACGGCGTAAGGTAACGTGTAGGGCTGGTGGTGGCTTTGTATCCCGGGCTAGGGTTAGGGTTAGGGAACGGCAAGGCTTAGGGCACAGGTGAGGGTACGGAAACGTGGGAGGGTCAGGCTACGTGCTGACGCACGGTTCAGTGCCAGCGTATGGGCCAGGAATAGGGTACGGCGTAAGGTAAGGTGTAGGGCTGGTGGTGGGTTTGTATTCCGGGCTAGGGTTAGGGTAAGGGAACGGCAAGGATAATGGCACAGGTGAGGGTACGGAAACGTGGGGGGGGTCGGGCTACATTCTGACGCACGGGTCCGTGCCAGCGTACGGGTCAGGAGTAGGGTACGGCATAAGGTAAGGTGTAGGGCTAGTGGTGGGTTTCCGTTCCGGGCTAGGGTTAGGGTTAGGGAACGGCAAGGCTTAGGGCACAGGTGAAGGTACGGAAACGTGGGCGGGTAAGGCTACGTGCTAATGCACGGGTCAGTGCCAGAGTACAGGCCAAGAGTAGGCAATGGTGTAGGGTAAGGTGTAGGGCTGGTGGTGGGTTTCCGTTCCGGGCTAGCGTTAAGGTTAGGGAACGGCAAGGCTTAGGGCACAGGTGAGGGTATGGAAACGTGGGAGGGTCAGGCTACGTGCTGACGCACGGGTCAGTGACAGCGTACGGGCCAGGAGTATGGTACGGCGTAAGGTAAGGTGTAGGGCTTGTGGTTGATTTCCGTTTCAGGCTAGGGTTAGGGTTAGGGAACGGCAAGGCTTAGGGCACAGGTGAGGGTACAGAAACGTGGGAGGGTCGGGCTATGTGCTGACGCACGGGTCAGTGCCAGCGTACAGGCCAGGAGTAGGCAACGGCGTAGGATAAAGTGTAGCGCTGGTGGTGGATTTGCGTTCTGGGCTAGGGTTAGGGTTAGGGAACGGCAAGGATTAGGGCACACGTCAGGGTACGGAAACGTGGGAGGGTAAGGCTACGTGCTGATGCATGGGTCAGTGCCAGAGTACAGGCCAGGAGTAGGCAACGGCGTAGGGTAAGGTGTAGGGCTGGTGGTGGGTTTCCGTTCCGGGCTAGGGTTAGGGTTAGGGAACGGCAAGGCTTAGGGCACAGGTGAGGGTATGGAAAAGTGGGAGGGTCAGGCTACGTGCTGAAGCATGGGTCAGTGCCAGCGTACGGGCCAGGAGTAGGCAACGACATAGGGTAAGGTGTAGGGCTGGTGGTTGGTTTCCGTTCCAGGCTAGGGTTAGGGTTAGGGAACGGCAAGGCTTAGGGCACAGGTGAGGGTACGGAAACGTGGGAGGGTCGGGCTATGTGCTGACGCACGGGTCAGTGCCAGCGTACGGGTCAGGAGTAGGCAACGGCGTAGGATAAAGTGTAGGGCTGGTGGTGGATTTGCGTTCCAGGCTAGGGTTAGGGTTAGGGAACGGCAAGGCTTAGGGCACAGGTCAGGGTACGGAAACTCGGGAGGGTAAGGCTACGTGCTGATGCATGGGTCAGTGCCAGAGTACAGGCCAGCAGTAGGCAACGTCTTAGGGTAACGTTTAGGGCTGGTGGTGGTTTTCCGTTCCGAGCTGGGGTTAGGGTTAGGGAACGGCAAGGCTTAGGGCACAGGTGAGGATACAGAAACGTGGGAGGGTCGAGCTATGTGCTGACGCACGGGTCAGTGCCAGCGTACGGGCCAGGAGTAGGCAACGGCGTAGGATAAAGTGTAGGGCTGGTGGTGGATTTACGTTTTGGGCTAGGGTTAGGGTTAGGGAACGGCAAGGCTTAGGGCACAGGTCAGGGTACGGAAACACGGGAGGGTAAGGCTACGTGCTGATGCACGTGTCATTGCCAGAGTACAGGCCAGGAGTAGGCAACGGCTTAGGGTAAGGTTTAGGGCTGGTGGTGGGTTTCCGTTCCGGGCTAGGGTTAGGGTTAGGGAACGGCAAGGCTTAGGGCACAGGTCAGGGTACGGAAACGTGGGAGGGTCAGGCTACGTGCTGACGCACGGGTGAGTGCCAGCGTACGGGCCAGAAGTAGGCAACGGCGTAAGGTAAGGTGTAGGGCTGGTGGTTGCTTTCCGTTCCAGGCTAGGGTTAGGGTTAGGGAACGGCTAGGCTTAGGGCACAGGTCAAGTTACGGAAACACGGGAGGGTAAGGCTACGTGCTGATGCACGGGTCAGTGCCAGAGTACAGGCAAGGAGTACGCAACGGCATAGGGTAAGGTGTAGGGCTGATGGTGGGTTTCCGTTCCGGGCTAGGGTTAGGGTTAGGGAACGGCAAGGCTTAGGGCATAGGTGAGGGTACGGAAACGTGGTAGGGTCAGGCTACGTGCTGACGCACGGTTCAGTGCCAGCGTACGGGCCAGGAGTAGGCAACGGCATAGGATAAAGTGTAGGGCTGGTGGTGGATTTGCGTTCCGGGCTAGGGTTAGGGTTAGGGAACGGCAAGGCTTAGGGCACAGGTCAGGGTACGGAAACGTGGGAGGGTCAGGCTACGTGCTGACGCACGGGTCAGTGCCAGCGTACGGGTCAGGAGTAGGGTACGGCGTAAGGTAACGTGTAGGGCTGGTGGTGGCTTTGTATTCCGGGCTAGGGTTAGGGTTAGGGATCGGCAAGGCTTAGGGCACAGGTGAGGGTACGGAAACGTGGGAGGGTCAGGCTACGTGCTGACGCACAGTTCAGTGCCAGCGTATGGGCCAGGAATAGGGTACGGCGTAAGGTAAGGTGTAGGGCTGGTGGTGGGTTTGTATTCCGGGCTAGGGTTAGGGTAAGGGAACGGCAAGGCTTATGGCACAGGTGAGGGTACGGAAACGTGGGGGGGGGTCGGGCTACATTCTGACGCACGGGTCCGTGCCAGCGTACGGGTCAGGAGTAGGGTACGGCATAAGGTAAGGTGTAGGGCTAGTGGTGGGTTTCCGTTCCGGGCTAGGGTTAGGGTTAGGGAACGGCAAGGCTTAGGGCACAGGTGCGGGTACGTAAACGTGGCAGGGTCAGGGTACGTGCTGACGCACGGGTCAGTGCCAGCGTACGGGCCAGGAGTAGGCAACGGCGTAGGATAAAGTGTAGGGCTGGTGGTGGATTTGCATTCCGGTCTAGGGTTAGGGTTAGGGAATGGCAAGGCTTAGGGCACAGTTGAGGGTACGGAAACGTGGGCGGGTAAGGCTACGTGCTAATGCACGGGTCAGTGCCAGAGTACAGGCCAAGAGTAGGCAACGGTGTAGGGTAAGGTGTAGGGCTGGTGGTGGGTTTCCGTTCCGGGCTAGCGTTAGGGTTAGGGAACGGCAAGGCTTAGGGCACAGGTGAGGGTACGGAAACGTGGGAGGGTCAGGCTACGTGCTGACGCACCGGTCAGTGACAGCGTACGGGCCAGGAGTATGGTACGGCGTAAGGTAAGGTGTAGGGCTTGTGGTTGATTTCCGTTTCAGGCTAGGGTTAGGGTTAGGGAACGGCAAGGCTTAGGGCACAGGTGAGGGTACAGAAACGTGGGAGGGTCGGGCTACGTGCTGACGCACGGGTCAGTGCCAGCCTACAGGCCAGGAGTAGGCAACGGCGTAGGATAAAGTGTAGGGCTGGTGGTGGATTTGCGTTCTGGGCTAGGGTTAGGGTTAGGGAACGGCAAGGATTAGGGCACACGTCAGGGTACGGAAACGTGGGAGGGTAAGGCTACGTGCTGATGCACGGGTCAGTGCCAGAGTACAGGCCAGGAGTAGGCAACGGCGTAGGGTAAGGTGTAGGGCTGGTGGTGGGTTTCCGTTCCGGGCTAGGGTTAGGGTTAGGGAACGGCAAGGCTTAGGGCACAGGTGAGGGTACGGAAAAGTGGGAGGGTCAGGCTACGTGCTGAAGCATGGGTCAGTGCCAGCGTACGGGCCAGGAGTAGGCAACGACATAAGGTAAGGTGTAGGGCTGGTGGTTGGTTTCCGTTCCAGGCTAGGGTTAGGGTTAGGGAACGGCAAGGGTTAGGGCACAGGTGAGGGTACGGAAACGTGGGAGGGTCGGGCTATGTGCTGACGCACGGGTCAGTGCCAGCGTACGGGCCAGGAGTAGGCAACGGCGTAGGATAAAGTGTAGGGCTGGTGGTGGATTTGCGTTCTGGGCTAGGGTTAGGGTTAGGGAATGGCAAGGCTTAGGGCACAGGTCTGGGTACGGAAACTCGGGAGGGTAAGGCTACGTGCTGATGCATGGGTCAGTGCCAGAGTACAGGCCAGGAGTAGGCAAAGGCTTAGGGTAACGTTTAGGGCTGGTGGTGGGTTTCCGTTCCGGGCTAGGGTTAGGGTTAGGGAACGGCAAGGCTTAGGGCACAGGTGAGGATACAGAAACGTGGGAGGGTCGGGCTATGTGATGACGCACGGGTCAGTGCCATCGTACGGGCCAGGAGTAGGCAACGGCATAGGATAAAGTCTAGGGCTGGTGGTGGATTTACGTTCTGGCCTAGGGTTAGGGTTAGGGAACGGCAAGGCTTAGGGCACAGGTCAGGGTACGGAAACTCGGGAGGGTAAGGCTACGTGCTGATGCACGGGTCAGTGCCAGAGTACAGGCCAGGAGTAGGCAACGGCTTAGGGTAAGGTTTAGGGCTGGTGGTGGGTTTCCGTTCCGGGCTAGCGTTAGGGTTAGGGAACGGCAAGGCTTAGGGCACAGGTCAGGGTACGGAAACGTGGGAGGGTCAGGCTACGTGCTGACGCACGGGTCAGTGCCAGCGTACGGGCCAGGAGTAGGCAACGGCGTAAGGTAAGGTGTAGGGCTGGTGGTTGCTTTCCGTTCCAGGCTAGGGTTAGGGTTAGGGAACGGCTAGGCTTAGGGCACAGGTCAGGTTACGGAAACGCGGGAGGGTAAGGCTACGTGCTGATGCACGGCTCAGTGCCAGAGTACAGGCAAGGAGTACGCAACGGCATAGGGTAAGGTGTAGGGCTGATGGTGGGTTTCCGTTCCGGGCTAGGGTTAGGGTTAGGGAACGGCAAGGCTTAGGGCACAGGTGAGGGTACGGAAAAGTGGGAGGGTCAGGCTACGTGCTGATGCACGGGTTAGTGCCAGCGTACGGGCCAGGAGTAGGCAACGGCATAAGGTAAGGTGTAGGGCTGGTGGTGGGTTTCCGTTCCGGGCTAGGGTTAGGGTTAGGGAACGGCAAGGCTTAGGGCACAGGTGAGGGTACGGAAAAGTGGGAGGGTCAGGCTACGTGCTGAAGCATGGGTCAGTGCCAGCGTACGGGCCAGGAGTAGGCAACGGCGTAGGATAAAGTGTAGGGCTGGTGGTGGATTTGCGTTCCAGGCTAGGGTTAGGGTTAGGGAACGGCAAGTCTTAAGGCACAGGTGAGGGTACGGAAACGTGGGAGGGTCAGGCTACGTGCTGACGCACGGGTCAGTGCCAGCGTACGGGCCAGGAGTAGGGTACGGCGTAAGGTAAGGTGTAGGGCTTGTGGTTGATTTCCGTTCCAGGCTAGGGTTAGGGTTAGGGAACGGCAAGGCTTAGGGCACAGGTGAGGGTACGGAAACGTGGGAGGGTCAGGCTACGTGCTGACGCACGGGTCAGTGCCAGCGTACGGGCCAGGAGTAGGCAACGGCGTAGGATAAAGTGTAGGGCTGGTGGTGGATTTGCGTTTCATGCTAGGGTTAGGGTTAGGGAACGGCAAGGCTTAGGGCACAGGTCAGGGTACGGAAACGCGGGAGGGTAAGGCTACGTGCTGATGCACGGGTGAGTGCCAGAGTACAGGCCAGGAGTAGACAACGGCGTAGGGTAAGGTGTAGGGCTGGTGGTGGGTTTCCGTTCCGGGCTAGGGTTAGGGTTAGGGAACGGCAAGGCTTAGGGCACAGGTGAGGGTACGGAAACGTGGGGGTGTTGGGCTACGTGCTGACGCACGGGTCACTGCCAGCGTACGGGTCAGGAGTAGGGTACGGCATAAGGTAAGGTGTAGGGCTGGTGGTGGGTTTCCGTTCTGGGCTAGGGTTAGGGTTAGGGAACGGCAAGGCTTAGGGCACAGGTGAGGGTACGGAAACGTGGCAGGGTCAGGCTACGTGCTGACGCACGGGTTATTGCCAGCGTACGGGCCAGGAGTAGGCAACGGCGTAGGATAAAGTGTAGGGCTGGTGGTGGATTTGCGTTCCGGGCTAGGGTTAGGGTTAGGGAACGGCAAGGCTTAGGGCACAGGTGAGGGTACGGTAACGTGGGAGGGTCAGGCTACGTGCTGACGCACGGGTCAGTGACAGCGTACTGGCCAGGAGTAGGGTACGGCGTAAGGTAAGGTGTAGGGCTTGTGGTTGATTTCCGTTCCAGGCTAGGGTTAGGGTTAGGGAACGGCAAGGCTTAGGGCACAGGTGAGGGTACGGAAATGTGGGAGGGTCGGTCTACGTGCTGATGCACGGGTCAGTGCCTACGTACGGGCCAGGAGTAGGCAATGGCGTAGGATAACGTGTAGGGCTGGTGGTGGATTTGCGTTCTGGGCGAGGGTTAGGGTTAGGGAACGGCAAGGCTTAGGGCACAGGTCAGGGTACGGAAACGCGGGAGGGTAAGGCTACGTGCTGATGCACGGGTCAGTGCCAGAGTACAGGCCAGGAGTAGGCAACGGTGTAGGGTAAGGTGTGGTGCCGGTGGTGGGTTTCCGTTCCGGGCTAGCGTTAGGGTTAGGGAACGGCAAGGCTTAGGGCACAGGTGAGGGTACGGAAACGTGGGAGGGTCAGGCTACGTGCTGACGCACGGGTCAGTGACAGCGTACGGGCCAGGAGTAGGGTACGGCATAAGGTAAGGTGTAGGGCTTGTGGTTGATTTCCGTTCCAGGCTAGGGTAAGGTTTAGGGAACGGCAAGGCTTAGGGCACAGGTCAGGGTACGGAAACGCGGGAGGGTAAGGCTACGTGCTCATGCACGGGTCAGTGCCAGAGTACAGGCCTGGAGTTGGCAACGGCGTAGGGTAAGGTGTAGGGCTGGTGGTGGGTTTCCGTTCCGGGCTAGGGTTAGGGTTAGGGAACGGCAAGGCTTAGGGCACAGGTGAGAGTACGGAAACGTGGGAGGTTCAGGCTACGTGCTGACGCACAGGTCAGTGCCAGCGTACGGGCCAGGAGTAGGCAACAGCGTAGGATAAAGTGTAGGGCTGGTGGTGGATTTGCGTTCCGCGCTAGGGTTAGGGTTAGGGAACGGCAAGGCTTAGGGCACAGGTGAGGGTACGGAAATTTGGGAGCGTCAGGCTACGTGCTGACGCACGGGTCAGTGCCAGCGTACGGGTCAGGAGTAGGGTACGTCGTAAGGTAAGGTGTAGGGCTGGTGGTGGGTTTCTATTCCGGGCTAGGGTTAGGGTTAGGGAACGGGAAGGCTTTTGGCACAGGTCAGGGTACGGAAACGTGGGAGGGTCAGGCTACGTGCTGACGCACGGGTCAGTGCCAGCGTACGGGCCAGGAGTAGGCAACGGCGTAAGGTAAGGTGTAGGGCTGGTGGTTGCTTTCCGTTCCAGGCTAGGGTTAGGGTTAGGGAACGGCTAGGCTTAGGGCACAGGTCAGGTTACGGAAACGCGGGAGGGTAAGGCTACGTGCTGATGCACGGCTCAGTGCCAGAGTACAGGCAAGGAGTACGCAACGGCATAGGGTAAGGTGTAGGGCTGATGGTGGGTTTCCGTTCCGGGCTAGGGTTAGGGTTAGGGAACGGCAAGGCTTAGGGCACAGGTGAGGGTACGGAAAAGTGGGAGGGTCAGGCTACGTGCTGATGCACGGGTTAGTGCCAGCGTACGGGCCAGGAGTAGGCAACGGCATAAGGTAAGGTGTAGGGCTGGTGGTTGGTTTCCGTTCCAGGCTAGGGTTAGGGTTAGGGAACGGCAAGGCTTAGGGCACAGGTGAGGGTACGGAAACGTGGGAGGGTCAGGCTATGTGCTGACGCACGGGTTAGTGCCAGCGTACGGGTCAGGAGTAGGGTACGGTGTAAGGTAAGGTGTAGGGCTGGTGGTGGCTTTGTATTCCGGGCTAGGGTTAGGGTTAGGGAACGGCAAGGCATAGGGCACAGGTGATGGTACGGAAACGTGGGAGGGTCAGGCTACGTGCTGACGCACGGTTCAGAGCCAGCGTATGGGCCAGGAAGAGGGTACGGCGTAGGGTAAGGTGTAGGGCTGGTGGTGGGTTTGTATTCCGGGCTAGGGTTAGGGTTAGGGAACGGCAAGGCTTAGGGCACAGGTGAGGGTACGGAAACGTGGGGGGGGTCGGGCTACATTCTGACGCACGGGTCCGTGCCAGCGTACGGGTCAGGCGTAGGGTACGGCATAAGGTAAGGTGTAGGGCTAGAGGTGGGTTTCCGTTCCGGGCTAGGGTTAGGGTTAGGGAACGGCAAGGCTTAGGGCACAGGTGAGGGTACGGAAACGTGGCAGGGTCAGGGTACATGCTGACGCACGGGTCAGTGCCAGCGTACGGGCCAGGAGTAGGCAACGGCGTAGGATAAAGTGTAGGGCTGGTGGTGGATTTGCATTCCGGTCTAGGGTTAGGGTTAGGGAACGGCAAGGCTTAGGGCACAGGTCAGGGTACGGAAACTCGGGAGGGTAAGGCTACGTGCTGATGCACGGGTCATTGCCAGAGTACAGGCCAGGAGTAGGCAACGGCTTAGGGTAAGATTTAGAGCTGGTGGTGGGTTTCCGTTCCGGGCTAGCGTTAGGGTTAGGGAACGGCAAGGCTTAGGGCACAGGTCAGGGTACGGAAACGTGGGAGGGTCAGGCTACGTGCTGACGCACGGGTCAGTGCCAGCGTACGGGCCAGGAGTAGGCAACGGCGTAAGGTAAGGTGTAGGGCTGGTGGTTGGTTTCCGTTCCAGGCTAGGGTTAGGGTTAGGGAACGGCAAGGCTTAGGGCATAGGTGAGGGTACGGAAACGTGGTAGGGTCAGGCTACGTGCTGACGCACGGTTCAGTACCAGCGTAAGGGCCAGGAGTAGGCAACGGCATAGGATAAAGTGTAGGGCTGGTGGTGGATTTGCGTTCCGGGCTAGGGTTAGGGTTAGGGAACGGCAAGGCTTAGGGCACAGGTCAGGGTGCGGAAACGTGGGAGGGTCAGGCTACGTGCTGACGCACGGGTCAGTGCCAGCGTACGGGTCAGGAGTAGGGTACGGCGTAAGGTAACGTGTAGGGCTGGTGGTGGCTTTGTATTCCGGGCTAGGGTTAGGGTTAGGGAACGGCAAGGCTTAGGGCACAGGTGAGGGTACGGAAACGTGGGAGGGTCAGGCTACGTGCTGACGCACGGTTCAGTGCCAGCGTATGGGCCAGGAATAGGGTACGGCGTAAGGTAAGGTGTAGGGATGGTGGTGGGTTTGTATTCCGGGCTAGGGTTAGGGTAAGGGAACGGCAAGGCTTATGGCACAGGTGAGGGTACGGAAACGTGGGGGGGGTCGGGCTACATTCTGACGCACGGGTCCGTGCCAGCGTACGGGTCAGGAGTAGGGTACGGCATAAGGTAAGGTGTAGGGCTAGGGGTGGGTTTCCGTTCCGGGCTAGGGTTAGGGTTAGGGAACGGCAAGGCTTAGGGCACAGGTGAAGGTACGGAAACGTGGGCGGGTAAGGCTACGTGCTAATGCACGGGTCAGTGCCAGAGTACAGGCCAAGAGTAGGCAATGGTGTAGGGTAAGGTGTAGGGCTGGTGGTGGGTTTCCGTAACGGGCTAGCGTTAGGGTTAGGGAACGGCAAGGCTTAGGGCACAGGTGAGGGTACGGAAACGTGGGAGGGTCAGGCTACGTGCTGACGCACGGGTCAGTGACAGCGTACGGGCCAGGAGTATGGTACGGCGTAAGGTAAGGTGTAGGGCTTGTGGTTGATTTCCGTTTCAGGCTTGGGTTAGGGTTAGGGAACGGAAAGGCTTAGGGCACAGGTGAGGGTACAGAAACGTGGGAGGGTCGGGCTATGTGCTGACGCACGGGTCAGCGCCAGCGTACAGGCCAGGAGTAGGCAACGGCGTAGGATAAAGTGTAGCGCTGGTGGTGGATTTGCGTTCTGGGCTAGGGTTAGGGTTAGGGAACGGCAAGGATTAGGGCACACGTCAGGGTACGGAAACGTGGGAGGGTAAGGCTACGTGCTGATGCACGGGTCAGTGCCAGAGTACAGGCCAGGAGTAGGCAACGGCGTAGGGTAAGGTGTAGGGCTGGTGGTGGGTTTCCGTTCCGGGCTAGGGTTAGGGTTAGGGAACGGCAAGGCTTAGGGCACAGGTGAGGGTACGGAAAAGTGGGAGGGTCAGGCTACGTGCTGAAGCATGGGTCAGTGCCAGCGTACGGGCCAGGAGTAGGCAACGGCGTAGGATAAAGTGTAGGGCTGGTGGTGGATTTGCGTTCCAGGCTAGGGTTAGGGTTAGGGAACGGCAAGTCTTAAGGCACAGGTGAGGGTACGGAAACGTGGGAGGGTCAGGCTACGTGCTGACGCACGGGTCAGTGCCAGCGTACGGGCCAGGAGTAGGGTACGGCGTAAGGTAAGGTGTAGGGCTTGTGGTTGATTTCCGTTCCAGGCTAGGGTTAGGGTTAGGGAACGGCAAGGCTTAGGGCACAGGTGAGGGTACGGAAACGTGGGAGGGTCAGGCTACGTGCTGACGCACGGGTCAGTGCCAGCGTACGGGCCAGGAGTAGGCAACGGCGTAGGATAAAGTGTAGGGCTGGTGGTGGATTTGCGTTTCATGCTAGGGTTAGGGTTAGGGAACGGCAAGGCTTAGGGCACAGGTCAGGGTACGGAAACTCGGGAGGGTAAGGCTACGTGCTGATGCACGGGTGAGTGCCAGAGTACAGGCCAGGAGTAGACAACGGCGTAGGGTAAGGTGTAGGGCTGGTGGTGGGTTTCCGTTCCGGGCTAGGGTTAGGGTTAGGGAACGGCAAGGCTTAGGGCACAGGTGAGGGTACGGAAACGTGGGGGTGTTGGGCTACGTGCTGACGCACGGGTCACTGCCAGCGTACGGGTCAGGAGTAGGGTACGGCATAAGGTAAGGTGTAGGGCTGGTGGTGGGTTTCCGTTCTGGGCTAGGGTTAGGGTTAGGGAACGGCAAGGCTTAGGGCACAGGTGAGGGTACGGAAACGTGGCAGGGTCAGGCTACGTGCTGACGCACGGGTTATTGCCAGCGTACGGGCCAGGAGTAGGCAACGGCGTAGGATAAAGTGTAGGGCTGGTGGTGGATTTGCGTTCCGGGCTAGGGTTAGGGTTAGGGAACGGCAAGGCTTAGGGCACAGGTGAGGGTACGGTAACGTGGGAGGGTCAGGCTACGTGCTGACGCACGGGTCAGTGACAGCGTACTGGCCAGGAGTAGGGTACGGCGTAAGGTAAGGTGTAGGGCTTGTGGTTGATTTCCGTTCCAGGCTAGGGTTAGGGTTAGGGAACGGCAAGGCTTAGGGCACAGGTGAGGGTACGGAAATGTGGGAGGGTCGGTCTACGTGCTGATGCACGGGTCAGTGCCTACGTACGGGCCAGGAGTAGGCAATGGCGTAGGATAACGTGTAGGGCTGGTGGTGGATTTGCGTTCTGGGCGAGGGTTAGGGTTAGGGAACGGCAAGGCTTAGGGCACAGGTCAGGGTACGGAAACGCGGGAGGGTAAGGCTACGTGCTGATGCACGGGTCAGTGCCAGAGTACAGGCCAGGAGTAGGCAACGGTGTAGGGTAAGGTGTGGTGCCGGTGGTGGGTTTCCGTTCCGGGCTAGCGTTAGGGTTAGGGAACGGCAAGGCTTAGGGCACAGGTGAGGGTACGGAAACGTGGGAGGGTCAGGCTACGTGCTGACGCACGGGTCAGTGACAGCGTACGGGCCAGGAGTAGGGTACGGCATAAGGTAAGGTGTAGGGCTTGTGGTTGATTTCCGTTCCAGGCTAGGGTAAGGTTTAGGGAACGGCAAGGCTTAGGGCACAGGTCAGGGTACGGAAACGCGGGAGGGTAAGGCTACGTGCTCATGCACGGGTCAGTGCCAGAGTACAGGCCTGGAGTTGGCAACGGCGTAGGGTAAGGTGTAGGGCTGGTGGTGGGTTTCCGTTCCGGGCTAGGGTTAGGGTTAGGGAACGGCAAGGCTTAGGGCACAGGTGAGAGTACGGAAACGTGGGAGGTTCAGGCTACGTGCTGACGCACAGGTCAGTGCCAGCGTACGGGCCAGGAGTAGGCAACAGCGTAGGATAAAGTGTAGGGCTGGTGGTGGATTTGCGTTCCGCGCTAGGGTTAGGGTTAGGGAACGGCAAGGCTTAGGGCACAGGTGAGGGTACGGAAATTTGGGAGCGTCAGGCTACGTGCTGACGCACGGGTCAGTGCCAGCGTACGGGTCAGGAGTAGGGTACGTCGTAAGGTAAGGTGTAGGGCTGGTGGTGGGTTTCTATTCCGGGCTAGGGTTAGGGTTAGGGAACGGGAAGGCTTTTGGCACAGGTCAGGGTACGGAAACGTGGGAGGGTCAGGCTACGTGCTGACGCACGGTTCAGTGCCAGCGTATGGGCCAGGAATAGGGTACGGCGTAAGGTAAGGTGTAGGGCTGGTGGTGGTTTTCCGTTTCTGGCTAGGGTTAGGGTTAGGGAACGGCAAGGCTTAGGGCACAGGTCAGGGTACGGAAACGCGGGAGGGTAAGGCTACGTGCTGATGCACGGGTCAGTGACAGAGTACAGGCCAGGAGTAGGGTAAGGTGTAGGGCTGGTGGTGGGTTTCCGTTCTGGGCTAGGGTTAGGGTTAGGGAACGGCAAGGCTTAGGGCACAGGTGAGGGTACGGAAACGTGGGGGGGTCGGGCTACGTGCTGACGCACGTGTCAGTGCCAGCGTACGGGTCAGGAGTAGGGTACGGCATAAGGTAAGGTGTAGGGCTGGTGGTGGGTTTCTGTTCCGGTCTAGGGTTAGGGTTAGAGAACAGCAAGGCTTAGGGCACAGGTGAGGGTACGGAAACGTGGCAGGGTCAGGCTACGTGCTGACGCACGGGTCAGTGCCAGCGTACGGGCCAGGAGTAGGCAACGGCGTAGGATAAAGTGTAGGGCTGGTGCTGGATTTGCGTTCCGGGCTAGGGTTAGGGTTAGGGAACGGCAAGTCTTAGGGCACAGGTGAGGGTACGGAAACGTGGGAGGGTCAGGCTACGTGCTGACGCACGGGTCAGTGCCAGCGTACGGGCCAGGAGTAGGCTACGGCGTAATGTAAGTGTACGGCTGGTGGTGGGTTTGCGTTCCGGGCTAGGGTTAGTGTTAGGGAACGGAAAGGGTTAGAGCACAGGTGAGGGTACGGAAATGTGGGAGGGCCAGGCTACGTGCTGACGCATGGTTTAGTGCCAGCGTACGGGCCAGGAGTAGGGAACGGTGTAAGGTAAGGTGTAGGGCTTGTGGTGGGTTTCCGTTCCGGGCTAGGGTTAGGGTTAGGGAACGGCAAGCCTTAGGGCACAGGTAAGGGTAAGGAAACGTGGGAGGGTCGGGATACGTGCTGACGCACGGGACAGTGCCAGCGTACGGGCCAGGAGTAGGCAACGGCGTAGGATAAAGTGTAGGGCTGGTGGTGGATTTGCGATTCGGGCTATTGTAGGGTTAGGAAACGGCAAGGCTTAGGGCACAGGTCAGGGTATGGAAACGCGGGAGGGTAAGGCTACTTGCTGATGCACGGGTCAATGCCAGCGTACAGGCCAGGAGTAGGCAACGGCGTAGGGCAAGGTGTAGGGCTGGTGGTGGGTTTCCGTTCCGGGCTAGCGTTAGGGTTAGGGAACGGCAAGGCTTAGGTCACTGGTTAGGGTATGGAAACGTGGGAGGGTCGGGCTACGTGCTGACGCACGGGTCAGTGCCAGCGTACGGGCCAGGAGTAGGCAACGGCGTAGGATAAAGTGTAGGGCTGGTGGTGGATTTGTGATTCGGGCTAGGGTTATGGTTAGGGAACGGCAAGGCTTAGGGCACAGGTCAGGGTACGGAAACGCGGGAGGGTAAGGCTACGTGCTGATGCACGGGTCAGTGCCAGCGTACAGGCCAGGAGTAGGGTACTGCGTAAGGTAAGGTGTAGGGCTAGTGGTGGGTTTCCATTCCTGGCTAGGGTTAGGGATAGGGAACGGCAAGGCTTAGGGCACAGGTGTGGATACGGAAACGCGGGAGGGTAAGGCTACGTGCTGATGCACAGGTCAGTGCTAGCGTACGGGCCAGGAGTAGGCAACGGCATAGGGTAAGGTGTAGGGCTGGGGGTGAGTTTCCATACCGGGCTAGGGTTAGGGTTAGGGAAAGGCAAGGCTTAGGGCACAGGTCAGGGTACGGAAACGTGGGAGGGTCAGGCTAGGTGCTGACGCACGGGTCAGTGCCAGCGTATGGGCCAGGAGTAGGGTACGGCGTAAGGTAAGGTGTAAGGCTTGTGGTTGATTTCTGTTCCAGGCTAGGGTTAGGGTTAGGGAACGGCAAGGCTTAGGGCACAGGTGAGGGTATGGAAACGTGGGAGGGTCGGGCTACGTGCTGACGCATGGGTCAGTGCCAGCGTACGGGCCAGGAGTAGGCAACGGTGTAGGATAAAGTGTAGGGCTGGTGGTGGATTTGCGTTCTGGGCTAGGGTTAGGTTTAGGGAACGGCAAGGCTTAGGGCACAGGTCAGGGTACGGAAACGCGGGAGGGTAAGGCTACGTGCTGATGCACGGATCAGTGCCAGAGTAGAGGCCAACAGTAGGCAACGGCGTAGGGTAAGGTGTAGGGCTGGTGGTGGGTTTCCGTTCCGGGCTAGGGTTAGGGTTAGGGAACGGCAAGGCTTAGGGCACTGGTGAGGGTACGGAAACGTGGGAGGGTCAGGCTACGTGCTGACGCACGGGTCAGTGCTAGCGTACGGGCCAGGAGTAGGCAACGGCGTAAGTTATGGTGTAGGGCTGGTGGTTGGTTTCCGTTCCAGGCTAGGGTTAGGGTTAGGGAACGGCAAGTCTTCGGGCACAGGTGAGGGTACGGAAACGTGGGAGGGTCAGGCTACGTGCTGATGCATGGGTCAGTGCCAGCGTACGGGCCAGGAGTAGGCAACGGCGTAGGATAAAGTTTAGGGCTAGTGGTGGATTTGCGTTCCGGGCTAGGGTTAGTGTTAGGGAACTGCAAGGCTTAGGGCACAGGTGAGGGTACGGAAACGTGGGAGGGTCAGGCTACGTGCTGACGCATGGGTCAGTGCTAGCGTACGGGCCAGGAGTAGGCAACGGCGTAAGTTATGGTGTAGGGCTGGTGGTTGGTTTCCGTTCCAGGCTAGGATTAGGGTTAGGGAACGGCAAGGCTTAGGTCACAGGTGAGGGTACGGAAACGTGGGAGGGTCAGGCTACGTGCTGACGCATGGGTCAGTGCCAGCGTATGGGCCAGGAGTAGGCAACGGAGTAGGATAAAGTTTAGGGCTGGTGGTGGATTTGCGTTCCGGGCTAGGGTTAGGGTTAGGGAATGGCAAGGCTTAGGGCACAGGTGAAGGTACGGAAACGTGGGAGGGTCAGGCTACGTGCTGACGCATGGGTCAGTGCCAGAGTACGGGTCAGGACTAGGGTACCGCATAAGGTAAGGTGTAGGGCTGGTGGTGGGTTTCTATTCCTGGCTACGGTTAGGGTTAAGGAATGGCAAGGCTTAGGGCACAGGTGAAGGTACGGAAACGTGGGAGGGTCAGGCTACGTGGTGTCGCACGGTTCAGTGCCAGCGTACGGGCTAGGAATAGGGTACGGCGTAAGGTAATGTGTAGGGCTGGTGGTGGGTTTCCGTTCCGGGCTAGGGTTAGGGTTATGGAACGGCAAGGCTTAGGGCACAGGTGAGGGTATGGAAACGTGGGAGGGTCAGGCTACGTGCTGACGCACGGGTCAGTGCCAGCGTACGGGCCAGGAGTAGGGTACGGCGTAAGGTAAGGTGTAGGGTTTTGGTTGATTTCCGTTCCAGGCTAGGGTTAGGGTTAGGGAACGGCAAGGCTTAGGGCACAGGTGAGGGTACGGAATCGTGGGAGGTTCGGGGTACGTGCTGACGCACGGGTCAGCGCGAGCGTACGGGCCAGGAGTAGGCAACGGCGTAGGATAAAGTGTAGGGCTGGTGGTGGATTTACGTTCTGGGCTAGGGTTAGGGATAGGGAACGGCAAGGCTTAGGGCACAGCTCAGGGTACGGAAACGCGGGAGGGTAAGGCTACGTGCTGATGCACGGGTCAGTGCCAGAGTACAGGCCAGGAGTAGGCAATGGTGTAGGTTAAGGTGTAGGGCTGGTGGTGGGTTTCCGTTCCGGGCTAGCGTTAGGGTTAGGGAACGGCAAGGCTTAGGGCACAGGTGAGGTTACGGAAACGTGGGAGGGATAGGCTACGTGCTGACGCACGGGTCAGTGACAGTGTACGGGCCAGGTGTAGGGTACGGCGTAAGGTAACGTGTAGGGCTTGTGGTTGATTTCCGTTTCAGGCTAGGGTTAGGGTTAGGGAACGGCAAGGCTTAGGGCACAGGTGAGGGTACAGAAACGTGGGAGGGTCGGGCTACGTGCTGCCGCACTGGTCAGTGCCAGCGTACGGGCCAGGAGTAGGCAACGGCGTAGGATAAAGTGTAGGGCTGGTGGTGGATTTGCGTTCTGGGCTAGGGTTAGGGTTAGGGACCGGCAAGGCTTAGGGCACAGGTGAGGGTATGGAAACGTGGGAGGGTCAGGCTACGTGCTGACGCACGGGTCAGTGCCAGCGTACGGGCCAGGAGTAGGGAACGGCGAAAGGTAAGGTCTAGGTCTGGTGGTGGGTTTCTATTCCGGGCTAGGGTTAGGGTTAGGGAACGGCAAGCCTTAGGGCACAGGTGAGGGTACGGAAACGTGGGAGGTTCAGGCTACGTGCTGACGCACGGGTCAGTGACAGCGTACGGGCCAGGAGTAGGGTACGGCGTAAGGCAAGGTGTAGGGCTTGTGGTTGATTTCCGTTCCAGGCTAGGGTTAGCGTTAGGGAACGGCAAGGCTTAGGGCACAGGTGAAGGTAAGGAAACGTGGGAGGGTCAGGCTACGTGCTGACGCAAGGTTCAGTGCCAGCGTACGGGCCAAGAATAGGGTACGGCGTAAGGTAAGGTTTAGGGCTGGTGGTGGGTTTCCGTTCCGGGCTAGGGTTAGGGTTAGGGAATGGCAAGGCTTAGGGCACAGGTGAGGGTACGGAAACGTGGGAGGGTCAGGCTACGTGCTGACGCACGGGTCAGTGCCAGCGTACGGGCCAGGAGTAGGGTACGGCGTAAGGTAAGGTGTATGGCTTGTGGTTGATTTCCGTTCCAGGCTAGGGTTAGGGTTAGGGAACGGCAAGGCTTAGGGCACAGGTGAGGGTACGGAAACGTGGGAGGGTCGGGCTACGTGCAGACGCATGGGTCAGTGCCAGCGTACGGGCCAGAAGTAGGCTACGGCGTAGGATAAAGTGTAGGGCTGGTGGTGGATTTGCGTTGTGGGCTATGGTTAGGGTTAGGGAACGGCAAGGCTTAGGGCACAGGTCAGGGTACGGAAACGCGGGAGGGTAAGGCTACGTGCTGATGCACGGGTGAGTGCCAGAGTACAGGCCAGGAGTAGACAACGGCGTAGGGTAAGGTGTAGGGCTGGTGGTGGGTTTCTGTTCCGGGCTAGCGTTACGGTTAGGGAACGGCAAGGCTTAGGGCACAGGTGAGGGTACGGAAAAGTGGGAGGGTCAGGCTACGTGCTGACGCACGGGTCAGTGCCAGAGTAAGGGCCAGGAGTAGGCAACGGCGTAGGATAAAGTGTAGGGCTGGTGGTGGATTTGCGTTTCGGGCTAGGGTTAGGGTTAGGGAACGGCAAGGCTTAGGGCACAGGTGAGGGTACGGAAACGTGGGAGGGTCAGGCTACGTGCTGACGCACGGGTCAGTGCCAGCGTACGGGTCAGGAGTAGGGTACCGCGTAAGGTAAGGTGTAGGGCTGGTGGTGGGTTTCTGTTCTGGGCTAGGGTTAGGGTTAGGTAACGGCAAGGCTTAGGGCACAGGTGAGGGTACGGAAACGTGGCAGGGTCAGGCTACGTGCTGACGCACGGGTTAGTGCCAGCGTACGGGCCAGGAGTAGGCAACGGCGTAGGATAAAGTGTAGCGCTGGTGGTGGATTTGCGTTCCGGGCTAGGGTTAGGGTTAGGGAACGGCAAGGCTTAGGGCACAGGTGAGGGAACGGAAACGTGGGAGTGTCAGGCTACGTGCTGACGCATGTGTCAGTGCCAGCGTACGGGCCAGGAGTAGGGTACGGCGTAATGTAAGGTGTAGGGCTTGTGGTTGATTTCCGTTCCAGGCTAGGGTTAGGGTTAGGGAACGTCAAGGCTTAGGGCACAGGTCAGGGTACGGAAACGCGGGAGGCTAAGGCTACGTGCTGATGCACGGGTCAGTGCCAGAGTACAGGCCAGGAGTAGGCAACGGTGTAGGGTAATGTGTAGGGCTGGTGGTGGGTTTCCGTTCCGGGCTAGCGTTAGGGTTAGGGAACGGCAAGGCTTAGGGCACAGGTGAGGGTACGGAAACGTGGGAGGGTCAGGCTACGTGCTGACGCACGGGTCAGTGACAGCGTACGGGCCAGGAGTAGGGTACGGCGTAAGGTAAGGTGTAGGGCTTTTGGTTGATTACTGTTTCAGGCTTGGGGTAGGGTTAGGGTTAGGGTTAGGGAACGGCAAGGCTTAGGGCACAGGTCAGGGTACGGCAACGCGGGAGGGTAAGACTACGTGCTGATGCAAGGGTCAGTGCCAGAGTACAGGCCAGGAGTAGGCAACGGCGTAGGGTAAGGTGTAGGGCTTGTGGTGGGTTTCTGTTCTGGGCTAGGGTTAGGGTTAGGGAACGGCAAGGCTTAGGGCACAGGTGAGGGTACGGAAACGTGGGGGGGTCGGGCTACGTGTTGACGCACGGGTCAGTGCCAGCATACGGGTCAGGAATAGGGTACGGCATAAGGTAAGGTGTAGGGCTGGTGGTGGGTTTCCGTTCCGGGCTAGGGTTAGGGTTAGGGAACGGCAAGCCTTAGGGCACAGGTGAGGGTACGGAAACGTGGCAGGGTCAGGGTACGTGCTGACGCACGGGTCAGTGCCAGCGTACGGGCCAGTAGTAGGCAACGGCGTAGGATAAAGTGTAGGGCTGGTGGTGGATTTGCGTTCCGGTCTAGGGTTAGGGTTAGGGAACGGCAAGGCTTAGGACACAGGTGAAGGTACGGAAACGTGGGAGGGTCAGGCTACGTGCTGACGCACGGGTCAGTGCCAGCGTACGGGCCAGGAGTAGGGTACGGCGTAAGGTAAGGTGTAGGGCTTGTGGTTGATTTCCGTTCCAGGCTAGGGTTAGGGTTAGGGAACGGCAAGGCTTAGGGCACAGGTGAGGGTACGGAAATGTGGGAGTGTCCGTCTACGTGCTGATGCACGGGTCAGTGCCAGCGTACGGGCCAGGAGTAGGCAACGGCGTAGGATAAAGTGTAGGGCTTGTGGTGGATTTGCGTTGTGGGCTAGGGTTAGGGTTAGGGAATGGCAAGGCTTAGGGCACATGTCAGGGTACTGAAACACGGGAGGGTAAGGCTACGTGCTGATGCACGGGTCAGTGCCAGAGTACAGGCCAGGAGTAGGCAACGGCGTAGGGTAAGGTGTAGGGCTGGTGGTGGGTTTCCGTTCCGTGCTTGAGTTAGGGTTAGGGAACGGCAAGGCTTAGGGCACAGGTGAGGGTACGGAAACGTGGGAGGGTCAGGCTACGTGCTGACGCACGGTTCAGTGCCAGCGTATGGGCCAGGAATAGGGTACGGCGTAAGGTAAGGTGTAGGGCTGGTGGTGGGTTTGTATTCCGGGCTAGGGTTAGGGTTAGGGAACGGCAAGGCTTAGGGCACAGGTGAGGGTACGGAAACGTGGGAGGGTCGGGCTACGTGCTGACGCACGTGTCAGTGCCCGCGTACGGGCCAGGAGTAGGCAACGGCGTAGGATAAAGTGTAGGGCTGCTGGTGGATTTGCGTTGTGGGCTAGGGTTAGGGTTAGGGAATGGCAAGGCTTAGGGCACATGTCAGGGTACTGAAACGCGGGAGGGTAAGGCTACGTGCTGATGCACGGTCAGTGCCAAAGTACAGGCCAGGAGTAGGCAACGGCGTAGGGTAAGGTGTAGGGCTGGTGGTGGGTTTCCGTTCCTGGCTTGAGTTAGGGTTAGGGAACGGCAAGGCTTAGGGCACAGGTGAGGGTACGGAAACGTGGGAGCGTCAGGCTACGTGCTGACGCATGGGTCAGTGCCAGCGTACGGGCCAGGAGTAGGCAACGGCATAGGATAAAGTGTAGGGCTGGTGGTGGATTTGCGTTCCGGGCTAGGGTTAGGGTTAGGGAACGGAAAGGCTTAGGGCACAGGTGAGGGTACGGAAACGTGGGAGGGTCAGGCTACGTGCTGACGCACGGGTCAGTGCCAGCGTACGGGTCAGGAGTAGGGTACGGCGTAAGGTAAGGTGTAGGGCTGGTGGTGGCTTTGTATTCCGGGCTAGGGTTAGGGTTAGGGAACGGCAAGGCTTAGGGCACAGGTGAGGGTACGGAAACGTGGGAGGGTCAGGCTACGTGCTGACGCACGGTTCAGTGCCAGCGTATGGGCCAGGAATAGGGTACGGCGTAAGGTAAGGTGTAGGGCTGGTGGTGGGTTTGTATTCCGGGCTAGGGTTAGGGTTAGGGAACGGCAAGGCTTAGGGCACAGGTGAGGGTACGGAAACGTGGGGGGGGGTCGGGCTACATTCTGACGCACGGGTCCGTGCCAGCGTACGGGTCAGGAGTAGGGTACGGCATAAGGTAAGGTGTAGGGCTAGTGGTGGGTTTCCGTTCCGGGCTAGGGTTAGGGTTAGGGAACGGCAAGGCTTAGGGCACAGTTGAGTGTACGGAAACGTGGCAGGGTCAGGGTACGTGCTGACGCACGGGTCAGTGCCTGAGCACGGGCCAGGAGTAGGGTACGGCGTAAGGTAAGGTTTAGGGCTTGTGGTTGATTTCCGTTTCAGGCTAGGGTTAGGGTTAGGGAACGGCAAGGCTTAGGGCACAGGTGAGTGTAGGGAAATGTGGGAGGGTCGGTCTACGTGCTGATGCACGGGTCAGTGCCTGAGCACGGGCCAGGAGTAGGCAATGGCGTAGGATAAAGTGTAGGGCTGGTGGTGGATTTGCGTTCAGGGCTAGGGTTAGGGTTACGGAACGGCAAGGCTTAGGGCACAGGTCAGGATACGGAAACGCGGGAGGGTAAGGCTACGTGCTGATGCATGGGTCAGTGCCAGAGTACAGGCCAGGAGTAGGCAACGGTGTAGGGTAAGGTGTAGGGCTGGTGGTGGGTTTCCGTTCCGGGCTAGCGTTAGGGTTAGGGAACGGCAAGGCTTAGGGCACAGGTGAGGGTACGGAAACGTGGGAGGGTCAGGCTACGTGCTGACGCACGGGTCAGTGACAGCGTACGGGCCAGGAGTAGGGTACGGCGTAAGGTAAGGTTTAGGGCTTGTGGTTGATTTCCGTTTCAGGCTAGGGTTAGGGTTAGGGAACGGCAAGGCTTAGGGCACAGGTGAGGGTACAGAAACGTGGGAGAGTCGGGCTACGTGCTGACGCACGGGTCAGTGCCAGCGTACGGGCCAGGAGTAGGCAACGGCGTAGGATAAACTATAGGGTTGGTGGTGGATTTGCCTTCTGGGCTAGGGTTAGGGTTAGGGAACTGCAAGGCTTAGGGCACAGGTGAGGATAAGGAAACGTGGGAGGGTCAGGCTACGTGCTGACGCACGGTTCAGTGCCAGCGTACGGGCCAGGAATAGGGTACGGCGTAAGGTAAGGTGTAGGGCTGGTGGTGGGTTTCCGTTCCGGGCTAGGGTTAGGGTTAGGCAACTGCAAGGCTTAGGGCACAGGTGAGGGTTCGGAAACGTGGGAGGGTCAGGCTACGTGCTGACGCACGGGTCAGTGCCAGCGTACGGGCCAGGAGTAGGGTACGGCGTAAGGTAAGGTGTAGGGCTTGTGGTTGATTTCCGTTCCAGGCTAGGGTTAGTGTTAGGGAACGGCAAGGCTTAGGGCACAGGTGAAGGTACGGAAACGTGGGCGGGTAAGGCTACGTGCTAATGCACGGGTCAGTGCCAGAGTACAGGCCAAGAGTAGGCAACGGTGTAGGGTAAGGTGTAGGGCTGGTGGTGGGTTTCTGTTCCGGGCTAGCGTTAGGGTTAGGGAACGGCAAGGCTTAGGGCACAGGTGAGGGTACGGAAACGTGGGAGGGTCAGGCTACGTGCTGACGCACGGGTCAGTGACAGCGTACGGGCCAGGAGTATGGTACGGCGTAAGGTAAGGTGTAGGGCTTGTGGTTGATTTCCGTTTCAGGCTAGGGTTAGGGTTAGGGAACGGCAAGGCTTAGGGCACAGGTGAGGGTACAGAAACGTGGGAGGGTCGGGCTACGTGCTGACGCACGGGTCAGTGCCAGCGTACAGGCCAGGAGTAGGCAACGGCGTAGGATAAAGTGTAGCGCTGGTGGTGGATTTGCGTTCTGGGCTAGGGTTAGGGTTAGGGAACGGCAAGGATTAGGGCACACGTCAGGGTACGGAAACGTGGGAGGGTAAGGCTACGTGCTGATGCACGGGTCAGTGCCAGAGTACAGGCCAGGAGTAGGCAACGGCGTAGGGTAAGGTGTAGGGCTGGTGGTGGGTTTCCGTTCCGGGCTAGGGTTAGGGTTAGGGAACGGCAAGGCTTAGGGCACAGGTGAGGGTACGGAAAAGTGGGAGGGTCAGGCTACGTGCTGAAGCATGGGTCAGTGCCAGCGTACGGGCCAGGAGTAGACAACGACATAAGGTAAGGTGTAGGGCTGGTGGTTGGTTTCCGTTCCAGGCTAGGGTTAGGGTTAGGGAACGGCAAGGCTTAGGGCACAGGTGAGGGTACGGAAACGTGGGAGGGTCGGGCTATGTGCTGACGCACGGGTCAGTGCCAGCGTACGGGCCAGGAGTAGGCAACGGCGTAGGATAAAGTGTAGGGCTGGTGGTGGATTTGTGTTCTGGGCTAGGGTTAGGGTTAGGGAACGGCAAGGCTTAGGGCACAGGTCAGGGTACGGAAACTCGGGAGGGTAAGGCTACGTGCTGATGCATGGGTCAGTGCCAGAGTACAGGCCAGGAGTAGGCAACGGCTTAGGGTAACGTTTAGGGCTGGTGGTGGGTTTCCGTTCCGGGCTAGCGTTAGGGTTAGGGAACGGCAAGGCTTAGGGCACAGGTCAGGGTACGGAAACGTGGGAGGGTCAGGCTACGTGCTGACGCACGGGT
Source organism: Mesoplodon bidens (assembly GCF_964165515.1). Classification (NCBI taxonomy): domain Eukaryota; kingdom Metazoa; phylum Chordata; class Mammalia; order Artiodactyla; family Ziphiidae; genus Mesoplodon; species Mesoplodon bidens. The sequence goes on along the minus strand of NC_138161.1, from coordinate 99,540 downwards.
CAGTGCCAGCGTACGGGCCAGGAGTAGGCAACGGCGTAAGGTAAGGTGTAGGGCTGGTGGTTGCTTTCCGTTCCAGGCTAGGGTTAGGGTTAGGGAACGGCTAGGCTTAGGGCACAGGTCAGGTTACGGAAACGCGGGAGGGTAAGGCTACGTGCTGATGCACGGGTCAGTGCCAGAGTACAGGCAAGGAGTACGCAACGGCATAGGGTAAGGTGTAGGGCTGATGGTGGGTTTCCGTTCCGGGCTAGGGTTAGGGTTAGGGAACGGCAAGGCTTAGGGCACAGGTGAGGGTACGGAAACGTGGGAGGGTCAGGCTACGTGCTGACGCACGGGTCAGTGCCAGCGTACGGGCCAGGAGTAGGCAACTGCGTAGGATAAAGTGTAGGGCTGGTGGTGGATTTACGTTCTGGGCTAGGGTTAGGGTTAGGGAACGGCAAGGCTTAGGGCACAGGTCAGGGTACGGAAACTCGGGAGGGTAAGGCTACGTGCTGATGCACGGGTCATTGCCAGAGTACAGGCCAGGAGTAGGCAACGGCTTAGGGTAAGATTTAGGGCTGGTGGTGGGTTTCTGTTCCGGGCTAGCGTTAGGGTTAGGGAACGGCAAGGCTTAGGGCACAGGTCAGGGTACGGAAACGTGGGAGGGTCAGGCTACGTGCTGACGCACGGGTCAGTGCCAGCGTACGGGCCAGGAGTAGGCAACGGCGTAAAGTAAGGTGTAGGGCTGGTGGTTGGTTTCCGTTCCAGGCTAGGGTTAGGGTTAGGGAACGGCAAGGCTTAGGGCATAGGTGAGGGTACGGAAACGTGGTAGGGTCAGGCTACGTGCTGACGCAAGGTTCAGTGCCAGCGTACGGGCCAGGAGTAGGCAACGGCATAGGATAAAGTGTAGGGCTGGTGGTGGATTTGCGTTCCGGGCTAGGGTTAGGGTTAGGGAACGGCAAGGCTTAGGGCACAGGTGAGGGTACGGAAACGTGGGAGGGTCAGGCTACGTGCTGACGCACGGGTCAGTGCCAGCGTACGGGTCAGGAGTAGGGTACGGCGTAAGGTAACGTGTAGGGCTGGTGGTGGCTTTGTATTCCGGGCTAGGGTTAGGGTTAGGGAACGGCAAGGCTTAGGGCACAGGTGAGGGTACGGAAACGTGGGAGGGTCAGGCTACGTGCTGACGCACGGTTCAGTGCCAGCGTATGGGCCAGGAATAGGGTACGGCGTAAGGTAAGGTGTAGGGCTGGTGGTGGGTTTGTATTCCGGGCTAGGGTTAGGGTAAGGGAACGGCAAGGCTTAGGGCACAGGTGAGGGTACGGAAACGTGGGGGGGGGTCGGGCTACATTCTGACGCACGGGTCCGTGCAAGCGTACGGGTCAGGAGTAGGGTACGGCATAAGGTAAGGTGTAGGGGTAGTGGTGGGATTCCGTTCCGGGCTAGGGTTAGGGGTAGGGAACGGCAAGGCTTAGGGCACAGGTGAGGGTACGTAAACGTGGCAGGGTCAGGGTACGTGCTGACGCACGGGTCAGTGCCAGCGTACGGGCCAGGAGTAGGCAACGGCGTAGGATAAAGTGTAGGGCTGGTGGTGGATTTGCATTCCGGTCTAGGGTTAGGGTTAGGGAATGGCAAGGCTTAGGGCACAGTTGAGGGTACGGAAACGTGGGCGGGTAAGGCTACGTGCTAATGCACGGGTCAGTGCCAGAGTACAGGCCAAGAGTAGGCAACGGTGTAGGGTAAGGTGTAGGGCTGGTGGTGGGTTTCCGTTCCGGGCTAGCGTTAGGGTTAGGGAACGGCAAGGCTTAGGGCACAGGTGAGGGTACGGAAACGTGGGAGGGTCAGGCTACGTGCTGACGCACCGGTCAGTGACAGCGTACGGGCCAGGAGTATGGTACGGCGTAAGGTAAGGTGTAGGGCTTGTGGTTGATTTCCGTTTCAGGCTAGGGTTAGGGTTAGGGAACGGCAAGGCTTAGGGCACAGGTGAGGGTACAGAAACGTGGGAGGGTCGGGCTACGTGCTGACGCACGGGTCAGTGCCAGCCTACAGGCCAGGAGTAGGCAACGGCGTAGGATAAAGTGTAGGGCTGGTGGTGGATTTGCGTTCTGGGCTAGGGTTAGGGTTAGGGAACGGCAAGGATTAGGGCACACGTCAGGGTACGGAAACGTGGGAGGGTAAGGCTACGTGCTGATGCACGGGTCAGTGCCAGAGTACAGGCCAGGAGTAGGCAACGGCGTAGGGTAAGGTGTAGGGCTGGTGGTGGGTTTCCGTTCCGGGCTAGGGTTAGGGTTAGGGAACGGCAAGGCTTAGGGCACAGGTGAGGGTACGGAAAAGTGGGAGGGTCAGGCTACGTGCTGAAGCATGGGTCAGTGCCAGCGTACGGGCCAGGAGTAGGCAACGACATAAGGTAAGGTGTAGGGCTGGTGGTTGGTTTCCGTTCCAGGCTAGGGTTAGGGTTAGGGAACGGCAAGGGTTAGGGCACAGGTGAGGGTACGGAAACGTGGGAGGGTCGGGCTATGTGCTGACGCACGGGTCAGTGCCAGCGTACGGGCCAGGAGTAGGCAACGGCGTAGGATAAAGTGTAGGGCTGGTGGTGGATTTGCGTTCTGGGCTAGGGTTAGGGTTAGGGAATGGCAAGGCTTAGGGCACAGGTCTGGGTACGGAAACTCGGGAGGGTAAGGCTACGTGCTGATGCATGGGTCAGTGCCAGAGTACAGGCCAGGAGTAGGCAAAGGCTTAGGGTAACGTTTAGGGCTGGTGGTGGGTTTCCGTTCCGGGCTAGGGTTAGGGTTAGGGAACGGCAAGGCTTAGGGCACAGGTGAGGATACAGAAACGTGGGAGGGTCGGGCTATGTGATGACGCACGGGTCAGTGCCATCGTACGGGCCAGGAGTAGGCAACGGCATAGGATAAAGTCTAGGGCTGGTGGTGGATTTACGTTCTGGCCTAGGGTTAGGGTTAGGGAACGGCAAGGCTTAGGGCACAGGTCAGGGTACGGAAACTCGGGAGGGTAAGGCTACGTGCTGATGCACGGGTCAGTGCCAGAGTACAGGCCAGGAGTAGGCAACGGCTTAGGGTAAGGTTTAGGGCTGGTGGTGGGTTTCCGTTCCGGGCTAGCGTTAGGGTTAGGGAACGGCAAGGCTTAGGGCACAGGTCAGGGTACGGAAACGTGGGAGGGTCAGGCTACGTGCTGACGCACGGGTCAGTGCCAGCGTACGGGCCAGGAGTAGGCAACGGCGTAAGGTAAGGTGTAGGGCTGGTGGTTGCTTTCCGTTCCAGGCTAGGGTTAGGGTTAGGGAACGGCTAGGCTTAGGGCACAGGTCAGGTTACGGAAACGCGGGAGGGTAAGGCTACGTGCTGATGCACGGCTCAGTGCCAGAGTACAGGCAAGGAGTACGCAACGGCATAGGGTAAGGTGTAGGGCTGATGGTGGGTTTCCGTTCCGGGCTAGGGTTAGGGTTAGGGAACGGCAAGGCTTAGGGCACAGGTGAGGGTACGGAAAAGTGGGAGGGTCAGGCTACGTGCTGATGCACGGGTTAGTGCCAGCGTACGGGCCAGGAGTAGGCAACGGCATAAGGTAAGGTGTAGGGCTGGTGGTGGGTTTCCGTTCCGGGCTAGGGTTAGGGTTAGGGAACGGCAAGGCTTAGGGCACAGGTGAGGGTACGGAAAAGTGGGAGGGTCAGGCTACGTGCTGAAGCATGGGTCAGTGCCAGCGTACGGGCCAGGAGTAGGCAACGGCGTAGGATAAAGTGTAGGGCTGGTGGTGGATTTGCGTTCCAGGCTAGGGTTAGGGTTAGGGAACGGCAAGTCTTAAGGCACAGGTGAGGGTACGGAAACGTGGGAGGGTCAGGCTACGTGCTGACGCACGGGTCAGTGCCAGCGTACGGGCCAGGAGTAGGGTACGGCGTAAGGTAAGGTGTAGGGCTTGTGGTTGATTTCCGTTCCAGGCTAGGGTTAGGGTTAGGGAACGGCAAGGCTTAGGGCACAGGTGAGGGTACGGAAACGTGGGAGGGTCAGGCTACGTGCTGACGCACGGGTCAGTGCCAGCGTACGGGCCAGGAGTAGGCAACGGCGTAGGATAAAGTGTAGGGCTGGTGGTGGATTTGCGTTTCATGCTAGGGTTAGGGTTAGGGAACGGCAAGGCTTAGGGCACAGGTCAGGGTACGGAAACGCGGGAGGGTAAGGCTACGTGCTGATGCACGGGTGAGTGCCAGAGTACAGGCCAGGAGTAGACAACGGCGTAGGGTAAGGTGTAGGGCTGGTGGTGGGTTTCCGTTCCGGGCTAGGGTTAGGGTTAGGGAACGGCAAGGCTTAGGGCACAGGTGAGGGTACGGAAACGTGGGGGTGTTGGGCTACGTGCTGACGCACGGGTCACTGCCAGCGTACGGGTCAGGAGTAGGGTACGGCATAAGGTAAGGTGTAGGGCTGGTGGTGGGTTTCCGTTCTGGGCTAGGGTTAGGGTTAGGGAACGGCAAGGCTTAGGGCACAGGTGAGGGTACGGAAACGTGGCAGGGTCAGGCTACGTGCTGACGCACGGGTTATTGCCAGCGTACGGGCCAGGAGTAGGCAACGGCGTAGGATAAAGTGTAGGGCTGGTGGTGGATTTGCGTTCCGGGCTAGGGTTAGGGTTAGGGAACGGCAAGGCTTAGGGCACAGGTGAGGGTACGGTAACGTGGGAGGGTCAGGCTACGTGCTGACGCACGGGTCAGTGACAGCGTACTGGCCAGGAGTAGGGTACGGCGTAAGGTAAGGTGTAGGGCTTGTGGTTGATTTCCGTTCCAGGCTAGGGTTAGGGTTAGGGAACGGCAAGGCTTAGGGCACAGGTGAGGGTACGGAAATGTGGGAGGGTCGGTCTACGTGCTGATGCACGGGTCAGTGCCTACGTACGGGCCAGGAGTAGGCAATGGCGTAGGATAACGTGTAGGGCTGGTGGTGGATTTGCGTTCTGGGCGAGGGTTAGGGTTAGGGAACGGCAAGGCTTAGGGCACAGGTCAGGGTACGGAAACGCGGGAGGGTAAGGCTACGTGCTGATGCACGGGTCAGTGCCAGAGTACAGGCCAGGAGTAGGCAACGGTGTAGGGTAAGGTGTGGTGCCGGTGGTGGGTTTCCGTTCCGGGCTAGCGTTAGGGTTAGGGAACGGCAAGGCTTAGGGCACAGGTGAGGGTACGGAAACGTGGGAGGGTCAGGCTACGTGCTGACGCACGGGTCAGTGACAGCGTACGGGCCAGGAGTAGGGTACGGCATAAGGTAAGGTGTAGGGCTTGTGGTTGATTTCCGTTCCAGGCTAGGGTAAGGTTTAGGGAACGGCAAGGCTTAGGGCACAGGTCAGGGTACGGAAACGCGGGAGGGTAAGGCTACGTGCTCATGCACGGGTCAGTGCCAGAGTACAGGCCTGGAGTTGGCAACGGCGTAGGGTAAGGTGTAGGGCTGGTGGTGGGTTTCCGTTCCGGGCTAGGGTTAGGGTTAGGGAACGGCAAGGCTTAGGGCACAGGTGAGAGTACGGAAACGTGGGAGGTTCAGGCTACGTGCTGACGCACAGGTCAGTGCCAGCGTACGGGCCAGGAGTAGGCAACAGCGTAGGATAAAGTGTAGGGCTGGTGGTGGATTTGCGTTCCGCGCTAGGGTTAGGGTTAGGGAACGGCAAGGCTTAGGGCACAGGTGAGGGTACGGAAATTTGGGAGCGTCAGGCTACGTGCTGACGCACGGGTCAGTGCCAGCGTACGGGTCAGGAGTAGGGTACGTCGTAAGGTAAGGTGTAGGGCTGGTGGTGGGTTTCTATTCCGGGCTAGGGTTAGGGTTAGGGAACGGGAAGGCTTTTGGCACAGGTCAGGGTACGGAAACGTGGGAGGGTCAGGCTACGTGCTGACGCACGGGTCAGTGCCAGCGTACGGGCCAGGAGTAGGCAACGGCGTAAGGTAAGGTGTAGGGCTGGTGGTTGCTTTCCGTTCCAGGCTAGGGTTAGGGTTAGGGAACGGCTAGGCTTAGGGCACAGGTCAGGTTACGGAAACGCGGGAGGGTAAGGCTACGTGCTGATGCACGGCTCAGTGCCAGAGTACAGGCAAGGAGTACGCAACGGCATAGGGTAAGGTGTAGGGCTGATGGTGGGTTTCCGTTCCGGGCTAGGGTTAGGGTTAGGGAACGGCAAGGCTTAGGGCACAGGTGAGGGTACGGAAAAGTGGGAGGGTCAGGCTACGTGCTGATGCACGGGTTAGTGCCAGCGTACGGGCCAGGAGTAGGCAACGGCATAAGGTAAGGTGTAGGGCTGGTGGTTGGTTTCCGTTCCAGGCTAGGGTTAGGGTTAGGGAACGGCAAGGCTTAGGGCACAGGTGAGGGTACGGAAACGTGGGAGGGTCAGGCTATGTGCTGACGCACGGGTTAGTGCCAGCGTACGGGTCAGGAGTAGGGTACGGTGTAAGGTAAGGTGTAGGGCTGGTGGTGGCTTTGTATTCCGGGCTAGGGTTAGGGTTAGGGAACGGCAAGGCATAGGGCACAGGTGATGGTACGGAAACGTGGGAGGGTCAGGCTACGTGCTGACGCACGGTTCAGAGCCAGCGTATGGGCCAGGAAGAGGGTACGGCGTAGGGTAAGGTGTAGGGCTGGTGGTGGGTTTGTATTCCGGGCTAGGGTTAGGGTTAGGGAACGGCAAGGCTTAGGGCACAGGTGAGGGTACGGAAACGTGGGGGGGGTCGGGCTACATTCTGACGCACGGGTCCGTGCCAGCGTACGGGTCAGGCGTAGGGTACGGCATAAGGTAAGGTGTAGGGCTAGAGGTGGGTTTCCGTTCCGGGCTAGGGTTAGGGTTAGGGAACGGCAAGGCTTAGGGCACAGGTGAGGGTACGGAAACGTGGCAGGGTCAGGGTACATGCTGACGCACGGGTCAGTGCCAGCGTACGGGCCAGGAGTAGGCAACGGCGTAGGATAAAGTGTAGGGCTGGTGGTGGATTTGCATTCCGGTCTAGGGTTAGGGTTAGGGAACGGCAAGGCTTAGGGCACAGGTCAGGGTACGGAAACTCGGGAGGGTAAGGCTACGTGCTGATGCACGGGTCATTGCCAGAGTACAGGCCAGGAGTAGGCAACGGCTTAGGGTAAGATTTAGAGCTGGTGGTGGGTTTCCGTTCCGGGCTAGCGTTAGGGTTAGGGAACGGCAAGGCTTAGGGCACAGGTCAGGGTACGGAAACGTGGGAGGGTCAGGCTACGTGCTGACGCACGGGTCAGTGCCAGCGTACGGGCCAGGAGTAGGCAACGGCGTAAGGTAAGGTGTAGGGCTGGTGGTTGGTTTCCGTTCCAGGCTAGGGTTAGGGTTAGGGAACGGCAAGGCTTAGGGCATAGGTGAGGGTACGGAAACGTGGTAGGGTCAGGCTACGTGCTGACGCACGGTTCAGTACCAGCGTAAGGGCCAGGAGTAGGCAACGGCATAGGATAAAGTGTAGGGCTGGTGGTGGATTTGCGTTCCGGGCTAGGGTTAGGGTTAGGGAACGGCAAGGCTTAGGGCACAGGTCAGGGTGCGGAAACGTGGGAGGGTCAGGCTACGTGCTGACGCACGGGTCAGTGCCAGCGTACGGGTCAGGAGTAGGGTACGGCGTAAGGTAACGTGTAGGGCTGGTGGTGGCTTTGTATTCCGGGCTAGGGTTAGGGTTAGGGAACGGCAAGGCTTAGGGCACAGGTGAGGGTACGGAAACGTGGGAGGGTCAGGCTACGTGCTGACGCACGGTTCAGTGCCAGCGTATGGGCCAGGAATAGGGTACGGCGTAAGGTAAGGTGTAGGGATGGTGGTGGGTTTGTATTCCGGGCTAGGGTTAGGGTAAGGGAACGGCAAGGCTTATGGCACAGGTGAGGGTACGGAAACGTGGGGGGGGTCGGGCTACATTCTGACGCACGGGTCCGTGCCAGCGTACGGGTCAGGAGTAGGGTACGGCATAAGGTAAGGTGTAGGGCTAGGGGTGGGTTTCCGTTCCGGGCTAGGGTTAGGGTTAGGGAACGGCAAGGCTTAGGGCACAGGTGAAGGTACGGAAACGTGGGCGGGTAAGGCTACGTGCTAATGCACGGGTCAGTGCCAGAGTACAGGCCAAGAGTAGGCAATGGTGTAGGGTAAGGTGTAGGGCTGGTGGTGGGTTTCCGTAACGGGCTAGCGTTAGGGTTAGGGAACGGCAAGGCTTAGGGCACAGGTGAGGGTACGGAAACGTGGGAGGGTCAGGCTACGTGCTGACGCACGGGTCAGTGACAGCGTACGGGCCAGGAGTATGGTACGGCGTAAGGTAAGGTGTAGGGCTTGTGGTTGATTTCCGTTTCAGGCTTGGGTTAGGGTTAGGGAACGGAAAGGCTTAGGGCACAGGTGAGGGTACAGAAACGTGGGAGGGTCGGGCTATGTGCTGACGCACGGGTCAGCGCCAGCGTACAGGCCAGGAGTAGGCAACGGCGTAGGATAAAGTGTAGCGCTGGTGGTGGATTTGCGTTCTGGGCTAGGGTTAGGGTTAGGGAACGGCAAGGATTAGGGCACACGTCAGGGTACGGAAACGTGGGAGGGTAAGGCTACGTGCTGATGCACGGGTCAGTGCCAGAGTACAGGCCAGGAGTAGGCAACGGCGTAGGGTAAGGTGTAGGGCTGGTGGTGGGTTTCCGTTCCGGGCTAGGGTTAGGGTTAGGGAACGGCAAGGCTTAGGGCACAGGTGAGGGTACGGAAAAGTGGGAGGGTCAGGCTACGTGCTGAAGCATGGGTCAGTGCCAGCGTACGGGCCAGGAGTAGGCAACGGCGTAGGATAAAGTGTAGGGCTGGTGGTGGATTTGCGTTCCAGGCTAGGGTTAGGGTTAGGGAACGGCAAGTCTTAAGGCACAGGTGAGGGTACGGAAACGTGGGAGGGTCAGGCTACGTGCTGACGCACGGGTCAGTGCCAGCGTACGGGCCAGGAGTAGGGTACGGCGTAAGGTAAGGTGTAGGGCTTGTGGTTGATTTCCGTTCCAGGCTAGGGTTAGGGTTAGGGAACGGCAAGGCTTAGGGCACAGGTGAGGGTACGGAAACGTGGGAGGGTCAGGCTACGTGCTGACGCACGGGTCAGTGCCAGCGTACGGGCCAGGAGTAGGCAACGGCGTAGGATAAAGTGTAGGGCTGGTGGTGGATTTGCGTTTCATGCTAGGGTTAGGGTTAGGGAACGGCAAGGCTTAGGGCACAGGTCAGGGTACGGAAACTCGGGAGGGTAAGGCTACGTGCTGATGCACGGGTGAGTGCCAGAGTACAGGCCAGGAGTAGACAACGGCGTAGGGTAAGGTGTAGGGCTGGTGGTGGGTTTCCGTTCCGGGCTAGGGTTAGGGTTAGGGAACGGCAAGGCTTAGGGCACAGGTGAGGGTACGGAAACGTGGGGGTGTTGGGCTACGTGCTGACGCACGGGTCACTGCCAGCGTACGGGTCAGGAGTAGGGTACGGCATAAGGTAAGGTGTAGGGCTGGTGGTGGGTTTCCGTTCTGGGCTAGGGTTAGGGTTAGGGAACGGCAAGGCTTAGGGCACAGGTGAGGGTACGGAAACGTGGCAGGGTCAGGCTACGTGCTGACGCACGGGTTATTGCCAGCGTACGGGCCAGGAGTAGGCAACGGCGTAGGATAAAGTGTAGGGCTGGTGGTGGATTTGCGTTCCGGGCTAGGGTTAGGGTTAGGGAACGGCAAGGCTTAGGGCACAGGTGAGGGTACGGTAACGTGGGAGGGTCAGGCTACGTGCTGACGCACGGGTCAGTGACAGCGTACTGGCCAGGAGTAGGGTACGGCGTAAGGTAAGGTGTAGGGCTTGTGGTTGATTTCCGTTCCAGGCTAGGGTTAGGGTTAGGGAACGGCAAGGCTTAGGGCACAGGTGAGGGTACGGAAATGTGGGAGGGTCGGTCTACGTGCTGATGCACGGGTCAGTGCCTACGTACGGGCCAGGAGTAGGCAATGGCGTAGGATAACGTGTAGGGCTGGTGGTGGATTTGCGTTCTGGGCGAGGGTTAGGGTTAGGGAACGGCAAGGCTTAGGGCACAGGTCAGGGTACGGAAACGCGGGAGGGTAAGGCTACGTGCTGATGCACGGGTCAGTGCCAGAGTACAGGCCAGGAGTAGGCAACGGTGTAGGGTAAGGTGTGGTGCCGGTGGTGGGTTTCCGTTCCGGGCTAGCGTTAGGGTTAGGGAACGGCAAGGCTTAGGGCACAGGTGAGGGTACGGAAACGTGGGAGGGTCAGGCTACGTGCTGACGCACGGGTCAGTGACAGCGTACGGGCCAGGAGTAGGGTACGGCATAAGGTAAGGTGTAGGGCTTGTGGTTGATTTCCGTTCCAGGCTAGGGTAAGGTTTAGGGAACGGCAAGGCTTAGGGCACAGGTCAGGGTACGGAAACGCGGGAGGGTAAGGCTACGTGCTCATGCACGGGTCAGTGCCAGAGTACAGGCCTGGAGTTGGCAACGGCGTAGGGTAAGGTGTAGGGCTGGTGGTGGGTTTCCGTTCCGGGCTAGGGTTAGGGTTAGGGAACGGCAAGGCTTAGGGCACAGGTGAGAGTACGGAAACGTGGGAGGTTCAGGCTACGTGCTGACGCACAGGTCAGTGCCAGCGTACGGGCCAGGAGTAGGCAACAGCGTAGGATAAAGTGTAGGGCTGGTGGTGGATTTGCGTTCCGCGCTAGGGTTAGGGTTAGGGAACGGCAAGGCTTAGGGCACAGGTGAGGGTACGGAAATTTGGGAGCGTCAGGCTACGTGCTGACGCACGGGTCAGTGCCAGCGTACGGGTCAGGAGTAGGGTACGTCGTAAGGTAAGGTGTAGGGCTGGTGGTGGGTTTCTATTCCGGGCTAGGGTTAGGGTTAGGGAACGGGAAGGCTTTTGGCACAGGTCAGGGTACGGAAACGTGGGAGGGTCAGGCTACGTGCTGACGCACGGTTCAGTGCCAGCGTATGGGCCAGGAATAGGGTACGGCGTAAGGTAAGGTGTAGGGCTGGTGGTGGTTTTCCGTTTCTGGCTAGGGTTAGGGTTAGGGAACGGCAAGGCTTAGGGCACAGGTCAGGGTACGGAAACGCGGGAGGGTAAGGCTACGTGCTGATGCACGGGTCAGTGACAGAGTACAGGCCAGGAGTAGGGTAAGGTGTAGGGCTGGTGGTGGGTTTCCGTTCTGGGCTAGGGTTAGGGTTAGGGAACGGCAAGGCTTAGGGCACAGGTGAGGGTACGGAAACGTGGGGGGGTCGGGCTACGTGCTGACGCACGTGTCAGTGCCAGCGTACGGGTCAGGAGTAGGGTACGGCATAAGGTAAGGTGTAGGGCTGGTGGTGGGTTTCTGTTCCGGTCTAGGGTTAGGGTTAGAGAACAGCAAGGCTTAGGGCACAGGTGAGGGTACGGAAACGTGGCAGGGTCAGGCTACGTGCTGACGCACGGGTCAGTGCCAGCGTACGGGCCAGGAGTAGGCAACGGCGTAGGATAAAGTGTAGGGCTGGTGCTGGATTTGCGTTCCGGGCTAGGGTTAGGGTTAGGGAACGGCAAGTCTTAGGGCACAGGTGAGGGTACGGAAACGTGGGAGGGTCAGGCTACGTGCTGACGCACGGGTCAGTGCCAGCGTACGGGCCAGGAGTAGGCTACGGCGTAATGTAAGTGTACGGCTGGTGGTGGGTTTGCGTTCCGGGCTAGGGTTAGTGTTAGGGAACGGAAAGGGTTAGAGCACAGGTGAGGGTACGGAAATGTGGGAGGGCCAGGCTACGTGCTGACGCATGGTTTAGTGCCAGCGTACGGGCCAGGAGTAGGGAACGGTGTAAGGTAAGGTGTAGGGCTTGTGGTGGGTTTCCGTTCCGGGCTAGGGTTAGGGTTAGGGAACGGCAAGCCTTAGGGCACAGGTGAGGGTAAGGAAACGTGGGAGGGTCGGGATACGTGCTGACGCACGGGACAGTGCCAGCGTACGGGCCAGGAGTAGGCAACGGCGTAGGATAAAGTGTAGGGCTGGTGGTGGATTTGCGATTCGGGCTATTGTAGGGTTAGGAAACGGCAAGGCTTAGGGCACAGGTCAGGGTATGGAAACGCGGGAGGGTAAGGCTACTTGCTGATGCACGGGTCAATGCCAGCGTACAGGCCAGGAGTAGGCAACGGCGTAGGGCAAGGTGTAGGGCTGGTGGTGGGTTTCCGTTCCGGGCTAGCGTTAGGGTTAGGGAACGGCAAGGCTTAGGTCACTGGTTAGGGTATGGAAACGTGGGAGGGTCGGGCTACGTGCTGACGCACGGGTCAGTGCCAGCGTACGGGCCAGGAGTAGGCAACGGCGTAGGATAAAGTGTAGGGCTGGTGGTGGATTTGTGATTCGGGCTAGGGTTATGGTTAGGGAACGGCAAGGCTTAGGGCACAGGTCAGGGTACGGAAACGCGGGAGGGTAAGGCTACGTGCTGATGCACGGGTCAGTGCCAGCGTACAGGCCAGGAGTAGGGTACTGCGTAAGGTAAGGTGTAGGGCTAGTGGTGGGTTTCCATTCCTGGCTAGGGTTAGGGATAGGGAACGGCAAGGCTTAGGGCACAGGTGTGGATACGGAAACGCGGGAGGGTAAGGCTACGTGCTGATGCACAGGTCAGTGCTAGCGTACGGGCCAGGAGTAGGCAACGGCATAGGGTAAGGTGTAGGGCTGGGGGTGAGTTTCCATACCGGGCTAGGGTTAGGGTTAGGGAAAGGCAAGGCTTAGGGCACAGGTCAGGGTACGGAAACGTGGGAGGGTCAGGCTAGGTGCTGACGCACGGGTCAGTGCCAGCGTATGGGCCAGGAGTAGGGTACGGCGTAAGGTAAGGTGTAAGGCTTGTGGTTGATTTCTGTTCCAGGCTAGGGTTAGGGTTAGGGAACGGCAAGGCTTAGGGCACAGGTGAGGGTATGGAAACGTGGGAGGGTCGGGCTACGTGCTGACGCATGGGTCAGTGCCAGCGTACGGGCCAGGAGTAGGCAACGGTGTAGGATAAAGTGTAGGGCTGGTGGTGGATTTGCGTTCTGGGCTAGGGTTAGGTTTAGGGAACGGCAAGGCTTAGGGCACAGGTCAGGGTACGGAAACGCGGGAGGGTAAGGCTACGTGCTGATGCACGGATCAGTGCCAGAGTAGAGGCCAACAGTAGGCAACGGCGTAGGGTAAGGTGTAGGGCTGGTGGTGGGTTTCCGTTCCGGGCTAGGGTTAGGGTTAGGGAACGGCAAGGCTTAGGGCACTGGTGAGGGTACGGAAACGTGGGAGGGTCAGGCTACGTGCTGACGCACGGGTCAGTGCTAGCGTACGGGCCAGGAGTAGGCAACGGCGTAAGTTATGGTGTAGGGCTGGTGGTTGGTTTCCGTTCCAGGCTAGGGTTAGGGTTAGGGAACGGCAAGTCTTCGGGCACAGGTGAGGGTACGGAAACGTGGGAGGGTCAGGCTACGTGCTGATGCATGGGTCAGTGCCAGCGTACGGGCCAGGAGTAGGCAACGGCGTAGGATAAAGTTTAGGGCTAGTGGTGGATTTGCGTTCCGGGCTAGGGTTAGTGTTAGGGAACTGCAAGGCTTAGGGCACAGGTGAGGGTACGGAAACGTGGGAGGGTCAGGCTACGTGCTGACGCATGGGTCAGTGCTAGCGTACGGGCCAGGAGTAGGCAACGGCGTAAGTTATGGTGTAGGGCTGGTGGTTGGTTTCCGTTCCAGGCTAGGATTAGGGTTAGGGAACGGCAAGGCTTAGGTCACAGGTGAGGGTACGGAAACGTGGGAGGGTCAGGCTACGTGCTGACGCATGGGTCAGTGCCAGCGTATGGGCCAGGAGTAGGCAACGGAGTAGGATAAAGTTTAGGGCTGGTGGTGGATTTGCGTTCCGGGCTAGGGTTAGGGTTAGGGAATGGCAAGGCTTAGGGCACAGGTGAAGGTACGGAAACGTGGGAGGGTCAGGCTACGTGCTGACGCATGGGTCAGTGCCAGAGTATGGGTCAGGACTAGGGTACCGCATAAGGTAAGGTGTAGGGCTGGTGGTGGGTTTCTATTCCTGGCTACGGTTAGGGTTAAGGAATGGCAAGGCTTAGGGCACAGGTGAAGGTACGGAAACGTGGGAGGGTCAGGCTACGTGGTGTCGCACGGTTCAGTGCCAGCGTACGGGCTAGGAATAGGGTACGGCGTAAGGTAATGTGTAGGGCTGGTGGTGGGTTTCCGTTCCGGGCTAGGGTTAGGGTTATGGAACGGCAAGGCTTAGGGCACAGGTGAGGGTATGGAAACGTGGGAGGGTCAGGCTACGTGCTGACGCACGGGTCAGTGCCAGCGTACGGGCCAGGAGTAGGGTACGGCGTAAGGTAAGGTGTAGGGTTTTGGTTGATTTCCGTTCCAGGCTAGGGTTAGGGTTAGGGAACGGCAAGGCTTAGGGCACAGGTGAGGGTACGGAATCGTGGGAGGTTCGGGGTACGTGCTGACGCACGGGTCAGCGCGAGCGTACGGGCCAGGAGTAGGCAACGGCGTAGGATAAAGTGTAGGGCTGGTGGTGGATTTACGTTCTGGGCTAGGGTTAGGGATAGGGAACGGCAAGGCTTAGGGCACAGCTCAGGGTACGGAAACGCGGGAGGGTAAGGCTACGTGCTGATGCACGGGTCAGTGCCAGAGTACAGGCCAGGAGTAGGCAATGGTGTAGGTTAAGGTGTAGGGCTGGTGGTGGGTTTCCGTTCCGGGCTAGCGTTAGGGTTAGGGAACGGCAAGGCTTAGGGCACAGGTGAGGTTACGGAAACGTGGGAGGGATAGGCTACGTGCTGACGCACGGGTCAGTGACAGTGTACGGGCCAGGTGTAGGGTACGGCGTAAGGTAACGTGTAGGGCTTGTGGTTGATTTCCGTTTCAGGCTAGGGTTAGGGTTAGGGAACGGCAAGGCTTAGGGCACAGGTGAGGGTACAGAAACGTGGGAGGGTCGGGCTACGTGCTGCCGCACTGGTCAGTGCCAGCGTACGGGCCAGGAGTAGGCAACGGCGTAGGATAAAGTGTAGGGCTGGTGGTGGATTTGCGTTCTGGGCTAGGGTTAGGGTTAGGGACCGGCAAGGCTTAGGGCACAGGTGAGGGTATGGAAACGTGGGAGGGTCAGGCTACGTGCTGACGCACGGGTCAGTGCCAGCGTACGGGCCAGGAGTAGGGAACGGCGAAAGGTAAGGTCTAGGTCTGGTGGTGGGTTTCTATTCCGGGCTAGGGTTAGGGTTAGGGAACGGCAAGCCTTAGGGCACAGGTGAGGGTACGGAAACGTGGGAGGTTCAGGCTACGTGCTGACGCACGGGTCAGTGACAGCGTACGGGCCAGGAGTAGGGTACGGCGTAAGGCAAGGTGTAGGGCTTGTGGTTGATTTCCGTTCCAGGCTAGGGTTAGCGTTAGGGAACGGCAAGGCTTAGGGCACAGGTGAAGGTAAGGAAACGTGGGAGGGTCAGCCTACGTGCTGACGCAAGGTTCAGTGCCAGCGTACGGGCCAAGAATAGGGTACGGCGTAAGGTAAGGTTTAGGGCTGGTGGTGGGTTTCCGTTCCGGGCTAGGGTTAGGGTTAGGGAATGGCAAGGCTTAGGGCACAGGTGAGGGTACGGAAACGTGGGAGGGTCAGGCTACGTGCTGACGCACGGGTCAGTGCCAGCGTACGGGCCAGGAGTAGGGTACGGCGTAAGGTAAGGTGTATGGCTTGTGGTTGATTTCCGTTCCAGGCTAGGGTTAGGGTTAGGGAACGGCAAGGCTTAGGGCACAGGTGAGGGTACGGAAACGTGGGAGGGTCGGGCTACGTGCAGACGCATGGGTCAGTGCCAGCGTACGGGCCAGAAGTAGGCTACGGCGTAGGATAAAGTGTAGGGCTGGTGGTGGATTTGCGTTGTGGGCTATGGTTAGGGTTAGGGAACGGCAAGGCTTAGGGCACAGGTCAGGGTACGGAAACGCGGGAGGGTAAGGCTACGTGCTGATGCACGGGTGAGTGCCAGAGTACAGGCCAGGAGTAGACAACGGCGTAGGGTAAGGTGTAGGGCTGGTGGTGGGTTTCTGTTCCGGGCTAGCGTTACGGTTAGGGAACGGCAAGGCTTAGGGCACAGGTGAGGGTACGGAAAAGTGGGAGGGTCAGGCTACGTGCTGACGCACGGGTCAGTGCCAGAGTAAGGGCCAGGAGTAGGCAACGGCGTAGGATAAAGTGTAGGGCTGGTGGTGGATTTGCGTTTCGGGCTAGGGTTAGGGTTAGGGAACGGCAAGGCTTAGGGCACAGGTGAGGGTACGGAAACGTGGGAGGGTCAGGCTACGTGCTGACGCACGGGTCAGTGCCAGCGTACGGGTCAGGAGTAGGGTACCGCGTAAGGTAAGGTGTAGGGCTGGTGGTGGGTTTCTGTTCTGGGCTAGGGTTAGGGTTAGGTAACGGCAAGGCTTAGGGCACAGGTGAGGGTACGGAAACGTGGCAGGGTCAGGCTACGTGCTGACGCACGGGTTAGTGCCAGCGTACGGGCCAGGAGTAGGCAACGGCGTAGGATAAAGTGTAGCGCTGGTGGTGGATTTGCGTTCCGGGCTAGGGTTAGGGTTAGGGAACGGCAAGGCTTAGGGCACAGGTGAGGGAACGGAAACGTGGGAGTGTCAGGCTACGTGCTGACGCATGTGTCAGTGCCAGCGTACGGGCCAGGAGTAGGGTACGGCGTAATGTAAGGTGTAGGGCTTGTGGTTGATTTCCGTTCCAGGCTAGGGTTAGGGTTAGGGAACGTCAAGGCTTAGGGCACAGGTCAGGGTACGGAAACGCGGGAGGCTAAGGCTACGTGCTGATGCACGGGTCAGTGCCAGAGTACAGGCCAGGAGTAGGCAACGGTGTAGGGTAATGTGTAGGGCTGGTGGTGGGTTTCCGTTCCGGGCTAGCGTTAGGGTTAGGGAACGGCAAGGCTTAGGGCACAGGTGAGGGTACGGAAACGTGGGAGGGTCAGGCTACGTGCTGACGCACGGGTCAGTGACAGCGTACGGGCCAGGAGTAGGGTACGGCGTAAGGTAAGGTGTAGGGCTTTTGGTTGATTACTGTTTCAGGCTTGGGGTAGGGTTAGGGAACGGCAAGGCTTAGGGCACAGGTGAAGGTACAGAAACGTGGGAGGGTCGGGCTACGTCCTGACGCACGGTTCAGTGCCAGCGTACGGGCCAGGAGTAGGCAACGGCGTAGGATAAAGTGTAGGGCTGGGGGTGGATTTGCGTTCTGGGCTAGGGTTAGGGTTAGGGAACGGCAAGGCTTAGGGCATACGTCAGGGTACGGAAACGCGGGAGGGTAAGGCTACGTGCTGATGCATGGGTCAGTGCCAGAGTACAGGCCAGGAGTAGGCAACGGCATAGGGTAAGGTGTAGGGCTGGTGGTGGGTTTCCGTTCCGGGCTAGGGTTAGGGTTAGGGAATGGGAAGGCTTAGGGCACAGGTGAGGGTACGGAAAAGTGGGAGGGTCAGGCTACGTGCTGAAGCATGGGTCAGTGCCAGCGTACGGGCCAGGAGTAGGCAACGACGTAAGGTAAGGTGTAGGGCTGGTGGTTGGTTTCCGTTCCAGGCTAGGGTTAGGGTTAGGGAACGGCAAGGCTTAGGGCACAGGTGAGGGTACGGAAACGTGGGAGGGTAGTGCTACGTGCTGCCGCACGGGTCAGTGCCAGCGTACGGGCCAGGAGTAGGCAACGGCGAAGGATAAAGTGAAGGGCTGGTGGTGGATTTGCGTTCCGGGCTAGGGTTAGGTTTAGGGAACGGCAAGGCTTAGGGCACAGGTGAGGGTACGGAAAAGTGGGAGGGTCAGGCTACGTGCTTACGCACGGGTCAGTGCCATCGTACGGGTCAGGATTAGGGTACTGCGAAAGGTAAGGTGTAGGGCTGGTGGTGGGTTTCTATTCCGGGCTAGGGTTAGGGTTAGGGAACGGCAAGGCTTAGGGCACAGGTGCGGGTACGGAAACGTGGGAGGGTCAGGCTACGTGCTGACGCACGGTTCAGTGCCAGCATACGGGCCAGGAATAGGGTACCGCGTAAGGTAAGTTGTAGGGCTGGTGGTGGGTTTCCGTTCCGGGCTAGGGTTAGGGTTAGGCAACGGCAAGGCTTAGGTCACAGGTGAGGGTACGGAAACGTGGGAGGGTCAGGCTACGTGCTGACGCACGTGTCAGTGCCAGCGTACGGGCCAGGAGTATGGTAGGGCGTAAGGTAAGGTGTAGGGCTTGTGGTTGATTTCCGTTCCAGGCTAGGGTTTGGGTTAGGGAACGGCAAGGCTTAGGGCACAGGTGAAGGTACGGAAACGTGGGAGGGTCAGGCTACGTGCTGACGCACGGTTCAGTGCCAGCGAACGGGCCAGGAATAGGGTACGGCGTAAGGTAAAGTGTAGGGCTGGTAGTGGGTTTCCGTTCCGGGCTAGGGTTAGGGTTAGGGAATGGCAAGGCTTAGGGCACAGGTGAGGGTACGGAAACGTGGGAGGGTCAGGCTACGTGCTGACGCACGGTTCAGTGCCAGCGAACGGGCCAGGAATAGGGTACGGCGTAAGGTAAAGTGTAGGGCTGGTGGTGGGTTTCCGTTCCCGGCTAGCGTTAGTGTTAGGGAACGGCAAGGCTTAGGGCACAGGTGAGGGTACGGAAACGTGGGAGGGTCAGGCTACGTGCTGACGCACGGGTCAGTGCCAGCGTACGGGCCAGGAGTAGGCAACGGCGTAGGATAAAGTGTAGGGCTGGTGGTGGATTTGCGTTTCATGCTACGGTTAGGGTTAGGGAACGGCAAGGCTTAGGGCACAGGTGAGGGTATGGAAACGTGGGAGGGTCAGGCTACGTGCTGACGCACGCGTCAGTGCCAGCGTACGGGTCAGGAGTAGGGTACGGCGTAAGGTAAGGTGTAGGGCTGGTGGTGGGTTTCTATTCCGGGCTTGGGTTAGGGTTAGGGAACGGCAAGGCTTAGGGCACAGGTGAGGGTACGGAAACGTGGGAGGGTCAGGCTACGTGCTGACGTACGGGTCAGTGCCAGCGTACGGGCCAGGAGTAGGGTACGGCGTAAGGTAAAGTGTAGGGCTTGTGGTTGATTTCCGTTCCAGGCTAGGGTTAGGGTTAGGGAACGGCAAGGCTTAGGGCACAGGTCAGGGTACGGCAACGCGGGAGGGTAAGACTACGTGCTGATGCACGGGTCAGTGCCAGAGTACAGGCCAGGAGTAGGCAACGGCGTAGGGTAAGGTGTAGGGCTTGTGGTGGTTTTCCGTTCTGGGCTAGGGTTAGGGTGAGGGAACGGCAAGTCTTAGGGCACAGGTGAGGGTACGGAAACGTGGGAGGGTCAGGCTACGTGCTGACGCACGGGTCAGTGCCAGCGTACGGGTCAGGAGTAGGCAACGGCATAGGATAAAGTGTAGGGCTGGTGGTGGATTTGCGTTCCAGGCTAGGGTTAGGGTTAGGGAACGGCAAGTCTTAGGGCACAGGTGAGGGTACGGAAACGTGGGAGGGTCAGGCTACGTGCTGACGCACGGGTCAGTGCCAGCGTACGGGCCAGGAGTAGGGTACGGCGTAAGGTAAGGTGTAGGGCTTGTGGTTGATTTCCGTTCCAGGCTAGGGTTAGGGTTAGGGAACGGCAAGGCTTAGGGCACAGTTGAGGGTACGGAAACGTGGGAGGGTCAGGCTACGTGCTGACGCACGGGTCAGTGCCAGCGTACGGGCCAGGAGTAGGCAACGGCGTAGGATAAAGTGTAGGGCTGGTGGTGGATTTGCGTTCCGGGCTAGGGTTAGGGTTAGGGAACGGCAAGGCTTAGGGCACAGGTGAGGGTACGGAAACGTGGGAGCATCAGGCTACGTGCTGACGCACGGGTCAGTGCCAGCGTACGGGTCAGGAGTAGGGTACGTCGTAAGGTAAGGTGTAGGGCTGGTGGTGAGTTTCTATTCCGGGCTAGGGTTAGGGTTAGGGAACGGCAAGGCTTAGGGCACAGGTGAGGGTACGGAAACGTGGGAGTGTCAGGCTACGTGCTGACGCACCGTTCTGTGCCAGCGTATGGGCCAGGAATAGGGTACGGCGTAAGGTAAGGTGTAGGGCTGGTGGTGGGTTTCCGTTCCTGGCTAGGGTTAGGGTTAGGGAACGGCAAGGCTTAGGGCACAGGTGAGGGTACGGAAACGTGCGAGGGTCAGGCTACGTGCTGACGCACGGGTCAGTGCCAGCGTATGGGCCAGGAGTAGGGTACGGCGTAAGGTAAGGTGTAGGGCTTGTGGTTGATTTCCGTTCCAGGCTAGGGTTAGGGTTAGGGAACGGCAAGGCTTAGGGCACAGGTCAGGGTACGGCAACGCGGGAGGGTAAGGCTACGTGCTGATGCACGGGTCAGTGCCAGAGTACAGGCCAGGAGTAGGGTAAGGTGTAGGGCTGGTGGTGGGTTTCCTTTCTGGGCTAGGGTTAGGGTTAGGGAACGGCACGGCTTAGGGCACAGGTGAGGGTACGGAAACGTGGGGGGGTCGGGCTACGTGCTGACGCACGTGTCAGTGCCAGCGTACGGGTAAGGAGTAGGGTACGGCATAAGGTAAGGTGTAGGGCTGGTGGTGGGTTTCTGTTCCTGGCTAGGGTTAGGTTTAGAGAACGGCAAGGCTTAGGGCACAGGTGAAGGTACGGAAACGTGGCAGGTTCAGGCTACGAGCTGACGCACAGGTCAGTGCCAGCGTACGGGCCAGGAGTAGGCAACGGCGTAGGATAAAGTGTAGGGCTGGTGATGGATTTGCGTTCCGGGCTAGGGTTAGGGTTAGGGAACGGCAAGGCTTAGGGCACAGGTGAGGGTACGGAAACGTGGGAGGGTCAGGCTACGTGCTGACGCACGGGTCAGTGCCAGCGTACGGGCCAGGAGTAGGGTACGGCGTAAGGTAAGGTGTAGGGCTTGTGGTTGATTTCCGTTCCAGGCTAGGGTTAGGGTAAGGGAACGGCAAGGCTTAGGGCACAGGTGAGGTTTCGGAAACGTTGGAGGGTCGGTCTACGTGTTGATGCACGGGTCAGTGCCAGTGTACGGGCCAGGAGTAGGCAACGGCGTAGGATAAAGTGTAGGGCTGCTGGTGGATTTGCGTTCTGGGCTAGGGTTAGGGTTAGGGAATGGCAAGGCTTAGGGCACAGGTGAGGGTACGGAAACGTTGGAGGGTCGGTCTACGTGCTGATGCACGGGTCAGTGCCAGCGTACGGGCCAGGAGTAGGCTACGGCGTAATGTAAGTGTACGGCTGGTGGTGGGTTTGCGTTCCGGGCTAGGGTTAGGGTTAGGGAACGGAAAGGGTTAGAGCACAGGTGAGGGTACGGAAATGTGGGAGGGCCAGGCTACGTGCTGACGCATGGTTTAGTGCCAGCGTACGGGCCAGGAGTAGGGAACGGTGTAAGGTAAGGTGTAGGGCTTGTGGTGGGTTTCCGTTCCGGGCTAGGGTTAGGGTTAGGGAACGGCAAGCCTTAGGGCACAGGTGAGGGTAAGGAAACGTGGGAGGGTCGGGATACGTGCTGACGCACGGGACAGTGCCAGCGTACGGGCCAGGAGTAGGCAACGGCGTAGGATAAAGTGTAGGGCTGGTGGTGGATTTGCGATTCGGGCTATTGTAGGGTTAGGAAACGGCAAGGCTTAGGGCACAGGTCAGGGTATGGAAACGCGGGAGGGTAAGGCTACTTGCTGATGCACGGGTCAATGCCAGCGTACAGGCCAGGAGTAGGCAACGGCGTAGGGCAAGGTGTAGGGCTGGTGGTGGGTTTCCGTTCCGGGCTAGGGTTAGGGTTAGGGAACGGCAAGGCTTAGGGCACTGGTTAGGGTATGGAAACGTGGGAGGGTCGGGCTACGTGCTGACGCACGGGTCAGTGCCAGCGTACGGGCCAGGAGTAGGCAACGGCGTAGGATAAAGTGTAGGGCTGGTGGTGGATTTGCGATTCGGGCTAGGGTTATGGTTAGGGAACGGCAAGGCTTAGGGCACAGGTCAGGGTACGGAAACGCGGGAGGGTAAGGCTACGTGCTGATGCACGGGTCAGTGCCAGCGTACAGGCCAGGAGTAGGGTACTGCGTAAGGTAAGGTGTAGGGCTAGTGGTGGGTTTCCATTCCTGGCTAGGGTTAGGGATAGGGAACGGCAAGGCTTAGGGCACAGGTGAGGATACGGAAACGCGGGAGGGTAAGGCTACGTTCTGATGCACAGGTCAGTGCTAGCGTACGGGCCAGGAGTAGGCAACGGCATAGGGTAAGGTGTAGGGCTGGGGGTGAGTTTCCATACCGGGCTAGGGTTAGGGTTAGGGAAAGGCAAGGCTTAGGGCACAGGTCAGGGTACGGAAACGTGGGAGGGTCAGGCTAGGTGCTGACGCACGGGTCAGCGCCAGCTTATGGGCCAGGAGTAGGGTACGGCGTAAGGTAAGGTGTAAGGCTTGTGGTTGATTTCTGTTCCAGGCTAGGGTTAGGGTTAGGGAACGGCAAGGCTTAGGGCACAGGTGAGGGTACGGAAACGTGGGAGGGTCGGGCTACGTGCTGACGCATGGGTCAGTGCCAGCGTACGGGCCAGGAGTAGGCAACGGTGTAGGATAAAGTGTAGGGCTGGTGGTGGATTTGCGTTCTGGGCTAGGGTTAGGTTTAGGGAACGGCAAGGCTTAGGGCACAGGTCAGGGTACGGAAACGCGGGAGGGTAAGGCTACGTGCTGATGCACGGATCAGTGCCAGAGTAGAGGCCAACAGTAGGCAACGGCGTAGGGTAAGGTGTAGGGCTGGTGGTGGGTTTCCGTTCCGGGCTAGGGTTAGGGTTAGGGAACGGCAAGGCTTAGGGCACCGGTGAGGGTACGGAAACGTGGGAGGGTCAGGCTACGTGCTGACGCACGGGTCAGTGCTAGCGTACGGGCCAGGAGTAGGCAACGGCGTAAGTTATGGTGTAGGGCTGGTGGTTGGTTTCCGTTCCAGGCTAGGGTTAGGGTTAGGGAACGGCAAGGCTTAGGGCACAGGTGAGGGTACGGAAACGTGGGAGGGTCAGGCTACGTGCTGATGCATGGGTCAGTGCCAGCGTACGGGCCAGGAGTAGGCAACGGCGTAGGATAAAGTTTAGGGCTGGTGGTGGATTTGCGTTCCGGGCTAGGGTTAGTGTTAGGGAACTGCAAGGCTTAGGGCACAGGTGAGGGTACGGAAACGTGGGAGGGTCAGGCTACGTGCTGACGCACGGGTCAGTGCTAGCGTACGGGCCAGGAGTAGGCAATGGCGTAAGTTATGGTGTAGGGCTGGTGGTTGGTTTCCGTTCCAGGCTAGGATTAGGGTTAGGGAACGGCAAGGCTTAGGTCACAGGTGAGGGTACGGAAACGTGGGAGGGTCAGGCTACGTGCTGACGCATGGGTCAGTGCCAGCGTATGGGCCAGGAGTAGGCAACGGCGTAGGATAAAGTTTAGGGCTGGTGGTGGATTTGCGTTCCGGGCTAGGGTTAGGGTTAGGGAATGGCAAGGCTTAGGGCACAGGTGAAGGTACGGAAACGTGGGAGGGTCAGGCTACGTGCTGTCGCATGGGTCAGTGCCAGAGTACGGGTCAGGACTAGGGTACCGCATAAGGTAAGGTGTAGGGCTGGTGGTGGGTTTCTATTCCTGGCTACGGTTAGGGTTAAGGAATGGCAAGGCTTAGGGCACAGGTGAAGGTACGGAAACGTTGGAGGGTCAGGCTACGTGGTGTCGCACGGTTCAGTGCCAGCGTACGGGCTAGGAATAGGGTACGGCGTAAGGTAATGTGTAGGGCTGGTGGTGGGTTTCCGTTCCGGGCTAGGGTTAGGGTTATGGAACGGCAAGGCTTAGGGCACAGGTGAGGGTATGGAAACGTGGGAGGGTCAGGCTACGTGCTGACGCACGGGTCAGTGCCAGCGTACGGGCCAGGAGTAGGGTACGGCGTAAGGTAAGGTGTAGGGTTTTGGTTGATTTCCGTTCCAGGCTAGGGTTAGGGTTAGGGAACGGCAAGGCTTAGGGCACAGGTGAGGGTACGGAATCGTGGGAGGTTCGGGGTACGTGCTGACGCACGGGTCAGCGCGAGCGTACGGGCCAGGAGTAGGCAACGTCGTAGGATAAAGTGTAGGGCTGGTGGTGGATTTACGTTCTGGGCTAGGGTTAGGGATAGGGAACGGCAAGGCTTAGGGCACAGCTCAGGGTACGGAAACGCGGGAGGGTAAGGCTACGTGCTGATGCACGGGTCAGTGCCAGAGTACAGGCCAGGAGTAGGCAATGGTGTAGGTTAAGGTGTAGGGCTGGTGGTGGGTTTCCGTTCCGGGCTAGCGTTAGGGTTAGGGAACGGCAAGGCTTAGGGCACAGGTGAGGTTACGGAAACGTGGGAGGGATAGGCTACGTGCTGACGCACGGGTCAGTGACAGTGTACGGGCCAGGTGTAGGGTACGGCGTAAGGTAACGTGTAGGGCTTGTGGTTGATTTCCGTTTCAGGCTAGGGTTAGGGTTAGGGAACGGCAAGGCTTAGGGCACAGGTGAGGGTACAGAAATGTGGGAGGGTCGGGCTACGTGCTGCCGCACTGGTCAGTGCCAGCGTACGGGCCAGGAGTAGGCAACAGCGTAGGATAAAGTGTAGGGCTGGTGGTGGATTTGCGTTCTGGGCTAGGGTTAGGGTTAGGGACCGGCAAGGCTTAGGGCCCAGGTGAGGGTATGGAAACGTGGGAGGGTCAGGCTACGTGCTGACGCACGGGTCAGTGCCAGCGTACGGGCCAGGAGTAGGGAACGGCGAAAGGTAAGGTCTAGGTCTGGTGGTGGGTTTCTATTCCGGGCTAGGGTTAGGGTTAGGGAACGGCAAGGCTTAGGGCACAGGTGAGGGTACGGAAACGTGGGAGGTTCAGGCTACGTGCTGACGCACGGGTCAGTGACAGCGTACGGGCCAGGAGTAGGGTACGGCGTAAGGCAAGGTGTAGGGCTTGTGGTTGATTTCCGTTCCAGGCTAGGGTTAGCGTTAGGGAACGGCAAGGCTTAGGGCACAGGTGAAGGTAAGGAAACGTGGGAGGGTCAGGCTACGTGCTGACGCAAGGTTCAGTGCCAGCGTACGGGCCAAGAATAGGGTACGGCGTAAGGTAAGGTTTAGGGCTGGTGGTGGGTTTCCGTTCCAGGCTAGGGTTAGGGTTAGGGAATGGCAAGGCTTAGGGCACAGGTGAGGGTACGGAAACGTGGGAGGGTCAGGCTACGTGCTGACACACGGGTCAGTGCCAGCGTACGGGCCAGGAGTAGGGTACGGCGTAAGGTAAGGTGTATGGCTTGTGGTTGATTTCCGTTCCAGGCTAGGGTTAGGGTTAGGGAACGGCAAGGCTTAGGGCACAGGTGAGGGTACGGAAACGTGGGAGGGTCGGGCTACGTGCAGACGCATGGGTCAGTGCCAGCGTACGGGCCAGAAGTAGGCTACGGCGTAGGATAAAGTGTAGGGCTGGTGGTGGATTTGCGTTGTGGGCTATGGTTAGGGTTAGGGAACGGCAAGGCTTAGGGCACAGGTCAGGGTACGGAAACGCGGGAGGGTAAGGCTACGTGCTGATGCACGGGTGAGTGCCAGAGTACAGGCCAGGAGTAGACAACGGCGTAGGGTAAGGTGTAGGGCTGGTGGTGGGTTTCTGTTCCGGGCTAGCGTTACGGTTAGGGAACGGCAAGGCTTAGGGCACAGGTGAGGGTACGGAAAAGTGGGAGGGTCAGGCTACGTGCTGACGCACGAGTCAGTGCCAGAGTACGGGCCAGGAGTAGGCAACGGCGTAGGATAAAGTGTAGGGCTGTTGGTGGATTTGCGTTTCGGGCTAGGGTTAGGGTTAGGGGACGGCAAGGCTTAGGGCACAGGTGAGGGTACGGAAACGTGGGAGGGTCAGGCTACGTGCTGACGCACGGGTCAGTGCCAGCGTACGGGTCAGGAGTAGGGTACCGCGTAAGGTAAGGTGTAGGGCTGGTGGTGGGTTTCTATTCCGGGCTAGGGTTAGGGTTAGTGAACGGCAAGGCTTAGGGCACAGGTGAGGGTACGGAAACGTGGGGGGGTTGGGCTACGTGCTGACGCACGTGTCAGTGCCAGCGTACGGGTCAGGAGTAGGGTACGGCATAAGGTAAGGTGTAGGGCTGGTGGTGGGTTTCTGTTCTGGGCTAGGGTTAGGGTTAGGTAACGGCAAGGCTTAGGGCACAGGTGAGGGTACGGAAACGTGGCAGGGTCAGGCTACGTGCTGACGCACGGGTTAGTGCCAGCGTACGGGCCAGGAGTAGGCAACGGCGTAGGATAAAGTGTAGCGCTGGTGGTGGATTTGCGTTCCGGGCTAGGGTTAGGGTTAGGGAACGGCAAGGCTTAGGGCACAGGGGAGGGTACGGAAACGTGGGAGTGTCAGGCTACGTGCTGACGCATGGGTCAGTGCCAGCGTACGGGCCAGGAGTAGGGTACGGCGTAATGTAAGGTGTAGGGCTTGTGGTTGATTTCCGTTCCAGGCTAGGGTTAGGGTTAGGGAACGTCAAGGCTTAGGGCACAGGTCAGGGTACGGAAACGCGGGAGGCTAAGGCTACGTGCTGATGCACGGGTCAGTGCCAGAGTACAGGCCAGGAGTAGGCAACGGTGTAGGGTAATGTGTAGGGCTGGTGGTGGGTTTCCATTCCGGGCTAGCGTTAGGGTTAGGGAACGGCAAGGCTTAGGGCACAGGTGAGGGTACGGAAACGTGGGAGGGTCAGGCTACGTGCTGACGCACGGGTCAGTGACAGCGTACGGGCCAGGAGTAGGGTACGGCGTAAGGTAAGGTGTAGGGCTTTTGGTTGATTACTGTTTCAGGCTTGGGGTAGGGTTAGGGAACGGCAAGGCTTAGGGCACAGGTGAAGGTACAGAAACGTGGGAGGGTCGGGCTACGTCCTGACGCACGGTTCAGTGCCAGCGTACGGGCCAGGAGTAGGCAACGGCGTAGGATAAAGTGTAGGGCTGGGGGTGGATTTGCGTTCTGGGCTAGGGTTAGGGTTAGGGAACGGCAAGGCTTAGGGCATACGTCAGGGTACGGAAACGCGGGAGGGTAAGGCTACGTGCTGATGCATGGGTCAGTGCCAGAGTACAGGCCAGGAGTAGGCAACGGCATAGGGTAAGGTGTAGGGCTGGTGGTGGGTTTCCGTTCCGGGCTAGGGTTAGGGTTAGGGAATGGGAAGGCTTAGGGCACAGGTGAGGGTACGGAAAAGTGGGAGGGTCAGGCTACGTGCTGAAGCATGGGTCAGTGCCAGCGTACGGGCCAGGAGTAGGCAACGACGTAAGGTAAGGTGTAGGGCTGGTGGTTGGTTTCCGTTCCAGGCTAGGGTTAGGGTTAGGGAACGGCAAGGCTTAGGGCACAGGTGAGGGTACGGAAACGTGGGAGGGTAGTGCTACGTGCTGCCGCACGGGTCAGTGCCAGCGTACGGGCCAGGAGTAGGCAACGGCGTAGGATAAAGTGAAGGGCTGGTGGTGGATTTGCGTTCCGGGCTAGGGTTAGGGTTAGGGAACGGCAAGGCTTAGGGCACAGGTGAGGGTACGGAAAAGTGGGAGGGTCAGGCTACGTGCTTACGCACGGGTCAGTGCCATCTTACGGGTCAGGATTAGGGTACTGCGAAAGGTAAGGTGTAGGGCTGGTGGTGGGTTTCTATTCCGGGCTAGGGTTAGGGTTAGGGAACGGCAAGGCTTAGGGCACAGGTGCGGGTACGGAAACGTGGGAGGGTCAGGCTACGTGCTGACGCACGGTTCAGTGCCAGCATACGGGCCAGGAATAGGGTACCGCGTAAGGTAAGTTGTAGGGCTGGTGGTGGGTTTCCGTTCCGGGCTAGGGTTAGGGTTAGGCAACGGCAAGGCTTAGGGCACAGGTGAGGGTACGGAAACGTGGGAGGGTCAGGCTACGTGCTGACGCACGTGTCAGTGCCAGCGTACGGGCCAGGAGTATGGTAGGGCGTAAGGTAAGGTGTAGGCCTTGTGGTTGATTTCCGTTCCAGGCTAGGGTTTGGGTTAGGGAACGGCAAGGCTTAGGGCACAGGTGAAGGTACGGAAACGTGGGAGGGTCAGGCTACGTGCTGACGCACGGTTCAGTGCCAGCGAACGGGCCAGGAATAGGGTACGGCGTAAGGTAAAGTGTAGGGCTGGTAGTGGGTTTCCGTTCCGGGCTAGGGTTAGGGTTAGGGAATGGCAAGGCTTAGGGCACAGGTGAGGGTACGGAAACGTGGGCGGGTCAGGCTACGTGCTGACGCACGGGTCAGTGCCAGCGTACGGGCCAGGAGTAGGGTACGGCGTAAGGTAAGGTGTAGGGCTGGTGGTGGCTTTGTATTCCGGGCTAGGGTTAGGGTTAGGGAACGGCAAGGCTTAGGGCACAGGTGAGGGTACGGAAACGTGGGAGGGTCGGGTTACGTGCTGCCGCCCGGGTCAGTGCCAGCGTACGGGCCAGGAGTAGGCAACGGCGTAGGATAAAGTGTAGGGCTTGTGGTGGATTTGCGTTCCGGGCTAGGGTTAGGGTTAGGTAACGGCAAGGCTTAGGGCACAGCTGAGGGTATGGAAATGTGGGAGGGTCAGGCAACGTGCTGACGCACGGGTCAGTGCCAGCGTACGGGTCAGGAGTAGGGCACGGCGAAAGGTAAGGTGTAGGGCTGGTGGTGGGTTTCTATTCCGTGCTAGGGTTAGGGTTAGGGAACGGCAAGGCTTAGGGCACAGGTGACGGTACAGAAACGTGGGAGGGTCAGGCTACGTGCTGACGCACGGTTCAGTGCCAGCGTACGGGCCAGGAATAGGGTACGGCGTAAGGTAAGGTGTAGGGCTGGTGGTGGGTTTCCGTTCCGGGCTAGGGTTAGGGTTAGGCAACGGCAAGGCTTAGGGCACAGGTGAGGGTACAGAAACGTGGGAGGGTCAGGCTACGTGCTGACGCACGGGTGAGTGCCAGCCTACGGGCCAGGAGTAGGGTACGGCATAAGGTAAGGTGTAGGGCTTGTGGTTGATTTCCGTTCCAGGCTAGGGTTAGGTTTAGGGAACGGCAAGGCTTAGGGCACAGGTGAAGGTAAGGAAACGTGGGAGGGTCAGGCTACGTGCTGACGCACGGTTCAGTGCCAGCGTACGGGCCAGGAATAGGGTACGGCGTAAGGTAAGTTGTAGGGCTGGTGGTGGGTTTCCGTTCCGGGCTAGGGTTTGGGTTAGGGAATGGCAAGGCTTAGGGCACAGGTGAGGGTACGGAAACGTGGGAGGGTCACGCTACGTGCTGATGCAGGGGTCAGTGCCAGCGTACGGGCCAGGAGTAGGGTACGGCGTAAGGTAAGGTGTATGGCTTGTGGTTGACTTCCGTTCCAGGCTAGGGTTAGGGTTAAGGAACGGCAAGGCTTAGGGCACAGGTGAGGGTACGGAAACGTGGGAGGGTCGGGCTACGTGATGACGCACGGGTCAGTGCCAGCGTACGGGCCAGGAGTAGGCAACGGCGTAGGATAAAGTGTAGGGCTGGTGGTGGATTTGCGTTGCGGGCTAGGGTTAGGGTTAGAGAACGGAAAGGCTTAGGGCACAGGTCAGGGTACGGAAACGCGGGAGGGTAAGGCTACGTGCTGATGCACGGGTCAGTGCCAGAGTACAGGCAAGGAGTAGGCAACGGCGTAGGGTAAGGTGTAGGGCTGGTGGTGGGTTTCCGTTCCCGGCTAGCGTTAGTGTTAGGGAACGGCAAGGCTTAGGGCACAGGTGAGGGTACAGAAACGTGGCAGGGTCAGGGTACGTGCTGACGCATGGGTCAGTGCCAGCGTACGGGCCAGGAGTAGGCAACGGCGTAGGATAAAGTGTAGGGCTGGTGGTGGATTTGCGTTCCGGGATAGGGTTAGGGTTAGGGAACGGCAAGGCTTAGGGCACAGGTGAGGGTACGGAAACGTGGGAGGGTCAGCCTACGTGCTGACGCACGGTTCAGTGCCAGCGTATGGGCCAGGAATAGGGTACGGCGTAAGGTAAGGTGTAGGGCTGGTGGTGGGTTTGTATTCCGGGCTAGGGTTAGGGTTAGGGAACGGCAAGGCTTAGGGCACAGGTGAGGGTACGGAAACGTGGGAGGGTCGGGCTACGTGCTGACGCACGTGTCAGTGCCAGCGTACGGGCCAGGAGTAGGCAACGGCGTAGGATAAAGTGTAGGGCTGCTGGTGGATTTGCGTTGTGGGCTAGGGTTAGGGTTAGGGAATGGCAAGGCTTAGGGCACATGTCAGGGTACTGAAACGCGGGAGGGTAAGGCTACGTGCTGATGCACGCGTCAGTGCCAAAGTACAGGCCAGGAGTAGGCAACGGCGTAGGGTAAGGTGTAGGGCTGGTGGTGGGTTTCCGTTCCGGGCTTGAGTTAGGGTTAGGGAACGGCAAGGCTTAGAGCACAGGTGAGGGTACGGAAACGTGGGAGGGTCAGGCTACGTGCTGACGCACGGGTCAGTGCCAGCGTATGGGCCAGGAGTAGGCAACGGCATAGGATAAAGTGTAGGGCTGGTGGTGGATTTGCGTTCCGGGCTAGGGTTAGGGTTAGGGAACGGCAAGGCTTAGGGCACAGGTGAGGGTACGGAAACGTGGGAGGGTCAGGCTACGTGCTGACGCACGGGTCAGTGCCGGCGTACGGGTCAGGAGTAGGGTACGGCGTAAGGTAAGGTGTAGGGCTGGTGGTGGCTTTGTATTCCGGGCTAGGGTTAGGGTTAGGGAACGGCAAGGCTTAGGGCACAGGTGAGGGTACGGAAACGTGGGAGGGTCAGGCTACGTGCTGACGCACGGTTCAGTGCCAGCGTATGGGCCAGGAATAGGGTACGGCGTAAGGTAAGGTGTAGGGCTGGTGGTGGGTTTGTATTCCGGGCTAGGGTTAGGGTTAGGGAACGGCAAGGCTTAGGGCACAGGTGAGGGTACGGAAACGTGGGGGGGGTCGGGCTACATTCTGACGCACGGGTCCGTGCCAGCGTACGGGTCAGGAGTAGGGTACGGCATAAGGTAAGTTGTAGGGCTGGTGGTGGGTTTCCGTTCCGGGCTAGGGTTAGGGTTAGGGAACGGCAAGGCTTAGGGCACAGGTGAGGGTATGGAAACGTGGGAGGGTCAGGCTACGTGCTGACGCACGCGTCAGTGCCAGCGTACGGGTCAGGAGTAGGGTACGGCGTAAGGTAAGGTGTAGGGCTGGTGGTGGGTTTCTATTCCGGGCTTGGGTTAGGGTTAGGGAACGGCAAGGCTTAGGGCACAGGTGAGGGTACGGAAACGTGGGAGGGTCAGGCTACGTGCTGACGTACGGGTCAGTGCCAGCGTACGGGCCAGGAGTAGGGTACGGCGTAAGGTAAAGTGTAGGGCTTGTGGTTGATTTCCGTTCCAGGCTAGGGTTAGGGTTAGGGAACGGCAAGGCTTAGGGCACAGGTCCGGGTACGGCAACGCGGGAGGGTAAGACTACGTGCTGATGCACGGGTCAGTGCCAGAGTACAGGCCAGGAGTAGGCAACGGCGTAGGGTAAGGTGTAGGGCTTGTGGTGGTTTTCCGTTCTGGGCTAGGGTTAGGGTTAGGGAACGGCAAGGCTTAGGGCACAGGTGAGGGTACGGAAACGTGGGGGGGTCGGGCTACGTGCTGACGCACTGGTCAGTGCCAGCGTACGGGTCAGGAGTAGGGTACGGCATAAGGTAAGGTGTAGGGCTGGTGGTGGGTTTCCGTTCCGGGCTAGGATTAGGGTTAGGGAACGGCAAGGCTTAGGGCACAGGTGAGGGTACGGAAACGTGGCAGGGTCAGGGTACGTGCTGACGCACTGGTCAGTGCCAGCGTACGGGCCAGTAGTAGGCAACGGCGTAGGATAAAGTGTAGGGCTGGTGGTGGATTTGTGTTCCGGTCTAGGGTTAGGGTTAGGGAACGGCAAGGCTTAGGGCACAGGTGAGGGTACGGAAACGTGGGAGGGTCAGGCTACGTGCTGACGCACGGGTCAGTGCCAGCGTACGGGCCAGGAATAGGGTACGGCGTAAGGTAAGGTGTAGGGCTTGTGGTTGATTTCCGTTCCAGGCTAGGGTTAGGGTTAGGGAACGGCAAGGCTTAGGGCACAGGTGAGTATACGGAAATGTGGGAGGGTCGGTCTACGTGCTGATGCACGGGTCAGTGCCTGCCTAAGGGCCAGGAGTAGGCAACGGCGTAGGATAAAGTGTAGGGCTGGTGGTGGATTTGCGTTGTGGGCTAGGGTTAGGGTTAGGGAATGGCAAGGCTTAGAGTACATGTCAGGGTACTGAAACGCGGGAGGTTAAGGCTACGTGCTGATGCACGGGTCAGTGCCAGAGTACAGGCCAGGAGTAGGCAACGGCGTAAGGTAAGGTGTAGGGCTGGTGGTGGGTTTCCGTTCCGGGCTAGCGTTAGGGTTAGGGAACGGCAAGGCTTAGGGCACAGGTGAGGGTACGGAAACGTGGGAGGGTCAGGCTACGTGCTGACGCACGGGTCAGTGCCAGCGTACGGGCCAGGAGTAGGCAACGGCGTAGGATAAAGTGTAGGGCTGGTGGTGGATTTGCATTCCGGGCTAGGGTTAGGGTTAGGGAACTGCAAGGCTTAGGGCACAGGTGAGGGTACGGAAACGTGGGAGGGTCAGCCTACGTGCTGACGCACGTGTCAGTGCCGTCGTACGGGTCAGGAGTAGGGTACGGCGTAAGGTAAGGTGTAGGGCTGGTGGTGGCTTTGTATTCCGGGCTAGGGTTAGGGTTAGGGAACGGCAAGGCTTAGGGCACAGGTGAGGGTACGGAAACGTGGGAGGGTCAGGCTACGTGCTGACGCACGGTTCAGTGCCAGCGTATGGGCCAGGAATAGGGTACGGCGTAAGGTAAGGTGTAGGGCTGGTGGTGGGTTTGTATTCCGGGCTAGGGTTAGGGTTAGGGAACGGCAAGGCTTAGGGCACAGGTGAGGGTACGGAAACGTGGGAGGGTCGGGCTACGTGCTGACGCACGTGTCAGTGCCAGCGTACGGGCCAGGAGTAGGCAACGGCGTAGGATAAAGTGTAGGGCTGCTGGTGGATTTGCGTTGTGGGCTAGGGTTAGGGTTAGGGAATGGCAAGGCTTAGGGCACATGTCAGGGTACTGAAACGCGGGAGGGTAAGGCTACGTGCTGATGCACGCGTCAGTGCCAAAGTACAGGCCAGGAGTAGGCAACGGCGTAGGGTAAGGTGTAGGGCTGGTGGTGGGTTTCCGTTCCGGGCTTGAGTTAGGGTTAGGGAACGGCAAGGCTTAGAGCACAGGTGAGGGTACGGAAACGTGGGAGGGTCAGGCTACGTGCTGACGCACGGGTCAGTGCCAGCGTACGGGCCAGGAGTAGGCAACGGCATAGGATAAAGTGTAGGGCTGGTGGTGGATTTGCGTTCCGGGCTAGGGTTAGGGTTAGGGAACGGCAAGGCTTAGGGCACAGGTGAGGGTACGGAAACGTGGGAGGGTCAGGCTACGTGCTGACGCACGGGTCAGTGCCGGCGTACGGGTCAGGAGTAGGGTACGGCGTAAGGTAAGGTGTAGGGCTGGTGGTGGCTTTGTATTCCGGGCTAGGGTTAGGGTTAGGGAACGGCAAGGCTTAGGGCACAGGTGAGGGTACGGAAACGTGGGAGGGTCAGGCTACGTGCTGACGCACGGTTCAGTGCCAGCGTATGGGCCAGGAATAGGGTACGGCGTAAGGTAAGGTGTAGGGCTGGTGGTGGGTTTGTATTCCGGGCTAGGGTTAGGGTTAGGAAACGGCAAGGCTTAGGGCACAGGTGAGGGTACGGAAACGTGGGGGGGGTCGGGCTACATTCTGACGCACGGGTCCGTGCCAGCGTACGGGTCAGGAGTAGGGTACGGCATAAGGTAAGGTGTAGGGCTGGTGGTGGGTTTCCGTTCCGGGCTAGGGTTAGGGTTAGGGAACGGCAAGGCTTAGGGCACAGGTGAGGGTACGGAAACGTGGGAGGGTCAGGCTACGTGCTGACGCACGCGTCAGTGCCAGCGTACGGGTCAGGAGTAGGGTACGGCGTAAGGTAAGGTGTAGGGCTGGTGGTGGGTTTCTATTCCGGGCTTGGGTTAGGGTTAGGGAACGGCAAGGCTTAGGGCACAGGTGAGGGTACGGAAACGTGGGACGGTCAGGCTACGTGCTGACGTACGGGTCAGTGCCAGCGTACGGGCCAGGAGTAGGGTACGGCGTAAGGTAAAGTGTAGGGCTTGTGGTTGATTTCCTTTCCAGGCTAGGGTTAGGGTTAGGGAACGGCAAGGCTTAGGGCACAGGTCAGGGTACGGCAACGCGGGAGGGTAAGACTACGTGCTGATGCACGGGTCAGTGCCAGAGTACAGGCCAGGAGTAGGCAACGGCGTAGGGTAAGGTGTAGGGCTTGTGGTGGTTTTCCGTTCTGGGCTAGGGTTAGGGTTAGGGAACGGCAAGGCTTAGGGCACAGGTGAGGGTACGGAAACGTGGGGGGGTCGGGCTACGTGCTGACGCACTGGTCAGTGCCAGCGTACGGGTCAGGAGTAGGGTACGGCATAAGGTAAGGTGTAGGGCTGGTGGTGGGTTTCCGTTCCGGGCTAGGATTAGGTTTAGGGAACGGCAAGGCTTAGGGCACAGGTGAGGGTACGGAAACGTGGCAGGGTCAGGGTACGTGCTGACGCACTGGTCAGTGCCAGCGTACGGGCCAGTAGTAGGCAACGGCGTAGGATAAAGTGTAGGGCTGGTGGTGGATTTGTGTTCCGGTCTAGGGTTAGGGTTAGGGAACGGCAAGGCTTAGGGCACAGGTGAGGGTACGGAAACGTGGGAGGGTCAGGCTACGTGCTGACGCACGGGTCAGTGCCAGCGTACGGGCCAGGAGTAGGGTACGGCGTAAGGTAAGGTGTAGGGCTTGTGGTTGATTTCCGTTGCAGGCTAGGGTTAGGGTTAGGGAACGGCAAGGCTTAGGGCACAGGTGAGGGTACGGAAATGTGGGAGGGTCGGTCTACGTGCTGATGCACGGGTCAGTGCCTGCCTAAGGGCCAGGAGTAGGCAACGGCGTAGGATAAAGTGTAGGGCTGGTGGTGGATTTGCGTTGTGGACTAGGGTTAGGGTTAGGGAATGGCAAGGCTTAGGGTACATGTAAGGGTACTGAAACGCGGGAGGTTAAGGCTACGTGCTGATGCACGGGTCAGTGCCAGAGTACAGGCCAGGAGTAGGCAACGGCGTAAGGTAAGGTGTAGGGCTGGTGGTGGGTTTCCGTTCCGGGCTAGCGTTAGGGTTAGGGAACGGCAAGGCTTAGGGCACAGGTGAGGGTACGGAAACGTGGGAGGGTCAGGCTACGTGCTGACGCACGGGTCAGTGCCAGCGTACGGGCCAGGAGTAGGCAACGGCGTAGGATAAAGTGTAGGGCTGGTGGTGGATTTGCGTTCCGGGCTAGGGTTAGGGTTAGGGAACTGCAAGGCTTAGGGCACAGGTGAGGGTACGGAAACGTGGGAGGGTCAGCCTACGTGCTGACGCACGTGTCAGTGCCGGCGTACGGGTCAGGAGTAGGGTACGGCGTAAGGTAAGGTGTAGGGCTGGTGGTTGCTTTGTATTCCGGGCTAGGGTTAGGGTTAGGGAACGGCAAGGCTTAGGGCACAGGTGAGGGTACGGAAACGTGGGAGGGTCAGGCTACGTGCTGACGCACGGTTCAGTGCCAGCGTATGGGCCAGGAATAGGGTACGGCGTAAGGTAAGGTGTAGGGCTGGTGGTGGGTTTGTATTCCGGGCTAGGGTTAGGGTTAGGGAACGGCAAGGCTTAGGGCACAGGTGAGGGTACGGAAACGTGGGAGGGTCGGGCTACGTGCTGACGCACGTGTCAGTGCCAGCGTACGGGCCAGGAGTAGGCAACGGCGTAGGATAAAGTGTAGGGCTGGTGGTGGATTTGCGTTGTGGGCTAGGGTTAGGGTTAGGGAATGGCAAGGCTTAGGGCACATGTCAGGGTACTGAAACGCGGGAGGGTAAGGCTACGTGCTGATGCACGCGTCAGTGCCAAAGTACAGGCCAGGAGTAGGCAACGGCGTAGGGTAAGGTGTAGGGCTGGTGGTGGGTTTCCGTTCCGGGCTTGAGTTAGGGTTAGGGAACGGCAAGGCTTAGAGCACAGGTGAGGGTACGGAAACGTGGGGGGGTCAGGCTACGTGCTGACGCACGGGTCAGTGCCAGCGTACGGGCCAGGAGTAGGCAACGGCATAGGATAAAGTGTAGGGCTGGTGGTGGATTTGCGTTCCGGGCTAGGGTTAGGGTTAGGGAACGGCAAGGCTTAGGGCACAGGTGAGGGTACGGAAACGTGGGAGGGTCAGGCTACGTGCTGACGCACGGGTCAGTGCCGGCGTACGGGTCAGGAGTAGGGTACGGCGTAAGGTAAGGTGTAGGGCTGGTGGTGGCTTTGTATTCCGGGCTAGGGTTAGGGTTAGGGAACGGCAAGGCTTAGGGCACAGGTGAGGGTACGGAAACGTGGGAGGGTCAGGCTACGTGCTGACGCACGGTTCAGTGCCAGCGTATGGGCCAGGAATAGGGTACGGCGTAAGGTAAGGTGTAGGGCTGGTGGTGGGTTTGTATTCCGGGCTAGGGTTAGGGTTAGGGAACGGCAAGGCTTAGGGCACAGGTGAGGGTACGGAAACGTGGGAGGGGTCGGGCTACATTCTGACGCACGGGTCCGTGCCAGCGTACGGGTCAGGAGTAGGGTACGGCATAAGGTAAGGTGTAGGGCTGGTGGTGGGTTTCCGTTCCGGGCTAGGGTTAGGGTTAGGGAACGGCAAGGCTTAGGGCACAGGTGAGGGTACGGAAACGTGGCAGGGTCAGGGTACGTGCTGACGCACGGGTCAGTGCCAGCGTACGGGCCAGGAGTAGGCAACGGCGTAGGATAAAGTGTAGGGCTGGTGGTGGATTTGCGTTCCGGTCTAGGGTTAGGGTTAGGGAACGGCAAGGCTTAGGGCACAGGTGAGGGTACGGAAACGTGGGAGGGTCAGGCTACGTGCTGACGCACGGGTCAGTGCCAGCGTACGGGCCAGGAGTAGGGTACGGCGTAAGGTAAGGTGTAGGGCTTGTGGTTGATTTCCGTTCCAGGCTAGGGTGAGGGTTAGGGAACGGCAAGGCTTAGGGCACAGGTGAGGGTATGGAAATGTGGGAGGGTCGGTCTACGTGCTGATGCAAGGGTCAGTGCCTGAGCACGGGCCAGGAGTAGGCAACGGCGTAGGATAAAGTGTAGGGCTGGTGGTGGATTTGCGTTCTGGGCTAGGGTTAGGGTTAGGGAACGGCAAGGCTTAGGGCACAGGTCAGGGTACGGAAACGCGGGAGGGTAAGGCTACGTGCTGATGCACGGGTCAGTGCCAGAGTACAGGCCAGGAGTAGGCAACGGTGTAGGGTAAGGTGTAGGGCTGGTGGTGGGTTTCCGTTCCGGGCTAGCGTTAGGGTTAGGGAACGGCAAGGCTTAGGGCACAGGTGAGGGTACGGAAACGTGGGAGGGTCAGGCTACGTGCTGACGCACGGGTCAGTGACAGCGTACGGGCCAGGAGTAGGGTACGGCGTAAGGTAAGGTGTAGGGCTTGTGGTTGATTTCCGTTTCAGGCTAGGGTAAGGGTTAGGGAACGGCAAGGCTTAGGGCACAGGTGAGGGTACAGAAACGTGGGAGAGTCGGGCTACGTGCTGACGCACGGGTCAGTGCCAGCGTACGGGCCAGGAGTAGGCAACGGCGTAGGATAAACTGTAGGGCTGGTGGTGGATTTGCCTTCTGGGCTAGGGTTAGGGTTAGGGAATGGCAAGGCTTAGGGCACAGGTGAGGATACGGAAACGTGGGAGGGTCAGGCTACGTGCTGACGCAGGGTTCAGTGCCAGCGTACGGGCCAGGAGTAGGGTACGGCGTAAGGTAAGGTGTAGGGCTTGTGGTTGATTTCCGTTCCAGGCTAGGGTTAGGGTTAGGGAACGGCAAGGCTTAGGGCACAGGTGAAGGTACGGAAACGTGGGAGGGTCAGGCTACGTGCAGACGCACGGTTCAGTGCCAGCGTTTGGGCCAGGAATAGGGTACGGCGTAAGGTAAGGTGTAGGGCTGGTGGTGGGTTTCCGTTCCGGGCTAGGGTTAGGGTTAGGGAATGGCAAGGCTTAGGGCACATTTGAGGGTACGGAAACGTGGGCAGGTAAGGCTACGTGCTAATGCATGGGTCAGTGCCAGAGTACAGGCCAAGAGTAGGCAACGGTGTAGGGTAAGGTGTAGGGCTGGTGGTGGGTTTCCGTTCCGGGCTAGCGTTAGGGTTAGGGAACGGCAAGGCTTAGGGCACAGGTGAGGGTACGGAAACGTGGGAGGGTCAGGCTACGTGCTGACGCACGTGTCAGTGACAGCGTATGGGCCAGGAGTATGGTACGGCGTAAGGTAAGGTGTAGGGCTTGTGGTTGATTTCCGTTTCAGGCTAGGGTTAGGGTTAGGGAACGGCAAGGCTTAGGGCACAGGTGAGGGTACAGAAACGTGGGAGGGTCCGGCTACGTGCTGACGCATGGGTCAGTGCCAGCGTACGGGCCAGGAGTAGGCAACGGCGTAGGATAAAGTGTAGGGCTGGTGGTGGATTTGCGTTCTGGGCTAGGGTTAGGGTTAGGGAACGGCAAGGATTAGGGCACACGTTAGGGTACGGAAACGTGGGAGGGTAAGGCTACGTGCTGATGCACGGGTCAGTGCCAGAGTACAGGCCAGGAGTAGGCAACGGCGTAGGGTAAGGTGTAGGGCTGGTGGTGGGTTTCCGTTCCGGGCTAGGGTTAGGGTTAGGGAACGGCAAGGCTTAGGGCACAGGTGAGGGTACGGAAAAGTGGGAGGGTCAGGCTACGTGCTGAAGCATGGGTCAGGGCCAGCGTTCGGGCCAGGAGTAGGCAACTACATAAGGTAAGGTGTAGGGCTGGTGGTTGGTTTCCGTTCCAGGCTAGGGTTAGGGTTAGGGAACGGCAAGGCTTAGGGCACAGGTGAGGGTACGGAAACGTGGGAGGGTCGGGCTATGTGCTGACGCATGCGTCAGTGCCAGCGTACGGGCCAGGAGTAGGCAACGGCGTAGGATAAAGTGTAGGGCTGGTGGTGGATTTGCGTTCTGGGCTAGGGTTAGGGTTAGGGAACGGCAAGGCTTAGGGCACAGGTCAGGGTACGGAAACTCGGGAGGGTAAGGCTACGTGCTGATGCATGGGTCACTGCCAGACTACAGGCCAGGAGTAGGCAACGGCTTAGGGTAACGTTTAGGGCTGGTGGTGGGTTTCCGTTCCGGGCTAGGGTTAGGGTTAGGGAACGGCAAGGCTTAGGGCACAGGTGAGGATACAGAAACGTGGGAGGGTCGGGCTATGTGCTGACGCACGGGTCAGTGCCAGCGTACGGGCCAGGAGTAGGCAACGGCGTAGGATAAAGTGTAGGGCTGGTGGTGGATTTACGTTCTGGGCTAGGGTTAGGGTTAGGGAACGGCAAGGCTTAGGGCACAGGTCAGGGTACGGAAACTCGGGAGGGTAAGGCTACGTGCTGATGCACGGGTCAGTGCCAGAGTACAGGCCAGGAGTAGGAAACGGCTTAGGGTAAGGTTTAGGGCTGGTGGTGGGTTTCCGTTCCGGGCTAGCGTTAGGGTTAGGGAACGGCAAGGCTTAGGGCACAGGTCAGGGTACGGAAACGTGGGAGGGTCAGGCTACGTGCTGACGCACGGGTCAGTGCCAGCGTACGGGCCAGGAGTAGGCAACGGCGCAAGGTAAGGTGTAGGGCTGGTGGTTGCTTTCCGTTCCAGGCTAGGGTTAGGGTTAGGGAACAGCTAGGCTTAGGGCACAGGTCAGGTTACGGAAACGCGGGAGGGTAAGGCTACGTGCTGATGCACGGGTCAGTGCCAGAGTACAGGCAAGGAGTACGCAACGGCATAGGGTAAGGTGTAGGGCTGATGGTGGGTTTCCGTTCCGGGCTAGGGTTAGGGTTAGGGAACGGCAAGGCTTAGGGCACAGGTGAGGGTATGGAAACGTGGGAGGGTCAGGCTACGTGCTGACGCACGGGTCAGTGCCAGCGTACGGGCCAGTCGTAGGGTACGGCGAAAGGTAAGGTGTAGGTCTGGTGGTGGGTTTCTATTCCGGGCTAGGGTTAGGGTTAGGGAACGGCAAGGCTTAGGGCACAGGTGAGGGTACGGAAACGTGGGAGGGTCAGGCTACGTGCTGACGCACGGGTCAGTGACAGCGTACGGGCCAGGAGTAGGGTACGGCGTAAGGTAAGGTGTAGGGCTTGTGGTTGATTTCCGTTCCAGGCTAGGGTTAGCGTTA
The DNA here is from genome assembly GCF_964165515.1 of Mesoplodon bidens. Lineage (NCBI taxonomy): Eukaryota > Metazoa > Chordata > Mammalia > Artiodactyla > Ziphiidae > Mesoplodon > Mesoplodon bidens. Next base: position 59,558 of record NC_138161.1, on the reverse strand, counting down.
GGGAACGGCAAGGCTTAGGGCACAGGTGAAGGTAAGGAAACGTGGGAGGGTCAGGCTACGTTCTGACGCAAGTTTCAGTGCCAGCGTACGGGCCAAGAATACGGTACGGCGTAAGGTAAGGTGTAGGGCTGGTGGTGGGTTTCCGTTCCGGGCTAGGGTTAGGGTTAGGGAACGGCAAGGCTTAGGGCACAGGTGAGGGTACGGAAACGTGGGAGGGTCAGGCTACGTGCTGACGCACGGGTCAGTGCCAGCGTACGGGCCAGGAGTAGGGTACGGCGTAAGGTAAGGTGTATGGCTTGTGGTTGATTTGCGTTCCAGGCTAGGGTTAGGGTTAGGGAATGGCAAGGCTTAGGGCACAGGTGAGGGTACGGAAACGTGGGAGGGTCGGGCTACGTGCTGACGCATGGGTCAGTGCCAGCGTACGGGCCAGGAGTTGGCTACGGCGTAGGATAAAGTGTAGGGCTGGTGGTGGATTTGCGTTGTGGGCTAGGGTTAGGGTTAGGGAACGGCAAGGCTTATGGCACAGGTCAGGGTACGGAAACGCGGGAGGGTAAGGCTACGTGCTGATGCACGGGTCAGTGCCAGAGTACAGGCCAGGAGTAGCCAACGGCATAGGGTAAGGTGTAGGGCTGGTTGTGGGTTTCCGTTCCCGGCTAGGGTTAGGGTTAGGGAACCGCAAGGCTTAGGGCACAGGTGAGGGTACGGAAACGTGGGAGGGTCAGGCTACGTGCTGACGCACGGGTCAGTGCCAGCGTACGGGCCAGGAGTTGGCAACGGCGTAGGATAAAGTGTAGGGCTGGTGGTGGATTTGCGTTTCGGGCTTGGGTTAGGGTTAGGGAACGGCAAGGCTTAGGGCACAGGTGAGGGTACGGAAACGTGGGAGGGTCAGGCTACGTGCTGACGCACGGGTCAGTGCCAGCGTACGGGTCAGTAGTAGGGTACGGCATAAGGTAAGGTGTAGGGCTGGTGGTGGGTTTCCGTTCTGGGCTAGGGTTAGGGTTAGGGAACGGCAAGGCTTAGGGCACAGGTGAGGGTACGGAAACGTGGCAGGGTCAGGCTACGTGCTGACGCACGGGTTAGTGCCAGCGTACGGGCCAGGAGTGGGCAACGGCGTAGGATAAAGTGTAGGGCTGGTGGTGGATTTGCGTTCCGGGCTAGGGTTAGGGTTAGGGAATGGCAAGGCTTAGGGCACAGGTGAGGGTACGGAAACGTGGGAGGGTCAGGATACGTGCTGACGCACGGGTCAGTGCCAGCGTACGGGCCAGGAGTAGGGTACGGCGTAAGGTAAGGTGTAGGGCTTGTGGTTGATTTCCGTTCGAGGCTAGGGTTAGTGTTAGGTAACGGCAAGGCTTAGGGCACAGGTGAGGGTACGGAAATGTGGGAGGGTCGGTCTACGTGCTGATGCACGGGTCAGTGCCTACGTACGGGCCAGGAGTAGGCAACGGCGTAGGATAAAGTGTAGGGCTGGTGGAGGATTTGCGTTGTGGGCTAGGGTTAGGGTTAGGGAACGGCAAGGCTTAGGGCACAGGTCAGGGTACGGAAACGCGGGAGGGTAAGGCTACGTGCTGATGCACGGGTCAGTGCCAGAGTACAGGCCAGGAGTAGGCAACGGTGTAGGGTAAGGTGTGGAGCTGGTGGTGTGGGTTTCCGTTCCGGGCTAGCGTTAGGGTTAGGGAACGGCAAGGCTTAGGGCACAGGTGAGGGTACGGAAACGTGGGAGGGTCAGGCTACGTGCTGACGCACCGGTCAGTGACAGCGTACGGGCCAGGAGTAGGGTACGGCATAAGGTAAGGTGCAGGGCTTCTGGTTGATTTCCGTTCCAGGCTAGGGTAAGGTTTAGGGAACGGCAAGGCTTAGGGCACATGTGAGGGTACAGAAACGTGGGAGGGTCGGGCTACGTGCTGACGCACGGTTCATTGCCAGCGTACGGGCCAGGAGTAGGCAACGGCGTAGGATAAAGTGTAGGGCTGGTGGTGGATTTGCGTTCTGGGCTAGGGTTAGGGTTAGGGAATGGCAAGGCTTAGGGCACAGGTCAGGGTACGGAAACGCGGGAGGATAAGGCTACGTGCTGATGCACGGGTCAGTGCCAGAGTATAGGCCTGGAGTTGGCCACGGCGTAGGGTAAGGTGTAGGGCTGGTGGTGGGTTTCCGTTGCGGGCTAGGGTTAGGGTTAGGGAACGGCAAGGCTTAGGGCACAGGTGAGAGTACGGAAACGTGGGAGGGTCAGGCTACGTGCTGACGCACGGGTCAGTGCCAGCGTACGGGCCAGGAGTAGGCAACGGCGTAGGATAAAGTGTAGGGCTGGTGGTGGATTTGCGTTCCGGGCTAGGGTTAGGGTTAGGGAACGGCAAGGCTTAGGGCATAGGTGAGGGTATGGAAACGTGGGAGCGTCAGGCTACATGCTGACGCACGGGTCAGTGCCAGCGTACGGGTCAGGATTAGGGTACGTCGTAAGGTAAGGTGTAGGGCTGGTGGTGGGTTTGTATTCCGGGCTAGGGTTAGGGTTAGGGAACGGCAAGGCTTAGGGCACAGGTGAGGGTACGGAAACGTGGGAGGGTCAGGCTACGTGCTGACGCACGGTTCAGTGCCAGCGAATGGGCCAGGAATAGTGTACGGCGTAAGGTAAGGTGTAGGGATGGTGGTGGGTTTCCGTTCCTGGCTAGGGTTAGGGTTAGGGAACGGCAAGGCTTAGGGCACAGGTGAGGGTACGGAAATGTGGGAGGGTCGGTCTACGTGCTGATGCACGGTTCAGTGCCTGAGCACGGGCAAGGAGTAGGCAACGGCGTAGGATAAAGTGTAGGGCTGGTGGTGGATTTGCGTTGTGGGCTAGGGTTAGGGTTAGGGAACGGCAAGGCTTAGGGCACAGGTCAGGGTACGGAAACGCGGGAGGGTAAGGCTACGTGCTGATGCACGGGTCAGTGCCAGAGTACAGGCCAGTAGTAGGCAACGGTGTAGGGTTAGGTGTAGGGCTGGTGGTGGGTTTCCGTTCCGGGCTAGCATTAGGGTTAGGGAACGGCAAGGCTTAGGGCACAGGTGAGGGTACGGAAACGTGGGAGGGTCAGGCTACGTGCTGACGCACGGGTCAGTGACAGCGTACGGGCCAGGAGTAGGGTACTGCATAAGGTAAGGTGTAGGGCTTGTGGTTGATTTCCGTTTCAGGCTAGGGTTAGGGTTAGGGAACGGCAAGGCTTAGGGCACAGGTGAGGCTACAGAAACGTGGGAGAGTCGGGCTACGTGCTGACGCACGGGTCAGTGCCAGCGTACGGGCCAGGAGTAGGCAACGGCGTAGGATAAACTGTAGGGCTGGTGGTGGATTTGCCTTCTGGGCTAGGGATAGGGTTAGGGAACGGCAAGGCTTAGGGCACAGGTGAGGATACGGAAACGTGGGAGGGTCAGGCTACGTGCTGACGCACGGTTCAGTGCCAGCGTACGGGCCAGGAATAGGGTACGGCGTAAGGTAAGGTGTAGGGCTGGTGGTGGGTTTCCGTTCCGGGCTAGGGTTAGGGTAAGGCAACGGCAAGGCTTAGGGCACAGGTGAGGGTACGGAAACGTGGGAGGGTCAGGCTACGTGCTGACGCACGGGTCAGGGCCAGCGTACGGGCCAGGAGTAGGGTACGGCGTAAGGTAAGGTGTAGGGCTTGTGGTTGATTTCCGTTCCAGGCTAGGGTTAGGGTTAGGGAACGGCAAGGCTTAGGGCATAGGTGAAGGTACAGAAACGTGGGAGGGTCAGGCTACGTGCTGACGCACGGTTCAGTGCCAGCGTTTGGGCTAGGAATAGGGTACGGCGTAAGGTAAGGTGTAGGGCTGGTGGTGGGTTTCCGTTCCGGGCTAGGGTTAGGGTTAGGGAATGGCAAGGCTTAGGGCACAGTTGAGGGTACGGAAACGTGGGCGGGTAAGGCTACGTGCAAATGCACGGGTCAGTGCCTGAGTACAGGCCAAGAGTAGGCAACGGTGTAGGGTAAGGTGTAGGGCTGGTGGTGGGTTTCCGTTCCGGGCTATCGTTAGGGTTAGGGAACGGCAAGGCTTAGGGCACAGGTGAGGGTACGGAAACGTGGGAGGGTCAGGCTACGTGCTGACGCACGGGTCAGTGACAGCGTACGGGCCAGGAGTATGGTACGGCGTAAGGTAAGGTGTAGGGCTTGTGGTTGATTTCCGTTTCAGGCTAGGGTAGGGTTAGGGAACGGCAAGGCTTAGGGCACAGGTGAGGGTACAGAAACGTGGGAGGGTCGGGCTACGTGCTGACGCACGGGTCAGTGCCAGCGTACGGGCCAGGAGTAGCCAACGGCGTAGGATAAAGTGTAGGGCTGGTGGTGGATTTGCGTTCTGGGCTAGGGTTAGGGTTAGGGAACAGCAAGGATTAGGGCACACGTCACGGTACGGAAACGTGGGAGGGTAAGGCTACGTGCTGATGCACGGGTCAGTGCTAGAGTACAGGCCAGGAGTAGGCAACGGCGTAGGGTAAGGTGTAGGGCTGGTGGTGGGTTTCCGTTCCGGGCTAGGGTTAGGGTTAGGGAACGGCAAGGCTTAGGGCACAGGTGAGGGTACGGAAAAGTGGGAGGGTCAGGCTACGTGCTGAAGCATGGGTCAGGGCCAGCGTTCGGGCCAGGAGTAGGCAACAACATAAGGTAAGGTGTAGGGCTGGTGGTTGGTTTCCGTTCCAGGCTAGGGTTAGCGTTAGGGAACGGCAAGGCTTAGGGCACAGGTGAGGGTACGGAAACGTGGGAGGGTCGGGCTATGTGCTGACGCATGGGTCAGTGCCAGCGTACGGGCCAGGAGTAGGCAACGGCGTAGGATAAAGTGTAGGGCTGGTGGTGGATTTGCGTTCTGGGCTAGGGTTAGGGTTAGGGAACGGCAAGGCTTAGGGCACAGGTCAGGGTACGGAAACTCGGGAGGGTAAGGCTACGTGCTGATGCATGGGTCAGTGCCAGAGTACAGGCCAGGAGTAGGCAACGGCTTAGGGTAACGTTTAGGGCTGGTGGTGGGTTTCCGTTCCGGGCTAGGGTTAGGGTTAGGGAACGGCAAGGCTTAGGGCACAGGTGAGGATACAGAAACGTGGGAGGGTCGGGCTATGTGCTGACGCACGGGTCAGTGCCAGCGTACGGGCCAGGAGTAGGCAACGGCGTAGAATAAAGTGTAGGGCTGGTGGTGGATTTACGTTCTGGGCTAGGGTTAGGGTTAGGGAACGGCAAGGCTTAGGGCACAGGTCAGGGTACGGAAACTCGGGAGGGTAAGGCTACGTGCTGATGCACGGGTCAGTGCCAGAGTACAGGCCAGGAGTAGGCAACGGCTTAGGGTAAGGTTTAGGGCTGGTGGTGGGTTTCCGTTCCGGGCTAGCGTTAGGGTTAGGGAACGGCAAGGCTTAGGGCACAGGTCAGGGTACGGAAACGTGGGAGGGTCAGGCTACGTGCTGACGCACGGGTCAGTGCCAGCGTACGGGCCAGGAGTAGGCAACGGCGTAAGGTAAGGTGTAGGGCTGGTGGTTGCTTTCCGTTCCAGGCTAGGGTTAGGGTTAGGGAACAGCTAGGCTTAGGGCACAGGTCAGGTTACGGAAACGCGGGAGGGTAAGGCTACGTGCTGATGCACGGGTCAGTGCCAGAGTACAGGCAAGGAGTACGCAACGGCATAGGGTAAGGTGTAGGGCTGATGGTGGGTTTCCGTTCCGGGCTAGGGTTAGGGTTAGGGAACGGCAAGGCTTAGGGCACAGGTGAGGGTATGGAAACGTGGGAGGGTCAGGCTACGTGCTGACGCACGGGTCAGTGCCAGCGTACGGGCCAGGAGTTGGCTACGGCGTAGGATAAAGTGTAGGGCTGGTGGTGGATTTGCGTTGTGGGCTAGGGTTAGGGTTAGGGAACGGCAAGGCTTAGGGCACAGGTGAGGGTACGGAAACGTGGGAGGGTCAGGCTACGTGCTGACGCACGGGTCAGTGACAGCGTACGGGCCAGGAGTAGGGTACGGCGTAAGGTAAGGTGTAGGGCTTGTGGTTGATTTCCGTTTCAGGCTAGGGTTAGGGTTAGGGAACGGCAAGGCTTAGGGCACAGGTTAGGGTACGGCAACGCGGGAGGGTAAGGCTACGTGCTGATGCACGGGTCAGTGCCAGAGTACAGGCCAGGAGTAGGGTAAAGTGTAGGGCTGGTGGTGGTTTTCCGTTCTGGGCTAGGGTTAGTGTTAGGGAACGGCAAGGCTTAGGGCACAGGTGAGGGTACGGAAACGTGGGGGGGTCGGGCTACGTGCTGACGCACGTGTCAGTGCCAGCGTACGGGTCAGGAGTAGGGTAAGGCGTAAGGTAAGGTGTAGGGCTTGTGGTTGATTTCCGTTCCAGGATAGGGTTAGGGTTAGGGAACGGCAAGGCTTAGGGCACAGGTGAGGGTACAGAAACGTGGGAGGTTCGGGCTACGTGCTGCCGCACTGGTCAGTGCCAGCGTACGGGCCAGGAGTAGGCAACGGCGTAGGATAAAGTGTAGGGCTGGTGGTGGATTTGCGTTCTGGGCTAGGGTTAGGGTTAGGGACCGGCAAGGCTTAGGGCACACGTCAGGGTACGGAAACGCGGGAGGGTCAGGCTACGTGCTGATGCATGGGTCAGTGCCAGAGTACAGGCCAGGAGTAGGCAACGGCGTAGGATAAAATGTAGGGATGGTGGTGGATTTGCGTTTCATGCTAGGGTTAGGGTTAGGGAACGGCAAGGATTAGGGCACAGGTGAGGGTATGGAAACGTGGGAGGGTCAGGCTACGTGCTGACGCACGGGTCAGTGCCAGCGTACGGGTCAGGAGTAGGGTACGGCGTAAGGTAAGGTGTAGGTCTGGTGGTGGGTTTCTATTCCGGGCTAGGGTTAGGGTTAGGGAACGGCAAGGCTTAGGGCACAGGTGAGGGTACGGAAACGTGGGAGGGTCAGGCTACGTGCTGACGTACGGGTCAGTGCCAGCGTATGGGCCAGGAGTAGGGTACGGCGTAAGGTAAAGTGTAGGGCTTGTGGTTGATTTCCGTTCCAGGCTAGGGTTAGGGTTAGGGAACGGCAAGGCTTAGGGCACAGGTCAGGGTACGGCAACGCGGTAGGGTAAGACTACGTGCTGATGCACGGGTCAGTGCCAGAGTACAGGCCAGGAGTAGGCAACGGCGTAGGGTAAGGTGTAGGGCTTGTGGTGGTTTTCCGTTCTGGGCTAGGGTTAGGGTTAGGGAACGGCAAGGCTTAGGGCACAGGTGAGGGTACGGAAACGTGGGGGGGTCGGGCTACGTGTTGACGCACGGGTCAGTGCCAGCGTACGGGTCAGGAGTAGGGTACAGCATAAGGTAAGGTGTAGGGCTGGTGGTGGGTTTCCGTTCCGGGCTAGGGTTAGGGTTAGGGAACGGCAAGCCTTAGGGCACAGGTGAGGGTACGGAAACGTGGCAGGGTCAGGGTACGTGCTGACGCACGGGTCAGTGCCAGTGTACGGGCCAGTAGTAGGCAACGGCGTAGGATAAAGTGTAGGGCTGGTGGTGGATTTGCGTTCCGGTCTAGGGTTAGGGTTAGGGAACGGCAAGGCTTAGGACACAGGTGAAGGTACGGAAACGTGGGAGGGTCAGGCTACGTGCTGACGCACGGGTCAGTGCCAGCGTACGGGCCAGGAGTAGGGTACGGCGTAAGGTAAGGTGTAGGGCTTGTGGTTGATTTCCGTTGCAGGCTAGGGTTAGGGTTAGGGAACGGCAAGGCTTAGGGCACAGGTGAGGGTACGGAAATGTGGGAGGGTCCGTCTACGTGCTGATGCACGGGTCAGTGCCAGCGTACGGGCCAGGAGTAGGCAACGGCGTAGGATAAAGTGTAGGGCTTGTGGTGGATTTGCGTTGTGGGCTAGGGTTAGGGTTAGGGAATGGCAAGGCTTAGGGCACATGTCAGGGTACTGAAACACGGGAGGGTAAGGCTACGTGCTGATGCACGGGTCAGTGCCAGAGTACAGGCCAGGAGTAGGCAACGGCGTAGGGTAAGGTGTAGGGCTGGTGGTGGGTTTCCATTCCGGGCTAGCGTTAGGGTTAGGGAACGGCAAGGCTTAGGGCACAGGTGAGGGTACGGAAACGTGGGAGGGTCAGGCTACGTGCTGACGCACGGGTCAGTGCCAGCGTACGGGCCAGGAGTAGGCAACGGCGTAGGATAAAGTGTAGGGCTGGTGGTGGATTTGCGTTCCAGGCTAGGGTGAGGGTTAGGGAACTGCAAGGCTTAGGGTACAGGTGAGGGTACGGAAACGTGGGAGGGTCAGCCTACGTGCTGACGCACGTGTCAGTGCCAGCGTACGGGTCAGGAGTAGGGTACGGCGTAAGGTAAGCTGTAGGGCTGGTGGTGGCTTTGTATTCCGGGGTAGGGTTAGGGTTAGGGAACGGCAAGGCTTAGGGCACAGGTGAGGGTACGGAAACGTGTGAGGGTCAGGCTACGTGCTGACGCACGGTTCAGTGCCAGCGTATGGGCCAGGAATAGGGTACGGCGTAAGGTAAGGTTTAGGGCTGGTGGTGGGTTTGTATTCCGGGCTAGGGTTAGGGTTAGGGAACGGCAAGGCTTAGTGCACAGGTGAGGGTACGGAAACGTGGGAGGGTCGGGCTACGTGCTGACGCACGTGTCAGTGCCCGCGTACGGGCCAGGAGTAGGCAACGGCGTAGGATAAAGTGTAGGGCTGCTGGTGGATTTGCGTTGTGGGCTAGGGTTAGGGTTAGGGAATGGCAAGGCTTAGGGCACATGTCAGGGTACTGAAACGCGGGAGGGTAAGGCTACGTGCTGATGCACGGGTCAGTGCCAAAGTACAGGCCAGGAGTAGGCAACGGCGTAGGGTAAGGTGTAGGGCTGGTGGTGGGTTTCCGTTCCTGGCTTGAGTTAGGGTTAGGGAACGGCAAGGCTTAGGGCACAGGTGAGGGTACGGAAACGTGGGAGGGTCAGGCTACGTGCTGACGCACGGGTCAGTGCCAGCGTACGGGCCAGGAGTAGGCAACGGCATAGGATAAAGTGTAGGGCTGGTGGTGGATTTGCGTTCCGGGCTACGGTTAGGGTTAGGGAACGGCAAGGCTTAGGGCACAGGTGAGGGTACGGAAACGTGGGAGGGTCAGGCTACGTGCTGACGCACGGGTCAGTGCCGGCGTACGGGTCAGGAGTAGGGTACGGCGTAAGGTAAGGTGTAGGGCTGGTGGTGGCTTTGTATTCCTGGCTAGGGTTAGGGTTAGGGAACGGCAAGGCTTAGGGCACAGGTGAGGGTACGGAAACGTGGGAGGGTCAGGCTACGTGCTGACGCACGGGTCAGTGACAGCGTATGGGCCAGGAATAGGGTACGGCGTAAGGTAAGGTGTAGGGCTGGTGGTGGGTTTGTATTCCGGGCTAGGGTTAGGGTTAGGGAACGGCAAGGCTTAGGGCACAGGTGAGGGTACGGAAACGTGGGGGGGGTCGAGCTACATTCTGACGCACGGGTCCGTGCCAGCGTACGGGTCAGGAGTAGGGTACGGCATAAGGTAAGGTGTAGGGCTGGTGGTGGGTTTCCGTTCCGGGCTAGGGTTAGGGTTAGGGAACGGCAAGGCTTAGGGCACAGGTGAGGGTACGGAAACGTGGCAGGGTCAGGGTACGTGCTGACGCACGGGTCAGTGCCAGCGTACGGGCCAGGAGTAGGCAACGGCGTAGGATAAAGTGTAGGGCTGGTGGTGGATTTGCGTTCCGGTCTAGGGTTAGGGTTAGGGAACGGCAAGGCTTAGGGCACAGGTGAGGGTACGGAAACGTGGGAGGGTCAGGCTACGTGCTGACGCACGGGTCAGTGACAGCGTACGGGCCAGGAGTAGGGTACGGCGTAAGGTAAGGTGTAGGGCTTGTGGTTGATTTCCGTTCAAGGCTAGGGTGAGGGTTAGGGAACGGCAAGGCTTAGGGCACAGGTGAGGGTACGGAAATGTGGGAGGGTCGGTCTACGTGCTGATGCAAGGGTCAGTGCCTGAGCACGGGCCAGGAGTAGGCAACGGCGTAGGATAAAGTGTAGGGCTGGTGGTGGATTTGCGTTCTGGGCCAGGGTTAGGGTTAGGGAACGGCAAGGCTTAGGGCACAGGTCAGGGTACGGAAACGCGGGAGGGTAAGGCTACGTGCTGATGCACGGGTCAGTGCCAGAATACAGGCCAGGAGTAGGCAACGGTGTAGGGTAAGGTGTAGGGTTGGTGGTGGGTTTCCGTTCCGGGCTAGCGTTAGGGTTAGGGAACGGCAAGGCTTAGGGCACAGGTGAGGGTACGGAAACGTGGGAGGGTCAGGCTACGTGCTGACGCACGGGTCAGTGACAGCGTACGGGCCAGGAGTAGGGTACGGCGTAAGGTAAGGTGTAGGGCTTGTGGTTGATTTCCGTTTCAGGCTAGGGTAAGGGTTAGGGAACGGCAAGGCTTAGGGCACAGGTGAGGGTACAGAAACGTGGGAGAGTCGGGCTACGTGCTGACGCACGGGTCAGTGCCAGCGTACGGGCCAGGAGTAGGCAACGTCGTAGGATAAACTGTAGGGCTGGTGGTGGATTTGCCTTCTGGGCTAGGGTTAGGGTTAGGGAATGGCAAGGCTTAGGGCACAGGTGAGGATACGGAAACGTGGGAGGGTCAGGCTACGTGCTGACGCAGGGTTCAGTGCCAGCGTACGGGCCAGGAGTAGGGTACGGCGTAAGGTAAGGTGTAGGGCTTGTGGTTGATTTCCGTTCCAGGCTAGGGTTAGGGTTAGGGAACGGCAAGGCTTAGGGCACAGGTGAGGGTACAGAAACGTGGGAGGGTCCGGCTACGTGCTGACGCATGGGTCATTGCCAGCGTACGGGCCAGGAGTAGGCAACGGCGTAGGATAAAGTGTAGGGCTGGTGGTGGATTTGCGTTCTGGGCTAGGGTTAGGGTTAGGGAACGGCAAGGATTAGGGCACACGTTAGGGTACGGAAACGTGGGAGGGTAAGGCTACGTGCTGATGCACGGGTCAGTGCCAGAGTACAGGCCAGGAGTAGGCAACGGCGTAGGGTAAGGTGTAGGGCTGGTGGTGGGTTTCCGTTCCGGGCTTGGGTTAGGGTTAGGGAACGGCAAGGCTTAGGGCACAGGTGAGGGTACGGAAAAGTGGGAGGGTCAGGCTACGTGCTGAAGCATGGGTCAGGGCCAGCGTTCGGGCCAGGAGTAGGCAACTACATAAGGTAAGGTGTAGGGCTGGTGGTTGGTTTCCGTTCCAGGCTAGGGTTAGGGTTAGGGAACGGCAAGGCTTAGGGCACAGTTGAGGGTACGGAAACGTGGGAGGGTCGGGCTATGTGCTGACGCATGCGTCAGTGCCATCGTACGGGCCAGGAGTAGGCAACGGCGTAAGGTAAGGTGTAGGGCTGGTGGTTGCTTTCCGTTCCAGGCTAGGGTTAGGGTTAGGGAACAGCTAGGCTTAGGGCACAGGTCAGGTTACGGAAACGCGGGAGGGTAAGGCTACGTGCTGATGCACGGGTCAGTGCCAGAGTACAGGCAAGGAGTACGCAACGGCATAGGGTAAGGTGTAGGGCTGATGGTGGGTTTCCGTTCCGGGCTAGGGTTAGGGTTAGGGAACGGCAAGGCTTAGGGCACAGGTGAGGGTACGGAAACGTGGGAGGGTCAGGCTACGTGCTGACGCACGGGTCAGTGCCAGCGTACGGGCCAGGAGTAGGGTACGGCGAAAGGTAAGGTGTATGTCTGGTGGTGGGTTTCTATTCCGGGCTAGGGTTAGGGTTAGGGAACGGCAAGGCTTAGGGCACAGGTGAGGGTACGGAAACGTGGGAGGGTCAGGCTACGTGCTGACGCACGGGTCAGTGACAGCGTACGGGCCAGGAGTAGGGTACGGCGTAAGGTAAGGTGTAGGGCTTGTGGTTGATTTCCGTTCCAGGCTAGGGTTAGCGTAAGGGAACGGCAAGGCTTAGGGCACAGGTGAGGGTACGGAAACGTGGGAGGGTCAGGCTACGTGCTGACGCACGGGTCAGTGCCAGCGTACGGGCCAGGAGTAGGGTACGGCGTAAGGTAAGGTGTAGGTCTTGTGGTTGATTTCCGTTCGAGGCTAGGGTTAGTGTTAGGGAACGGCAAGGCTTAGGGCACAGGTGAGGGTACGGAAATGTGGGAGGGTCGGTCTACGTGCTGATGCACGGGTCAGTGCCTACGTACGGGCCAGGAGTAGGCAACGGCGTAGGATAAAGTGTAGGGCTGGTGGAGGATTTGCGTTGTGGGCTAGGGTTTGGGTTAGGGAACGGCAAGGCTTAGGGCACAGGTCAGGGTACGGAAACGCGGGAGGGTAAGGCTACGTGCTGATGCACGGGTCAGTGCCAGAGTACAGGCCAGGAGTAGGCAACGGTGTAGGGTAAGGTGTGGAGCTGGTGGTGTGGGTTTCCGTTCCGGGCTAGCGTTAGGGTTAGGGAACGGCAAGGCTTAGGGCACAGGTGAGGGTACGGAAACGTGGGAGGGTCAGGCTACGTGCTGACGCACCGGTCAGTGACAGCGTACGGGCCAGGAGTAGGGTACGGCATAAGGTAAGGTGCAGGGCTTCTGGTTGATTTCCGTTCCAGGCTAGGGTAAGGTTTAGGGAACGGCAAGGCTTAGGGCACATGTGAGGGTACAGAAACGTGGGAGGGTCGGGCTACGTGCTGACGCACGGTTCATTGCCAGCGTACGGGCCAGGAGTAGGCAACGGCGTAGGATAAAGTGTAGGGCTGGTGGTGGATTTGCGTTCTGGGCTAGGGTTAGGGTTAGGGAACGGCAAGGCTTAGGGCACAGGTCAGGGTACGGAAACGCGGGAGGGTAAGGCTACGTGCTGATGCACGGGTCAGTGCCAGAGTATAGGCCTGGAGTTGGCCACGGCGTAGGGTAAGGTGTAGGGCTGGTGGTGGGTTTCCGTTCCGGGCTAGGGTTAGGGTTAGGGAACGGCAAGGCTTAGGGCACAGGTGAGAGTACGGAAACGTGGGAGGGTCAGGCTACGTGCTGACGCACGGGTCAGTGCCAGCGTACGGGCCAGGAGTAGGCAACGGCGTAGGATAAAGTGTAGGGCTGGTGGTGGATTTGCGTTCCGGGCTAGGGTTAGGGTTAGGGAACGGCAAGGCTTAGGGCACAGGTGAGGGTATGGAAACGTGGGAGCGTCAGGCTACGTGCTGACGCACGGGTCAGTGCCAGCGTACGGGTCAGGATTAGGGTACGTCGTAAGGTAAGGTGTAGGGCTGGTGGTGGGTTTGTATTCCGGGCTAGGGTTAGGGTTAGGGAACGGCAAGGCTTAGGGCACAGGTGAGGGTACGGAAACGTGGGAGGGTCAGGCTACGTGCTGACGCACGGTTCAGTGCCAGCGAATGGGCCAGGAATAGTGTACGGCGTAAGGTAAGGTGTAGGGATGGTGGTGGGTTTCCGTTCCTGGCTAGGGTTAGGGTTAGGGAACGGCAAGGCTTAGGGCACAGGTGAGGGTACGGAAATGTGGGAGGGTCGGTCTACGTGCTGATGCACGGGTCAGTGCCTGAGCACGGGCAAGGAGTAGGCAACGGCGTAGGATAAAGTGTAGGGCTGGTGGTGGATTTGCGTTTTGGGCTAGGGTTAGGGTTAGGGAACGGCAAGGCTTAGGGCACAGGTCAGGGTACGGAAACGCGGGAGGGTAAGGCTACGTGCTGATGCACGGGTCAGTGCCAGAGTACAGGCCAGTAGTAGGCAACGGTGTAGGGTTAGGTGTAGGGCTGGTGGTGGGTTTCCGTTCCGGGCTAGCGTTAGGGTTAGGGAACGGCAAGGCTTAGGGCACAGGTGAGGGTACGGAAACGTGGGAGGGTCAGGCTACGTGCTGTCGCACGGGTCAGTGACAGCGTACGGGCCAGGAGTAGGGTACGGCGTAAGGTAAGGTGTAGGGCTTGTGGTTGATTTCCGTTTCAGGCTAGGGTTAGGGTTAGGGAACGGCAAGGCTTAGGGCACAGGTGAGGGTACAGAAACGTGGGAGAGTCGGGCTACGTGCTGACGCACGGGTCAGTGCCAGCGTACGGGCCAGGAGTAGGCAACGGCGTAGGATAAACTGTAGGGCTGGTGGTGGATTTGCCTTCTGGGCTAGGGTTAGGGTTAGGGAACGGCAAGGCTTAGGGCACAGGTGAGGATACGGAAACGTGGGAGGGTCAGGCTACGTGCTGACGCACGGTTCAGTGCCAGCGTACGGGCCAGGAATAGGGTACGGCGTAAGGTAAGGTGTAGGGCTGGTGGTGGGTTTCCGTTCCGGGCTAGGGTTAGGGTTAGGCAACGGCAAGGCTTAGGGCACAGGTGAGGGTACGGAAACGTGGGAGGGTCGGGCTACGTGCTGCCGCACTGGTCAGAGCCAGCGTACGGGCCAGGAGTAGGCAACGGCGTAAGATAAAGTGTAGGGTTGGTGGTGGATTTGCGTTCCGGGCTAGGGTTAGGTTTAGGGAACGGCAAGGCTTAGGGCATAGGTGAAGGTACAGAAACGTGGGAGGGTCAGGCTACGTGCTGACACACGGTTCAGTGCCAGCGTTTGGGCTAGGAATAGGGTACGGCGTAAGGTAAGGTGTAGGGCTGGTGGTGGGTTTCCGTTCCGGGCTAGGGTTAGGGTTAGGGAATGGCAAGGCTTAGGGCACAGTTGAGGGTACGGAAACGTGGGCGGGTAAGGCTACGTGCAAATGCTCGGGTCAGTGCCTGAGTACAGGCCAAGAGTAGGCAACGGTGTAAGGTAAGGTGTAGGGCTGGTGGTGGGTTTCCGTTCCGGGCTATCGTTAGGGTTAGGGAACGGCAAGGCTTAGGGCACAGGTGAGGGTACGGAAACGTGGGAGGGTCAGGCTACGTGCTGACGCACGTGTCAGTGACAGCGTACGGGCCAGGAGTATGGTACGGCGTAAGGTAAGGTGTAGGGCTTGTGGTTGATTTCCGTTTCAGGCTAGGGTAGGGTTAGGGAACGGCAAGGCTTAGGGCACAGGTGAGGGTACAGAAACGTGGGAGGGTCGGGCTACGTGCTGACACACGGGTCAGTGCCAGCGTACGGGCCAGGAGTAGCCAACGGCGTAGGATAAAGTGTAGGGCTGGTGGTGGATTTGCGTTCTGGGCTAGGGTTAGGGTTAGGGAACGGCAAGGATTAGGGCACACGTCACGGTACGGAAACGTGGGAGGGTAAGGCTACGTGCTGATGCACGGGTCAGTGCTAGAGTACAGGCCAGGAGTAGGCAACGGCTTAGGGTAACGTTTAGGGCTGGTGGTGGGTTTCCGTTCCGGGCTAGGGTTAGGGTTAGGGAACGGCAAGGCTTAGGGCACAGGTGAGGATACAGAAACGTGGGAGGGTCGGGCTATGTGCTGACGCACGGGTCAGTGCCAGCGTACGGGCCAGGAGTAGGCAACGGCGTAGAATAAAGTGTAGGGCTGGTGGTGGATTTACGTTCTGGGCTAGGGTTAGGGTTAGGGAACGGCAAGGCTTAGGGCACAGGTCAGGGTACGGAAACTCGGGAGGGTAAGGCTACGTGCTGATGCACGGGTCAGTGCCAGAGTACAGGCCAGGAGTAGGCAACGGCTTAGGGTAAGGTTTAGGGCTGGTGGTGGGTTTCCGTTCCGGGCTAGCGTTAGGGTTAGGGAACGGCAAGGCTTAGGGCACAGGTGAGGGTACGGAAACGTGGGAGGGTCAGGCTACGTGCTGACGCACGGGTCAGTGCCAGCGTACGGGCCAGGAGTAGGCAACGGCGTAAGGTAAGGTGTAGGGCTGGTGGTTGCTTTCCGTTCCAGGCTAGGGTTAGGGTTAGGGAACAGCTAGGCTTAGGGCACAGGTCAGGTTACGGAAACGCGGGAGGGTAAGGCTACGTGCTGATGCACGGGTCAGTGCCAGAGTACAGGCAAGGAGTACGCAACGGCATAGGGTAAGGTGTAGGGCTGATGGTGGGTTTCCGTTCCGGGCTAGGGTTAGGGTTAGGGAACGGCAAGGCTTAGGGCACAGGTGAGGGTAGGGAAACGTGGGAGGGTCAGGCTACGTGCTGACGCACGGGTCAGTGCCAGCGTACGGGCCAGGAGTAGGGTACGGCGAAAGGTAAGGTGTAGGTCTGGTGGTGGGTTTCTATTCCGGGCTAGGGTTAGGGTTAGGGAACGGCAAGGCTTAGGGCACAGGTGAGGGTACGGAAACGTGGGAGGGTCAGGCTACGTGCTGACGCACGGGTCAGTGACAGCGTACGGGCCAGGAGTAGGGTACGGCGTAAGGTAAGGTGTAGGGCTTGTGGTTGATTTCCGTTTCAGGCTAGGGTTAGGGTTAGGGAACGGCAAGGCTTAGGGCACAGGTTAGGGTACGGCAACGCGGGAGGGTAAGGCTACGTGCTGATGCACGGGTCAGTGCCAGAGTACAGGCCAGGAGTAGGGTAAAGTGTAGGGCTGGTGGTGGTTTTCCGTTCTGGGCTAGGGTTAGTGTTAGGGAACGGCAAGTCTTAGGGCACAGGTGAGGGTACGGAAACGTGGGGGGGTCGGGCTACGTGCTGACGCACGTGTCAGTGCCAGCGTACGGGTCAGGAGTAGGGTACGGCATAAGGTAAGGTGTAGGGGTGGTGGTGGGTTTCCGTTCCGGGCTAGGGTTAGGGTTAGAGAACGGCAAGGCTTAGGGCACAGGTGAGGGTACGGAAACGTGGCAGGGTCAGGCTACGTGCTGACGCACTGGTCAGTGCCAGAGTACAGGCCAGGAGTAGGCAACGGTGTAGGGTAAGGTGTAGGGCTGGTGGTGGGTTTCCGTTCCGGGCTAGCGTTAGGGTTAGGGAACGGCAAGGCTTAGGGCACAGGTGAGGGTATGGAAACGTGGGAGGGTCAGGCTACGTGCTGACGCACGCGTCAGTGCCAGCGTACGGGTCAGGAGTAGGGTACGGCGTAAGGTAAGGTGTAGGGCTGGTGGTGGGTTTCTATTCCGGGCTTGGGTTAGGGTTAGGGAACGGCAAGGCTTAGGGCACAGGTGAGGGTACGGAAACGTGGGAGGGTCAGGCTACGTGCTGACGTACGGGTCAGTGCCAGCGTACGGGCCAGGAGTAGGGTACGGCGTAAGGTAAAGTGTAGGGCTTGTGGTTGATTTCCGTTCCAGGCTAGGGTTAGGGTTAGGGAACGGCAAGGCTTAGGGCACAGGTCCGGGTACGGCAACGCGGGAGGGTAAGACTACGTGCTGATGCACGGGTCAGTGCCAGAGTACAGGCCAGGAGTAGGCAACGGCGTAGGGTAAGGTGTAGGGCTTGTGGTGGTTTTCCGTTCTGGGCTAGGGTTAGGGTTAGGGAACGGCAAGGCTTAGGGCACAGGTGAGGGTACGGAAACGTGGGGGGGTCGGGCTACGTGCTGACGCACTGGTCAGTGCCAGCGTACGGGTCAGGAGTAGGGTACGGCATAAGGTAAGGTGTAGGGCTGGTGGTGGGTTTCCGTTCCGGGCTAGGATTAGGGTTAGGGAACGGCAAGGCTTAGGGCACAGGTGAGGGTACGGAAACGTGGCAGGGTCAGGGTACGTGCTGACGCACTGGTCAGTGCCAGCGTACGGGCCAGTAGTAGGCAACGGCGTAGGATAAAGTGTAGGGCTGGTGGTGGATTTGTGTTCCGGTCTAGGGTTAGGGTTAGGGAACGGCAAGGCTTAGGGCACAGGTGAGGGTACGGAAACGTGGGAGGGTCAGGCTACGTGCTGACGCACGGGTCAGTGCCAGCGTACGGGCCAGGAATAGGGTACGGCGTAAGGTAAGGTGTAGGGCTTGTGGTTGATTTCCGTTCCAGGCTAGGGTTAGGGTTAGGGAACGGCAAGGCTTAGGGCACAGGTGAGTATACGGAAATGTGGGAGGGTCGGTCTACGTGCTGATGCACGGGTCAGTGCCTGCCTAAGGGCCAGGAGTAGGCAACGGCGTAGGATAAAGTGTAGGGCTGGTGGTGGATTTGCGTTGTGGGCTAGGGTTAGGGTTAGGGAATGGCAAGGCTTAGAGTACATGTCAGGGTACTGAAACGCGGGAGGTTAAGGCTACGTGCTGATGCACGGGTCAGTGCCAGAGTACAGGCCAGGAGTAGGCAACGGCGTAAGGTAAGGTGTAGGGCTGGTGGTGGGTTTCCGTTCCGGGCTAGCGTTAGGGTTAGGGAACGGCAAGGCTTAGGGCACAGGTGAGGGTACGGAAACGTGGGAGGGTCAGGCTACGTGCTGACGCACGGGTCAGTGCCAGCGTACGGGCCAGGAGTAGGCAACGGCGTAGGATAAAGTGTAGGGCTGGTGGTGGATTTGCATTCCGGGCTAGGGTTAGGGTTAGGGAACTGCAAGGCTTAGGGCACAGGTGAGGGTACGGAAACGTGGGAGGGTCAGCCTACGTGCTGACGCACGTGTCAGTGCCGTCGTACGGGTCAGGAGTAGGGTACGGCGTAAGGTAAGGTGTAGGGCTGGTGGTGGCTTTGTATTCCGGGCTAGGGTTAGGGTTAGGGAACGGCAAGGCTTAGGGCACAGGTGAGGGTACGGAAACGTGGGAGGGTCAGGCTACGTGCTGACGCACGGTTCAGTGCCAGCGTATGGGCCAGGAATAGGGTACGGCGTAAGGTAAGGTGTAGGGCTGGTGGTGGGTTTGTATTCCGGGCTAGGGTTAGGGTTAGGGAACGGCAAGGCTTAGGGCACAGGTGAGGGTACGGAAACGTGGGAGGGTCGGGCTACGTGCTGACGCACGTGTCAGTGCCAGCGTACGGGCCAGGAGTAGGCAACGGCGTAGGATAAAGTGTAGGGCTGCTGGTGGATTTGCGTTGTGGGCTAGGGTTAGGGTTAGGGAATGGCAAGGCTTAGGGCACATGTCAGGGTACTGAAACGCGGGAGGGTAAGGCTACGTGCTGATGCACGCGTCAGTGCCAAAGTACAGGCCAGGAGTAGGCAACGGCGTAGGGTAAGGTGTAGGGCTGGTGGTGGGTTTCCGTTCCGGGCTTGAGTTAGGGTTAGGGAACGGCAAGGCTTAGAGCACAGGTGAGGGTACGGAAACGTGGGAGGGTCAGGCTACGTGCTGACGCACGGGTCAGTGCCAGCGTACGGGCCAGGAGTAGGCAACGGCATAGGATAAAGTGTAGGGCTGGTGGTGGATTTGCGTTCCGGGCTAGGGTTAGGGTTAGGGAACGGCAAGGCTTAGGGCACAGGTGAGGGTACGGAAACGTGGGAGGGTCAGGCTACGTGCTGACGCACGGGTCAGTGCCGGCGTACGGGTCAGGAGTAGGGTACGGCGTAAGGTAAGGTGTAGGGCTGGTGGTGGCTTTGTATTCCGGGCTAGGGTTAGGGTTAGGGAACGGCAAGGCTTAGGGCACAGGTGAGGGTACGGAAACGTGGGAGGGTCAGGCTACGTGCTGACGCACGGTTCAGTGCCAGCGTATGGGCCAGGAATAGGGTACGGCGTAAGGTAAGGTGTAGGGCTGGTGGTGGGTTTGTATTCCGGGCTAGGGTTAGGGTTAGGAAACGGCAAGGCTTAGGGCACAGGTGAGGGTACGGAAACGTGGGGGGGGTCGGGCTACATTCTGACGCACGGGTCCGTGCCAGCGTACGGGTCAGGAGTAGGGTACGGCATAAGGTAAGGTGTAGGGCTGGTGGTGGGTTTCCGTTCCGGGCTAGGGTTAGGGTTAGGGAACGGCAAGGCTTAGGGCACAGGTGAGGGTACGGAAACGTGGGAGGGTCAGGCTACGTGCTGACGCACGCGTCAGTGCCAGCGTACGGGTCAGGAGTAGGGTACGGCGTAAGGTAAGGTGTAGGGCTGGTGGTGGGTTTCTATTCCGGGCTTGGGTTAGGGTTAGGGAACGGCAAGGCTTAGGGCACAGGTGAGGGTACGGAAACGTGGGACGGTCAGGCTACGTGCTGACGTACGGGTCAGTGCCAGCGTACGGGCCAGGAGTAGGGTACGGCGTAAGGTAAAGTGTAGGGCTTGTGGTTGATTTCCTTTCCAGGCTAGGGTTAGGGTTAGGGAACGGCAAGGCTTAGGGCACAGGTCAGGGTACGGCAACGCGGGAGGGTAAGACTACGTGCTGATGCACGGGTCAGTGCCAGAGTACAGGCCAGGAGTAGGCAACGGCGTAGGGTAAGGTGTAGGGCTTGTGGTGGTTTTCCGTTCTGGGCTAGGGTTAGGGTTAGGGAACGGCAAGGCTTAGGGCACAGGTGAGGGTACGGAAACGTGGGGGGGTCGGGCTACGTGCTGACGCACTGGTCAGTGCCAGCGTACGGGTCAGGAGTAGGGTACGGCATAAGGTAAGGTGTAGGGCTGGTGGTGGGTTTCCGTTCCGGGCTAGGATTAGGTTTAGGGAACGGCAAGGCTTAGGGCACAGGTGAGGGTACGGAAACGTGGCAGGGTCAGGGTACGTGCTGACGCACTGGTCAGTGCCAGCGTACGGGCCAGTAGTAGGCAACGGCGTAGGATAAAGTGTAGGGCTGGTGGTGGATTTGTGTTCCGGTCTAGGGTTAGGGTTAGGGAACGGCAAGGCTTAGGGCACAGGTGAGGGTACGGAAACGTGGGAGGGTCAGGCTACGTGCTGACGCACGGGTCAGTGCCAGCGTACGGGCCAGGAGTAGGGTACGGCGTAAGGTAAGGTGTAGGGCTTGTGGTTGATTTCCGTTGCAGGCTAGGGTTAGGGTTAGGGAACGGCAAGGCTTAGGGCACAGGTGAGGGTACGGAAATGTGGGAGGGTCGGTCTACGTGCTGATGCACGGGTCAGTGCCTGCCTAAGGGCCAGGAGTAGGCAACGGCGTAGGATAAAGTGTAGGGCTGGTGGTGGATTTGCGTTGTGGACTAGGGTTAGGGTTAGGGAATGGCAAGGCTTAGGGTACATGTAAGGGTACTGAAACGCGGGAGGTTAAGGCTACGTGCTGATGCACGGGTCAGTGCCAGAGTACAGGCCAGGAGTAGGCAACGGCGTAAGGTAAGGTGTAGGGCTGGTGGTGGGTTTCCGTTCCGGGCTAGCGTTAGGGTTAGGGAACGGCAAGGCTTAGGGCACAGGTGAGGGTACGGAAACGTGGGAGGGTCAGGCTACGTGCTGACGCACGGGTCAGTGCCAGCGTACGGGCCAGGAGTAGGCAACGGCGTAGGATAAAGTGTAGGGCTGGTGGTGGATTTGCGTTCCGGGCTAGGGTTAGGGTTAGGGAACTGCAAGGCTTAGGGCACAGGTGAGGGTACGGAAACGTGGGAGGGTCAGCCTACGTGCTGACGCACGTGTCAGTGCCGGCGTACGGGTCAGGAGTAGGGTACGGCGTAAGGTAAGGTGTAGGGCTGGTGGTTGCTTTGTATTCCGGGCTAGGGTTAGGGTTAGGGAACGGCAAGGCTTAGGGCACAGGTGAGGGTACGGAAACGTGGGAGGGTCAGGCTACGTGCTGACGCACGGTTCAGTGCCAGCGTATGGGCCAGGAATAGGGTACGGCGTAAGGTAAGGTGTAGGGCTGGTGGTGGGTTTGTATTCCGGGCTAGGGTTAGGGTTAGGGAACGGCAAGGCTTAGGGCACAGGTGAGGGTACGGAAACGTGGGAGGGTCGGGCTACGTGCTGACGCACGTGTCAGTGCCAGCGTACGGGCCAGGAGTAGGCAACGGCGTAGGATAAAGTGTAGGGCTGGTGGTGGATTTGCGTTGTGGGCTAGGGTTAGGGTTAGGGAATGGCAAGGCTTAGGGCACATGTCAGGGTACTGAAACGCGGGAGGGTAAGGCTACGTGCTGATGCACGCGTCAGTGCCAAAGTACAGGCCAGGAGTAGGCAACGGCGTAGGGTAAGGTGTAGGGCTGGTGGTGGGTTTCCGTTCCGGGCTTGAGTTAGGGTTAGGGAACGGCAAGGCTTAGAGCACAGGTGAGGGTACGGAAACGTGGGGGGGTCAGGCTACGTGCTGACGCACGGGTCAGTGCCAGCGTACGGGCCAGGAGTAGGCAACGGCATAGGATAAAGTGTAGGGCTGGTGGTGGATTTGCGTTCCGGGCTAGGGTTAGGGTTAGGGAACGGCAAGGCTTAGGGCACAGGTGAGGGTACGGAAACGTGGGAGGGTCAGGCTACGTGCTGACGCACGGGTCAGTGCCGGCGTACGGGTCAGGAGTAGGGTACGGCGTAAGGTAAGGTGTAGGGCTGGTGGTGGCTTTGTATTCCGGGCTAGGGTTAGGGTTAGGGAACGGCAAGGCTTAGGGCACAGGTGAGGGTACGGAAACGTGGGAGGGTCAGGCTACGTGCTGACGCACGGTTCAGTGCCAGCGTATGGGCCAGGAATAGGGTACGGCGTAAGGTAAGGTGTAGGGCTGGTGGTGGGTTTGTATTCCGGGCTAGGGTTAGGGTTAGGGAACGGCAAGGCTTAGGGCACAGGTGAGGGTACGGAAACGTGGGAGGGGTCGGGCTACATTCTGACGCACGGGTCCGTGCCAGCGTACGGGTCAGGAGTAGGGTACGGCATAAGGTAAGGTGTAGGGCTGGTGGTGGGTTTCCGTTCCGGGCTAGGGTTAGGGTTAGGGAACGGCAAGGCTTAGGGCACAGGTGAGGGTACGGAAACGTGGCAGGGTCAGGGTACGTGCTGACGCACGGGTCAGTGCCAGCGTACGGGCCAGGAGTAGGCAACGGCGTAGGATAAAGTGTAGGGCTGGTGGTGGATTTGCGTTCCGGTCTAGGGTTAGGGTTAGGGAACGGCAAGGCTTAGGGCACAGGTGAGGGTACGGAAACGTGGGAGGGTCAGGCTACGTGCTGACGCACGGGTCAGTGCCAGCGTACGGGCCAGGAGTAGGGTACGGCGTAAGGTAAGGTGTAGGGCTTGTGGTTGATTTCCGTTCCAGGCTAGGGTGAGGGTTAGGGAACGGCAAGGCTTAGGGCACAGGTGAGGGTATGGAAATGTGGGAGGGTCGGTCTACGTGCTGATGCAAGGGTCAGTGCCTGAGCACGGGCCAGGAGTAGGCAACGGCGTAGGATAAAGTGTAGGGCTGGTGGTGGATTTGCGTTCTGGGCTAGGGTTAGGGTTAGGGAACGGCAAGGCTTAGGGCACAGGTCAGGGTACGGAAACGCGGGAGGGTAAGGCTACGTGCTGATGCACGGGTCAGTGCCAGAGTACAGGCCAGGAGTAGGCAACGGTGTAGGGTAAGGTGTAGGGCTGGTGGTGGGTTTCCGTTCCGGGCTAGCGTTAGGGTTAGGGAACGGCAAGGCTTAGGGCACAGGTGAGGGTACGGAAACGTGGGAGGGTCAGGCTACGTGCTGACGCACGGGTCAGTGACAGCGTACGGGCCAGGAGTAGGGTACGGCGTAAGGTAAGGTGTAGGGCTTGTGGTTGATTTCCGTTTCAGGCTAGGGTAAGGGTTAGGGAACGGCAAGGCTTAGGGCACAGGTGAGGGTACAGAAACGTGGGAGAGTCGGGCTACGTGCTGACGCACGGGTCAGTGCCAGCGTACGGGCCAGGAGTAGGCAACGGCGTAGGATAAACTGTAGGGCTGGTGGTGGATTTGCCTTCTGGGCTAGGGTTAGGGTTAGGGAATGGCAAGGCTTAGGGCACAGGTGAGGATACGGAAACGTGGGAGGGTCAGGCTACGTGCTGACGCAGGGTTCAGTGCCAGCGTACGGGCCAGGAGTAGGGTACGGCGTAAGGTAAGGTGTAGGGCTTGTGGTTGATTTCCGTTCCAGGCTAGGGTTAGGGTTAGGGAACGGCAAGGCTTAGGGCACAGGTGAAGGTACGGAAACGTGGGAGGGTCAGGCTACGTGCAGACGCACGGTTCAGTGCCAGCGTTTGGGCCAGGAATAGGGTACGGCGTAAGGTAAGGTGTAGGGCTGGTGGTGGGTTTCCGTTCCGGGCTAGGGTTAGGGTTAGGGAATGGCAAGGCTTAGGGCACATTTGAGGGTACGGAAACGTGGGCAGGTAAGGCTACGTGCTAATGCATGGGTCAGTGCCAGAGTACAGGCCAAGAGTAGGCAACGGTGTAGGGTAAGGTGTAGGGCTGGTGGTGGGTTTCCGTTCCGGGCTAGCGTTAGGGTTAGGGAACGGCAAGGCTTAGGGCACAGGTGAGGGTACGGAAACGTGGGAGGGTCAGGCTACGTGCTGACGCACGTGTCAGTGACAGCGTATGGGCCAGGAGTATGGTACGGCGTAAGGTAAGGTGTAGGGCTTGTGGTTGATTTCCGTTTCAGGCTAGGGTTAGGGTTAGGGAACGGCAAGGCTTAGGGCACAGGTGAGGGTACAGAAACGTGGGAGGGTCCGGCTACGTGCTGACGCATGGGTCAGTGCCAGCGTACGGGCCAGGAGTAGGCAACGGCGTAGGATAAAGTGTAGGGCTGGTGGTGGATTTGCGTTCTGGGCTAGGGTTAGGGTTAGGGAACGGCAAGGATTAGGGCACACGTTAGGGTACGGAAACGTGGGAGGGTAAGGCTACGTGCTGATGCACGGGTCAGTGCCAGAGTACAGGCCAGGAGTAGGCAACGGCGTAGGGTAAGGTGTAGGGCTGGTGGTGGGTTTCCGTTCCGGGCTAGGGTTAGGGTTAGGGAACGGCAAGGCTTAGGGCACAGGTGAGGGTACGGAAAAGTGGGAGGGTCAGGCTACGTGCTGAAGCATGGGTCAGGGCCAGCGTTCGGGCCAGGAGTAGGCAACTACATAAGGTAAGGTGTAGGGCTGGTGGTTGGTTTCCGTTCCAGGCTAGGGTTAGGGTTAGGGAACGGCAAGGCTTAGGGCACAGGTGAGGGTACGGAAACGTGGGAGGGTCGGGCTATGTGCTGACGCATGCGTCAGTGCCAGCGTACGGGCCAGGAGTAGGCAACGGCGTAGGATAAAGTGTAGGGCTGGTGGTGGATTTGCGTTCTGGGCTAGGGTTAGGGTTAGGGAACGGCAAGGCTTAGGGCACAGGTCAGGGTACGGAAACTCGGGAGGGTAAGGCTACGTGCTGATGCATGGGTCAGTGCCAGACTACAGGCCAGGAGTAGGCAACGGCTTAGGGTAACGTTTAGGGCTGGTGGTGGGTTTCCGTTCCGGGCTAGGGTTAGGGTTAGGGAACGGCAAGGCTTAGGGCACAGGTGAGGATACAGAAACGTGGGAGGGTCGGGCTATGTGCTGACGCACGGGTCAGTGCCAGCGTACGGGCCAGGAGTAGGCAACGGCGTAGGATAAAGTGTAGGGCTGGTGGTGGATTTACGTTCTGGGCTAGGGTTAGGGTTAGGGAACGGCAAGGCTTAGGGCACAGGTCAGGGTACGGAAACTCGGGAGGGTAAGGCTACGTGCTGATGCACGGGTCAGTGCCAGAGTACAGGCCAGGAGTAGGAAACGGCTTAGGGTAAGGTTTAGGGCTGGTGGTGGGTTTCCGTTCCGGGCTAGCGTTAGGGTTAGGGAACGGCAAGGCTTAGGGCACAGGTCAGGGTACGGAAACGTGGGAGGGTCAGGCTACGTGCTGACGCACGGGTCAGTGCCAGCGTACGGGCCAGGAGTAGGCAACGGCGCAAGGTAAGGTGTAGGGCTGGTGGTTGCTTTCCGTTCCAGGCTAGGGTTAGGGTTAGGGAACAGCTAGGCTTAGGGCACAGGTCAGGTTACGGAAACGCGGGAGGGTAAGGCTACGTGCTGATGCACGGGTCAGTGCCAGAGTACAGGCAAGGAGTACGCAACGGCATAGGGTAAGGTGTAGGGCTGATGGTGGGTTTCCGTTCCGGGCTAGGGTTAGGGTTAGGGAACGGCAAGGCTTAGGGCACAGGTGAGGGTATGGAAACGTGGGAGGGTCAGGCTACGTGCTGACGCACGGGTCAGTGCCAGCGTACGGGCCAGTCGTAGGGTACGGCGAAAGGTAAGGTGTAGGTCTGGTGGTGGGTTTCTATTCCGGGCTAGGGTTAGGGTTAGGGAACGGCAAGGCTTAGGGCACAGGTGAGGGTACGGAAACGTGGGAGGGTCAGGCTACGTGCTGACGCACGGGTCAGTGACAGCGTACGGGCCAGGAGTAGGGTACGGCGTAAGGTAAGGTGTAGGGCTTGTGGTTGATTTCCGTTCCAGGCTAGGGTTAGCGTTAGGGAACGGCAAGGCTTAGGGCACAGGTGAAGGTAAGGAAACGTGGGAGGGTCAGGCTACGTTCTGACGCAAGTTTCAGTGCCAGCGTACGGGCCAAGAATACGGTACGGCGTAAGGTAAGGTGTAGGGCTGGTGGTGGGTTTCCGTTCCGGGCTAGGGTTAGGGTTAGGGAACGGCAAGGCTTAGGGCACAGGTGAGGGTACGGAAACGTGGGAGGGTCAGGCTACGTGCTGACGCACGGGTCAGTGCCAGCGTACGGGCCAGGAGTAGGGTACGGCGTAAGGTAAGGTGTATGGCTTGTGGTTGATTTGCGTTCCAGGCTAGGGTTAGGGTTAGGGAATGGCAAGGCTTAGGGCACAGGTGAGGGTACGGAAACGTGGGAGGGTCGGGCTACGTGCTGACGCATGGGTCAGTGCCAGCGTACGGGCCAGGAGTTGGCTACGGCGTAGGATAAAGTGTAGGGCTGGTGGTGGATTTGCGTTGTGGGCTAGGGTTAGGGTTAGGGAACGGCAAGGCTTATGGCACAGGTCAGGGTACGGAAACGCGGGAGGGTAAGGCTACGTGCTGATGCACGGGTCAGTGCCAGAGTACAGGCCAGGAGTAGCCAACGGCATAGGGTAAGGTGTAGGGCTGGTTGTGGGTTTCCGTTCCCGGCTAGGGTTAGGGTTAGGGAACCGCAAGGCTTAGGGCACAGGTGAGGGTACGGAAACGTGGGAGGGTCAGGCTACGTGCTGACGCACGGGTCAGTGCCAGCGTACGGGCCAGGAGTTGGCAACGGCGTAGGATAAAGTGTAGGGCTGGTGGTGGATTTGCGTTTCGGGCTTGGGTTAGGGTTAGGGAACGGCAAGGCTTAGGGCACAGGTGAGGGTACGGAAACGTGGGAGGGTCAGGCTACGTGCTGACGCACGGGTCAGTGCCAGCGTACGGGTCAGTAGTAGGGTACGGCATAAGGTAAGGTGTAGGGCTGGTGGTGGGTTTCCGTTCTGGGCTAGGGTTAGGGTTAGGGAACGGCAAGGCTTAGGGCACAGGTGAGGGTACGGAAACGTGGCAGGGTCAGGCTACGTGCTGACGCACGGGTTAGTGCCAGCGTACGGGCCAGGAGTGGGCAACGGCGTAGGATAAAGTGTAGGGCTGGTGGTGGATTTGCGTTCCGGGCTAGGGTTAGGGTTAGGGAATGGCAAGGCTTAGGGCACAGGTGAGGGTACGGAAACGTGGGAGGGTCAGGATACGTGCTGACGCACGGGTCAGTGCCAGCGTACGGGCCAGGAGTAGGGTACGGCGTAAGGTAAGGTGTAGGGCTTGTGGTTGATTTCCGTTCGAGGCTAGGGTTAGTGTTAGGTAACGGCAAGGCTTAGGGCACAGGTGAGGGTACGGAAATGTGGGAGGGTCGGTCTACGTGCTGATGCACGGGTCAGTGCCTACGTACGGGCCAGGAGTAGGCAACGGCGTAGGATAAAGTGTAGGGCTGGTGGAGGATTTGCGTTGTGGGCTAGGGTTAGGGTTAGGGAACGGCAAGGCTTAGGGCACAGGTCAGGGTACGGAAACGCGGGAGGGTAAGGCTACGTGCTGATGCACGGGTCAGTGCCAGAGTACAGGCCAGGAGTAGGCAACGGTGTAGGGTAAGGTGTGGAGCTGGTGGTGTGGGTTTCCGTTCCGGGCTAGCGTTAGGGTTAGGGAACGGCAAGGCTTAGGGCACAGGTGAGGGTACGGAAACGTGGGAGGGTCAGGCTACGTGCTGACGCACCGGTCAGTGACAGCGTACGGGCCAGGAGTAGGGTACGGCATAAGGTAAGGTGCAGGGCTTCTGGTTGATTTCCGTTCCAGGCTAGGGTAAGGTTTAGGGAACGGCAAGGCTTAGGGCACATGTGAGGGTACAGAAACGTGGGAGGGTCGGGCTACGTGCTGACGCACGGTTCATTGCCAGCGTACGGGCCAGGAGTAGGCAACGGCGTAGGATAAAGTGTAGGGCTGGTGGTGGATTTGCGTTCTGGGCTAGGGTTAGGGTTAGGGAATGGCAAGGCTTAGGGCACAGGTCAGGGTACGGAAACGCGGGAGGATAAGGCTACGTGCTGATGCACGGGTCAGTGCCAGAGTATAGGCCTGGAGTTGGCCACGGCGTAGGGTAAGGTGTAGGGCTGGTGGTGGGTTTCCGTTGCGGGCTAGGGTTAGGGTTAGGGAACGGCAAGGCTTAGGGCACAGGTGAGAGTACGGAAACGTGGGAGGGTCAGGCTACGTGCTGACGCACGGGTCAGTGCCAGCGTACGGGCCAGGAGTAGGCAACGGCGTAGGATAAAGTGTAGGGCTGGTGGTGGATTTGCGTTCCGGGCTAGGGTTAGGGTTAGGGAACGGCAAGGCTTAGGGCATAGGTGAGGGTATGGAAACGTGGGAGCGTCAGGCTACATGCTGACGCACGGGTCAGTGCCAGCGTACGGGTCAGGATTAGGGTACGTCGTAAGGTAAGGTGTAGGGCTGGTGGTGGGTTTGTATTCCGGGCTAGGGTTAGGGTTAGGGAACGGCAAGGCTTAGGGCACAGGTGAGGGTACGGAAACGTGGGAGGGTCAGGCTACGTGCTGACGCACGGTTCAGTGCCAGCGAATGGGCCAGGAATAGTGTACGGCGTAAGGTAAGGTGTAGGGATGGTGGTGGGTTTCCGTTCCTGGCTAGGGTTAGGGTTAGGGAACGGCAAGGCTTAGGGCACAGGTGAGGGTACGGAAATGTGGGAGGGTCGGTCTACGTGCTGATGCACGGTTCAGTGCCTGAGCACGGGCAAGGAGTAGGCAACGGCGTAGGATAAAGTGTAGGGCTGGTGGTGGATTTGCGTTGTGGGCTAGGGTTAGGGTTAGGGAACGGCAAGGCTTAGGGCACAGGTCAGGGTACGGAAACGCGGGAGGGTAAGGCTACGTGCTGATGCACGGGTCAGTGCCAGAGTACAGGCCAGTAGTAGGCAACGGTGTAGGGTTAGGTGTAGGGCTGGTGGTGGGTTTCCGTTCCGGGCTAGCATTAGGGTTAGGGAACGGCAAGGCTTAGGGCACAGGTGAGGGTACGGAAACGTGGGAGGGTCAGGCTACGTGCTGACGCACGGGTCAGTGACAGCGTACGGGCCAGGAGTAGGGTACTGCATAAGGTAAGGTGTAGGGCTTGTGGTTGATTTCCGTTTCAGGCTAGGGTTAGGGTTAGGGAACGGCAAGGCTTAGGGCACAGGTGAGGCTACAGAAACGTGGGAGAGTCGGGCTACGTGCTGACGCACGGGTCAGTGCCAGCGTACGGGCCAGGAGTAGGCAACGGCGTAGGATAAACTGTAGGGCTGGTGGTGGATTTGCCTTCTGGGCTAGGGATAGGGTTAGGGAACGGCAAGGCTTAGGGCACAGGTGAGGATACGGAAACGTGGGAGGGTCAGGCTACGTGCTGACGCACGGTTCAGTGCCAGCGTACGGGCCAGGAATAGGGTACGGCGTAAGGTAAGGTGTAGGGCTGGTGGTGGGTTTCCGTTCCGGGCTAGGGTTAGGGTAAGGCAACGGCAAGGCTTAGGGCACAGGTGAGGGTACGGAAACGTGGGAGGGTCAGGCTACGTGCTGACGCACGGGTCAGGGCCAGCGTACGGGCCAGGAGTAGGGTACGGCGTAAGGTAAGGTGTAGGGCTTGTGGTTGATTTCCGTTCCAGGCTAGGGTTAGGGTTAGGGAACGGCAAGGCTTAGGGCATAGGTGAAGGTACAGAAACGTGGGAGGGTCAGGCTACGTGCTGACGCACGGTTCAGTGCCAGCGTTTGGGCTAGGAATAGGGTACGGCGTAAGGTAAGGTGTAGGGCTGGTGGTGGGTTTCCGTTCCGGGCTAGGGTTAGGGTTAGGGAATGGCAAGGCTTAGGGCACAGTTGAGGGTACGGAAACGTGGGCGGGTAAGGCTACGTGCAAATGCACGGGTCAGTGCCTGAGTACAGGCCAAGAGTAGGCAACGGTGTAGGGTAAGGTGTAGGGCTGGTGGTGGGTTTCCGTTCCGGGCTATCGTTAGGGTTAGGGAACGGCAAGGCTTAGGGCACAGGTGAGGGTACGGAAACGTGGGAGGGTCAGGCTACGTGCTGACGCACGGGTCAGTGACAGCGTACGGGCCAGGAGTATGGTACGGCGTAAGGTAAGGTGTAGGGCTTGTGGTTGATTTCCGTTTCAGGCTAGGGTAGGGTTAGGGAACGGCAAGGCTTAGGGCACAGGTGAGGGTACAGAAACGTGGGAGGGTCGGGCTACGTGCTGACGCACGGGTCAGTGCCAGCGTACGGGCCAGGAGTAGCCAACGGCGTAGGATAAAGTGTAGGGCTGGTGGTGGATTTGCGTTCTGGGCTAGGGTTAGGGTTAGGGAACAGCAAGGATTAGGGCACACGTCACGGTACGGAAACGTGGGAGGGTAAGGCTACGTGCTGATGCACGGGTCAGTGCTAGAGTACAGGCCAGGAGTAGGCAACGGCGTAGGGTAAGGTGTAGGGCTGGTGGTGGGTTTCCGTTCCGGGCTAGGGTTAGGGTTAGGGAACGGCAAGGCTTAGGGCACAGGTGAGGGTACGGAAAAGTGGGAGGGTCAGGCTACGTGCTGAAGCATGGGTCAGGGCCAGCGTTCGGGCCAGGAGTAGGCAACAACATAAGGTAAGGTGTAGGGCTGGTGGTTGGTTTCCGTTCCAGGCTAGGGTTAGCGTTAGGGAACGGCAAGGCTTAGGGCACAGGTGAGGGTACGGAAACGTGGGAGGGTCGGGCTATGTGCTGACGCATGGGTCAGTGCCAGCGTACGGGCCAGGAGTAGGCAACGGCGTAGGATAAAGTGTAGGGCTGGTGGTGGATTTGCGTTCTGGGCTAGGGTTAGGGTTAGGGAACGGCAAGGCTTAGGGCACAGGTCAGGGTACGGAAACTCGGGAGGGTAAGGCTACGTGCTGATGCATGGGTCAGTGCCAGAGTACAGGCCAGGAGTAGGCAACGGCTTAGGGTAACGTTTAGGGCTGGTGGTGGGTTTCCGTTCCGGGCTAGGGTTAGGGTTAGGGAACGGCAAGGCTTAGGGCACAGGTGAGGATACAGAAACGTGGGAGGGTCGGGCTATGTGCTGACGCACGGGTCAGTGCCAGCGTACGGGCCAGGAGTAGGCAACGGCGTAGAATAAAGTGTAGGGCTGGTGGTGGATTTACGTTCTGGGCTAGGGTTAGGGTTAGGGAACGGCAAGGCTTAGGGCACAGGTCAGGGTACGGAAACTCGGGAGGGTAAGGCTACGTGCTGATGCACGGGTCAGTGCCAGAGTACAGGCCAGGAGTAGGCAACGGCTTAGGGTAAGGTTTAGGGCTGGTGGTGGGTTTCCGTTCCGGGCTAGCGTTAGGGTTAGGGAACGGCAAGGCTTAGGGCACAGGTCAGGGTACGGAAACGTGGGAGGGTCAGGCTACGTGCTGACGCACGGGTCAGTGCCAGCGTACGGGCCAGGAGTAGGCAACGGCGTAAGGTAAGGTGTAGGGCTGGTGGTTGCTTTCCGTTCCAGGCTAGGGTTAGGGTTAGGGAACAGCTAGGCTTAGGGCACAGGTCAGGTTACGGAAACGCGGGAGGGTAAGGCTACGTGCTGATGCACGGGTCAGTGCCAGAGTACAGGCAAGGAGTACGCAACGGCATAGGGTAAGGTGTAGGGCTGATGGTGGGTTTCCGTTCCGGGCTAGGGTTAGGGTTAGGGAACGGCAAGGCTTAGGGCACAGGTGAGGGTATGGAAACGTGGGAGGGTCAGGCTACGTGCTGACGCACGGGTCAGTGCCAGCGTACGGGCCAGGAGTTGGCTACGGCGTAGGATAAAGTGTAGGGCTGGTGGTGGATTTGCGTTGTGGGCTAGGGTTAGGGTTAGGGAACGGCAAGGCTTAGGGCACAGGTGAGGGTACGGAAACGTGGGAGGGTCAGGCTACGTGCTGACGCACGGGTCAGTGACAGCGTACGGGCCAGGAGTAGGGTACGGCGTAAGGTAAGGTGTAGGGCTTGTGGTTGATTTCCGTTTCAGGCTAGGGTTAGGGTTAGGGAACGGCAAGGCTTAGGGCACAGGTTAGGGTACGGCAACGCGGGAGGGTAAGGCTACGTGCTGATGCACGGGTCAGTGCCAGAGTACAGGCCAGGAGTAGGGTAAAGTGTAGGGCTGGTGGTGGTTTTCCGTTCTGGGCTAGGGTTAGTGTTAGGGAACGGCAAGGCTTAGGGCACAGGTGAGGGTACGGAAACGTGGGGGGGTCGGGCTACGTGCTGACGCACGTGTCAGTGCCAGCGTACGGGTCAGGAGTAGGGTAAGGCGTAAGGTAAGGTGTAGGGCTTGTGGTTGATTTCCGTTCCAGGATAGGGTTAGGGTTAGGGAACGGCAAGGCTTAGGGCACAGGTGAGGGTACAGAAACGTGGGAGGTTCGGGCTACGTGCTGCCGCACTGGTCAGTGCCAGCGTACGGGCCAGGAGTAGGCAACGGCGTAGGATAAAGTGTAGGGCTGGTGGTGGATTTGCGTTCTGGGCTAGGGTTAGGGTTAGGGACCGGCAAGGCTTAGGGCACACGTCAGGGTACGGAAACGCGGGAGGGTCAGGCTACGTGCTGATGCATGGGTCAGTGCCAGAGTACAGGCCAGGAGTAGGCAACGGCGTAGGATAAAATGTAGGGATGGTGGTGGATTTGCGTTTCATGCTAGGGTTAGGGTTAGGGAACGGCAAGGATTAGGGCACAGGTGAGGGTATGGAAACGTGGGAGGGTCAGGCTACGTGCTGACGCACGGGTCAGTGCCAGCGTACGGGTCAGGAGTAGGGTACGGCGTAAGGTAAGGTGTAGGTCTGGTGGTGGGTTTCTATTCCGGGCTAGGGTTAGGGTTAGGGAACGGCAAGGCTTAGGGCACAGGTGAGGGTACGGAAACGTGGGAGGGTCAGGCTACGTGCTGACGTACGGGTCAGTGCCAGCGTATGGGCCAGGAGTAGGGTACGGCGTAAGGTAAAGTGTAGGGCTTGTGGTTGATTTCCGTTCCAGGCTAGGGTTAGGGTTAGGGAACGGCAAGGCTTAGGGCACAGGTCAGGGTACGGCAACGCGGTAGGGTAAGACTACGTGCTGATGCACGGGTCAGTGCCAGAGTACAGGCCAGGAGTAGGCAACGGCGTAGGGTAAGGTGTAGGGCTTGTGGTGGTTTTCCGTTCTGGGCTAGGGTTAGGGTTAGGGAACGGCAAGGCTTAGGGCACAGGTGAGGGTACGGAAACGTGGGGGGGTCGGGCTACGTGTTGACGCACGGGTCAGTGCCAGCGTACGGGTCAGGAGTAGGGTACAGCATAAGGTAAGGTGTAGGGCTGGTGGTGGGTTTCCGTTCCGGGCTAGGGTTAGGGTTAGGGAACGGCAAGCCTTAGGGCACAGGTGAGGGTACGGAAACGTGGCAGGGTCAGGGTACGTGCTGACGCACGGGTCAGTGCCAGTGTACGGGCCAGTAGTAGGCAACGGCGTAGGATAAAGTGTAGGGCTGGTGGTGGATTTGCGTTCCGGTCTAGGGTTAGGGTTAGGGAACGGCAAGGCTTAGGACACAGGTGAAGGTACGGAAACGTGGGAGGGTCAGGCTACGTGCTGACGCACGGGTCAGTGCCAGCGTACGGGCCAGGAGTAGGGTACGGCGTAAGGTAAGGTGTAGGGCTTGTGGTTGATTTCCGTTGCAGGCTAGGGTTAGGGTTAGGGAACGGCAAGGCTTAGGGCACAGGTGAGGGTACGGAAATGTGGGAGGGTCCGTCTACGTGCTGATGCACGGGTCAGTGCCAGCGTACGGGCCAGGAGTAGGCAACGGCGTAGGATAAAGTGTAGGGCTTGTGGTGGATTTGCGTTGTGGGCTAGGGTTAGGGTTAGGGAATGGCAAGGCTTAGGGCACATGTCAGGGTACTGAAACACGGGAGGGTAAGGCTACGTGCTGATGCACGGGTCAGTGCCAGAGTACAGGCCAGGAGTAGGCAACGGCGTAGGGTAAGGTGTAGGGCTGGTGGTGGGTTTCCATTCCGGGCTAGCGTTAGGGTTAGGGAACGGCAAGGCTTAGGGCACAGGTGAGGGTACGGAAACGTGGGAGGGTCAGGCTACGTGCTGACGCACGGGTCAGTGCCAGCGTACGGGCCAGGAGTAGGCAACGGCGTAGGATAAAGTGTAGGGCTGGTGGTGGATTTGCGTTCCAGGCTAGGGTGAGGGTTAGGGAACTGCAAGGCTTAGGGTACAGGTGAGGGTACGGAAACGTGGGAGGGTCAGCCTACGTGCTGACGCACGTGTCAGTGCCAGCGTACGGGTCAGGAGTAGGGTACGGCGTAAGGTAAGGTGTAGGGCTGGTGGTGGCTTTGTATTCCGGGGTAGGGTTAGGGTTAGGGAACGGCAAGGCTTAGGGCACAGGTGAGGGTACGGAAACGTGTGAGGGTCAGGCTACGTGCTGACGCACGGTTCAGTGCCAGCGTATGGGCCAGGAATAGGGTACGGCGTAAGGTAAGGTTTAGGGCTGGTGGTGGGTTTGTATTCCGGGCTAGGGTTAGGGTTAGGGAACGGCAAGGCTTAGTGCACAGGTGAGGGTACGGAAACGTGGGAGGGTCGGGCTACGTGCTGACGCACGTGTCAGTGCCCGCGTACGGGCCAGGAGTAGGCAACGGCGTAGGATAAAGTGTAGGGCTGCTGGTGGATTTGCGTTGTGGGCTAGGGTTAGGGTTAGGGAATGGCAAGGCTTAGGGCACATGTCAGGGTACTGAAACGCGGGAGGGTAAGGCTACGTGCTGATGCACGGGTCAGTGCCAAAGTACAGGCCAGGAGTAGGCAACGGCGTAGGGTAAGGTGTAGGGCTGGTGGTGGGTTTCCGTTCCTGGCTTGAGTTAGGGTTAGGGAACGGCAAGGCTTAGGGCACAGGTGAGGGTACGGAAACGTGGGAGGGTCAGGCTACGTGCTGACGCACGGGTCAGTGCCAGCGTACGGGCCAGGAG
Organism: Mesoplodon bidens; assembly: GCF_964165515.1. Classification (NCBI taxonomy): domain Eukaryota; kingdom Metazoa; phylum Chordata; class Mammalia; order Artiodactyla; family Ziphiidae; genus Mesoplodon; species Mesoplodon bidens. Next base: position 24,753 of record NC_138161.1, on the reverse strand, counting down.
TAGGCAACGGCATAGGATAAAGTGTAGGGCTGGTGGTGGATTTGCGTTCCGGGCTACGGTTAGGGTTAGGGAACGGCAAGGCTTAGGGCACAGGTGAGGGTACGGAAACGTGGGAGGGTCAGGCTACGTGCTGACGCACGGGTCAGTGCCGGCGTACGGGTCAGGAGTAGGGTACGGCGTAAGGTAAGGTGTAGGGCTGGTGGTGGCTTTGTATTCCTGGCTAGGGTTAGGGTTAGGGAACGGCAAGGCTTAGGGCACAGGTGAGGGTACGGAAACGTGGGAGGGTCAGGCTACGTGCTGACGCACGGGTCAGTGACAGCGTATGGGCCAGGAATAGGGTACGGCGTAAGGTAAGGTGTAGGGCTGGTGGTGGGTTTGTATTCCGGGCTAGGGTTAGGGTTAGGGAACGGCAAGGCTTAGGGCACAGGTGAGGGTACGGAAACGTGGGGGGGGTCGGGCTACATTCTGACGCACGGGTCCGTGCCAGCGTACGGGTCAGGAGTAGGGTACGGCATAAGGTAAGGTGTAGGGCTGGTGGTGGGTTTCCGTTCCGGGCTAGGGTTAGGGTTAGGGAACGGCAAGGCTTAGGGCACAGGTGAGGGTACGGAAACGTGGCAGGGTCAGGGTACGTGCTGACGCACGGGTCAGTGCCAGCGTACGGGCCAGGAGTAGGCAACGGCGTAGGATAAAGTGTAGGGCTGGTGGTGGATTTGCGTTCCGGTCTAGGGTTAGGGTTAGGGAACGGCAAGGCTTAGGGCACAGGTGAGGGTACGGAAACGTGGGAGGGTCAGGCTACGTGCTGACGCACGGGTCAGTGACAGCGTACGGGCCAGGAGTAGGGTACGGCGTAAGGTAAGGTGTAGGGCTTGTGGTTGATTTCCGTTCAAGGCTAGGGTGAGGGTTAGGGAACGGCAAGGCTTAGGGCACAGGTGAGGGTACGGAAATGTGGGAGGGTCGGTCTACGTGCTGATGCAAGGGTCAGTGCCTGAGCACGGGCCAGGAGTAGGCAACGGCGTAGGATAAAGTGTAGGGCTGGTGGTGGATTTGCGTTCTGGGCCAGGGTTAGGGTTAGGGAACGGCAAGGCTTAGGGCACAGGTCAGGGTACGGAAACGCGGGAGGGTAAGGCTACGTGCTGATGCACGGGTCAGTGCCAGAATACAGGCCAGGAGTAGGCAACGGTGTAGGGTAAGGTGTAGGGTTGGTGGTGGGTTTCCGTTCCGGGCTAGCGTTAGGGTTAGGGAACGGCAAGGCTTAGGGCACAGGTGAGGGTACGGAAACGTGGGAGGGTCAGGCTACGTGCTGACGCACGGGTCAGTGACAGCGTACGGGCCAGGAGTAGGGTACGGCGTAAGGTAAGGTGTAGGGCTTGTGGTTGATTTCCGTTTCAGGCTAGGGTAAGGGTTAGGGAACGGCAAGGCTTAGGGCACAGGTGAGGGTACAGAAACGTGGGAGAGTCGGGCTACGTGCTGACGCACGGGTCAGTGCCAGCGTACGGGCCAGGAGTAGGCAACGTCGTAGGATAAACTGTAGGGCTGGTGGTGGATTTGCCTTCTGGGCTAGGGTTAGGGTTAGGGAATGGCAAGGCTTAGGGCACAGGTGAGGATACGGAAACGTGGGAGGGTCAGGCTACGTGCTGACGCAGGGTTCAGTGCCAGCGTACGGGCCAGGAGTAGGGTACGGCGTAAGGTAAGGTGTAGGGCTTGTGGTTGATTTCCGTTCCAGGCTAGGGTTAGGGTTAGGGAACGGCAAGGCTTAGGGCACAGGTGAGGGTACAGAAACGTGGGAGGGTCCGGCTACGTGCTGACGCATGGGTCATTGCCAGCGTACGGGCCAGGAGTAGGCAACGGCGTAGGATAAAGTGTAGGGCTGGTGGTGGATTTGCGTTCTGGGCTAGGGTTAGGGTTAGGGAACGGCAAGGATTAGGGCACACGTTAGGGTACGGAAACGTGGGAGGGTAAGGCTACGTGCTGATGCACGGGTCAGTGCCAGAGTACAGGCCAGGAGTAGGCAACGGCGTAGGGTAAGGTGTAGGGCTGGTGGTGGGTTTCCGTTCCGGGCTTGGGTTAGGGTTAGGGAACGGCAAGGCTTAGGGCACAGGTGAGGGTACGGAAAAGTGGGAGGGTCAGGCTACGTGCTGAAGCATGGGTCAGGGCCAGCGTTCGGGCCAGGAGTAGGCAACTACATAAGGTAAGGTGTAGGGCTGGTGGTTGGTTTCCGTTCCAGGCTAGGGTTAGGGTTAGGGAACGGCAAGGCTTAGGGCACAGTTGAGGGTACGGAAACGTGGGAGGGTCGGGCTATGTGCTGACGCATGCGTCAGTGCCATCGTACGGGCCAGGAGTAGGCAACGGCGTAAGGTAAGGTGTAGGGCTGGTGGTTGCTTTCCGTTCCAGGCTAGGGTTAGGGTTAGGGAACAGCTAGGCTTAGGGCACAGGTCAGGTTACGGAAACGCGGGAGGGTAAGGCTACGTGCTGATGCACGGGTCAGTGCCAGAGTACAGGCAAGGAGTACGCAACGGCATAGGGTAAGGTGTAGGGCTGATGGTGGGTTTCCGTTCCGGGCTAGGGTTAGGGTTAGGGAACGGCAAGGCTTAGGGCACAGGTGAGGGTATGGAAACGTGGGAGGGTCAGGCTACGTGCTGACGCACGGGTCAGTGCCAGCGTACGGGCCAGGAGTAGGGTACGGCGAAAGGTAAGGTGTATGTCTGGTGGTGGGTTTCTATTCCGGGCTAGGGTTAGGGTTAGGGAACGGCAAGGCTTAGGGCACAGGTGAGGGTACGGAAACGTGGGAGGGTCAGGCTACGTGCTGACGCACGGGTCAGTGACAGCGTACGGGCCAGGAGTAGGGTACGGCGTAAGGTAAGGTGTAGGGCTTGTGGTTGATTTCCGTTCCAGGCTAGGGTTAGCGTAAGGGAACGGCAAGGCTTAGGGCACAGGTGAAGGTAAGGAAACGTGGGAGGGTCAGGCTACGTTCTGACGCAAGTTTCAGTGCCAGCGTACGGGCCAAGAATACGGTACGGCGTAAGGTAAGGTGTAGGGCTGGTGGTGGGTTTCCGTTCCGGGCTAGGTTTAGGGTTAGGGAACGGCAAGGCTTAGGGCACAGGTGAGGGTACGGAAACGAGGGAGGGTCAGGCTACGTGCTGACGCACGGGTCAGTGCCAGCGTACGGGCCAGGAGTAGGGTACGGCGTAAGGTAAGGTGTATGGCTTGTGGTTGATTTGCGTTCCAGGCTAGGGTTAGGGTTAGGGAATGGCAAGGCTTAGGGCACAGGTGAGGGTACGGAAACGTGGGAGGGTCGGGCTACGTGCTGACGCATGGGTCAGTGCCAGCGTACGGGCCAGGAGTTGGCTACGGCGTAGGATAAAGTGTAGGGCTGGTGGTGGATTTGCGTTGTGGGCTAGGGTTAGGGTTAGGGAACGGCAAGGCTTATGGCACAGGTCAGGGTACGGAAACGCGGGAGGGTAAGGCTACGTGCTGATGCACGGGTCAGTGCCAGAGTACAGGCCAGGAGTAGCCAACGGCATAGGGTAAGGTGTAGGGCTGGTGGTGGGTTTCCGTTCCCGGCTAGGGTTAGGGTTAGGGAACCGCAAGGCTTAGGGCACAGGTGAGGGTACGGAAACGTGGGAGGGTCAGGCTACGTGCTGACGCACGGGTCAGTGCCAGCGTACGGGCCAGGAGTTGGCAACGGCGTAGGATAAAGTGTAGGGCTGGTGGTGGATTTGCGTTTCGGGCTAGGGTTAGGGTTAGGGAACGGCAAGGCTTAGGGCACAGGTGAGGGTACGGAAACGTGGGAGGGTCAGGCTACGTGCTGACGCACGGGTCAGTGCCAGCGTACGGGTCAGTAGTAGGGTACGGCATAAGGTAAGGTGTAGGGCTGGTGGTGGGTTTCCGTTCTGGGCTAGGGTTAGGGTTAGGGAACGGCAAGGCTTAGGGCACAGGTGAGGGTACGGAAACGTGGCAGGGTCAGGCTACGTGCTGACGCACGGGTTAGTGCCAGCGTACGGGCCAGGAGTAGGCAACGGCGTAGGATAAAGTGTAGGGCTGGTGGTGGATTTGCGTTCCGGGCTAGGGTTAGGGTTAGGGAATGGCAAGGCTTAGGGCACAGGTGAGGGTACGGAAACGTGGGAGGGTCAGGCTACGTGCTGACGCACGGGTCAGTGCCAGCGTACGGGCCAGGAGTAGGGTACGGCGTAAGGTAAGGTGTAGGTCTTGTGGTTGATTTCCGTTCGAGGCTAGGGTTAGTGTTAGGGAACGGCAAGGCTTAGGGCACAGGTGAGGGTACGGAAATGTGGGAGGGTCGGTCTACGTGCTGATGCACGGGTCAGTGCCTACGTACGGGCCAGGAGTAGGCAACGGCGTAGGATAAAGTGTAGGGCTGGTGGAGGATTTGCGTTGTGGGCTAGGGTTTGGGTTAGGGAACGGCAAGGCTTAGGGCACAGGTCAGGGTACGGAAACGCGGGAGGGTAAGGCTACGTGCTGATGCACGGGTCAGTGCCAGAGTACAGGCCAGGAGTAGGCAACGGTGTAGGGTAAGGTGTGGAGCTGGTGGTGTGGGTTTCCGTTCCGGGCTAGCGTTAGGGTTAGGGAACGGCAAGGCTTAGGGCACAGGTGAGGGTACGGAAACGTGGGAGGGTCAGGCTACGTGCTGACGCACCGGTCAGTGACAGCGTACGGGCCAGGAGTAGGGTACGGCATAAGGTAAGGTGCAGGGCTTCTGGTTGATTTCCGTTCCAGGCTAGGGTAAGGTTTAGGGAACGGCAAGGCTTAGGGCACATGTGAGGGTACAGAAACGTGGGAGGGTCGGGCTACGTGCTGACGCACGGTTCATTGCCAGCGTACGGGCCAGGAGTAGGCAACGGCGTAGGATAAAGTGTAGGGCTGGTGGTGGATTTGCGTTCTGGGCTAGGGTTAGGGTTAGGGAACGGCAAGGCTTAGGGCACAGGTCAGGGTACGGAAACGCGGGAGGGTAAGGCTACGTGCTGATGCACGGGTCAGTGCCAGAGTATAGGCCTGGAGTTGGCCACGGCGTAGGGTAAGGTGTAGGGCTGGTGGTGGGTTTCCGTTCCGGGCTAGGGTTAGGGTTAGGGAACGGCAAGGCTTAGGGCACAGGTGAGAGTACGGAAACGTGGGAGGGTCAGGCTACGTGCTAACGCACGGGTCAGTGCCAGCGTACGGGCCAGGAGTAGGCAACGGCGTAGGATAAAGTGTAGGGCTGGTGGTGGATTTGCGTTCCGGGCTAGGGTTAGGGTTAGGGAACGGCAAGGCTTAGGGCACAGGTGAGGGTATGGAAACGTGGGAGCGTCAGGCTACGTGCTGACGCACGGGTCAGTGCCAGCGTACGGGTCAGGATTAGGGTACGTCGTAAGGTAAGGTGTAGGGCTGGTGGTGGGTTTGTATTCCGGGCTAGGGTTAGGGTTAGGGAACGGCAAGGCTTAGGGCACAGGTGAGGGTACGGAAACGTGGGAGGGTCAGGCTACGTGCTGACGCACGGTTCAGTGCCAGCGAATGGGCCAGGAATAGTGTACGGCGTAAGGTAAGGTGTAGGGATGGTGGTGGGTTTCCGTTCCTGGCTAGGGTTAGGGTTAGGGAACGGCAAGGCTTAGGGCACAGGTGAGGGTACGGAAATGTGGGAGGGTCGGTCTACGTGCTGATGCACGGGTCAGTGCCTGAGCACGGGCAAGGAGTAGGCAACGGCGTAGGATAAAGTGTAGGGCTGGTGGTGGATTTGCGTTTTGGGCTAGGGTTAGGGTTAGGGAACGGCAAGGCTTAGGGCACAGGTCAGGGTACGGAAACGCGGGAGGGTAAGGCTACGTGCTGATGCACGGGTCAGTGCCAGAGTACAGGCCAGTAGTAGGCAACGGTGTAGGGTTAGGTGTAGGGCTGGTGGTGGGTTTCCGTTCCGGGCTAGCGTTAGGGTTAGGGAACGGCAAGGCTTAGGGCACAGGTGAGGGTACGGAAACGTGGGAGGGTCAGGCTACGTGCTGTCGCACGGGTCAGTGACAGCGTACGGGCCAGGAGTAGGGTACGGCGTAAGGTAAGGTGTAGGGCTTGTGGTTGATTTCCGTTTCAGGCTAGGGTTAGGGTTAGGGAACGGCAAGGCTTAGGGCACAGGTGAGGGTACAGAAACGTGGGAGAGTCGGGCTACGTGCTGACGCACGGGTCAGTGCCAGCGTACGGGCCAGGAGTAGGCAACGGCGTAGGATAAACTGTAGGGCTGGTGGTGGATTTGCCTTCTGGGCTAGGGTTAGGGTTAGGGAACGGCAAGGCTTAGGGCACAGGTGAGGATACGGAAACGTGGGAGGGTCAGGCTACGTGCTGACGCACGGTTCAGTGCCAGCGTACGGGCCAGGAATAGGGTACGGCGTAAGGTAAGGTGTAGGGCTGGTGGTGGGTTTCCGTTCCGGGCTAGGGTTAGGGTTAGGCAACGGCAAGGCTTAGGGCACAGGTGAGGGTACGGAAACGTGGGAGGGTCGGGCTACGTGCTGCCGCACTGGTCAGAGCCAGCGTACGGGCCAGGAGTAGGCAACGGCGTAAGATAAAGTGTAGGGTTGGTGGTGGATTTGCGTTCCGGGCTAGGGTTAGGTTTAGGGAACGGCAAGGCTTAGGGCATAGGTGAAGGTACAGAAACGTGGGAGGGTCAGGCTACGTGCTGACACACGGTTCAGTGCCAGCGTTTGGGCTAGGAATAGGGTACGGCGTAAGGTAAGGTGTAGGGCTGGTGGTGGGTTTCCGTTCCGGGCTAGGGTTAGGGTTAGGGAATGGCAAGGCTTAGGGCACAGTTGAGGGTACGGAAACGTGGGCGGGTAAGGCTACGTGCAAATGCTCGGGTCAGTGCCTGAGTACAGGCCAAGAGTAGGCAACGGTGTAAGGTAAGGTGTAGGGCTGGTGGTGGGTTTCCGTTCCGGGCTATCGTTAGGGTTAGGGAACGGCAAGGCTTAGGGCACAGGTGAGGGTACGGAAACGTGGGAGGGTCAGGCTACGTGCTGACGCACGTGTCAGTGACAGCGTACGGGCCAGGAGTATGGTACGGCGTAAGGTAAGGTGTAGGGCTTGTGGTTGATTTCCGTTTCAGGCTAGGGTAGGGTTAGGGAACGGCAAGGCTTAGGGCACAGGTGAGGGTACAGAAACGTGGGAGGGTCGGGCTACGTGCTGACACACGGGTCAGTGCCAGCGTACGGGCCAGGAGTAGCCAACGGCGTAGGATAAAGTGTAGGGCTGGTGGTGGATTTGCGTTCTGGGCTAGGGTTAGGGTTAGGGAACGGCAAGGATTAGGGCACACGTCACGGTACGGAAACGTGGGAGGGTAAGGCTACGTGCTGATGCACGGGTCAGTGCTAGAGTACAGGCCAGGAGTAGGCAACGGCTTAGGGTAACGTTTAGGGCTGGTGGTGGGTTTCCGTTCCGGGCTAGGGTTAGGGTTAGGGAACGGCAAGGCTTAGGGCACAGGTGAGGATACAGAAACGTGGGAGGGTCGGGCTATGTGCTGACGCACGGGTCAGTGCCAGCGTACGGGCCAGGAGTAGGCAACGGCGTAGAATAAAGTGTAGGGCTGGTGGTGGATTTACGTTCTGGGCTAGGGTTAGGGTTAGGGAACGGCAAGGCTTAGGGCACAGGTCAGGGTACGGAAACTCGGGAGGGTAAGGCTACGTGCTGATGCACGGGTCAGTGCCAGAGTACAGGCCAGGAGTAGGCAACGGCTTAGGGTAAGGTTTAGGGCTGGTGGTGGGTTTCCGTTCCGGGCTAGCGTTAGGGTTAGGGAACGGCAAGGCTTAGGGCACAGGTGAGGGTACGGAAACGTGGGAGGGTCAGGCTACGTGCTGACGCACGGGTCAGTGCCAGCGTACGGGCCAGGAGTAGGCAACGGCGTAAGGTAAGGTGTAGGGCTGGTGGTTGCTTTCCGTTCCAGGCTAGGGTTAGGGTTAGGGAACAGCTAGGCTTAGGGCACAGGTCAGGTTACGGAAACGCGGGAGGGTAAGGCTACGTGCTGATGCACGGGTCAGTGCCAGAGTACAGGCAAGGAGTACGCAACGGCATAGGGTAAGGTGTAGGGCTGATGGTGGGTTTCCGTTCCGGGCTAGGGTTAGGGTTAGGGAACGGCAAGGCTTAGGGCACAGGTGAGGGTAGGGAAACGTGGGAGGGTCAGGCTACGTGCTGACGCACGGGTCAGTGCCAGCGTACGGGCCAGGAGTAGGGTACGGCGAAAGGTAAGGTGTAGGTCTGGTGGTGGGTTTCTATTCCGGGCTAGGGTTAGGGTTAGGGAACGGCAAGGCTTAGGGCACAGGTGAGGGTACGGAAACGTGGGAGGGTCAGGCTACGTGCTGACGCACGGGTCAGTGACAGCGTACGGGCCAGGAGTAGGGTACGGCGTAAGGTAAGGTGTAGGGCTTGTGGTTGATTTCCGTTTCAGGCTAGGGTTAGGGTTAGGGAACGGCAAGGCTTAGGGCACAGGTTAGGGTACGGCAACGCGGGAGGGTAAGGCTACGTGCTGATGCACGGGTCAGTGCCAGAGTACAGGCCAGGAGTAGGGTAAAGTGTAGGGCTGGTGGTGGTTTTCCGTTCTGGGCTAGGGTTAGTGTTAGGGAACGGCAAGTCTTAGGGCACAGGTGAGGGTACGGAAACGTGGGGGGGTCGGGCTACGTGCTGACGCACGTGTCAGTGCCAGCGTACGGGTCAGGAGTAGGGTACGGCATAAGGTAAGGTGTAGGGGTGGTGGTGGGTTTCCGTTCCGGGCTAGGGTTAGGGTTAGAGAACGGCAAGGCTTAGGGCACAGGTGAGGGTACGGAAACGTGGCAGGGTCAGGCTACGTGCTGACGCACTGGTCAGTGCCAGAGTACAGGCCAGGAGTAGGCAACGGTGTAGGGTAAGGTGTAGGGCTGGTGGTGGGTTTCCGTTCCGGGCTAGCGTTAGGGTTAGGGAACGGCAAGGCTTAGGGCACAGGTGAGGGTACGGAAACGTGGGAGGGTTAGGCTACGTGCTGACGCACGGGTCAGTGACAGCGTACGGGCCAGGAGTAGGGTACGGCGTAAGGTAAGGTGTAGGGATTGTGGTTGATTTCCGTTTCAGGCTAGGGTTAGGGTTAGGGAACGGCAAGGCTTAGGGCACAGGTGAGGGTACAGAAACGTGGGAGGTTCGGGCTACGTGCTGCCGCACTGGTCAGTGCCAGCGTACGGGCCAGGAGTAGGCAACGGCGTAGGATAAAGTGTAGGGCTGGTGGTGGATTTGCGCTCTGGGCTAGGGTTAGGGTTAGGGACCGGCAAGGCTTAGGGCACACGTCAGGGTACGGAAACGCGGGAGGGTCAGGCTACGTGCTGATGCATGGGTCAGTGCCAGAGTACAGGCCAGTAGTAGGCAACGGCGTAGGGTAAGGTGTAGGGCTGGTGGTGGGTTTCCGTTTGGGCTAGGGTTAGGTTTAGGGAACGGCAAGGCTTAGGGCACAGGTGAGGGTACGGAAAAGTGGGAGGGTCAGGCTACGTGCTGAAGCATGGGTCAGTGCCAGCGTACGGGCCAGGAGTAGGCAACGACGTAAGGTAAGGTGTAGGGCTGGTGGTTGGTTTCCGTTCCAGGCTAGGGTTAGGTTTAGGGAACGGCAAGGCTTAGGGCACAGGTGAGGGTACGGAAACGTGGGAGGGTCGGGCTACGTGCTGCCGCACTGGTCAGAGCCAGCGTACGGGCCAGGAGTAGGCAACGGCGTAAGATAAAGTGTAGGGTTGGTGGTGGATTTGCGTTCCGGGCTAGGGTTAGGTTTAGGGAACGGCAAGGCTTAGGGCACAGGTGAGGGTATGGAAACGTGGGAGGGTCAGGCTACATGCTGACGCACGGGTCAGTGACAGCGTACAGGCCAGGAGTAGGGTACGGCGTAAGGTAAGGTGTAGGGCTTGTGGTTGATTTCCGTTCCAGGCTAGGGTTAGCGTTAGGGAACGGCAAGGCTTAGGGCACAGGTGAAGGTAAGGAAACGTGGGAGGGTCAGGCTACGTGCTGACGCACGGTTCAGTGCCAGCGTACGGGCCAAGAATAGGTTATGGCGTAAGGTAAGGTGTAGGGCTGGTGGTGGGTTTCCATTCCGGGCTAGGGTTAGGGTTAGGGAATGGCAAGTCTTAGGGCACAGGGGAGGGTACGGAAACGTGGGAGGGTCAGGCTACGTGCTGACGCACCGGTCAGTGCCAGCGTACGGGCCAGGAGTAGGGTACGGCGTAAGGTAAGGTGTATGGCTTGTGGTTGATTTCCGTTCCAGGCTAGGGTTAGGGTTAGGGAACGGCAAGGCTTAGGGCACAGGTGAGGGTACGGAAACGTGGGAGGGTCAGGCTACGTGCTGACGCACGGGTCAGTGACAGCGTATGGGCCAGGAATAGGGTACGGCGTAAGGTAAGGTGTAGGGCTGGTGGTGGCTTTGTATTCCGGGCTAGGGTTAGGGTTAGGGAACGGCAAGGCTTAGGGCACAGGTGAGGGTACGGAAACGTGGGGGGGGTCGGGCTACATTCTGACGCACGGGTCCGTGCCAGCGTACGGGTCAGGAGTAGGGTACGGCATAAGGTAAGGTGTAGGGCTGGTGGTGGGTTTCCGTTCCGGGCTAGGGTTAGGGTTAGGGAACGGCAAGGCTTAGGGCACAGGTGAGGGTACGGAAACGTGGCAGGGTCAGGGTACGTGCTGATGCACGGGTCAGTGCCAGCGTACGGGCCAGGAGTAGGCAACGGCGTAGGATAAAGTGTAGGGCTGGTGGTGGATTTGCGTTCCGGTCTAGGGTTAGGGTTAGGGAACGGCAAGGCTTAGGGCACAGGTGAGGGTACGGAAACGTGGGAGGGTCAGGCTACGTGCTGACGCACGGGTCAGTGACAGCGTACGGGCCAGGAGTAGGGTACGGCGTAAGGTAAGGTGTAGGGCTTGTGGTTGATTTCCGTTCAAGGCTAGGGTGAGGGTTAGGGAACGGCAAGGCTTAGGGCACAGGTGAGGGTACGGAAATGTGGGAGGGTCGGTCTACGTGCTGATGCAAGGGTCAGTGCCTGAGCACGGGCCAGGAGTAGGCAACGGCGTAGGATAAAGTGTAGGGCTGGTGGTGGATTTGCGTTCTGGGCCAGGGTTAGGGTTAGGGAACGGCAAGGCTTAGGGCACAGGTCAGGGTACGGAAACGCGGGAGGGTAAGGCTACGTGCTGATGCACGGGTCAGTGCCAGAATACAGGCCAGGAGTAGGCAACGGTGTAGGGTAAGGTGTAGGGCTGGTGGTGGGTTTCCGTTCCGGGCTAGCGTTAGGGTTAGGGAACGGCAAGGCTTAGGGCACAGGTGAGGGTACGGAAACGTGGGAGGGTCAGGCTACGTGCTGACGCACGGGTCAGTGACAGCGTACGGGCCAGGAGTAGGGTACGGCGTAAGGTAAGGTGTAGGGCTTGTGGTTGATTTCCGTTTCAGGCTAGGGTAAGGGTTAGGGAACGGCAAGGCTTAGGGCACAGGTGAGGGTACAGAAACGTGGGAGAGTCGGGCTACGTGCTGACGCACGGGTCAGTGCCAGCGTACGGGCCAGGAGTAGGCAACGTCGTAGGATAAACTGTAGGGCTGGTGGTGGATTTGCCTTCTGGGCTAGGGTTAGGGTTAGGGAATGGCAAGGCTTAGGGCACAGGTGAGGATACGGAAACGTGGGAGGGTCAGGCTACGTGCTGACGCAGGGTTCAGTGCCAGCGTACGGGCCAGGAGTAGGGTACGGCGTAAGGTAAGGTGTAGGGCTTGTGGTTGATTTCCGTTCCAGGCTAGGGTTAGGGTTAGGGAACGGCAAGGCTTAGGGCACAGGTGAGGGTACAGAAACGTGGGAGGGTCCGGCTACGTGCTGACGCATGGGTCATTGCCAGCGTACGGGCCAGGAGTAGGCAACGGCGTAGGATAAAGTGTAGGGCTGGTGGTGGATTTGCGTTCTGGGCTAGGGTTAGGGTTAGGGAACGGCAAGGATTAGGGCACACGTTAGGGTACGGAAACGTGGGAGGGTAAGGCTACGTGCTGATGCACGGGTCAGTGCCAGAGTACAGGCCAGGAGTAGGCAACGGCGTAGGGTAAGGTGTAGGGCTGGTGGTGGGTTTCCGTTCCGGGCTTGGGTTAGGGTTAGGGAACGGCAAGGCTTAGGGCACAGGTGAGGGTACGGAAAAGTGGGAGGGTCAGGCTACGTGCTGAAGCATGGGTCAGGGCCAGCGTTCGGGCCAGGAGTAGGCAACTACATAAGGTAAGGTGTAGGGCTGGTGGTTGGTTTCCGTTCCAGGCTAGGGTTAGGGTTAGGGAACGGCAAGGCTTAGGGCACAGTTGAGGGTACGGAAACGTGGGAGGGTCGGGCTATGTGCTGACGCATGCGTCAGTGCCATCGTACGGGCCAGGAGTAGGCAACGGCGTAAGGTAAGGTGTAGGGCTGGTGGTTGCTTTCCGTTCCAGGCTAGGGTTAGGGTTAGGGAACAGCTAGGCTTAGGGCACAGGTCAGGTTACGGAAACGCGGGAGGGTAAGGCTACGTGCTGATGCACGGGTCAGTGCCAGAGTACAGGCAAGGAGTACGCAACGGCATAGGGTAAGGTGTAGGGCTGATGGTGGGTTTCCGTTCCGGGCTAGGGTTAGGGTTAGGGAACGGCAAGGCTTAGGGCACAGGTGAGGGTATGGAAACGTGGGAGGGTCAGGCTACGTGCTGACGCACGGGTCAGTGCCAGCGTACGGGCCAGGAGTAGGGTACGGCGAAAGGTAAGGTGTATGTCTGGTGGTGGGTTTCTATTCCGGGCTAGGGTTAGGGTTAGGGAACGGCAAGGCTTAGGGCACAGGTGAGGGTACGGAAACGTGGGAGGGTCAGGCTACGTGCTGACGCACGGGTCAGTGACAGCGTACGGGCCAGGAGTAGGGTACGGCGTAAGGTAAGGTGTAGGGCTTGTGGTTGATTTCCGTTCCAGGCTAGGGTTAGCGTAAGGGAACGGCAAGGCTTAGGGCACAGGTGAAGGTAAGGAAACGTGGGAGGGTCAGGCTACGTTCTGACGCAAGTTTCAGTGCCAGCGTACGGGCCAAGAATACGGTACGGCGTAAGGTAAGGTGTAGGGCTGGTGGTGGGTTTCCGTTCCGGGCTAGGTTTAGGGTTAGGGAACGGCAAGGCTTAGGGCACAGGTGAGGGTACGGAAACGAGGGAGGGTCAGGCTACGTGCTGACGCACGTGTCAGTGCCAGCGTACGGGCCAGGAGTAGGGTACGGCGTAAGGTAAGGTGTATGGCTTGTGGTTGATTTGCGTTCCAGGCTAGGGTTAGGGTTAGGGAATGGCAAGGCTTAGGGCACAGGTGAGGGTACGGAAACGTGGGAGGGTCGGGCTACGTGCTGACGCATGGGTCAGTGCCAGCGTACGGGCCAGGAGTTGGCTACGGCGTAGGATAAAGTGTAGGGCTGGTGGTGGATTTGCGTTGTGGGCTAGGGTTAGGGTTAGGGAACGGCAAGGCTTATGGCACAGGTCAGGGTACGGAAACGCGGGAGGGTAAGGCTACGTGCTGATGCACGGGTCAGTGCCAGAGTACAGGCCAGGAGTAGCCAACGGCATAGGGTAAGGTGTAGGGCTGGTGGTGGGTTTCCGTTCCCGGCTAGGGTTAGGGTTAGGGAACCGCAAGGCTTAGGGCACAGGTGAGGGTACGGAAACGTGGGAGGGTCAGGCTACGTGCTGACGCACGGGTCAGTGCCAGCGTACGGGCCAGGAGTTGGCAACGGCGTAGGATAAAGTGTAGGGCTGGTGGTGGATTTGCGTTTCGGGCTAGGGTTAGGGTTAGGGAACGGCAAGGCTTAGGGCACAGGTGAGGGTACGGAAACGTGGGAGGGTCAGGCTACGTGCTGACGCACGGGTCAGTGCCAGCGTACGGGTCAGTAGTAGGGTACGGCATAAGGTAAGGTGTAGGGCTGGTGGTGGGTTTCCGTTCTGGGCTAGGGTTAGGGTTAGGGAACGGCAAGGCTTAGGGCACAGGTGAGGGTACGGAAACGTGGCAGGGTCAGGCTACGTGCTGACGCACGGGTTAGTGCCAGCGTACGGGCCAGGAGTAGGCAACGGCGTAGGATAAAGTGTAGGGCTGGTGGTGGATTTGCGTTCCGGGCTAGGGTTAGGGTTAGGGAATGGCAAGGCTTAGGGCACAGGTGAGGGTACGGAAACGTGGGAGGGTCAGGCTACGTGCTGACGCACGGGTCAGTGCCAGCGTACGGGCCAGGAGTAGGGTACGGCGTAAGGTAAGGTGTAGGTCTTGTGGTTGATTTCCGTTCGAGGCTAGGGTTAGTGTTAGGGAACGGCAAGGCTTAGGGCACAGGTGAGGGTACGGAAATGTGGGAGGGTCGGTCTACGTGCTGATGCACGGGTCAGTGCCTACGTACGGGCCAGGAGTAGGCAACGGCGTAGGATAAAGTGTAGGGCTGGTGGAGGATTTGCGTTGTGGGCTAGGGTTTGGGTTAGGGAACGGCAAGGCTTAGGGCACAGGTCAGGGTACGGAAACGCGGGAGGGTAAGGCTACGTGCTGATGCACGGGTCAGTGCCAGAGTACAGGCCAGGAGTAGGCAACGGTGTAGGGTAAGGTGTGGAGCTGGTGGTGTGGGTTTCCGTTCCGGGCTAGCGTTAGGGTTAGGGAACGGCAAGGCTTAGGGCACAGGTGAGGGTACGGAAACGTGGGAGGGTCAGGCTACGTGCTGACGCACCGGTCAGTGACAGCGTACGGGCCAGGAGTAGGGTACGGCATAAGGTAAGGTGCAGGGCTTCTGGTTGATTTCCGTTCCAGGCTAGGGTAAGGTTTAGGGAACGGCAAGGCTTAGGGCACATGTGAGGGTACAGAAACGTGGGAGGGTCGGGCTACGTGCTGACGCACGGTTCATTGCCAGCGTACGGGCCAGGAGTAGGCAACGGCGTAGGATAAAGTGTAGGGCTGGTGGTGGATTTGCGTTCTGGGCTAGGGTTAGGGTTAGGGAACGGCAAGGCTTAGGGCACAGGTCAGGGTACGGAAACGCGGGAGGGTAAGGCTACGTGCTGATGCACGGGTCAGTGCCAGAGTATAGGCCTGGAGTTGGCCACGGCGTAGGGTAAGGTGTAGGGCTGGTGGTGGGTTTCCGTTCCGGGCTAGGGTTAGGGTTAGGGAACGGCAAGGCTTAGGGCACAGGTGAGAGTACGGAAACGTGGGAGGGTCAGGCTACGTGCTGACGCACGGGTCAGTGCCAGCGTACGGGCCAGGAGTAGGCAACGGCGTAGGATAAAGTGTAGGGCTGGTGGTGGATTTGCGTTCCGGGCTAGGGTTAGGGTTAGGGAACGGCAAGGCTTAGGGCACAGGTGAGGGTATGGAAACGTGGGAGCGTCAGGCTACGTGCTGACGCACGGGTCAGTGCCAGCGTACGGGTCAGGATTAGGGTACGTCGTAAGGTAAGGTGTAGGGCTGGTGGTGGGTTTGTATTCCGGGCTAGGGTTAGGGTTAGGGAACGGCAAGGCTTAGGGCACAGGTGAGGGTACGGAAACGTGGGAGGGTCAGGCTACGTGCTGACGCACGGTTCAGTGCCAGCGAATGGGCCAGGAATAGTGTACGGCGTAAGGTAAGGTGTAGGGATGGTGGTGGGTTTCCGTTCCTGGCTAGGGTTAGGGTTAGGGAACGGCAAGGCTTAGGGCACAGGTGAGGGTACGGAAATGTGGGAGGGTCGGTCTACGTGCTGATGCACGGGTCAGTGCCTGAGCACGGGCAAGGAGTAGGCAACGGCGTAGGATAAAGTGTAGGGCTGGTGGTGGATTTGCGTTTTGGGCTAGGGTTAGGGTTAGGGAACGGCAAGGCTTAGGGCACAGGTCAGGGTACGGAAACGCGGGAGGGTAAGGCTACGTGCTGATGCACGGGTCAGTGCCAGAGTACAGGCCAGTAGTAGGCAACGGTGTAGGGTTAGGTGTAGGGCTGGTGGTGGGTTTCCGTTCCGGGCTAGCGTTAGGGTTAGGGAACGGCAAGGCTTAGGGCACAGGTGAGGGTACGGAAACGTGGGAGGGTCAGGCTACGTGCTGTCGCACGGGTCAGTGACAGCGTACGGGCCAGGAGTAGGGTACGGCGTAAGGTAAGGTGTAGGGCTTGTGGTTGATTTCCGTTTCAGGCTAGGGTTAGGGTTAGGGAACGGCAAGGCTTAGGGCACAGGTGAGGGTACAGAAACGTGGGAGAGTCGGGCTACGTGCTGACGCACGGGTCAGTGCCAGCGTACGGGCCAGGAGTAGGCAACGGCGTAGGATAAACTGTAGGGCTGGTGGTGGATTTGCCTTCTGGGCTAGGGTTAGGGTTAGGGAACGGCAAGGCTTAGGGCACAGGTGAGGATACGGAAACGTGGGAGGGTCAGGCTACGTGCTGACGCACGGTTCAGTGCCAGCGTACGGGCCAGGAATAGGGTACGGCGTAAGGTAAGGTGTAGGGCTGGTGGTGGGTTTCCGTTCCGGGCTAGGGTTAGGGTTAGGCAACGGCAAGGCTTAGGGCACAGGTGAGGGTACGGAAACGTGGGAGGGTCGGGCTACGTGCTGCCGCACTGGTCAGAGCCAGCGTACGGGCCAGGAGTAGGCAACGGCGTAAGATAAAGTGTAGGGTTGGTGGTGGATTTGCGTTCCGGGCTAGGGTTAGGTTTAGGGAACGGCAAGGCTTAGGGCATAGGTGAAGGTACAGAAACGTGGGAGGGTCAGGCTACGTGCTGACACACGGTTCAGTGCCAGCGTTTGGGCTAGGAATAGGGTACGGCGTAAGGTAAGGTGTAGGGCTGGTGGTGGGTTTCCGTTCCGGGCTAGGGTTAGGGTTAGGGAATGGCAAGGCTTAGGGCACAGTTGAGGGTACGGAAACGTGGGCGGGTAAGGCTACGTGCAAATGCACGGGTCAGTGCCTGAGTACAGGCCAAGAGTAGGCAACGGTGTAAGGTAAGGTGTAGGGCTGGTGGTGGGTTTCCGTTCCGGGCTATCGTTAGGGTTAGGGAACGGCAAGGCTTAGGGCACAGGTGAGGGTACGGAAACGTGGGAGGGTCAGGCTACGTGCTGACGCACGTGTCAGTGACAGCGTACGGGCCAGGAGTATGGTACGGCGTAAGGTAAGGTGTAGGGCTTGTGGTTGATTTCCGTTTCAGGCTAGGGTAGGGTTAGGGAACGGCAAGGCTTAGGGCACAGGTGAGGGTACAGAAACGTGGGAGGGTCGGGCTACGTGCTGACACACGGGTCAGTGCCAGCGTACGGGCCAGGAGTAGCCAACGGCGTAGGATAAAGTGTAGGGCTGGTGGTGGATTTGCGTTCTGGGCTAGGGTTAGGGTTAGGGAACGGCAAGGATTAGGGCACACGTCACGGTACGGAAACGTGGGAGGGTAAGGCTACGTGCTGATGCACGGGTCAGTGCTAGAGTACAGGCCAGGAGTAGGCAACGGCTTAGGGTAACGTTTAGGGCTGGTGGTGGGTTTCCGTTCCGGGCTAGGGTTAGGGTTAGGGAACGGCAAGGCTTAGGGCACAGGTGAGGATACAGAAACGTGGGAGGGTCGGGCTATGTGCTGACGCACGGGTCAGTGCCAGCGTACGGGCCAGGAGTAGGCAACGGCGTAGAATAAAGTGTAGGGCTGGTGGTGGATTTACGTTCTGGGCTAGGGTTAGGGTTAGGGAACGGCAAGGCTTAGGGCACAGGTCAGGGTACGGAAACTCGGGAGGGTAAGGCTACGTGCTGATGCACGGGTCAGTGCCAGAGTACAGGCCAGGAGTAGGCAACGGCTTAGGGTAAGGTTTAGGGCTGGTGGTGGGTTTCCGTTCCGGGCTAGCGTTAGGGTTAGGGAACGGCAAGGCTTAGGGCACAGGTGAGGGTACGGAAACGTGGGAGGGTCAGGCTACGTGCTGACGCACGGGTCAGTGCCAGCGTACGGGCCAGGAGTAGGCAACGGCGTAAGGTAAGGTGTAGGGCTGGTGGTTGCTTTCCGTTCCAGGCTAGGGTTAGGGTTAGGGAACAGCTAGGCTTAGGGCACAGGTCAGGTTACGGAAACGCGGGAGGGTAAGGCTACGTGCTGATGCACGGGTCAGTGCCAGAGTACAGGCAAGGAGTACGCAACGGCATAGGGTAAGGTGTAGGGCTGATGGTGGGTTTCCGTTCCGGGCTAGGGTTAGGGTTAGGGAACGGCAAGGCTTAGGGCACAGGTGAGGGTAGGGAAACGTGGGAGGGTCAGGCTACGTGCTGACGCACGGGTCAGTGCCAGCGTACGGGCCAGGAGTAGTGTACGGCGAAAGGTAAGGTGTAGGTCTGGTGGTGGGTTTCTATTCCGGGCTAGGGTTAGGGTTAGGGAACGGCAAGGCTTAGGGCACAGGTGAGGGTACGGAAACGTGGGAGGGTCAGGCTACGTGCTGACGCACGGGTCAGTGACAGCGTACGGGCCAGGAGTAGGGTACGGCGTAAGGTAAGGTGTAGGGCTTGTGGTTGATTTCCGTTTCAGGCTAGGGTTAGGGTTAGGGAACGGCAAGGCTTAGGGCACAGGTTAGGGTACGGCAACGCGGGAGGGTAAGGCTACGTGCTGATGCACGGGTCAGTGCCAGAGTACAGGCCAGGAGTAGGGTAAAGTGTAGGGCTGGTGGTGGTTTTCCGTTCTGGGCTAGGGTTAGTGTTAGGGAACGGCAAGTCTTAGGGCACAGGTGAGGGTACGGAAACGTGGGGGGGTCGGGCTACGTGCTGACGCACGTGTCAGTGCCAGCGTACGGGTCAGGAGTAGGGTACGGCATAAGGTAAGGTGTAGGGGTGGTGGTGGGTTTCCGTTCCGGGCTAGGGTTAGGGTTAGAGAACGGCAAGGCTTAGGGCACAGGTGAGGGTACGGAAACGTGGCAGGGTCAGGCTACGTGCTGACGCACGGGTCAGTGCCAGAGTACAGGCCAGGAGTAGGCAACGGTGTAGGGTAAGGTGTAGGGCTGGTGGTGGGTTTCCGTTCCGGGCTAGCGTTAGGGTTAGGGAACGGCAAGGCTTAGGGCACAGGTGAGGGTACGGAAACGTGGGAGGGTTAGGCTACGTGCTGACGCACGGGTCAGTGACAGCGTACGGGCCAGGAGTAGGGTACGGCGTAAGGTAAGGTGTAGGGATTGTGGTTGATTTCCGTTTCAGGCTAGGGTTAGGGTTAGGGAACGGCAAGGCTTAGGGCACAGGTGAGGGTACAGAAACGTGGGAGGTTCGGGCTACGTGCTGCCGCACTGGTCAGTGCCAGCGTACGGGCCAGGAGTAGGCAACGGCGTAGGATAAAGTGTAGGGCTGGTGGTGGATTTGCGCTCTGGGCTAGGGTTAGGGTTAGGGACCGGCAAGGCTTAGGGCACACGTCAGGGTATGGAAACGCGGGAGGGTCAGGCTACGTGCTGATGCATGGGTCAGTGCCAGAGTACAGGCCAGTAGTAGGCAACGGCGTAGGGTAAGGTGTAGGGCTGGTGGTGGGTTTCCGTTTGGGCTAGGGTTAGGTTTAGGGAACGGCAAGGCTTAGGGCACAGGTGAGGGTACGGAAAAGTGGGAGGGTCAGGCTACGTGCTGAAGCATGGGTCAGTGCCAGCGTACGGGCCAGGAGTAGGCAACGACGTAAGGTAAGGTGTAGGGCTGGTGGTTGGTTTCCGTTCCAGGCTAGGGTTAGGTTTAGGGAACGGCAAGGCTTAGGGCACAGGTGAGGGTACGGAAACGTGGGAGGGTCGGGCTACGTGCTGCCGCACTGGTCAGAGCCAGCGTACGGGCCAGGAGTAGGCAACGGCGTAAGATAAAGTGTAGGGTTGGTGGTGGATTTGCGTTCCGGGCTAGGGTTAGGTTTAGGGAACGGCAAGGCTTAGGGCACAGGTGAGGGTATGGAAACGTGGGAGGGTCAGGCTACATGCTGACGCACGGGTCAGTGACAGCGTACAGGCCAGGAGTAGGGTACGGCGTAAGGTAAGGTGTAGGGCTTGTGGTTGATTTCCGTTCCAGGCTAGGGTTAGCGTTAGGGAACGGCAAGGCTTAGGGCACAGGTGAAGGTAAGGAAACGTGGGAGGGTCAGGCTACGTGCTGACGCACGGTTCAGTGCCAGCGTACGGGCCAAGAATAGGTTATGGCGTAAGGTAAGGTGTAGGGCTGGTGGTGGGTTTCCATTCCGGGCTAGGGTTAGGGTTAGGGAATGGCAAGTCTTAGGGCACAGGGGAGGGTACGGAAACGTGGGAGGGTCAGGCTACGTGCTGACGCACCGGTCAGTGCCAGCGTACGGGCCAGGAGTAGGGTACGGCGTAAGGTAAGGTGTATGGCTTGTGGTTGATTTCCGTTCCAGGCTAGGGTTAGGGTTAGGGAACGGCAAGGCTTAGGGCACAGGTGAGGGTACGGAAACGTGGGAGGGTCGGGCTATGTGCTGACGCATTGGTCAGTGCCAGCGTACGGGCCAGGAGTAGGCAACGGTGTAGGATAAAGTGTAGGGCTGGTTTTGGATTTGCGTTGTGGGCTAGGGTTAGGGTTAGGGAACGGCAAGGCTTAGGGCACAGGTCAGGGTACGGAAACGCGGGAGGGTAAGGCTACGTGCTGATGCACGGGTCAGTGCCAGTGTACAGGCCAGGAGTAGGCAACGGCGTAGGGTAAGGTGTAGGGCTGGTGGTGGATTTCCGTTCCGGGCTAGCGTTAGGGTTAGGGAACGGCAAGGCTTAGGGCACAGGTGAGGGTACGGAAACGTGGGAGGGTCAGGCTACGTGCTGACGCACGGGTCAGTGTCAGCGCACGGGCCAGGAGTAGGCAACGGCGTAGGATAAAGTGTAGGGCTGGTGGTGGATTTGCGTTTCCGGCTAGGGTTAGGGTTAGGGAACGGCAAGGCTTAGGGCACAGGTGAGGGTACGGAAACGTGGGAGGGTCAGGCTACGTGATGACGCACGGGTCAGTGCCAGCGTACGGGTCAGGAGTAGGGTACCGCGTAAGGTAAGGTGTAGGGCTGGTGGTGGGTTTCTATTCCGGGCTAGGGTTAGGGTTAGTGAACGTCAAGGCTTAGGGCACAGGTGAGGGTCCGGAAACGTGGGGGGGGTCGGGCTACGTGCTGACGCACGGGTCAGTGCCAGCGTACGGGTCAGGAGTAGACAACGGCGTAGGATAAAGTGTAGGGCTGGTGGTGGATTTGCGTTCCAGGCTAGGGTTAGGGTTAGGGAACGGCAAGGCTTAGGGCACAGGTGAGGGTACGGAAACGTGGGAGGGTCAGGCTACGTGCTGACGCACGGGTCAGTGCCAGCGTACGGGCCAGGAGTAGGGTACGGCGTAAGGTAAGGTGTAGGGCTTGTGGTTGATTTCCGTTCAAGGTTATGGTTAGGGTTAGGGAACGGCAAGGCTTAGGGCACAGGTGAGGGTACGGAAATGTGGGAGGGTCTGTCTTCGTGGTGATGCACGGGTCAGTGCCTACGTACGGGCCAGGAGTAGGCAACGGCGTAGGATAAAGTGTAGGGCTGGTGGTGTATTTGCGTTCTGGGCTAGGGTTAGGGTTAGGGAACGGCAAGGCTTAGGGCACAGGTCAGGGTACGGAAACGCGGGAGGCTAAGGCTACGTGCTGATGCACGGGTCAGTGCCAGAGTACAGGCCAGGAGTAGGCAACGGTGTAGGGTAATGTGTAGGGCTGGTGGTGGGTTTCCGTTCTGGGCTAGCGTTAGGGTTAGGGAACGGCAAGGCTTAGGGCACAGGTGAGGGTACGGAAACGTGGGAGGGTCAGGCTACGTGCTGACGCACGGGTCAGTGACAGCGTACGGGCCAGGAGTAGGGTACGGCGTAAGGTAAGGTGTAGGGCTTGTGGTTGATTACCGTTTCAGGCTTGGGGTAGGGTTAGGGAACGGCAAGGCTTAGGGCACAGGTGAGGGTATAGAAACGTGGGAGGGTCGGGCTACGTGCTGACGCACGGTTCAGTGCCAGCGTACGGGCCAGGAGTAGGCAACGGCGTAGGATAAAGTGTAGGGCTGGGGGTGGAATTGCGTTCTGGGCTAGGGTTAGGGTTAGGGAACGGCAAGGCTTAGGGCATACGTCAGGGTACGGAAACGCGGGAGGGTAAGGCTACGTGCTGATGCACGGGTCAGTGCCAGAGTACAGGCAAGGAGTAGGCAACGGCGTAGGGTAAGGTGTAGGGCTGGTGGTGGGTTTCCGTTCCGGGCTAGCGTTAGTGTTAGGGAACGGCAAGGCTTAGGGCACAGGTGAGGGTACGGAAACGTGGGAGGGTCAGGCTACGTGCTGACGCACGGGTCAGTGCCAGCGTACGGGCCAGGAGTAGGCAACGGCGTAGGATAAAGTGTAGGGATGGTGGTGGATTTGCGTTTCATGCTAGGGTTAG